>NC_050068.2:266441866-267674803 GCF_009764565.3 Dermochelys coriacea
GCATATGCACATGCATGCATAATTAACATGTTACGGTCAAGATGCACCCTTAGAATCTATATGAGAAGTTATCGTTTTACATGTTATTGACGTAGACTAATGCCTTAGATCCTCAAATAATGCTATCTCATTAATTATAGGTAAACACTATAAATACTGAGGGAAATGTGTCTGGCTACATAAGGCAATTCTCTAAATTACTTCAGTGTAACCATAGTATGCTGTGTTCATTGCATGTAGCTAAAACATCCTAATTATTGTACAAACTATTTACATGAATTTTATTACCCTATATATTTTAGTTGTAGATGTCACTTGCTTCAGGTCTGCTCCCTCGTTATCTTCATTGGCTGTCTGATCAGGTGGCTGTTTCACATTTTTTCTTAGACGTTTTGACTTGCATTGTATTTCTGTTAACAAACCTGCAGCATTGCAAATAATATGTTCATAGGATTCGCACACCAAAAGACGTTTTAGTGTAGGTTAATTTTCACATACCAGTGTGGAACCAAGTAAGAACATGAGCATGCCCACATATTGCCCTTTAACACCAATAAACGACTTACCCATGCAAGACATTCACTGAAGACAGCTTTCAGACTGGTAGCCGTGTTAGTCTGATTTCGCAAAAAGAAAAGGAGGACTTGTGGCACCTTAGAGACTAACAAATTTATTTGAGCATAAGCTTTCGTGAGCTTATGCTCAAATAAATTTGTTAGCCTCTAAGGTGCCGCCAGTCCTCCTTTTCTTTCAGAAGACAGCATTCTCCTTAGATACAAGTACTTAGGCCACTCAAAAAATCGACCTAATTTGTTTACTATATGAATCCATGATGTAATGAAGAAGGATTATTTCTACCTAATTTCATAGTGTAGACATACCCTCCGATACATAGATGAAAGGCTATGGATGTTATGATCAGCATTTTTGGGCCGAGCCAACTTCTACTAGTGCAAACCAGAGTGCAGCCTCACTTGCAGAACATCCACTTAAAAGGGGCACAGGCATCTGCAGCGCCTCTCTACTGACAGATCTAGTGTTGCTGGTACAAACCAAAAGTGAATCATGCTGGCCAGGGAGAGGATATGGCTGAAGTGTCTTGGAGATGTGCTGATCCAGTGCATTATCAGGTCAACTGCCACAATTTGTACCTCCCTGCACTAGCAGGTTGAATCAAGCCCAGGGTTCATTATTGATTAGAGTCTATTGTGTTCTTAAATTAAATATTTGTCACTTTATGTATTTATTCTTAGAGACGGTAAACAACTTGGGTTGTGGCTATCTTTAGGTGCATTATGCACAGCAACCAGCACATCATCTGTGCTGAACAATTACTAAATAATAACAATTAACAGAACCAACCCTCAAAAGAAAACCAGCAAACTGACCAACAGGCAAGCAGGTATGAATGGATCTAAGAATATAATAATCAAAGAACTTCAATTTAGAGTTTCTTTCAAGGAGTCTGCCTGGCTCTCCAATCTTGAAAATGCAGAACAGGAAAAGAGACTCATTCAGAAAGTATATGATGGTGGGGAAAGATATGTAAACACTGAATTCAGTTGTGAATGTTTTTAATTTCCTGTTTAAGCACTATATAAAATAACCTACCCACACCATTGAGAGAAGAGGAAGTTTACATGATTAAAATAAGACTTACATATAGTACCTTGAAATAGGAAAATATCAGTGATAGGAATGTTGCAGATAATAATTGGCATCAAGGTATGTGATTGTACTGCCTCATTTTTACAACATCCTACCTTTATTTTTCTAAAGAATAGATGTAAAGCAACCCTGCTAAAACCATTGGGCCAGATCCTCAGCTGATGTAAACTGGGGCAGTCAGTGGAGCTACACTGATTTATACCAGATGAGGATCTGGCCTATTTCTTTTCTGGGGAAAATTTGGTTTGCTTTGTGTCCTGTACACTAAAAGCCTGATTCTGCCATTCTTACTTATGCTGAGTAGTACTTTGGGGGTGAAATTGTAGCCCCACTGAAGTTAGTCGCAAACCTCCTATTGACTTCAATGCAGCCAGCATTTTACTCTAATTCCAGAAATGGCTCCATTTCAGTGAGACTAGGAGTGCGACTCAGCCGGAATAAGAGTGGCAGAATCTGGCCTTTAAGTAGAAACTCAGGTTATGCTAAAGAACTGCAACAATAAATACAAAAATATATTTGAAGCTGATGGTTAAATAATTTCACCATGTTTGTGGTTTATGTGCAAAGGACATGGAAATGTTTAGTGAGTAGGGCCATAAAAGTTTATAAGACTCTACCTCCCTTTTTGCTATAGCAAAATTCTTCAGTGTTTATAATTGCAACCCTCTGATATGAGTAACTGAAACAAAGTTCAAGGTAACTTTTTATTTCAAAGGAACTTCTTCAACTTAAGACAATGTATAAATAGAAGCTTGAGGTTTTTCCACCCTGTCAAGCCCTGATCTAAAACCAACCATATACGGTATGAGGAAAGGAGTACTTGTGGCACCTTAGAGACTAACAAATTTATTTGAGCATAAGCTTTCGTGAGCTACAGCTCACTTCATCGGATGCATTTGGTGGAAAAAACAGAGGGGAGATTGATATACACACACAGAGAACATTGATATACACACACATGTTCATGTTCTCTGTGTGTGTATATCAATCTCCCCTCTGTTTTTTCCACCAAATGCATCCGATGAAGTGAGCTGTAGCTCACGAAAGCTTATGCTCAAATAAATTTGTTAGTCTCTAAGGTGCCACAAGTACTCCTTTTCTTTTTGCGAATACAGACTAACACGGCTGCTACTCTGAAACCTGTCATATACGGTATGGTCTTCCTTTGAAACTTGTTCAATGGTGACTTGCAAAATGTCCTCACTGAAGTGCTTTAGAACATGCTTATGTTTAAGTTATGAGTAACAGGAGATACCCAGTAACAAAGTAAGTGTTTCCATTGCAGAGAAAGATTCAAATGGCAGCACCTATTGTTGGTCTTTGTTTCACATATGCCAATTTGAGAAAATGATCAGCCAGTTTAAAAGTTTCATGTGTCCTCAGTCAGTATTATTTACACTAACCTATTTTTTTTCTGTGATCTGTTGTTTTTCTGCTGCTATGAGTCACTCAGAGTATCCTGATCTCTTGAATTTGTGGAACAATGAATCTGAGTCCAACTCCATGGGTTTTTATTTTCCTATGACAATTACTGACTCATTGAGTGCTATCATCACTTTGGTGGCATTTGTTTGGGTATTTATGTATTGTACGAGAATATGTCATATCCCAGGATCTTTGTAGTCTGTTCAATTTACAGAATGAAAGATTAATTATATTATATTTGCATGCATTCCAAATATTGATGGAGGTTATTGTTTCTCACAAAGCCAACAGTTAATATACCATCTCATGATCAGATTAAAAAAGAGAAGTATATTAAAAACTCAGAGTAGATTAATTTCCTGTATGAACCTAAATTGGTTTGACACTACAGTGTGCTAAAATGATTGGAGCCATCAATAAATAGAATAAACTGCAGTCCTATTCACTGAAGGCAGCATATGCAGGTGTGTATACTATATTTCTAGGAGTGAGCCTTCAAATATGGAATGACTATTACTGTTATAGTTAAAGTTCTACCAGTAATTCAATTTCAGCTCCTCATTTTGGGGTGTAGTGCAGTATCACAGATGTTTAAAGTACCTTGGCCTGGAGCTTGGTAATGTATATAAGTAAGATGTCAGCCTCAATTCCATTTTTTGTTTTAATGTAAAATGTTTTTGTTTTAATGTAAAACATGATTTAAATCTAAAAGCCAAGTTCTTTGGAGGTGATTGTACCTATATAGCTCTATACCTCCATTAGAAGAACTAATTAGACTATTTAAAAAAAAAAAAAAGGGCTGTCCCTTACCAGGCCAGCCCAGATTGCCAGAGGAGGACTGCAGCACACAGCAACTTCCAGCCAACGGTAGCCCTGCTTTTTTAGGAGATCCGCCATTGGTTGATTGCCAGCACTTCATACAAGCATTGGAATTGGATGGAAAGGGCTGGCAGGCAGTCCATAAAAAGTTGGTTTTGGGTAGGGGTAAGCCTGTTCCTTCTCTGCCCGACATAGCACTGAAAATTCCCTACTTCTTTGTATTCCTCCCCTTCTCCAACTGATGCCTTTCACCACCTCCATCCTTTTTCCATAGCTACTGGAGTGGATTTTCCTCGCACTTAAGCAGCCCCTTTGGCTCTTGTCTTTCGCTGTGTCAGCCCACTTTGGCAGGGAAAGTCCTTTCTTCACCACATACCTCATCACACACCTCACGCTCTGGTGTCCCCTATCATTAACCAAATCTCATCATTCATGGGTATGTCATGCCTATTCAATAAGATTTGTTGAGCATGGACTGTAGTGCCCTTAATGCTACAGTCCATGCCTTCAGATTTGCTAGATTATATCTTGGAGGGTTTTACCCACCTTTGTATATGTATGAAGGCTTCAGCATATTAGCCACAGCCCAGTTAGACAAATGTAAGATAGAATATATTTTCAAAGTACTTTGCTTGCTTGATGCAAATACCTGTATACATACATTCAGCCAACATCCCCATTTGTTTGCATTTTCGCAGGCGGCACTCCTGGCACTTTCTTCTCATGTACATGTCCATCTCACAATTGCCTCCATTTTTACACTTGTATACAGCATTTTTAGTGATACTTCTTCTGAAGAAGCCTGTGCAAACAACAGTGAGATAGATGTGTAAGAAGGCACTGTAAACTGGGGAACTGATTAGCTGGAAAAGAGACTGCATAACTGTTTCACCCTCTGAATGCAACACATTCTGCAACAACTCTAGTTTCTTTTGGCATCACTTGGACATGCTGATGGTTGAATTATTGCTACTTTAAAACATTACTTGCACCTAAGTGGTCCATGCAATATCATTTAGAACCAGATATTATATAATGTGGGTCTATATACTAGACATTGGCCTGAACTAAAATCCCACATCCAAATATCTGGGATCCTTAAGAAGGTTCAGATGCAAATTTGGAACCCATCACTGTGGTTCAAATACCAGGATTATACACAATACTGTACAGTACTATAATAGCCAATGAACAACTATGAGGCTACAATTCACTTGAAGGACTCTGAGGACAGGACAATCCATGAGAGTGCAGGCAGCAAACCCATTTGAGTGAATTCCCATTATCTCAATTACCGAGAATTAGAGTACTGGCAAACATGTGTAAGCAGGGTCATACAGACTACCTGCCCATCCAGAATGAAGCGGCTGAACTATGTTTATTTTTATCCTACATATTAAAGTAGATGATTCCTCCCTCATTTGCAACAACCCCCTGCCTCCTTCATTAAACTCTGCCCTTCTGGTACACTGAGGCCCTGATTCAGCAAGGTACTTAAGCACTTTTCTAACTTTAAGCACACAATTAGTCCCACTGAAGTCAAGTTTCATGGAATTTAGTTTCCCTGGATTCACTCCAGGTTTATACTGGTGTAAAGAACTGCAAACAGAAATTAGCCCAAAGAAAATCATGGATCCACAGACCCCTTTCTTATTCAGTACAAAGCCCTTATTCACTGTCCAACCTGTACTCAGTCTGCGCTATTGTGGAAAACACAGTATGCATTCATGTAGTGAAATTCTATGCAATAAAAGTCTATTATAATACCACTTACTAGGGGGGCAAAGATAAAGATGCACAGGCAGCCTTTGCTTTAACATTTCCTGAACTTTTAGTGCTTCATTTTGCAAGCATAGCATTTTTTGAATGCTGTGTTTTAGATGGGATGATTTAGCAGCATTCCAAGAGGGAGTGAACTCTGTCAGGCATGGGAAATAATCTCAACTTTTCCATCGGTTTGGT
Source organism: Dermochelys coriacea (assembly GCF_009764565.3). Taxonomy (NCBI): domain Eukaryota; kingdom Metazoa; phylum Chordata; order Testudines; family Dermochelyidae; genus Dermochelys; species Dermochelys coriacea. Next base: position 266,447,741 of record NC_050068.2, read on the forward strand.
GGCAGAATTTTAAAAAGGGACTCCTGGAAGCCCCTGAGGGCACATGGCTGATTTGTAGTACAGGCTAACCCTAATCTCAGCCCTGGTAGTATTCTACCTGACACTTCCATTCACTAAAGGTGGGATTGAACAAAAACACAGGATCCAGTCACCCACAGTCAACTCTGGGGGAAGTTCAGATCTGGCTCTCTTCTTTGTTTTTTTCTCTGAAAGGCATTGAACTAGGACACATATGCCTACATACACCCCTGAATTGTTGAGAAATTCACTGTGGAGCCAAATTACAGTGTCATGGCTCAGGCCCATCTTTAATTTAAATAATCCATCCCAGCCCTAACATTTTGTTACAAAAAATAATAAAATTCTATTTAGCATCAACAAATTTGGCACTTCTTTGAGTCCTGTACTGTGTGTTTTGAATAGTTCTCTTTTTCCATTCAAATATACTTGATTGACATCAACCTCTTTTGAAATGCAGATTTGGAACTTTCAGTCAGACCCAGACATTATTTTTGTTTGCCATTCACATGGAGTTTAACACATTTCCATATACTGGTCAGGGAAGGAAGAAAAGGTCTAGGTTTAAGCTGTAGATTTTCAATGCCAGTTAAATGGCAGTTCCATTTGTTTCGAGATCATGTTCTAATTTTATTTTAAACAATTTATTTAAAGGCTGCAATTCATGAAGAAAATCATTTATGATAGTTATATTCAAAAGCTGTATGCAAATATGTTTATGACCATTAGAAGTCAGATTGCTGTTATGGCTAGCATAAACAAGATCTAGGCAACACTTTATTAACAGTTATTTGTATGTAAAGAATTGCAAAAGCTTTAGCAAATGCATCTTATTGACAATATGTAGTGGTGTCAAATGAGTGAGATTTATAAACCAACAAAACTTGGAACTGTGACTGTTTCCTAGTGAAAAACAATTTTTAAAATCCAAAACGTTTTTCTGCTCTAGCAAAGCATAATTTTCAACCTTACTCTCATCCCATTTTTATTATGGGGAGACATTCTTAGCAGTTTCTCTCTAGATAAGAAAAGGAGTACTTGTGGCACCTTAGAGACTAAGATAGTCTTCTCCCTAGTAAGACTAGATAGTCTTCTCCCTAGTAATCTCAAAGTTAGTTCTCCACTATAAGCCCAATTTTTGACACATATCCCTTAATAATAACAACTCCAGAGTTAAATCAAACGTACTGAAATGTCACGTGTGTGATCCTGTGCTAAGGGAGACTTTTTTGGGACAATCTGAGGCAAATCAGGCAGGATATTTGGGGAGACAATGTCGGGGGGCTTAAAAATAAGGTGTTTTTTGCATTTTGACATTGCCTAACCTTATCTGATCTTGCAAAATCTCAACAACTAGCTTCAGTTAGAAACTATGAATGTGTTTTGTTCTGTTAGCCTCAACAGTGATTAGGGTTAGTTATGGGTAGAACTCCCTTTTTCCGGCCCCAGTCCGGAAAGTTGTTCTTCACAGGCAGACCCTCACTGACTTTAATTGGGCTTTATACAGATATATTGAACAATTTGTGAGACTGGGGCTTCAGTGTATATATTGCTTTTCCCACCCTGTCCCCTGTTGAAGTGTTTGGTTTTGCATCAGGTAGAGGTCATCTGGTGCATGAAAATAAACAAGTGCATGTTTGTGGTCCCTCTCTCTCCTACAAAATGAATTTGAAATGAAATTAACCAGTTCTATAATATCCAAATACTGAATTGTATGTTGCATATACTGTATAAGACATTAAAGAACAAGAGTAGTTGCCTCTTCAACTAAAAGGACACAGTTTGATTCTAGCTCTTCCTTTTATGAAAAGTACTCTACAATGAAATCCACCAAAAGGGTGAATTTACTATACCAGCACAGCTCCACAGAGTTAAGAACCATGAGAGCTGAACAATGCTGAGTCATGTCATGAGGAGAATGCCTGCTGAGAACTGGTGTTGAGACACAATGAGATAAACTCTACATTGGTGTAACACCATTGACTTCACTATTTCTGAATCAAGTCATCTAAATGCTACTCAATGAACAAGCAATGCATGCCTACTTTGAACTGTCAGACTATTGACATTTCAATGAATACTGCTGAGTTCCATCACCACACAAACTGTCCTGACTTTCTAGAGAGAGCAAGAAGATGAATGTGAAATGATTTTAACAGGAAATATCTGTGGTTTGACATGACATACATCAAGGATTATCAGGAATAGTTTGGGGGTAATAAAAATCAGCTATGCCATTTTGTAGGGGAGAGAGTATATAATCCACTTTTCTGTCAATGTAAATGATTTTGTGACTTCAATAAATGAGTATGACGCTATAGTCGGCCCCACTAAATTCATGTGACTTGTATACCACCCCTTTCCAGAGGGGTCTCTAGATTCCAGTTAGGGTCCAAATGTGCTCTAAGGCCTCCTCACAGGGTATGTCTACATTGGAATTAGACATCTGCAGCTGGCCCATGCTACCTGACTGGGGCTTGTGTGACTCAGGATACGGGGCTGCTTAACTGCAATGCAGACGTTCATGCTCGGCCTACAGTCTGAGCTCTGGGACCCTCCCACCTCACAGGATCCTTGAGCCTGGGCTCCAGCAATGTCTACACTGCAATTAAACAGCCCCTTAGCCTAAGCCCAAGTCAGCTGGAATGGGCCAGCTGCAGATTTTTAATTGCAGTGTAGACATACCAAAAGAAGATTTTATAATGCCTAACCAAGACAGGTGTTACAATGGGATAGACTGTAGAAAATATTGTAATATATAATATCCCAAACGTTGTAATAACACTTGTAAACTGTCTCATTGTTTATGGACCATTATGCCATTATTGTAGAATGATGTAATAATTTATAACTGCACAATTAGGGATGAGAGATTCCCACAGAAGTTTTCAATATTTAAAGTATCTTTAAAAAAAAATTCTAGCATAAGCCTAGATCTAAGAGGTGTGCATCCTGTTTAGTTTGCTCTTTGATTTATATTTTGGGGAAGGGATAAATAGAAAAACAGATTTTCAAACCATTTTTTTCTTGCCAAGTGATGGGCAATATTCACATGTATTTGTATGTGGATAGTAATATAGTCACAAAAAACTGAATGTATGCACAGCTCCAGAATACAAATCTCTCGTGAGCCAATAAAACGTTTTTTTTTTCCCCCACAAAAAAGGAGAGAGAGAATATAAGGTCAGCAGCATTTTCAGTTTATAAGTAAACCACTCAAGGTTCACTAAATTCTCTTCAAAATTTCAAATATAAATAGATTGGTTTGTATTCAGGTATCACAGATATATTTAATTGGTTCTATCATGCTTTGCACTGGCTCTCTATTCAAATTGTAGATTAATGTTGATAGTAATATCTTACTTTTATATAGAGCCTTTCATTCTGAAGGAGACCAAAGTGCTTAACTCCACACATTTAGCACCACTGAAATGCAGCCACCTCTGGGGTGAAGGGCACCAGAGAGGCAGAATGCTAAGACCATTAAAACATACTATCCAGCTTTTCAAACAGAATTGTTCTCCTCTCCCCCTCAGCACATCATCTTACTATTGCTTTAAGCCATTTTAAGGTTTATTGCAGAAACATAATACATTAACCTTAAATAATTCAACTTTTACAGTCTTTGATCAAGGGTTGTGCTTTCCTCTGTAACTGATGTTGCAGCAATGAAACAGTGAAAAGACAAAATGAATTATCCCAATAAAACAATAATATAATGGTTTCACAGAATGATTTAAGTAAAATCAACAAGGAGTCCTGAACATACATTTACTGTCACCACTGATCCCAACACTTACCTGGGAGTTGTACTTGGAATGACTTTGGCCCAAAATGTTTTTAGTTTTTACCATATTTTTTCCTCAGTCTATAGTTATAACTGCTGTAAAAAATTACTAAATTTAATTTGGTAAAAGCCATTTAATAGTGAGGGCAATTAATCATTGAACAGCTTACCAAGGGAGGTCGTAAACTTATCATCACTTGGAGTCTTTAAATCAACACTGGATTTTTTTTCTGAGAGATACACATAATTCCATCCACAAGTTATTGGGCTCAAGAGTGTTGACTTATGTTGCAGGGAAGGATAATTCCCTTATTTGATGCAATTATCTACCAATGTGCCCTGGAAGAACCACCTCTAGGAGTAAGAGTCGTTCAGTTGCTATGTCCTTGTCCTCTCTGCTGAAACTACCAACAACAGATCGCTAATAACGGTGAGCGGCTTTTTTTGCCACGTGTGGGCTCAGTTCACTGGGAACCAGTGTAATACAGTGGGCACACTTAAAATGTTCATTCTAGTTTTAGAGATATTATCAATTTTGGAGGTATTCCTTATAAAATAATATTAAAATTGATGACTGTTACTAGTCCTAGCACTGGAAATAACTTTTTAATTGCACCCATGCATTTCCCATAGGCCATCAACAAGCCATCAGATGGTGACCATTTTCAGTCACTACTGACTTGGATTAGATGCTGAACTGACAACATAGAAGTGAAAAGCTCTTATACTATTACCAGTCCTTTCAGCTGCTCATTTTACCCTCATGCTGTCTTCTCAAGAAATGAAAGACATGCAATGTAATACTCTACAGATTGAATTTTTTGTGGGGAGGGGGGTTTAAACAATATTTACGGATCAGAACTCAGAAATGATGGAGGGTTGACCAGGGATAGTGCTTATTTTAAATCAACTGTTTTGCTGCTGACGACGAAGATGGATGGATGGATGGATGGATGGATAGGTTTTGGTGGACAAACACTTTTGCTTTAAGTTTGACAGTCAACAGTGCTGCAAGGCAATGTATATTCTATATCCACAAAGGAATGAAACTACCAATGAGTCCCAGGGAAAATAATCATAGAAATGTATGACTGGAGGAGACCTTGAGAAGTCCTCAAGTCCAACCCCTTGTGCTGAGGCAGGACCAAATAAACCTAGACCAACCTCGATAGGTGTTTGTCCAACCTGTTCTTAAAAACCTCCAGTGACGGGGATTCTGCAGCCTCCCTTGGAAGCCTGTTCCAGAGCTTAACCACCCTTTGAGTCAGAAAGATTTTCCTAATCTCTACCCTCAATCTCCCTTGCTGCAGACTAAGCCCGTTATTTTTTTGTGACCTACTTTCTGTGGATGTGGAGAACATTTAATTCCCATCCTCTTTATAACAGCCGTTAACACATTGGAAGGCTGTTATCAGGTCACCCCCCTCAGCCTTCTTTTCTCAGGATTAAACATCCTCAATTTTTTAACCTTTTCTCAGAGGTCAGGTTTTCTAAAACTTTTGTCATTTTTATTATTCTCCTCTGAGCTCTGCCCACATCTTTCCTGAAGTGGGGTGCCCAGAACTGGACATGGTGCTCCAGCTGAGGCCTCACCAGTGCCACGCAGCGTGGGACAGTTACCTCCTGTGTCTTACATACATACAACACTCTTGTTGATACAATCCAGAATGATATTGGCCTTCTTAGCAACTCCATCACATTGTTGACCCATATTCAATTTGTGATCCACTATACCCCCCAGATCCTTTTCAAAAGTACTACCACCTAGCCAGTTAATAACAGTGCATTGGATCCAAATGCAAAGATCTACAAAGGGTAAGCACTTGAATGAGCTTTTCAATTAAGACTAAATGAAATTTCAGAAATAAATATCCATTTCCCCCCAAACTTATTTTGTGACAGATTCATTCATATTTTGCCCTACCTTTGCACCCCTCACAAGTCAGAGCATTATAGTGGTATCCAGATGCTTTGTCACCACAGACAACACATAGCTCTTCTCCTTTCACTCTTCCAGGGGAGTGGCCCAGTCTAGACTTCTTGGCTACAGGTACATCTGCTAGTTCTGTCTCTCTTGTGAAAAAGTTCTCACAGGGGATTCTCCTGAGTTCATACATTCCAGGGGAATACCATTCTTCAGGCTGCTGGGGGTAAAAGCCAAGGTTGGAATAATAAGGTGGTGATGAAATCTGAGGCTGAACTGGGGGGAATGGCATACTGCTGTACTGTGTATAAGGTGACACATCTGGTTCTTGCACTGGAGAACTCATTGCCTCTGTAAGAACACCTACATAATAATACAGAAAAATATGTATTAGTACCGTTAAACCACAGTCACTGGAACAGTTTCCATTCCTAAATATACCAATCTCAGATACTGGAAAAAATTATTTATTAATCCTAGAGATTGAATTGACTAAACATAAAGAACTCTAAAATAGTCTTGATAATATTTATACTTCCCTCAGCATCCAGAGGCCCCAGTCACAGAACCCTCTATGCACTAGGTCTGTACAAATACACAGAAAGACGCTCTCAGTATAAATTAACATTCTCGGCTACTTTATTACAGGCAATGAAAATATTTTGCACTGCTACTTCCTTAGAAAATCTTGAAAGATTATTATTTGTAGAGAGCTAAAAATGTACATGATGCTCTACAGACAATTAAGGGAAAGCAGTCCACGTTACAAAGGAGCTCTCAATCTGAATTAGACACAAAAACACAGCAAAGAAATGCAAACAGAAACCAAGGGGAAGGAGGAAGGCTACAATAGTAAGATGGAGATGCACATATCTTGTTCATTTCTGTTTTATTTGGAGTTAGTGTATCATAGCATGAGGGAACACAGCTGGGAGAAAAGACAAAAGTGGGGTTTAGCAAGCACTGGAAGGTTAATCAAATTAAATGAGCTTTCAGGAGGGGTCTGAAGGGGAAGCGTGAGGTTACATGACACAGAGGATCCGGGAGGATATTCCAAGCATAGAGAGTGATATGAGATACAGGAAGGGTTCCCAAACTGTGGGTTGTGGCCCAAAGGTGGGCCATGACACAGTCCTGGGTGGTCTCCTGGCACAGCCATGGGTAGAGTTTGGTAAGGGCATGGCTGGGGAGGGGTGGGGAGTTGTATTGTGAAGTGGACAGCAACAGAGTGGCGGCCAGCAATGGCTCCTGCCCAGGGCCAGATGTGCCCAGCGCACTGGCAGGTGGCAGAGGGCAAAGCGAAGCCGCTGGGCTATGGGCAGAGGCCAAGGAGAAGGGACCGGCCCCCTGAGGTGGCAGCTCTCGGGACAGCTGGAGGATTTCTGGAGAGTTTGCAGCTGTTCCCATACTGAGTCATTGCACCCTGTGATTCATGGCTGGCAGGCCCCCTGAAGTATCAGCCCCACAGCCTCCAAGGACGAGGGTTCAATGGTGCCGCTCTGTTTCCTCCTGGACAATGCCATGATCAGGACTATTATAGGTAAGACTAAGGTTTAGTCATGGGTATTTTTAGTAAAAATCATGGACAGGTCTCGGGCAATAAACAAAAGTTCACGTCCCCGTGACCTGTCCATGACTTGTACTATATACCCGACTAAATCTTTGGTGTTCTGGGGGGCTCTAGGGGCACAGCTGCTGCTCTGGAAGGGGGGCTGTGGGGCACCTGCTGGTGCTGAGGCAGGCTCCAGGGTGCCTGCTGGTGCTGGGGGGGTTCTGGGGCGCCTTCTGATGCTTGGGGTGGGGGCTCCGGGGCACCTGCTGGGGTGTCCACTGGTGCTGGGAGGGGGGCAGCACAGGACTGCCACTGCCGCTGCTGGCAGGGTATGGCCCCGCTGACCCAGGACCACTGCCGCTGCTGCTCTGGCACGGCAGGGGACTGCCCTGCTGGTCCGGGACCGCCACACTGCTGCTGGTGGGGGATGATCTGGGAATGCCACTGCTGCTGGTGGGGGGCGGCCCGGGACCACCACTGTTGGGGGGTGTCCATCTGGCCCCAGGGCTGCCCGAGCTGCTCACGTGGCCCTGGGGTCAATTGCACCTGCTGGCTGCAGAAGTCACAGAAGTACCGGAAAGTCATGGAATCCCTGACTTCCGTGACCTGCGTGACAAACTCGCAGTCTTAATTATAGGTAACGGCCAGGCCCAGCCCAAGTGCCTGCCTCTGTCCAGCACTGGCAGCCCCCAAACCCTTCCCTCATTCATGAGCAGAGGGTGTCTGTGAGGTATCCCAGGATGCTGGATGGGTGACTGGGGCAGCTTTGCTAGATGACAAGCTCAAGGTACTCAGTGGGCTGCTGAGGCAGAGGGTGTCAGCAGGGGCTGACTGTGGAACCTGCATTGCCCCTTCGCCCTCTGATTGTCTCTGGTCCCTGCTGAGGTCAGGGGCTGCACATGACCCACAATGCCCCTCTCCCTGACGGACACGTGGCAGCCTGGGAAGGCCAGGCTGTGTGCTCGGCAGCACCTTCCCTGATTTCCCATTTGATCAGCCTGAGGGAACAATGACTCACCTGCCTGGTGGGCAAAGCGGGAGTGGACATTATCATACTGTATACGCTGATAGTGGGGGTCATAATTTAAAGGTTCATCAACCCCGCAAACAGCTCGAGTCATGGCCCCAAGCTGGCAACCCCCACCACTGCCTTTACCCTCAGTGTCCTCTCTTGGAAAGCAGTTGGAAGTGTTAATAGTGGGCCACAGTGCCTATTTCAGTTGCACAGGTGGGCCGCAGGGGAAAAAGCCTGGGAACCCCTATGATAAAGTACAGATTAAGGGCTTAATTTGTACCCCTTTGGTGAAACGGCTATTGAAGACAAGGGAGTTTTTCCCAAATAAGGACTGCAGCATTAACCTCTTAAGACAACAACAAATTATGGCACCACCTAACCAAATGTGATAAGGAATTGAAGCAGTTACTGTAAAAGCAGCATACAACAATGAAGTTCTAGAGATAAATAGCACCAACAGAAGGCTCCCTTAGCCTTGTATTTTATGTACTTGTTAAAATTCTATTAGTCACTTTCAAAATGCAAACAAATTAAAATTAAATCTCATAGTTATAAATTATAACCAGTTCAACAACATTCAATACTCCCTCTGTGATGTAGTTTAAAATCTAAGAAACATCAGTAAGTTGGACAGAGAAAAGGAAAGTGATTTACAAATTACAATAAACTTTCTGTTCAAGAAAGTCCATATCCTGGTGCTATTGAAGGGCATGGCAAAATTCACATTGACCCATGGGGAATTGGCTCTGTGAGAAGTAACCATATTTCCAGGAAGTTACTCAGTTCAGTTTTAGATAACTCCTTTTCTCTCTGTATTTAATGTTTAGTGGGTTTGGAGGAAAGCTTGAGATCTCAGTAAACACTGTTAAGTCTACTGTAAAACAATGAGAGGTGATAGTTCAGGTTTTGACATTTCTGCAGTAAGGCAACAAACATTCATCCATGAGGATTTGTAAGATTTTATCACAAGAGGCATTTTGTGCAATAAATTTTGTGTTTCAAGGTTCCAGACCTGTGAGATGCTGAATGCCCTCAACTCCCACTGAAGTCTATGATGAGACAGATGAGAAACCCTGTAAATAAACTGTCATTGATGAACATTGCTAAGTGTACTTTTTTTACTTGTACTGTATTTACAAATCAGAAGAAATTTAGTATTTTTTTCTGCTTTCCATTTCCTTTTTGATGGATAATCACCAGAAAAGAGGGTGTGGCTGGGAACTCTGAGGAGTACTTCTACCAGTACAAAAACAGTCCCTTTCCCGCCCCCACGCCACCCCAGGTTTCCATCAATTCAAAGGAGTCAAAAGGAAAGGAGAAGTACCAACAATAAAAGATAGGAACACCTGCAATGACAGCAAGATATTATTAGCTATAAAAGGGGTCCTTCTGTTTTGTCACCCTTCAAGTAATACCAGAACCGTAACTTCCTGTTTTAACTAAACTCTCATTCGAGATGTCCCCTGGCATCAGCTGTGCTACATCTTGCTCTTACCAGCATATAGCACTGCAAAAGTAGACGCAAATCACTTTTCAGTATCTACTTGGGCTGTAGCGCATAAAAGCTTATGCTCAAATAAATTTGTTAGTCTCTAAGGTGCCACAAGTACTCCTTTTCTTTTTACTTGCTTAGATGGTAACACCATCAACATAGTATCCACTCATGTACTGATGTGTAGAGTTAGCAGCGGAAGAGATGCTGCCATAGGACAAGCAGACATAAGTATGTCTGGAAAGCTGTGGGACAAAGCCAAAGGAGAACAATGGTGCTACATACCACTAATAATTATTTAAATTAAAGTAACACTTAGTGATCCCAGATACTATCAGGATATTAATACATAGTAAAAGATGATCCCTGCTCTAAAGAGCTTCCACTCTAAATAGACCAGACAAAGAGACAAGTACATTATCCCCTTCTTACCAGTGGGGAACCAAGGCAAAAACATTTTGTGACTTGCTGGAGGTCACACAAGAAGTATGTGGAAGAGCTTAAAATTGAACCAAGGTCTCCTAATTCTCAATCTCATGCTTTAATCATAAGACTATCGTTGATATCTGTCAGCAGCACAGAAAAATACAAGCAAGATGTTGTGTTAACAATGAGTTGCTGTAGGCTCTATTACTTTGTAGGAGACTCCAATGTAAAACAAAGTTCTGGGTACTTGTGGGCACAGTATTAATAAATATTTGGACTATGGGGCTGTTTAACTGCGGTATAGATGTTTGCAGTTAAACAGCCCCATAGTCCAAGTCAGATGGCACAGGCTAGCAGCTTGTTTTTAATTGCAGGGTAGAGATACACTCAGATACCATAGTGATGGGGACCTGTCTTTGATTTTCAAGGAAATTTATCCTCGGTCTTGTCTACACAAAAAAGTTGCCCCAGTTCAGTTTAAGGTGCAGTTTAAAACTGATTTACCCAATCTGAATTTTTGGGATTATCGGTTTGTGAAAATTATCAGGATTTTGATTTTATTTGGGGCAGGGGGGAGGGGAGGTTCTACTTTCAGAAAGGGGAAAATGTCAAAAAATCTGCAAAACTCTCATGGGAAAGGTAAACCATTCCCATCCAGTTCTATACACAAGGCTTTCTTGAAGAGGCTTACTAGAACAATTAGCTTCTTAAAATAAAACTAATTTGATCGTATCTTGCTGACTGAAATGTTCATATGATTTTATTAATGGATTAATGGAGAGTATAGATCAGATTCTGACATTACTTACACTACTGTAAAGCAAGATTTCAGAGTAGCAGCCGTGTCAGTCTGTTTCTGCAAAAAAGAAAAGGAGGACTTGTGGCACCTTAGAGACTAACAAATTTATTTGAGCAAAAGCTTTCGTGAGATACAGCTCACTTCATCGGATGCATGTAGTGGAAAATACAGTGGAGAGATTTTATATATACACAGACAACATGAAACAATGGGTGTTACCATACACACTGTAATGTATACCTTCAAATCAGCGGCACTGCTATGGGTACCCGCATGGCCCCACAGTATGCCAACATTTTTATGGCTGACTTAGAGCAATGCTTCCTCAGCTCTCATCCCCTAATGCCCCTACTCTACTTGCACTACATTGATGACATCTTCATCATCTGGACCCATGGAAAAGAAGCCCTTGAGGAATTCCACCATGATTTCAACAATTTCCATCCCACCATCAACTTCAGCCTGGACCAGTCCACACAAGAGATCCACTTCCTGGACACTACGGTGCTAATAAGCGATGGTCACATAAACACCACCCGAAACCGGAAACCTACTGACTGCTATGCCTACCTACATGCCTCCAGCTTTCATCCAGACCACACCACACAATCCATTGTCTACAGCCAAGATTTACGATACAACCACATTTTCTCCAACCCCTCAGTCAGAGACAAACACCTACAAGATCTCTATCAAGCATTCTTACAACTACAATATCCACCTCCTGAAGTGAAGAAACAGATTGACAGAGCCAGAAAAGTACCCAGAAGTTACCTACTACAGGACAGGTCCAATAAAGAAAACAACAGAACGCTACTAGCCATCACCTTCAGCCCCCAATTAAAACCTCTCCAACGCATCATCAAGGATCTACAACCTATCTTGAAGGACGACCCATCACTCTCACAGATCTTGGGAGACAGACCAGTCCTTGCTTACAGACAGCCCCACAACCTGAAGCAAATACTCACCAGCAACTACACACCACACAACAAAAACAGTAACCCAGGAACTTATCCTTGCAACAAAGCCCGTTGCCAACTGTGTCCACATATTTATTCAGGGGACACCATTATAGGGCCTAATCACAGCAGCCACACTATCAGAGGCTCGTTCACCTGCACATCTACCAATGTGATATATGCCATCATGTGCCAGCAATGCCCCTCTGCCATGTACATTGGTCAAACTGGACAGTCTCTATGTAAAAGAATAAATGGACACAAATCAGATGTCAAGAATTATAACATTCAAAAACCAGTCGGAGAACACTTCAATCTCTTTGGTCACTCGATTACAGACCTAAAAGTGGCTATTCTTCAAAAAAAAAAACTTAAAAACAGACTCCAACGAGAGACTGCTGAATTGGAATTAATTTGCAAACTGGATACAATTAACTTAGGCTTGAACAGAGACTGGGAGTGGATGGGTCATTACACAAAGTAAAACCATTTCCCCATGTTTATTTCCCCCACCCCCAACCCCCACTGTTCCTCAGATGTTCTTGTCAACTGCTGGAAATGGCCCACCTTGATTATCACTACAAAAGGTTTCCCCCACCCCCGCTCTCCTGCTGGTAATAGCTCACCTTACCTGATCACTCTTGTTACAGTGTGTATGGTAACACCCATTGTTTCATGTTCTCTGTGTATATAAAATCTCCCCACTGTATTTTCCACTACATGCATCCAATGAAGTGAGCTGTATCTCACAAAAGCTTATGCTCAAATAAATTTGTTAGTCTCTAAGGTGCCACAAGTACTCCTTTTCTTTTTGTAAAGCAAGAGTGACTCTGCTGACATCAATGGAGTTACAGCAGTGTAAATCAGTATAAGTGGGATAAGAAGCAGACCCATTGTCTCTAATAATGTATTATGTTCATATGTTCTTACTGTTCCATTACACTTTTCATATCAGAAACACACATGTAATCATTTCTGAAATATGATAATTGAAATAAATACTAATAGGGCTGAAAACTTGTGGATTATGCTTTGCAAAAGAAATTGTAATTAGAACATTTCATAAAAGTCTCAAATTTTACTAATGTTGTCAGAGTGAAATTTTATTTCTTGAATCTGGCCATCATTTTTGAATACTTTCCCATTATGTAATTGGTGAGTGAGTTTTGTTGAAGATTTTTTTTTCCGATTTTACATATGAATATTTTGGGTGGGATTTAAAAAACTTTCAGCATTTGCTTAACTGGACTCCCATTGAAGTTAAAGGAAGTTTTACCATCAGAGTTCAGCCATCACTGACTGCTTTTGAAAATCTCATCCTTTATTTTCAGTATTACGTTGAAGGTATATACAGGCTGTAGAATCTGTATCCAAAATATTACAGAAGTTACAGTGGTAGCGCATTGGCACAACAAATATTGTCAATATAAAACTATAAGAAAAAGAACAGCAAACAAATTAAACCTTAAGGCCTTGAGCCTGCTAATAAAGCTAATGTAACGTAAGAGTCACACAGAGCAAATGATCTTAAGTCAAAAAGAACAAAATGTATTTCCTGTGATTCACAGGATAAACCAAAATGGGAAACATAAGCTAATCAGTTGGTTTAAGTACTGAAAAAACTATAGTCAAGTGTCTAAGGGCCTGGGCTAGACAGCCTCTGGCATCAAGCTGATTCACAGCATTTAACAGATATATTGTGTAATGTAATAGATCAAACATGAGCTTGAACAATATCCTACCGTTAGTAGTCTTCATTCCGACTATTTCCATGACAATTCCTGAAAAACTTGGCTATTTAACGTGTTGTTCTCTTTACTTTTTCTAGTCAGTACTTATCATCTACACTTCCTTAGTCCTGCTTCCTTGATATCTTGTTGATTTACTCTGAACTGAAAACTAAAACTTCCTTTAAGACTCGCGAAGGCGTGATACAGGCCAGAGGTTAAATAGTTTACTGATTAACTTCATTACAGTGAAGCCTATTTATAAATGCTTGAGACAATAGCAATGCCAAATTACAGTATAAATGTCCTTTACTAAAATATAGATACCTTTCTCTGGGTGAGTGGATTCAGGGGGCTCTTCCAAATAGCTCCTCCATTACAATTTTGTAATTTGTTGTTTTCATTCACATTAGTATTTTGTATAAATAAAAATCTACTACTTTTTTTAGGTGACTAAACTTAATAGATTAACCATTCAAAATCATTTTGACTGGCTGATGCAGCATGTGTATCATAGACACAGAGAAAACTATATTATTTTAGTATGGCCAAATTCTGTCATCTTTACCCAGACAAGAATCACGTGTTCTAGAAAATTCTTGGTCAATAAAATTGCTCAGGAAAGTATCCACGATACCTGGTAGTAAGTGTATGTAGAATCAGGCCCCAAAGGTATATCATTCCTTTTAAAAGCTATAAACCTGCATAGGAGGAACTGAGCACACAAGTGATTCTCTGTTGTCCTGTCCTATCAAATGACCTTGTGCCACATAGCTTTATTCATTCACCTCTTTCAGGTTTAGTTGAGGTATTTCTCATTATTTTAGAACATCTTTCAGGTTACTTCTGCTCCACTGGGTCATTTGTTGTCCATAATTATTGTACATACATAATTTTCTGTTTTAATTTTTGCTGCTTTGTTTCCTTTTGACTTGGATGTCGACCGCTTGCCTATTTATCATCACGATAAAGCCAGATGCTGCACCATCTGCCAGATGGTGCTGGATACAAATAGTTAGCTACTTCATCTTATGATCTTTTGGTTGTTAAATGGTTTCTGACCATTGATTTTAGAGATTTTTTTAAAAACCAAACAAAAGCTAACAAATGGATCCAGTCTCTACAATTCACTAAGGTGCTATGTCTCTGATACAGCTACTACATAGCATTTTTTCATTGAGTTTTTTTTCATTGTCCAGTCATTAAGGGCTGCTTAAATATGTTGCTTTGTTTTCTGCTTCTTACATTAATTTATTCTTGTATTTCACTATCCACTCCAGGGGGTCTCTTAATTAATTCTATAAAAAATACTATTGCCATCAAAAATACTTCTACTCCATTTTTCCCATTCTTCTCCAACTTGTCACATTTCCAGTGAGTTTGACATATCTAGTTATTTCCCACATGTACTGTGTTACATTTTGGGGAGAAATTGCTGGAAATCAGCACCAGTTCATAGACTTTAAGGCCAGAAGGGACCATCATGATCATCTAGTCTGACCTCCTGCACATCATAGGCTGCAGAACTTCACCCACCCACTCCTGCAATAGGCTCATAATCTCTAGCTGAATTAACCAAGTTTTCAAATCAAGATTTGAAGACATCAAGTTACAGAAAATCCACCATTTACTCTAATTCAAACCAGCAAGTGACCCATGTCCCATGCTGCAGAGGAAGGTGAAAAAACCCAGGATCTCTGCAAATGTGAGCTTGGGGAAATTCCTTCCCTACCCCAAATATGGCGATCAGTTAGACCCCCGAGGATGTGGGCAAGACCCACCATCCAGACACCTGGGAAAGTGCCCTCCCCATGTAGTGTCCCACCTCCAGCTGTTGGAGCTATTTGCTAATTGCAGTAGCAGTTGGGCCATATGCCATTGTAGGCAACCTCATTATACCATCCCCTCCATAAACTTATCAAGTTCAGTCTCGAAACTACAATTACAGATGTTTTTAAACTGAGCCTCTTTATTTGAATCAATTTTATAATTCTATTTTTCTATCTATCTACAACTTTCTATCTCCACAGTATCTGAAGCTGCAAGTCTGAACATCATGCAGATTAACAAAACCTATACAAGAAGTTCCAAGAGAAAGCTGTAATGGACTACATATTCAAAGCATTGCAACCCATTTGACACCCTAATACCAGATTTTGTGCACCTGTATGTACATGTAAGATGTTAGGCATGCAGTCCTTACCTAAAGATGACATTGTTTCATGTCTAAAGACTTGTCCCTTGTAGAAAGGGCAAGGGATAACTGTTGAAGAAAATGGTGGGTGCAAGGGCATTTCACACATATTAGGTTGGCTTTGTCCCTGTTGTATTAATTTAGATGGAATATGTGGCCAGAGGTATTAACATAACCCAGTCCTATGTGGCATGAAACAGTTTTAAACAAGGTTCAGGGTTTGGCATAGAGACCTCAGCCTACTTAGTACCATGGCAAAAGCACCATTAATAATCCTTTTATCTCCCATCTTTTTATTAAAGATACAGAAAAGAAGGGAAAACAGTTAAAATAAAGTATTAAAAATGGCTTTCACTTTAATAGCATCCCTTGTTCCCTTTCCCTTTAGCTGGAGACATTTATTAGAAGGAAAAAAAACCCCTTGTTTGACAGTCTCTTAGATGGTATTGAAGATGGTAACAACTGTCCTTTGGGGGTGGGGGTAGGGGAGAATGAAGAAGTTAGTTGAGATGGGCTGGAGCAGTCAGTATTGCTGGCTGTTTTAAAGTCCAATCCCATTTCCTAGAAGACAAAAGACAAACATATACAAAAAAAGAAAGAAAAGTACAGCAAAGATAGAAAATGCAGCTTCTGTCTCTGGTGTTGACTCTGAGTTGCACCCTCTCTTCTGGAGAAACACAAACAGCACGTGTCTCATCAGCCACTCTGAGACCTAACAAACTTGTACCAGCATTAGGCTGTGTAGGGCATTGAATTTAGCTGCCTTTTTCTGGTCACAGGCTTACAGCAGTGTTGCAAAATATACAATCTTGCCCAATTAATTCAGATTCTGATTAGACGGAAGACAAAAGGAGAGGGATAGAAAAGAGAAGAAATAAGGTGGGGAAAGAAAAGGGCACATGGAGGGAAGGGAAATGAAGTCTCACATCTCAGGTGGTGTTCAGGATTCAGCCAGAGCCAGTAGAGTTGGCAACATCTGGCCCAGTCAGTTCAGGACATCTTTCAGGATTAGGGTGACAAAGACCTGGCATCCCAGGAGACGGTGGGTGTGGCAGACATAGGGTTGCCAACTTTCTAATTGCACAAAACCGAATATCTGTGCACTGCCCCTTCCCCGCCCTTTCCCCGAGGCCCCACTCCTACACATTCCAGCCCCCCTCCCTCAGTCGCTCGCTCTCCCCCACTCTCACTCACTTTCACTGGTCTGGGGCAGGGGATTGGAGTGTGGGAGGGGGTGAGGGCTCCAGCTGGGGATGCGAGCTCAAGGGTGGGGCCAGAAATAAGGGGTTCAAGGGGCAGGAGAGTGTGTGGGTTCCAGGAGGGAGTTTGGGTGCAGGAAGGAGCTCAGGGCTGGGGTTGGGGGTTGGGCTGTGGGGTGCAGGCTCCGGGAGGAGGTTCAGGGCTGAGGCAGGGGTTGCGGTGCAGGTGAGGGTGCAGTGTCCAGAAGGGAGTTAGGGTGTAGGAGGGGGTTCCGACCTGGGGCAGGGGTTTGGAGTACGGGTGGGGGTGCAAGGTCCAGGAGGGAGTTAGGATGCAGGAGGGGGTTCTGACCTGGGGCAGGGGGTTGGGGTGTGGATGGGGGTGCAGGGTCTGGGAGGGAGTTAGGGAGTGGGAGTGAGTTCCAACCTTGGGCAGAGGGTTCATGGTGTTGGCTGAGGCCGGGTGGCGCTTACCTCAGGAGGCTCCCAGTCGGCGGTGCAGCAGGGCTAAAAGCAGGCTCCCTGTGGGCCCTAGCTCCGCGCTGCACCCAGAAGGGGCCGCCATGTCTGGCACCTAGACGGAGGCATGGCCAGGCAGCTCTTCACATCTCCCATTGGCCATGGTTTCTGGCCAATGGGAGCTGCAGAGCCGGCGCTGAGGGTGGGAGCAGTGCGTGGAGCTTCCCTGATCACTCTCTTGCCTAGGAGCCACAGGAACATGCCGTTCACTTCCGGGAGCTGTGCGGAGCCAGGGTAGGCAGGGAGCCTACCTTAGTCCTGCTGCACCGCCGACTGGACTTTTAATGGCCCAGTAAGTGGTGCTGACCAGAACTGCCAGAGTCCCTTTTCGACAGGCGTTCTGGTCGAAAACTGGATGCCTGGCAACCCTAGACAGTCATGATGGCGAAACTCAATCTAGTAGTCATTTTTCCCCAAAGTCTCTTTCTTTATGGGCCACAAAGGGAGAGTGATGGATGAAATAGACCATCCTCTCATTATTTTGTCCACCAATTGGGCCTAGTTTCTGACACACCAATTTTGATCTCTGGTTCTACACTTTTCTTCTTTCTTAAGCATGATCTTAACTCAATCCTTGAATTATATCAGCAGGTCTTTTTGTTAGTACTAATTCAGTTTGTCTCCCTTTCATACCTTTTCCCATTTTATAGGTTATTGTGACATCTTATGAACTTACACTCACTTTTTACCACTGAACTCACAGTTAGGGTAAATTTGTAGGCCCAATTATTAGAACAGTCTTAAAATGGGATTATTTTATAAACCAAATTAAATCTATTACCAACTGCAATTTAGCAATGGACCTTGACATCCTATGACTGGGACTTCCACTGAAAAACCAACAATCTTTAAAATATACTAGATTAATAGCCTATTTATTAGATGTAGCACATTGCTATCACTGGAGGAACATTTGGGAAATATTGTTGATGGAAATACCTACAAAAATTGAAAAAATATTTTGGTTGAATTCACTAAAAAAGGGCTTCATGCTGTCAAGCCCACACAGCTATTCTCTTTTTGTTGTCTATTTACTAAATCATGATAAATAGTTAATAATTAACTGAATTTTCTTGTTATTTCCAAGAGATATTTACACTGATATGTAACAGCCAAGAAATCACTTGACTTGGCCAACCCTTACTCATATTGAATAGTACTTTACTCCTCAGGTAAACCTAATGACCTCATGATTTCAATTACTATGATTCCAATGCAACTACTCCAGAAGAAAGATATTACTCAATATGAGTAAGCATAAGACCCTAGAGATATAGGGTGAAATTCTGGCCCCATAGAAGTAATTAGCAAAACTCCCATTGACTTCACTGGAGCCAGGATTTCACCCATAAGTTAGAAGTTTTTGAAAACCTGATTTGTCAGGTTGTGTTGTATCACTTTTCAATAGGCTCAAGTTATGATACTAGGCCATATCCCGGTTCCTTTACACAATTGGTCCCATTCAATTCAATGGGACTTTGTTGGGTAAGTAAAATAAGTAGCATTTGGCCAATGAGGAGAAAATGAACATATCTAAATAGGGAAAGAAGGAGGGAGAGAAAAGGCTAGTAATCTAATTCTATTCATTTCAGTTTTAACTCCAGTTTGAAAGGCTTTTCCTTTTCTCTCTCATTTCTACTTACCAATAAAAATGAGGTAAAAAGGACAGAAAACAAAACATAGGAAACAGAAGAGCTGGCCAAAAAAAGGGACACATTTTTCACAAGCCTTTTTGGGGGGAAAAATTGACCCTATTTTTATTGAAATTTTTTTAATTTGGAAATTTCTCAATCAGCTCTAATACACACAAGTGAGCTCAAGTGGTGCAATCAGTGGTGTATGCATGATGAACTCAACTGCAGTTACTAAGGTGTCAACCAATTTTTTTACCATCATCAGAATCAAAAGAGGAGTAGTTGACTCCTTGTTGGGTATCCCAAAATTTTGCCACATAAAAAAAGCTAACTACATCCAATTTCATCAGTTTTTATAGGGAACCTAAGCTCTATCTTGAAAGTATGTGTATTCCAGCAGCAGGCTCCTTCTAGGCACTGACCAGTTGACCGCCCTCTATTTCCTGGTTCTCTGCTCTTTTTATGACTTATTCCCATTGCCCCTTCCTGCTGGACAAGGAAATCCCAGATGCCCTCTGTTTCTGCCTTTCATAGAGGTGGTCATCTGGGAAATCACATGGACCTCCAGAGCCCCTACTCGGAGACAGGCCCCTTTCCCTTACCTGGAACAGTTGTCATAGCTGTGGGTGAATAGGGGAGGAGGGAAGAAAAGGAATTTTCTCTCCATAGGAGGTCCCCATTCTCCTTACAAATAATGTGGTATAGATGGGTAGTTTAATGTATTTGTTTGCTGACTTCTTCAAACAAAAGATGCTTGCTATGCAGATATATTAGACATCTGGTTTGTTTCTAAACCATCAGAATGACAAGGTAGATAAATGGAGCTTTTCCAGTTATAGAAGACACAATAATAAAGAAATGTCAACATTTTAGTGGCGCTGCTCTGGTTAAAGTCACTTTGTCATTTCCAAAAGGGAGCACCTCTTTTCAGGAGCTCATAACTCCACAAACAAAATCTCAGTTAAAAAGTGAGAGCCTAAATAGACATTAACTACAATAGATACATTACTCTAGGAATATATTGTTAAAACAGCAATTTGCAGTCTCCAGCCACCAAAAGTGAAATTTGTTTATCCTGAAGGACACACTGAACTTCTTGCAACTATAAATCTTAAAGTGCTGATAAATCTTGAGAGCTACTTTAGGATTACCATGGTGATCAGCTTCACAGTGTAAACCTGCACAATGACAGCATAACTTTACTAAATAACTAGACCCCCAATACTCAGAACTGTACATTCAAAGGGACACTTAGATATACACTCATGGTTCTAACAATGCCTTCCAGGTAGCTCTAGCCTGAATGAACTACAAAGCAAATCCAATACTTAAAAAAAAAACATAAAAGAAAAATGTGTTTAGTTTTTTGAGGGGTGGAGGATATTTTGTAGAGAAATCAATTTTGACCGACTAACAGTCCCTCCTGTTATATCAAAGCCATATGTGAGGCATTGCATGAGAAATTTAATTGTTCCAAGTGTCTTTAAAATATAAAATTACCCTCTAACCGCCTTTCGTGTATAAATCTCAATCTGCCAAGGCCCAAATCTGAAACATAATGTATCACAAAGTTCAAATTGAGGGACACAAAGAAGTATTCATGCACAAAATTTAAAAAGCAGTCAGTCATTTCCTTAGTATAAATAACGCTCTCTCATCTTGGTTTCATGATTCTGTATTTCTGATGCAAATTTTCAACAATAAAAGTGTGGGGACGCCAAATTTAAGAGAAACATACTAGCTTTGGACTAAATAGAGTGAGATCCCTCTGAAAGAGGGACAGTTGAAAGTTGTGCTTAGGTGAAATACGTCCTTCCTAATTTGAGGCCTAATTCAATTCCATTATACTTTAATTATTTATATTACAGAAATACCCCAACTTAGATCAAGGTTCCATTTTGCTAGGCAGTGCACACACATAATACATAACTCTCACAGCATCTTACAAAGGAGGTAATGAGATTATCCTATTGTACAATGGAGAAACTGAGAAACGGAGAGATGAAGTGACTTGCCCAAGGTCACTCAGCAGGCCAGTAGCAGAACCCTAAAACCCAGGTCTCCTAAGTCCCTGTACTAGTTTCTGACCACTATGTCATATTATTTATTGCCTCATGCATGTCCTATTGGATTGTACAAGCTTTGCCCCAAGAACTGACAATTTCAGCATGGGTCAGTCAAGCCCTTGTTGAAGAGAACATGTTTTAAATCAACACACTTCCTTGTATTTGAGAGTTGCCCAGCCTTAATCTCTTTTCCAGAAAATATCACTGAACTTAATAACATAGTGGATTTTTGGGGCCAAAATCTACCCTCCCGCAAGTGAAAATCTGGAGTAATTCAATCAAAATCAACAAAATTACTCTGGACTTTTACTGGTGAAAATTAATCCAGAATTTGATCCCAAAATTTGAATGCCACCCTTTTTTTCATAGATTTTGGCCTGTGACCATGGGATTTCACAAATAGACAAATATATCTAAAATTGTGGCTATTTATTGCTGTTTTAAAAACTGCACGGTATTGAATTTCCTAAAATATACTTCTCCCAGCACAGGACAGTGGCTCCAAAGTCAAGGGGGAAAAAAAAATCTCTTTAAAGTTTAAGCATTCATAGGTTTAGTTTGTTTCACGGAGGTTCCCAACTCAAACATCTGCTCATTAACAATCCAGTTTAGCCACAGGGGATCCAGGTATACGCTAACTGTTAACAAACTGTTGTGGAAAAGAGAAATGATGAACACAATCTTGTGTGATCTTAGCATACAATTTGTACTTGAGATGTGGTCCAGACAGGGAGCCTGGCCCATGGGGGAGTATGCAAGAACAAAGCACCCAAAACTACAACTTCCTTGAAATATTTCAATTTAGGTCAACCTCTAGCCCCAAATTAAATATTTCATTTTGATTTTCCTGGAGAAAAATTGAAAAAAAATCAGCATATTCAAATTTTCCCAGGGAAACGTGCAATTTTATGGAAAGTAAATTTTCCTTCAAAAATATTTAGATGCAAAATTCCTTAGTGAACAAGAAAATTCATAAAGAGGGAAAATAGTTTTGTTAAGGCACTGTACTGCCCCTTAGCAGATCTGGGTTCCTCTCCTGGCCCTTCCACAGACTTTCTGTGTAACTTTGGGCAAGTCACTCTCTCTGTGCCTCAGTTTCCCAGCTATACAAGCAAGATAGTAACAATAACCTTAATCCCACCTTTGTCAGTCTTGTCTGTGTAGACTCCAATCCTGCATTTCTTTGTGCACAGGCAGACTTCTGTGTCTGCACAGAGTCCCACTAACTTCAGCGGGTCTCGATACAGGCATAGCAGTCCCTCTGCATGCAGCAAACTGCAGTACCAGGGCCTACAACTCCAAGCTGTCCAGGGCAGGGACAATACAATGAATACAGCAATGGAGCCCTTACCTAGTCTGTGTCTTCTAAGCAGTAAATGTAATCCAAATAAATAATAACAATAATAATTAATACAGCAAATGGACCAGATCACCAAGATAGCCCTTCACAGCTGTTGTCAGTGCAGGTGTCAACAGGTGATGTGGTTACACATAGTCCTCCAAGAATTTTTTCCTTAAGCATGTGAGCAAGTTTTGATTTTTGACACATCCACACTACAAACTTTTGCTGGCAGAGCTACGTCGGTCAGGGGTGTGCTCTCTGACTGACATAGCGCTGCTACAGAAGCCCCTACTGTAGATGAAGTTATACAGGAAAAGCTGTGCTTGTACCAGTATAGCTTGTTTTGCTTGTGAGGGGTGGTTTTACTATACTGGTACAAAGTACAGCTTTGCCAGTATAGCTGTATCCACACTAGAAGCACTTTGTCAGTGCAGCATATTGGTGTTCCTACACCAGCAAAACACTGCTAGTGTAGACATGGCATTGGAAGACATGCTGTGTTGTGGTTAGTTTTGGGTTATGCAAAGTTCTAAGTGGATGATGTGGGAGAGAGGAAGTTGTGTGAACAGCAAGTGAGTTTGCTTTCTGCATGGGGCTCAGATTAGTCAATTCTTGTGGCAGAGTTTCTGAGAATCAGGTGTTGATGTTGGGCTGAGATTCCTGGAAGAAAAGATTGTCCTACATGCTGTTTGACCATTGCATTTTAGGACTGATGCATAGGTATAAAGAAAGCATGTTACATGTAACGTATCCCAGACTTCTTGTCACTACTTTTTCCTCGACTGGGAAGCCAACTTGTAAGGCCCCAGACATACGCTCCAACTCAGAAGAGGGGCATCATTTGTGTAGAAGAAAGGGCAGCTATCTTAGTTATTTTCTTATTTCCCAGTAACACACATAATAGAAGACAGCTTCCCTGTACTCATAAAATATTGACAGAGTATTCTTCATTCATTAACAAGCCCATGCTTCACAGTGGAAAAATGCAGTGGAGTCTCAGCTATGTAGAATTTTGCAGCCTTTATTATAACTTCTATTATGCACTGAAGTTAATAGCACAGTTTTTAATGGTCTCTATAAAAATAGAGTAATGGTTTTAATACCAATTCAATTCTTTTCATAAATGTATATAAGAAGGCAATACACATATTTTATAGTATCATTTAGTTATAAATTGACTAAAAATATTTTGTATCTGCTCAGCTGGACATAAATGACTAACCTGAAGATCATTTCCTGCCTATCTATAATAGGCTGTCCTTGCTGAATGACTTATCATGGCAGCAGAATAGTGCTATAAGAGTAAACTACAAGCTTTGTTAAACTGTGGCACGTAACAACACATATTGCACCTTATTTTATCATTCATTTAAATAGGGAGTTCTGCGTAAAAACTGATTTCATAGAATGGACCATGGTAACTGACTGTAGGACTTCAATATTTTGATTCTAGGCTATTGATTCAGTATAATTTGCTGTAGATACATTTTAAGCTAATTTGATGACTTACCAAATAAATTAGGACCTTCAGGAAGTGAAAATCCATCAGCACCAGGTAGCTGGGAATGTCCAATTAGATTCATTTCAGATCCCATCTGGTCTTTAATAGAAGAACAATGTGACAGTCAGGGCACAGGCTGAAAGGAAACCTTGAAAGATAAAGAAACAAGGATAAGTAAAGCAAGATAATTCATTTCTGTGTACATATTACAGGCCAGAATTCTGAAGGTTGTTTCAGTATTTACTATAACAAACCCTGATGTGAAGTTATAATGTACAATTTAGCCTTTTAAAAAATGCTGTGCCTTTTCCTTGCAATGACATATGTTATATGTGATAATTCTGCTTTCCACAACAGCTGATGGGGATTAGGCTGTCACATTATTCTTTCATAATTTCCTAAATAAGTGGCCTGAATTTTTAAATGTGCTGCACACACAGAATTGGGCCTCAAGAGGAGCTGTTGTGTGCTCACCACATTTGAAAATCTGGCCACTTATTTAGGTGCTGTGACAAAGATCCTGCGCTACCTTGGTGGGTCTTGTGCTTATTGGCGGATTTGCTCTCCTTGGAGCTTCACGGCAGCCCTCAGCTTGGCCGTTTTTCTGAATTCACAGTCCAGGTCAACTCCTCCTGTGTCTGACCAGGAGTTGGGAGGATTTGGGGGGAACCCGGGCCCACCCTCTACTCTGGGTTCCAGCCCAGGGCCCTGTGGAAGGCAGCTGTCTAGAGTGCCTCCTGGAACAGCTGTGCAACAGCTACAACTCCCTGGGCTACTTCCCCATGGCCTCCTCCCAACACCTTCTTTATCCTCACCATAAGACCTTCCTCCTGGTGTCTGATAATGTTTGTACTCCTCAGTCCTCCAGCAGTCCACGTTCACCCTCTCAGCTCCTAGTGCCTCTTGCTCCCAGCTCCTCACACGCACACCACAAACTGAAGTGAGCTCCTTTTTAAAACCCAGGTGCCCTGATTAGCCTGCCTTAATTGATTCTAGCAGCTTCTTGATTGGCTGCAGATGTTCTAATCAGCCTGTCTTAATTGTCTCCAGAAGGTTCCTGATTATTCTGGAACCTTCCCTGTTCCCTTACCCAGAGAAAAGGAACCTACTTAGCCTGGGGCTAATATATCTGCTTTCTATTACTCTACTATAGCCATCTGGCCCGACCCTGTCACAATGCCTAAATATGGATATAAAAGCCTAAATTTAGACTCCTATCCTTGAAAATCTTGGCCTTTCCATATTTTGAAAAAAATAACAAAATTCTCAAAACAAATATACAGTTTCTCCCACCTTTATTCACAAATTCAGGGTTACAGTTTTCATTACAGAGTATCATGGCTCAAGCAGGAAGACAATGTGCCTTAGCAATCAGTATGCACTCTCCCCATTTAAAACACAAAGAGCTTTTTGATTAAACAGAGAGAAAAGCTATGAAAAACAACAACCATATCGACTAGAGAGACGATTGGTATGTGTGCATGGTTTTCCCCTTTATAAAAGTGCTTCCTTAATTCAAGCAATTTAAAATGTAATAATAATCTAACTGCTGAATTTTCATTGCCCACACTGAAAAAAACGTGAATTTTTTGCTTTGTCTTTCCTGTTCTGTTTTATTATTATGACCCAGTATTCGGAGGTTTTTATTAAATAAAGTATTCTTTCACTTGGAAATTATAGCGGGGGTTTCAGACTTCCATGGGTAAATGAAATCAGTAAGTAACATTTTCAAAAGCACCTAATTGACTTTCCATTGGACTTAGGCTCCTAAGTCACTTCATTGCTTTTAAAAATTGAACCCAGTATCTGTAAACCAATAAAGACTATAGAAAGCTTCCATACCCACAGTGGAAGAGTCTAATAAAGTCTCAGTGTATGAAGAAATCCCAGAGCTGAGTCAACTGGCACGCAATTAATGTTAGGAACAAGTACAATAAGTGTATAATTATTTTTAGATTGGTTCATAGGGATCTATTAAGCTCTTTCCTAACATAAACCAAAGTCCTCTAATTAGGACAGCTTTTTTAAAATTGTCCATTCAGACATAAACAGTTTACACAGAAATGTCAAATGGTGCTTGTATCATAGACCAGATGATGTTTCTGTAGCAAACATGTAAACCAATCGCCAGCAGAAAATCATGATTCCACAACTGCAGAAGTCTCTTGGTATCTTGGAATGGGGGTAGAGAGCTCATCCCCTCCTGCTAAGCATAGCCACCTCTAAGCCCTCCCCATTCGATTCCCTGACTATAATGTATATCACTGGGGGGTGCTGTCAGGGAAAGCAGTAGCCCTCCCAGGTCCCAGTGGAAGGGGCAGGGTCGTCTGACAGCCAGGAAGGGACAAAATGGGCTGATCTGCCAAAATATATCTCCTAATGTCTCCTAATTAGAGCTGTCAAGAAGATGGCAACCCATTGTGAGAGTTTCCCCCACAGAGGATCCAGGGAAGCATGGAATTACAGACTAGCAGCTCTCTCACGAACCCCCCCATCAAGTTCCCAAACCTGAAGGTCCCTTACTAATAGCCAGTTATAGGAACCCCTTACTGTGCTTCTGTCCTCTCCTCCAGCAGCTTCTCTACTATAGTTGCTGCTGCTCTGGGGTGGCACGAAACTCCATTGTTCGTGGCATCTGGAGAGGTTTTCTGCATCTTGCTCCTGGAGAACAGCTGTGGGAGGCCCTTTTCACCTCTGCAAACTTGACTGAACAGTCCACAGGACATATGCAGGACTAAGGGCTTAATACCAATCTAACTTTCCTGCAACTGAGCTGGTAATTAGGTGCTATAAATATTTAGTTCTTTTCATATTTCCTTGTCAGTGATAAGCTTGATAGTTTTCCATTGAATAATTCACACTGCCAGGGATGTGATTGTTCATGTGATTGTGCAGTGCCTAACACAAAAGGGCTGATCCTGGTGCTACTACAATACATATTCAAATATTAACAACCAGTGCCAGTTGCCACCAGACTCCTTGTTGTTTTTGTGGATACGGACTAACACGGCAACTCCTCTGATACTTGTTCTGATTAATGGAATCTTGTCCACAGTGAACAGAAATATAGAGCCATCATGCGGTTGATATCATCTGGTGTGTAGCAAATGATGTCATCTTCACCTGTGGACTGAGTCTTTCTGACTACATGTGGCATTTTGGCAGAGGTGTTTTCACAAACTGTAGAAGATTTTTCTTTGAGAATTCAAACATTAAAGTTGCATCAGCACTCCTTCCAGAGTCAGTTCCTTTGTATGAGCAGTAATCAGTAGTCTCTCTCTTAATTCAAAGCTCAGTATCCCAAAAACAAAATGATTTCCAAGAGCTTCTTGTAGAAGGTTACCAAAATGATTAAATGTCTATCTTTCATCTACTTTCTTTATATCAAGATAAGCCTGGCATAAACCCTAAAGTAAATGACTATCTGATATTCTTTCTGCAGGTGGAACAAAAATGTATTACTATGGGTAAAAGGTAGATGCTTGAAAGAAGAAAATAGATTGCATAGAAGACCAATGTCCACCTAGGAAAGGGGAGGCCTTACTAAAATACAAAGGAATTAAACAGCACAGATATGATTTGGAAGCTAGAATGCCAGTTTTTAATAGACATTCTTTCCACATCTACCTATCCAAGCTGATATGAATTTTGCCTCTTTTTATCCAGTTTTTCATATGACAAAATTATTTGTAGTAAAGGAACAATGGAGAAACAAAGAGAATTATTTTAGATAATCAGATATTGAACAATATCTGATTCCCAGCACCTGGAGATTATTTTCACCATATACTTATTAAATACTTTGAGTTAAGTACAACATTTATATTATCATTACACAGAGATGCCCTACTATACTTCAACAGATTCAAACATTCAACATATATTTTTAATATTCCATATTAAATGGAGATATATATTCCATACACACACTCACAAACACACACGATTTTTACTTTTATTATGAGATAACCCATAATTTACATCTATATAACCCATAATTTATATATATAATTTATATGTATAATCCCATAGTTTTATTATATATATTTCAGTTTTATTGTATATTCCTATCAGGAGCCTGCTTCTGGCCCCACTAGAATTAAAGCCAGCAAAACTGCTTTTGGCTTCAGTTTAAGCTAGACCAGGCCTCTGATGAAGCAATTAATTTCAAAAGTATCTAGGTTCATTGAAAGGCAAAAGCACCATAACCACACATTTTCAGGTAAAGTACAAACGTAAGTTTGATGAACATGAAAATCTAGTCATATTTGCTATCTTCTTTAGTGAGAGTGATCAAATCTATTTTCAGTTATTAGAAGAAAAAGATACCAAACAAGGGACAGAATTTTTCAAACATAAAGATTAGTAAGGTACATTTTCCAAAAAGGTAGTCTGAGTGTTTGGTTCTTCACATACCTGAACTATCAAATACCCCCAAAATAAATGTTAATATAGCATAGATTTAGGACCTGACCCAAATGCTACTGAAATCAGTAGAAGGATTCCCCTTGAGTTCAATGGGCTTTGAATCAGAGTCTTACATCTTTTCTGGAATGATTAATGCCGTGCCTTCATTTTTTTTTTTAATTCTTTAAAAAATATTTGAGAAACATGAACAAATTTGGAGATTTTTATTTCCAGCCCATGTCACCAAGTAATTTTGAGTTGCATGGCATGGTGGTAACCAATACAACATATGACATAAAGCAATGAGAAGGACATGGGCTAGTGTGAGAACTCTAACAGAACGCCACTAGCCATCACCTTCAGCCCCCATCTAAAACCTCTCCAACACATCACCAAGGATCTACAACCTATCTTGAAGGACGACCCATCACTCTCACAGATCTTGGGAGACAAGCCAGTCCTTGCTTACAGACAGCCCCACAACCTGAAGCAAATACTCACCAGCAACCACACACCACACAACAGAACCACTAACCCAGGAACCTATCCTTGCAACAAAGCCCATTGCCAACTCTGTCCACATATCTATTCAGGGGATACCATCATAGGGCCTAATCACATCAGCTACACTATCAGAGGCTCGTTCACCTGCGCATCTACCAATGTGATATATGCAATCATGTGCCAGCAATGCCCCTCTGCCATGTACATTGGTCAAACTGGACCGTCTCTACGTAAAAGAATGAATGGACACAAATCAGACGTCAAGAATTATAACATTCAAAAACCAGTCGGAGAACACTTCAATCTCTCCAGTCACTCGATTACAGACCTGAGGGTGGCTATCCTTCAACAAAAAAGCTTCAAAAACAGACTCCAACGAGAGACTGCTGAATTGGAATTAATTTGCAAACTGGATACAATTAACTTAGGCTTGAATAGAGACTGGGAATGGATGAGTCATTACACAAAGTAAATCTATTTCCCCATGTTATTTCTCCCTCCCACCCCACCCCCCACTGTTCCTCAGATGTTCTTGTTAACTGCTGGAAATAGCCTACCTTGCTTGTCACCATGAAAGATTTTCCTCCTCCCCCCCCCCCACTGCTGGTGATGGCTCATCTTAAGTGATCACTCTCCTTACAGTGTGTATGATAAAACCCATTGTTTCATGTTCTCTGTGTGTGTATATAAATCTCCACACTGTATTTTCCACCAAATGCATCCAATGAAGTGAGCTGTAACTCACGAAAGCTTATGCTCAAATAAATTTGTTAGTTTCTAAGGTGCCACAAGTACTCCTTTTCTTTTTGCGAATACAGACTAACACGGTTGCTACTCTGAAACCTGTGAGAACTCTGTGACATATAGACCGAAATATTGTTTTCTTATTTGTTTGAAAATTACAGTTAGGAATTCAACAATTCATTTAAAATTAGGTCAGTACAGAGATACTCTCCTGTGGCTAAAATGTAGAATATACTGAAAGATCTTTCTGAGAAAAAAAACAATGTAAACATTAATACACAAAAGTGAGCAACCTTTCTAAAGAGGTAGTGTGGTTCAGTGGATAGGGCATTGAAATTTGACTCAGGAGAGCTGGGTGCTAATCCTGGCTCTGCTAATACATGACTTTGGGCTAATCATTTCATGTCTCTGTGCCATTCTTTTTCCCCTAGTACCCTTTGTCTGGCTTGCCTATTTAGACTGTAAATGCTGGAGCAGGGGCTGTTTCTTACTATTTGTTTGTACAGTGCCTAGCACACTGAGGTCCAAATGGTTGGAGTCTCTAGGTGCTACTGTAATGCACATAATAATAAACAATAGATTCAGAGTAAGCGTGTCTTACCTTAGGGTTTGTTTTTTTTTTAACAGCAGAACAATTCAGCAGAACAATTCCGGACAAACTGCTATTTTTCTAAAAGCTGAGACTGGAATTAAACAATAGATGCTTCTAGCAGGACACTGTGTATCATTACTTATGATTATATGAAAATAAGTGTTAAAGCTCTAAACTTTAAAAGAGGCTTTATTTTGAAACACTACCACCTGTACCTGAAACTTGCAAACAAAAGAGAAGTACATAAAACAATAATAACTTTTTCCTGAAGAACAATCTACTTTTCTCCCATTATACACATTTAAAATGCTCTCAGTTTCTAACAGGTAAAAGATGCCAACTGCTGCTATAAAGATGTTCTGTATAAATCAACAAGGTAGAATTGGCCTATTATAAAAGTTATGCAATATTTACTGATGTAAGATGACATATCCTAACGGTCGCTACTTTTTCATCAATTCAATGAAATTTTCTCAAAGAAAATATCTGTTGTCACACAAAGTATACTGATGAGATTACATTGTCTTATAGTATTAATATATTTTTCATTCAAGTAATATTTAGAGATTTTGGCGTCCAGATCATTAACTTTTCTAGCTCCTCGAGATGCATTTACATTAATTAAATAATGTAAGTGAGAAAAAAATTGTACTCCATGACTAAATATGATCAAACAGCAAGATTAATACCCACTAAGCAATTATATTACTTACTGTCCTTTTCCAGAGTCTTGAGAATGGCCGTGTGTGGAAAGCCTCTGCACTCAGTTCAAAATCCTAATAAGTTTCAAACAGGAACATTTTTGTTTTGCTTTTTTAGGTTTAACAGAAGTCTGTAGTGATAACCGGCTGACTCTGGGCTTGGGCTCATCTCTTCATTGGCTCATTGCCCTAATGGACAAAGATTACTCATTAACAATTCTTTCTTTGCTAACCTATCTAAATATAGATTTCAAGTATTAAAACTTTGTAAACCCAGAAAGTCAGTCAGATCAGAACTTTTGGATGCTTACTGGACTCTCTCGGAAGGGGTCTTGTTCTAAACCAGCACGCACAGCAGGGCAGCTGTAAAAAAGGCATATTGTGGATGTTGACCATTTCACACAGAAATAGGAGTCCAAACCCAGTGGCCTTATGCAGGTGGGGAGCCCCTTGCATGTTCTCATGGAGATTGTAGTTCCAAGGCAGCTCTGTGACTTTCCTTCAGTACCTCGGTTATTTTTACATTGCTCGGGAAAGAACAAACATTTCAGAGTGTTACTGTGCTTTAAGGAGAGGTTGTTGGAAACAGTAGTTACAGCCCTGGACTGAGACTCAAGCAATCTGGGTTTAGTTCCTAGGTCTGCCAAAGACTTCCTTGATGACCTTGAACACTTCACTCAAATGCTTTGTGCCTCAGTTCCCCTTCTGTAAAATGGGGATAATATATCCCTGCCCTTGTGATGATAATGTTAATCTTTAAGGTCTGTGAGGAGTTCAGATACTTTGGCCACTGTGGGACCATATAAGTACTTAGATAGAAGAGATAGCAGGCAGCTGTCAGCCCTGAGTGGTGATCTCACTTTGACTTGCTTCTTCTGCCGTCCTCCTTACAGCATTTGCTCTGTCCTTCAGGAAGCAATGGGCAGGAAGGTAAAGACTCACAAGGCAAGTTTCTTGTTGGAGAAAGAAGGTGAGCAGAGCCCATGCTTTGCTACAAGAGGGAGCTGGCACTGAATTCAGTGACAGAGCTCCCCCCTCCTCTTCTCCCGGCCCCAACTCAGCTATTTATTTAAAGGGGGGAGAGGGAAGTTCTTCTCCCCCTATCTGGCAAGCTACCAGATACTGCCTGTGGCAGCGAAGGAAACAGTCCTTCCTGCCATCACTCTCCAAGTATATCTGAAGCAGCAGAAGCAGCTTGCTGTGTTCTCTGCTCGGGTAGCTTCTTCCACTCTCCCTGGTGCTGTTGGTGGCTATGCTGCCTACAGATGACATGGATAGCAACACACAGCAGGGGATGAGGCTTCGGGGGAGAGGCAAGTATCAAGGCCTTAGGGCTCCCCAAAGTTCCCCAGACTCTAAAATAACCATTAAAAGACAAAAAATATTTTATTCCACCCTGATCCTCATTTTTATGGAATTTGGAGTTTTGATGTCTCTCCCCGATCCTTTATGACTGTAACTAATAATAACCAATCAGCATCACTTGTATTTCCTAGCAAATGCATCCAGCAGCAAGTCATGTACAGAAGAGGTCATCATAACTTGTAGAAAGATCAACAGGGGACCAATGTTATAAGGTTAATACTGAACCTTGGAGTTTCCGACCCTGCAGCCAATAAGCCCCAGGCGAGCAACAAATGAATGACTGGAGCTAATGTGGGTCTGATAACAGTGCTCTGTGTATTATACCCAGGACTCACACCAGCAGGCACTTGTTGTGCACTATATTTTAAAACTGGTTTATATTTAGATATTCACGGCTCACTTTCTTAAATTTTCTTAAACTGCAGTCTTTGTGAGTGGTGTCTTCACAAAATTCTGAAAGCTTCACTAAAATTACGGATTTAACAAAGCTGATACCTCACTTTTGAAGAAGATAGTTCTTCCAACAATCCTTCCCCACAGGGGATGCTCACTTTCCTCCAGTGTCTTATTCAGGATAAGCCAGTGGCCCAAATTGATACTTCCCATCAAAATAGCCACTCGGAGGGCATTCGGAGAAGGGCATGGGCTAGACTGTTCTCAATGGTAGCAGATGACAGAACGAGGAGTAATGGTCTCAAGTTGCAATGGGGGAGGTTTAGATTGGATATTAGGAAAAACTTTTTCACTAAGAGGGTGGTGAAACACTGGAATGCGTTACCTAGGGAGGTGGTAGAATCTCCTTCCTTAGAGGTTTTTAAGGTCAGGCTTGACAAAGCCCTGGCTAGGATGATTTAACTGGGACTTGGTCCTGCTTTGAGCAGGGGGTTGGACTAGATGACCTTCTGGGGTCCCTTCCAACCCTGATATTCTATGATTCTATGATTCTATGCCACAAGGAGCCCCTCAAAAACTTTCGCAAAAGTATAGCATAGGGGGTGGAATTTGTCCTCCAGTCCAGCAGGAGGAGCAGCAGAGCTGCTTCAGGAAGCCACAGATACCCCAAGAGGCCAAGTTCACAGACCCAACTTTACCTTGTGAGGCCTCATGCTTCAGTGCAAGTTTTGGAGCCCTCCAATTCCCCACTCTTGTAGCCATGACCTTGCAGGATTGGGCCCAAACGTCTGGTATCACAGAATATCTGTAATTTAGAGATAGATAGTAGTTAACTCTTTAGAAAGGTCTAGTAAAAAGGCCTTCTCAACAAAGTCATGCACTTGGAAGTTGCTTTACAGCCAATAGCAAAGGAGCTGGAATTAATGGCCACATTAGGGTGACCAGATGTCCCAATTTTATAGGGACAGTCCCAATATTTGGGAATTTTTCTTATATAGGCACCTATTACTCCCCACCCCATCCCGATTTTTCTATCTGGTCGTGCTAGACCACGTTCACTTACAACTGTTTCATTAAATTATTTTTCTTCCCTCTAGAATAATGAAGAGGCCAATGGCAAATTTTGCTTCATCAACCAATCAATATTTATATAGCATTATTGAGGAGAACAATGCAAGCATCTCAGGATCAAAGGAAGAGACTGTTGCCTATAGCAACAATATTTGTAATTACTAGTTCCCTGAGCCAGGTGTTCATATTTTATTGTGGCTAGACGTGCAAATGAAAAATTAAACAGAAAAGAGAATTAGATCAAATCAAGTGAGTCATCTATAATGAGACAAGAGGCTCTTTACAAAATGTTAAGGGGGTAAATTCAAGTCCATTTATTCACCAATAGGATATCTTCATTAAAATAGTATTGTGCACTAATAAAACATACCTCAGTAAACAATATTAGAAATAGATGTATAACTGAAGATAGCTTCTGTTCTAAAAGTCTCTTCAGATCCTTTACAGTGAGAATACATCTACAGGGCATCCAGGTGATGAATATTTGATCTCAAAAATTAGCTGTGATACTGAACCCCTCTCTCAAGTTTGTTTTCAACAAGAAAGGTCAAGCGAAGAAATGAGGAAGACCTTGTAAAATAAGTTCATGAAGGAGAGATGAGATTGCAAACTCCCTTTGTGATTGTAAGCTCTTGTATAAATAAGACAAGTTAAGAGACAACAGTTCAGCCATGCAGAGATGTAACGTCTATAAAAAGAGTCATCTTCAAAAAAGATTATCCTTTAAAGAGTTAATTGAAACAAAACACAAAATAGGACTAACTTGGTCCTGTTTTCGTATGCTTTCCCCAGTACAGAACTCCCATATGTTAGTTTAAGAACCCTAGGAAAGTAAGGAATTAGTAACTTATGTCTAGCTCTAACTATGGTTCATGTAAATGGCTAATGCTTTGCAAATGTGCTGCTTTTTTTTTTAAAGATATCAGGATGAACTCTTGGTCTCATTTAAGTCACTGGCAAAACTCGTCCCATGGGGTCAGAATTTCATCCCAGCTCTTTATGTAGCTTATTTTACTCTGAGATTTTTGGATCATATATCACTGGTCCAAAGTAGATGAAGAATACAGATAGCCTATAAAAAAGTATTCAAATATGAAGATGTGGATATATATGTATAATACTTGAAAAATAAATAACATTCAGTGCTAAAAGTCAGCACATATAGAAAATATTGCTTCATAAAACCCACACTCCATGAAAGGAGAGGGACAAGATTAGCTATGATTTGTGCTTTCCCATCCTCCTATCTCCTTCCACTCTCAAATAATCCCAGTCCCATTTTTGCTGATCTTCCCAGAGCAAAGATCTGCCACATGCTGCAGCCACCTCCCCACAGACAGGGTATGTCTACATTGCAATGCAAACCCAGGGTTAGTGGGACTCAAGTCAGCAGATCCTGGGTTAGCAAATCCAGGTCTTGAGCATCTACACTGATTGTCAATGCTAGGTTAAGAATTTTCTAGCCTGGGCCTCAACCCAGGGCACTTATGTCCACATTACAGCACGCAGATCTCAGTCAAACCAACTATGTCCAGATTCCTTTCTGCCCTCCTTTGAAATGTGGCTGCTCTAACCCTTTGGCCAGGATACAGTTTGGGAAAACTTGACTGTCCACTCTGCATGTCACATGAAATTTGAACAGCCCACCAGCACAGCCTCCCAAGTAGTGATTTTGGACTGCATGCTGCCAACAACCAGAGCCAACAATATGGTGGAGGCGCCATTGGAAGAACTGCTCTCGGTTGTGCTTTCATTCCTGTTTTAGGAAAAGAGAAGAGCTTCCATGAGGCACTGTGGACATTTTAGCAGCATTTTCTGACCCACCGAAAACAGCTGACTGAGCAGGAGGAGAAAGAGGAGGACACAGACATGGCAGACTCACATTGGTGGATGCTGCTCAGGATAGCCACTGATGTCCGCTGTGTAGACCAGCACTGCTGGAACAGGGTCACAAAGAAAGACTGGTGAGATCACATCACCTTGCAGACCTGGGATGACCAGCAGTGAGTCCAGAAATTTCTCATGAAGAAAGCTACATTTCTGGAGCTTTCTGAGCAGTTAGCCTTGTCGCTACAGGGTAAAGACACCCACATGGGGCTGGCCATGCTGGTCCAGTAAGATGGTGGTAGAGGTTTCTGAGGCAATCAGGCATGTGATTTACCCCAAGATGGTAGACATAAAAGATATCCCTAAAGTAGCTGCTGGCTTTGAAAGAATTGGGTTTCCAGACCACACCAGTGGCCATTGATAGAACTCATATGACTATAGTTTATCCTCCTCAAGGACCTCATGTGGCTTGCAATCTTTGTGAAGCCAGAGGTGAGCCATTTCTCTGTGAATGGACCACAGTGAGGGGTGGACCAGTATCCTCAGCCAGAAAGTACAGCTATCCCAGCTGGATGCTCCCAGGCAACAGAAGTCAAGAATGCTTTGCGTTCCCAGGTTAAGGACTTGCATGGGCTAATGGAAGAGGGAGAATAGTACCTCTGTGAATGTACTTGTAGTGGAAGGAAGAGGCTGAGTGCTTGTGGAGGGTTTCAGTGCTTAGGGAGGATGTGGGGGGTGGATTGCCATTCAATGTACTTATGAATGATCTGACTACTTATCAAATGCGGGGGAGAAATGGAGGTTGAGTCATAATATGGATTGATGTAATGAAGTGATTGATGCATGGATTAATGTTGCTAATTGTGCTGAGGAATACAGTTGCTTGCATGCAAATTTCCAATTGTCCCTGAACATGTGTTTACTGTCATTAATTGAAATACACATTCTATGATGTGATGCAATGATAGCACTAAACTTTTTTGATAAAATATAAAGCTTTATTGATAAACATGTTTTAGAAAAATACAACATCTATCCTTTGCCAGGCAGACCAGCTGCCATTACCACACCAAAACACCAGTAACAACAAAACCTTTTTTAAAAAAGTGCATGAACAAGTCCAAAGAGTAAAACTATATACAAGACAAAAATAACCTACTGTTGCATGTTCCCTCCCACCCTCCTCTCCATTCTGTTATAATGAGGAGGGAGAAAAATTGTTCTAATTAATCTCTGAGGATAGGACAAGAAGCAATGGGCTTAAATTTCAGCATGGGTGATTTAGGTTGGTGTGATGGGGCGTCTGGCCCACGCTGGCAGGAGAGGGGTTAAAGCAGCCATGGGGAGGCTGTGCAGGAGGCAGCCAATTAGGAAAGGGCTTGTATAGTCATCCAATCAGGAGAAGGTTTAGAGAGACAGCCAATCAGGGCCAGGCTGAACCATATAAGAAGGGCTGCTGAACAGAGCAGCTTCAGCCACTCCTTGGAGTTTGAGAAGGGAAGACTGGCTGCTAGGAAGGAAGGAAGGAAGGAAGGAAGGAAGGAAGGAACGAACGAACGAACGAACGAACGAACGAACGAACGAACGAACGAACGAACAGCGGAACAGCACCATGGTCAGAGCAGTGCTTGGTGGGTCAGGGGAGCATGAGTGAGCTCCTGGCAGACTGAGGCTCTGATACAAAGATAGAGAAGGTGCTAGGGCTGTGTGAAAGTGGCCCAGGGAAACAGACAGTGGGGTTTGGTGGCAACAGCATGTAACTGCTACCCCATGCCCTTGGATCCAGTTGCTACTGATGCAGGTGGATAGACCCTGGACTTCAGCCAGCCACTAAGGCAAGTGGTTGGACAGAGGACTGCTGGCCCTCTGGAAGTGGGAGAGAGAGAACCAAGTAGGGCACAGCTGGAGGGCTGTGTCCAGAAGAGGATGCTGTGGTCCTGAGAGTGATACAGGTCCTGATGACAGAAATGACAGTGGGAAGATGCCACTAGATGAGGGTGCACTGGTGAGCCAGAGCTAATTCCCAAGATTGCCAGCAGGAGGCACTGTAGGGGTGAGTTGCACCCTATCACAGTTGAACACTAGAGAAAACTTCCTAACTGTCAGGGTGGTTAAGCACTGGAATAAATTGTCCAGGGAGGTTGTGGAATCTCTGTCATTAGAGATTTTTAAGAGCAGGTTAGACAAACATCTGTCAGGTATGATCTAGATTGGGGTGGGCAAACTTTTTGGCTCAAGGTCCACATCTGGGTGGGAAAATTGTATGCAGGACCAGGAATGTAGGGCTGGGGCAGGGAGTTGGGGTGTGGGGTGCAGGAAGAGGCTTAGGACAAAGGATTGGGGTGCAGGGAGCCTGCCTTAGCCCTGCTGCACCATGGGGCAGGCAATTCTGTGAGCCACAGTTTGACCTTCCCTGGTCTAGATAATACTTAGTCCTGTCCTGAGTGCAGGGGACTGAACTAGAAGACCTCTCAAGGTCCCTTGCAGTCCTATGATTCTCCTTTCCCTTCCTTCCACTTTTGCCACACATTTGGTGCTAGGGGTAAGTGGTAGAGGCATCCACAGTGGAGGGGTCAATTTGGAGGACTGCATGCAGCAAAGTTGCCCTGTCCAGCCACTCGGAGGGCCCAGTTGCATGGACTACTCAGCCATGGAGTTGTCCAAGCTGTTTCTGGACTGCAGCACAGGGTACTGGAGAGAGGACTCTGGCCATGGCATGATACAGCAGGAGCCAGTACTCTTGCAGCCATCAGTGATAGAAGCTGCTCAGACAGCTCTTTCTGGTGAGCTCTGTCACCCTCCCTTTGCTGCCATTTCTGTTTCAGGAACTGGGAAGCACGTGCCTGCTCGTATGCTGAAACCCTGCTCTCAACCTGCGCAGCCAGCCTGAGCCTTTCCTCATGCTCCTCTGTGCCTTTCCTGTAGCGGTAAGTCCCTCTGTTTTTGGTACTGAGCCTGCCTATTGGATCTCTCCAGAACTTCAACCATAAATTCACAGTGGAAATGCTTCCTTTTGGAGCAGTCTGTGAAGGTACATTAGCCCAGGTTTCTGCTGCAGCATGGGTGAGCTGTGGAGGTACTGCAGCCTGTAGTGATCAAGGGGCCTGGAACAGGAAAAGAGTTATTGTCTTAAATAGCTCATTGCAAGAGCACAGAAAAAATCCTTGTGGAATTTCAAGGACATAAAATTTTATTCTTCCAAACTGAACTTCAATATATTGAGAGGATGCTTTAGACCACAAAGCTCACTGGATGCATACAGGTTATTTGCAGTGAAAAGTGCAAAGACAATGATGGGTTTTTTTCTAAAAATTGCAACAACTTGGATTTGGGGGACAAGCAGTGCCATGCTACAAAAGGTTTTCCTATCATTTCAGGCCTTCCACATTGTGGAGGCTATAACAGTTTTTGTAGTGCCTGGCAAAGGAAGATGTTAGTCCAAGCACCAGAGAAACCAGCGATGTATGCAACTAAAGTATTCAAACATAATGACTGAAGAGTACATCTGAGGAGAGTGGACTGGTCAGCTAGTGAGGTGGCTGTAGAAAAACACACCCTTTCCTGAAATGTTACTGTCTATCTGGAGCTCCTGTTACAGGGAAAGATTGCAGCTGTCAGCACCTGGGATTAGGTCAGAATTCATGAGGGACTCAACTGGATGCTACATTAGCTTCCACATGCTTACCCTGTTACACCTGCATGTAAACATGTTCAACTCCACAGCCTTCCTCCTCCCCATCCCTGGCACATTTCTGCACAAAAATTCAAATCCCAGTTATATTTGGGACAAATAAAATTGTCACCTATGGACTGCATGGACTACATTTGGCTGAAATGGATTAGATCTGGAAATGGACCACATTTCCACTTCCACCTCCACCCC
Source organism: Dermochelys coriacea (assembly GCF_009764565.3). NCBI lineage: Eukaryota > Metazoa > Chordata > Testudines > Dermochelyidae > Dermochelys > Dermochelys coriacea. The sequence continues at coordinate 266,487,385 of NC_050068.2, forward strand.
ACCCTGACAGTTTTCTATTTCCATGCAGCTCGTTACACCACTGAGTGGTTACAGAGCCACATACTTACAGAGAGGGCAATGAAAGCTTATTTTTAAGAAAGGAATGCTCCAGCAAAATTCTGTCCCTTTCCAGTAAAAATTCACATTCAAGGTGTTTTTATTATTTGCATTTCCCAATCACCATTTTGAATTTCACATGGAGGGGAGGCGGGGTAGGGTGCCAAAGCACTGGCATACAAACTGCCATTAACAGATGTGCTCTAGCCAGGGCTTCTAATAACTTCTGCATTGGTTCATAGTGTAAATACTACCCATTCCTATATTCAGTGGTGCAAGTGGAATCCATTTCTTACCAGTATGGGGGGGAAGGGAGGGCAGCAGCCAACGGGAGGCACGTGACCCTCCATGTGACTCCTCCCTGCCCCCAACCTGGGGCCCCCACGCTTTCCCCATCCCCTCCCCATGATCTACCCCCCTTACCTGGGTTGGGGGTTCTGTCCTCCTCCCACTGCACCAGAGACTTTGGAACTACAGCGGGGCAATGAGCAGAATGTCAGGCCACTGGGCAGCCCCACACCTGCAGCTCCTCCAGTGCGGCTCTGCTGCCCCAGCCCTTTCATGCAGGGTCTCCTCTGTCTGTATAGCAGCCCTGCCAGAGATGGGTACAGGTTCTGCTCCTCCTGTCTTTCTGGAATGCCGTACCAACTATAAATATCTTCCTGATACCGCGTACCAGAATGTACTGCCCTACTTGCACTGCTGCCTATATTAACAAACATTAAAATGGAGCCAGAAACTTACAATACTTGGGGTGGCTTCTGTCCATTCCATGTCTGTTGCCAGTTCTGCAGAGGGGCATCAACAAGTTCCTCTGAGGACAGACCCAGGATGTGCTGCAGCTGCTTCTATGGCAAAGCCTCCTCTGGGACCGGTTTCATCCGCAGTCACTTCACTGGCCTCTCGGCACCTGCTGCTGGCTCCCATCAGTCCCTATGTTGGATTCTGGGGCCAGCAAGGCACCATCCTGGCTGATCTGGTCATCATGCACCACCACTGGCTTCATTCTGGGCACAGTATGCAGTCAAACATCCTCACATGATGCCGGTGAGTTGCATGAGGTTCAGTTCTGATCCCTGGTTTTCTAGTATTTGGTCTTGAACCACTTAACCCACTCCCTGCACTGGGCTGGTAAATTTCTAACACTGCCATCTTCTCTGTTTTCTGGTACTCTTACTAAAACCCACTGTTTTGCTGGCCTTGCAGCAGAAATTAACCATAATCTGGCTGTGCTCCCCGACCATGACGCAGCGTGCTTTGCAAAGGACTTCTTCTGGTCCGTCTTCACTGCAAACGCAGAAGGTTCTCCAAAAGGTGTTTGCAGTACAGTGGTCAGAAAACAATGGAAAGGTAAACGCTGACTCACCAAGCTGCTGCAGTACAAGGGAAGTTGCTTCCATTTCCCTGGAGTCACTTGGAGATTCTTGGGTTAGAGACAAAGGAAGTCAGTCTATGAAAGCGTGGGATACTTTTGGTGGACTCGCAGGATGGGTTGCGTCTACACTGCAAAGCAATAGGAATTGAACCCAGGGTTCTGGCTTGGCTCGGGCTCAAAAGTGTCAACTGCACAGGGTCCTAGGACCCTGGGTCTGAGCCAGAGTCTGAGAGATCTGTGTGTAGACAGAAGTGGGGGTTTGGCCTCAAGCCTGAGTCTGAGTCTGGGCTTACCTTGCAGTATAGACATAGCCAAGGTTAGTTTGGCAATCTGCAATCCCTGCTCCTCAGCTTCCCCTATATATGTAAGGTCTTATCCCGCATAGAACACATGGAGCTCAATCTCTGTGGTGCTAAATGTAGGATTCACAATAGCCATTGCTTAGCCATGATGAGGCAGGAGGCAAATCATTGCATCAAAAATACTTTTTTTCAAAGTATGAATAGCACAACCTGGTAAAGGAAGAGGAAGGTAGGAGGAAGGGAAAAGAGATTAATTCTCAGTATTGAACTGTTTCTCCTCTCCAACCCACCCACATTTGCAATACACACCACAACAGCCATCCAGACCACTACAGACCAATTATATTCCACTCTGCAAAGCAACATCACTTTGCCATTCACATTTCAATGTGCAGCCTTCTGAAAATTTCATGAATTGGCATTTGGAGCACTGGCACAATACTCGTACAAATTACAAACCAGTCACTACCAGAGCCCAAACCTGAAGTTGGACTCTAATGACAGACTGAGGGACTCTTTCAGACTTGAATGAAGTTGTCTTTGTTCAAGGAGCATGTTCACCCAATTCTGCAGTCCCAAAAGTTGTGGCTAGTGCAGATTTTTGGGTGCCTGTCCAAACTGAACCTTTTGAAGTTTTTCCAAGGCCCTGGATTAAAGCATTGAACACAACCCAAATATACATGGGGATAATACCTTGGGCGCTTGAGTAGTACCGCTATCTGCCTCCTGCCAGCTTTACACCCCTGCATTATGTAATAATCTGTATTGGAGTGAGTAGATCTATTATTTTGCTCACTAGGAAAATCCCTGGTTCGAGCCTTGAACTGATTTTTCTTGAATCTCAGGAAGTCAGAAATGAGGACTTGCAGCTATGTCAGGCCAGTCTGTAGGTAGCCTATGAGCATAGCTGAGACACGGTAGGGCTGCCTGATTGACCAGTCCATCTGATTGGTCGAGGAAGACAGCAAGCCTGCTTTTAAACCCAACTGCAGCAACTGCTCTCTGGCTGCTCAATAAGCATACTTGCAGCTTTGATCTCTCCTGTGCCGGCTCTGCTCCTAGCCTTGTTCCTGTCCTGCCGAGTCCACTCTAGCCCTGTTCAGTTTCTGAGCCTTGGCTTGACTTCTAGCTCCTTATGCTGTCCCTGACCATTGGCTCTGACTCTGGTCCCTGTCCTTTGTCACTGTTCCTGGCCTTTGACTCGGCCCCGACCACTAGGCCTGACAACCTCTGCTCTGACCATTAGGTCAGATCGCACATCCCAGTTTGTGACAAGGGCCCTACTTATATTACCATTATCTACCACTTTAGTGAAGAAAGGAGATTTTTTTTTAATTATGGCCAGAATTATCACCAACTTACAATAAATTTTATCAAGCCAAGATAGTCAAGTAATCTTCACAGATAAGGCTGCTTCTGTAGAAATAAATAAAATACCAATGTGCAAAGTATCAGTTTATTCCAGCAGACAATCCTTTTCATTCTGCTCATTTTTGTTGCCCTGCATTTTGGAAGTGGACTATAATAAACTCAATTTTTAAGATTTATTTACCTCATTGAATAATATTTTCATTAAGCCATACCATAAAATCTGTATAATAGCTGATAAACCTCCTTTTATAAGCACTTTCTTCTCATAACTTTATCTCTTGTGTTTCTCCTTTCTCTGAGATGGGATATTGGATCACTGCAGATAAGAAAAGAGGATTGTTGGATGACCGGATGCATGCAACAATCCTCTTTTCTTCTCTGAGGTGATCCCATATCCCATCTCTGAGAGTGTCCAGTTCAGATTCTTCAGAGGAAAGGTCAAGAAACCCTATAATGGTCAATTATGGAATAACCTGGCCAGAGTGGAAATTTCTTCCTACCCATAGACCAGTGGTGCTGGAACATTTTTAATAGTGGAGGTGCTGAAAACCAGGCCCTTTACCCCTGTCCATTCTCTCCCTTCCCCCTCCCTGCCCCCAGTACCTGAGGCTGGGAGCAGAGCCCCAGGCGTGCGGGGCCAGCAGCTGGGACCCCAGACACATGGGGCCGGGAGCCAAGGGGTGCTGCAGCACCCCTCCTCCCCCCGCACTCCTAGTTCCCACACCTATGCCATAGACAGTTAATCGTTAGCCAATGCCCTGTAGTAAGTGGAAATATATTCCTTACAAGTCCCAATCTTGCAATGGAAGCAGTGCAGGAAGAATCTTGGGCCCCATGTAAAATCAGTTGCAGGACTGGGGGCCTAAATTTGTATCTATTTAAGCATTTAAGACCTGAGCCAGCTCCCATAGATTTCAACTGGAGCTTTATATATATAATTTTTGGATATTTTGATTATATACTATGTCCCATTTATTTTAAGTATTGTTCTTTTAGATGGCAATTCTCTGGCTTTATAGCTCAGGACATTTTGTTTCTAAAAGGTTACGAGTTTACAAGCTATTGGAGGAATAATTGTTTGAGCTAAATATGCTATCACTATATTACTGATAAACAGTTGTGCCAGAGTCCTCAATGTAAATATATATTTAACTCTTTCACATTTTCCCCACTGACATTTTGATGTTAGACAGCTTGGTAGTGAATGATTTTAATAAAGGTTATCCTTAGTTTATGTAAATATTTGGAGAGCTACAAATATTGTGAAATGTTATTCCAGTAAATTAATTTGCTGTCCTTTTATTTAATAAATAGCGGTTTGAAACTAAATGTCAAAAGTGATCCGTGAAGTATTATCAGTTATGAACACCAGAGTTATGAACTGACTGGTCAACCACACACTTCTCATTTGGAACTAGAAGTATGCAATCAGGCAGCACCAGAGACGCACACAAATAAAGCAAATACAGTTCAGTACGGTGTTAAACGTAAACTACTAAAAAAAATAAAGGGAAAGTTTAAAAAAAGATTTTACAAGGTAAGGAAACTGTTTCTGTGCTTGTTTCATTTGAATTAAGATGGTTAAAAGCAGCATTTTACTTCCGCGTAGTAAAGTTTCAAAGCTGAATTAAGTCAATATTCAGTTGTAAACTTTTGAAAGAACAACCATAACATTTTGTAAAGAGTTACAAACAACCTCCATGCCCAAGGTGTTCAGAACTCCGAGGTTCTACTGTAAATAAATCCTAGGATATTTTTAGATTTTGAATCTATGGCTAAAATTTCCAAATTTAGGAGTTCATTTCAGCAAAGCACTTATGCATATGCTTAAGTTTAATCATATACTTAAGCCCCAATTATTTAAATGGGGTCTTTGGGTGAGTGCAGAAGTCTGCCATTGAGTATGAGCATGCAAGACAGGGCAAAAAGTAGCATGATGGTGGTGAAAAATTGTAAGCCACATTCTGCAGTCCTTATTCAGGCAATGAGAACTGCAGGGATGTACATACATGATCATGGAACTTGATAGAGCACTTATTGCTGGAGCTCGTTGCAAATAGGACTTCGTTGCAAACTAGAACAAGGGGAACAGGAGTTCTAAAAATGTTCAAAAGAAATAATTCCATTTTGGAATGAAAAGTAGAAATTTCAAAATCTCCCAAGGAAGGGAAAATTCATTCTGAAATAATAAAAAGTTCATTCTGAAATAATAAAAATGGTTTGTCTCAATTTTCAAAACTCAGTTTCTCCTGGGAGTCCAGTCTCTGAAGCTCCAGCTTACAGGGAGCTGGGATTCTAGAATCCCTGGGAGCCACAGCTGAGCTCAAATCCTGGGAACTAGATTATCCCATGGCTTGCCAGCTCTCATTTTGGCTGACTCTTCAGGCTGCTGAGGAGCCAGAGGGCAAGCTGGCTCGAAATCAGGCAGATTTCCACTGATGACCTCTCAGACAAGTTTAGAAAACTGTCTAACAGGCAGGGTTCCATCAAAATGCTGCCCCTGTTCTGTGGGAAGATCAGTTGAAAAACCTCGTTTCCACAAAAGTTTTCTTTTTCAGTGAATCAGCATTTCCTGAGATAAATTATTCCTATCAGAAAATTTCAGACTAGCTCTACTAGTTGCCAGTCTGCTGCATTCTTCCTCTGGAAGTGGGATCAGTGAGAGGGAAACCACTGTGGGTTATTGGTGAGAGGAGTAGAAAGATAAACATCTTTCTGTTGAAAATAGACTTTTTTTTGCTCCAGAACATTGGAAGCAATGTGCCCCTCAAACTTGCCAGGTGATGAATCCACAGTAATGAACAGCCACTGGTCAAGGTGGATTGAAAAAACAATTAAAATGGTGAGTTTAACAATTCACATTGAGAAATAGCCAAAGATTTTTGAGTTTCTAAAACTCATTCTCCCTGCTCCTGTATGGTGCAGTAGCTGGGAACTGTCATGGAATTGCTATTATAATACGGAGAAGTGGTAATTTTATGAACACTGTATGCAAGCTGGTCAGTGAGGGGAAGTTATTGTATATTGGGTGATATGGCTTTCCTATGTGAATGTGTTGATCTCACTTAATAGTGGGATGTTGGATAAACAAACAGGAAGAAGACAATGGCTCCAGAAAAGGTCATCCCAGCACCCACTTGGAAAGACTATTGGCAAAGCTGCCAGCTTCGAGGACCTTACATTTGGTCTCCAACAATTGGCAAACCTTGTTCAGCCAGTGCTGGGAACTAACAAATCACAGGGCTATAAACTGTTAAAAAGTGACTTGGCCTTAGGGGAAAGTAGAGTGATCAAAATGACTAAGCAGCTTTTTTTCCCTCTTTGCCTGAGGCTGGGAGAGAAAAAAAGGTTTGTGAATTAAAAGAACAGACTACACCAGACAGAAGCTTGAGGTCTCTGTAGGAAGTTTAGACCTAGAGGATCCCAGGTGGAAGATGGTAAGACAGACATGTTTATAGTATGTTTTATTAGTTTAAAACCAGTTTTTTTCTGAAATGCTTTTGTTCTAAATAAATAATACTTTGCTTTAAGGAGGCTGGGTGGTCACTGCTTAGCACTGTCATTGTTCCCGGAAGGAATAGACTTGCAGGTGCTGGACGTAAGTCAGACCTGTTGAGGTAATCACGGTTGATACACAAGGGACTGCAACCCAAGGTCTGGTCTGAGAGTGGGAGAATCATGTGATTCCATCCTGAGTGAAGTGGCTGCCTAAGACTTGAAGGGGGGGTGGCACTCAGAGAGGTGAGAGGTGCAGTTCATCTGACAACTTTGACTGCAGCATCACTCAGGGTTGGTGGGAAACTATGCTCACCCCCAGGGCTTAATTTTTGCCAGGGCTGAGCCCTGGCACCTCTAAGCTTGGCAGTTCATAGCCCCAGCACCTCTGGGCTTGCTGCATCAGTTATGAATGTAAAAAAATTGCTTGAGCCCCAGCACGTCTTTAATTACAAATTAAGCACTGCCCACCCTTGCCCGGTGTGACCAGGAGGCCTGGGCCTGGCTGTCAAGGCAAGAGTGGGAGATTGAACTGTAAAGGACGTCATTCCGCAGCCCTGAGGTTTCATTTGGTGGGTACGGGCTGTGCTGGGCTTTTCCTTCAAAGCACAAATGTAAGGCTCCAGTTATGCTTCCATAAGCGCCTCATGGCTCTGTCTCTGTTCCTTTTCAGACTATCATCAGGGAGTGAATGTTAGTTCTGGTCCCTGTCGCAGCTGATCAGAGGAGTCACAGCAGCAGGATTAGAACCCCAACCTCCTCCTTAAGGCTCCCACAGACTTCCCTTGGTGACTGCATTGGGATGTGTATCCAATCGGCTTGCGCGTAAAATGGATTCAGTGAGTCAGACTGAAGACAGTCGATGAATTAGACCAGGGCTGAGAGGACACAGAAGGGGCTGCGGATGAGACAATGATGATTCTAGGTTCAAGACAGCTGGGGCACTGCCACACTCAGGAAAAAATAAGGGGAAAAATCAGATTTTTCTTTTAAATGCCTTCATCCTAATTCTGTGCGCCAGCACAGCTGCTAATTTAACAGTATTGTCCTTCCATCTTCTGCATGAGAGCTCTTGTTAGGGTAACTGCTCCCAGGGCCAGTGTGGTGTATTGAATATGTGGAAATTCCAGCAAAGGACTCCAAAGCTGCAGCCGTCTTCTAGAACAGACCAGCAACCACAGCTGAGAATGGAAGGGCATTTTTAAAATGCTCTATGCAATGGGCACATGTGTGCCTAAGAGATTTACGGTGCCCCACTGACCGTGTTGACCTATAGCTCCTGCTGGGTTGAGAGAGAGGTTTGAAGGCCCTGGATAGAAAGAACGGGAGTTGGGGAGCTGAGGGGAGAGTTAGGGCAGAATGAATGAGGAGTCAGAGGTTTAAATTTCTTCTTTCTTTACCTTTTTCTTTCTCCCCTTAGCTTCCTTTTATAACTTTCCTTTTAAAGAACAAATTAGTTCCCTTTTTAAAAAGAGAGACATTAAATGCAATATCAAGCTTATTAAATTTAAGCTAAACAAGTCCAGAACTGCGGACGTTATGTATTTCATAGTATTATTAATGAACAGTCTTATCTGAAAAGATTGTTCAAAGTTGGGTCATAGCTTAAAATATGCCTCCTTTGCATTAGCAAATCTCTCATTTATCTCAGATCTCATTTATGCAGATACATTTCAGGCCCCCATTTTGCCCTGTGGCCGAAAGGGTATATCGGAAATAGCGGTGGTTCAAAGAATGGTGACAAGAATAATTAAGTGCACAGAAAAAAAAAAAGTATCCTGTTCCAGAAGGTTGCCAGAACCAGCTGCTTCACAGGAAGATGCAAGAAACCGTGCAGTAGGAAGTTATGGAATAACCAGCCCCTAAGGAAAATTTCCAGTGGCTAGAGGCTGATTGATATCCTGAAGCATGAGGGCTCGTATCCTTTCCAAAATACTGGGGGTTTTTTAATCCATAGTAGTATAACTCAGGATAATCCTTTTTGAATCCTGCTAAACTCAATATCTCAAGGCAATTAGTTATACATGCTGATGGCACAATGTGTGGAAAAATATTTTCTTTTCAGTTTTAAAATTTGATACCTTTCAATTTGTTGAACACCCCTAAGCTAGTTCTTGTATGATAAGAAAGGATTAGTAGAAGTGCCTGATCTGTCTTCTCCATTCATTACTTTTACATATCTCCTCTCTGTGGTGAACAGCCCCATTCCTTTCACTCTCTCTCTTCATATGAAAGGTTTTCCATGCTTTTGATCATTTTTGTGCCTGTTTCTGGTCTCTATTTTTGAGGTAGGGTGACTATAGCTGAACACCATATTCAATCTATAGCTTCAACACAGCGATCCATGCTTACATCACCTCATGTATAGACTATTGCAATAAGCTCAACCTTGACCCTAAAGGCCGTCCAAAAACTATCCTTAGTTCTACATGTGGCTGCCTGCCTCCAAAATAGAGCAGATCAGCCTGAGCATATCACGCTAATCATCTGTGCTCCACAATGGCAACCCTCCAATGCTAAGTCCATTTCAAGATCCATCTCCCATCTTACTCAGTGCTTAAAGGACATCAGCAGCTAAATCCAGGCAAGTCAGAAATAAATGGTGAAGCATGGGAAGCACTTGTCTGAAATTGTGTTATGAAAACATCACCCATCATGTGAGGGTCATGTCTGCACCCAAGTCATCAAGACAGTTTGTAGCCTGGGGAGCCCATATAAATAAAAACCTACTGGATCCCACATAAATAAGTAATCTGTATAATATAACAATCCTTAAATAAATAAGCCTGGGCAGGAGACTGTGACCCATCCTACCAGCCCTGCAACTGGGCATGGTGGTTTACAAATTCATGACCTCCAGAGTCTAGCTAATGCAATGCCCATATACCTACGTGTGAAAGAATCACCCTTTAAAAAGCTCCATTGAGTTCAAAATGCTGCAGTTCCCCTACTCAGAAGCACAGGCCGTTGCTCCCTTGTCTGACCTGGCTCCCCATTAAATAAACAGTCAAGCTAATGGTTCCAGGCTCAGATCCTCAAAGTTATTTATTGAATTCAAGGGGGGTTAGGCACCGTTGAGGATCTGGGCCTCATTCCTTATCTTCAAAGTCTCCATAGAATTAGGCCCTGCTACCTCAGCAACTGTCACTCTCCAAATTCAGGCCCTCCCACAACAGCTGTGTTCCACCTGAGCAAAGGAATTGTCAACCTTGAGAGTAAGCCGGGCTTGTACAGGGGACATAACCATTTCAGCAGCTGGCCCATGACTGTGGAAGTCGCAAACCTCTGGTCCCCCTCAGCTCCACGGCAGTATTTAGTGATCTATTGCACCTCTCATTCCATCTCCTGGGCACAGAAACTGATTATGTTATGACAAAGGAGATAACAAAAGGTATGTTATAAATTATTGATAAATATCGAATCTGAAATTCTCCACAGAAAGATCTAAACATAGGGAAGTTCCTGCCCAGATGGTGACTAGCAGTGAAACCAGCTACAAAGAACATTGGATATAGACAAACATGTTTGACATTCCTTTGTTTTGTAGAATTGCTGGACAAAAGGGGCACCTAAGTCCACATGAACTAGCTCAGGCTTCATGCTAAGAATGCTGAGGACCATGTGACTTTGGTGGGGGGGTGGGTCCAGTTTGAGATCTCATAAAGAAGGCTTAACAGGAGAAGACTGTGTGCTGGAAGCAGGACTGAGAGACAAAGGGTCAGAAAACAGGGAGTTTCTTTCTGGTTCCAGCATCAGCTCCAGCGGTTGGTGCAAGTGGAATGCCTGTGTGTATGGTTTTGCTCTTGTTTTTTCAATTTCTGTTCATGGTAAACAGGACCTTTGTGTAAATTTCAGGAAGAAATTAATTACCCTAGAAAACATCCTGAACCTGTCATTAATTTCTCTTGAAGTGGGAAACTGACTCACTGCAAAATCGCAATCTTTGCTAGTGGTCAGCAGAAAATTGCACCCTTTGCATTAGGCTTTTCCCAGCAATATCAGCTGATGGCAGAAATGTGAAAGCAAAGTTTTACACCCCATCAAAAGCGGAAAACACAGTAGTAGCATGATTATTGGATGCAACAGACTGCTCTACATTTATTAAACTAAGGAATTCCTGTGCGTACAGCAGATTGCTAGGAGAGTTTTTGTCACATGGAATATGTCTACACTACAATTAGATACCCGCGGCTGGCCTGTGCCAGCTATCTTGGGAACGCAGGGCTCGGGCTAAGGGGCTGTTTAATTGTGGTGTACCCTCCCACCTCGTAGGTTCCTAGAGCTCAGGCTCCAGCCCAAGCCTGGAAGTCTACAAAACAATTAAACAGGTCCTTAGCCTGAGCCCCACAACCCCAAGTAAGTTGGCATGGGCCAGCCATGGGTTTTTAATTGAAGCATAGACATAACCAAACACAAGAAAGGAGGATTCCTTTTCTCATGCCTGCACTGAAATAACCTTGTAGAGACATTAGCACATGGCTTTGTACTTCAGATAGTCTATCTACTGAATGAAGCCAACAAATATACATCCTGTCAAATAAAAGATTGATGGAGAAAAAAAGAATTCAGTTATTTGAAAACAGAATCCATCCCCTGTTGAATATAGAATATTGATTTGGAAATACATGTAAACCACGTAATTTCATTCTGTTTTCTACACATCAGATTCATTTACAGGGGGGTTAAAGAAAAGATTAAGTAATTCTTAGCCCTTTCAGTTGAATCAAAGAAAGAAGATAACTCAAATTCAGAAAAGCCTGACTAGAGTGTTGATTAATCAAATACTTAAGTAATGTAACTTTGATCTGTGCTGAACCTTAATACCACTAATATGCTACCATGCCACTCTGAAGATATATATGAATTGTTTAATACACAACACCTCAATCATTTTAGGAAAATTTGCCAAAGAGCTACCCACTTCTGCTTTAAAGATTATCTAAAATGAAATTTATGGAACATATGTTTCTACTTCATTAAAATCTAGAACTAGTTTATACAAGTAATAGTTGCCTGAAGAAAATAATAGTTTAGAAACACTGGAGTCTGTAAATAAGTATTAGGAACTGAAAAACGTTTATTGCAACAGCAAATTTTACTGGCTCAGCCTCCGTGCAACAGAGATTTATATTTTTTATAGTTGTAGCATAAAAGCTCTTTAAAATGAGTACAGTTCATACTTGTATCAGCTTAATAATTGACTAGTTGTTGCTTAATTTGTCTCTAGTACTTAGGCCTTTAAAAGTCAACAGATAACATTAAATAAATAAAACCTTTGTCACTCACTGCTACATCAGGTTTTACGTAAATGTCCTAAAAATGAGTTGCAACAGAACCCTTTGAACAGCATGCCAGTAAAATGTACTGTATTGCAAAGAAGCTGATAACGTCTTGTTTGAAATGCTGTCAATTTATTCCAGGAATTTAACAGTAATTAACCCAACACTTTAAGCCTCTTGGCTGTTTTATATGTTTATGATGTAAATAATACCACTCTTCAGTTCTTCAAGTGACAAAACTGGATGATGTGGTGGGTCAGGTCGATTTCTGGTTTTCATTTTGAAAGGGGGATGGAGTGTGTTCCTAAGGCTTCTCTGCTGAGATTACCAGTAAGAGTCCACACTGGAGGAATGATGGTTGTAAAATGGGTGCCTATCAAAAAGACACTAAAAGAAATGTGGCTGCTTAGCCAACCAAACACCCATCTACATTAGTTCACACAACTGATCTTAGGTTACTTCAAGCCATCAATGGAGTTGTGATAAGCTCTACACTCCCTTACTAGTCCCCAGATCCATCTAGCCACCTTTCTGATGTTTCAAATTGACTGCATTTAGCAATATTCATCATGGCCAAGATTTTCAGAAGTGACTAGTGATTTGGGATGCCTCAATTTTGGGGGTTTCAACTTGAAACACCTTAAAAGAGCTGCCTTTTCAGAGCGTGGGTGCTCAGCACTCTCTGACAATCAGGTCTCTCTGAGTTGCCTTAAGTTGAGAACCCAAAATCACTAGTCACTTCTGAAAATCTTATCCATAAACATATTCCTTAGGCACCTATTTATTCATCAGCGATTGTCTAGGTGCCTTGCAAAAAATACAGCTGGGCATTTACTGTCATCCTGAGTTCTAAAAGTTATTGATCATGGCAAGTCTCATGTTGACAGTCTGGTTATTTTTATATGGCCGTTAATAAAAAGTTATATGTTGTGATAAAAAAGTGTCAATGCTTTAGATTGTTTTGCTGACAGAAGTGTCCTTGATTATATGAGCAGGTCCTTGAGCATTTGGCCCTGTCAGCTCAGATGAAGCTATTAGACATTCTAAACCCCAGATAGTTTCAGTTCGTTCATTGGCCTTTTTTCCATAGTGTTGTATATTGAATTATAGATACATCGTGTACTAAATTCCAGACCAATTTTCACTTAATCATGGCTGTATCTGTATATAGATACAGAATTTCACTTAATCATGGCCGTATTTGTATATAGAATTGCAGACATACAAGCATTTTGTAAATGGCCAAATCATCAAAAACTTTATATAAATCATTAAATATTTTCCATCCTTTTCCCACCCCTACATAAACTCTGAAGAACAGAGGGAGAAAAAATGCTTAGCAATATTTTTGTTCACAAAATTGAGTTCCACAGTTTGTTCAGCACTATCCAAACATATCGAACAGAACATTGATCTGCTCCAAGGAGCTTGCAGTCTATAGTACAGATAGTCAAAACCAAATCAAACATGTATAGCAGAACAGCTGCCAGCACTAGCTGGGTATGTTGTGTTGTAAGAATCTGGACACTTTTTTTTTTTTTAACTCAGTGGGTTAAAAAAATACCCATAATTATACACTAATAAAATGTAGTCTATTGACTGTTCCAGATATTCCATACATGAATGAAAGCCATTTGCAAAAAGTTCAGCTGAGCTGACAGTTCATTTGCCAGATTTTATCATGTTGGAAAATTAAAATGTCTGCATTATATGTTCTTGGGAGAAAGCATGTTTAAAACAGGCTCTTTAACTTCACTGTTTCAAAGGCAACTTTGTACTGATAAACTAGTCAATCAAATATTACTGCATTTCTAACAGTGACATGTGAAGCTATTTCTTTAGCTGTGTAATCTAGCAGATACAGAAGCTTTAAAAACAACATATGCTAAATAACATAAACACTCCAGAGAACATATTGTGATTAATAAAACCCAGAATGAATTTCTTGCCCTGTCTAAGCATCATTATCAGATAAAAGTTAAGAAATAATTAGTTTCAGTATGTCAGTAATTCTAGACCGCTTTAAAAAGGAAAAGTTTAGATGGAATTTCTACTACTTAGTCATAGAATGACCTCATGGTTATAGATAGCCAAGGCACTTTGTGTGGTAATACTATCTTTGGGAGTGGTTTAAATTTTTCCATTTTTGTTTTCCAGGCAATTGTTAGGTGTTACATTTAGAAATGCAACCAAAGTGGGACTCCAGCTTCAAACTCTCCTGAACTTTGGAAGTGTATAAAATACCTAAACCAGCTCCATTTCATGGATTTTAGATCGAAAATCTGGAAAAGGTTAATCTCAGTTTCCAGGATTTGGAAGTAGAAATTTGGCTATTCCATGCCCCCAACTCTGTCCAGCCCCTTACTCCTCCCCTTTATTCTTGCTCTCTTCCTTCCTCCTCCCCTTCCTTCCTCAAGAAGAACTTTATCTTCCTGCAAGGACCTCTCAAAGCAAAAATAAAATTAATTGCAACCTCAGGTCCATTGTTTAACTGTTTGAAAGAAAACTGGAAAGAAATACAGACCAATGAATCTGTTTTGCCAATATTCCCTGTTACAAACTTGTTTTTAAACTGATAACTAACCTCCCAGGATCTCTGTAACCAGCTGACAATAAGATCAAAGTAAATCCTGGTCTACACTAAAAAGTTAGGTCAACCTAGCTATGTCGCTGAGGGGTGAGAAAAATCCATGCTCCTGAGCGACATGTTAAGCCAGCCTAACCCCAAGAGTAGACAGCTAAGAATTCTTCCATTGACCTAGCTCCTACCTCTGGGAGTTGGATTAACTATACTGATGAGAGAACCCCTGCTGTTGGGTGTATGTAGTGGCTACATTGCAGCACTACATTGGGGCAGGAGCAGCACTGCAGCTGTGCCACTGTAGAGTTTCAAGCATAGACAAGTCCTAAGACAGAGACATGCATGCAGAGCAGCATCTGAGTTGGAGGACACACTTTGCATGACCCTGAATTAGTTTTCCTTGCTAATTTCAATTCAAGTTATGTTACATTCATGGAACCATATGAGACCCCTCTGGAGAGCTCATTTAACATCTGGTTGCTCTTGCTATTTTTTGACCAAAATTCTGTGTATCCCGTTGGACAAGGAGGTTATTTCTGTGGGTTCCATTCCTACACAGCTGATGTTTCCATTCTTTCTATCTTTAATCCATAGTTTTCCTCTCAGTGAGAGTGAAATCTCATTTAACTCCCACTTTTAGTTGTTTCCAAGCATAAGAAGAGGGAATATTTGATTGTATTAAACTTCTACCACATAATAGCTAGAAAACATCAGTTGTATAGGGAAGCTATTCTTGGTAGCTTCCCTAGAGAAATGAAGTCCTTATTAGTAGCACAGTAGGAACGGCAAAGAGTCCTGTGGCACCTTACAGACTAACAGATGTATTAGGTCCTGTGATGGTATTGCTGATGTAGATATGTGGGCAGAGTTGGCATCGAAGTTTGTTGCATGGATTGGTTCCTGAGTTAGAGTTACTATGGTGTGGTGTGTAGTTGCTGGTGAGAATATGTTTCAGGTTGGCAGGTTTTCTGTGGGCAAGGACTGGCCTACCTCCCAAGGCCTGTGAAAGTGAGGGATTGTTGTCCAGGATGGGTTGTAGATCACTGATGATGCGTTAGAGAGGTTTTAGCTGAGGACTGTATGTGATGGCCAGTGGAGTTTGTTGGTTTCTTTCTTAGGCTTGTCTTGCAGCAGGAGGCTTCTGGGTACATGTCTGGCTTTGTTGATCTGTTTCCTTATTTCCTCATGTGGGTATCATAATTTTGAGAATGCTTGGTGAAGATCTTGTAGGTGTTGGTCTCTGTCTGAGGGGTTGGAGCAAATGTGGTTGTATCTCAGTGCTTGGCTGTAGACAATTGATCGTGTGGTGTGTCTGGGGTGGAAGCTGGAGGCATGAAGGTAGGCATAGCGGTCGGTGGATTTTCGGTATAGGGTGATGTTAATGTGACCATCACTTATTTGCACTGTGGTGTCTAGGAAGTGGACCTCCCATGTAGATTGGTCAATTTTGGTCATATTTTCACCAGCAACTACGCACCACACCATAGTAACTCTAACTCAGGAACCAATCCATGTAACAAACCTTGATGCCAATTCTTCCCACATATCTACACCTCGCAGGACCTAACCAGATCACCATCACCGGTTCATTCACCTGCACATCCACCAATGTAATATATGCCATCATGTGCCAGCAATACCCTTCTGCTATGTACATCAGCCAAACTGGACAGTCCCTACGTAAAAGGATAAATGGACACAAATCAGATATTAGGAATGGCGATACAAAAAAGTGTTCGGAGAACACTTCAACCTCACTGGACACACAATAGTAGATTTAAAGGTCACCTCACATCCCAGGAATCCCTGTGCTTCCATCCACATTTGGTGCCATCTTTCAATGGGTTTTGTACTGCGCACTCTGTCTTCCCTTTCGGTCTGCAGAAATGGAGCCCAAACTGCTGGGGAATATGCTGACAAGTCTCACCAGCACGTCACGTTTGGCAGTCGAGTTACTCCTTAAGATCCAACCTGACAGTAAGGACTTCGACAATGATATCAATGCGAGTAACACATATGACACGAGACTGCTTGTGGGATTCAAGGACATGCTCACCACAGCGGAACACTGCAGCTGGGCTTGGGAAACAAGCACTGAATGGTGGGATCACATCGTCATGCAAGTCTGGGATGATGAGCAGTGGCTGCAGAAATTTCGGATGAGAAAAGCCACTTTCATGGGACTGTGTGAGGAGCTCACCCCCACCCTGCAGTGCAAGGACACGAGATTGAGAACTGCCCTGATAGTGGAGAAGCGGGTGGGTATTGCATTCTGGAAGCTGGCAACTCCAGACAGCTACTGATTAGTCGCTAACCAGTTTGGAGTGGGAAAGTCGACCATTGGAATCGCGTTGATGCAAATTTACAGGGCCATTAATCGCATTCTGCTCAGAAGAACCGTGACTCTGGGTAACGTGCATGACATTGTGGCTGGCTTTGCACTAATGGGTTTCCCTAACTGCGGAGGGGCAATAGATGGGACGCATATTCCAATTCTGGCACCAGCCCACCTAGCCTCTGAGTACATTAATCGGAAAAGGTATTTCTCTATGGTTCTCCAGGCGCTTGTGGATCACCGTGGGCATTTCATTGATGTTAACGCAGGCTGGGTCGGAAAGGTGCCTGATGCATTCATTTTTGGAACACTGGCCTGTTCAGAAAGCTGCAAGCCAGGACTTTTTTCCCAGACCAGAAGATCACTGTAGGGGAAGTTGAAATGCCAGTTGTGATCCTTGGAGACCCCACTTACCCTTTAATGCCATGGCTCATGAAATCCTACACAGGGAGCCTTGACAGCAGCAAGGAGTGGTTCAACAACAGGCTGAGCTGGTGCAGAATGACTGGAAGATATCTCGCTGCTGAGGGTGACCTGGGAAGCAAGGGAGTGTCTTCTACTACAATGCGGCTTCTGGCCTGGCCCATATGCAGCTTGCCTGTGTGCAGCAATGGTCCCCCTGCCCCTCACAGCACAGTGGCACAGACATGTTAGCCTGACTGGGACAAGGACCACAGTGGATCTCCCAAGAAACCTACGCAAGCGCATTGCCCAAGTTTTGGATGAGACCTTTGAAGAGATCACTGAGGCTGATTACCGCGATGTGAAAGAGCACATCAACACCCTATTCTGCATCTAGGCATGCATGCAGCCCTAACCCTCCTTGCCCCAAGAGCGTGCATCGAATAACTTCCTTCCCAAAATAAAAGCTGCTTACCAGGAACCTTCTCTGCTATTTGTCCTTCCCCAAGCACCAGCTGCCGTGACTGGCTACCTTCCTCCTGGCTTGAGAACAGTTCCTGGCTGCATACCTCTAGGGATTCCGGGCTGTCTTCCTCCTCCTCAGCACCCCTCGCTCCTGCTTTCCTCCTTCTCCTACTGCCTTGTTGAACTGGCCTCTGAAGTGTCCATTGTGGTCCTCGGAGTGGAGGTTGGGTTGCCCCCAAGTATCGTGTCCAGTTCTTTGTAGAAATGGCAGGTCGTGGGGGCAGCACTGGAGCGGCGGTTTGCCTTGCGGGCTTTGTGGCAGGTGTTCCGCAGCTCCTTCACTTTAATCCTGCACTGCAGAGCATCCCAGTCATGGCCCCTTTTCATCATGTCCCTTGATATCTGCCTGAATGTATCATAATTCCTATGGGTGGAGCACAGCTGGGACTGGACAGCTTCCTCTCCCCAAACACTGATGAGGTCTAGCACCTCGCCATTGCTCCATAGTGAGGATTGCCTGGCACGTGGAGGCATGGTCACCTGAAAAGATGTGCTGAGAGCACTCCATGCCTGGCTGAGCAAACAGGAAAGGGATTTTCAAAATTGCCAGAGAATTTAAAGGGCTAGTCTAACGGTTGGTCACTTGAGGGCAGGTCAGTAGAGTTCAAAAAGTGATGACTAGAGTGGCTAGAACAGGCATTGTGGGACACTTCTGGAGGCCAGTCAGAGCGCACTAATGGACCAGGATGTCCACACCGGCATTGCGGCGCTCCAGCTGGGATGAATCAAGCATTATTCCACTCGCCAAGGTGGAGTACCAGGAGCGCTCCAGTCACAGAGTCTGGGCGCTCTACGTGCCTTGCCAGTGTGGACGTGTCGTGAGTTAGGACACCTAAGGCTACTTTAATGCTCTTGAACTTGCAAGTGTATCCAAGCCCTAAGTAACTAATTACACACATTTAGTTAAAAGAAAAGGAGGACTTGTGGCATCTTAGAGACTAACAAATTTATTTGAGCATAAACTTTCGTGGGCTACAGCTCACTTCATCGGATGCATTCAATTGCATTCAAAAGCTTATGCTCAAATAAATTTGTTAGTCTCTGGTGCCTCAAGCACTCCTTTTCTTTTTGTGAATACAGACTAACACGGCTGCTACTCTGAAACAAATTTAGTTATAAGTTATAGTGTGGACAGAGACTAAAGATCAGCCTGCCTTTTCTATTGATAAGCAATTGGATCGCAAACCCACCTGAAGTGATAATCTTATTGCCAAGATTCTGTGAGTAGGTATATGGTTCTACCGCTAATTAAAATCTGTTAATTATAATCTAAAATTCACTGGGTTAGGCAATAATGTTTCACATTTATACTCTGCCTCAGACGGGCATGATTTAATGTTTACTGTACTAAAGGGAACAAAACCCAGCTGAATCACTTCAGAACAAGTATGTATGAAAAACCCTTAATGCAGTGAGTTTGCAATAAAATGTACATTCACAGGTACATATAGTGTCAGGCTTTTATTTTGTGAAAATGGCTGCCTAAACTCACTGTTCAAAAATTGATTTAATAAAAGCAGTTCTAGGATCATGAACCACATGGCTAATTCAAGTCATTTGCATCTAGTGACTGAGTCGGCTGTTTCTCACCATGAGGAACTTCTGAATAATTTTGCTCAGATCCAACTCAGGCCAATATGACAGAACCATGCCTAGTAGAAACAAATGCATAGTCCTCCTATCAATGTTCTAGAGGTATTAAGACAGCAATGGACTATGACCTGTGAATTAGAGCCATGCCTCTCCTAGCTACTGCGGATCTGTTCCTGGAGTTGGTTGTAAGTGCACCAAAGGATGATTTCTATTAAAGAAGAAATTATTAGAAGAAATGCTATATGTTGCACTCTATATCATATTATGAAAGTATGCTGATGAGTGTGAATATAAAATATGCTTCGTGGAAAAGGTCTCTTGTAAGGTATCATTACAAAGCTTATACTCTACTGAGTGTGGCCATTCTATTTGTATAAATGTATCACTCTTATATCTGAAACTAGAAATATAAAATATAACTCTGAGGGCCTATTGTAATTATGCAAAGTGTGAGCCATTAATGGTGGTTTGGAATCTTGATGGCTCCCATTAACCAGGACAATTGTCTGTAGATTGCTCTGTTTCACTTGTAAGTCTTCCTGTATACGTGTGTGCTGGCAAGTGGGTAATGAAGTCTTAGCCCTGGTCTACACTAGGCGTTGAGGTCAAATTTAGCAGTGTAAAATCGATGTAACCCTGCACCCATCCATATGACGAAGCCCTTTTTTTCGACTTAAAGGGCTCTTAAAATCGATTTCCTTACTCCACCCCGACAAGGGGATTAGTGCTGAAATCAGTTTTGCTGGGTCGAATTTGGGATACTGTGGATGCAATTAGATGGTATTGGCCTCCAGGAGCTATCCCAGAGTGCTCCATTGTGACCACTCTGGACAGCACTCTCAACTCAGATGCACTGACCAGGTAGACAGGAAAAGGCCCGCGAACTTTTGAATTTCAATTTCCTGTTTGGCCAGTGTAGCAAGCTGCAGGTGACCATGCAGAGCTCATCAGCAGAGGTGACCATGCAGAGCTCATCAGCAGAGGTGACCATGATGGAGTCCCAGAATCGCAAAAGAGCTCCAGCATGGACCAAACGGGAGGTACGGGATCTGATTGCTGTACGGGGAGAGAAATCCATGCTATCAGAACTACATTCCAGTTTTTGAAATGCCAAAATATTTGTGAAAATCTCCCAGGGCATGAAGGACAGAGGCTATAACAGGGACCCAAAGCAGTGCCGCGTGAAACTTAAGGAGCTGAGGCAAGCCTACCAGAAAACCAGAGAGGCGAACAGCCGCTCCAGGTCAGAGCCCCAAACATGCCGCTTCTATGTTAAGCTGCATGCCATTTTAGGGGGTTCAGCCACCACTACCCCAGCCATGTTGTTTGACTCCTTCAATGGAGATGGAGGCAACACAGAAGCAGGTTTTGGGGATGAGGAAGACGATGACGAGGAGGCTGTAGATAGCTCACAGCAAACAAGCGGAGAAACCGGTTTTCCTGACAGCCAGGAACTGTTTCTCACCCTGGACCTGGAGCCACCCCCCGAACCCACGGCTGCCTCCCAGACCCAGCAGGCGGAGAAGGGACCTCTGATGAGTGTATCTTTTAAAATACTATAAAAGGTTTAAAAGCCAGCATGTTTAATGATTAATTTGCCCTGGCATTTGTGGCTCTCCTGGATGTACTCCCAAAGCCTTTGCAAAAGGTTTCTGGGGAGGGCAGCCTTATTCCATCCACCATGGTAGGACACTTTTCCACTCCAGGCCAGTAGCACATATTTGGGAATCATTGTAGAACAAAGCATTGCGGTGTATGATTGCTGGTGTTCAAACAACATCCGTTCTTTATCTTACTGTGTTATCCTCAGGAGAGTGATATCATTCATGGTCACCTGGTTGAAATAGGGTGCTTTTCTTAAGGGGACATTCAGAGGTGCCCGTTCCTGTTTGCCTATGGCTGAACAGAAATGTTCCCCGCTGTTAGCCACGCGAGGGGGGGGGGAAGAAAGCAAAATGCGACCTTGTAACGAAAGCACATGTGCTCTGTATGTAATGTTAACAGCAAGGTTTACCATGAAAGAGAGTGTACCCATTGTTCTATAAAAATGTGTCTTTTTAAACACCACTGTCCCTTTTTTTTTCTCTACCAGCTGCATGTGTTTCAAGGATCATGGGATCTTCTCCTTCCCAGAGGCTAGCAAAGATTAGAAGGCGAAAAAAACGCACTCGCGATGAAATGTTCTCTGAGCTCATGCTGTCCTCCCACACTGACAGAGCACAGACGAATGCATGGAGGTAGACAATGTCAGAGTGCAGGAAAGCACAAAATGACTGAGAGGAGAGGTGGCGGGCTGAAGAGAGTAAGTGGCGGGCTGAAGAGAAGGCTGAAGCTGAAAGGTGGCAGCAGCGTGATGAAAGGAGGCAGGATTCAATGCTGAGGCTGCTGGAGGATCAAACTAATATGCTCCAGTGTATGGTTGAGCTGCAGAAAAGGCAGCAGGAGCACAGACCGCCACTACAGCCCTTGTGTAACCAACTGCCCTCCTCCCCAGGTTCCATAGCCTCCCCATCCAGATGCCCAAGAACGCGGTGTGGGGGGGGCCTCCGGCCACCCAGCCACTCCACCCCAGAGGATTGCCCAAGTAACAGAAGGCTGGCATTGGCCTTGTCCTTTCCTCCTCCACCACCCCTCCTGGGCTACCTTGGTAATTATCCCCCTATTTGTGTGATGAATTAATAAAGAATGCATGAATGTGAAGCAACAATGACTTTATCGCCTCTGCAAGCAGTGATCGAAGGGAGGTGGGGAGGGTGGTAGGTGGCTAGTGCTTATAGGAAAGTAGAGTGAACCAAGGGGCGGGGGATTTCCTCAAGGAGAAACAAACAGAACTTTCACACTGTAGCCTGGCCAGTCATGAAACTGGTTTTCAAAGCTTCTCTGATGCGCACCGCACCCTCCTGTGCTCTTCTAACCACCCTGGTGTCTGGCTGTGCGTAACCAGCAGCCAGGCGATTTGCCTCAACCTCCCACCTTGGAATAAACGTCTCCCCCTTACTCACAGATATTGTGGAGCGCACAGTAAGCAGTAATAACAGTGGGAATATGGGTTTCGCCGAGGTCTAACCGAGTCAGTAAACTGCACCAGCCTGCTTTTAAACGTCCAAATACACATTCTACCACCATTCTGCACTTGCTCAGCCTGTAGTTGAACAGCTCCTGACTGCTCTCCAGGCTGCCTATGTATGTCTTCATGAGCCATGGCATTAAAGGATAGGCTGGGTCCCCAAGGATAACTATAGGCATTTTAACATCCCCAACGGTTATTTTCTGGTCTGGGAAGAAAGTCCTTTCCTGCAGCTTTTGAAACAGACCAGAGTTCCTGAAGCTGCAAGCATCATGTACCTTTCCCGGCCATCCCACGTTGTTGTTGGTGAAACGTCCCTTGCAATCCACCAGTGCTTACAGCACTATTGAAAAGCACACTTGCAGTTTATGTACTCGCTGGCTTGGTGCTCCGGTGCCAAGATAGGGATATGGGTTCCGTCTATGGCCCCACCACAGTTAGGGAATCCCATTGCAGCAAAGCCATCCACTATGACCTGCACATTTCCCAGGGTCACTACCCTTGATATCAGCAAATCTTTGATTGCATTGGCTACTTGCATCACAGCAGCCCCCACAGTAGATTTGCCCACTCCAAATTGATTCCCAACTTACTGGTAGCTGTCTGGCGTTGCAAGCTTCCACAGGGCTATTGCCACTTGCTTCTCAACTGTGAGGGCTGCTCTCATCTTGGTATTCTTGCGCCTCAGGGAAGGGGAATGCAAGTCACAAAGTTCCACGAAAGTGCCCTTACGCATCCGAAAATTTCGCAGCCACTGGGAATCGTCCCAGACCTGCAACACTATGCGGTCCCACCAGTCTGTGCTTGTTTCCCGTGTCCAGAATCGGCGTTCCACCGCATGAACCTGCCCCATTAGCACCATGTTGCCCACATGGGCAGGGCCTGTGCTTTGAGAGAAGTCTGTGTCCATGTCCTCATCACTCTTGTCACCGTGCTGATGTTGCCTACTCGCCCGGTTTCGCTTTGCCAGGTTCTGGTGCTGCATATACTGCTGGATAATGCGTGTGGTGTTTAATGTGCTCCTAATTGCCAAAGTGATCTGAGCGGGTTCCATGCTTGCTGTGGTATGGCATCTGCACAGAAAAAAGGCGCAGAATGATTGTCTGTTGTTGCCCTGACGGAGGGAGGGGTGACTGACGACATGGCTTACAGGGTTGGCTTACAGGGAATTAAAATCAACAAAGGGGGTGGCTTTGCGAGAAACTGAATGGCCGCCTCAAGGATAGAACTCAAAACCTCAAGGAAAGAACTCAAAACTGGGTTTAGCAGGCCGTCGATTTCACAACGGGAGGGAGGAGAAAATGAATACAAAACAAATCTGGTCTATTTCTTGTTTTGAGCCACTTCATCTATCTTTATACATCATGCTGGCAGCAGACTGTGCAGTACGACCGCTAGCCATCGTCACCTCCTGGGTGCTCGGCAGAAGACGATGCAGTATAACTGCTAGCCATTGTCTTCTGCTGGCTGCAAATTAAAAGATAGCGCACTGGCGGTAGGACTCAATCGCTGTGAGACAAAACAAGGGAAATGACCTGGCTGAGTCATCCCATGTTTGCCCAGGCACCCGGTTAAAAGAGCACCCAGGACTATGTCAATGATGGCTACCAGTCATACTGCACTGTCTGCTGCCAAAAGGCAATAAACTGCTGCTGTGTAGCAATGCAGTACCATGTCTGCCAGCACCCAGGAGACATACTGTGATGGTTAGCTGAGCGGGCTCCACGATTGCTGTGGTATGGCATCTGCACAGGTAACTCAAGAAAAAAGGCACAAAACGATTGTCTGCCCTTGCTTTTATGGAGGGAGGGAATGGGGGCCTGACGATATGTACCCAGAACCACCCGCGACAATGTTTTAGCCCCATCAAGCACTGGGATTTCTACCCAGAATTCAAATGGGCGGTGGAGACTGCAGGAACTGTGGGATAGCTACCCACAGTGCAAAGCTCCAGAAGTCGACTGTTGCCTCGGTACTGTGGACACAGTCCGCCGACTACATGCACTTAGAGCATTTGTGTGGGGGGACACACACTTGACTGTATAAAAAAAAGCTTTCTACAAAACCAACTTCTATAAATTCGACCTAATTTCGTAGTGTAGACATACCCTTACCCTGACATGTGATCATGTCACCTGAATTGGAATCCATCTTTAACCTGGTGTTTTTCCATTGAGAAGGTGGGATGGGAACCCAGAGAGACAAAGGATTCCTGCCTTATGCAAAAGATATACAAGTGGGTGGAACAGAACAAGGAGGTTGCTATCATGAGAAATCCCCTAGCTACCACCTGAGCTGGAACAAGGGCTATATCGGGGAAAGGATTGTGTCCAGACTAGAAGGGTGTACGGTCTGTGAAAGAAACTTATTGAAACATCTCTAAGAGTGAGATTTTATCTGTATTCAGTTTTTATTACTGTATTAGACTTAGACTTGCGTGTTTTATTTTATTTTGCTTGGCAATTCACTATCTTCTGTCTGTTATTACTTGGAACCACTTAAATTCTACTTTCTGTATTTACTAAAATCACTTTTGACTTATTAATTAACCCAGAATATGCATTAATACCTGGGGAGAGGGATAAACAGCTGTGCATACCTCTCTATCAGTGTTATAGAAGGCAAACAATTTATGAGTTTACCCTGTATAAGCTTTATACAGGGTAAAATGGATTTATTTAGGGTTTGGACCCCATTGGGCGTCTGAGAATTAAAGACAGGAACACTTCTGTAAACTGCTTTCAGTTAAGCCTACAGCTGTTAGGGGAGATGGTTCAGACCTGGGTCTGGGTTTTCAGCAGGCTAGCAGGTCTGGCTCAAACCAGGCAGGGCACTGAAGTCCTAAGCTGACAGGGCAGGAAAGCAGGGGCAGAAGTGTCTTGGCACATCAGGTGGCAGCTCCCAAGGGGGTTTCTGAGATCCAACCCATCACAACACTCTTTACACTGACATTCTTGCAATAATTTCTCTGTCTTGAGTCCTGTGACAAGAGAGTTGAAAAGGTTGTGTCCAAAGCTCTGGAGTCCTCGAGACCGCTTGATCCCAGTGAGTTTGGTTTTAGGCTTGGGCATACAATCATACAGAGATGCACTGGCTGTGAGGGTCAATGATCTCCTCGTAGTGATAGACAGAGGTCAGATGTTCATGCCAGTGCTTTTATTGGCAAAAACGTTTTAATGCTTGGGATTTTCCACTCCCTCTCTGCTACTATCTGATGATATTGCTCAAGGCAGAAACTTCAACAGATGCTAGAAGTTATTTACCTTCTTGGGAAATGTTGCGTTTCAGCTGCAATATATGATTTTGATATGATTAAACTACTGAGTATGAGGACTTACATGAAGTGCCACAGTCCTGAGCCTGTGAAGATTATCATGCCCCCAGCCCCCACCCCTCCAACATGTGCAAATATTAAACAAAATTAGCAACAACAGAGTGGTTATTTGGGTTTTATACCAGAGAAGTTTGATTCAAGCGAACCTTCAGATATAAATATTGTTCCCTGCCCTGTATCTGTCTCCACCTCCCCACCCACACACACACTCTCACTCCCCTATAATTGAATGGTCTTTAAGGAGTCTTATTCTTTTTGGCTAAAGGGACTTATCTGAGGAACAGAGGAGTGGCCATAACACATTTATCATTGATTCTTGTATTCTGCCTGTGATAACCATTAGAACTTCCAGAGGAAGGTGAAAAGACTCAGTTGCACCGAACAGCTAAACCTGAAAGGGTCTGAGCCACTGTATTTGAGGTTCTGACAAAGGCTCAGCTCCCACTGAAGTCATCTTGAACGGATCTTCCACGGAATCAGTGCAGTCTATTTCACAGTTAGGACTGAGCTCCTAGCTAAATGTGTAATAGTGTATAAGGAGAAGGAAATCACTGAGGACTTCTAGGATGATCAAACAATTAAAAATAATAATTATGATCATTAGAGATTGTCCTATAAAGCTCAGATATGTTGGCTCCCAAACTGAGGTGTTTGTGTCTCTCTTTATTAATAATAATTTGCACTTAATGTATGTGCCCTGTAGATAAGAATTACCCTTAGCATGCTGAAGTGCAACTATTACTGTTCATAAAGTAGTTTATCCCAGTGATTTTCAAACTGTGGAATGCTGGCTGGCTGTCTTTCTTGTTCCTCCCTACCAAGTTAAAAAGACAGATTATATATATAACTAACTGTTCCATGTAAACATTTGCTGTAGCTGCCACAGACATGTTATGTGATTGTAAATGGAAGGGGAGATTGTCTGTGAGGTTGTGAATATGAAGGGAGATAATGCTCTTGCTCACTCTCTCTTTCTCAAGTAAGATATGGTGGATGCAAAGAAATAATTTGAGAATGGTTGATGCAACCCTTTTTGTAATCTAATCACAATATTTGACTACTTCCTGTGATGCTAAATCCCAAAAGATTGACTATACACTGTTAGAAAAAGCTTTTTCTTGTAACTATTCCAAATTTAATCAAATAGGTAGCCAACTAACCCTTTTAGAATTTAGCTGAAAGGATTCTAAAAGAGCAAAAAAGTGTGTTGGGTTTTCTTCTGTTCTAATAGAACAGGACTTACTTGTGGCATTTTTAAATGTATAGGAAAAGGGGTTTGTATGATTTGGATAATCAAATTATTACAAAATTAATAGACCATTGCTTTTTAATAGACCATATTGTGTAAAAGGACAACTATATTTTTGATGTAGTGGTAAAGAGACTGGCTCAAATTCTCTGCATTTATTTACATCAGCAGAGAATTTGGCCCATTCTATTTGGTTTTATCTGTATATTCTGGACTGGATTTTGCTGTATATGAAAGTGATTGTGGTCAGGGAAAGAGGATTGGCTGACTTCCTTGTCTCTCTTGTTTAATTATGTGTGTGGAAGATAAGTCATCTGTGGATTCAAATGAATATGTCTCAGGGTGAACCTACACTGGAGCTGGAAGGTGTAATTTCAGCTTGCTGAGATGTAGGCTGACCAGGTAGCACGTGTGAAAAATCAGGAATGAGGGTGAAGGGCCATTACTGCCTATAAAAGACAAAGCCCTGAATATTGGAACCATCCCTATAAAATCAGGATACCCGGTCACCCTACTGAGACATACCTGCACTAGCTCTGATCTAGCTAGTGCACTAGAAATAGAAGTGCAGCTGCAGCAGCATGGTGGCAGGATGGGCTAGCCAGTCTGAGACCCTAGGTATTCAATTGGGCAGCTATCCTGTCCTGCTTCTGCCACTACACTGTTATGTTTAGCATGGGTATGTCTACTTTAGCTGAAATTCATACCTCCCACATTCAGCGAACGGATACTCTAAGGATAGTCCCACTTATGCACTCAATTGCACTACAGTAACAGCCCGATTAGTGCCTATATCATGTTTTAAATTTCTAATCTTATCATCCACTTTACATTGGCTATAAAAGATGCATTATAACCCCACATAACAAGATTGATATAGGACATAAAACATCACAAAGTAAACAGGGTCATTTTACTTGATTTTACTGAGACATTTATCATAATGTAAAACAAACAGTTTACTGAAATTCTTCATTAAGAAAATATTATTATTGCCACAATGAGCTTTTGAGTGCAGCTAAAGGTTTAAGATGATATAGCATGCTCCATTGTAATCTTGGTAGCTTCCAAAGATGGTAGAAAAAAATCTAAAGCCATTTTATGATATCAAACATATACTGATGGCAGAGAGAGTGTAAAATTAGAATATCTGAGAATCGGGTCATTTCTTTAAATAGAAACCCTTTTTCCCAAAAAATATACCATACCTCATTCACAGCAATGGAGAGACTGCAGCAATACGTAAAAGGAAAGAGCTATAGGCCCAAAACTATAGACTTTACTCACATAAATGATCTGATTCACGGAAACAAGGGCTGCTAGGCTAAGGCTTATAATTTTACCCAAATTTTATTCTAGAAAAATATATTTAAAGCGCTTCACAATAAGGAACTGAGTGAAAATTTTATCTTTATGGGACTATGATGAATAGGAAGATGATTTTCGTTTCAAAATTATTTTTTCATGCAAACACAAAAATCAGGGGTGGGGGAGGTTGAGGGAAATAATCTCTACAGTAACCATTATGTTGCTTTATCCAACCTGGGTGCATCATGTATAAAGAAAAAAGTTTCTCTCCTTGAATGAAAGCATTGTTGGAATAATAGTTTCAGCAATCTTGGTTACACATTCCCCTGTTGCTGTTGGGTGACCATATTTGACTATATTTTAATTTAATAATTTTAAATTTTCTTCACTCTCTTCGCTCAGCAGGAACCTAAAACTTGACCAAACTTTTGTACTGGTGATCCCTTTCACACAGCAAGCGTGCGACCCACCCTTATAAATTAAAACCACATTTTTTATATCTAACACTATTATAAATATTGGAGGCAAAGTGGGGTTTGGGTGGGGAGGCTGATAGCTCATGACCCCCATGTCATAACCTTGCACCCCCTGAGAGGTCACGACCCCCAGTTTGAGAACCCCTGTCCTACATAGGCAACCATGGCCAGACTTCTGTGTCTATGGGCTTCCTAGTAAACACACATTGTGGTAGGGGGAATGTCATTAAATTACCATGAATCCCACAACCCATTATGGCCTTTTCCTTACTTGAAGGGCCCTGCTCCCACAATCACAGCCAAGCAGACAGACCTGCTACACCAATGCTAAATTCAATAGGGCTGTGTAAGGAGCCCTCAGTCCATCCCACACAGATCTGATTGAAAGCCAAACTTAGGTTTGCCAGTTATATTTCTATTAGCTCTTTTTCTGTGCTACAAGGAGAGAATTACTCCAGCTTACATTTAGCCATTTGGCAGGATTTTCCATGAATGAATAAGCAAGTACATATGGATACTGTCTGACTAAGAGGCAGTTGGGCAGGAGGGGCTGGGACACTTGTCACACGAATCACACATTTTCAGAGTGTGCCACAAGTACTCCTTTTCTTTTTGCGAATACAGACTAACACAGCTGCTACTCTGAAACCTGTCATTTTCAGATATTATGACCTATCTTGAAAATTTCCATTTTCATAATGGTAGGAAGTCTGTTCCTCTATGTCCTGCATTACTCCCTTTTGCTTTCTCCATGCCTTTTTCTGCACATCATTGTTTTGACTGGTAGTGCCGTATGTTTTCTTTGCACTAACAAAAGTATCACTGCTCAGTTCCATTTCTTCAGCCAGTTCATCTTGGTCAATTATGCCACATTTATCTTCGCTGTGGCTTTCAGGATCAGCCCATTTTTGCTTCTCACCAGAAGCAAAGATAGCATAGAATATCACTCCACTGTAGTGCACGAGAGCTGCTATCAGAAAGACATTTTGCCACTCTTCCCGGGTCTGAAAGAATGATATAGGACTCATTAGGTTTGCAGTAAATGGAAATCCTAACCGCTGGATTAGACCAGAGTTAGCACACATTGTATACTGATTGATTGTCTGATTCCTAATTTTATAAATAAAACATTTGAAGAAAATAATTGTAAAGAATATTTCTTTTTCCTCCATAATGATAGCTAATAAAATACTAATGGGATTTCCCTTCAGGTTGTAGGACACTCATGAAGTTAGAAGACCATGGCCCTTACTAAATGCGAGGAGGCAAACCCAATTTCAGAGCGATGATTGCTCAGGAACCTCAGCAGTATTACACTGCAGTTTTCCAAGTAACTCTTGCGGGTTTTTCTGCAGGAGAGCATGATACCACGCTAAGACAGTATCCTAGTGAAATTTCAGGGCAAGATTCTTAGCAGGTATAAACTGGTATCCCTCTTCCATTGATACCAGCTGAGGATACAGCACCTAGTATTTTGGTAAAGGGAAAAAAAAACACACACACACACTGCTGAAAAAAATTAGAGATCCAATAACCTTTGAAATGATCTTAATCTTGCACGTAATTTAATCCTCATTCTAGAAACAAGAAAGGAAACATTACCTTGTGTTTAGTCATCGCACCAACAATGAGTGGGCACACCATTCCTGACAGCGTCCCCACACCATTGGAGATCCCCATCAGAATGCTGGCATACCGGGGTGCAATATCCAAATGGTTGACATTAAATCCTGTAACAGCAGCAGCAACAACAATCAACTGCACGGTCAGTTTCATGCCATGGGGCTAATATGATTTTCTTAACAGTGGTTAAAGGAGATTGAAAAAGGATCGGGAATCCACACTGCATTGACTAGGGAGAATGGGGAGCAATTCCTCTGCTTTTAGCAAAGAAAGGGGAACCTGCACCCCTTTATCCTGCTTCCCCCTTCTTTTAACCCCTGCAGCTCCACTTTTGGGGCATAACAGAGTACAGGAGATATTGCTTATTTTGACTACTTGATCCTTTAAGGCTTCAGTACCTGCAGTCACCTATGCATAATGACAGGTTTCAGAGTAGCAGCCATGTTAGTCTGTATTCGCAAAAAGAAAAGGAGTACTTGTGGCACCTTAGAGACTAACAAATTTATTTGAGCATAAGCTTTCGTGAGCTACAGCTCACTTCATCGGATGCAGGGAGCTGTAGCTCACGAAAGCTTATGCTCAAATAAATTTGTTAGTCTCTAAGGTGCCACAAGTACTCCTTTTCTTTTTGCAGTCACCTAGCATCTGAAGTGTTGTACCCAACATTGAATTTTTAATTAAAGAATTAACAACTCATAAGTTTGAGACTCTTTAATTCTTCAACTGATTTTCATGCTTTAATTTAGGGAGCATTTTCAGAACTTTTTCCCCTGTAGTTTTAGTGACAATTTGCCAAAATATCAGACAGCCAGAATATATCGTGGAAAGTTTGATTACATTTCCTGTAGATTTCTAGTGGATAAATATTTTATTAGAAAAGAAACCCCAAGATAAAAAGCAATTTAAGTGATTGTCAAGCAGTGTAATACTGTAGGTAACAAAAGCTGTGTGTATCAGCTGTGGATAACTGCAAGGAAAAGCCATGTACATTCCAAATTGTATTTTCTTAAGAGTTCCAGGGAACTGAAAGCACTAGAAAGGCTGAGTACTGGTAAAATAGAAATTAGAAATAAAATCTCCTTTCCAATGAGAAAAATCCTGATATTTCTGCAGTGGAACACAAGCTTCCTCTTTATCAGGATCTCTCTGTGGTCAGCCTTCCATGCTCGTTCCCAGGAATTCCTGATGAACACGAGTCACCATCTGGAAAACAATGGTGTCCAAGGAGCTGCAGAGCCCAGCATGTGCTGGATAAGCCCATGGAGTTGAAAGTAACTACCTGCCCAGGGGCAGAGATAGTTATAGGACACACAGCGTGATGACCCAGCAGGTGCAGCTGGCAGGGGAAAAGCCAACTGACAACTTCAGGCAGTGGAGAAGTAATTCATACACTTTCTGCAAGTATCAGAGTTATAGAAGGACTGAAGGGGGCTGTCAGAGGAGCAAACAGATGGAACCAGCATGATTACAGTCTGAGAATTATATTGACTGTTTAAACCACATTTCAAACCTTCTCATCTTACATTTGAGTTTCAGAATAGTTAGCCCTGTATCCTATTAGGTTTAATGTTTTGAATGATAGCCCAATATTCTGAGGTAAATGTGTGTTGCAATCTGAAGAGCATGGAAGTATTGTAAACCTAGAGTGATAAAGACTCAGATTCTCACAAACTCCATATAATGCAGGTAATCCAGTAATAATTATTGGAGCAGGAAACAGGGCTTTCCCATAAGCAGCCATGTAAGTAGCTAATATGATGATTAATAAGATGAAGCTTTACCTGAAATAGCAAATCCACTAAATCCTACTGCCAGCACCAAGAAGGAGATAGCCACACCTCTTGTATGAGAGTAACCAACTACCAAAAGCAAAGTTGCTTCCATACCAAAACCTGCAAAAGAAACACAGGACTAAATTAAGTTCTATAAAATATACTGGTTAAAAAGACACCAATAATGACAAATCAATCTAGTGAGTTTTAAAATATGAGTTAATGCAAATCAGTTGCCAATTTTTTGTGGGTTCACTATAAGATTTTACTGTTTGTATGTTTATTTATTTTAATAGTTCTTCTTTTCCCTGTTGCTGTGTGAGAGACCCAGATAAAAAACCAGGGAAACTGACACACTGACTATACAGGGGAAACAGTGAACATGATTATATGCAAGGTACTGTCAAATACCTTAAGTAAACAAACTTGGAAAAAAGAGAAAAATATTTCTCTCCTGTAATTCATTTCAATTCTAGTGATCTGAGATGGCCTTTGTAACAATAGTAAATGGAGATTTTCTCAGACAGCTGTGAGACATTAATATTATAAATCATCAAGTACTACAAGGAACTTCCGGAAACTAACTTCTGTCTTTGTTAAGAAGTAGTGACCATTCTTCCAGGTGCATCAAGTATGGGTGACATAATGGCAATCCCCTGGTCAGTTAATTTGAGAATGTTCCTTGATGATTTAGAGTCACATTCAGACCTGCTCCAAGCAGATGCAGCTCTTGATTTACTTCATTCATACTGTGCCATATATAGGGACATAAGAACAAAGGAACTGACAAACTAGAGTAGTTCCAGGGTCTATCTAGCTTAGTAACTTTTCTCTGACTGTGATTAGTACCAGATGTTTCAGAGGAAGGTGTAAACCCCCAGCTGAGCAATTACGCAATAACTATGGCTACAATTTTGTCACGGATTCTGTGACTTTAAGAGATGCCCATCAGTTCAGGTTTCAGCCCTGGGTGGTGGGGCTGGGGGAGGAACCACCTCCACCCACTGACTCACCCCAGTGGGCAACCCAGCCTGCGCGTCAGTGTCAATGCCTCCGAGTTACCCTGTAATACTTTACTGTTAAATTGTTACCCATTTCTGTTGCCTTGACCATACCCGAAGTGAGAGAGGGGCTCTGTTTTTCTCCATTGCGCCTCTCCCTCGATATGTTCGGCCCCTGCCAGAATTACCACTGCCGTCCATCCCAGCATATTTCTGGCTTGTCCCCAGTAGCCAGGTCTGGGCAGGGAGCAGAGGAGATGGGCCACTGCAGCCTCCCCAGCCAGGCTCTCTCTCAGCCAGTTGCTGCACTGGACAGAGCAATGACCCAGAGCAGTCAGCTTCAGCCAGTGTGAGAAGTGGTTCCATCCCGCTCCCCACCCAGGCCCAGCTACCAGGGAGAGCAGCCAAACGTGCCATGGGGTAGACACAGTGGGAGGAAGACAGAGCCCCCTGCGGGTAACTCTGGCAGGGTGGGGAGAGCATAGCTAAGATATAAAGCCAGGAAGTTTGCAGCAGAAAGGGGCTGCAATGTGGAAGATGGCAGTCACTCTCTGGGCTTCGAGAGGGAAAAATAGGAAACCCATGAAAAGAGAAGTTGTGATTTGTGCAGAAATTGCAACACATGCCTATATGTTTGATCTGTAAAACCCAACAGTACCTCCACAATTCATGATTTTTCTTACAGTGGTAGTGGTTAAAATCTTTCTGCTTCGTAAAAAGTCAGCTAATTGCCCACCAATGGGAACAATAATTGTCATGACCATATGTGGAACGGCAGACAAAAGGCCAACCTGAAATTAAATAAAGTATATGTAAGCCAATGTCTTCTCTTGTTCTATTTTTATCTTTTGTTCAGCAATATTTTTTTCTTCTGGTATTTATTTGTTTAAACAGATACTAAGGCAGAGGATTCTGGGCTGCACCTTTTACTGAATTTTCAGCCCAGGGAGAAAGGGGTTATGGTATCTTTAAGCCACCTTTGTGTCCATACCAGTTTTGTGCTGCATTAGGAGCTGGAGAGGCCTTGGCATAATTTAGACAGCCCTGGAGGCCTAAGTTATGGCAGCCTCCTTTGGCTGGCCAGTAGGCCACAGCACTGCCAGAAATCTACTGCCCCTATCCTGCCTCTTTGGGGGTCCCCCTACACCAGGGCTTGTGACGGGGTCCTTGGGTGGCAGCTTTCCGGCTCTCTCCATAGCTTCTGCACCAGGGGAACTCTCCCTCAGCCTGAAATGGGGCTTTTAGGGCCCTTTTATGCCACTCTGTCCCTCTCTATCAGCTGAGAGGAGCCAGAGAATGGCTGGGAATCTCACCCTAGTATTTTCATACATTTCATACATTTTTCTTATAGTTCCTCTTGCTAAGGAGTTAATTAGAAGAAAGTTAAAATTCCACTTACCCCTGCACTTGTTATAAATAAACTTGGAAGGATTAGATTTTTATTGGTAAATGTCAGTAAACGTTGTTTTCACCATATACACAGCAACCAACAAAAATAATTCCATCTATAATAACTGAAATTTATGGCTAGGCAAAGAAAGAAAAATGCTACTTGAGCACTTACTAGGGTTTGATTTAAGGATATTTATTTTGTATATTTTGACATGTGATGTTGACAATTTGTGTTTTAATGGTTTAATAAAAGCTTTACCTTTTTCAATCTCAGTGTCTGCTGTCATTCAATTATTGTCTGACCCTCTCCCCTCATAATTTCCCACAACTGTGAAAATTTAAATAGATAAAATAAGAAAAAAAGCTTAAAGAGAAATGTTGATATTATCAGCTGTAACTGGCTTTGGAGGGAGTTGAGGCCTCTCACCACCTTGCAGGACCAGGTCCAAAGTGAAAGAGCTGGAATTAAGAAATGTACCTTACTTATTGCAAAGCCAAAGACCTCTTCAAAGTAAGCAGGCTGACTAATAAGCAGCAAATAGAAGGTCCAGCTTCTACAAAAGTTTGCCACGATGATTGCATACACTGGCATTGAAGTGAAAAACTTCTTCCAAGGGGTACTAAATTTCTAGAACAGACAAATTGAAGAAGATGTTTTGTACAGGTAAAAGCAAGGCAAAGACAGATTTTCCTTTCATATTGGTTGTATCCCCCAGTGCAACTTTACTGATTTCAGAACAGTTTCTCCTGATTTATACTGGTCTAAACAAGTGGAGAATCAGCTCCTTGGTTTGTGGCTGGGAGCAAGAAAGAGCTTCTTTCTTTGAAGGGTTAGGACTTTTGAGAGATTGTGTAGAGCAGTGTTTTCACACTGCGGGTCGCGACCCACTACTGGGTTGCAGAATGTAAGGCACTGGGTCACGCTGGCTCTGGTCAGCACTGCCGACCAGGCCATTAAAAGTCCCATTGGCAGTGCTGCCCAGCTATGGTAGTCTAGCCCCTACCTTTTCTGACACCGCACTGTGTGCTCTGGAAGCGGCCAGCAGCAGGTCCCGCTCCTAGGTGGGGGTGCCACAGGGCTCCACGTGCTGCCCCCACCCCAAGCACCAGCTCTGCACTCCCATTGGCCAGTTCCTGGCCAATGGGAGCTTGTGGGGGGTGCCTGCGGTTGAGAACCACATGCTTACCTCTGCCTTGGAGCTGGACCTGCTGCTGGCCGCTTCCAGGGCCCAGCGCAATCCACGGTGCCAGGACAGACAGAAAGCCTGCCTTAGCAGCACCCCCTGCACTGCTGACCAGCAGACACCCAAGTTAAGCCCATGTCCCAACCCTGCGCCCCAATCCCCTGCCCCAGCCCTGAGCCCCCCAAACCCAGAGCCCCTCCCTGCACCCCAAACCCCTCATTCCTGGCCCCACCCCAGAGCCTGCATCTCCAGCACAGAGTCCTGACCCTCTCATGCACCCCAACCCCCTGCCAGCCCTGATCCCACCCTGCCCCAGAGCCGCCTCCTGCACCCCAACCTCCTCATCCCCGGCCCCACCCCAGAGCCTGCACCCGGAGCCCTTCCTGCACCCCAACCCCCTGCCCGAGCCCAGACCCCCATTCCACACCCCGAACCTCTCATTACGAGCTCAGCCCTCACCTCCACACCGCAACCCTCTGCACCAGCCCTGAGCCCCTCTCACACCACAAATCCCTCATCCCCAGCTCAGTTGGGTCATGGGCATCAACAATTTTCTTCAACTGGGTCACCAGAAAAAAAAGTTTGAAAACCACTGGTGTAGAGCAACAGTGGTACAGTGGGTAATAAGAATTATAAAGTAAATTGCGGGAAAGCCTTGATATGTCCCTCAATGTCTAAATTGGGACTTGAACTAAAGTCCTTGGGATCAAATGGAATTTATGCAATTCACTATTCTCACTTTGAGTTTCCATTTATGCTTCAGTAATCTGTACAGCAGGAAGGAAATTACTTCGGAACCACGCTTATTTACAATAGAATTCCTAAAAGAAACAATTTGTAATGATGATAACATGGATATATATTTTTTTCTTCTCTTTAAAATGGATCTATTGCGTACACAGCATGGTATGAACTCCACATGGATGTATTTATGTGATCCAATTAATATTAAGGGTGCAATGGTACCTTGGATGTGCATGTGTATCTCTAGCCAAGGTCTGATTGATTTCAATTAATGCATCAGGTGTGCATCCAAGGGTAGAATTTGACAAATTATCCAATCAGCACGATTGTTAGCCAAATCATCAATAATCCAAAGACAATTTGGGTTATTTTGTTACAGAATGTTAAAGAATGTAAGCCAGAAAGGAATAGGTTGTGAAGAAACAGCTTTTGTTTTTACAAACAACAGCAAAACCAAGTTACATAAATGGAGGAAGACAAATTTGATTGGAAAATATATTTTGGAATTAGGTTTCCAGTCTGTTACTGGTAACAAAGCTAAGAAAAGATCTGGGGAGTGGAAGGGGGGGGTCAAAAACAAAAAAACATAGGCTGTTTTAAGATCCAGAGTGCCAGAGAACCCTGACTGTGCATTCAGAACTTCCACTGACAAGAATTGTAGGCAGCTTCTGATCTAGGTAGCAAAATTGACTTCATTTTTTCTGAACTCAGTTGGATTACTCATAAGCGAGATCAGAATCTGTCCCCTTAACTTTAGGCAGGAGTAGAACCCTTGAGCTGAAAGGACATTGAATTGTATATATTGATTAGATTTTTATATTTTTATGCATGGGCTGGATTTTGTAGTCTTTAAGAAAATAAAAGCTTCCCTTATGTATGCTAAAGTTCTACGCTGTATCCCTATTCACACACTGATATAATGCAAAGTTTTAATATGTTTGTTTGCCATAAATAACAATGACCACCAAAACCCAGGTATTTTCTGTCTATGACCATTAAATTATACTTACATTTGCACTTACACTAACTAGGCTGGCCCCTTCTCCTATACTTGTTTCTATGTATGTCCTTTCTTCACTGGTTATTGTTGGGTGTTCAGCAGGGCTCTCATAGGCATGAAACAGCCAGAACATGTACCAAACAATTCCAAACATTCCTGTAGAGGTAGAAAGAAAACAGATTGGTTTCAAATGCCATTGTGTAATGATAAAGTATCTATAATACCTAATGTTTCAATTATTTATCTGAGGACCAAATCAAATCAAACTTTGGCAGGAAATCTGCACAAATTCACATGGAAAAGTTATAGCTGTGTATTTATATTGTGCCCAACACAGTGGTATCTGAGCACCTATTCAGCACACTATACTTATGTGCCTGGGGAGGTGGGGGAAGGCAGAAGCACATATCTACATGGGATATTCCTTGGGGGCCGGGAGAATTGTGATTAATCAAAAAAAAAAAATTGGTATGGCCTATGCAAAGCAGATCCTGATTGGCAAACCTTGCAGCACACTCTGTGCAAAGGATCAGTGTAAACTATCCTGCCTCTGAAACAGACAAACAAACATGCAGGGGTGTGCTTCCCTACTGTGTGTGGCTTTTGGAGCCCCTACTTTTTTGTGAATGGGTAAGCGTTTAAGCACAAATAAGATGCAACTTCAGGAATGTATCAGCATGCTTGGGGCATCTTTGGGTGGTTAAGCAGGCTTTCACAAGGGCTTGCCAGTATGTAGCCTTGCACTATATGTTGAAATCATTAGAGTTTAAAAGCATTTTACAATATGTTACCATAGTATCTTATAACACTTCACAGAAAGCTGACAATAAGACTGAACAATTTTGATCGGTACGACTTTTAAATCAGATTTGTACTACACTGTCTAACAATGCTGATCCAACTGTGTGCCATTTTACACTAAACAACTCACCATAAATATAAAAGACGGATGGCCACCCTATGTACTGTACCAATATCCCTGCCAAGGGCATGGCAACCACTGCCCCAGCGTAGGAACCTGAAGATCAAAGGATTGAGAAAACATGTCAGCTATGTTACCTAATTCCACCAACTTGTTTCCTATAGGAATTAGAACAATATACAGGGGGGCTGGAATAACTTGTGTACCAAACTGTAAACCCTGTATATGATGGAAACCACTTCAAGCCAGCACCCCTGGTTCCACCACGCAGAAACTACAGTGTGCACTTAAGACCAGCATCACAAAGTCCAGGTGGCACCTTTATCATGTGGCAGCATATGTTGAGGTAGGTAAGCTGTATTATCTGTATTATGCATATGGATGAATTGCGCTACAGAGAAGTTAAGAGCCTGATTTTCAGAAGCAGTGAGTAGCCACAATTTTACATGGAGAATTTAAATACATTCTCCCATTGTTATGCTAGCACCCGTGAAACTCCACCAATGCTAGCAACAGTGGATTGCTCATCTAGACCTGCCATCAGTATGTTCAACAATATGTTGACTATGGGCGCATTTTTCAAACTGGGGTCCGCAGGCCCTTATGATCAACTACTCTCCCTCCCAGCACCTCCTGCATGCTAAAAGTCCAGCAGCACAATGGGACTAAGGCAGGCTTCCTACCTCCCCTGGCCCCGCCCTGCTCCCAGAAGCAACCCTGCTGACCTGGGAGGGGGAGGGAAGCACTGCCCCCATCCCAAGTGCCAACTCTGCAGCTCCTATTGCTGAGAACTGTGGCCAATGGGAGCTGCGCAGGTGGTGCCAGCAGGCAGGGGCAGCGCCTGCAGGCAGGGGCAGTGCATGGAGACCCCCCTGGCCTCTCCGCCTAGGAGCCACTGCCAGAAGGATGTGCACCCAAACTCCCTCCATCCCAGAGCCTGCACCCCTGACCCCTCCCAAACCCAAACACCCTCCCAGAGCTCAGAGCCACACCCCTCTTGCACCCAAGCTCCTTCTCAGAGCCCAAAGTCTGCACACCGCACCCAAACTCCCTCTCAGAACCCAGAGCCCTCACCCCTCCTGCACCCAAACTCCCTGCCCCAGCCTGGTGAAAGTCAGTGAGGGTGGGGGAGACAATGTGACAGAGGGAGGGGGAATGGAGTGAGCAAGGGAGGGGCCTCCCAGAAGGGGCAGAGGAGGGGCAGGGCCTCAGGGAAGGGGGCAGGGCAAGGGATGAGTGGAGGACTTGAGGGTCCCTGAAAAATTGTAAATCAAAATGGGGGTCCTCAGGTTGCTAAAGTTTGAGAACTACTGGACTATACCAATAGTATGAAGAAACGGTTAAAATAAAGAGTCAATTTTCAACATGGCAACAGGTTAACAAGTCTGAGTTCCAGACCAAAAGAGGTGTGTGATGTATTGGTTAGGGATGTGGAAAAGGACATGAGCATTTAAGTGTTTGAACAAGGAATTTCCACTGAGAACTTATGTAGATTAATGATGAAACTCTAGTTTAGCATTGGCAAGTGGGTATCTGACCTGTTCTAGTCAGAATACCTAGAACTGTGAACCAGTGGGTTACCCCACTGCCTTAGCGAGAGTGAGAGCTTTGCACCTGCTAAGCTGTGGGTCAGTTCCCTGACACACCAGCCTGTCTGCCTCACCAGCAAAGTCTTCAAGTCTCTGTGCTTGTCACCATGAAAGGTTTTCCTCCTTCCCCCCCCCTGCTGCTGGTGATGGCTTATCTTAAGTGATCACTCTCCTTACAGTGTGTATGATAAACCCATTGTTTCATGTTCTCTCTCTCTCTGTGTGTGTGTGTATATAAATCTCTCCTCTGCTTTTTCCACCAAATGCATCCGATGAAGTGAGCTGTAGCTCACGAAAGCTTATGCTCTAATAAATTTGTTAGTCTCTAAGGTGCCACGGGTACTCCTT
Organism: Dermochelys coriacea; assembly: GCF_009764565.3. Taxonomy (NCBI): domain Eukaryota; kingdom Metazoa; phylum Chordata; order Testudines; family Dermochelyidae; genus Dermochelys; species Dermochelys coriacea. The sequence goes on from NC_050068.2 coordinate 266,527,709, forward strand.
TTCTTTTTGCGAATACAGACTAACACGGCTGCTACTCTGAAACCGTTCAAGTCTCTGCCAGTCTAAATCTTGTCTTGCAGGTAACAATCAGCAAAACCTCGTTGCCCGGGGATGTTTCCTGTGTCCAGTCCCTCTTACTGGACCCTCACAGAAATTATTAGGGTCGCTGCCTCCAAAGACACAGAGCACACATGCTGCTTGGTAGATTAGCTGAAGTCTTGCACTTCACTGTAATACTCAGCACTAAGATGGTTTTGTAATAAAACAAGAATAAGTTTAGTAACAAAAGACCAGAGATTTAAGTGACACTAAGCAGGAACAAAAGAGACAGGTATGGTTACAAACAAAAAACATGATTTCTAGTGACCAAAAACATTTAATCCTCACAAGTTACAATCTTTGCGTAAGCAGTTTTGTTACTCACATCAAGTTATCAGCAACTCCAGGCTAAGGAACACAGCACTGAGAGAATCAAAAGGTGCTGCTCCCAAAGATCATTAAAAAACCTGTTTGCTCCCATTGTATTACCCAAAGTCCATTGTCTCTGCCTCAAAAGCCAGGAAGGATTCCTGGGGTGCAGACTCTGTCCCCTAGTATGCTCTCTAAGTTGCTGCTTGATAGCTTTGTTTACCCTATATGTAAATGTACTTTCATGGTCCTCTGCTTGTAACCAAGCTGCTCAGGCAGGTAAGTCCACATTCCTTTGTCTAAGGCAAGCTGAGTTTTTGCTCTGTCTTCCAAACACATTTTAAGAACATATTTCCAGCACACACACACATATTCTTTCTCTACAACCTGTACACACATCACGGATGATATTTGGGACCAGTGTGTCACCAGTTTACGTATGATTAAGGCTAAGATTTTGTCACAGATATTTTTAGTAAAAGTCACGGACAGGTCAGGGGCAATAAAGAAAAATTCACTGAAGCCCATGACCTATCCCTGACTTTTACTAAAAATATCCATGACAAAATGGGGAGCTGCTGGGCAGCTGTGGGGGACGGCCAGGAGCTGCGGGGTCTCCTGATGGTGGCTCAGAAACCCCCACCGCTCGGAGCTCCACAGTGGCTTGGAGCCCCCTGCTGCCCAGAGTGACCAGGAACTCCAGGGTCACCCCAGCCCCTGCGGCAGCTGGGAGCTGTGGGAGGACCCTACCAGTTGCTGTGGGTTGCAGCGGAACCCTGCAGCTCCCAGCCACCGTGGGCTGAAGTCACGGAGGTCTTTGGAAGTCATGGCTTCCATGACTTCCGCGATCTCCGTGACAAAATCATAACCTTATGTATGATGCCTTACATGGCACCTTTTAGATACATATTATGACAACAATGCGTTGGGGGGAATGGGTGTCCGGCCTGATAGGAGTTATTGTACGGTGGGCTGCTGCCAGTTGGCTCTGAGGTCTTCCTGGATTAACTCTGGCATAGGTAACAAGTGTTGCTAATGAATTATTCTGAGGAAGGAGCAGACTCAGGTCTTCACTGTTTGTTTGACATTAGTTCATACTTTGTTAATGAAGACTTTTGACCTAAGAACAAACTATTGTCAGACATGCAGAGAACACCTCACTCTACTAATTTCTTGGAATAACTCATTTGCAAATACTTTTCACTGGTGACTACTCAGACTGCAGTTTCATGTCTATGTCCCAAGTTACTCCTGCAGGATTAACTAAGCTGAATGCAAGGATTTGCTATGACAAAGTGTGGAATTTTTTAGCATTTTTATGAAGCCCACGTGTGCCTCAGTTTCCCCTACATGCAGCATTGTTACAGAGTGGATGCAAAGAGACCGTGTGCTCTCAGGGCAGGCTAAGACACAGGTGTGAATGGTGCCTAGCTATCTGGGCTCTTAGGTCCCATATCAATGGAGCTTTTGAGAAGAAAGTGGCAAATCCACTTGCCTGAACATGGATACCAAGCAACCAATGATGCAGAGAGATATGGACGTCCCTTGCCTCTCATCTCCCCAGCTTGGGAACAAAGGACTGTGTGTGTGTGGGCGGGGGGAAAAGATAAAAGGTAGGTGTTGGCTGGGGGAAACAGTTGGGAGCACACAAAAGAGATCAGATGGACGGGCTGACAGAACTTGAACAACAGGGTTTGCTGCAGCTTGGCTGGGCTCTGGCTACCCAGAATGGACTGCACTTTAACCTTCATTTCCCTGTGCTAACCAAGGACTTCCTATGCTGTGTTCCAAATGACTGATAGACCCTACTGTTTGACAACGCTGGCTGAGTGTCACTGCAGATACTTGCAGAGGTGCATTGCTCCCTAAGATTGTACAAGTCTCCCTCAGGGGTCTGTCTCATTGGCACTCATCAAATAGAGCTTACAGTGTGAAACAGCAGAGCTGAAGGCCCAGAGGTCCAATCTAAGGAGGCAGTGAAGCGGTGTGGCTTACCCTAGAGGAAAAGTGAGACTCCTAGGGGGGCCTAGCATATTGAAGGGATCTTCCCAGAGACTGTTCCAAAGCTGGAGCCATAGCATCAGTCCTGTGGATCTTTGACGCTTAGTCAGAGAAATCTGGCAGCTACTCAGAAATATTGTGGCTTCCTAATTTTTCATTCATACCAGTTCACTTTTCAAATATAAAATGGGGTGTGTTCCACAGCATCCAAAGTGGCTGGGGGTCTGAGGGAGTTTGTCAGGATTTTCCCATCCATTAAATTGTAGATTCAAAACATGTGTAGAGAAAAATTCCTGTACATTCTTTTAAAAAGTCTCCCTTTTTTGCACTTTTGCCTTTTCCTAGACTCCCTCTTTTCATCCTGTATTTGATATTATAGACCCCCTAGTCCCTCAATGCCTGCATTTGCTAGCAGGCTATTTTTTTCTGTGATTTTTCTTCCTTGTTTTTCCCCCCCACTGTCCACTTTTACTTTCATTGCTTTCACTCTCCTCTTCACCTCTCTGTCCCAGCTTCTCTGCAGCATTCTCTCCCCACCCACCGACCCACCAGTTCTACCTCGTCCTTGGGCCTCTCTCCTCTCCATCACTATCCTCCCCCTCCATATTTCACTTGCAAACCAACAAGAATAAATACAATAAAGCATTTCTAAATGGAAACTCCAATACATTAGAAACACAGGGTCAGAAAATCTAGAAATCACTAAACTTACCACAGAAAGATGTGGTTGCCAACCTGCTTCTCTCCAGCGGGGGAGCCCATTTGCTCCACATCCCATGGCATGCTGGATAGGTCACACCCTAGCAAATAATTCATACACACATCACATGATTTTGCTTTTACTGTATACAGTTGCTGTTATTTTCAACTGCTATAATTGCTCTTCAATATTAAGAGGTACAGGAGGGGTTGAGGAGAGCTATGAAGAACTTTGTTGGTTGCTTATGAAGATTGTAAATGGCTTTGAACAAGAATTTAAGTGGTAAAGTGCTGTGTTGGAAATGTTTACATATATAGTGCATGCAGTGAATCATAGTATTAAAATGTGGTAGATCTACTTTCCATTCCATAATCCTGGTCTTTTGCCTTTATAGTTTAGACTAATTAAAATATGTAAATGGGTATAATTAAAATTTAATCAATTTAAAAAGCATAAAAAACGTTATAAAGATAGGGCTTTTCCCCAGTAATAATACTTGGTAGGAGTAAAACAAATTAACATCACTTGATAAAAATGAACAATAAGGAAATTATAAGGAACAATAAGGAAAATAAGATTATTTAGAAAATAAGATTTAGAAAACTTGAGTGAATCTTTTTCCGACATTATAAAATGGAACCCCCCAAAATGAGTAAACATAATCAGGCCAAAAATGCTGAGTGCTCCTACCTCTACGAGACCTTGCAAAATTCTTACAAACATAACACAGCCATAATGTACTCTTGCAGCAGACGGGATGAACATATTCAGTGTAGATGTTAGGAAAATAGCTGCTCCAAATACCCTGTGGAAAGAAACAACATAAAAGTGGATAGAATTATTGTTCACTAGGCAGAAAAGACATTGGCCCATACTTTGTGCCATTTCACCTGCAAAGGACTTGCACAATGAGCCAAAGTTAATCCTCAATATGAAGTCAACAGAGTTGCAGCTACAAACACCAGAGCTGAATCTATCCCTGGGATGAGTCCTCTACCTAAAACAAGAGTTTTGCATAAACTCAAAAATTGTTACAGAAAAGTCTACTGGTATTTTTCTTCTTCTCAAACTGGGGTCCTTAGAGCACTTGCTGGACGTTCATGGTGAACTGACTGGTTCCATGAGTACTGATTCAGGAAAGCATCCCTGTTTAGGAAAGTGCTTAAGCCCATGCTTAAATCCTATTGAATTCAAGGGAACCTAAGCACATGCTTAATGTGAAGCACTGGCTTAAGTGCTTTCCTGAGCCATGTTGCTGGTTCTGCTAGTTTTCAGCAGCTAAATGCATTAGAAAACAGTATAAAAGATACTACTTTCCTAATATTACTTTTCCATATCAACAATTGCTATGAGGATTTTATGTGATAGTGACTGGGAGGGGACATGTCTAAGAGGCAGCATCTTTAATAAGATATGGTGCACTCTACAGAAAAATTATGAATCCATACTCTTGAATTCTTAATAAGGCAGGGCACGGCTATGTTCAAATTAATCAAGAATCTGAATTCACATAGGGCTAGATGAGTTCTGAAAATTATTTATGTTGGCTGCAGTCACCCAAACTATATATTCGATTTCAGACGCAAAGAAAAGAGTAGCAGAAAGGTCTGTGGCATGACTACAGATATAGGCAATATTCTTGGGTGCCCAACATAGTTGGAGTTGAAGGACAGGACAACCCAACTTTCCAGTGCCGGTTTACCTAGTACACCTGAGTGACTGTGAATCCTTTCAGGCAGGGGAGCCTGGGGTTTTCTGAGTGTAAATAGAGAGCAGTTCAACACTTACTGCACCATAAAAATAGTAAATAACAGTAACAATAGAAGTGACAGAAAAAGTGTCTGAAACTGAATCATATGACAATCATTTTCTACCTGGCATAAACTGGATGCTTGCCAGCAATGCTTAATTTCTAATGAAAGAAGAGCCATGGTTCAAGCAATTAGGTGCCAATGCTCAAGCAATTTTTTTTTTACTTTTATAACTGATGTGGCAAGCCCCAGAGGTGCTGGGGCTCAGCCCTGGCACAAATTGAGCACTGCTTGCCAATCTCTAGGGCCATGGCATAGCTGAAGCACCTACTTGTCTGTCTGAGTCCTCATATATGGCATTTGGATGCCTTCTTAAAGAATTCATTGAAAAACTGGACCCACAGTGCCATAGGAAAGAAAATAGAAAAAACAGACAGTGGAAATAATAAGGTGGAAAGAAGGTACCTGACAAAAAATGGGAATCTTTATTTAGTTAGTATTATTAATATAAGAATTAACTAAAACTTACTGTATTTCTCAAATTTTCATACCTTTTTGACAAAATCTATGAATTTCATTTGTACACAACAAATCAGTTCTGTGAATTGCATTACATATACTATGCATCTCCTAGGTTCACTAATCCAATGTTTCTGGAAATTATTAAACTTGATATCACCAAGAACCAGCTTAATGATCATATCACAGTAGTGATCCCCGATAAGATGTCTACAGTAGGACATTGCAGGCCACCTTTTTAAGTTTAATGAGCCAGATTCTTGGCTGGGTTCTGTGCCCTTTGCACTGCCTAAGTCTCAAATCAGCCAGATCCAGGTCACTGAGAATTATCCTAGTCTGCTGTCACCTAGTGCAAAGTTGAAGCATCAGGTCCCTGTGACATCATCCACTCATGCACATATTTGGCCCTGGTGCACAGGGACCATAGCCAGTTGGCAGACATTAAAGCAGCCCCCCAGGGCTGCTACCTTAGAATCACAGAAATGTGGGTCTGGAAGGGACCTCAAGAGGTCCTCTAGTTCTTCCCCCGCATGCCAAAGCTAGATTTATATCCAGCATGCCTTCACCCCTCTCTGGGTAGAACCACAAGTTCTACCACTCTCAGACTTGATCTCTAGGCTGCATCCCCTCCTCCCCCATTTACCAACCATGTTACTTGACAGGCCCAACTGTGATTGGCACCTGTCAGCCCTTTTTGTCCTGTGACAATAGCTGATTAAAGTAGCTCAAAAACAACTTCTTCAAAACAAAGCTTTATTTATTCACCCACATGTACAGAGCACACAAAGCAAAGGGATCAAACAAAAAACAAAAACAAAAAAAGGCTTATCTGACTGGGGTCTTACCTACACTGTATTGTTTCCCTGCCAGCTTTTGTAAGTTCCCCTCAGCCCAGTTATCCCCTGTCTCTATCCAAGAAAGACAGCCCTTTTGCTGCCATTTCTCCCTCTCTCTCAATGTCTCTGTCAATTGCTGTCCCTGGGCACTCAATTCCTTCCCCACCTTCTTTGCCAGACCAGCATCATTAAGGTTTTAGCATCCCCACTAGTCCTAGGTTCATGTCTGGACAAATAAACCTTGCCTGCCTCGCTGTAACCATGCAGGGTGTATTGCCCAATTAATAACTTCCCCATTGTCTCCTCAAGGATCTTTGCTATTACCTGGACTGTACCTTATCTTTGCCATTGTTTTGTTTCCTGTTCATCTCGAAACAGACTCCTTTGAGTTAGCTCCTTGTAGTCTGGCATGATAACAGGTAAATTGCAGTGCATCTGATATTGATAAAATTAAAACACATCACTCCCTCATTCTCCACAATCACAGTAGTGCCTACGAACCCAAGGTTCCTTTGGGTGCTAAGTGTTGTACATACATCAGCAAAGATGACAGTCTCAGCCTTTGACCGCTTCAGTGACAAGCAGGATTCAGCTGAGGGACACAACAAATAAAGGGGCGGGAGGGGACAGTAACAATAAAATGAACAGAGTCAATATGAAAAGTGTTCTAAGAATCAGAATGCCAAAAAATGACGGTGGAAGCAAATGGTCACCCACAAACATTTAAGGGGCCATTTTCAAAGCTGAGTGAATATTTAGTTGTGCTACATCCATTATCACTAAAGGAGGTGAGGAAGCTGGCTACACTGGCCACGCCTTGCCATCAAGGGAAATGTATTCTTTATTGTAGTGCGGTAGGAGTTCTCACACTTCAGGGAATTACAGTGCATTACATAGAATGTAGGTAAAAAAGCAAGGGAAAGAATTATCTACAGGGAAAGAGTAGGATTTATTTTCCACTTGCACAGTTCTAATAACTGAATTTACATTCTGTATTGTTTCATTCCATATAGTTTCTTTGTATGCCAAAGATATAAATAAGAGTGGCTGAGCCAGTAGTAGTGTTTTGCTACTCTTTATGAGGGTGAGGCATGTTTGCAAAAACAGCCATCATCTTGCCAGCAGTGTAGTACCTTGTATCTAGCATAAGCTAGTCTCTTCCTTGGCTAAAAATAGCCCAGTGTTTCTAATTCATTCATGTATTCTTTTTGCCTCATTATTTGGGTCCCTGGCAAGCTACCATTGTGAAATCAGAACAGAGCTCTTAAATGATAGACTCTGCTGACCAATGGTGTTCTATTCCTGAAAGCCGATATCAGGATGCACCTCAGCTTCAGTGTCTCTTTATTAGGAAATAACAATGGACAAGTTAAAATGGTGCTTTACAGTAGTCAGACATATTTTGTAATGGTGATCAGTAACTTAAAGGGCACTGTCATTAAATGGTTGATGTGAACTTTTCAAGTCAATGTGGATCTGTAAAAATGTTGGGTAATTTATGATTTCACACCATAACGAAGGGAAATTTGTGGGTTTGAGTGGTTTTGAATCACTTCCAGTGCAAAACCAGGTTACCCAGTGAGTTTTCAGCTGAGCTTTGCACTGAGAATTGAAATTATTATTATAAATTATTTGCATTATAGTAGGGCTTAGAGAGTTCAGCTGAGTTCGAGATTCTACAGTGGTGCTACACTCAATACAAACATGTGGCGAGATAGTCCTTGTCCCAAAGAGCTTAGAGTGTAAGCAGACAGGACCAACAAAGGGTAGGGGGGAAAAAATAAATGCTATCACCATTTATAGAAGGGGCACAGGGAGATCAAACAATCACCCCAAGTTTGCAAGAGAGTCAGTAGCAGAGTCAGGAACTGAGCCCAGATCTACTACATACTATCCAGGACCTTAACAACAAGGCCATCCTTCCTCTTCTAAAAGAGAAACTTGGGATGGATGGTGAACCCACTGGGACTGAATCTGAAGAAAATGGTTGCATGAACACATGAGTGAAAACAAGGGAGTTTGGAGTATCTCTAGATATAAACCTTAATACTACTACTGCAAATAGAAATTTCCCTTTTAGAGAATTTTCAAGGACCTAGTCTGTCTTAAAAAGAAAAGGAGTACTTGTGGCAAGTCTCTAAGGTGCCACAAGTACTCCTTTTCTTTTTTTAATACAGACTAACACGGCTGCTACTCTGAAGTCTATCTTAAGACATCCTGAGTTCTAAACATACTTATCATGGTCAAGTCCTTGAGGCCACAATATACTGCATAGATGCCGACTATGAAAATCATGTGGCCACAGAAGTATTACATTGTGTGCATCAATAGCATAATATGTGCCTATGGATGGATATAATAAATGCAGTTATGTCACAATTACCTATGATTTTGTTGTTTACAAGAAAATAGAGGATACAGAACCAAAAATTAAATTTGACCAAAGAGCAAAGTACAACGTACTTTTTTAAAAAGTCAGTAAAAACTGGAGAAAATTGTTACGTCTGTATTGGTTTCTCTGAGAATCTATTCTGCAACTTAGAAACAGGATTTGGAGGCTCTGATGCAAAGTGAACATGATAACCAAGTAGAATAATTAATGCTAGAAACCATAACAGTAGCTTGCCACTTCCTGCATAAAACCTAACTGACTTCTTGTCTGTGATGTACAGTAAGTGATACACCCATTTAAGGTTCCCATCCCAGCACCAATTTATCTGTTGAATTGGTAGAGTTTGGTTATTAGATCAAATAGGCATATTGGGACCATAAATTAGATTCATGAGCCACAGAATACATATACCAGCTGATATGGACATATTCTGTACTTTTTCAATACAAGTACATGGAAACCCCACAAGAGAACAAACAACATGTGATAGATGGTAGTCTCGTCACTTAATTTGCTACTCGAATGCACTCGGGTACTATTGTGATGAGCACAATGTAGTAACCTGTTAGAACGGAGTCGGAAATAAAGCTTAGATTGGGAAACTAGCTCCAATTTTAGCTACAGAGGGAGTAGCACCACTTCATAATAGACATAAATACCACATATTGATTACTACCCATAATATCCCTGAAATACATTTATCACAATAAAATATTATGTTAAATGATGTAACAGTGATCATGAAAAAAATATTTATATGCCCCATTATTTTATCTTACCTGTTAGCAGCTAGTTTGTTCGAGACAAACCCTCCTGGAATTTGTGTCACAATGTAACCCCAGAAAAATGAGCCATGTATAAGTCCTACTGTCTCTGGATCCCAGCTGAACTGAGCTTTCTGCAAATGAAACAGCATTTTAACTATAAGGTGAATATTTAACATATTGATTCCTGGATAAATCCTGTTTGGAAGTTGTTTAAAAGTCACCATTTGAGCCACACTTCATAGTACCATGGATGCCATACACTGGACGTGTACAGACTACTTCTCAACCCATTACAGCAGGGGTATGAAACTAGCTCATTAAATAGTGCCTCGAAATACATTTGAGCACATTAATCTCAAATTAATCTAAAATTTGTTAGTCTCTATGGTGCCACAAGTACTCCTTTTCTTTTTTCATTAATCTCTTTAGCAGTCAAGTTTTGATTCTGGGGTTCAAGCAGGATAAAACCAAGGACAGGCCTTCCTCAGTCAAGTCTTTGTGCAACTACCTCCTGCCGCTGATCTGCCTTGACCATTTTTGAGGCCCTAATAGCAATCCCCTTTTTAAATTCCTTTTCTTTGCATTAATAGGGAACTGATCTCTTTCATCTGGTGAGTTAGGTCCCTGGCAGTTATCATGTTTGCCCCTGTGACACATCCTTTGTTTTGGGTGGGATGCATATTTGGACCATTTGGTTCCTTTTTATTTGATTGCAGTGTTTTTATTGTTGAGCCCTTAGAGTCCTAGCATCAACCATCTGTGTTCAGGTGTGTGTGTATGTGTGTGTATGTGTGAGGGAGGTGGGAAGATGGGGATGAAATGCCCAAAGAGTAGACACTCTGCTGGCTAGAGGGGAGAGATGGCTCCTTAAAACAAACCTGGATAAAAATAGCTAGCTAGGTATTTTATATTAGATTAAATGTGATAAGAATTATATTAGTTTTAAATTTGGGTACCAGCGCAATCAACACAGATGATCCATAGCCTACAAATATCTGATGAACAGACACATGCCTGAACTGTGTGTATCTGTCCCTTTTAATGTAATTATATTAGGAAATATTTTCAGTCTACCTCTCAAAGCTCTCCCCGCACGAGGCTGTTACTGTTTTTTGTAAGAATGCTTAAATGAGCCTGTGTGACATCCTTTGTTTGGATCAACCTTCTATTGCTGGGCATTGGAAAAGTGTGACATTCTGTTTCATGGTCATCCTCATGGTATGGTAACAGAGAGGAGGGGTGGTTAGCCTTCAGATGAATCTTTCGAAAACAGCACCATCATTTGTATTGTGAATCAGGAAGCCTCACTAAAACACTACCCAAAAAATGGAAATTAAAGAGAGTCCTTAGCAGTGACATTTTGGTTTATGTTTGTGCCTTTCTGTATGCTACAAGGCAGACTCAGTTCACCCTGTTAGATTTTTTCAAACAAAATGCAAAACAGTTTCTCATTTTGATCAGACACTTTAATTAGCCAGTCACTCTAACAAAGAGCTGAAAACATTGCTCTCAGTCATCGATACAAAACTCAGATGAGATCATGCTAGTTAGCTGGAGTATTTTTTATGGTTATTTTTTCCAAGTGCATGAATTAACTTTGCAGAATGTCCCCATTTTCTATTAATGATTTCTAGTTTAAAGCTTAAAATAATGGTCAGTCCTGAAAGCAAAAAGGACTGACCAGTGTCTTGGTGTTTGGGAGACCTATAAGGGCACCTGGTCAAGAAGAAGGGAGGATTTGTGCCCAGAGCAGGGTAAGGACTAAATCAAGACTTGTGGGCACAGGCAATCCAATCTCAACCTGCCTCTTCTCGTCTGGGAGCTCCCTCTCTTCCCTGGCCTGTGTAGGAGATATATTCTGCTTCTTACCAAGTCCTGCCTCATTGTGAGAAACAGCATAGGCTGGATGGATCCTAGAGATCAGGAATTAGACAGAATAAACCCAGGGCCAGCATGCAGCTCCATGCTCAGGGACTGGCAAATGTTGACTACCAGAGAGGAAGAAGTAGTAGGCTTTCCATCCACTTCTGGGGGGCTCATTTTGTGCTTGCCGAATCTGATCAGTTTGTTTAGCAGATAGGAGTAGAAGGAGGGAGAAGAATGGGAAAGGTTGTGGAGCCACAGCATGATAGGAAGGGTTTATCCAGCTCCCATCTTCCACATAGAACAATAAGAAAGAAGCTTCTTGTCTTTAGAGTCATAGCGGTGGGAATGTCCCTGTGATCACAAGTAGAACTGATCAGGATTTTTTAGTCTTGAAAAATACTGTGGGCCCTTTTTACATTTTTCTAAAAACTGGTGACAATTTTGAAAAAAATTTATGAAGATTTTGACTTTTTTCCAAGCAGCTCTAGTAACAAACTGGTAGCAGCAAGGAAGTGCCTGCTTCCCATTAGAGCTGAGCTGATGACTTGGAAAAGTGCGTACAATGGCAAAACAAAGGCTATCTATAGGCAGGCAGGCAAGGCTATGCTCTCCTGCTACGTCTGGGAGTAATATGATGCTTTGCAGTTCCTAGCGAATGGCCTTTGTCCAAGGAGCACAAAGCACATTAAAAATGTAAGTTAAAGCTCAATACTCCTGTGAAGTAGGTTATTATTATCCCCATTTTAGAAAATCAGTCAAAAGACATAGAAAAGGTAAGTAACACAGTCAAGTTCACACCGGGAGCCAGTAGCAGAGCCAGGAATTAGACCCAAAATTCTTATGGCAAAATTTTTACAGGAATTTAGGTGCTTAGTGAGATTTTTCAAAGCATCTAGATGCTTAATTCAAATTGAAATGAATGGAAGTTGGGCGGCTAAGTGGTTTTAAAAATCCCACTAGGCATAAATCTGCACCTGAAGGCATCCAAATCTCTTTAAAAATCTGGCCCTAAGGTATTAGTCACATGCTCTAAGGACTTGAAAACCTCTCATTGATGTTAATGGAGCAGAATCAAACCCTGACTATTGGACTTCACTACTTCTCCCATAGAAGTCAAGAAGTCAACAGAATACACCTGAGAAAGGACTATTTTTCTCCTTAAATAAAGACATTGATGTGTGGTCTTAAAGAAGTCACTCTGGTTGTGGGACCAGCAACTTTGATCCTGGGGTACTTGATGACGACAAACTTCTCCCCCCCCCCACTGCAGTTAAGTTAAAGACCCAGCCACTGATGGAACGATGGAAGACATCAACAGTAAAGAATAATTGTAGGATTTTTTAAAAAATCAGACATTGCTGACTAAATTTTTTTTAAATGAGTTTTTGTAAAGTTAGGCCCCTAAAACCAAACTGAGGCAGTGGCCTGATTCTCAAAAGTATTGGGCACCCTATTGCCACAGTTGCCAACTTTCACATGGTAAATAAGCACCCCGACTTTCATAATAAACCAAAAATTAAGCTAATCCCATTTCAAAACAAGGCCAAAACAAGTCAATCCCTAAGAGCTCCAACACTCTATGTGACTAGATCCCCCTGGCATACAGTCTGGGACTGTGGTGGGTCCGCTGTGCGCCCCTGACTCTCTCCCTCCCTCGCCCCAGCTTGCCACTTGCCCCTGCTTGCCCCCTTTGCTGGGACCGGATTAAAAAAAAGAAGCAACAAGCCAAACAAGCAACAAGCTACAGCCAAAAACTAGCCAACAAGCAACTCTCAAGCTAATTAAGCCAAAAACAAGCCCAATTTCTGCATTTTTTTTCCACTGGTTTGGCATATCTGCCTATCGCTCCCCTTTGCTAGGTTCTCAGCACTGAATTCATCAATGACCTGATTTTCAAAAATTAGGATTTAGGAGCCTATCTTTAGGCACCTGTTTTTTAAAACTTTGGCCCTATATGCATAATAGGATCATCCGGAGTTACACTAGTTAGGATAAATGTATAGGGCATATCAACCTTTTGCTCTAGAACATAAAACAACCAATTACTACTGAGGATTAGGAAAGACCTTCCCCCTTAGCTATACTCTTGATAATTGTATATTATGGAGGTTCTTATATCTTCCTTGGATATTTCTGGTATTGGCTGCTATCAGAGCCAGGATACTGTATTTTCCACCGAATGCATCCGATGAAGTGAGCTGTAGCTCACGAAAGCTTATGCTCAAATAAATTTGTTAGTCTCTAAGGTGCCACAAGTACTCCTTTTCTTTTTTGTTCTGATCATGATAACCCTTATGTTTCTTCCCCATTTAGCATCTTATCTATTTCTGCAAAAGGGATAATGAGGGAAAATCAGTGGGATGGGTTGCTGCTCCTTGTATACAACTAGCTCCCTGTCTCCCGAGAGTTACTAGGTTTTGCACACTCAACTTCCCTTCTCTGTTGCTTCTCACCTGCCAGACCTGGATGCAGAACACCCTTTGTTTTGGGAGTGACTGCTGCAAAAACAATGTCTTTTTAAAGCATGGTGGGGAGAAGTTTAGAAGCAATGCTATTAGATTTGTTTTCTCTACCTCCATGCGCCCCCCTTCCCATGGCAATGCACAGGAATCCCCATGCATTTTTCTGACAATATACCTTGAGCTATAAGGGAACCAATAAATTGGCTATTAAACAGTAAAATGCCCAAGTCTAAATAAAACATGAGTCATGAAATACTTCTGGCTAAAGGCAAAACAATCCAAAAAATGTTAATTGTACCTTGCATGGAAACGCTAAAAATCTTCGCATTCCAATTTCTCAGCTTAATCTAATGTTAAACTAAGCAGTTTGGAACTCAGAAAAAGCCCATTGGACTCAGAACAAGCCCTCTACAGGCCACAGCAAGGCAACCTTGTCTATATGCTGCTCCATGGTATGCTCAACCCTGACCCAGAGGGACCAAACCCTGACCCAGAGGGGACCACCTCTGGAATTGAAAGGCAATTTTTGAGGGGAAGCCATTATAAGTAGAGGGTGCTCAGCACCTTCTTTGGACCAGTGTATGCCCATGCATTGTATGAAAGATGTAGGTTTCTATAAGTAGGCCCATCTTGTGGTTAAGATATTGGGCTGAGACCCACAAGACCCAAATTCAATTTATGGCTCTGCCACAGACTTCCTGTGTGATCCTGGGCTAGTCTGTCTGTGTCTCTGTTTTCCCATCTGCAATAGCACTTCCCTACCTCCCTGAGGTGTTATGAAGATAAGTATTTGTGAGGTACTTTGATGGTGCGGTGGTAGAGGCCAGATAAGAACGAAGACCAACAGATGCTTCTTTACCTGAAGCTCTGGTTTTCCATTCACATAGATTGTGCTGTTGTTAACCATTTCCACTATGGCAACACCCAGATTGCACCTAATTCCAAAAGAAATGCAAAAGCCCAGACCACTCATTATGGCAATGATGTAGCGCTTGGGTAGTCCACAGCAATAGCAGTCACATAGGGGAGGTTTGTGAGTAGTTGCCAGCACAGGCCTTCCCTCTTCAGTCAATTCAATGTGATCTTCTTCTGTGTTGGTTCCATCAATTTTTCTAAAAGGATATGAAGGAGAAAAGGAAAATATATTATTCTGTCAGTAACACTCTTTCATATGTGCATGGCAGCAACACACTCTAATCGGCCACAACACACTAAATCCATAGAAGAGATTCAACTCTTGCTATAATGCAGTGAATTAAAAAGCAGTTATACTTTTAAAGGGCTAGATCTTCAAAAGCTGCCTGAAATTTTTTGCATGTGAAACCTTCCAAGTCCACAGACCCACATCATGTAGTTGGACATCTAACTGGCCAGATGCTCATGCAACTGCTGTTTGCAAGCACAAATATGGAAGCTGTGCTGAGGTTATCAGAAATAACGAACTCCACAAAGGAAAATAAACTCCACGTTGTCAATGCTCTCTGGTTTAACTATAATTACCAAATGTTCTAAATTATACTGAAAGCACACACAAAGCTCTTTTTATCTATAGATCTCAAAGTGCTATACAGAAGGAGAGTATTAGCAGCCCCATTTTACAGATGGTGTCGTAATTGTAGGGGCCCTGACCAAAAAAGGAGTTGTAGGGGTGGTCGCAAGGTTATTGTGTGTGGGGGGGGGGTTTGTGGTACTGCTACCCTTACTTCTGAGCTGCTGCTGGCAGGGGCACTGCCTTCAGAGCTGGGCAGCTGGATAGCGGTGGCTGCAGGCCGAGAGCTCAGCTCTGAAGGCAGAGCCGCAGCCAGCAGCAGTGCAGAAGTAAGGATGGCATGGTATGGTATTGCCATGGGCAGCTGGTGAACCGCCAGATGGGGGAGGCTAGTCCCCAGCTGGCCCCACCCCACCACCTGAGGACCTGCCCCCTTCCCCCGCAGGAGCCTTCCCCTTCCTGCGGCCACCCCAGCCCCAGAGCACCAGGCAGGTTGGCCAGCGGTGCAGCCACTGAGAACAGGGTGGGTGGGTAGTGTGTGCCCACCCCAGAGCGCAGGGCAGGCAGCATGCAGCCCCACCCCCTGAGCACAGGGTGGGCTCCCCTGGCCCCCAAAGCATAGGGCTCATGGCCCCCCTTCCTGGCCCCAGCGCCTCCAGCCCCCCTCCCCGCACCAGGCAATCCAGCCCCAGCACCCGGGATCCCCCAGCCACCCCAAGTCCAAGCTACCCCAGCTGGCTTCCCTGAACAGGAGCAGCCTGCCTGGGCTGGGGCAGGGGGAAGGGCAAGCAGGAAGTGGCTCACTCAGGGAGGAGTGTACGCAGGTCCATGCTGAGCTGTTTGGGAAGGCAAAGCCTTCCCCAGCCTATGTGACACATCACCCATGGGTATTTCCACCCTTACTTCTGTGTTGCTGCCTGCAGAGCTGGGCCCTCCATTAGCAGCTGCCATTCTCCAGCTGCCCAGCTCTGAAGGCAGCAGCGCAGAGGTAAGGGTGGTCTGGTATGGTAACGCCACCCTTACTTCTGTGCTGCTGCTGGCAGGGTGCTGCCTTCAGAGATTGGCGCCTGGCCAGCAGCCTCTGATCTCCAGCTGACTAGATCTAAAGGCAGAGCAGAAGTAAGGACGGCAATACCGTGACCCCCTAAAATAATCTTGCGACCCCCCCTGCAACTCCCTTTGAGGTCAGGACCCCCAATTTGACAAATGCTGGTCTCCTCTGTGAAATCTTTATAATATAAGGTATAAGCACACAAAAGACCAAATTTCATGGGGAGACCAGATTTCACAGACCGTGACGCGTTTTTCATGGCCGTGAATTTGATAGGGCCCTACTCATTATAGAACGCACCACCTGCTTGGGGTGTCTGCCCTGTTTTCTTACAGTTGTCCCTGAGATTGGCACTCTCAAACAGAATGACAGAGGGGTATTCAGATCTCTGCGCCTGTTTCAGTTTCAAATAATTTTTTTTTAAGGGAGGCATGCAGAGTATTCAGGTTACACTATTATACAAATATCTGGACAGCATTTACAAAAACATCCCAATACAAGTGGAACACAATTTGTTTAATATAAAAATGTTGTAACATCTCTTATTAACAACCTTTCTGGGCACACTCAGATTGCTCTAATACAGTGTCTCTCAGCATTTTCAGGTGGGCAACCCTTTATTCAAAAACAAAAATGTTCATGACGTCCTTGAACGTATTATAAAAGTAAGAGTAAAAAGTGTATCAATACTAACAATAAGCCTATATAATTTATTTGTGTGCATGTTTTGAAAGGTTGACGGAATACTAGAATTTGAAGGATAAGAATGAGTGGGCAAGCAAGATTTTCTTTGCTTTCAATTGTTAACACCTCCTGACCCCTCAGGGGTCATGACCAAACAGTTGAGAGACACTGCTCTAATAAATTCTTATCCCCCTATTTGATCAGACAAAAGCAACTTCGCTTTATTTAGTGCAATCATCTCTTCTTAATGAATTCATAGCTATCAGAAGTATTAGTTCTTCGGGGCAATGACTGCTCCAGCTTACAGCACTTAACACCATGAGGCCCCTGTCTTGATGGAGGCTCTGGGTTCTTCAGTAACGTAAGCAGGGGTTAAAGTAACAAAGTACTTACCAATAATCAGGGTCGCCAAGGTCCTGGGCAAGGTTGGAGGGGGTGGCTCTGGGACCCCAGAAGGGGTGGGGCCTCGGGCAGAAGGGTGGGGTTGGGGCCAGACTCCCCCAGCCAGCCCTTCAGCACTGCCCAGCCCACACCGCCCGGGACTCTGGTGACGATTTAAAGGGCTCAGGGCTCTTTTAAATCACCGGGCCCTGGGGCAGCTGCCCCTTTTGTGCCCCCCCTCCCAGCAGCCCTGCCGGTATGGTGCTTAAAGCGCTGCCACGACAGCGCTTTAATGTCAGCTGTGTACCGGCCCATACCGGTAGCCACTTTCTTACCAGTACACCGTATCGGCCCATATCGGCTTACTTTCACCTCTGAATGTAAGTATTAGAAAAGAATAATAGTGAACTCCTGTGAACTCAGTCCTGGTGAAAAGTGCCATACTGGCAGCCTGGAACTCCCAAGCCTTCTGTTTATCCACATGAAAGATCCAGCATCTGCAGTGACAGTGCAAACTTCTCCCTCACTGTTCCTATATCATGCCTTGAGCGTGCTTTGAAGGGTAAGAAAATAATTTAATCTCCTGGTCTTAGCCTCTTTGCTGAAATTGCCTGTTGTGGTGATAAATTTTCTGATGTAAACACTGTCCACTGCAACCAGATTGAAATTTCATTCACACTGGGCAATAAATCACCACTAAATAGTAACAATGTACTGTCCTGGCCTGGATTTGACCCAGTGAGCTAGTGGTAACAGGTTCACTTCTACAGCCCACTTAAAAATCTCCTTAAACCTAGTGGTTCCCAGACTTTTCCTGAGCCCCCATTGTACTGGATTGATTGGAAGATGTGACTCCCTCTACTATGCTTCCTCACATTACGCTCTAGCACCATGCCTCTAATCTCATTTTCTGTCTCCTGGCCGCTAGTCCTTCTTTTTCCTTTGCATCTTTTACATGCATGTGTGTGTCGTGTGCATGTGCATTCTAATTATTATTCCTCTGCTCGTTTGCTTTGTCTCTCCCTCCTGGATCCTCATTCACTAGAAGGCAACATACTATCTGGTTTAGAGGAAGCTATTGGTGGCTGCCTGGGGCCAGACTATATGTGCTCCCTTGGGCCAGTGAGAGACTAGTTCTCTACATGCAAACTGTTCCTGTGGCCTGTTGCTTTAGGGGTCATTGTGGAAGTAGGGAAGGAAGTTGAGTGACTTTCAAGGAGCCAGCTGCTGCTTCAACTGTCATCACGTGAGCACATTTGCAATGAGAGTTGGAGCTGATTGGGGGCTAAGTCTTCCTCTCTTCCCCAAGGCGGCCTATCCTCCATTTCTGGGAAGCACTGCCCTAAGACACCCACCTATCAGAAATCATTAAGACATGAGAGCATTTCCTGTTCAGCTTAAATTATTGATAAAAGAAATGTCTTTAAAACCAAACCTCATTTAGCTCTTGATTGTATTTACATTAACTATCATTATAGTTAGTATTATTCCTTTCAAAGCACTCTCCTACTTCTGATACTACTCCTGGTCCTAGCAATAGATGTGTCAAATCTCTTACATTTAGACAATGCTGTTATGTAGGGCGTTGCTTTCCAATCCAACCAGAAGCAGGATTTTTTAGAAATATTGAAAAAAAAAATACTGTTAGTGTGAGATTTCCAACCACATTTTGCAGACTGAAGAGGTGTGAATAAGCTTTGGAAAAGCATCTCTGCTTTGGGGGATTCATCACAGCTCTGCATCTCTTGCTGTTCACCCAATATAAAACTATACATAGCAAAATTGAATCTTAAAGTCTAGCTAAGCAAGAATTTTCATTTTAACAAAACTAAAAAGTTGCAAAACCAACTAGCATAACAATCTAGGTTCTTGTCTTTTCACAGCAAGTTCATTTTTCTGTGGTTATGCATTTCATATTCATCATGCCCAATCTACAAGAATGTCGCTGGTAGAACTGGTAGTAACCTTAAGAGCAGAATGAACTTTAAGTGCACTCTCTGTACATAAGCTAAATTTTTCCTTTCCCAACATTAACTTTTTATTCATTCCTTTAAAATTGTGCATCTGGGCCGTAGGCCTCAATTCATCAAAACACTTAAAAGCATGATCAACTTTGAACATACGAATATCCACATTGAAGTCAATAGCCAATTCATACACTTAAGCATGTGCTTAATCCAATGAAGCCTGGAGCCCTTAGACAGCCCTTGCATTACAAAGCCTTTCAGTTTATGTTATTTGTCACCTGGAAATCAGCTTTGAAATGACAGACTCAGAATGCGACTCTCTTTGCATCTGCTGAGGAATTACTATAGAAGGATTTTATCGCTGTGAAATGATGAGCAGAATTACTTATTAACTCCGAGGAAGACTGAACTGCTTTGCAAGGTTATGAAATGGTTTAACTTTTTCTGATAAGAGCTAGTTATTTCCTTCTTCCAGGTACCCGGCCTGTAGCATATTTGCAGTACATCACTATTTTCCCTTGTTAATATCTCCTGCTGTATAGTCACATTCACCCTTGGCTGATGTTCGTTCATATAAAACAGTAAAAAAAAAAAAAAAAAAAAAAAGTTTTGGTTTTCACATAATTCTCTGATAAGATGTCACAGTGATGTTGGTCTGGTTGCTTAAGAAATGGCTAATTTACACCATTCCGTAGCCTTTAGGGGCTTGTCAGAACTATTTACTCACAGTCTAAATAACCGCTGTAATTATGGGATATGATTAAAACAGAAATAATTTCACACACAAAACTGTGCTGAGGGCCATCCTGCTGGCACAAAGCAACTTAGACTTAACTATAGCTTGCTACATTTTTTTAAATACTCATTTCTTCTCAAAAGTTACTAAACTTGATCAGAAGCAGGCGTTTTCCCCCCTGCTTTCAATAGACACAAAAGTAGAATTCAGAGTTTTAAAAAGTGGAGATTCCTGAACAAAGCCATTGCAGATCTTACATATTTTGTATTTAAATGATGATTTTGTTTCCTGATTATTTTAGGCTCATTTAAAAGAAATGGTTTTGTCACTTATATGGACAATATGAAGCTGTTTTTCCAACACAATTAAAATATAGCTGTCTGCCAGTGGAACCTCCATAGCATCTCTTAGCTGGGTGTGTGGCAGAAAAGCTGTTCTAGAAACAACACATTTAAATCTTGGAAGAAATTCAAGGCCCCTTTTGAACCTTCAGTCCTGCCAAAGCTTTAACAGCACCATAGCTGTAACAGTACTGAGTGATTCTATTCCATTACCACACTGAAATCAGATTCAGAGAAATCTTGCCAGAGCACATGCAGTTGGGCTGTCTCCAGCTGATCTACCTGTAGCTAGCTGAAGCATCCTGGGAGAGCTGTAATGCCTTAAGCATAACATCCTCCTGACCACTATAATTGTAACCTACCATCCCTCCCTAACCAGCAGGTAGTGTCCCACGCAAAAGACTGTGCAAATCCATAATGCAAAAATAATAGATTTAGCAGTTTCCTATTGATTTTACTATATCCTTTCAAACATGAGATTTCATTTAAAAGCTCTGAAGTCTTTACACTTTGCAATGACAATGCTAACTGATACATCACACGCTGTATGTCTCATGTTTTCACTGTAACACAAAAGTTTAACCCCAGCCTCAGACTTCCTCACATCATAAACAACATATCATACGGTCTGCCACTGCATGGATTTCTAAGACATCTTGATGAGGTTGGAGTTAAAATTTCATTTTATAGTACTATCACAAAGAATGTGGGATGTATAAATGTTGGACTTATAGACAAAGGATCAGAGTTTGTCAGCGAAAGTAATGGGTGCAAATTAAGATATATTACAAGAGGACACATTCAATGGACAGTTTCTTGCTTTTAAGGGTTTGTGTGGGTTGGTTTGCCCTTTAAGCAACTGGTTTTAATTACTTTTTTTCTTTGGGGAAATTGTACGTAAAAGTGAAATTGATCCATCTGGTTTCATTGTCCAAGCTGAGTGAAATGCCAGAAGTAAACAACCATAGAAAGTGAAAAGGTTAAATTATTAAGACTGCTGTTATGTAAAAGTAGTTATTAGTAAGCCAAAATATGTAATTAGTAAGCCAAAGTATGTAATTATCTTCCTTTGACAATCTAACTCAGAAGTTATTGATGAACAAAGTAAATATTTCAAAGAACTGTTCTTTAATTTATTTTTGCCTGCCTCTCGCTCCACTTTCTTGGAAGAAGTAAGGTTTTAAGTAACAAGAGCATTTTGGGCAGCTGGCATAGATGAGATGATTGTGCAAAGCTGAAACATCTGTTCACACTTATACATTTTCAGCTGACTGACAATGCACATAGACATGAAAACATTCCTCTGACCCAAGACTTGGTGTTAAAAGTGGTGCTTGGTGAACCAGGAAAACTAGGACCTTGGGCCCAGTATTGCTTCCACTGAGTCACAATTTTACTATAGACTTCAATGAGAGCTGGACTGGGACCTAAGAAGGTATAGGTCGAATATTCAAATCTCCCTTATAGCATAGTAACCCAATTAAAAATGTGTATGCCTTACATCTGAGGCATATTGCAAGATGCTTCAGAATACATGCAATTTTGTCTAGTTTAATTTGAACAGAGTGCTATAGGACATTGTTTCACCTGTGCTCATACAGGCCATGATCATCCTGTATAACATGCCATTTCTTTGCCCTTCACACTGTTTTTTTTTCTTTTTGGTATTAAGTTCTGAAAAATAAAATATGAGAATGAACATTTGGACATCAAGCACGGATGAACAGATCTCCACAAGGCATGGCCTCACACACTTGCTCGCCCTTTTTACACTGGTACTTCCTAAAATTCAGAAACAAGAAAACAAAATGGTGGTTACAATAATAATTTAAAATAGGGCTTTGTTTAAAAAACATTTATGGCCACCTGGCATGCATGGCCACTCTCTCCACAGCCCCTGGATTTTAAGGCTATTTCCGGTTGTGCACTGTAAATTATTTATCTTCGAATCTGATCATGTTTCTTCTTGAGGGATTGCCAATCTTTCACCCCTTCAGCAGTCTTATCTTGCCTTGTCTTCTGCCCTACCACTCCCCATGCAGAGCCTCAGGCCTTAGGCTTCACTCACTTCTTCCATACAGGTAGGTAGTCCCATATGGGGAGAGGAGCAAGCAAAGAACACTCCACATCTCCTCTCCTGTGGGAAGGTTCCACTCCTCTCGACTGGGTCTGCACATGGGTCCAAGCCAGAGGAGAGCTTAATGCTGCATGCTGGGATGCATTTGCCAGGATAGGTCAGACTTACTATACAAAAGTCTCTTGGATTTTCCTACAAGCCTTCTTATTTTCATCATTTATGAAGGATTAGTTTTAGATGTTCAGAAATGTCCCCTTTTAGTGTGTGCGTACTTCTCAGGGACATTATCCACAGACTTTCAGATTTATTACACATTCATCTACCCCGCAGATAGCCATCTAAACTTTTGGACACAATCCACCTGGGAATTTTAAGGATATATGTATCCCACCTTAAAGTTCATACACTAAATATTTGAAAATCTATTCAAAACAGAACTTCAGTAGAGCTCCTATATTTAGTGTTCATAGACACGGTACTCGTTTATCCTTTGCTGCTTTCTCTAGTCATTTGCTTTCATCTTGAACAAGGTCTTTGGATTTTTCATACTAAAACTACTGATTAAACAGCCTGAATGAACTTTTAAAAAGTCCCAAAATTACTAACAAAATAATTTTTAGAGTAAGTGCACCTTCACCTCACTGTATTTAATTAATTTTGGTGTAGAAACTAAACCACATTTGGCAAAGATAGGCAATTACATACAAGGATAGAGCAAAATTTAAACAGTTTCATTTTTTAATTATTTAAAATTGCATAGATGTTATAGTGATGGAAAAATTATAAATATCTACAATAAATTAGATCAGATTGATACATTTCAGAATAACCATTACCTGATACAAGGGGGCTGTAGCAACATGAGACAATTACACAACATTCAAATCTCACATCTTTCTCTTTAACTTCATTAACCATCCCCAACACACTCATCAGTTTCATCATGGCAGCAAGAATTAGCAGATTCAGTGTAACCTCAAGGATTCAAATATCAGTCAACTAAAACCCTCATTTATCCAAAGATGAACACACCTTCTGAGGTCTTGTTCAATCACTCGGGATTTGCCCAGGTTCTAGTCATTGATGGCCAACTCTTGAAATAGCAGCCCCAATGCAAAAACCTTAGTGTAGACAGGCAAACGCTATGCAAACTGTGATTTGCAACACAGCAGTTTACCCCGTTTCAAGCAGGGGTAAACTACACGGAGTGGCACAATAGTAGATTTGGTTGTCTAAACTAGGGGTGCAGCTACACAAGTGGCTGCTCAAAGACAGCCAAGATCCTCATGATATACAAGTCCTGAGATTGTGCTGTAGCGTATGTTTTCTACACCGAAATCCTTAAGCGCATACGTCTGCAGAGTTTAGAAGTTTTGCAGGAGAAAGCCTGTTTTCCTGGGAAATGCAGAAAAGCCTGCAGAATCCTGGCCTCAACACCCATTAATCCAAATCCAAAATCAGCTGAATGAATTTCAGGTGACCCATTATATTAGGCTAATCAAGAATGTGCTATTATTGCACTTTAAACTTGCTGTAAATTGGAATGGTTAAAGCAATTTCTAAAACCTCTAGCTAAGTTATTCCAACTGATGACAAGCTAGGGTTACCAGATAGCAACTGTGGAAAAAACTGGACACGGGTGGGGAGGGCAATAGGGGTCTATTTAAGAAAAAGTCCCCCAAAATGGACTATCCCTTTAAAAACGGGACATCTGGTCATCCTATGACAAACAGCAACTTGAGCTTCCATAAGATCACACAGGAGGGAATTATTGGATCAATGGATCTTAAATTGCAAGGATCATTTTAAAATATTTGAATGGCAAGTAGAAGAATACCGTTTATACAATTATTTTGGAAAAAAAAAATCACACCTTTAACCCATCATATTTTCCAATGCCTGTAATTTTTTCTACAGGGCTAAATAGCAACCTGTAATCAGTCATCAACCAAATATTAGAAAATGTGTAATATTCTGTGCTGATTTACATACTGTTGAAGTCAGTGTGGTTGGATGGGGAACAAAGTCAAGGTTGAATTTGGCCCAGCACAATTACCATCATAAAAGCAAAGTTCATATTTTTAGTTTCTGTTTTAAATAGCTGTGGGTGAACCTCAAGTAAACAGCTATGTTTTAATAGTTTACAGAACTTTTTCAAACATAAACAAACTAGTTTGGGCTCCAGATCTCCCAAGAACAGATTTTGTCATTAAACTTTCAATGCTTCTTGGTTTGGGCCTGGTTGTAGACACAATGAGAATAGCCTTGCATTGTATTCACCCTTGGCATTAAAATTGGGAAGGGCAGAAGCATGTGAACATTTAAAAAAGAAAAAGTCTAACAGACTTTTCTCTACCTCAAATAGGGCTTGGTTTGGCTCACAACAAGTTCTGGGCAAAGCTTGAGACCAGTTCCTACTGATGGGTATTTGAACCAGTTTGCCAGCTTTTATTAGAGTTCAGCAACATTTGGGTAACAAAGACAATTCTAAGCTTGAGTGAGTTTTCCACATGGCAACCAAATGCACTGCCAACAAGCCACATGGATAGGCCACCTGAATGTTACACTATAAACCCTAAGTACGTTTGTTCATATGGACCAGCAGGATTCACAGCAAAATGACTTGTGATTTAGTTGTACAACCACGCTCCTTGGTTGAGTGTGAGTGTGAGTGTGTGTGTGTGTGTGTACGTACTGTTTATATATCTTGCACGTCAAAAAGCAAATGCCTGGCTTTGTATAAAAGATGGAGAAAACTTCAGGAGAAACTATCCAGGGAATAAATACTCTTGAGTATGCTGCAGTGTGTTTACAAGGTGTAGAACAAAGGTGGGCAAACTATGGCCCACGGGCCAAATCTGGCCCATGGGACCGTCCTGCCTGGCCCCTGAGTTCCCAGCCGGGGAGGCTAGCCCCCGGCTCCTCCCCCGCTGTGCCCCCTCTCCCGCAGCCTCAGCGCGCTGCACTGCCAGTGCTCTGGCCCGTCACTCCTGCTGGGCAGCGTGGGCGCTGTGGCTGGCTCTGGCCAGGCGGTGAGCTCCTGCTGCTCTGAGCAGCATGGTAAGGGGGCGGGGAGTGGGCGGGTTGAATAAGGGGCAGAGAGTGCCAGGGAACAGTCAGGGGACAGGGAACAGCGGAAATTGGATAGGTATGGAAGTCCCAGGGGGCCTGTCTGGGGGCAGAGGTTCGTGGGGGGGTTGGATAGGCATGGGAGTCCCGGGAGGTCTGTCTGGGGGACAGGAGTGTGGATGGGGTCGGGACAATCAGGGGACAGGGAGCAGGGAGGAGTTGGTTGGGTCAGGAGTTCTGAGGGGGGGCGGGAAGTGGGAGGGGGCGGATAGGGGGTGGGAGCCAGGCTATTTGGGGAGGCACAGCCTTCCCTACCCGGCCCTCCGTACAGTTTTGCAACCCGATGTGGCCCTCGGGCCAAAAAGTTTGCCCACCCCTGGTGTAGAAGTCCTCACTATAGCAAGAGATATATTAGTGGCTCCTTAAAAAAAAGCATTCTCTCCCACTCTTCTGCATATATGTACCACAATGTAATATAAATGAATTCATTTTTTCCCCCTTTCTCTGAATAGAAGACAAGCATAGATGCACCAAGAATTATACCTGGACCAGCACTCCCAAAACTAAAAAGCATAAATTTGATCTTTGTATGTAAAAGCACATATCAATTGAATAGAATAAAATAAATTAAAAATAAATTAAATTGTAAACAGTGGCCTGATCTTACAAACATTTAAGTATGTGCTTAAACATTAAGCATGTGAGTAGGACCATTGAAGTTATTGGCACTTTATTATGCATAAAATATATAAATAAATGAAGTCAATAGAACTATCCGTGTCTTTAAAGTTAGCGTGTGTGTAAAGGTTTGCAGGATAGAGGCCTTTACTGATAATAATACTATTTTGTACTAATATCCATGTTTCTCTTTACTTATCAATTTGATTCCTTTGTGTGTATAGTTTTTTTTTTTTTTAATTATTATTCAAAAGTAAAAATGTTCAAGCTTTTGTTTTATTTTAAACTTCCAAATTAAGGTGAAAATGGTGAACTTTTTTTTCCTGCCCCTAATAAACCTCCGATTCTCTTTTCTGTCTTTCAAACTCCTGTTTGCCCTAGCTAAAATACACACACACACACACACACACACACACACACACACACGATTTTCACTGGATGGCTTTTCTGTTATTGATCAAGGATAAAATTTTCAGGAGTACCTAGGCAATTTAGGAGCCTAAATCTCGTTGAAAGTCACTAGGCTTCTAAATCAACTGGGTATTTTTGAAAATTTTACCCTAAATCTTTTTAAACATCTACCCATACAGTTTGCATGTCGTAATTTGCACAATGATCATCATTTCTCATGCAAACCAAAAATAGAAATCATTTCCATTAAATATTTAAAACTGTGTTTAACTGTGGTCCTTTTTCATGCTCTACATAACACTAGAGTAATGTTTCATAAATTTACTTTCAACTCTTGTTCAGCATAACATACTTTATAGTCTATATAGACTCAATGCTGTAACATTATTTTATTTGCTAACGTTTGTATCTTCTCATGTGTGCTCAGCTATTTTTTCTGCAACCTTAACAGATTTTTCTTCACATCTTTCCTTTTTAATAAACAGAACCCTAACATTTCTTTAACTAGAACAAAATATGAATCCCTCTTGGATGTTTCCATAAGATTTTACCTTTGCAGATTCCCCAGAGAGTCACTAACAGTGGTCTTCACCTCTTCCTTTCCTGGTTTCAAAAATCTGTCTTTCAGTGAACTAAACCCTTCAAAAGGCATCTTGTCTGTCTTCTAAATAAATCCTTTTGTTTAACAGTTATTCACTGCTGCAGTCATAGTTGCTGTTTTCAAACTTGGGGGTCCCTGTTAGTCACTTTGTTGATCTCTGGGACAACAACCAGTTGGTCTAGAAAGTAGCTCAGAAGGCAAAATTCAATGCAGATCCTCCAGAACAAGAAAGTCAGACAGGCAGAGCTCCTGTGTGAAATCTTCTAAGTAGTAAGGACTCAGCAGCAAAATTGCTGCAGCTCCACTGTGTATGTGCTATAGGGGCTGGCACCTGGCAAGAAGGAGGCTAGTCCAAAGGGCTACAGCTGGAGGAGCTGGAGATGCTGAGGTTTGTATTTCTGGACCTGGTGCTGTTGCTGCACCTTACGCTGGCTTGCTCAGTCTCATTCTCCCTCCCTCTCTCCTCCCGCTGCCTCTCTCATGCTGAGATCCTATGCAAGGTGATGCTATAGTAACGGACACAAAACCTGTCCTCAAGCCACTCAAATTTATTAATAGGATCTCATCCAAAGCAACGGGAAGAAGCAAAGTTTATTAAACATTTACAAGTTCTCTCTGATGCAGGATGGGAATTACAGGCTACAGTTCCCAGTCACTGTTTATCCCCCGGTCCATATAAACCTCCTACCCACATGCACCTGCCTGATCTGGGCTCAGAAATGTCTTTCCAAGACATATCATTTATTATTGATATCACTAGGGCCTCAGGCAGGCAGATGCAGAAGAGTTCTAAAGTGCTGCTCTTTGAACAGGCAATGAAAAATTGTGTTAAAATAAAAATAAAGAATTAACCCAATTTACAGGCAAAGAGGATGAGGGAGATGACCCTTTCCCACTCAGCATGGCTTTGCTAGGACAAAATGTCTTTTCTAGCATTGAGTTCAGACTTTTAACAAAAGCTCTTGTAAAAATGCAACTACCTGGCAAATCCCTAACGCCTGCATATTGTGGGCATTGAGCTGGGGTGGCCTGAGGCAGCCTGGATTTTGGCAAGGCCTTAGTTGTCAAGCTTTGGTTATGGAAATAAAGGCAAAAATGTTGCCTCTTTTTGATTGGTGCTGGGATGCTGCCAGTATATTTTGCTTTCCTGGTGATGGTGGGGTGGGGAGACCCAAAACTCTCCTGGTTTTGAATTCACAATCAATAGGAAAATAGGTGGATTTATACTTTCCAAGATTCCCCTGGTCCCTCGAGATATAAAGTTAAATAAGCAGCCTCTGTGACTGATGGTAGATGCCGAATCAGATGATCGGCAGACAGGGAATTAACTTCCAGATTAGATCTTGCCCACGTTTAAAGAGTAGCACAAAAGGCAGTGTGGTCAAAATGGACAGGGCAATGGTCTGGGACTCAGGAGATCCAAGTTCAACTTCAATTCCCAGATGTGTCATGGACCTGCTATATGACCTTAAGCAAGTCACCTCACTTCTCCGTACCTCTGTTTCCCCTCCTGTCCTACGTCTGGTCTTGTCTATTT
Source organism: Dermochelys coriacea (assembly GCF_009764565.3). Classification (NCBI taxonomy): domain Eukaryota; kingdom Metazoa; phylum Chordata; order Testudines; family Dermochelyidae; genus Dermochelys; species Dermochelys coriacea. Next base: position 266,556,433 of record NC_050068.2, read on the forward strand.
AGGCGGTAAGCTCTTTGGAGCAGGCACTCTCTCTCTCTCTCACTCTTTGTACAATGACTAGCACAATGGGACCCTGATCTCTATTAAAGCCTCTAGGTGCCAAATGATGACTAAAGGCCCATAATCTCTGAGGCAAGTCATGGAATGCCTCAAAAACTTCTCTCATAGTTGGTGGAGAAGATACCTCTTGGAAGACAGAGTCTCACTCAGTTGTTAAAAGGCCAGTCAGTAATCTGAGATGAGCTTTTTTTAACCTTCATATTCATATAAGGTATGTGCTTCCTTTGCCATTAATTAGACATCTTTTACCGAAAAAAATAAAGCCTCATGAAGAAGGGATTGTTGGCTGAAAGGCTTTTTTGTTGCAGAACTAACTGCTTCACTCTTTCTGGTTATAGTCTCCTTCTGTCCTTTAAATAATTCTTTTCCTGCTTCTAAGGCAATGACAGGAAACCCCAGGCTCAGCATGACTAACCTGCATATTGTAGAATAGCATGCAGTTAATCAGCCCCCAGCAAACATGCAATACAGGAGAGGCCTAGTAGTCAGCCAGCCCCCAGCATATTCCAAATACTTATGCTGTAGAGGATGCAGCAAATAAGCCCCAGGATTGACAAACTACAGGTAGAACCACACAGCAAATGAACATCCACTATAGCTAAAATTCATGGCATAAATCCATGCAGGTCCTTCCAAATTTAAACTTTTTACTGCAGACATTTTTCAATAATCTTTGTAAAACCACAAAATTTGTCACTGGGATTCAGGATCAGGTTAGTACTGAAATTACTTCTACCTCACTTTATAAAATTGACTAGATTTCAGGATAGCAGATTCCCCTTAAAAATACTGGGCATGAGAATGTCAAAACCACCAATAATGAAACACCGCATTGCTGTATACGTACTTTGTGCCTTGTTTGTAAAAGGAAATCACGATTCACCAATCTATTAGAATTCTTTGAGTGTGTCAACAAGCGTATGGACAAGGGTGATCCAGTTGATATAGTGTATTTGGACTTTCAGAAAACCACTGACAAGGTGCCTTTTCAAAGGCTCTTAAGCAAAGTAAGCTGTCATGTGATAAAAGTAAAGGCCCTCTCATGGATCAGTAACTGGTTAAAAAGACAGGAAACAAAGAGTAGGAATAAATGGTCAGTTTTCACAGTGGAGAGAGGTAAATAGAGGTGTCCCCAAGGATCTGCGCTGGGACCCATGCTGTTCACCGTATTCATAATTGATCTGGAAAAAGAGGTAAACAGTGAAAGGGCAAAATGTGCAGATAAACAAAAGTATTTAAAGGAGTACTTGTGGCACCTTAGAGACTAACAAATTTATTAGAGCATAAGCTTTCGTGAGCTACAGCTACAGCTCACTTCATTGGAAGCTTACGCTCAAATAAATTTGTTAGTCTCTAAGGTGCCACAAGTACTCCTTTTCTTTTTGTGAATACAGACTAACACGGCTGCTACTATGAAAAGTATTTAAGATAGTTAAGTCCAAAGCTGACTGCAAGGAGTTACAAAGGGATCTCACAAAACTGGGTGACTGTACAACATGATGGCAGTTGAAATTCAATGTTGATAAATGCAAAGTAATGCTGTGACATTTCCCAGGGTACAATTTGGACAGATGGACAGCTGTGTTCCCTCAATGTACCAACCTAGGGTGCCTCTGACACTGCTTCACTGTGAGAGCAACTACTCCTGGTCTGCTCTCACACAGCCTCCAGCATGTAAATCACTCCTAACTATATGGTATGAGCGCTATGGCAAGCCACCTAGGAATTACACTGCAGAGCCACACCAGCAAGTTCCCAGGCCCAGACTTTCACCCAGAAATGTGCATCTTGTACTGCCCAGTACCCTCCTGGACAACACAACCTCATATAAAGTCTGTCATTTCATAAGCATGCTCAAATCTTGATATCTCAATTGGAGTTTCCCAAACATTTCAATCCAACCACATTGATTTAGATAAAACAAGGTTATAAACTACAGAAAGATAGCTTTTAAGTGATTACAAGTAATGAGGCATAAAAGTCAGATTTGGTTACAAAGAATAAAAAGTAAAATGCATTTAACACCTAATTTAACAAGCTAAGTAAATTCAAAGCAAAGTTTCTCTCACCATAGGTCTAGCAGTCTTACTGGCTGGAATCCTTTCAGCCAGGATCTTCCCCCAATCTAATAATGCTTCCTTTGTCCTTTAAGTGTTGTTGACGCAGTGAGTAGAGACGATTTGCTGCTGTTCCTCATTTTGATCCTTTTCCCCTTCTTTGACAATCATCTCCAGCTGGGGTTCAAGAGACAAAGTCTGGGGAGATGGGAACTTCCAGCTGCTTTTTTGCCAAGATGTAAATTGCTCACCCACACACTTTTTCCTGCCAAAGAATGGCCGTTTAATCAGGTGGTAGTCCATCGGATTTTGTTGACACCTGGCTGAGGCATCAGTTTGCCTTTTGTCTTTGAGAAACCGGTTTGTGCCTGCTTTTCTAAACTTGGAATGTCTCAGTAATATCATACAGTAAAATCTTATCAGTTTACATACAATGTTGCCACACATATTTTACCAGGATAACAAAGATCAGCAAATTATTCGTTTTCAAAATGATACCTCTCAAGTAGGACCCTACCAAATTCATGGCCATGAAAAACGTGTCACGGACCATGAAATCTGGTCTCCCGCCATGAAATCTGGTCTTTTGTGTGCTTTTACCTTATACTATACAGATTTCACAGGGGAGACCAGTATTTCTCAAATTGTGGATCCTGACCCAAAAGGGAGTTGGGGGGGGGGAATTACAAGGTTATTTTAGGATAGTAGCAGTATTCCCACCCTACTTCTGTGCTGCCTTCAGAGCTGGGAAGCCGGAGAGTGGCAGCTGTTGGCAGGGAGCCCAGATCTGAAGGCAGCGCCCCGCCAGCAGCAGCACAGAAGTAAAGGTGGCAATACCATACCATACCATACCATACCATGCCAGGCCATCCTTACTTCTGTGCTGCTGCCTTCAGAGCTGGGCAGCCAGAGAGTGGTGGCTGCTGACTGAGGGCCCAGCTCTGCAGGCAGCAATGCACAAGTAAGGGTGGCAATACCTTACCATGCCATCCTTACTTCTGCACTGCTGGTGGTGGCAGCTCTGCCTTCGGGGCTGGGCTCCTGGCCAGCAGCTGCTGGTCTCCAGCTGCCCAGCTCTAAAGACAGCACTGTCGCCAGTAGCAGCACAGAAGTAAGGGTAGCAGTACCGCAACCTCCCATACAATAACTTTGTGACCACCCCCACAACTCCTTTTTGGGTCAGGACACCTACAATTACACCACCATTAAATTTCAAATTTAAATAGCTGAAATCATGAAATTTATAATTTAAAAATCCTATGACCGTTAAATTGACCAAAATGGACCATGAATTTGGTAGGGTCCTACTCACAAGACATACTTTGTGAAAAATCCATTATAGTTTTATAAAAAGGGTAAGTAAGTATAGGGATACAAACTGTCACAAATACACAGAAAACATAATGGCAACTGTACATACAAAATGATGGGGTCTAAATTAGCTGTTACCACTTAGGAAAGAGATTTTGGAGTTATCATGGATATCTCTCTGAAAACATCTGCCCAATGTGCAGTGACAGTCAAAAAAGTGAACAGAATGTTAGAAACCATTAGGAAAGGAATAGATAAGACCAAAAAAACCCATAATGCCGCTATATAAAGGCTAGTATGCTCACATCCTGACTATAGTATTCAGTTCTGGCTGCCCCATCTCAAACAAGATAGACTAGAATTGGAAAAAGTACAGAGAAGGGCAACAAAATTGATAAGGGGCATGGAACAACTTCAATTTGAAGAGAGATTAAAAAGACAGACTGTTCATCTTAAAAGAGAAATTACTAAGGGGGGATATGATAGAGTTCTATAAAATCATGAATAGTGTGGAGAAAATGAATAAGGAAGTGTTATTTACCCATTCACATAAGACAAGAACCAAAGGTTCCCCAATGAAATTAATAGGCAGCAGGTTTAAAACAACCAGAAGGAAGTTCTACTTCACACAATGCATAGTCAACGTTTAGAACTCATCGCCAGGGGATGTTGTGAAGGCCAAAAGTATAACTGGGTTCAAAAAAGAATTAGACAAATTTGTGAAGATAGGTTCATCAATGGCTATTAGCCAAGGCAGTCAGGGATGGAACCCCATGCTCTGGGTATCCCAACCTCTGACTAACAGAAGCTGGGAGTGGACAACAGGGGATGAATCACTCTAATTGCCCTGTTCTGTTCATTCCTTCTGAGGCATCTGGCATTGGTGACTGGGAAGACAGAATACTGGGCTAGATGGACCATTGGTCTGACCCAATATGGCCATTCTTATGTAACACTTACCTAGAGGCTGGCTACTTTGCTATTGTATTTTTTGGGGTGGGGGGGGAATGTATTTTCATTGAAAGGACTGGAAAATTCACTTCACACTGATGGCATTGATTTAAAAAAAAATCAAATCAAATTCAGACTACGGGTGAAATCCTGGCCCTATTGAGCTCAATGGGAGTTTTTCCATTAACTACAGTGGAGCTAGGATTTCACCCCAATGTGTAGGTAGGTGCAATTCCATTGATATCCTTTGTTATTTTCACTTTCAATGTTTGTCTACCGTAGTTTATAACATCTTGAATGCAGGTACTTTTTAATTTCTGTAAAATATACAAAGTTCTAGCATTTTATAAATACTTAATTGTAATATCAACCCAAGCACTGACGCTGACTCACTATGAGACTGTGCAAAAGTTACTTCAACTTTTCTGTGCCTCTGTTTCTCCATCAGTAAAATGGAGATAATACCGATCCACTTCATAGGGTGGAATGAGTCTTTTTAATATATATAAAAGGTTTTTAGGGCCTCCAATGGAAAGCGCTGTCTAAGTGCTAAGTATTATTCACATTGTAATACGAACATTTAAATTAAGAACAAAACAACAACTTTGTTTGATATTTGATTGTTTTTATGTGAATTCTGGGACCAAGCATGTGGTGACATCACTGGTACCTGTAGTGAGCTGGCTGCTTGACGGATCACTCTGCTGTCCCTTTGAGAGAGTACTGGTGGTCTATACATGGTATAACATACACAAATACACAAGAATGAGGGCATTTGCACACACAGAGAGAGCAATGAGTGTCTTGAACCTTAAAGCAAGGTTCTTGCTTGGGACATACCTACATAAAAATAGCACCTTTTGAGTCAGGAGAGCTACTCCTAAGGGATGACACACCTACACATTTTGCAGCACACTGTACTGCTATATACTGACTTTAGTCAGCCGGAGAACTCAGGAACACAGCTCCACATCTTCTGCTCAGAACAGAGGCAGCACTCTGGGTTCCGTGGAAGGAAGGGAAGAGATGAATATTGGAGTCAGTGGATGGAATTGTTGAAGAGCAAAGGGAAAATGTCAAACAGTGGGAAACACAGCAAAACGTGAAAGACTTGAGGTGGAGCATGCAGAGAAAAGGTAGAAAAATGAAAGAATGATAAACAAAGGAAGAAAAAACGATTTGGAAAAAAGGAGAGAAAACATGGAAGGAAAAATGAAATGAAAAAAAAAAAAAGCAAGAAAAGCTGAATTTCACCGATTCAAATTTCTACATTTATTCTTTTTCCAGTATTGCCAAGCGGAAACATTAAAAAATTGTGAGTTAGGTCGCAAGGATTCATTAGGTTGGCTTAAAAACCATGAGGGATTTTTAACTGTTTCTTTATTTGTCTTTTGGTTTTTGATCTTTTGGGGGCATTCAGGGCATATTTTCAAGCTTTTCTTAGTAAACAGGCTGCCCAGAAACATGCTACTACCCCCCTTCCCTTTTTTTAAGTGGAAGCTGGGATTCTCATGAAACCACTTGTTTTACCTAAAGCCCCTGCTTCTGAAGATAACACTGCAAGACTCACCAGTACAATTTTGAGAGTTGGCAACACTGCATTTTCCTGGCAGATTAGGTCAGGGGAAAGAAGGAAATAGTTGATCTTGGGCTTCCAACCAGTTGCCTCTGTAAGCATAAGTCCTCACCTCTAGGTGCCCCTTTCTGCCTGGATGCAGCATTGTGAGGGACTTCATCTCTTCACCCATGGTGGGCCAGTTCCTTGGCCTGCAATGGTCTCTCTCAGCCTGCATCCTCTCCTAATTCCCTCTGTGGGTTTTCTATGGTTTGACCCTCCTCCGGTCAAGTCACATAAAACTCTAAAACCTTTCTGGGGTAGCACAAACAAATCCTTAATGAAAGTCTAAGTTAATAGTCAAACTAATAGACCTTCTTCCCTTCTCAGGCTTCACTAAAGTTCCCTTACTGGCCCTACCTCCGGGCTTCCCTTACAGGAGCCTAACTTGCTGCTGTAGTGTTCTTTCTCCATTGTATCCAGCCTATTAAACCCTATTACAGAGCTATCTGCGAGAGACACCTCTCTCCTCTGTAATCTCCACCCACTTAGCTCCCTCAGTCTACTTATAAGGTTTAGCTGCACATCCTATGGTCAGGAGACAATTGGTTAGTCACTCCCCAGTGCAGAGCATGACTAAGTGGGTTCTTTCCTTTGCCTTGTAGATGATGGAGCATCCTTTTGGATATGAATGTGGGAGCCTTATTTTTCTTCTCAAACCACATACTTGACAAAGGAAATTCTTAGAAATGGCAACCATCAATTCCAAGGGAGAAATCTCAGAGCTCAACAGCAGAACTCACTAGTGTGCCATCAAGAGAGAGAACAGGAGTAAAGACATTAAATTAAATCCCAAGGTGGGGAGGGGGACATCACATGAGAAAAAGCACACATTCAGACCTACCACCTTAGAAGCTCTTTCATAAAGGTAGCATGATGCGAGACACTCATTAGTCAAGTAGCCTGCCCCACTACTTCTGAGTTTTGAAAGTCAAGCCTAAGTGAAAATATTTCTATCACCACAAACTATTTCATAGTCTCTGCCTGCAGGAGCTTGCATCAGCAAAACAGTCATTATAACACAAGCAAAACAATCAGAATTAAGAGTAATATTTTTCTTGGACATTAGAGATTCGGATCACAGTTTGTATCACAGGCTATGTCTACACTACCACGGTAAGTCGACCTATGCTACGCAACTCTAGCTACATGAATAACATAGCTGGAGTCAACGTACTTTAGGTCGAGTTACCGCAGAGTCTACACCATGGGTGGGGGTCAAAGGGAGAAAATCTCCCGTCAACTTACCTTACTCTTCTCGTCGGGTGTAAAGTACAGGGACTGGATCCACTAAATCAACCACCAGTGGACCAATCTCAGAGCATCAATCCCCACTGTAGTGTAGACCTGCCCTCAGTTTCCCCAACTGTAATATGGAAGTAATTCTTCCCTACCTCAGAGGAGTTCTATGAGGGCTAGTTTGTTTTAGCCTTTTGAAAATGTAAAGCTCTATTTATGTGCTAACTATGTTTATTATTACCTTATAAGCTCTTTGGGCCAGGTCTCTTACTGTGTGTCTGTACAGCACCCAACACACTATGGGCTCACATCTCAGTTCTGGGCCCTTTAAGTGCAATCACAACATTGATAAATAATCATGTATACAATGGATTCAGAAGTTATTGAGCTTGATGCAAAAGTTACTGAGTGAAATGCTCAGTGGTTCTTAACATGGGGTGCACGCAGCTGCTGGGGGTGCGAGATCCCCTTTCTGTGGGTGCGAGACATGCCAGATTTTTTTTAGAAGGTAAATCATTGAAAGCACAAATTAAGCACAGGCACGCAAGTACAACTACTTTGTTTCATCAAACCTATGTTTATATGTATATAATTCTCTCTCTTTCATTCTATATTTATGATATATCTAGATTTAAAGAACTGGCCACTTCAACTATTTTTGCTAAGGGGTACGAGAACATATTTTGAGACCCAAAGGGATGCAGGCTGCAGTAAAGGTTAAGAACCACTGTTCTAGGGTCACTGTTATGCAGTTGAGACAAGGTGATCAAGATGATTTCTTCTGCCTTTGAAAGCTATGAATCTACAAAGTCCGCTCTTTTGGAACAAATGCTCAATATCAGAAGGTGGATTTTAACTGGGATTCTGATCTCTAGGTTAATCTAGTAACTGAGATCAGAATCTAGATCTTTTATTTTTTACAACTTGATCAACACTTCCTGCATGGGTTCAACCAAAGTCACAATTTTGGATGAACTCCCAAGCCCCTAAGACTTCATCCCAAGGCTCTAGCATCTGCTTCCTGACCAGGTCACAAATATCAGAGATTCAGCCATAGTTATCCAAGGAAAAACAGAAAGTGCCATGATACTAATAATAAATTATTAACTACAAATATAGAATAAATAGGACATTTAATATTTAACCTACCTGAAGCTACTAATGCTAAGTTCCTTGCATCTTATATGCTGATGTGTGAGGTGTTTTTAATAAGTATCTTCAAAGGTACTCTTCCAAAGGTATGTGGATGCTATTACATGGAGTACTTCAACTTCCTCAAAAATAAAAAAGCTCCTATCTTGTTTCTAAAGGCAGATAACTTGCAATCACATTTACAGATGCTAAACATGTATGCTAGAAAGACATATTCTTTGTTGTTTTATAGCCTTTAATACCTTACAATGTAATCAGATATACTGAGCAAATACTGTAAAACAGCTAAAAAGGAGACAAGCAAATTACCTCTACAGTATATGAAGAAACCTGGCCTACATTTTCAAGTGATGAGATTCATAATTCCTCAATTTTTGAGTTGTCCAATCTGAGACACATTTAAAAAGAGACTCATTTTCAGAAGGTGGTTACTTGAGACTTCTGAAAAATCAAGCCATCTTTAAGATCTGGCAAGTTCAATATCCAAAATCATTAATCACTCTTGAAAATTTAGACCTAATGCACACTAGAATCTGACAGGTTTCAGAGTAGCAGCCGTGTTAGTCTGTATTCGCAAAAAGAAAAGGAGTACTTGTGGCACCTTAGAGACTAACAAATTTATTAGAGCATAAGCTTTCGTGAGCTACAGCTCACTTCATCGGATGCACACGAAAGCTTATGCTCTAATAAATTTGTTAGTCTCTAAGGTGCCACAAGTACTCCTTTTCTTTTTACTAGAATCTGAGTATCTGGCTATGTCTACACTGCACACCAGCAGTGGTGGCAGCATGTAGAGTACATTTAGCTACATGAACCAGTGAAAAGCAAAATGCATCCACACTACAATGTGTAACTACATAGGTCAATGAAGGGCTCTGGTAGGGTGAGGCAGCAGGGAAAGCCTTCAGTAGCTCCCCCATCCCAGAGTCTCTCTCTGCTGCCCAAGTCTTTCCCTGCAGTGGGAAAAGGCTCCTGGAGCAGGGAGGCAGACGAGACACTGCCCTGCTAAAAGTAGCAGTGTAGATGGAGAGACACTGCTTGGGGTAGTACAAAACAGTGTAGGATAAATACACGGGTATGTACCCACAGGCTTCATGAATGTCTTTACTGTACTCACCTAAAACTGTGCCTCACCTTCTAGGCTGCTGTTTATACCTATGGTAGGGTGGCTACCCATGTAAGTACTCCTCTACATGCTGCCAAAGGAAGTATGTGTTGTAAACATACCTTCTGTGTGACTATCTATTTGGCAGTTCCTCACAAGACACTAGACCTGCATGTTAGGTTAGGGTGAAAAGTGACAAGGTAACAGATCAAAAAAGAGTTTGCAAATTCATCTTGACATTTGCTGTATAAATATACAAACATGCTTTCTCCTATGACATTTTAAAACATGGCCTTTTTCAGCCACACAAACAAGACACAGTAGTCGGATAAAATAATTTCTACAAAGTCACTGAATAGGATTGAAAATCTGTGCTGCATTAGGTTCAGCAGCCTCACTTAATTGTTTAGGTTATAGCGACATCTCATGGTAGCTTTATTGTTCTCCACTGAAGTCAGAACATTCTGAAACAGGACGTGTCATTGTTTCCCAGATTTGATAACTATCATTAAGGAACAGGTCTTTGTGCGTTTGAAAAGCTTTTGTTTTAAGATGACCCAAAATGTGGTCTCATTCTGGTTCCTTTACAATTGCCTACGATTTTTGTTTCACCCTTACCCTGGGGAAATGTGTCAAAGGGAAAATAGTCTTCCATACTGACGTCAGCCCATGATTATTAGAAAATTTATTTTAAGTAATGCAGGTGTAGTCCTCAATTCAAACCTACCATAGCTGCTATTTGAGAATACAGGAAGTCAATGGAATGATTCACCAACCCCCTGCACATTAGTTCACTGTTTTCCTCCAATCCCAGATCTGGGTCTTTTAAAGCGTATATCATTGCAACAGCTCTTGTAAAGCATCCATGTGCTTTGAATGCTAGAGAAAAGAAAACCTGTGATACACAAACAAAACCCCCAACCCAGCTATTGCATAAGGAAGTACGGGTAGCCCCAGGGTTAGGAAGTGTTATTGCAGTGAGACACTGTGGTTTGAATTCTGAACTGGCACCAAAACAAAGTTTATATTGGAGAATTAAGACTCAATGTCTTTCTAACAAATATGCTGTAGTTCACCCACAAATTAAAATTGATACAGCAATCACTGGGTGAAATTCTGTGGCCTAGGTTGTGCAGGCAATCAGACTAGACCACCATCATGGTTTCTATCCAGCCTTTAAAAAAAAAAAAAAAAAAATCTAAGAACCATTGTAGAGTCTTTTGTTTGTGCTACTCTGAAGCTATTCCTGGGCCAAGTTAGAAATGGCACTGACTTTCCAAAAGGAGTTTTAATCTAGTTCTTTTTCATTAAGGGAGTTCACAATGACACAGGCTGAAGGTAGATTTAAAAAAAAAAATCAATGACTAATTTAATTTTTAATTTAAATTAAATACACTTTTCTTTTAAAAATCAGACTATTGAAAATGAAATTTCAAATTCTGACAACCTATGTTAAGGCCTAAACTTATTATAATCTATCAAAATCATTTAAATTAAACACAAAAAGTGAATATTCATGTGTCACAGAACCACAGGATCTGTGCTATGTCCCAGCATTGGAATGGTCTCTTGGAAGAACCCTTTTAGTGTGCCAGACCCTCAAGGTGTCTCACTCTTCCTTCAGGGTAGGCCACAAAGCCTCATTGCGGCCTACATTGAGCTACTGGGCTCAAGCACTCCTGCTTCACACCATCAGCTCTCCTCAGCAAGTCCAACTGAGATAATCTCCTAATAGAGACTTGTACATTTTTCAGCGACAACCCAAATAGCATTTTCAAAACAGTAGGATTTATTGATCAAGTGGAACACAGCATTGGAAGTCCACCTTAGGTTAGCCTTGAGTAATAAAGGTTAAGCACAGTCCATTCTGGTCAAGCCACAATTCACCAGCCAAGCTGTAATGAACTTATTTTCAGACTCTAGGCTGCTCTACTCTTAAAATGCTGTGGCACAGCTGTAGCACTTCAGTGACGGCATTACATATGCCAACAAGAGACCTTCTCCTGAATGCGTAGGTACGGCACCTCCTTGAGAGGCAGTAGCTAAGTTGAAGAGAGAATTATCCTGTCATCTTAGTGCTATCTACACTGGGGGTTGGGTTGGTTTGTTAACTGCATTGCTCGGGAGCATGGATTTTTTACATCCCTGAGCAACGTAGTTATAGTGACCTAATTACCTAGTGTAGACCAGGCCTCTGTCTCTCTTGAACTTTCTTCCTTAGGCCAGATCTACGCTAACACTTATGTCGGCAAAACTTATGTCGCTCAGGAGTATGAAAAAAACACAGCCCTGAGCGACATAGTTATGCTGGCATAAGTGGTAGTGTGCACAGCTTCTCCTGCCAACATAACTACTGCTGCTCATTGGTGATTGTTTAATAATGTCAACAGGAGAGCTCTCAGCATAGAGCAGCTACATGAGAGATCTTACAGTGGCGCAGCCGCATCAGGATAGCTGCACCATTGTAAGCTCTCTAATGCAGACATAGCTTTAGTCAGTTTCCAGGTGAGAGCACTCCCAGCTTCTTCCAGAGCTCACACTTTATTCCCCCACCTCACAGGCCCTTTTTCTCAAATGGGTGTCCCTGCTCAGCTTCCTTGCTGAGCGTGTCAACCAATGAGTAATTAGAGCCTGCATTGTCTCTCTGGGCACCTTGTTAAATCGGTTTCAGCCAGTTTTATTTATTCTGTTCATTCCAACCAGACAGGGAACTGACACCCCCCCCCCATATCCCTCATACTTTGTCTACATTATGCACCATTAAGCGACATAGCTGTGCTGCTAAAAGGCCCGCATTGTAGCTGCTGTTTGTTGGCAGGAGAGAGAGCTCTCCCACCAACAAAAATCTTCCATCCCCAACTAGCGGCAGTAGCTTTGTTGACAGGTGAGTGCTCCTGCTGACAAAGCGCTGTTCACACCAGCGCTTTTTGTTGGCAAAACTTGTGTCTTTTGGGGGGAGGGGATATTTTATTCACACCTCTGAACAACAAAAGTTGTGTCATTTAGTTGCCAGTGTAGACAAAGCCTTAGTTTGCATTGCTGGTGGGGGTGGGGGAGGAAGGATTGTTTGTTTGCTCTCAAGGCAAAGAGTAGGGGAAACTGAGGCAAACAGCCTCAAAAATAATATTAAAAAAATTCCCACTTCATCAAATCAAATAGTATATGTTTGCTGCCAAAATTTTAAAGAAAGTCAAACTATTAAACTGATGGAATTCACTAGCTAAGCACCTAGAATCAGAGTTTGTTGAAGCGCAAAACCAGCTTTTAACAGCAGTAGTCTCTCCTGCAAGAGCAGAGAATATTTTGTTCATTTCAGTTTATTCAACTAGTTCAGTTCAAAGACTAAAGCCATGTCTACACTACAGAGTTAAATCAACTTAAGTTACATCGACGATCAGAAACCACTGTAATTATATCGCTTATGCATGTTTACTCAAACACTTTCTGTGGCAGAGTGCGTCCAGTTGATGATCTAGCACCGGCAGAGAGAGCAATGCACCATGGGTAGCTATCCCATGATGCAAATCATCACCTTCCTCTGCTAGGAGTTCTGGGAATGGATCACAATGCATCATGGGGGCAGGATCACAGCCCATGATGCAATTTTATCTGTCCCATAATGCCAGGAGCTTCTGTGTTTTGTGCCATTTTTCAACTGTCCCTGTAAACTTTGTGCCTGCTATCTCTACGCAAAAGCATGGATCTTGCACTGCTCTCCAGTCTTATGATGAGTGTTATGAACACAATGCGGCTGATCCTGCAGTATTTCATGAGCTGCGAATCTGAACAGGAATCCATGGTGCCTGCCCTCCTGTGTACCATGGAAAGAAACAATTCAAGACTGAGGTAGGCATTCATGGAGCAGCTGCACATGGTGGACTGTCACTATTGGGCTCGGGAAACAAGTACCGAGTGGTAGGATTGGTTTGTGATGCAGGTATAGGATGATGAGCAGTGGCTGCAGAACTTCTGTATGTGCGACACCACCTTCCTTGAACTCTGTGCAGCGCTTGCCTCTGCCCTGTGGTGAAAGGACACCAAAATGAGAGCTGGTCTAACAGTGGAGAATCGAGTGGTGATTTGTGTGTGAAAATTGACAACTACAGACTGCTACCAGTCAGTCACAAATCAGTTTGGAGTTGGGAAGTCCACTGTGGGAGTTGCGGTGATACAAGTGTTCAGGGCCATTAATTGCTTTCTGCTACAAAGGACTGTGACTCTGGGCAATGAGGTAATAGGATTCCTTAACTGCAGCAAGGCGATAGATGGGGCACACATCCCAATTTTGGCTCCAGAGCATCTTGCAACGGAGCACATCAACAGAAAGGGCTACTTCTTTACAGCACTGCATGCACTTGTAGATCACTGGGGTGGTTTCACTGACATCAATGCAGGATAGTCAGGGAAGGTGCATGATGCATCTTCAGGAACATTGGCCTGTACAGAAAGCTGCATGCAAGGACTTTCTTTCCAGACCAGAAGATTCCAATAGAGGATGTGGAAATGCAGGATCTAGGGAAAACAGCCTACCCCTTACTCTCATGGCTCATGAATAAGGCTGTGAGTTTGTCATGGAGGTCATGCACTCACAGTGCTCCCCCAGAACCCCCCCACCAGCACCTGTGGCACCCCCCGGACAGCTCCCACGAGCATCTCCCCCCTTTGCCCCCCAAGCACTCCCAAGATTTAGTCAAGGGTATAATACAAGTCATGGACAGGTCACAGGCTTTGAATTTTTGTTTCCTGCCTGTGACCTATCCATGACTTTTACTAAAAATACCTGTGTGACTAAAACATAGCCTTACTCATGAAGTTTTACTCTGGAAACCTTGACATCGGCAAAGAGCGAATCAACAATAGGCTCAGCAGGTGCAGAATGACTGTGGAATGTGTGTTTGGAAGATTAAAAGGTCACTGGCGCTGCCTTTTTGGCAAGTTAGACCTGAATGAGGAAAATATTCCCATGGCCATAGTAGCCTGCTGTGCTCTGCACAACAGTTGTGAAGCCAAGGGGGAAAAGTTTCCCCAGGGGTGGAGCATTGAGGTCGATCACCTGGTAGCTGATTTTGAACAGCCAGGCACCAGTGCTATTAGAGGGTTCAACAGAGGGCTATTAGAATCAGGGAAGCTTTGAAGCAACATTTTGACAATGAGCTCCAGTAACGTGTCTTTCTGTAATGAAGAAAACTAAGAAGGAAGAAGTGGGGCCGCTTAACACTGAGGATGGAGTGGAGGTTAAAGATAATCTAGGCATGGCCCAATATCTAAACAAATACTTTGCCTCAGTCTTTAATAAGGCTAAAGAGGATCTTGGGGATAATGGTAGCATGACAAATGGGAAGGAGGATATAGAGGTAGATATTACCATATCAGAGGTAGAAGCGAAACTGAAACAGCTTAATGGGACTAAATCGGGGGGCCCAGATAATCTTCATCCAAGAATATTAAAGGAATTGGCACCTGAAATTGCAAGCCCATTAGCAAGAATTTTTAATGCATCTGTAAACTCAGGAATAGTACCGAATGATTGGAGAATTGCTAATATAGTTCCTATTTTTAAGAAAAGAAAAAAAAGTGATCCGGGTAACTACAGGCCAGTTAGTTTGACATCTGTAGTATGCAAGGTCCTGGAAAAAATTTTGAAGGAGAAATTAGTTAAGGACATTGAAGTCAATGGTAAATGGGACAAAATACAACATGGTTTTACAAAAGGTAGATCGTGCCAAACCAACCTAATCTCCTTTTTTGAAAAAGTAACAGATTTTTTAGATAAAGGAAATGCAGTGGATCTAATTTACCTAGATTTCAGTAAGGCATTTGATACCGTGCCACATGGGGAATTATTAGTTAAATTGGAGAAGATGGGGATCAATATGAACATCAAAAGGTGGATAAGGAATTGGTTAAAGGGGAGACTGCAACGGGTCCTACTGAAAGGCGAACTGTCAGGTTGGAGGGAGGTTACCAGTGGAGTTCCTCAGGGATCAGTTTTGGGACCAATCTTATTTAATCTTTTTATTACTGACCTTGGCACAAAAAGTGGAAGTGTGCTAATAAAGTTTGCAGATGATACAAAGCTGGGAGGTATTGCCAATTCAGAGAAGGATCGGGATATTATACAGGAGGATCTGGATGACCTTGTAAACTGGAGTAATAGTAATAGGATGAAATTTAATAGTGAGAGGTGTAAGGTTATGCATTTAGGGATTAATAACAAGAATTTTAGCTATAAGTTGGGGACGCATCAATTAGAAATAACGGAAGAGGAGAAGGACTTTGGAGTATTGGTTGATCATAGGATGACTATGAGCTGCCAATGTGATATGGCTGTGAAAAAAGCTAATGCGGTTTTGGGATGCATCAGGAGAGGCATTTCCAGTAGGGATAAGGAGGTTTTAGTACCGTTATACAAGGCACTGGTGAGACCTCACCTAGAATACTGTGTGCAGTTCTGGTCTCCCATGTTTAAAAAGGATGAATTCAAACTGGAGCAGGTACAGAGAAGGGCTACTAGGATGATCCGAGGAATGGAAAACTTGTCTTATGAAAGGAGACTTAAGGAGCTTGGCTTGTTTAGCCTAACTAAAAGAAGGTTGAGGGGAGATATGATTGCTCTCTATAAATATATCAGAGGGATAAATACAGGAGAGGGAGAGGAATTATTTCAGCTCAGCACCAATGTGGACACAAGAACAAATGGGTATAAACTGGCCACCAGGAAGTTTAGACTTGAAATCAGACGAAGGTTTTTAACCATCAGAGGAGTGAAGTTTTGGAATAGCCTTCCAAGAGAAGCAGTGGGGGCAAAAGATCTATCTGGCTTTAAGATTCTACTCGATAAGTTTATGGAGGAGATGGTATGATGGGATAATGGGATTTTGGTAAGTAATTGATCTTTAAATATTCAGGGTAAATAGGCCAAATCCCCTGAGATGGGATATTAGATGGATGGGATCTGAGTTACTATAGAAAATTCTTTCCTGGGTATCTGGCTGGTGAATCTTGCCCATATGCTCAGGGTTTAGCTGATTGCCATATTTGGGGTCGGGAAGGAATTTTCCTCCAGGGCAGATTGGAGAGGCCCTGGAGGTTTTTCGCCTTCCTCTGTAGTATGGGGCATGGTTGACTTGAGGGAGGCTTCTCTGCTCCTTGAAGTCTTTGAACCATGATTTAAGGACTTCAATAGCTCAGACATGGGTGAGGTTTTTCATAGGAGTGGGTGGGTGAGATTCTGTGGCCTGCGCTGTGCAGGAGGTCGGACTAGATGATCAGAATGGTCCCTTCTGACCTTAGTATCTATGAATCTATGAATTGAGCCAGGCAAATTGTTTATTTGCCACATTGAAAGACCACTGTAATGATTCCTGCCTGAGCATTAACTGTAGTCTGCAAATATGCCAATTGCCACGGTTTGCAATAGAAATTCAGAACCACCCTGTACATGTCACAAATAAAGATTTGCTGTCTTTGTAAGACAATTTTTATTAAACAGCAATATACAGATTAATATTTCTTTCAAAAGACATGACAGTGAGCAGCACTCGCTGAAGTGAGGCTCTCACAGCTGTGTGCAACTCCAGTTGTCATTATGGAAAATGTCCCTGGGGCGATTGCAAAGGGTACTGCAATGGGCCAGGACCACGAGAGGCATGTGTGTGTGGGGAGTTTGGGAAGGACAAGGAAGGCAGTTCTGTATGGGCTATAGAGGGAGTTGAGCATGCATGTGTTCCGCCGGCAGCGCACATCAGGGACCTCAGCATCTCTGTTTGGTCTTCCAGGAGCTTTATTATCCACTCCTGGCCATCTCCTCTCCTGGCTATCCATTTCTAGTTTTTTTTTGTTTATTATCTTTTTCCATGTTCTGCGCTCACTAATCAGCCTGATCTGACAACTGCAGTACTTTGCAAAACATGTCCTCCTCCATTCACTTCCTTATCTGACAGAGATGCTCCGCCGGTGTATAGGAGCTGGCCCTCCAGGGCACATCTGCAGAAACAATACACATCAGTATTGTGTGTGCACTCACAGTCTTGAATCATGCCTCTTGCTCACTTTCCCTTGGCAAGCACGCAGCAGTGCCAGAACACTAAACATGGTGAGTTTGGCCCCAGGGATAGGAGGAGGGCAGTGCAAGATGGGACAAAGGGTCTGGGTGGTTTCAAAAGGAGATCAGTACAAGTGCCTAGGGACACTATTCTGAATACTGGCACCGTTTTCTACAGTCAGGGGAATCAAAGCTGAAATCACACTACTGAGGGTAACTGAAGATGCAAGGGTGCATATCCTGCATGCGAGCCACTTCAGACCAGTTCCATATATTGCTCACTTGTGTGTTGCTTTGGTTCCTGCAGAAGTAATTGTTGATTGGTGCGGCAGTTTCCTACAATGGGGGAAGAAACAAAGCAGCTCTGCCAAGGAACCTTTGGCAGAGGATTGGAGAGTATCTGCAGGAAAGTTTCTTAGAGCTCTCTGCAGGATTCTTGGAAGACTTTGGTGTGCACTAAACTTTTCTGCAGGGCCTCCACTATGTAGCTGCACAGGGGAATGCGAAGCAGATGCAAACAGTACCTAGTGTTGTTAATTTCAATCCCTTCTCCCATGTGCACCATGAAAACAAAAGAAAGGACACTTCTACCTCATGTAATGGAATGGACATGAGCAACACATCTTGAAGAACAGTTATGAAAAGTAGCTAACAGTTTTTTCTTCGAGTGTTTGCTCATGTCGATTCCATTGTAGGTGACTCACAAGCACTATCCCTTGAGGCGGGCTCAGAGTTCATGGTCACGCGGCTTGTAACACTGCTCTACCGAAGCCAGCATCGTCTTGGGCCTGCTGGATAAGTGCATAATGAGATGTAATCAAACTATTTACAAGGCCCTAAGGCTCAAAGACCAGAGAGAAAGAACTGCTAACCCTTAATAGGCAAGGGAAAAGGTGCTCTGACTAACCACCATGGGTGTAAGAAGGAACTGAGAGGGTGTAGGGCTGGCAGTGCCTAACATAGTGACGCATGAGCATGGCACTCAAGATGGCGCCACAGCCGACCCTATGGATACCACAAAGGCAAAAATCTCTTACGACTGTGCACATGGGTGTACACACACCTAGAATGGAATAGACATGAGCAAGCACTCGAAGGACTAATATTTAGGTGTTGACTAGACCATAAAGTCTAAGGTCAGAAGGGGACCATTATGATAGTCAGTCCAGGGGGTCTCAAACGTCATTGCACTGTGACCCCCTTCTGACAATGAAAATTACTATATGACCCCAGGAGGGGGGAAATCGAAGCCTAAGGCTGCCTGAGCCCTGCCACCCAGGGCTGAAGCCCTCGGGCAGTGGAGCTGGGGCTTGAGTCTCTAGCCCCAGCATGTTCAACATCCGCCTTGGTGACTCCATTAAAATGAGGTCACAACCCTCAGTTTGAGTACCGGTAAGTAGTCTGATTGCCTGCATATCACAGACCATAGAACTTTTCCAAAATACTTCCTAGATCATATCCTTTAGAAAAAAAATCTAATCTTGATTTAAAAACTGAGTGATGGAGAGTCCATCACGATCCTTGGTAAATTGTTCCAATGGTTAATTACCCTCACTTAAAAATTTATAGCGGATTTCCCATCTGAATTTGTCTAGCTTCAACTTCCAGCCACTGGATTGTTATAGATTGAAGACCACATTATCAAGTAGTTTCCCCCATGTAGGTACTTATAATCTGTAATGAAATCACCCCTTAAGCCAGTGGCTTTTTACCTGGGGTGCATGCACCCCTGGGGGTGAAAGATGCCCTTTCTGGGGGTGCGAGACATGCCAGATTTTTTTAGAAGACAAATCATCGAAAACACAAATTAAGCACAGGGACAAAAATGAGCGGAGAAATAAGTCAGTTTCTTTGTAACCAAAGCAGTAATTTAGTTGACGACTTCGAAAATAGAGAGTTTATACATGGCAGATGTATTCACACACACCTAAATGAACTCAACACATCTATGCAAGGAACTGGGATGAACATGGTAACGGCCAGAGAGAAGTTATCTACTTTTATTCTTTGGAAACTTCCAGTTCAGATAAAAGTGTGTTGAGAAAAGAAATTTCACTAACTTTCCTTTTCTTGAAGAAACAGTTGTTTCAGAAAATGAAGGAATGACCATTGCAACTGAAGTGACAAAGCATTTGCAATAGCAGAGTGACTCTTTCCAAGGATATTTTTCCACTGGAGATCTTGATGTGGCAAAGAAATGGATACTGGATCCATTTCTTTTTAACCTGGATTCCATCAGCGATAGTGATTTGATGAAAGATTCTCTCATTGAATTATGAGCCAATGGCCGAATCCGAATGGAGTTTGAGACAATGAAGATTGAGAATTTCTGGTGTGCTCTGGTAGCACCATTTCCACAACCGGCAAAGACAGCACTGGAGATCCTTGGGTCATTTGCGACTACATACTTGTGTGAGATAGGATTTTCATCACTCTTACCCATCAAAACAAAGGCCAGAAACCACCTAAATACTAGTGATGACATGCGTGTGGCTATTTCAAAAAAACATTCCTTGTTTCTCAAACATCATTGAACAAAAGCAACAGCATTAGAGTCACTGAGCTGGTAAACTTAAAGTGTGTGATTTTTCATGTATTCTTAATTTTACTGCAAAATTAAAAATAAATATATAATTCTCTCTCTTTCATTCTATAGTTATGATATATCTAGGTTTAAAGAACTGACCTACTTCAATGATTTTTGATAAGGGATGCGAGAATATATTTTGAGAACCAAAGGTAAAGTAAAGGTTGCAGTTAAGGTTAAGAACCACTGCCTTAAGCTTTCTCGTTGTTAAGCTAAATAGATAGAATTTACGGTGTCTCTCTCTACAAAGCATGTTTTCTAATCCAATTTAGTAACATCCTTCTTGAATTGTGGACATCAGAGTTGAACACAATATACCAGCCGTGGTTGCAGCTGTATGTGTAGACAAGCAAGCCCTAAACAACAGGAGAAGAGAGTTTTTTCCTGAGGGCTGATTGCAAAGTCAGGGATTGTATACATGAGAAACTGAAAGCCGCCAGAAAAAGCCAGGACACAGCCAGAGAAGCCCTGGGAGGAAGCCACAGAGTAAGATTTTATTGGACAGTGTGCTGGCTGGAAAGAGGCTTGGAATTGTAAACAAGCAAATGGGCTCTTGTTTGTTTCTGCTGTGTTTAGGGAAATAGGACTTTGTTGGTACAGTCATGTTATTTATAAAGAATATACACAAATACCTGGACTTTCATTAATTTCTCCTGATAACAGAAAGAACCCCAAGAACCCAAATACTGGCTAACTGTTCAGCTCAAAAGGGGCAACAATATCAATAGAAATTTTGCATAGGGAAGACAGATGACAGAATATGGCCCTTATTAATATGCAATGGTGGAGAGAGGAGACAAAACTTTAAAATTAGCATTTAATTTTTCTAATTTTTGTGAATGTTTTCCAAAGATTGGTTGTGATTCTTCAAACGTCTTCTCTGGCTCTTTGCTGCATCTCTGCTGCATCTCATGATGTCCGTTCTGTGCATGTGTGCAACATGTGCTCCAAATCCACAGATGCCTCAGCAGCAACCCCTTGAAAGAAAACTGAATCCAGGACTAATCATCATTCCGGGGTTGTATTATGCCCTTCTTATTAAGTGTGATAATTAAAGTTTTCCACATAGGTTAGCATTGCTTGCTTTTATGGAATGCTGGGAATAAAAATATTCACTTTTACTTCCAACATGAAAATATGAAAAATTCATTTATTTTAGTAAGCAACCTCATTCAGATTTCAAAACTACCCCATTTTCATTCACAGTACAAAGTTGTATGAATTTCTTTAAACACTCATTGTGCATTTTATGTTTTTTTAAGATTACCGATCTAAAAGCTGATACAAGAATAAATTTTATTGTTGAAGAACTGTGATGTCCAATAAACCAAAATACAATGTCATGCTATGACAGTTCTGCTGATCATGAATCGCAGCTGACACTATAGTAACATCACTTTACACACTTCATCAGAATTTAATGCTTTAAACATAAAACTGCCACTAAATACCGACGGTACAATTAGATAAGTAAACAAATACTCTATTAAATATCTTGCCCAAGGCCTGAGTTCACTATAATACATTAAAGCAGTTTTGATTTACAACTTCAAGCCTGAAGATCTCTACAGTGGTTAGAACTGCCTGAATTTTAGCACTCATGAGAACAAACCACTTCCAATTCAATTTCAGGGACCCATTTATTCTATTGATTTTGTTGCAAGGACTGGAACATTAAGGGGACTTGGGGGTACTAATCCTAGTCTCTAATGTTTTATGTGACTCCTTGTACATCAGTCAAATCCTATTGGAAAGAGAGGTACAAAGCAAATCTCATTGCAAACCAGATAGTTTGGAAGAATTTACCTGGAAAGCTGTTTCAAAACAGAAATTATCAGTAAATAAAATGCATCTCACACTGCAGAGAACAAACATAAAATGAACACAGGGTTTTACACACACACACACACACACACACACACACACACACACACTTACACTTTTACAGGGCATTTCTTTAACCTTGAACTGCACAAGCCAATCAACTCAAAAACACTCACAAAGAAGTCACTTCTCAAGTCCAAGACTGAGATCAAGTGTTCATATGCTTACTTGAGGAAGAAACGCTATTCTCTTTCTACTGCAATTCAGGTAGATATAGGGATACTAAAAACATTTACACACAAATCATAAGAAAGAAAGAAAATCATCTTTTTCCACATGGAAGATGGGTGAAATTTGACTTCAGTCTAAACTCTCACATTTCATTTTTGTTCTAACTGTGAAATGTAACCAATACAAGTGGTATCATGGCATCTAAATACATGTACTTACAAAGCAGGATACAAAATCATCAGCAAATGCATCTTTCCCTTGCCATATTTTTGTTTCTTACTTAAAAAGACAAATGCAGTATTTAAGAAAGTTGCAAAATAGTAATGTGTCACAACAATGTAGGTCGCTAGGAAGACAAGACTTTAAAAAAAAAAAAAAAAGCGTTTCAATACAGAGCTTGAAATATTTGACACCCATTTGCCCGAAGACCAAGCTGCTCAGCCTTAGTGTAAAGTACCTGTACTGTCAAACCCCTCAAGACCCTGGTACTCCAAGGCCACACCTGTTTTGTTCACATTACCACATCTTCCCTCCCTCACAACAGCCAGCTATGCCCCCAATAGTAAACAGATACCCTACCCACTCCCCCAGTTAAATTTGCCCTCCTTTTCAATAATGGATGCTCAGTACCTTTTTGCAAGGCTCCTCTGATGCTACTACCCTTCTGCATATACAAGAGGTCCTTGGTCTTCCACATAGATGGCTCCACTCCATATCTCCCACCCTTATGGGAAAAGCAGCAGCAGCAGCAGCAGCTCTGTTCCCTCCCTCCACTCTTGGATTCCTGAAAAAGATATCAGCTCAGGAGCTACTCAACTCCCTCCCTCCCAGGAAAGGAGTCAGCAGGTTCATGGCCCCCATTCAGTTCATTTGCCCAGGAAAACTTTCTACCAGCCCTAGTCGAGCAGGTTCTTCAAGTCCTGTTAAATACTGTGGCCCCATTTAAAAGGCTAATTTGTTTTACTGATTTTGTTTGTTTTTCCACAGTATTCTCCAGACTTTAGAGTACAAAAGGGTCTGAACCAGAAGCCTGTTACTAGGATTATAGTCATTAATTTATACTGCATGAGAGAACAGCAGGAGGACAACTAATGCTTGCACACAAAGGAAATGCATCTATATTTCCCCAGTGTTTATAGTTTGCCTTTCACACTAAAAAAGTGGCAGTGAAGTGAATCAAAAGGAAACTTGTTCCCTCGTCGCCTTTTTGCTTTGATATATTGACTCCAGTTTTCACTTCTAACAAAAGGAGTTACAACACACCTGGACTGCAATCCTCGACTAAGAGCCAGACCCATTCAGAACTCTATTGCAGTCAATGAAGGTCTGATAGCACAGATGTAAGTGCAGGATTGGGGAGTTACATAAACAAATGTAGTTGATGTATGCAATGTTTGCACATATTTTTAAGTTCATTTCACTGTGAAGGGCAGAAATGTAGAACCTGCATTAATTGTTCAAGGCAACGTAACACCACTTATTTTACAGTGGATGATTATTTTGATGAGACAAATATAAATATTTTTTACACATTGCCTAGAGCTAATATCGATTTCAAAGAATTTCCATTCTGTTTGAGGGCTAAATGCATGGAGAGGAGAAAAAAAAAGCAGATACAGAAAATAAAGAAGGGGCAGTATAGGCGTGACCCATCTTCCCGACTTGCGTCTGAACCCATGGAAGTCCCTCCTTCACTAGGAAAATGGCAGGCCTGACCCTCTTCTGTAACATTGTCTCTGTATTTCTCCCCCATCCTTTCCCTAATACCTCTGCAGATTCCAGATATATGTGTTATTGCTGATCCAGTAGTATTAACTTTGACCGCATGCTATACTACTGTCCAGTTCAACCCGTCATTGTGGGTTGGAGTGAGCAAAAGCAGCAGGAGATCGCAGAGTCAGCTTCATAAACACTTCCTCTTATTACAGAGCCCAAGAAGCACTGCGGAGGCATAGAACTCTGGATTTTGGAAACTATGACTCATTTCACAGGGAAAACAAATTTTGCACCAAAGGGCTGCACAGAAAAAAATTCAAATTATTCAAGCCAGACACAAACATTTATCCAGTATATTACCTGTGTACAATCTTTCTCTCTCAAAAATAAACCTTACAGGGCATAAAAATAGTTTACAAAGAACTACCCTATGCTTTGAATTGGAGATTGGCCCAACTAAAACCACGGACCCAAAATTCCAAATTTTGCAACTGTCCTCTCTCTAATAGGCTGAACCAATATCCTAAATCTGAATGCCCCCAAACTCTGTGGGATGATCAAGAGAACGGGAGTGCTCAAAATCCAGATTAGAATGTTTTGGCTTGAGTGCATCTCTACCTTGGATATCAGATTTTACAATAAACT
Organism: Dermochelys coriacea; assembly: GCF_009764565.3. Taxonomy (NCBI): domain Eukaryota; kingdom Metazoa; phylum Chordata; order Testudines; family Dermochelyidae; genus Dermochelys; species Dermochelys coriacea. Next base: position 266,580,970 of record NC_050068.2, read on the forward strand.
ATATTAATAGTGGTCATTTTTAACACTGTTTTATTTTCCACATAATTCAGGAGAATGCAGACTCAAGTAAATCTTCAAAGTCTTGCCTTAGATTGCCCTAATAAAGTATATCTCTCAGAAATCAGATGCGCAGGTTCATTTACGTATAAAAAAAAAAGACATCAGGATCATCCACAGTACATTAACCATATATCTATCGAAAACGTTCAGTTGTCCTAGCATCGTTTAAATTATGCTGCCAATTCAATGTAACCTACAATATCTACCAAAAATATCAACAGCACATACAATGTGCATTTAAAAAAAAAATTTTTCACTGGTCCCAGATATTTTAAAACAAAAGGACTGAGGCAGCATCTATAATACACAGGTTTTTTTAAAAAGATACATTTAACGTTTTTACAGCTTAAAACTGTGGAAATATAATTTAACAAAAATACAAGTCACATTTACAGCATAAGGACCTTTGGTTTCTTAAGCAGCAAATGAAAGAACAATATTATCAGTGAAAGACTTTGAAAAATAAAGTACAAGTTTTCTATAAAGAAAAGTTAACTAGTTCTTTCCTTCTGAAAATAGTCAGCTATAGTCTTCTAAATATTACACAAGAAGGTTCCTGAATTTCCTAGGAAAGAAAGAGTTAAAACCAAACAGTAGAAAACTGTCAGACCAGAGATTCTATCACGGGCAAGCTGAACATCTACCTGTTTGGAAGTAGAAGAAACTACTGCTTAATTTTCTGGAGAACTTTATTAAATTTGGGGCAATACATTAAAAGGATTTAAAATAGTTATCTAGTCACCAAATATATTCTAGTACTTACAGTTTTGCTTTTGAGAAGTCACTTCATATGCATTTGTCCTTCATAAGAGTTTGACAGAAAAAAATCTGAGTAATTGTTCATTTTAAATCAAGGCAATCATGGCAGACGGTTTTTTCACATAACTATACAGCACTAGTTTTGAGCAGTCCTTTTCAGTATCCTCTAATATAGATGGAAAATTTTAAGTGACCCAAAACGTTTCCATGTAACTATGCAAAGTATATCCAATTTTGAGGCAGATCATCTTAGCCACTAAAACACAGATATATTTCACTTACAATATACATGATTAACTAAGTTACCTGCCACATTTTAAGCAGGATTTAGAAAGTCTTAACATCAATGGTACTTGGCTCTTGCTCTGTTGCTGAAAATTGGGAATCAAAAATCACGAAGCAAGTTATAATCTAGCATGACTATTGGAGCAGTGCTTTTCTGTGTCCCAGACTGGATATTGCTTAGAGTTAATATCACAATTTCACCCGAAAAATCTTCATTCTGTTTTAGTGAGAATTAGAATGATCACCATTATCACTTTATTCTTGTTGAACACTACTGCTGTATTAATCCTTCTTTCTCTCTAACAAGATAAAGTGAAAGCCAAAACATTTCCCTTCAAAACCTTAGTCTCTTATACATGATTAGAGATATTTGCATTCAACATGGCTAAAAACCCAGCCAATTGGATGCAATGTAACAATTGATTCTTCCCATAGTGTGTCATAGTACAAATCAGGGTCATGCCAAATTTAGGCTATCCAAATCAACACCCCATCAGGAATTAGCACATACTGAACGGAGACTTGCGTATCATGGGGGCACTAAACAATATAAATTAGCTTGTTACAACATAACCATTTTTGTTCAATTATGGAGTAAAATTACACAAATCCAAAAGCTATTCGGAACAAATCTCTGAACAATTATGAAATACTTAGCTTCTGCTTTTATGAATGGATGTATGCAGATTGACTTAAAACCCTGAAGTTGGGGAAAAAGGGCCAAGATTATTTATCACATAAGACAACTTGACAATTATGAGATTCTATTGCATTACCAGGTCAGCCTGAAAACAAAATCTTTTTCTGGTGCAAGTCTTTATTTTGCTAGGTGGAAAGTTTCCCGAAGTCAAATTTTTATCAGTCATACAAAGATGTTAATCAGCTTACCCATCATTCAAATTGTATCAATCTTTGAAAAAGAAAGCAAGACATTTTACCCAAAAAGATCTTTTAAGTCATTGCTAGCTGAGCTGCTGTTTGTCATGGTATTTGTCGGCTGTGCAAAGTTCTGAGGGTTAAAGAAAGGATTACCCTGCATACCAAAACCAGGTTGTCCTAGAGTGTTCATCTGCGGTCCCAAAACAGAACTGCTTGCACCCAGGGAACCTTGAGGGGGTACAAATTGAGTAAGCCACTGGTTTGGTTTCTGTTGTGACAATTGGTTCATACTAACTTTGGGTTTTTGAGGACCAAAAAGACTATCTAAAGCAGAAAGGTCTGGGGATCTGTTGTGTTGTGTCGGCTGTGAAATTCCAGATGTAGCACTCACAGGGCTGTAGTTTGGCATGTTGGCAGCTGGTACCATGTTCATCTTGGCCATTCCAGTTGCAGATGGACTACTGAAGAAATTCTGGTTTGTAGTACCTGCCCCAAGGCTGAATCCAGAAGTCTGAAATCCCATATTAGTATTTAGTCCATTTGCTATGTTTCGCTTTGTGCTCTCAACAGGTGATAAAAATCCCATTCCAACAGTCATAGATGGGACAGAAGAGAAGCTACTTGAAGAAGCAACTTTCGGTTTGCTGATGGAATGGTTGGTCAAAGACGACATATTATCTATCAAGGTATCTGTCAAATCCTTTGTCTGCAAAACATACAAGTGTAGTTATGTGCTTTTGCTGATTACAGACATACTAGTCACACTTTATTACATTGCTTCTGCAGTTAAGATACAAGTGGCCCTCTTTTAAACCCCAATTTTCAGAAGCTGAAATTAATTCTATTCCATGTTTCCCCTCAAACTTGGCATAAACGTTAATTTCTTTACCTTATACAAGGACAATTTGGTTATTTTGGTACTCAGGCGTTTGAGTTGTTCCACAGATTTGGCATCCAAGTCTGGCAAATACTATTTTTGTTTAAACTAACACTTCTGAGACTACTTGAGAAGAAATTTCAGCACAGCTTGAGGGAACTGAACACAATTGTTTCCATTAAAGTCAAAGTGAGTCACATGGCTAAATACTCACATATAGTATCATGCTGAAAAATCTCTATGAAATATGTGCACTGAGATCCTTTAGTGTTTTGAAAAAGATGCACTAGGCATATGTTCAATAAATCAATATTCTATACTATAAATTGCACATTTTCTATATGGGTCTAAATTTAGCCTTCAGATGTATGTACAACTCTTACTGAGGTCAATGAAAGTTGCATGCTCCTATCTGAGGACCGGCATTTTGTCCTCTTCAAAATGCATTGGACTCCACCAATATATATATATTGATCTGAAATATAAAAGTTGCACACAGACTGCAAATATGAAGAATAACTATGATGTGGTTTATGGTCTTTATCCATAGGTACAGGAACGGTGAAACCCACTGTTGTAAATATGGGAGACATTCATTGATAAGCAAAGTGGGTATATGCAGATCAAAGGGTGTAAAAAACCAAGTCCATTCTAGTTTAATGCTGCACAGAAATGTTTTCAACAATAATATTTTTCATTCAGTAATGGTAGGGGGAAAAAAAAATTTTTTTTTCCTTCTCACTCTTTCTCCTGCCCACAGAAAGGAAGGAAGGAAGGAAGGAAGAAAGAAAAAGACAGAAAGGTCTTCTCTCCCCCCACTCCTTTCCTCCCCCATTTTAGAAAAAATGTTGAATGAAACAAGTCCTCCTGCCCAGAGTTTTTCACTAAACCTTTTCTCAACCAGCTCTACTTTGAACAGTTTAAAATTAATCTCACATAAGAGGCGAAGATACGTTTAAATGAAATTACTTTAATGAGATTTATCAAACTTTTAAAGAAAATTAAGGTACACAAAATATTTAATTAATATGTAAATCATGTTCTGACTATCCCACCAAAAAAAGGTTGCTGTAATATTCTGAAAGCAAGATGATAGCCAGAAAATATCCTTTGTTTGTATCTACCATCAACAACAGCCACAATCAAATCAATGTAACTTTTTTAAACACCACCACTGCAAGCTCTTCTTGTACCTAAAAATCAAGCTGGATTTTTTTCCTCTGTTGTACATCACCAGACATCAACAATAAAGAAACTTTCTGGAGTCATGTGAACTGACGGGACGAAGCAGCACCTCAGAACAGATTCCCCAAGAAAGAAGCAGGCTGAGAATGAGACCCCAACTCCGGGTCCAAGAATATTCTTCCAGGAGATACTGAAAGCACCCAGGAACCAGATTTCTGTGCCAGAAGAGGCTTGCACAATCCCTCAGGACATCAGTGATCAGGAGCGGATTTACCATGGAACAAACCGTGTGGTGGCATGGGGCCCCTGATGAAAGGGGGGCCCCCAAAGTGCAGGACAAATATTTGACAACCTGCCCCCAAATCCCAGCTGGCGGTGCAGCAGGGCTCAGGCAAGCAGGGTGCCTGCATGCCGTGGCTGGTAGCCCCACGCCACTCCCGGAAGTGGCTGGCTACTGGTATGTCTCTGCGCGCCCCAGCAGGGAAGGGGAGGCGGCTCCACGCACTGCCCCTGCCTGCGCACGGAGACCCACTGTCCCTCTCTGGCCAAGGGGCGCACAGAGATGTGCCAGAAGCAGGGATAAGGCGGTTCCCTGCCCGCTCTGCCTCCCTTCCTCCATGCTGCTTCGCTCCCAGAAGCAGCCGGCACGTCGCTGCGGCCCCTGGGGTGTGTGCGTGTGTGTGTGTGTGTGTCTCCGCGCACTGCCACCGCCCCGAGCACGGACCCCACAGCTCTCATTGGCCAGGAATTGTGGCCAACAGGAGCTGCGGGGGTGGTGCTTGCGGACAGCAGTGCATGGAGACTCCCTGGCCCCCCACACCTAGGAGCCGATGTCAGAGAGGCGTGTGCGTGGGTCACTCTGGGAGCTGTGCCGCCAGAGGTAAGCACCTCCCCACTCCTGCATCCTAACTCCCTGCCCCAGCCCAGAGCCTGCACCCCACAACCAAACTTTCTCATTTACTTTCCATTACTTATAACATAGGAGGAGGATGAAGAAAAAAAAAGGGTTGGAGGGGGAGAGGAGATATGAGAGAATGTTTTTTCTTGGCTGGGTCCCAAGGGTGGGGGGGCATCAGAAAATGAAGCTGTGCACAGGGCCCCACTAACTCTAAATCTGCCACTGTCAGTGATACCAGGCTTTGCTTTTGTAGACTGAACTCCAGGCATTCCTTCCTTTATTGCGTGACTATTTCTCCAATCTCATCTTCATCAGAACCTCTCTGATGCCAGCCTTGCTCTACCTACCCTCAATGCTCCTTGCTCTTCTGTCCTCCCTCTTTCCTAATCACCTTTTTGATCCTTTATCCTTAAATATCTCCCATCCTTCTATCCCTTTTCCTTCACACTTGCTAACTCATTTCCTCCTACCTTACACAGACACGACTTTAAAAAAGCATGCAAACCACCACTCTGCTTTGTTTATGTGCTGCATTCCTGTCCTCCTCCCTCCCTTTATCTTTATCTATATAGGCTGTAAGCTCCTTGGGGGCAGAGACCATCTTCCTGTAAGCTTGTATTGTATCTAGAACAATGGGACTCCAAATCATGATGTTGCCTTTGGACACTACTGCGTCATAAATAATAAATATAATTAATATTGCTTTTGAGGCACTGGGCAGAACACGAACACAATTTGTTATTATTTAGCTACATTGACTCTATGGTATTGACACTACTGAAAACAGGGAGTGGGGGAAGTCAGTAAATCAAGAAGGTAAGAAATAGAAAATGATCACTTTCATAACATACAGAACTTGCAAGGAGGTAGGGGCAAGGTTGCCATGGAAACTGTTCAGTAGAGATCTTTTCTCACCTGTTTGACTGGAGCTGTGATTGCATGTGATTGAGGCTTAAGTGGTTGCTGGTTTTTCAATTTTTGTGCCTGTTCTTGTTCTTTTGCTAACTTTTGTTTCTCTTCAAGTGTAAGTGATACCTTTAAAACATGAAGCATTAGCATTAACATTGGACAGTATGTCTCATGACTAGTTATTTAATTTATAATATATGAAATCTAAATGATAATGCTAGCTATTTAATGATACAGTACATAGTTTTTTTTCCAAAAATAAACTTCATTTCAAAACTAGCTAATGTTGCTAAGTGACAAAAAACTTATCATAAAAACCCATCACATTTAGAAAACCCAAGTAGTTAAAAAGCAAGGAAATGAATTGTTAAGGATATCATAAAACTAACACTGCCTACATAATTTCTCACCGAGTATGAAGAAATGGCTATTACAACACAGCTGCCTTACCTCTGAACCATAATTTGCTGGGTTTTAAAAAACAACAACATATTTTATGTAGGTATTCTATTTCAAGGAATAAATTAGAAATATCAGCTAATATAATCTGACAAAAAAAATTGTGAAGTTGTAATTGGTGTTTCTTGGAAGAATTGGTGTTTCTTGAGAATAAATGTATGTGTAGTTTGATAGTCAAATCTAAACTACTAATTTACTGTAAAATTAAGTTTGTATCTGTGGATTGTCATTTTAGGGTCATCAGTGTGTCATTAATATAAGCAGAGACAAGGTAGGTAAGATAACATTTTACTGGACCAACTTCTGTTGGTGGAAGGTACAAGTTTTTGACCTACACAGAGTTCTTCAGTCTGATGAAAGAAATCAGAGTGTCTGCGCTAAATATAAATCAACAGTTGGCACCCTGACTTCTTTCCCCAGACCTGAAAAAACTCTGCAGTTTTTATGTTCTTACTTCTCATCTCTCTGGGACCAACATGGCTACTACCACCTTGCAAACGAATTATAGAATTATATAATTTATGTATTTCTTTTTCAAAAGGGTTCTGTATTTATATTTTGAGATTGCTGAAGAAAGTTTTTAGGATTTAAATTTAATTTTTGTTGATGATGGGAGGGAACCTCCTTTGCAATCTATTTCAAATGAAGGAGATGATTCAGAATATTGGGGGGAGGGAAGATTATATTTCTGAATTTCTTTTGGATACTAATATAATTAGAATAGTTAATTTAGTCAGTAGCTGAAAGAACCTCAGATAGAGTATCACCTCTAAAAGTAAGCAATTTGGTTCCTTTCATTTTTTGCCTCCTTTAGCTTTTTGCCATCATGTTTGCGGTCTCAATATTTTAAAATTTGCCTCTGCCTCCTAATCCAGCATTTGTTTTTTCTCGATATCTCTTTAGTAACCTTAGTAAGCCTTTAGTAAGGCTGCCTGAGGTAATATAATAGAAAATGCAAATCAACTACCTACATTTTGCTATAAAGTTTTGTTGGTGGTGAAGTAGGAAAGAAATTAGTTGATATTACTTGCTGCTTATACTGCTGGTGTCACAAACAATGTCAGTTTTCAATAAAACTGTTTCAAAGAGACTCAGGAACATAATGAAGAATTTAAACATTTCTCAATGCTCTTCACCATGTGGACATTCAGAGTGCAGTGCTGAGCAAAACTGATCAGTTATTCTCTTTAAGCATTAAGATGTATGATAGGTGTTTACATGCATACTTTTTCAAACAACACAGGCCTTTGGCTTCCAACACATCTGGATAACAAAACACCTTCAGAAAAAGAGCTTACCTTTTTCTGTTTTGAGGAGAGCCCATTTTCTTTACTATCTGATCCACTAGTTGGAACGTCATTTCCAGCACTGTTAAACACCTTGTCAATCTGTTCAAATTGAAGATTATCCATGATCAATTTTAAATTTTGTAATTTATGATTAAGAAACCAAATATTGCAGAGATAATTTCAAATTTGACGCCTGTGTGTATGCAAAATATTGTCTCTTACCTGATTACCTGTACTATTAGATTTTGTCTCTTCAGATACGTTCATTTGATTAGTTATATCCAAAGATCTGTAGTACAAAGTACAAATATTACAAAAAGAGGGATCCCAGTCAAAGCAATGATCCTAATTCAGCAAAGTTCATAATTCTAAGAGAATTAACACAGAAGAAAACTTTTCTTATCACAGCACTGTTGTATTTAGAGTGAGTGTGCATGCATGAGACATAGATTAGAAAAGGCAGTATTTAAAATTGTAGTGAGTTATTTAATGCCAATTTCAAATACTCTTTGTTTCTTTCCTAAACAGGAATAGATATGTATAGTTGGTTTACTTAAATTGATTTAAACCCATGGTAAATCCCATACAATATCTCTAGAGTCTTCAGTAAGTTTTGTTCGTGAAAGAACTGAAATTTTCTCCAATGTAATTTTTCAGTCCTCAACAACTGTTGAAAACAACTGTCTAAATATATTTTCATACTCCAGAACTGTACTAAATAATGGAGATCTATAGTGGATTGCCATATTGATGAATTAGCTAAGAAACTGGAAAAAAAATCCCACTGACAAATGTGGTTTAATTTTATTACTGTACACTTACTGAAAAGTATTGTATTATATTTTATAAAACTAATTAATTTTTAGCGACAATACAAGACCTCAAAACAGGACTCAAATCTTTGCTGAGAAAGCAGTGGTGGGAGGGAAGACTGTCCATTTGTGAGAGTGATCAATGATTGAATTAGGAACTAGCAAGGCTCTACCGCATGTGCTGCTACAACTAGAGGTGTTTCACATTTGCTCATACAGGTGGAACTGAACTTCATTACAACACACACACACTCACTTACTTTTGCTGTTCTTGCATAATATGAAGTTGTTCAAGTTTGGTTTTATGTTCAACCTCCAATTTACTAAGCATATCTTTTATGACAGAAATGAAGGAATTAAACTATAAAGGAAATGGGTGAAAAGTTAAGATTTTGCATTGTGATGGTAAATATATAAAAAATATATTGTGTTCTAACATTGTTTATTGCTAGAAATCCAGCTATATAGAACTTTAAACAATTGTTCAATATAAAACCTATATTAGGTATGCACAGATACAGGAATTTTTCTAAAATTCATGTTTCTTAGGGTTTTTTTTTTTTTACAGAAATATATTTGCATTGCTACACTACTGGCAACACTTGTAAACAAAGCTGCAAGTGGAAACATTAAGAATGCATTCTAGCTTTTGATTTGTATTGTTTTAATGTTAGGTGGTTAATTACATTACCAGGACATTTAGAAGACATCACAATATTACTCCATGGCCCTTTTGTTACTGATGCTTTGATTAAATCCCATTACATTTTGTCCTGAATATTTTATGGCATATTTGAATGGTATCGTATGTTTCCTAATGTAAAATTTTCCAGCAGCCTTATAAAGTTAATCTTGTTTAAATTTTTCCATAGTGTTTATATTCTACATGCATCATCTGCAAACACATACAGGTTTGTAGTCAGTCTCTTGATTAAATCATTGTGTAAAAACAACAGATGAGTAAACGGAGTATGGGTCAGGGAAGTGACATGCTGACTTCAGTTCCTCTATTTAGTGTCCCACTAAATTTGAAATATTTACTTACTTTTTTGAGTGCTGACATTCTGGCTAGAAAACCAGAAATGCTCTAAAATGCCAGAAAGTAAACGTATGTCTGTTAGATGTTATTCTGAACTACATACTCTCTCGTGCCTCTATTAGCTATAAGTCAAGACTGTCAGCTGACAATTTCTTACATTTGAAGGTATGTAATTCAATCACTAAACTATACTGGATTTTATTGGCAAATATTAGTGAAAATATTCTAGAAGCAGCTTTAATTTAAGATAACTAACAGATACAACAGGTTTAGCGATGAAAATATCATCTTTAGAATCTTAAATTAGAATTATTGACCAGATCCACTACACAAACATTGCTCTTTAAGCCTATCAATTCTGACAATATCACTGTAAGCATTTATCATTGATTATAGTCACATTGAAATGCACTAACATATAAACTATTTTGTCAGAGAATTATGTTAATTTTGTATCTACTTCTAGACCAGCTCATTAGGTAAAAGTGTGCAAAAACAATTAAAACTGTGTTCATACCTGATTGAGATTAAGATTGTTCTCAATACTAAGAGGAATTAGATGGGGCAATACTTTTCCTGCAAGTTGTTCTTTGGGAATTCCCAACTTCTTATGAGTAAATGTACATTTGTAAATACCTGGTATAGAACATTAAAATAGCAAGATCGGTTGTTTAGTAGTTAATATTGTGAATGAGCTCCAAGTAAGCTAGACATACTATATGTACTGATAATAAAACTGAACACAGGACTCAAAGAGGTCAGACTACCAGGGAAAAATCTGTACATAAAGAAACTGATTAGTCAGAATTCGTTAGAAACTGATTCGCAACTAAACACAAAAATAGAAAAAACAAAGGTGAAGTACTGAAGTATTGAACTCCAATGTAACCTGGGTACAAAAAGACACGGTTTCCTAACAGGGGCAGCATTTCAAATTTTGATGGTGGTGGGACTTTAGGCACCTGAAAATTCTAGGATTTGTGGGCGGTTTGGGGGCAGATAATTTAGAAATTAGCTGATAGGAGCACTGTATCTAATTCCTATATAAAAAAAGAGAATTGAATAAATATTAGACCCACTCAGCTATAATACTAACATGTTCTCACATCTTGTGTGAAGTCACTTAGACACTGGTTAGGTTTAAAATTGTAATATATATTCTTACTTTGTTACTAACTCATGAATACAACAACAATTGAAACAATTGTAGAAAAATCTAGATTATTTTCAATCACTTTTTTGCAGTTCACCAAGCTCGGAATAGATCATTTAATTTTGGAAACAACTTTCTTGGCCAAGGCCCTGTGAGTTTATACTGCACTTGCTTGGGGCTCTAGGGGTTCTACTTCCATTTAAAGGCTAGTTACTTTCCAGAAAACTCTTAGACAACACTACAGTGACTCAGTTGCAGTTCTCACCGGAGAATATTTAAAACCAAAACAACAAGAACATTCCACATTTTAAAGTTGAGGAAAAAAAATGGAGACTTCTGAGGTATATCATTGCCACTGCAGGCAGGAAAAGAAAAACAAACAGGTACAGGAGCTCAGGGCAGCTCTTCCTCTTGAAAGAAAGTTGGAGGGTCAATCTTCTAGTCCTTAATCCAGTAAAACTTCTATTGCCACCAGTGCCTCCACTCAAAGATATTAACACATGCTTAATAACTATACACTTCATACTTAAATATCTAAGACATCTTAACGAGGGCTACACATTTTATACACATTGGCTCAGGGACAACATTTTCTGGCATATTCTGAACACTGCTGAGCACACAGATGGTCCCCAGTGAATAATACAAATCAATGTCATAATAATAGTGGACTTTATGGACTCTGTGGATGCAATTTTTGTCCTTTGTTTTGGAATTGGCCTGGATAAAGCTGAAACCCTAAGTATTTGAGGTATAAACGCATCTGATACTTATATGACACTTTCTGATTCCTTCCTTTTCTTAAGCTCAGAACAAAAAATGGTTTTTCTTTAAAATGTAAAATTTCACAGCAACCATTGCTCTACGACCCAGCATGGGGCAGAACTGTCACCTCTAGGGAGTTAAGTGATCTTCTCTCATCTGACTCTCATTCTCCATCCTTCCTGACCTCTGTGCTGCTTTTCATGCCGTCAACCATGACATCCATCCCAACCACCTGGGACCATTTGCTGGAGTCTCAGAGAGCTGACTACCTTGGTTTTACTTCCATCTATCAGAGTCCTTTTTTTTTGCAACATGCAGGAGAGAGATAGGCTGGTCTGCTGGATAGGGAGCTACCCCTGAAAGATCTGGGTCCTACTCCCCCCATGGACTTCCTGTATGACCTCAGGTCAGTGCCTTAGGGACAGAGTTTCAAAAACTTTTAGGAACCCAAAGGTGCAGCTAGGCATCTAGTGGGGTTTACAAAGCACCTAACCTTCTAGGCACTTTTGAGAATCCCACTAGGTGCCTAAATAAATTTGAAAATCTGGTCTTCAGTCTGTATGTGCCTCAGTGCCCCTTCTGTATAAGGGGGATAACAGCACTGCTCTACCTCACCAAGGGGCTGTGAGGAGAACATAAGAACAGCCATACTGGGTCAGACCAAAGGTCCATCAAGCCCAGTATCCTGTCCTCTGACAGCGGTCAATGGCAGGTGTCCCATAAGGAATGAACAGATAGGTTATCATCAAGTGATTCCATGCCCTGTCACCCAATCCCAGCTTCTGGCAAACAGAGGCCAGCGACACCATTCCTGCCCATCCTGGCTAACAGCCATTGATGGACCTATCTTCCATGAATCTATCTAGCTCCCTTTTGAACCCCGATATAGTATTGGACTTCACAACCCCCTCTGGCAAGGAGTTCCAAAGGTTAACAGTGTGTTGCATGAAAAAATACCTTCTTGTGTTTGTGTTAATAGAAATAGGTTAGACATTGTAAGTCACTTAGATACTATGGTGATGGGACCACATAAGTCCCGGCGAAGATTTAAAGGGCCCAGGGTTCCTGCTGGAGTAGCAGCGGCTGGGAGCCAGGGCCCTTTTAAATTGCTGTTCCCCGGGGCAACTGCCCCTTTTCCCCTGCTTCCGTCGGCAAAAGGGGACCGACGTTAAAGCACTGCCGTCAGCTGTGTATGGGCCCGTACCGGTGGACACTTCTTACAGTATGCTATACTGGCCCACTTTCACCTCTGTACTAACTGTAGTTAAGAGCTCAATCTGGTGACTTGCACACCTCCTGTACGAAACTTGGGAGGGTGGGGGGATAGGGAAGGAGGAGGGCTCCCACCCCCCTCAAATGGTACCCTGACTTCCTAACATTCAGAACAAAAGAAAGGAGTAACTGGGTGGCTCAAGGTAACTTGTGGCTGTTGAACCCAAGTGACACCCATATACTTAGAGTTCATAACCTGCCCCTGGCAACTATGAAAGTTTTGCTGTCTACTTGCTTTCTGGAGGGGTTCCTTCTAGAAGCTTAGGCCTGTATTAATCAAGAGGTTTTCACAGTTTATTTCTACAAACCACTCCCAAATTAAGGCTTTATTCTTCATTGTGTCTGAGCAGAGCTTGGGAACAGTGCAGATGGGACATCAACAGGGAGAGAATTATGACTCCCTTATTCTCAGCCAGCTGAGATCAGTCATAGCTGAGCCTCATTGTATGCCTCTCCAGATATACCCCTGCACCGCTTGCTGGGGGATATAAGTGATGGAGCCTCCCATGGCAATTGAGATTCCCTTCTGCAGAGGAGGAATTCTCCTGGGACATTTTCCAGTTGTTCTGAGCTCATTTTGTATAACTTAAGTGTTACAAAGTAAACTTGGTGGATCAAAGAACCCAGCCCATTAGTGTCCAAAAGAAACTGCTTAAGAGAAATGCAACTGGGCAGCATAATGGGATTCTCTGCTGGACAGCAAAGCTATTTGGAAAGTCCAATTTTACAGTTTCACTACTGAAGAGGAAACAGGAGGTGACAGGGATTTATAGTGCTCTCCGGCATATTCTCTGCAGCTGTGGAGACCAAAGGACCCATAGAAGATCCACAGATCAACAGCTGTGAAGGATACTTGTGTCTGAACTGAGCCCATAGACTACAAATACATCAAATAGAGAATGGAGGAGCATTGGGAATACAATCTGGAATAAAAGAAAATCTCTGAGAAATTCGAAACAGCTAATAGGCTTTTACATAAATTGTTAGCTATGGAACACATACAGCACTACCAACATGCCATATAAAAATAACAACAAAACTGTAACAAGAAGGGAAATTAAATATTCATTACCTAAAATTCCCATAAGCACTGCAGGTTCCTTGGATGGAATTTGTTGTAGAAAGGGTAGAATGTCATCAAGTACAAACCACTTATCCAAATATTCCAAAATCTTTCCTAAACACACTAAGGAGTTCACGCGGACCTATTAAATATGTAACAGAAGTTAACATCTCTAACTTCTATTTTTGACTAAAAATAAACATTTTAAAATACATGAATTTTAAATCTTTATAAAAAGAGATAAGATTTTTGTATTTAAAACTTGTAATTTAGCAAAAGTGTTAAGACAGACTAAAATAACTGGACAAACTACATTTTTTACAAGATTGAAATAGATAGACCCCAAAGTCCTCTAATACACAGTTATGATTAAACATTATTGTAAAAATAGTATCTTGAACCACAGAAATAAAGGGCTAGAAGGGACCTAGAGAAGTCATCAAGTCCAGCCCCCTTACTAAAACAGGACAAAGTAAACCTAGACCATCCCTGACAGATGTTTGTCCAACCAGTTCTTAAAAGCCTTCAGTGATGGGGATTCCACAACCTCTCTTGGAAGCTTATTCCACCACTTAACTACTCTTATAGTTAATATGTTTTTCTAATATGTATCCTAAATCTCCCTTGCTGCAGATTGAGCCCTTCACTTCTTGTCCTCCTTTCACTGGACATGGAAAACAATTGATCACAGTCCTCTTTTATAACGGCCCTTAACATGTCTGAAGACAGTTATTAAGGTCCCCGCTTCAGTCTTCTTTTTTCAAAACTAAACATGCCCTGGTTTTTTATCCTTTCCTCATAGGTCAGATTTTCTAAATCTTTTATCACTTTATTGTTCTTCACTGAACTTTCTCCAATTTGTTCACATCTTTCCTAAAGTGTGGCACCCAGAATGGGATGCTGTACTCCAGCTGAGGCCTCAACAGTGCCGAGCAGAACACATTCTTACATACAAGTCCTATTAATATACCTCAAAATATTAGCTTTTTCCTCTACAACTACACCACATTGTTGACTCATGGTCAATTTGTGCACCACTATAGCCTCCACATCCTTTTCAACAGTCCTTCCATCTCACAAGATATTCCCCATTTTGTAGTTGTGCATTTGATTTTTCCTTTGTAAGTGAAATACTTTGCACTTGTCTTTATTGAATTTCTTTCTTGAATTGTAGATTTCTGACTAATTCTCCAATTTGTCCAGGTTGCATTTTGTAAGCACACACTCTGCTCCATTATCCAAGTCATTAATGAAAATACTGAATATAGTACTGGAACCCAGGATTGACTCTCCAGTGGGACTCCACTAGATACGCCCTCCCAGTTTGACAGTGAATCATTGATAACTACTCTAAGTATGGTCTTTCAAACACTTGTGCACCCAGCTTATAGTAATTTCATCTAACCACATTTCCCAAGTTTGCTTATAAGAATATCATTCGAGACTGTGCCAAAAACCTTACTAATGTCAAGATACATCATATCTACTGCTTCTCTTCTGCACCTCACCCCACCCACTAGGTCAGTTACCCTGTCAAAGAAGGAAATTAGGTTTTTAGCATGGATTTGTTTTTGACAAAACCATTCATCTACCCACCTTATTTTACTCTAGGTGCTTACAAATTGATGGTTTAATAATTTGTTTCAGTATCTTTCCAGGTATCAAGGTTCAGCTGACTGGATTCCCCATTCTCTTTGCTCCCCTTTTTAAAGACAGGCACTCTCCGTTTGCCCTTCTCCAAGTCTTCTAGGACTTCACCCATCCTCCATGAGTGTTCAAAGATAATTACTAATGGTTCAGAGATTTCTTCAGCTAGTTCCTGAAATACCCTAAAATGAGTTTTATCAGGCCCTGCTGACTTGAATGCATCTAGTTTGTCTAAATATTCTTTAACCTGTTCATTCCCTATTTTGGCTTGTGTTCCTTCCTCTTTGTTGTTAATATTAATTGTGTTGAGTATCCAGTCAGCATTAAGATAGGCATTAAACAACTCAGCCATCTGGATGTCATCAGTTATTAGGTCTCCTTCCCTGCTAAGTAGAGAACTTACACTTTCCTTCATCTTTTTCTTGCTCCTAATGAATTTAAATAAGCTCTTTTTATTGCCTTTTTTGTCCCTTGCTAGGTGTAACTCATTTTGTGCGGCTTTTCTGATTTTGTTCCTGCATCCTTATGCTATTCTTTTGTACTACTCCTTATCAATTCATCCATGTTTCCACTTTTTGTGGAAATGCATTTTGATTTTCAAGTCATCAAAGAGCTTCTGATGGAGCCATATTGCCTCTTACTATTCTTCCCTTCACACTGGGATAACTTGCTGTTGTGTCTTTAATAAAGTCTCCTTGAGAAATGGCCAACTCTCCTGAACTTCTGTATCCCTTAGATTTTCTTCCCTTGGGACCTTACCTGCCAATTCTCTGAGTCAGTTAAAGTTCACTTTTTTGAAGTCCAATGTTCTTACTCTGTTGCTCTCATTCCTTCCTTTCCTTAGAATCTTGAAATCTATCATTTCATGATCATTTGCACCAAAATTGCCTTTCACTTTCAGATTCATACCCAATTCCTCCCTGTTGGTCACAATCAAGTCTAATATGGTTGTCCCCCTCATTACTTCTTCCACTTTCTTAAACAAAAAGTTGTCCTCAATACATTCCAAGAACTTATTGGAAAGTGTGTGTTTTGCCTTATTACTTTTCCAACAGATATGTGGGTGAAGTCCCCCATTACTACCAGGTCTTGTGTTTTGAATATTTCCATGTTCCATGCAGTGTATATTCTCCACAACCCATTTGTTTTGCTGAAATGTCAGATCAAGTTTATTTTAATTTCCAGTACTAAACAAACTGCTTAGGGAAAAACAATACATTGAAAATATTCCATTTTGCAAGAGACTGATTCTGATATTAGATCTTTTCCGGTATCAAACATTAGAGTGGGAAAATATAGACTACTACTCTTCAGTACAGTTCATCGACTTGTGTTTGATATAGTCCCCCAACAGAAAGTGTATTAGAATTAAACTAATTCTTCACTTGATACTATGCACTAGACAAACTATGATAGAAGTTAGTGTTCTGTTGTGATATTGCCTTTGCAGTGATCATGAACAATACATTCTTGCTGTAGTTTACTAAATTAAGCAGATGTCACTGAGAGTGATACAGAACCATAAGTGTGTACAAGGCATAGTATAGAAACTGAAGGAACCTGCAGTATCCTCCAGGACTCCTTCCCATACATCACAGCTTATGTCTTGGATTTCCTCAAAGAATAAGAAATTTGCTCAAAGAATAAGAATGGTTGCTAGGATGATTTAAACACTGCTGCTTTGCTTCAAAAACCTTTTCTGAACATAAATAAGGCTCAAAATATTTGGGTTTTATTTTTAAAAATAATTTGTGTCTAAAAGTTAGGATCCTAAGTCCATATTTAGGTACCTAGTTAGTTGATGGGTACTTCATTTTGAAAAATCTCTCCCTTCTAATCAGAGCCCTGGTCTACACCAGGCGTTGAGGTTGAATTTAGTGGCGTTAAATTGATTTAACCCTGCACCCGTCCACATGACAAAGCCCTTTTTTCGACTTAAAGGGCTCTTAAAATCGATTTCCTTACTCCACCCCCGACAAGGGGATTAGCACTGAAATTGGTTTTGCTGGGTCGAATTTGGGGTACTGTGGATGCAATTAGACGGTATTGGCCTCCGGGAGCTATCCCAGAGTGCTCAACTGTGATCGCTCTGGACAGCACTCTCAATTCAGATGCACTGACCAGGTAGACAGGAAAAGGCCCATGAACTTTAGAATTTCAATTTCCTGTTTGGCCAGTGTGGCAAGCTGCAGGTGACCATGCAGAGCTCATCAGCAGAGGTGACCATGATGGAGTCCCAGAATCGCAAAAGAGCTCCAGCATGGACCGAACAGGAGGTACGGGATCTGATCGCTGTATGAGGAGAGGAATCTGTGCTATCAGAACTATGTTCCAGTTTTCTAAATGCCAAAACATTTGTCAAAATCTCCCAGGGCATAAAGGACAGAGGCCATAACAGGGACCCGAAGCAATGCCGCGTGAAACTTAAGGAGCTGAGGCAAGCCTACCAGAAAACCAGAGAGGCGAACAGCCGCTCCAGGTCAAAACCCTAAACATGCCGCTTCTATAATGAGCTGCATGACATTTTAGGGGGTTCAGCCACCACTACTCCAGCCGTGTTGTTTGACTCCTTCAATGGAGATGGGGGCAACATGGAAGCAGGTTTTGGGGATGAGGAAGATGATGATGATGAGGTTGTAGATAGCTCACAGCAAACAAGTTGGACTAGATGATCAGAGTGGTCCCTTCTGACCTTAGTATCTATGAATCTATAAGTGGAAAAAACAGTTTTCCCGATAGCCAGGAACCGTTTCTCACCCTGGACCTGGAGCCAGTACCCCCCGAACCCACCCAAGGCTGCCTCCCGGACCCGCCAGGCAGAGAAGGGACCTCTGGTGAGTGTAACTTTTAAAATACTATACAAGGTTTAAAAGTCAGCATGTTTAATGATTAGTTTGCCCTGGCATTCGTGGCTCTCCTGGACTCCCAAAGGCTCTGCAAAAGGTTTCTGGGGAGGGCAGCCTTATTCCATCCACCATGGTAGGACACTACACCACTCCAGGCCAGTAGCACGTACTCGGGAATCATTGTAGAACAAAGCACTGCAGTGTATGTTTGCTGGTGTTCAAACAACATCCGTTCTTTATCTCTCTATGTAATCCTCAGGAGAGTGAGATCATTCATGGTCACCTAGTTGAAATAGGGTGCTTTTCTTAAGGGGACATTCAGAGGTGCCCGTTCCTGCTGGGCTGTTTGCCTATGGCTGAACAGAAATGTTCCCCGCTGTTAGCCACGCGGGGGGGGGGGGGGGGAAGGAGGGGCAGAGGCAAAATGCGACCTTGTAACGAAAGCACATGTGCTATATATGTAATGTTAACAGCAAGGTTTACTGTGAAAGAGTGTACCCATTGTTCTATAAAATGTATCTTTTTAAATACCACTGTCCCTTTTTTTTTCCTCCACCAGCTGCATGTGTTTCAAGGATAACAGGATCTTCTTCTTCCCAGAGGCTAGCGAAGATTAGAAGGCGAAAAAAACGCACTCGCGATTAAATGTTCTCTGAGCTCATGCTGTCCTCCCACACTGACAGAGCACAGACGAATGCATGGAGGCAGACAATGTCGGAGTGCAGGAAAGCACAAAATGACTTGGAGGAGAGGTGGCAGGCTGAAGAGAGGGCTGAAGCTCAAAGGTGGCGGCAGCATGATGAAAGGAGGCAGGATTCAATGCTGAGGCTGCTGAAGGATCAAAATAATATGATCCAGCGTATGGCTGAGCTGCAGGAAAGGCAGCAGGAGCACAGACCACCGCTACAGCCCCTGTATAACCAGCCGCCCTGCTCCCCAAGTCCCATAGCCTCCTCACGAAGATGCCCAAGAAAGCGGTGGGGGACTCCGGCCACCCAGCCACTCCACCACAGAGGATTGACCAAGTAACAGAAGGCTGGCATTCAAGAAGTTTTAAACTTTTAAAGTACTGTGTGGCCTTGTCCTTCCCTCCTCCACTACCCCTCCTAGGCTACTTGGTAATCCCCCTATTTGTGTGACGAATTAATAAAGAATGCATGAATATGAAGCAACAATGACTTTACTGCTTCTGCAAGCGGTGATCGAAGGGAGGAGGGGAGGGTGGTTAGCTTACAGGGAAGTAGAGTGAACCAAGGGGCAGAGGGTTTCATCAAGGAGAAACAAACAGAACTTTCACACCATAGCCTGGCCAGTCATGAAACTGGTTTTCAAAGCTTCTCTGATGTGCTCCGCGACCTCCTGTGCTATTTTAACCGCCCTGGTGTCTGGCTGTGCGTAACCAGCAGCCAGGTGATTTGCCTCAACCTCCCACCCTGTCATAAACGTCTCCCCCTTACTTTCGCAGATATTGTGGAGCGCACAGCAAGCAGTAATAACAGTAGGAATATTGGTTTCGCTAAGGTCTAACCGAGTCAGTAAACTGCGCCAGCGTGCTTTTAAATGTCCAAATGCACATTCTACCATCATTCTGCACTTGCTCAGCCTGTAGTTGAACAGCTCCTGACTACTCCCCAGGCTGCCTATGTATGGCTTCATGAGCCATGGCATTAAAGGGTAGGCTGGGTCCCCAAGGATAACTATAGGCATTTCAACATCCCCAACGGTTATTTTCTGGTCTGGGAAGAAAGTCCTTTCCTGCAGCTTTTTAAACAGACCAGAAGCTACAAGCGTCATGTACCTTTCCTGGCCTTCCTATGTTGATGTTGGTGAAACGTCCCTTGTGATCCACCAGTGCTTACAGCACTATTGAAAAGTACCCCTTGCGGTTTATGTACTTGCTGGCTCGGTGCTCCGGTGCCAAGATAGGGATATGGGTTCCGTCTATGGCCCAACCACAGTTAGGGAATCCCATTGCAGCAAAGCCATCCACTATGACCTGCACATTTCCCAGGGTCACTACCCTTGATATCAGCAGATCTTTGATTGTGTTGGCTACTTGCATCACAGCAGCCCCCACAGTAGATTTGCCCACTCCAAATTGATTCCCGACAGACCGGTAGCTGTCTGCAGTTGCAAGCTTCCACAGGGCTATTGCCACTCGCTTCTCAACTGTGAGGGCTGCTCTCATCTTGGTATTCTTGCACCTCAGGGCAGGGGAAAGCAAGTCACAAAGTTCCATGAAAGTGTCCTTAGGCATGCGAAAGTTTCGTAGCCACTGGGAATCGTTCCAGACCTGCAACACTATGCAGTCCCACCAGTCTGTGCTTGTTTCCCGGGGCCAGAATCGGCGTTCCACTGCACGAGCCTGTCCCATTAGCACCATGATGCCCACATTGCCAGGGCACGTGCTTTGAGAGAAGTCTGTGTCCATGTCCTCATCACTCTCGTAACTGCGCTGAAGTCGCCTACTCGCCCGGTTTTGCTTTGCCAGGTTCTGGAGCTGCATATACTGCTGGATAATGTGTGTGGTGTTTAATGTGCTCCTAATTGCCAAAGTGATCTGAGCGGGCTCCATGCTTGCCGTGGTATGGTGTCTGCACAGAAAAAAGGCGTGGAATGATTGTCTGCTGTCGCCCTGACAGAGGGAGGGGCGACTGATGACATGGCTTACAGGGTTGGCTTACAGTTGAATTAAAATCAACAAAGTGGGTGGCTTTGTGAGAAACTGAATGGCCATCTCAAGGATAGAACTCAAAACTGGGTTTAGCAGGCCATTGATTTCACAGCGGGAGGGAGGGAGGAGAAAATGAATACAAAACAAATCTGATCTATTTCTTGTTTTGAGCCACTTCATCTTTATACATCTTGCTGGCAGCAGACTGTGTAGTTCGACCGCTAGCCATCGTCATCTCCTGGGTGCTTGGCAGAAGATGGTGCAGTATGACTGCTGGCCATCGTCTTCCGCTAGCTGCAGATTAAAAGACAGTGCACTGCCGGTAGGACTCAATCGCCATGAGATGAAACAAGGTAAATGACCTGGCTGAGTCACTCCCACGTTTGCCCAGGCACCCGGTTAAAAGAGCACCCAGGACTACATCGACGATGGCTACCAGTCATACTGCACTGTCTGCTGCCAAAAGGCAATAAACTGCTACTGTGTAGCAATGCAGTACCATGTCTGCCAGCACCCAGGAGATATACGGTGACGGTTAGCTGAGCGGGCTCCACGATTGCTGTGGTATGGCGTCTGCACAGTAACTCAAGAAAAAAGGCGCAAAACGATTGTCTGCCCTTGCTTTTACGGAGGGAGGGAATGGGGGCCTGATGATATGTACCCAGAACCACCCGCGACAATGTTTTAGCCCCATCAGGCACTGGGATTTCTACCCAGAATTCAAATGGGTGGTGGAGACTGCGGGAACTGTGGGATAGCTCCCACAGTGCAAAGCTCTGGAAGTCGACGGTTGCCTCGGTATTGTGGACACACTCCACCGACTACATGCACTTCGAGCATTTGTGTGGGGACACGCACACTCGACTGTATAAAAACGCTTTCTACAAAACCGACTTCTATAAATTCGACCTAATTTCGTAGAGTAGACATACCCAAAGAATCAAATAAGGCTTAATGCAGTTCAAAAAAAGTGTGTGTGAAATCTACTTAACTGAAATGGCATATTACTTTATCAGACAGACTCAACTCTGAATGCAAGAATACCTAATCACTTCAATTATTCACATTTTTGACAGGACATATCTAAAATGGGGAATTGGGGGAGAAATCCAGAAAACTACTTTGAAAGTTTATATAATTCATATCAAGGAGCACTAGACAATTACTTTTCACATTAGCTAGTTTTCTCATATAACATAAAGAAGTATATAAAGAAAAATCCAGAACAGTTCTTTTTAAATACAAAATAAAGTTTTGCATCACTGAAACACAAGTGATTGCATATTGATTACTGAACAAACAGCAATACTTTTCAAAAAACATGAAGTGAATGCACAGTATTATGGTAGGAGTTGCTGCTGGAAAGCAAGAGCCTGGTACAGAAAACAGAGCATGTTGATAATAATTAAAGCAACAACAGAAAAGCCAAAATTATCTGAGCACTATTTTAATGTTTTGGGAGTAAGGGATGGCAAGATCAAGAACATTAGTTTACTTACAGCAAGAGAGGAAGTTTGCAAACATGCATTTTTAATTCTTGGTATTAATGCATTTTTCATTGACGGGTAGTCTATTAGGTTGGCAAATGTAGGAATTATGTTAAGGCAAAGTTCCTGTAAATAAACAAACCACAGGAGTTTTTAAAAACTTCACTTTACAGTAAAATTAGTAATATATATATACTGTAAGAGCAAAAATATTAGTTAAAACATTCTCAATCCTCCTCTTCAACAAACAAATGTCGTTACCTAATTGATCCGTAACTTATTTTTAAAAAGCTAGAACTTCAAATAGTCTCATTTACTAAAAACATATATTTTTATATTATTGATACACCATTCAGTTACTATTACTACATGCTATATTAATGAAAACTACACTAGTACTACTATTACTACCACAGCATAATTTGAGGATTCATGCCTGGAAAGTCCTTTGAATGAAAAGAGCTACATTAGTATCATAACTTCAAAATATCTGGATCAAAAAATGTCTTACATTTTCACATAACTGTACTTTACAGAAAGCTAGTTTTTAATCACAGAAAAGCAAATTAAAATATATATTTCACTTGATTTGTTACATGAAAAATAAATTCACAACAACATATGTGACAGCACCTAAAATGCCACCTGACTACTACAAAAAGTGTCTCAGCAGTAAAGAAGTATCCAATTAGAATAATTACTTAGACTAAATTATGAATAGTAAAACCAACCTAAGATAGAGACAGATAAAACCTGGTTAATTTAACTCCAGTTATCCAAAATTCTAGTTAAGCCAAAAGTCAGTTACTTTCCCCCATGACTTCTAGGCTTTGCAGGGCTGAAGCCCCGATTTATCCAAGGATTTTGGAGAGGCTTCTGGATAACTGGAGTTTGGCAGTACATAAAAAGTAAAATTCCAAAAGGCAAAAGACAATAAAGCAATAAAATATACATTAAATACTTATTTAGGCAACAGGCCTGAACAGAAAGCTTCACTCTGCTTGACGAAGTTTTTCAAACACTGGAAAACAGTGAATCAACAACATTTGGCACGATTAGGCAAACACCCATGTTTTGTTAACTGATCTCTTTCTAGTCAGGTAGGGAGAAACTCCAACTACATATTTTGGAATTAATGCATAATCCTTCAGGTATGTTGCACAAGTTTTAACTTCCTCTTGTAAGGAGAGAAAAGTTGTAAGGCAGGGGTGGGCAAACATTTTGGCCCAAGGGCCACATCGGGGTTCCAAAACTGTATGGAGGACTGGAGTAGTGTATTAAATTGCTCCCCATAAGAATGTGCTACTTACGGTGTACTACTTATAGCTGCCAGTCCTGGTGCGCAGCATGGTAAGGGGGCAGGGAGGTTGGATAAGGGGCAGGGAGTCCCGGGGGGCAGTCAGGGGACAGGGAGCAGGGGGCAGTTGGATAGGTGTGGGAGTCCCAGGGGGCCTCTTGGGGGTGGGGGTGAGGATAGGGGTCGGGGCAGTAAGGGAACAGGGGAAGTAGGATAGAGGGTGGGGTCTCAGGGTGGGCAGCTGGGGCGGGAGGTCCGGGGGGAGGGCCAGTCAGGGGACAAGAAGTGTGTGTGGGGGGGGGGGAGATGGGTCTGAGGGGGACAGTTAGAGGGCGGAGGTCAGGCTGTTTGGGGAGGCACTGCCTTCCCTACACAGTGTAGTGTATTAAATTGCTCCCCATAGGAATGTGCTACTTATGGTGTATTACTTAAGACTGCCAGTCCTGGTGCTCCATAAGTAGCACATTCCTACGGGGAGCAATTTAATACATTACACCCGTCAGCTCTCGCAGCCCTGCCACACACAGCGCTGACGGCACGGTGAGCCAAGGCTGCACGGGAGGGGCCGGGGGCTAGCCTCCCTGGCTGGGAGCTCAAAGGCCGGGCAGGACAGTACCGCGGGCCGTAGTTTGTGCACCTCTCTCGTAGGGTATACATAATTTGACAGTATCCCTTAACAGCAAAGAAGAAAGTTTTATACACTATTAAAGAAAAACCATAATTACTGCACCTGAATCTGAATTGAAGGTGCTTCTAAGGCTCTATAAACCATTGGAAGAACATTATTCTTTATTTCATCTGGTGGAGTCTTGGTTAGGAGCAAGTCCATTTTTTGCAAGAAAATCAACAAAATCTATAAAACAAGGTAACAGAATGTTATGATTACCACAGATTTTACTTCTGTAACATTACACTTTCAATTTGAGGTTTATTATTGCAATATAGTTTTGAAACCTTAAAAAAGCTCTCTTATAAACAGAGTCAATGGTATTTACACTCACCATGTTGCTAGCCTGAAGGCATGGAAGATAAAATAGACACTTGGACACGTTATTGGATTTTTGAAACAGCAAATAAAAGTTACACAAATATACTGACCCTTTTATTTAAAAAAAAAAAATAAAAAAAAATCACAAGGCTTGTGGACTTTTGTCTTACAATTCCAAAATAGTCCATTATTAAGCTTTAGCTATAGAAACATACTCTTGACATACAAAGCATTATGGAAATCACTAGTTTCCAAAGAAACCTTCAGTCAAATTCTGCCTTCTGATGCATATGTGCAATTCCCAATTACTTCAACTGAAGTTGCACATATGCATTAGAAGGCAGAATTTGGACCTTACTGAAAGAGCACAGCATTAAGTGACAGTATTGGCACAAAATAGGTTTATTCCTAAAGTGAAACCAAACTTGACATAAAAATGTGCAATTCCCCAAGCAAAATACTTCACCAAGGTAACCTCATTTCTTCTTTTGAAAAGCAAACACTAGAACTTGTAATAAAAACCTCAAAACCCAACAGCTTTTAAAGACGACAGAAAGGGTTGAGGAAGTGTTGGTTTGGACATTTGACATACACCATCAGATAGCCAGACATACTACCACCTAATCATCTTGAGATGCGGGGAGGATGGGGGGACCCAACCTTTACTCAAGATTCCTATGTTCCCTCTTTGGGCTTGTCAATACCAGCAAAAAAAAGAAAAAAAAAAAGTGGTAGCAAATTTATCCAGTATTGTTTAGTCCTGCTCAGAACAGGTCTGATGATAAATTACAGGTCTGATTTTTGTTACTCTAGACTCACCATATCAATACAATATTATGCTTAATGAAAGGTCTGTTGCCCCTTTAGAGAGCGAATGGTCTGCCATGCTAAAATTGCATTCCTGACCAGTCAAGGGCAGGTGTGCTACAGAGGCAATGGGCTCAGTGTATTTCAGAGGACGAAATGCCTTGCTTCACTCAAGACTGATCTCTCTGGACAGCTACAGAGCAGAACTGAGGTTTGGAAGTTTGTGTTGGATTGGAACAAGGAAATAAATAGAAGATTGATTAGGATTTTGTCAGGAAAAACCTTGAAGGAAAAAATGAGATTTACTTTTAAAACAACATTAATCTACCTGGATTGGTTCTTGCTGTTTAAAAACAGGGCCAAGATCAGGCAGAATTAGCTTGATGTACTCTTCTTTGGTGCATTCCTCAGCAATCAGCAGAACATTAGGCAAAACAAAGGGTACCATATCAGGGTTCACAAATTCTGCAGTCAAGTAAGGCAAAATCCGCTGCACTATAACACGCTGAGAAAGACAAAGAGGTGTGGTTGCTTTGCATTTCAATAAAATACTATTTTCTAATTTTATTTCCGCCAAGATTTTCTTCATAAAAGTCAGGTTTATACAATAGTAGACAAATGCAACAATCAGTTCTGAACCTTACTTTAAGAGTAAACTTTTTTTTTTTTTAAACTTAGCAAGAGACATTACTCAACATTAGATCTTCCTGCAGTAGGATTGTACACTAAATAGTTCAAAAAGAAAGTTTAATTAAAGATGTAGAAATTTAATCACCTGGGCCACAAATGTTGTTATTCAATTATGTGGTAAACAACTATTTTTTTCCTTCTTATTTTCTTTGGGACTATAAAAATTAAGATTAACAAAAAAGGGAAGGGGATGGGGCCAGTGCTATCATACCAGAGAAGAAATTTGGACCGACAGTCTCTAGCTTTCCAAGCTGTCTGTGAGAATGAAAAGCACAATGGGCCAAGCCCCCTTGGGGAAGAAAGTTTTGCATCACTCAGCAATAGAGAAGCACTGACTAGCTCTAAAAAAAAAAAAGAGTTCAGTCAGTCCAATTGCACTGGAAGGATGGGGACTTGAAAGATGGGGATTGTAAAGCAATGGGAATGGGGAACATAGGGAGGAAGAGATCTTCTGTTCCAAGTGGGATGAACCCAGAGGAGTTAAGCGAACTCTTTAAGGCAAATTTCGCTACCATGAGAGTTCAAGGTTGACATTTTTTCTTATCTCCAGGAGTATCAGCAGCTGCAGGGTATTCCCACATAAAACGAGTTTGTCATACCTCTTCTTCTTCCCTGCTATGTTCTACCAATCCCACTGCAGTCCATTATAGAATGGCCGTGCATAGACTCCAATACTCTTGATTTAAATATGTTAAAAGATAAAGGAAAACAAACCTTAGGCAGTTTTGGTAGAACTTTTGGTAGCCCTTTAAAAAACTGTGATTTCTGAAGATTATCCCTTTGGAATAAAGAATCAAAATATTGGAGTGTCATTGCCCCAACATCATCAAAGAATGGTATCTAAAAATAAAGGATAAAAAAGTGTGAACTGTGCGAGAAACCACCACCAGTGCTACTGTAAATGTAACATATATAAAATGATCTAATTTATCTTCTCAAATGCATTATAATCAAACTTTTATCGTTAAGTGGCTACATCTAACAAATAGAAAAGTACATTTTTACACAATAAGTAATATTGTGACTGACAGGTAAACTTCATCATTAAAACAATTGACTGTTTGAGCCTAGCTTTTTAAAGGAAACTGATAATATTTGTATGGCTGATATTATCTGTCTAACTTGGTTTATTTTATATGGAAGAGAATTATTTTTTGCATTACAAAAGCTCTAAGTATGAAGACAAGTTTTAATAAAAGAGCAACCTTACCAAGAAGTACTGTATACTTATTACTTCTACATTATTGGGCTACTTCCTAGACTACCCAGTCTTTGGTTACCTCCCTGGTAATTTACAGCCCTGCTTCAATACATAAAGTGAATGTGACAGTCACAAAACAAAAGGAAAAGTAATACCTTTAAGGACAACTAACAGAAAATAACTAAACATTTTAAAATTTCAATTGAAAAGAGCAACAGCTAAAAAAAGTGCATATATTGTTTGCTTCTAATCACACATTATTAGCCCTGTTTCTTGCAGCTACAGTATTTTCTAGGTACTCACCTTTGTCATTTGATCTGCATCTGGTCTGACTGCAGGAGCTACATTTAATAGTAGTTTTACATGTTCACGTACTTCCTCTGGTATATTCTGAAGTGTACTGGAGCCTAAGCGACTAAGCTGTACAAATAATTCAAGCACATGATCCATGAATACAGAAAACTCTACATACTCATTATTTTAAAACAACTGATTTGATGGCTTCTTGTTCTACTTTAAATAGGCAAATTTTATAAAATGTAATTTTTATAAATGCAAGCACAAACTTCAGCTGTGGTCATTCCTACCTCTTTTCTTACAGAGGCACTGCATGCTGGCACTGGTTTAAAACCTGAGTTTACTAAGGCCATGTCTACATGTACAGCACTGCAGTGGCACAGCTATATTGATACAGCTGCGTCACGGCAGCGTGTGGTGAAGATGCCCTATGCCGATGGGAGAGAGCTCCTCTGTCGGCACAACGAAACCACCTCTGCGAGCAGCAAAAGCTTTACTGATGGGAGAAGCTCTCCCACTGATATAGCACTGTGCAAACTAGCGCTTATGTCAGTGTAACATGTCACTCAGTGGGGTGGAATATTCAAACCCCTGAGCAACATAAGTGCTAGTGTAGACATAGCCTAATTCTGTAGCGCAAAGGAACTCAACTATATGGCTCCTGGGCTCTTTAATAGTGCATTGTGATCTGTATGTCATGATAGAGCTTTAAACATGACTAAGGACTTGTCTACACTGGCAATTTACAGAGCTGCAACTTTCTTGCTCAGGGATGTGAAAAAACATCCCCGAGTGCAGCAAGTTTCAGCGCTGTAAAGCGCCAGTGTAAACAGTGCACTAGCGCTGGTAGCTATGCTTCTCGTGGAGGTGGGTTTTTTAGAGCGCTGGGAGAGCTCTTTAAAAATCTCCCAGCGCTCTGCCGTGACTACACAAGCCACGTTAAAGTGCTGCCATGGCAGCACTTTAGCGTTTCCAGTGTAGACAAGCCCTAAGGAACATCAGTATAACTCAGCATCTCTTCTCTTCCTCCAGTAGACAGGAGGTGGAGAAAGAAAAGTTAATCTCTTTTTCTCTGAAGGTAAGTGAGGAGGGCATCTTTCCAACTCAACTGTGGGAGGGAGGGAGGAGTCACCCACAATTTCTCACCTGTGGGTGATTTCATCACCTTTTATTTAAACTCAGCAATTCTCACATGCTAACACAGTTGTTCATTGTCCTGTGGTTGATATCCTGTTTGCTCTACTCACAGTCAGAGTGGCACATCATATGTCTATCCCCTATTAGCAGCATATGGAGACATAAGAAGCCCCAGGTAGAATGTCAGCACTAGTAGTTTATTCAGGCAATTTGAATTATGCATCTATTTTTATTCCAAGTATTTTGTAAAGACTGCTTTTAAAGAGGTAGCATGTATGATGTGACCTGTTATTGTAACTACATTTATATTGTAGCTCTCGATGTTGTATACTACATTGAGATATCCATTTCTTTTCTTTTTTAAAGTAGCAACTGCTTTTAAACATTGAGACATTTAAAAAGTGATAATCAAATTCAGAACATATTGCTAAGTATAGCAGATACCTGATCCAGCTGTCTACTGAAACTTTTATAAATATCTTTCTTGTTGATCTCAAAAATAGGTTTCCCTTTATTAAATACTGCATACGTGACAGCTCCTAAAGAGTACATGTCACTGGCAGTCTCGCAGCTCACTGAAAGGATGTATTCTGGTGCCAAATACTCAGGATTTGGAAGACACAAAGATGGCAAGTTCGGGTCCCATTCTTTACATAGGAACTTCAGCTGTAAGAATAACAGTGAAAGAAAATATAGTAGTTGAAAATTTTAAATTGAAAATTAATGAATAAGCAGCAGTCAAATTCCTTCAAATTCACCATGAGTAAAACAGGGATACAGTGAAGCAAAAGTGAATAAGTGGCTATATAGGCTAAATGGGTATGCTTTGATTGTTGCAGATATCACACCAAGATGATTTAGAATTATGAAACTTGATGAACATTTCAAAGTATGGTTTACATATTTAGGCATAAATTAATCTTTAGAAAAAGAGTTACAGAAAATATGCTACTCTTTTTATTTTAGGAAATTAAATGTATTTCTGGATAAGAATCGTCAGTAATCCCAGGAATGCTGCACTTTGTGGTGGGATGGCAGCCCGGTCCATTGGGCTGTTATTGGTTTATCTTGGTGTCAAGAGTGGTTGGTGACCTGCTGCCTCAAAAACGTTGCACTAGGGGAAAAGGTGGCATCCTCCTGTACTGACCTCCAGTAGGTGTATACGCTGTACTCTGCACAGACAAACGCCACATCCTGTTACTAATTCCCTGAACTATTTAGTCCCCGTTAATCCACTCTTAAGTTTCATTTAGGCAACAACTATCAAGCATGTAGTAGTTCTGCAACATATGTGCATGGGGCTCAAGGATGAAATCACACTAATTTTTAAAGTACAGTACAAGGAATTTTTCACTGACCACTATACTAGGACTAGAATCCAATCCCTAGTTTAAGGATGCCATCTCAAACTCATTTTCAGTTGTAACCCAAGGCAGAATTTGAACTCAGACCTCCAGAAGTAAAGGGCTGATGACCTATCATGTCATATAGCCTCCCCTCTTTTTTTTTTTTTTAAATAAAGAGGTGTAGAGAAATTAGTACATGATACAGCAGTAGAATTAGTAGATCATGCAGCCTTCTTTAGACACTATCTGCATTTAAAGTAAAAACCAGACAAAAATAAAGCCTTATTACCTCTTGTTCAGATGAATTTATTGACTGAATACAAAAATCAAATCCCATAATTTTCCATACTCCACTTTTATTCAAAATTATATTTTCAGGAGTAATGTTTCCATGGACCATTTTCACACTGCTATGCAGAAAGGACAAACCTTCCGACACCTGTTAACGAGGAAAGATTATTTCAAGTTTTTTGTAAATATTCTTTCAAAACACTTGCAAAATATTTACATCAATTATCAGGTGTCATTTATCACAGCAAAGTCTAACTTCCCATGCTCAACTGGCATGTGTTAATTAAGAAACAGTCAAGCCAATCTACCACAAGGGAAGAAAAAATTTCACACTAAAATCTTTGAAAAAATTAAACATGTATCAAGCAAACCAAATTCAGGTTGAGAACTTGCTCATGGAGTTACTAATGCCAAGTTAACTATCACAGGGCTTGAAAAACCCACTTGCCCAGGATGAGTTGAATGTTCACCAGATGAGTTGGCTAAATGGGGAGCCACTGGTTCCTTCTCTAGAATAGAAGGAACAGAAAAGATGCAGAGCAGCATATGTGCTGGTGCTCCTTTAGGAGACGGGGAAGGTAGGAACAAAATTGCTTACACATAGCTAGTTTTTAAGGAGAAGGGTGGAGGGAACAGAGCAGTTTGCTTTGTTCTTTTCACAGACTGTGTGTAGGGAGGGGGAGTGTGAAAGAGCAGAATGGTTGGAGGCTGCTTTTTAAAAAACACAAAAGCAAACACCCAAAGAGAATGGGAGGATGAAGCAAGGAGTAGTGACCTCTGTGTCAGGGCTCATTTACAAGGGGAGTGCTCACAAACAGAAGGGCTCCTGGGCATCTATAAAGGTAGTAGCAGGAGCAGCAACAGGTTGGGGGATAATCTATTCACTTAAAGACAGAGCACTGACTGAATTATGTGGGTGGCAGTGATATGACTAGGGGAAAGAAAAAGGCAAATTTAAGTTTGGTCACATGTTTCAATTTTAAAAAGATAAGAGGCCACAAAGTAAGACTCATAGGAACTGGCATCACTCTTCATTAAAAAGAAAGGGCGGGGACTAAAAGGGAAATGCTGAAATGTACAAATCCAAATTCTCTAGTGAGATTGGGCAGAAACAGTAGAAATCCAGAGCATTCGATCAAGCATTCATCCCTTTCGCCACTCTGTTTATAAAGGGTCTTCAAAGCATTGCGGTCTCTCTCTCTCCTCATAATTATTTCATGTACTATGTGCTCTTTTGAAGCTGGGACCTGCCATACAGCAAAATATCCACGACTGCTGTTTGCTCCAGTTTCTTTGGTTCATCCCTTACTCTTCTCAAATATTAATGCAAAATTGTCTCGAAAAATTATTATTTTTTTTTTATGATCACCATCATTGGTCTTCAGATTACTTATCAAAAGGTATGGCCCACAGGTATTTTTTTTGTATTTCAAAAGGGTAACTCCAGGCTGAAACCTTGTAAGATAGTATTTAACCTAAAATCAACTATTATAAAAATATACAATCCCCTGAAAAACTGTATGTAATGGAACGGACAGCAATTCCTTGAATACCTCAGTGATAATCAGCACCACTATAATGTATTATGTCTGGAATTAATACAGTGCTCTGTGCCCTCACTTCGCTTTTCTTCTCCAGGAGATGGATTTACACTAAACAGTTCTCTCAAGGAGAAGAAAATAGACCAAATTTGCCAATGATGGCAAGAAGAAAAAACAGTATGGGGTTAAGGCATTGGATAGACCTAGACTCAGGCTATCTATGTTCTATTCTCAGCATCACCACAGACTTCCTGAGCAACTTGGAGCAAGTTACTTAGTTTCTCCGTGCCCCAGTTCTCTATATAGGAGATAGAGATAATAGTTCCCTACTCACAGGATGGTTGTACGGATAGATTCATTAATGTATTTAAGGTGATCAGCTACTACGGTGATGTCCATACCATCATGGTGAGTCATTACACAAAGTAAAACTATTTCCCCATGTTACTTCTCCCCCCCACCCCACCTCCCACTGTTCCTCAGATATTCTTGTTAACTGCTGGAAATAGCCTACCTTGCTTGTCACCATGAAAGGTTTTCCTCCTTTCCCCCCCCTGCTGCTGGCGATGGCTTATCTTAAGTGATCACTCTCCTTACAGCGTGTATGATAAACCCATTGTTTCATGTTCTCTGTGTGTGTATATCAATCTCCCCTCTGTTTTTTCCACCAAATGCATCCGATGAAGTGAGCTGTAGCTCACGAAAGCTTATGCTCAAATGAATTTGTTAGTCTCTAAGGTGCCACAAGTACTCCTTTTCATTTTGCGAATACAGACTAACACGGCTGCTACTCTGAAACCTATGGTGATGTCCATTATAGAAAAACCTACAAGTAAATTTTAAGAAGTTAATACTAATATAACTGGGTTTAACACCATAGACTTAAATGGAGTTGAATGCACTTACATCAGCTATGAATTTTTTTAAAAAAAAAATCTTATCAATCCTGAATGCTCTGATAGAAATGTCTTGTGCTTTTAGATAAATAAGTCCAGAATTCCTAAGCAAACTGTTACCCACATGCTTATCTTTATCCACAGTTACTCATATAGGTAAACATGTGCATAGCTGTTAGCAGGATCAGAGCTTAAATTTGTAAACCAATAAAGATAAAACCATTAACATACCTGAAGCAAGCCATATTTGGTTTCCACATCATAAAGTTTGTATTCCTTAATATCAGATGGTAAAGGAGAGGGTAGATTGTCCCAGTTGCCAAGAACATTCGCTAAACTTGCAAAGACTGGTTCTGTACAAAATGCCAGGCAATCTCTAAAAATGGAAGAGGCATCAATATATCCAGTAAATACATTTAATAAGCTCTTGGTCATGATTTTGAATTACAGAAAATAACTTTCACCTGATATGTCACCACAATAATCAATATTACTTAAATCATGCTGTATGTCAGCTTTTGAAGAATAGCATCTCAAATTATTCAATTCTGTAACAAGATGTCTTGGAAGCACACCGGAAGTCAGAAGGTGGTATTGGTCAGAATAAGACATTTACTACTCTGTATATAGTACTAAAAGTGTGCATAGTGTTTGATAAAAGAATAAGAACATTTTTCCTGTACTGAGCCAACACAACAAGGGGAGTAAAGTAGGAATTCATGTACAAATTGCAGGATCAGGCTTTTAGTTAGGACCGGGATTGATTAGATTCCGAGTAAAACAGCCTTTGTGTACACCAGTCAGTCAGTCATAAACCAGAACATTAGAGTCAAAGCCCATGAGACCAAAGTCGACACCAAACTAGAGCCTTGTTCATAGTGGGAGGCAGAGAAAATAACTGAAAATAAAAAATTCAGGAGAGCGGAGAATATGTGCTGACCAACAATAAATGAAGCAATTGTTGAATATTTAGTGACACTACGAACTATACAATTTTTTATGGCAAAGATGCTTGAAACACTCATCAGAACGACTGCACAATAAACATAGTGTAACTGCGCCTTCGTTTACTCTCTCCCTTCATCCCTCACCATGTCCCCACCTCCTCTTTCCCTCTGGGATTTCATTTCTCCTCTAACATTGTGTTGTAACATTCACATCCTATCCTCTCAATAAATGAGGTTGCCTCCCTGTGACTATGCTTGAAATGGCTCTTCATTTCACCTCTTTCTGGTTTCCTCTCCCTTGCTGGCTGTAAGAGGAGTACACACGTATATGTACACAATTACAAGCCTTCTAGCTACTGTCAAGGAGCAGGGGATCATGGTGACTTAACTCTCCATATCAATCTCATGATGCCAGCAAGTTTGCTGCCCACACTGCCTCACTGGTATAGGCTTCAGGTAGCATTGGCAGACTGTTCTTAAGATGCCTGAAACAGCCTTAGCAACTTAAGAGCTGTGGGTTAAGTCTCAATTGTTCTAAAGTCTACAGGAAAAAGCTTTAGCTAGTTGGTAACACTTGAGCCTGTTGTGAGAAAGAACTAGCAGGTTCTATATGAGAAAATAAGAACACTGCCTCCACCTGAGCAAGGAAAATTGAGACATAAGAAAACCAATCAGAATATATTACTCAGGGTGATGAAGTCTCATGAAAAAAATAAACTAAATATTTGTTGAGCCATTCAAAAATATCACAG
Source organism: Dermochelys coriacea (assembly GCF_009764565.3). NCBI lineage: Eukaryota > Metazoa > Chordata > Testudines > Dermochelyidae > Dermochelys > Dermochelys coriacea. Next base: position 266,615,518 of record NC_050068.2, read on the forward strand.
GGAACACTATGCGGTAGGATAAAACTTAATGGATTGTAAACATCACAAGCCAATGAAATTGCTCTCTAAAGTACAATAAGGCCAAAGAAACAAAACTGACGAAACATGAAAGATCCTTGCTCCACACCCTCAAAAGATTTAGAGTCATAGCTTCAGTTCTCCCTACCACTGCCTTTGTGAAGAAGCAAGAATCCTAGAGCAGAATAAATACAAGTGTCAGAAAACCTGACTGAAGATGCTCAACCTTGGTGTTAGTCAGGCTTCCAATTAAACCAATAGGTACTGGTGCCTCCTGACCCTGCACTTTTTTTTTTTTTTAAATATAACAAAACTACCTCTACAGAAACTCAGTTTTGTACTGACCCACTAGTAAGACAGAACAGGGGATGACAAAGTCACTCAATCTTTTATTCCTATTCACCAACAAAAAGCAGATTTAAGTGCCCGGTAGTACTTAATACTGTTCCAAAACTTCAACTTTAGCAAAACTCAAACTTATGTAAACCAGGAAACACAGAGTTAAGGTACATGCCCATGTAACCTTAACTCTCCTCTCACTGAGCGATGACCTATAAGCCCATAGCACACATTCTTTCACTGTACTGAACAGGAGCTATCTATAACTGCCCTACACTCAAACACCTAGCTTACTCCACAGAAAACACCATATCTGCTAAATTTTACAACATTTACCCATATGCACAGGATGCCATCTAATACTATCCTTTCTCTTAGCCGTCACTGAAACCACAGACCACACTCATCTCCCACCTAACTGATGACTATCCCCATAGCTAGAAGACAGCTGGGCTCTGCTACTGACACAACCTACACAATGCAGTGCTGAAATGAGGCATACCAGATCCCTCAAGGTACATAGGCACCTCTTTCCTTAGATTACACTCAGGAGTCAGGCAAAAGGATTCACACACCTCCAGAAGGTCATGACTCCCACCCCAGATCTCCTCATATCATTATCACAGCTCTGCCAAGCTGTGCCAACATTTAATACACCTACATCTAACCCTACTCTTGTACTCCCAGGCCACCATTTCAAGTTCACCTTCCCCTTCCTGTCCCATTAAGCCACTAGCACTTGGGAAGCCATTAGCATGTAAGATGTTGCTCCCTGCTGTCTGGTGACCTCTGAGGGTGCATATATATGACAGGCAGCTGCTTACTGGAGGGGTGCATGCTTCCTTGAGTTATGTACCCAGTGCTGTACATCAAACTAGGCCCCATACTGCCACTATGCGTCACCACCCACCTGGACTCCCCATCTGCTTCAGCCAGGCTTCCCCAGCTATGCCTTTGACCCATCCAGTCTACTTCCCCTGCAAGTCAGCCTCCCATCCCCTGCAAGATGTGGCATATACCTTAGCTTTGTATTTTCTGATTTTCAGAGGTTTAGATTTGTGTTGCCTTAAGATCACAGTGCGCACACAAACGCGCGCACACACACACACACACACACGCACACACACACACACAGAAGAGAAGGATTTGAGGCTGACAGGTCGTCCCCCACCACTCACCTTGACACCCACGCCACATATCACCCTTCCCAGTGTTCCATCTCTCACCTCCATCCACTCCCCTCACCTGAACCTCCCAACCCCTCTCCCCAATTTATCCCCCCTACCACAAACCCAAACCCCTTTCCCTCATTCCTTCTCTATTCCTCTGCCCCCCCTCCCAGCAAGCATTTGCTTACACAATTTATTTTCTTTTCAAAAATAGTCTGAGCACCTTCTGAATTTTCTGCTGTACTCAGATGACATTTTCCCAAAATAACAAAAGACCTCTTTGACAAAGGCAGATTGTAGCAACATGACTACTTCATTTCCAGATTTCTACCAAAGGTAGCTTCCAGATTAAAATGCCTAGGTGTTGCTCATATTCAATAGCCATAGCATGTCCCATTCAGCCATCCAGATCATGTGAAAACTAGCTGACTAGTAACCCACTTGGGTACCATGCACATACACAAGATAATCAGTTTTGTGCATGAGCATTAGGCTCAAGGCTATCGGTAGAGATTAACTTTGTTAAACAACACTTTCAATATTGCTTCCCCAAAGGAGGCTACATCTCAGGAACGTTTTGGTGAAATGACCCCAAATTTATATCACGATCCCTACCCCAGCACCCCATGAGACACACTAACTTTCAAGGGAATCTGAGGAACTATTCAAATACAAGACCACTTACAAGAATTGACCTCAAACCGTAAAGTTTTCTCTACCTTAACTATCCGGAAGCTGGCACACACCTATAATTTTAACTTTTTTTAAGCATGGGCAAGGTCTCCTGCTGTAGTTCAGGCAAAGTGAGTGGAAAAGGAGTGGGGAACTGAGGGTGGAAAAACATAGCATTATTCATGATTTTTTTTTTTTTTTTTTACAAAGTAGAAGCCAAAACAAAATAAACCAAAACTCAAGAAAAGCTCTTTGCTTTGGCAGTTACTGTGACTTCAGCCCTCTTTAAAGTGAAGTATAACTGCGCAAAAGAAAGTTTTGTTTTAATGAATATTTTAGCAGTTGAAGTCAGTCACATACTGTACCTTCAATATCTCTGAATAATATCAGAAAAAGTGACTCTTTGGGCAACAGTGCAACTAGAACATGGTGACATATGAACTACTTATATTTTATTTTCTCTAACTGCCAAATCCGTATCTTTTGATATTATTTCTGTACATTTTTCCAAATGCCCCAGACCTCTATGTCCAGCAAAAAATTAATACTTACAATTTTACTAAAATTTACCTGGATTCTTCTAATGGATGTTGGACAGTAACTAGTCGAGGGTGTCGAAGCCTTGTTAGTTGTTGAACTCCTCGCTTTAAAGAATCAATAATCTGATCCTTTTCAAATTTCTGATATTTGTCTATTAACTTTTTATCAAAGACGAAAACAGCAACTTCCTAAAAATAAGCAACTCAGTCAGTATTTTCTAATCCACACAGTAAAGTTAATACAATATGATCCACCAAAGCAGAAAGTAGTTCATTATACATTCATAGAAAAACGCTATACTAACTTATTTCAGTTACTATCAACATGATTTTTTTTATTTCAATTCAAAAATATATTTTTCCTGAGCCAACACACTACTGCTACATACTTTATAAAAAATAATGAATTGACTATTAGCACAAGCTTGTATTAATGGCATAGGCGCCGACTCCGTGGGTGCTCTGGGACTGGAGCGCTCACAGGAAGGAAAAAAAAAAAAAAAAGGTGAGTGCTGAGCACCCACTGGCAGCCCTCATATCAGAGCCTTCCACTCCCCCCAGCACCTCCCGCCCATCTGCAGCGCCACAGATCAGCAGCTTGCCCTCCCTGTGCCTCTTGCAGATCAGCTGTTTTGTGGTGTCAGGAGGCGCTGGGTGGGATGGGGAAGAAGCGAGGGCGCAGCGTGCTTAGGGACGGAACTGGGCAGGAAGAAGTGGGGCGTGGGTGGATAGAAGCAGGGTGGGGCATTGGGGGAAGGAGTGGAGTGGGCACGGGGCCTGGGCAGAGCAAGCCCTGACAGATTAGAAACTTGGCGCCTATGGTTAATGGTACCAGTGCTACTTATGCAATGACTAAGCAGCACATCTTTAGACAGCAGCAGGCCTGATCTTAAATAAATGGGAGTTTTGGATACTCAGCACCTAAAAATCAGCTCAAAATAGTTTGAGAATACACTTATTTTATTTGTTGGAATGATGCTTTGTTATGATTGACATTTGTATTTTTTCTTGAACACATTGTAGAGAACAGAAAGAATAAATTCTTTCCCTAAACAAAATTTTCCTTAGTGTTTTATTTTACTTAACTTTTTTTAAAAAAATTACTCAGACAAGAAAATGCAAGTTCTCCTGATTTCAGAATGTTTTGCTGACTGTCTCTTAAAAATTAATTTGGGGGAGGACTACCTAATTTGGTAGGTCATATTCAACAAAAAATTAAGGAGTTTGATAAATTAGGATTTTTGCTAAGAATATTAAGGAGAAATAAGGAGGAGAACACATTATCTCTGGAGCTTTTCTTGTGTTATCACATGGCCTGGACCTTGCTTCCAGTTGTGATGCAATTAAGAGGTGAGGGGGATAATTAACCCTTATCCGTTGCTTCCTGACTCCCAATATCCAAATACAAGTTCAATTAATGAATTTTTATTTTATAAATGTCTGCTCCTTGTACAGAAGGAAATATGTTCATAAAATATAAACTAATATAAAACTAGAATTTATATTATTTACCAATATTAATTTGTATCCAAAATGCTAAGATAAGACAAGGAGGCAACTGTTGGTGTAAATTTGGGTACAAGTGCTATTTTAATGAATATGCATATTCAGTGTGTCAGCCTGCTACAGTATAATTTGTTTTGCTACAGTAACAATAGCAGAAACTGCTGTGTACAGAGAGTTTACATGGTTATAGTCACTGTGTCAAAAGGAGCAGTAAACACACCCAAGCTCTGCCTAAACTGCAGATACCACCAAAAGAGCTTGCACACACCTGCTAAGAATTACAGATCTGGAGAAAAGACCTTAGTTATTTTCTGATTGCCTCTCATCTTTTTACCTCAAAGCAAAGGGACAGAAAACAACTGTGTTCTTTTCTGGAATACAGTTCAATAGCTCAGTGTCATTCAGAATGGAGACCAAAGACACTTGAGTTTCTCATAGCTGATCAAAGCAATTAACTCCTTCGCAAAAGCAGTACAAGACATTCCTCTAAATTAGTGGTCTCCAAACTTTTTGGCTCACACACCCGCAGGGTGACCTGCTGCAGGCATGCCACAGACGGAAGAAAACAGTAGACCTGCTGTAGGCAGGCCGCTGGAGGGGAACACCAGCCGTGGACATGCAGAGCTGCTGTTGAAGAAAAAAAAACAAAAACGGCAGAGTGCCGTCTGGCGGCGCTACTCCTGCCGCGCACCCCCTGGGATCATCTCATGCACCCCCTGTGGTGCGCGCACACCAGTTTGGAGACCATTGCTCTAAATCAGAGGTTCCCAAACTGTGGTATGCATACCTCTGGAGTACATGAGACATCTCTGTGGGGGTACATGGGAAAAAATGTGTAATGGTGAATTTTATTTATTGCATTTTTATAATAGGCTACTCAGACGAAGCTTTAAACTCTGTGGGAATTTGTTATATAAAATACGGTAGTTATTTTACTTCAAGATACATCAATGAGAACATAGATACACAGAGATGCTGACTTATAGAGCCTCCTGACCTCCAATCACCACACAGTGCAGGTTCAGTTACGGAGCAACTGTCCAGACTAACTGAGCTCAGAATTTAGGGTCCCCCCCCAAGTTGTAGATGTTGCATTATAACTATATCTATATGTGCAAATGAAATATGGACAGGTTGTATTAAGAAGAACAATGTGTAAGTGATGAGACGAGCAAGGGTATGTGGGCAGCTGGTAGATCTGGAATTATAATAGCAAATTATTCATACAGTCCTTTTTGCGGACTCAAAATTAAGTTATAAACCAACAGGTGCCTATTATCTTATATACAATATTTGTAACGTGCCTAATTTAAAGGATTATATCCTATATACATTCAGAGACAATTTTCATCCACTACCAAAATGCAATAACCATTGGAAAGGGACCATGATTGCTATACAATAGGGATAGGAAGTGAATTGTATATTTTATACAGTTATACAATTAAAGAAACATGTAAGTAAGCAAAATGTAACAGACTTCATTGAAATCTGGTCAGACACTGGGATAACACTGGCTAATCACAAAAGAAATTATAAACTGAATTTTATGTATATTTAAATAGTCAGTCTAGGCTCCAAATACATTTCTTTGATTATTACTTTATCTTCCTGTTATTAGAATTTCTGCATTGAGCAAAGGTGAATGGAAGACTTCAGTTGGTTATCAAAAATTAAATGAGATAATATAAGCAACAGGAAATTCAAGTTATGTCAAGTTATATGTCTAAATAATAGACATCATGACACAGGGATGGATGCATTCCTTAAAAGAAGACGCCTCTCTCTAATCTAAAATTATGTAATTCACAAAAACTTCAGTGATTATGGCGGAGTTAAAAACCAATGCCAACCTTCTTTCCAACCAACAACAAAAAAGAGGCCAGAGTGGCGAAAATAAATTGCTTCAGAAGTTTCCAAGGAGTTCAGATACTTAAATGATGGGCCTGGAATAAGTAACTAAGATGTCTGTCTAAGCTAGAATGCAAGCCATTAGAGAGAAGGTAATCAGTTTAGGTGCTTGGGAAAGGATATTTAAAGAAAGGAGACAAAATAAGCTAACAAAGGGAATGATAATCCAGGAAGATGACCAACTTTTACCAGAGAGTCTTCAGAGAAAAAAAGGCATTAAAGAATTTACTTTCAAGCAAAACTGGCAATCTGGCTTTTATTCTTATAAGAATATTAGGAGAAGTAATAAAGCAGCCTACAGGCTAGAAGTATTGCAGCAATGGCAAAAACAACATATAATATAAGATGGATATGTTTTAAGTCCCCACAGAAAGGCTATCATGTAGTTGCCAAATATTTTATAAAGGTCATTTCAAGTTAAATCTCCCAGGGTAGTTGCATGATGACTTAATTTTTTAAGAGACAAGCGGTATATCGAAAGAAACCCAGTACAACACATTAAAACAATTTCTGAGGGTTTTTTTTTTTTGGCTGCTGTATAACTGCTTCATAAAAATTCAGCTTCTATGCCAGAAAATCTTCTTCTGGAAGTTTTCACTGAAATTTGACAAGTAACTGTCTTTAAAATTGTTCAAGGTGTTTGTTGAGGACTTCACTTTAACAAATTGTAAATGCTAGCGTTAATATTTGCTTTTTCCTCAATATTATTAAATACAAGTAAATAAAATAATATAAATAGATGTGTGCCATTTTCCTGCACACAGCCAAGTGTGAACATATACAAGAAGACTACTGACTGACACCTGGATCTCCACACAAACCAGTACAACATTTCTGGGTTGTTTTTTTGCCCGTTTAATGATGCCTCTAACATTTTCTGAGCAATAATATTTTGTAACAACAACAAATGTGTTTTAAAAGGTACAGAAGGAATTGTCCATAATATTTTGGGTATTCTCTGACTGCCAAAATAAGTCAATACTTGTTGCAATCTTATGTAATTTCTTTGCTGAAACTCTATAGAAAACATGCATCTTTATAGGATTTTACAAGGACATAAAAAAACCAAATGCACATACTGAGGAGTTCTCTCCTAAACCAATAAGAAAGTTTCTTTACAATAATAAAACAAACAGTTTTAAATCTGCAGCTGTTGTTTCTACCATAGCATGGAGGCAAATACTTAAAAATATTTTAAAGATTCATGAATCAAAAGAGGAAGAAAAAGAAAGATCTTTATGGTATTTTGCTTTCAATTTGCATTCTAATCTAGCCCCTTCTTACACAAAGTGGTGTATAACCACATTAATTGAAGACTGCACATGAGCAGCGCTTTGTTGTGTCTGGATGCACATTAAAGTGCTAAATTTGTTTTTATTATTTATTTTAAATGAGGCACTCTTTGTCCAGAGTTCTTTAAATTTCATAATGGAAAGTGATTTTTAAAGACATAATGTATCAGCATTAGCACGATGACTCAAGCAAAGTCAATCCCCAGATATTATAGTAGAGAAGAGGAAATGTTCAGCAAAATATTTTTGCCTAACAGAACACACTTCTCATTGCAAACATGTTAGTAAAACCCCATAGGTGACCTGAAAATATTTTGAAGGAAGGAAGGAAAAGAAAATTTAGGATTATGTGCCAAATGCACCAATAACCTGGGTAAGAACATAAAATTCCCCCTGTAATTGTAGCTATGGACTGCTGCAGACCCTGCTGGTTCTAAGTTTAGGTCCAGGCACCAGAACTGAGAGCAGGAAACCTCTCTCTCCTGTGCTCTTAAGGAGTCCCTTCCTTGGCTCAGGCAGTGTGGAAGAGGAAGCTGCTTGATTCAGATGCAGAGATTACAAGAGCAGACCTACGGAGTAGACTGGGATAAGGCCGGGGCATGGGGGGGTTGATGGAGATGGTAGATTGATACTAGAAACCTACTGAGAGGAGCTTAAACTGGCTCGGCAAGTAGACTGGGACAAAGATATGGGTGGATAAATGCCGAGAGTGGATGAGAAGCCCAGGGTGGAAAACGGACTGGAAGCCAGAGGGGATAGGGAACTTGGGGAGAGAGCAGTTGACTGGGAAGATAGATCAGATGAGAGCTGGGAGGAGGGGAAATTAGGACTGGGTGGGCAATGAGACTGGAACTGGGAGGAGTCATCCAGAGGGGTGAAACTAGGGATTGATGGGCAAGAAGACTGGAGTGGGATGAGAAGCCAGTAGAAAGTGGGACTGGCTGAGTGAAGAGAATGAGACAGGGAAGAGGAGCCTGGTGTGGGAAAGAGACAGGACTGGGACACAGACAGGCTGGAAGGGATGGAGCAAAAGAGATGACACTTGAGAGGACTGGGCAGAAGAATCTGTGCCCACTGGAGCACACACCCCTCCTCCAAAGCCTGGAATGGAACCTAAGTCTCACCATTCTCTTATGCATGTGAAATCCAATGGCAAAGTGTTCTATCCCCCTCTAGAGAAGTGGTTCTCAACCAGGGGTCCGGGACCCCCCACGGGGCCACAAGCAGGTTACAGGGGGTCCGTCTAGCAGGGGCAGCATCAGACTCACTAGGGACCAGGGCAGAAAGCCGAAGCCCCACTGCATGGGACTGAAGCCTGAGACCCTGAGCCCCAACACGTGAGGCTGATGCTGAAGCCTGTGGCATGGGGCCCCAAGCAACTGGCCTGTTTGCTACCCCTAATGCTGGCCCTGGCTTTTATATGCATAAAATCAGTTGTTGTGACACAGATGGGCTGTGGAGGTTTTATAGCATGCTAGGGGGCCTCAGAACGATAAAGTTGAGGACCCCTGCCCTAGAGGTTCATTCACACAGAGGAGAGATTGACCACCTACTTACTCCTAGGGGAATTCTGTGCCATTGCGCATATGCAGAATTCATGTGCCACACAGAATTTTTTTTCCTCAGCAGATAATGCATTTTCATGAGAAGTATTGCAGTTATGCCTTTCACTGACCAGGGACCGCTGTGGTGTCAGAACAGAGAGCAGCTGATCCCAGTCGGGAGCAGCCCGAGCTGTGAATAGGGAAGAGAAAAGTCTGCGTTCCTCACAGCACTGTGCCCATGTGGCCAGGTCAAAAGGCATGGGATACATGGGGCTACGGGGGGGAGGGTGCAGGGACACAAGGGGACGGGGAAGAGGTGCTTGAGTTGGGGTGCAGGGCCATATGGGGATGGGGGAAGGGGCTGGCTAAGTGTGTGTGTGGGGGGGGGACGGGACACATGGGGACAGTGGCAGATGTGCCCGACGCAGAGAGGCTGGGGTCAGCCAGGGTCTAAATGGGGAAGGCACCCTATCAATCCCCTCATTCCTCCAGCTCCAAACAACAACAACAAAACCACCCCAAAACAGTTCCATACTTCTCCCACCCACACACACCAACCCTCCCAGTTCACATCCAGGCTCCTTCCCAGCAATTACTTCCCTCTCCCTCCACTCCTCCGTTACCCTGGACTCCCCCAAGCCTTTGCACTGCTTCTGAGGGGTGCAGGAAATACATTTCTGTATTGTAGTTTAAAGAATTATTACACAAAGTTCTTTATTAATATGCCTAGTAAAGAATCTATTTGTCAAAAATTTCCAGAATCTTTTTTATTGTCTGTATTGCTACAGATATACTTGCTGACAGGTATTTTGAAATAAATTACCAAAATAATTGAAACTGGCATGTTTATTTTGTGTTATTTTGACAAATAAAATATGCAGAATTTTAAATTATTGTGCGCAGAATTTTTAATTTTTTTTTTACATAGAATCCCCCCCCAGCAGTAACCTATTACTGCTATAAATTACTCCTTTTGCTCAAGTGGCAGTGGTCGGTGTGGTGGAGCTAAAGGTCCCAACCCTGCTGACAACCCACATGAATGTCAATATGATTCCACGTGACTGAATTTGTTCTTTCAGTTCATTTTTTTAAAATCCTTGGAAATTGCACATAAAACACTAAATTAAGGTGTCAAAGTCAAGCATTCAAAAGTTAGGAAATGTAAGAATTAAGACTGCCTATGAAGATAAAGTGCTTCTAATTTGCCCCCACCCCCACACTTATGCACAATAGTCTGTAATTACACAATCACATGCTTCCGCGCCCCCCCCACAGGACTCCTGCCTCATTCAGTGTACAGGATGGATTGGTTCCGAGGATGGATCAAGGCTGTGCAGTGAAGGAGCCTTGACTGTGTGACCCTTGCTTCATTTGTTCTGGAAGTTGGAAGGTACATAGAGAATGACACAAGGGATTGCAGGAAGAGAAAGGATGGTCTCACTGTTAGGGCAGTTGAATGCTGCCCTAGAGAATGTTATTCTACTCCTGACTTTGCCACTGAGTTCCTATACATTGTTGTGCACGTCACTTAATCCAAACTTTTCACTGGTGGGTACTAATTGTGCGTTTCATTTTCTCAATGTTTGAGTTGACACCCAAGAATCTAACAGCAGAAGTGTTGAGCACTTGACAATTTAGGTTGGTGGGACTGTGCTTTGAACATAACATGCTATATCACGCTAAAGACTGGGGGGGGGGGGGAAATCAGATTTTAGGTGCCTCAAATTGGGCACTCACAATTAGTGGATACTTTTGACCTTAATCTCACGGTGTCTCAGTTCTCCATCTGTAAATGGTGATAATTATACAGCCTCATCTCAGAGCGGGTGTTGTGAAAATAAACTCCTTACTCTTTATGAAGGACTCAGCTACAATAGTGCTGAGTGCCAAAGAGCTCTATAAGGAAATTAATAATTCTGTCTTCAGAGAAAGGTTTGAATAGCATGCAGTAAATAAGGGTTAGGGCTACACACTGAACAATGAGGAGAAAAAAAAAAATATTATCTACTCATTAAATCAGAACTTTCCATCCTATCCACTGAATGAGGCAGCGGTCTTGTGAGAAAAAAATAGTATGCCATCATGTAATTAAAGAATGTATCACAATGTATATGCACAAGGTGACCAGATTTCTGTTGCACAGGCAACCTTAATTCTGGCATTTCCTCACTTTTAAGTGCTTGACTTTGCAACTTTACTAATATTCTTTTAATCAACGTACTCTTTTGGGGGGATGTAATAGATATACTTTGGCAAATCATTCAATTCAGTAATTGAACACATACCGAGCATTTGACTACATGATGCGCTACTAAGATTTTCTGGAACCTCAATTAAAGAGAATTCTCTATTTAAACACAGGTTAGTTTTCCAATAATCATCTGTTTTTTTTCCCCCCCAAAAGAGATGCCCCATCTTCCTCTTCTTTCACGAGTCTTTTTTAAAATTGGAGTCTTTCTTTAAATTACATTCCCTTGCAGGTTGTTTTAGTAATAGCCTCATTAACTGTGATTAGTTTCAAAATAATCTCCCTTCCTCACTTGACTTTTTTTTTTTTTTAAACTAAAGATTCCAACAACATTGTGTGAGTTAACTGATTCTCTGAATGAGGAACAGAAACTAGATGTAGCAGGGATCCTAGTGCCCAGATGATCATCTCCTTACACATTTTGCTAACCCTTGAGATGGAGGAGGTGGTTTGGTAAGAAAGTTCTCTCAAGTGCCCCCATCCCTATCTGTGCCTTCCTGACTGCATTTTAAGACTATGGGAGGGAACTAGCGCTTCCTTAAGCCAGGAAAAAATTATATAAAAAAGGACGTTCAAGGCAATATGGAGTAAACAAACAACAAATCCCAAGATGGGCTGACCAAAAAAATTTCTGGGGCCTAAATAATTTTTATATATGTGTATGTGTGTGTGCGCACGTGCACGTATACACACACAGTGCTACATAGGAGGATTCATATACATATACACAAATATTCACACATGCGTACATCTCACATATTTATTTGTGTAAACCAGACAGCAAGCAAGCAAAAATCTGATAATCAAAATATTAACATCCTTGTAAATCAGGATAGACGGCAGATCCAGGAGGGCAGCAGTAAGTTTCCTCCACTTAGAGCGCCACAATACCATTTCTAAAAGCATTCACCTTCCAGACTCCTGTGATGAGATTTTCAAGAGTGCTCAGTATTTAAAAACAAACTCCTTTGGACTTAAACTGAGAGCTGATGTAGGCCAACAGAGTTCAAAGCATAATCCTATCTCACCCACTTCCACAATATACCTTACTTCCACTTATTCAGGGAACAAGAGACTTATGATCAGTTCTGCTTCTCCCAAACTCAAGAGTTCTGTGCAAAGGGTTTTAAACTATGTATATTGCCGCAAAGTGAACCTCTAGCCAGATGGCCAAAGAATCTATATTTGAATACTGAATACCTATTTGTGGTGGAAAGAAAAAAAAAATTGAAGCTATTAGCATTCCTTTGTCAGCAGTATTTGAAACACAGGACACTCATGTATCATTTTGGGGAAGTTAGTGATGTCACTGGCACAGATGACAAACAGCCACTCACAAGTTGCCAGAAGGGTGGACTGGCAGAACAAAGGAATACAATAAGTTACTAATGAACAGATAGCATGCAATTTAATAACCACAATATATCTTACACTTCGCTGTATATCTTAGAAATGTTCGGAAGGAGTCTACCAAAGTGTATAACTCCTCACAAACATCTGGAAAAAGACATCCTTCAAGAAATGATTCTTATATTTAAATAATTGTTGGAAGCCGTTTCACACACGAACTACTTACCACACTGATTAGTTTTGTTTTGCAGCATCAGATTGAATGCTGACGTGATGACTGGCTAAAATATGGACTAATGATACTCATGTCACTACTAGTCAAATACAACTAATCATCACGCAATAAAATGCTGACCCCTTGTAACATGGAACTGGTAGCGTACTTTTAGCCATATTAGTGGCAAAATAGTTTGCAGAAACATTAGTCAGGGTTTGCTTTACCATGTTTGGAGCCAAATCATGCAGACTCTACTGTGAGAAGACCCAATCAAGACTTGAAAAATGTACCTAAGCCACTCCACAGGGAATTAAGCTGATTAACCAGATGAAAGATATCCATGGTGCCATAGCTCATGCCCTCACAGCCACACAGCCTTTCCTTATGCCCCCACAGCCGCATCCATTGCGATTTAAAGGACTAGAACAGTTATCCTGTCTATTAAGCACTGTAATTGTATTTTGAGGGTTATTGATCCAAGAGTGCTTGGTTGTTTCCGTATTCAGAAGAGTATTAATAAAGTTGATATTCTTAGTTTAATAATTTTTTCTTACAATAGTGATATTGTGCAATATAGGGAAGCTGTTAAACGCTTCCTGTTTCCAGTCCATTTTTACATTGTTTAAAAAAAAATACCTGTCAGCTTACAAGGCAGCTGTGGGGGTGTGGGACTTGCACCCATTCTAGGCACCACCAAAAATTATACAAACCTGCCGCCCTGAGTGAATATAGTGTTTATGGGAATGAGGGGTTAACAGCAATGACCTGAAACAGGCATGGTGAAGGCAGTTAGCATGAGGCCACCCCCACATACTTTTGGTCAACATAGCTCATACCTAACATTTCTTACTGCTCAATTTCTGCATATCTATTGACCCAGAAACTAAACTGTGCCCATCTGTTGTGATTAAATGAACAGCACGAACCTTAAATCAATTAACACATTTGGATACCTTTTCTGTCTTTGTTTGACTTCACAAGTTGTAATGCTAGCAACAGTTTACTGAACAAAATGTTCTTCTAAACCTTTCCTAACAAAAGATGCAATTGTTGTTATTGCTCAAGTATGATTTTAATGTAACCACAAGCCTTCACCTGAGATCTCACCTGTTTTGTTGACTTTTTAGTTCCATTAAAAATCTTCCATGCAAGCCCATTGCCACCATTGGCAATATGTCGGCCAACGTCAAATTCCCTGGTAACAGGATTTCCCATGACTGCACTGGTGACATCAGCTGTTACCTTTGTAACGGTACTTTTCAACTTATTCAGCATGGACTCCATTTTCCCAATTATATGCTATCACGTTAGCCTACAAACAGAAGGGGGGGGGGGAAATCATAATTCTTTCCATTTCTGTTAAGGGAAGGTACTGAAAATGGTTAGTTTACATTAGTGCATGTTATTAAAAACACAGAACACAAAGCCAGCTATGGGAAATCTATATTTTAAAAGGGAAGAGTAAAGCTTTATTTTTTTCTTAAAAGAGAAAACCTGCCTAAGATCTCAAATCATTAACAGTATAAATGTATATTTACACTGAAGACATTTTAAAAATGAGTCCTCGCTCTCTCTCACTGTACCTGCCAAAACCCACGCTCAAAATTCAGTGTTTTACCTGAACCAACTGCAGATGTTACTAACACTTTCTGTTCTGATGTGTTAATGAGTCCATCAACTGCTGCAGGGAAAGTGGAGGAACTGCTTTTTCTATGCTTTTCTTTAGAATTAGTGCTTCTACATGGTTTGCAATTTAAGAGATTCAAGAGTCTGGTTTAGAATAAAGTTCATTTTCACCTGTACTATATATTACTATTATTTCCTCACTTAATTGAGGTAGTTAATTACAAACAACTGCTGCCAGAGATACCAAGAAAACACTACTGTCCAGCAGCTCAAACCATGAATATGAATATCTTTCTGCTGCTGGGTGTGCAATTGGGGGAATAGGACAAGAAACTTGTACTGAAACTGGGAGAGAAACATATCTGTCTTGTTTCCTACCTGCAGTAAGAAATGAGGCAGGGATGGAACACAAGGAGAAATTAATTGCTAGTAACAGTTAATATACATAGAACACTCAAAAACACACTCTAAATTAAGACAGCCTCCAACTTCATTTCAAAGAGAGGGCATGGAGAAATATTCATTTCTCCACCAGACAAAGGTGAAACAAACTTGAAAAAATAGTGCACCAGTGAATATTTAAGAGTGTGCAGACATATTGTTTAAATTTATAGCCTTACTGGTCACATACCTAGGTAACCACAATATTATTCTTATAATAACTAAGTCATTACCTTCTGGCCAATTAGCTTTATGGGGTGGTTTAGTACATTTAGTTCTTACCATCTTCTTTCACATTTAAGACATATTTACATGGATTCGGAGTATCATTTCACCCACCATCCTAAAGAATACCACTATGTTTTCCAAAGGGAAGAGAGGGTATTTTGGGGTGATAGCAGATGTTTTCAAAATTATGAAAAGTGACAGAAATAAGCAGGGGACACAATATCAAAGAATGAGGTAACTAAGATTAAATTAAAGATGGTAGCTGTTTCATGCAAGTTACATTTCATTTTGATCACCTGCAGGTAAGTGAGTTTAAGTCATTTGTTTTCAGAGGTTAGAATTGGGGGTGAGGGTACTGGTGGGGAGGGACACCTCCTGGGTGACAATACTCCCTAAATTTATAATTGTTATATTTGTAATCCTTTTCAGTTTTTTGATTTCTGCTGAACACTTCACCCTACTTGTGCTTGTTGGAGGAAACGTGTTGTAGAAAGGAAGGAAGTTGCCTACTTAGGATCCAGTCCTATAAACATTTAACTTTAAGCTCATGAGTATCCCCCACGTCTTCAGTGGGACTACCCACTGCATAAAGTTAGGCATGTGTGTAAGCATTTGCAGGACCAGGGCCTTAATTACTTAGGTATGAAGAGTTAAGTATTGGTAAATAGGTTCCATCTGAAGCAACCGAACTTCATGATATAGAACCACGCCAATACAGCAGAAGTTTCCTGTTCAACCAGCTACTGAACAGGAATAGAGAGACCAAGGAATGAGGAAGACAATTATTTCAGAGTAATTATTTATTGAACTGTAGAATGTTAATGCTTTGTTGGAGAGGCTAGTGAAAATAAGTTAAGAGAAATTTACTTATTAAAAATTTTATATATATATATATATATATATATATATATATATATATATATATATATACACACACACACACACACACTTTGTGTATTGAGTTAAGGTAAGATGTTATACAAATTGTAATTGTGTCAGCCAAGATAAAGACTGATTTCTTATATCTAAACTCCCCAAGCTAAGGAAAAGCATTGCCTACCTGATAAGTATGGAAAAACACCATGCCTCATAGGTCGTAGGACAGCCTGAAATAAAGAGATGCTGGTATCTATAGTCCTTCAGGACCTTATTCTACAGCCATTCTGCATGGGTGTTCCACATGCAAAAGGACTACAGAATCAGGCCCCAAGCAGATACCAAGATAAAAATATATAGTATTTGTTTCCTGATATTGCTTTTTCTGCAACTGAAGATTCCACTCAGATAGGCAGAAACAATATATTTCAGTTTAACCCCTTCTAAGTGTCTCCATTTCTGAAATGCTTCGTCATGTAAATTTGGGCCCAGTCACGCAAGGTCCTGAGCGCACTCTATCCCTGCTGGGATTAACAGGGTGGCACTGCTCAAAACCCCACAGAATTTGACTCTTCACTAGTATATCAATATCATAAGAGCTATACTGGTAACTTTTTAGCTGCACCTTGTTGGATTTTCACTGTGGAAGGATAGCATATAGGACTCCATGTTTACTAGTCTTGGCTCAAAAGAAGAGAAACTGTATCTTCCAAGGATGTGCAACACAGAATGAATCTCAGTGTATAGAAGGGGCATAGTGGGCAAAGGACTAAGGTAAAACAAGTCTGTGACACTGGAATCAAATATTAAACGAATACTTATGTGTTACCTCAAGCTTGTTAAAACTAAGTAAACTAGACCTAAATTATTTTTTTGCCATTTATATTACTTACTTTTGTATTTCAAAAAAAGAAAAGGAGTACTTGTGGCACCTTAGAGACTAACAAATTTATTAGAGCATAAGCTTTCGTGAGCTACAGCTCACTTCATCGGATGCAGTGAGCTGTAGCTCACGAAAGCTTATGCTCTAATAAATTTGTTAGTCTCTAAGGTGCCACAAGTACTCCTTTTCTTTTTGCGAATACAGACTAACACGGCTGCTACTCTGAAACCTTTTGTATTTCATTCAGCATGGACAATGAAACTAGAACAGTCAGTTTCTATTTCTGGTATTAACCCACTAGCACAGGTCTTTGTGTTTGAAGTCACAACATGGGAGGGGCATCTTTAAAAACCTGATTACACTGGAAGTATGAAGTAAACACTTCCTGTTCATATTCCCCTTTACATGTTCAAATTCCTTATATATGCTTAAATTTGAAGAAGAGTCTCTCTGTTGAGAGGTGGAAGAATGAATGAAATTGCTTCCAATTAAACTGGAGGAAGCATTCTCTGCTAGAGGTGGCAGTTCCATGTGGTAACTGTATTGAAAAAATTGGAGAAGGCAGTAAGGGAGGATACTAACAAAAAATCATCATCAAGAGTGAGGATTTACAAATAGGCCTGGTATGCATGATCAAACCTGCTCCTTCCCAACTTGGCACTGCACAAAGTTAAACCATTGACTAATTCAGCAGAGGAGAGAGATAATGAGCTAATTTTATCTCTCAGCATGCAGACTGTTTTCATAAATTAATGTCTGTTAATACTGCCGATATATTTTTATAAATCCTTGTGTGGACAATGTGACTGAAATCTAAGATGGGTTTTGTTCTATAAAAATAGTTTATTACTTGTTTCAATTACACCATATTAAATGTCAGTTGAAATAATATATCTAGAGACACAATCCACATGGAGCAAGTACATAAAAGATTTTAACTTGGGGAGTGACAATTTCAATACCACAGATTAGTCAAAACAGTTGTATGTAAAATATGAAAGTTAACAGCAGCTTCTTGAGCAGTATTTTCACGTCTAAAATTGAGCTACTATACATAGAAAAAGTAACAAATCACAAGACAATGATGTAATAATGTCAAGCATCAACAAGGCATAAAGTATTTTACACTTTTAAATTAAAACGCAGAAGAGACAAAAAAGCAAGGAAACTTCAGTATCTTAGTAACTATAATACTCAAGACAACAAGGGGTGGGCACTCTAGAAATATTTAAGATAGAACTTTTCTTTTTCCTGTTTGACATTTGAGTACAATATCTATACAAAAACAGGACCCAATTCTATAAATTGGTGGGTGTGGGGGAGCCCTTACGCTTTCATGGAACCCCTTTAGAGTCAGCAGGGGCTCTGTGACGGTGTTTGCCTACACAGATCAACTCGCAGAACTCAAGCTTTACAATTTTGCTCAGGTAACACGTGAATAAGTGGCACAAGATAGGGGAACATTAAGAATACTGAAAATAAGAATAAAGCCAAAACAAATAAGCCTCCAACTCCGCCTCAGTTTTCATTTGAGTAATCACTTTGAGCTAGTTTATTCTCTTTTCTATTGTGGTCATGTGAGTGTGTGTGTGGGGGGGGATGTTTGTGTGAAACCATCCCCCATGGCTGTATCAGCGCTCTGCCTGGTTTGTGACATCCCCCCTTAGCAAGGCTGAGACTCCACTTGTGAGCAAGGGAGCAGGGAGCTGAAAGACCTAACACCACCCTATCAAAAGTGCCATTCCACAGAGCTGGCTAGATACACACAGTAGTGCACCCTACAAAAAGTAGAAAGAAAAGGAGTACTAGTGGCAACTTAGAGACTAATGAATTTATTTGAGCATAAGCTTTTCTAAGCTACAGCTCACATCGGATGAAATGAGCTGTAGTTCACAAAAGCTTATGCTCAAGTAAATGTGTTAGTCTCTAAGGTGCCACTAGTACTCTTTTTCTTTTTGCGAATACAGACTAACACGGCTGCTACTCTGAAACCTACAAAAAGTAGATTTCTCCCCACCCGCTCAACAGTGGCGCACAGGAGCAACTAAGTCTCAGTGGGGTATTTTTGATACCCAGTGGCTCCCAGTATTCTCCCTACAATCAAGCCTTCCTTTACTTGTAAAAACAATTCAAAGCACATTATTTTTGAAAAGCATAATTATTATGGATTATGTAAAGTACCAATGATAACAGGGCAAAGCATATCCTTATTTCATCATGAGTTCTGTACCACAGGGCAAGGCTGAAAACCCCAAACCCTGCAAGCTACCAAGTGGAGAGACAACAGACCAAGTTATTCATTATAGGCTCCCAGCAGGGGATTGGGAGAGAGCGGGGACAAGCTGAACTATCACACGAGCCTCATAGGCACAAGAGCCCTTCGGGCGTTGGCGTGTCCGGCCAACAAAGGCCCCGCAGGGAGCTCCTGTCAGAGCTTTGCTCGCCACCTCGCCTGCACCCCCCCACCTCCTCCGCCCCGGGGGGAGGGGCAGAGCGGAGAGTAGCTCAGCAACCCCCGCCCCGCCCCGCCCCGCCCCCAAAGGTTTATAGTGAGTGATTAGCCGCCCAGCCCGGCGCTCCGGCCCTGCACAAAACACGGCCCCGGCTCCTGGGCGAGCGGGTTCCCGGTGTCGCTAGGCCAGAGGTAGCCGCTGCCGCCCTCTCACCTGCGCCTAAGGGAAGCTGCGGGGGCCGTGTCCCGCCGTCCGCGTCGCGTCGCGTCGCGTCCTCCAGCCGCGGCTCAGCCCCGTCTCCCTCGCGGCTACTCCATGGCGATCGAACCAGCGCCCGGGCCACCGGCCACCCGCCCCACTACGCTCCCTCACTTCCGCCACGGAGCCAGGGCGGGGCCGGAAGTGACGGTGCGGGAGGCGGGACAGGAAAGTGGCTGGCTATGGCGGCGCGTTTGACTCCGCGGTTCAGGAGAATCCACAGCCAGAGCGAGCTGGGCGCGCGGCGGCGGGGCGCAGGTGAGAGCGCCCCGGCCTGGGGCTGGTCCGCTTCCCGCCGCCGCCTGAGGGCCCCACCCCCCACCGGTGCCCGGGGGCGCTGGGGAGGAGGTTGTGCGTCCCGGGCCGGGGCTGCCCCTGCGAAAGGGCCGGTCCGTGTGGCCCGCGCCCGGCAGCGGGCGGTTTAAAGCCGGCTGGGTTTTGCTGGTGTCGCTCAGCTCCGGGGACCCCGAGTAGGGATGCCAACGTTGTAGTCTCAGAAAACCGAACACCCTAGCCCCGCCCCTTCCTCGAGGCCCCGCCCCCTGCTCACTGCATGCCCCCACCCTCAATCCCTTTCACTGGGCTGGGGCAGGCGGTTGGGGTGCGGGGGAGGGGTTGAGGGTCCTAATTGGGGGTTGGGCTCTGGGGCAGGCCAGAAGTTAGGGGTTCAGGGTGCGAGAGGGGGCTCTGGTCTGGGATTGGGAGTGGGGATGCGGGAGGGTGAGTGGGTTCTGGGTGGGGCTGGGGGTGAAGGGTTTGGGTGGGGGCTCAGGGCTGTGATGTGGGCTTACGTCGGGTGGCTCTGGTCGGGGGGGGGGGGCAAGGCGGGCTGCCTGCCTGTCCTGGCACCTCACTGTGCACAGAAGTCTGGGTCCTAGCTGGGAGACCAGGAAGACTCCACCTGCTGCTCTTGCCTGCATCCCTTACGCCCTGCCCCCAGATCCCGTTGGCTGGGAACTGGCCAATGGGAGTGCGGAGCCAAAGCTCGGGGCAGGGGCAGCACATGGAGCTCTGTGGCCCCCCTGTGTAGGAGCTGGACCTCCTGGCCACTTCCAAGCCGCAGTGCAATGCCAGCCTGAATAACTAGGGACTAGCTTGCCTTGGCGCCGCAGCACCGCTGACTGGACTTTAACTGCCTGATCGGCTGTGCTGACCCGAGCCGCCAGGGTTCCCTTTTGACCAGGTGTACTGGTTGAAAACCAGGCACCTGGTCACTGTATACCTGGCCCAGTCTGTGAGAGCCTGAACAGCTGAGCCTGCCCAGGGTGGAGGGCCACCCCTCTGGGTGTGCACATGGGGGCGTCTGAGCCCTGCTCAGGAAAGGGTGTGGGGAGATTATGAGAGTCCTAGTCTTGGTCAGGCCTTTTGGTTTTACTGGAATAAGAAGAGACTCACAGCAGCGGGGTGGGGGAGGAGGGAGGTGAAGGCAGCATCTTCGGAACTGCCCTCCTAGGGCAAGGGTACTGGAACTAGGGATGCTGGAGGTGTGGCAGCACCCCCCGGCTTGAAATGGTAATAACAACCAAATATGTGGTTTCCGCCCTCAGCACCCCTATTCTGGGGGGAATAACGTACCCCTTTCTGAGCTCCCTTTGTAACGCTGGGTGCAGCTGCCTGCTCATGCAATGTCAGTACCTAGATTGGTATTTTGATACTGTCAGAGTAGGTGTAGGAACTAGGGGTGCTGCTGCACCCCCTGGCTTGAAGTGGTTTCCATCATATACAGGGTTTACAGTTTGGTTAAATGGCTCTCAGCACCCTCACTATAAAAATTGTTCCAGAACCCCTGGATACTGTAGGATATAAAGGGTTAAAATAGTTTAAAAAGAAGAAAAATATTTTTGTAGGCCATATAAGGTGGCTCTGCTAGCAGTTGTCGGAAGGTCTTGAAAGAGTTCATTGCTAATACAGTATATGCCTAACCAAGTTGGAGCCAACCAACATGTGTCTAAGCACCCATGGATTTAGTTCTTTCTTGAGTATCTTGATCAAATACTTATGAATGTTTGTTGCTGTTTGAATGTAGTAGTTGCTTATGTTTTAGGCTTTTACACATTTAGAGCAATTATATAACTCCCCTTGGACTTTTGGATTTAATAAAGCAATTTATGGTTAAACTAGTATCTGATGGTGCACGGTCTTACTTTTATCTATAATAATAATTCCAACAGATTCTTTTCATTTTAACCAAAAAATCTCAATGTAACAGATTTTTTTTATTTAGCATGTTCTTGTTTTCCTTTCCTGGCATAAGCTTGCCTGTGTATGACCTAGTGTCAAATCAATGCAGGAATAAGTTTGCTATTTTGCTACCATTTATCTATGTAACTTAAATGTTACAGTAAGTGTTTACGGTATGTAAACTTAAATGTTTTAGTAACGTGAATGTTTAAATATTTTTGCAGGAAGCAGTGGTCCTTTTCAAGCAACTCAGTTATGGAATGGCATTATTCATGCTCTTCAAAGCCAGGTGGAAATAAAAAGAAGACGACAACACCTAAAGACGTACAGAAACTGCTTTACTGGCTCCAATGCTGTTGATGTAGTGCTGGGCTATCTTATGCACAGTATGTACCTAAGTAGTAATGATCTTTCTCGACTGAAGGGAGTCCGTCTGTGCCAGGCTCTGATGGATCACAAGGTTTTTGAACCAGTTGGACCAAAACTATTCAAGAATGAGAGAGAGCTAGAGTTTGAAGACACAAGTAATAGTCTTTATAGATTTATGGACAGTCTTATTTCTCCTCTTTTATTGAAACGGAAAGGATATATTGAGAATTTGTCCCCTGAGGAAATACTTGAACTTGAGGCGAAAAAGCTTTCACGGTTAGTAATGCAGATGTACACGTTTAAAGAATCTCTAAAATGTGGGCCCAATAAAAACAACAATGCCATCTTACACAATCATGAATGGGAAGAGGTACTCCCATGAGACACTCTGTTTAGATGTCATCCATGCTATGAAAAAATCTGAGACCCAATTCAAAGGCAAGATATTAATTATGGAAGAATAAAAAACATTTCTTGATTGTTATCTTGTGGATATGTGACTAAAATATTTACATTAGGACTTGAAAGACCCACTTGTTCAGACCCAGCTTAGGGGAGCTGTGATTTTTAGGGACCTAAAAATGTAAATACTCATTCCAATTTTTATTTTTAATTATGTTTTTAGTGCTTTGTCTTCCAAAGAGATCCTTGAATGTGAATACACCAATTGTTAGTGCCAAACGTTCTCTGATGCTGCTTTGTTTCCTAAAAGATATTAACACTCTTCTCTATAGCTACCCTTAGATAGACCTTTGAGACCTGTGAAATGTGCTGTGACCAGTCCTTTGACACTTTGGGGAAACGCCACACTTAATTCACAATGATATCACTGAGGATTTTACTGGTGATACTAGTCACTTCAAGCTCCCGTCCCGCCAGCTGCCTACTTCAGTCTTTTCTTCTGGGCTATTGGCTATTCTGAGGGTGGGGTGGGGAGTGCTATGTCTGCACGTCCGTGCCTTGCTCTTATTGTTTCAAAAAAACTTGGAAAGTTCTTGCTTTCAGTCTGCATCAGAAACAGAAACAAATGTCAAAATTTTTCACAAAATGGAATTCTTATTTTATAGCCTGTTCTAATCCAGGCAGAGCACCCTTGGCTTTTTCTTGTGCTCCTCCATCTGTTGTCTCTTGTCTTATACTTAGATAATCCCTGTCCCAAAAAGCTTAGAATCTTTGTTCTGTGTTTGTACTGTGCCTAACACAATGAGCACCTAAGTGCTATGATAATACAAATAATAATTGCCATTTATCAATGCTTTTTTCATAACAGAGCAAAATGTGAAACAATTTCAAATCCCTTAGCACTAGAAGTTGCTGATAAAAGGATAGAGGAACTTCTACAAACTATAAATGTACATCCATCTTTACCTTTAAAGAACATAGTTAATGAACCAGTCTGTCTACTTTCAAAAAAAGGTGATTATATTTTATTTTATAAATAGAATATATTTTGTGCTATTCATGAACATTAAACTATAATTTGTTTATTGAAACAAGCAATGAATAATAGATGTTTTGAAAATTAGAAATATACCCTTTTCCAGCCTCTTAGAAAGAGTACTGGCACATCTTGCTGAAATATCGTTTCCTTGCATTATTATTTGAACTTTGTGTATCTTGCTACTTTTGTCGTTGAAACAAATCTTTTAAGTAGTGCCCAGGATGTTGCAGAAAGTGACTCTTGCACTGAAACCAAGATTTTTAAAAATGACTTGCACAGAATTCAGAGCTTGATCCTCGAGCCCTTACTCACACAGTTACTATAATAAATCAGTGTAGCTATTCATGCAATTTAAATTACTTCCATAAGAATTTCAGGATTGGGCCCTAGTTTAATAAATTACAAAAGCTTTAAACATAGTTTTAGTTTGCTTGAAAATAGAAGCATTTAAAATCCATATGACATAGGCCCATCAAAGTTCTTGCTATATTAGGAAATAACAAATTATGATAACACCCAGTAGACGTTTGTGAAAGGTGGGTGGGGACAACTCAACTATTAATTTAAAAATGCAGTGGATTCTCACCTCCCAGACTCAGTGATTCCTATCTCCTGCCTGGACTGCTATGTCCCTCTTGACCCCAGGTTGTTTGTGCCTCTGAGGAGAGGTTTACGGACAGAGGATGCTGCTATTTTCCTGCTTCTGCTCCTGTGTAGGTGAAGGAGGATAATCCTCACTATTTCCCAGCCTAAATCCAGAGAGAGGGTTTTGTTGGGGAATTTCCTCTGGCTGCTATTCCTACTGTCTCCAGTCTTGGGAGCAAGGGATAAGGAGGGGGCTGTCACTTCCTTCTCCCTGGCCCAGCTGAGGGACCACGTACTCCTGAATCCTGTTGTGTAGTCTGTCTGTGAAAGAGGCTTTCCTGGCTCCCAGCCCCATCCAGAAGTCTTGTGATTGAGAGGAGACTCTCTCTCCCCTAGTCCCTTCTGCCCTACCAAATGTTGCCTCCATGCACATAACCCAGGCTTCTTTGTGCAGGAGTCCAGGAAGAAAGAGCCCAGGTCACACTCCTAATGCCACACACTGGCAGTTCTTGCAGAGCCTGGGGAAGAACATTCATGTGAACTCCTCTCAAAAGCATACAAGACTACAGTGCAACTATCAACAAAACAGTGAAACTGATTCTATGCAGAGTAGTGCTAAATGCACACAGCAATCAAATAAAAAAAACTAAAAAGAATATTCTCTTTAAGCACCTTAGGGGCTCATATAAAATAGCCCATACCAAATTTTCAGATGGATATATGATATGCAAGCTTACATTGCCCCTCTTAAAAACACCTGTTGAGAGTCTTTTTGGTTATAAGGGTCTTTCCTTTTTTTAATGTATTTATTCTCATGTATTTTGTTACTGTATATATTAAATGTTAGAGCAGATAGTTAGTTATAAAAAGTAATAACTTAGACACAAAAATATTTAAAAGCTTTTTCCCAGTTTTCTTAAGACATTTTCCCCCTAAAAAATAAAATAACATTATTTACATATAATGAATATATTGTAAGCTGGGCTGACTTAATTTCAAATCAAGCAAAAATTCTTCTTTTTGATATTTACATACATGCTATGTGTACCTACTCTTGTTCCCAGTAACCTTGACTTCTGGTTTATTTTTTCCATCTTCCTGTTTGTACTCCCAGTTATAGATGATGTCTGGAAACAACAGACTCTGTTACGGCTACTGCAGTTAATTGATCTTCCAGTCCTGGAAAATATTTTGGAGTCTCCAAACAAGAGGAAAAATGATCATCTTGGCAGAGAAGAAGATCTGATTATCTCAAATACTTTCCTTGACAGAGAGGTTACATGCAGCCTAAATTTGCCCGAGTTAGTTATAAAAATATATATTTTATAAGAACTTATTTTAGGGCTTTCATAACTGAGGTATCCCAAAGGGGTTTATACAGTCCTTTTCTTGGTGGTTTGAAGTGGAGGTGCAGTAAGTGTGTAAAGCAAATGGAGCAGCCATTGTTACAGATAGCAAGGGAAAGCCCCTGCTGTGACAAAAGGGTCACTGTACCACAGAAAGAAAGATGTGGCAATTTGGTGCCAGTCTGTTTGCCGTTCCAAACCTTCCAGTATTTCTAAACTATTCCTGTTGATCACATCTGGGTTGATGTCATGTTTTACCACATGGCAGTACAGCTGAATAAAAGTTTCATTTTGTAGCCTGGAATGATGTGTTGAGGCCCAGCCTCTTGGATGTGGGTGGCCTGGGGTCAACTCATAAGAGGAATTTGTCTATTATGCTAGCACTTATCCTGAGCCATGTTTTGAAAAGTTAGTATGGTTTCACTTCAGGAGAAGTCATCAAATTTTGGTTCCTTTTTGATAAATGTTGGTCAGTCTGTTTATCCCCCAAAAAGCATCTGCATTACAATAGTCTTTGTTTGTTCATGTGGAAGATGTTTGAGAATCAAAGCAAAATGCATTGAGAGTTAGGTAACCAGCGAAGCTTCAGTTGCTGCTAGTTTCTAACTGGTTTAGCTGTTCAAATTAGTTTTAGGTGGTTGAAGGTGGCTTGAATTGATTCCAAGAAACACCTCTGGTCTTGAAGTCAATTAGCATAGATCCAGTTTTAAAATCAAATTAAGCTGAGCTATTTTTCTCTTTCAGCAACAGTTCCATTTGCGAACTCATGGTATATTCAAACAGTTGATTACAGTTCCAGTATCTGCATCCCTGAACCCACTAACCAAGGGTATTTTCCAGATTCATACTTCTTTGAAGTGGTGTCTCAGAATATTAGAGAGAATGGACTGAAATCAGGGTCTCAGCTGTGCCTTTTCAATTCTGTCTCTCTTTCTGGGTTGCATACTTTCTGGCAACCTACAGGGACGTTACTTATGCTTGGAAAAACAATTATTCGTATTCCCTTTGCTTATGCTGCCATGTGGGATGTGTATAGCCACACTTGGCCATGAACCATCTAGAACAGGGGTTCTCAAACTTCACTGCATGGTGACCCCCTTCTAACAACAAAAATTACTACATGGTCCTAGGAGGGGGGACTGAAGCCTGACCCCAAGGGCTTCAGCCCCAGGCAGTGGGCTTTGGCTTTAGCTTGGCCCTGGGCTTCGGCTTCAGCGCTGGGCCCCAGAAAGTCTAAGCCAGCCCTGGTGACCCCATTAAAATGGGATCGTGACCCACTTTAGGGTCCCAACCCACAGTTTGAGAATCACTGATCTAGAAGAATATTTCCTATTGGAGCCATAAATGTCCCCTTGTCGGACCTAACATTACAAGAAGAGAGTTGCTACCCTTCTTACCACATGCAGCGTTGTAGCTATGTTAGTACCAGGGTACTAGAGAGACAAGGTGGGTGAGGTAATATCTCTTATTGGATCAACTTCTGTTGGTGAAAGAGAGACTGACTATTTTGAGCTTACATAGAGCTTTTCAGGTCTGGGCTGCAGAAGAGCTCTGTGTAAGCTCAAAAGCTTGTCTCACCAACAGAAGCTGGTCCAATAAGCGAGATTACCTCGCCCACCTTATCTCTCCTCTTGCCCCAGGCAGTTGATGGTGTTGGAACCATCTGTGCATGATGCCTTTGCCTGCAGTGGCAATCTTTAGTGCTTATTTCTTGTTCTTTCCTAGTTAGTTGTTGGCTTCCTTTCATTTGTCACGGTTTTAAGTGTTTCATTTTTGTTTTTAAATTGAATGTCTAGTTTCTTTGCTCCTTTAAAGTTTCAGCCCCTGAGTTTGGTTGTGTAGCTGGATAACCTTTTTTCCCTTGTGACGGCTGAAACTGACAAGGCAGGACTGCACTGTCACAACTTGCATTTCTGAAATGTTTGTGACAGACTGCACCATTGTGGCTTCCTTTGTCTGAGGGAAGGCAAACTTCAGCCGTATTGTTGTAGTCTAGGGAGGCGAAAGTTGGTTGTTAATTGCAGCAATAATTCAGTGGACTTATAGCTACAGCATCCCACTACGTTCTTTAATTGCTTATTAAATAAGTTGTATGATGCTGTTGTTCAAATATGCATGTAGTTGTACGTGTCTGGTTAATTCTTTCTGAATTTTAGCTGAAATAAAGTTTTGTCTAGCATTAAATGTAAGTACTAAAACTAACTTTCTCTCCCCAGGCTTGACAAATGGCTTTGTGCAGCAATTGAATGCTTGGAGTATTTTCCAGACCAGCTAATAGTGATGGTTGGTCAGCAGTTATTTCAAATCAGTAACGAACCAAGTCACTTGAATATGCACAAGAAGACACTTTTTGATGTGATAGCAAAATATTATAATCAAATGAGGGACCCCCTTTTCAACAATCATGATCTTGATATTCATTCAGGAATTGTTGAACTTATAGGTAAGTGCATAATCTTTATTTTCACATTAAGGAAATTAAAACTTATCAACTAAATACTAATACAGACATCTTATGAGTAGAATCACTTTTTGATACTGTTTCCCTGTCAATCAAAAGAGGGATTCATAACTTATGGACTCATTTCTATTAATAGCAAATAAACTAACAAGGTAAGAGACCAGAAATCTTCTCTTAATTCTAAGATTCAATTCAGGGTATGATAAGTTCTTCCTGATTCTGCAAACTTTATGGCAAACAACTAAATCTTCCCAAAACAAAATAACAGCAAGGGTTACCTTAAACTTGGATTTTAATAAATTCTATCGTGAGTATGGTTTTTTTTTTTATTGTACCCCTTAGGACTTGCAGAATGTATGGAATGTTACCTTAATGCTCCATTTTCAGAGATACTTTACAGAGCTTAGTGCCATATGAGCTCAGTGATGATACTGAAGACATTGAGCATGTTCCTCCCTAGGGCTGACACTTGGCAAAGAGACCCTTTTTAATTAAAATAAATAAAGGGATCATAAAAAGAAATCTGTGGTAAGACTATAGTAAATTCCCAACCCATGATTACTAATTTGAAATCATTAGTTTAGTTAAAAAGGAACCATACCCTACCATACTTTCACATAAAGGGAGGTGGGGAAAAGGCTGGTGACATAAATCACTGAAAGAACGCTATGCTTTCCATACTGTAGCTCCCTCATTATTCTCCCTTTATTTAAAATCTCCTCTTAAGCTAAACAGTATGTTCTATGAACATGCCACGCTAATTTGTGCCAGTCCTGTGTCACTTTCCAGATTTTAGTCAGTTAAAATCTGCCTGGGGAACAGTTTCTAATGCAGGCCCAGCTTAGTTTCAGCTTCATTTTGGACAGGTGGTGGTCCTAACTTCATAATTAAACAGAGGTTCACTTCTAAATATATTAAGCATTCCACAGTTCTTTAGGTTTGTCTCCTGCTGCCCATCAGTCTACACAAGAAGCACAGCTCATACATACATACATTAGGAGGAGGTTATGCTTATTTTACCACTAGTTGCAAAGTGCAGGCTTTAGAGTTGCCTAGGGTTGCTTGTATATTATTCTTTATTCTGCTATATAGGCCCTGAGCTATAACCCTTTATTCTGCTATATAGGCCCTGTGCTATAACCCTTACTCAGATAAAGGTGCCATTGATCTCTTACTTCAATAGGACTGCAGGACCTGGCCTAATTTAGTTGTTGGCTATTCCAGATGGCAAATTTGGCCTGGGGTGGGGGAAGGATTGTTACATGCTCACACAATAACTGTTGCAGCCAATTGAAGACAACCTACTCTTGCTGTGTGTGCACTACAGATGCTGAAACTAGTATCTCCATGAACTCACAGCAAGCTTGATTTCAAAAATTATTTTTGCACTGTCAACAGAAGGCTGAAATCTTTTTTTTTTTAAATGAAACTTCCTGATCTGTGATTAAACCTCTGAGGCAGCTGGAAACTGTCCTTTATCAGTTATCTAATCTGTCAACTTCTCCATATTTTCCTTAACCTTGGTCTTCTGATGCTCTTCTTTTCTATATTTGCTCACTCTTTTCTTTTGGCTTTCAGCCCTCATTCATACTTCCTCCTTTTCCAAGTCTCAATGCGCTTATACATCAATTCTAGTTGCTTTTATTCTTTCAGAGAAAATAATTGGTTTATGGACCAGTCTCCTTTTAATTATAGTTTGCATTTTGCTAGACATAATTATTTGGACCAGTGTCTAGAGCAGAGGACTGGCAATCAAAGACCTTGGTGGCTCTGCCGCTGACCTGCTGTGACTTTAATCTCTCTGCCAGTTTCCCCCTCTGTTAAATGGGGATAAAGATACTTACTTTTGCAAATGCTTTGAGATCTACAGATGAAGAATGCTATATAAGAGTGTGATTCCTGCCATGTCCCTTTACCACAAAATGGGTGTAGCTTGGTGGTTTAAAAAGCTCATCAGCAATGGGAATGGCGCAACAGTGAGGCACGCTGGTCATGTTGCATCACATCATATAAAGGAGCAGTTAAGGATTCAGTCAAAGGTAGGGAAACACAAACTGTATGAAAAAGGTGAAATGGAGGTTCTGCATCTAGTTCATTTAAGACTTCATAATATCCAGGGGATGTTATTTTAAAAATATATTACTTGCCTAGCTCTAAGACAAGGAAGGCTACATGGTTTTAAGCCTATAATCAGAAATTGACTCCTATTTAAATACATTTTCTTGATTCTGTTCAAAGCAGTAGACTGCACTATATACAATATTTCACTAACATTGCAGAGAATGGAAAAATAGCACAAGCCCTGGAGGCATCACAGCTTTACTTAAGATTACTAGGGCCGAACATCCAAGAAGAACTGCGTAGGCTACTGATGTTTATGGTTGTTGCATCAGAACCTGAGGGCTACACGTTACAAAAACAAGTAAGTATTGCATTGAAACATAGTGTAGAAATTATCACTCCCCCATCGTAATATTAATAGACTTATTCTTTTAACAGCCATAGAAATTGACCGATCCATTACTAAATTTCAACCTGATGCTTTTAAAATAACTTAAATGTATTTTTTTCACAGTGTAGATTTTGTCACCTATTTATAACTATCATTTAGCTAACATCTAGAATAACTGCAAGCAAATCTAATCCAGGTCATTATTCTTCTGTTTTATAGTGTGATAATAGATCAGTGATCATCAAGATTTTTACCAAGGCCATTTTACAAAATAAAGGATTGTCAAAAACACAGACTGAACAGCTAATCCAGTTACTGATGAAGAATCATACTGAACTCTTCAAGGTATTTCCTTCTCATCTGACAAACTTTGACCTTGTGATTTTAGATGTTAATTGTCAAAAAGCAGCTTTATATGAATGTGCTTTTTTGTATCTGTCATGGCAACCTGTAAAAGCTACAGTGTCTTATAGGACCAGAAAGTGTTCCAGACTAATTCAGTTTTTCTGGACTACAGGGGAAATCTTTTAAAATTATCTACTTCCTCTCTACTTCCATTGTCCCCACTCTCAAATTCGCAGGCTCATTGTAGCACTTCTCTCTCTAGCAAAGCAGTGTTGGAAACAACTCCCTGCAGAAGCCAGCTAATGTACTTAGAGGGAGTCCTTCAAAGCTGAAATTTTGCAGAGGCTGAGCACATACTGGCAGTGTCTTTCAGCCCCAGGAATTAACTTAGTATTTTAAAATCTTACTTGTGGCAGTTAATATAAACCTAGTAGGTAAATCAATTTTTTCCCATTTGTCAATGATAAATCCATTGTGAATAAGCAGAAATACTTTTTCAGTTACATTCAACTATATCTTGCATATGAAAAGATGTACTTTTTCTAGCTATTTAATTTTTTTCAGATTTTAGCCAATGCATATTAAAACTATAGTATTTGTTTTAGTTATTTTTCCAGTTGGAAAACGAATTAAAAAGACAACTAGGAAAATGTCTGGTAGTTTGAACTCCATCTCAGCTGCCTGAAAATGGTGGAAAATTAAGTGGTAAATATTCTCTAGATAGTGTATATGGCGGGGGGGGGGGAATCCTCATATTAAACCAACTCGCTGTCTGAGGAACACAATGCTCACATGTCCCTTTTTATTTCGTATCAGCTGGGGTCAGAAATGGAAGCATCAAAATAGCATAGGAAAAGCTGCTATTGCACTATTTCTGGTTCAGTTGAAATTATCAAGTACTAGAAATAGGGAAAGACAGTCTGTGTGAGATGTCTGTTGCTCAGGTAAAGAATTCAATAAACATCAGGCGTTTGAGATGCTTACTAGAACTTTCAAACCTTGTGAGTTAAGCAAGGAATCTATTCCCCTTGAAGGGAAATGCATGTGGATGATGATCAGTACTTAATCTCCCAAACCCTCTTTTCTTCCCCCCTACATATAGAATCACTTACTTTGGCACATCCCTTGCTTTTCTAGAACGCTGCAATTATAGGAACTTGGACTCCAGTGCTTCAAAGAGCTGCATACAGATGGACCTCTGCACCCACACACAGCCCTTTTAAAGTCAAATGGGCCTGCCCCCATACAATTCATTGAAGTATTGAGGCCTTAAGCAGCTGACTCAATGCTATCTTGAAATGTTGCCAAACTGAATTAGTCTATTTTTAAAAAAATGAACTTTTTAGTGTAAGGTTATGTACAGAGAGGTACTACTACTTTTCCATGATAAGCTTGAGTTAGAAACCACACTTCTCAAGCTTTGGCCAGAAAGGACCAACTTGCTTGAAATTTCACTTGCAGGATCTTAGCCCAGGATAGAATATTTCTGGATACGCTGGGAGAAATTTTTAAAAAGCTGCTTGGAAGATAAAATATATTTCAGTTCTGGGATACTTTCCTGTAATTTATTTGGTTTGTCATACCTCCAGAAGTTTTGGCTTAGAAACTTAACCTTTGATTTATCATCTTGGCCTGTATGGGGGGAGGGGATTAGCTTGTTTAGACATTTCTGCATTTCTTACCTACTGAAGCCTTCTACAGATGACCAGAATGGAAGTGTGACACTAGCAGGTGGGGTGGTCTGACGGGGCAGTTCCCATCCATCTTACTATCTTTAAGGATACCTGTCACCTAACATTTAAATCCTTTTTTAATAAATAAATATTTTTAGTTTCTCTAACTTAAGTTGTAGATAAGACTGAGCAGATGAACTTTAAGAACAGATTTCCTTAAAAGAACCTTGCAGTTTTACAATCAGTCTGAACTTTTGACAGTCTGGAAATACACAATTAATACTATCTGAACAAAAAAAAAGTTAAGGTCACCCAAACAATTTGTATTTTTATCACCACCCCTAAAACAACCAGAAATTTTAAGTACTGCAATATAGACTCACTTATTAATGATTCCAAATAACAAATCATCTTACTAGGAAACCAAACTCTGAAATGGCTGTAAATTTACAGCTTATGGCCCTGATCCTGAAAACATTTTATGCGCATGCTTAACTTTATTATAAGGAGTAGACCCCTTGAAACCAGTGAGGTTAAGCATATAAATGTTTGCAGGATCTGAGCCTAAGTTTTCATTTAAAACAAAACTACGCTGGTCTTTCTGTCACTAATTTTCATGACCTTTAACTTTGTTTAAAAGTACAGTAGAACCTCAGAGTTACGAACCACCTCGGGAATGGAGATTGTTTGTAACTTTGAACAAAACGTTATGGTGGTTCTTTCAAAAGTTTACAGCTGAACATTGACTAAATACAGCTTTGAAACTTTTCTATGCAGAAGAAAAATACTGCTTTTAACCATGTTAATTTAAATGAAAAAAGCAGTGTCCTTACCTTGTCAAATCTTTAACACTGTCCCTTTATTTTTTAGTTAACACAATACTATGCTGTATAGCAGTTGTTCTCAACCCTTTTCTTTCCAAGGCCCCCCAACATGCTATAAAAATTCCACAGCCCATCTGTGCCACAATAACTGATTTTCTGCATATAAAGCCAGGGCCAGCATAAGGGGGTAGCAAGCAGGGCAACTGCCTGGGACCTAATGCCACAGGGGCCCCTGCAAAGCTCAGGCTTTGGTGTCAGCCCCAGGTGGCAGGACTCAGGGCCCAATGTTCAGCCCCATGTGGTGGGGCTTTCGCTTTCTGCCCTGAGCCCCGGGGAGTCTAACGCTGGCCCTGCTTGGAGGACCTCCTGAAATCTGTTCATGGCCCCTCAGGGGGCCCTGGCCCCCTTGTTGAGAACCACTGCTGTACATTTGCTTTTTTTGGTCTCTGCTGCCTGATTGTGTACTTCCGGTTCCAAATGAAGTGTGTGGGGTTGACTGGTCAGTTCGTAACTCTGAGGTTCTATTGTACATTACTACTACTTGAATTTAAAAAAAACCTAACAATTTACTCTGTGTTTGTAAAACATATGTACCAGGAGTGCCCATTTACATACTCAACTTTAACTTCATCTTTATTGTGCAAGTATGGTTTTCTAATGAACTGTATAAACACCAACTAAACATCTGAAAATTCTGTTCTTGTGCAGACCCCTTTAATTCTGTTGGAACTAATTGGCAAGAAACGTATGAGTTTGCTGGAAGGACAAGATCCTGATGCCAGTTCAGGTAGAAAGTTTGATATTGTGCATTTTTATATAAGTAGTTGCATGCAAATAAGTTTAATGTACTACATACCAACTTATGGTGAAATGCTTTTCCTGACTTCCTCATCTTCTCTGTTATACTGACAATAGGGCTTTAAGTGGTTTAATTCATTAACTAATTTTAATTACTACCCACCTAAAACAAAGCATAGCATTAAATGGAGACTGAGGCCACATTCTAACTTCTCTTCAATCCTGGTATTCATTATGTAATTTCCTTCACAAAGTTAAATTCAGAAGAAAATAGTGTAAAATAAGATTTGGCTAAAGACATATAAACTATTACTTTGGTAGAATGTTTGGTTCACTTTTCTATCAGCATACATTATTAAAAGGGAAAATTGCTTGCCTGTAATTTTTGGTTTCTCTGAAGATTTCATTTGATTGTGTTCCTATTATGCTTCTACCATGAGGCATGCACAAATTACCCTAGCATTCGAAGTTTTTTGCTGCACCCGTAGATGTCTCATGCATAGATCAGTCGATTCCTTCTTGCTTGCAAGAATATTGTCCTTCAGTTTCTTGATGAGCAGGAATCCTTTAGCCTAAGTTATGCTTAGGAATTTGAGTATGTATAAAAAATATTTTAATATTTCTCAGGGAATAGATTTTTTTTTTTTTTCCAGTTAATTCCTTTGCTTCTGGCCCTGCTTCTAAAAATGTCCTCCTCCAGAATTGTTCTTTAACCACTTTGCTATTTCTGTCTTCTGGTTATTCATCTGCTGCTTTTGACTATTCTTTTCTTACATTCTTTGTATTGAAAATTCAGGCATTGTAGGTATTAAATACTAAAGCACCAAAGATAAACAAATTATGGGAACTGGGTAACATTGTACATGGCCCTATCTTGTTCTTTACATTTGTTAGACATTTAATAAAACTATTAGATTGTACTAACACTATTAACCAAATCCTCTTACCCTGTATGAAGCTGTAATTAAATGGACTTTATGTAGGGAGAACAAAAGGAACTCTCCTTTTCTGTGGGTCTTAGGCTCCTGAGTATCCGTCCAGCAGATCTAGACTCTACTTCAGCTCATGGATTATAACCAGTATCTTTGAAGTAGATGAGCACTGGCCTTATCCTATTCTGGGGTGGGCCAACTATGGCCTGCGGGCCGCTTCCAGCACATCAGACATTTTTATCTGTCCCTCGAGTTCCCACCGGGGGTTAGGGCTTGCCCTGCTCCAGCCAGGGAGTGGGGCCAGGGGTTTGCCCTGCTCTGCCTGCCCGGCGCTCCCCAGCTCCCAACTGACAATTCCACCCTCTTCCGGCACCAGCAGAGCCACACTGCGCAGACACAACTTCACTACACCGTTTCCAGGATCGGAACCCCGGCCCTATGTGGGGCAACCCCCCAACACAGCAGTGCGCCCAATCCCCTCCTGGTCTCTTATGGCCCCACTCTCAAAAGCCTCGAAACCGCCCGGGGCTGCACCTGTCCCAGCTAGGGTTCCTCCGCCAGTGCTGCAGAAAAGGATCTGGGGGTTATAGTGGGTCACAAATTTAATACAAGTCAACAGTGTGGTGCTGCTGCAAAAAAGGCAAATGTCATTCTGGGATGTATTAACAGGAGGATCATATGTAGGACTCAGAAGGTAATTGTTCAGCTCTGTTTGGCACTGGTGAGGCCTTGGGTGGAGTACTGTGTCCAGAAGCACACTTTAAGAAAGATGTGAACAAATTTGAAAGAATCTAGAGGAGAGCAACAAAAATAAGAGAAAATATAAGAAACAGATGAAAAAAGTTGGTATGTTTAATCTAAAGCAGAAAATACTGCGGGGGGGATGGGAGGGGCATAGGTCTTCAAATACACAAATGGTTGTTACAAAGAGGATACTGATCAATTTCTTCACATTCACCAAGGGTAGGACAAGCAGTAATCAGCTTAGTTTGCAGCAAAGGAGATTCAGGTTTGATATTAAGAAATACTTTCTAACTATGATGATGATTAAGCACTGGAACATAAAGGGATGTTCTGGAATCCCTATCACTGGAAGTTTTTAAGAACTGGTTAGACAAACACCTGTTGGTATACTTAATCCTGCCACAGCATCAGGGGTTGGACTAGATGATCTCTTGAGGTCCCTTCCAGCCTTACATTTATATGATTCTGCTATTAAATATATAAAAGTGTAATGTCAGTAAAATAATCCTAACCTTTTTTCCTATTAAGGCTTCACCTTTTGTCAGCGTTTGACTCCTGAAGAATTTGAAGACCAAAAGCAACAAACAAGGCACTATCTTCAAGAGTTGATTCAAGAGATGGACAGTAATCCCACCATTTCTCTGAAGCAGAAAAAGAAGCTATTTAAAGAATTCCAGAAGCATCATTCTGTAGCACTGTTGTAGTGATTTTGAAACTGAATGCGATTTTGCACTGTAATGGAATGTTTAAATGAGCCTCGTCAACTGTCGTTTTTAGAATGCTGACATAATGCTTATGAAGGACTCCTTTTCATAAGCATTAATTGTTAAAGGGTTGTGTTTTTTTGAACAACCCCAATATTAGACATTGTTTTTTAACAGTAGGTAAGCATGCTGGGCCTCTATTGCTGCTCTAAGTTTAGGGTCTGGTGACATTTCTATTGTGAAAACTGTCGGACAAATTCTGCATTCAAAGCACTTTTATTCTGACTTAAGTTTGAGTTACTAAATTTCTAAGTATTTAAAATTTAGTATGTCTGTAGTTCATAAATTTAATCTAGTTCTAGGACTTATCTACACGGAGAGTTGGTGTGCATACAGTGCATTAGTTGGGGAGTATGTCAAAGTGCACCATGGAACTTTTAATGCACCATAGCAGCATCCACATGGAAAATTAGTATGCAGCAATCTAGTGTGCTGTATGTTCACATCCTAGCTTGCCACATGGACAAGCCTCAGGGATCTATAGGGCACAGATATAACAGTAAGTGTGTGCTGCAGAAAATGGACTTATGTTGGTGTACACTAGAGCCCTGAATGGTACTTTTTTTTTTTTTTTTTAATGCTGCTCCTCTCCCACCCTGTAATTCCCACTTCCACCCACTCCCCCATTGTTGCTTGCATTTTTATCCTACTCCCACCTTAGAACCCACAAGAGAGACAGATTCCTCTATTCTACTGTGGTAAAAACCTGTCAAATATATTACATAAAAAAGTATGGAATTCAGCCACAATTTTACTACCAAAGAATAACACATCTTGCTTAAACCATGTAAAAAATACTTTAACTCCTGGTATAATAGACATCAAATCTTTCTATCCCTCACTTAAATTTAAGTATTAAAAGTTTTAAAGTGTTTTCTTGCAAATTACCACAGTTGTGTGGATTTTTGTTTTTTTACCCACCCAATCTCACCCACAACAAAGTTATTATGGCAGCAGGACCTATGGGATCCCAGTCCTACTGCAGGGCTCTGGTCTACACCATAGATACAGGGATGGGCAGGTTTGTGTAGTAAATGTCTGATACAGAAATGTTTGATTCCTGATTATAGCTGAGTATGTGTATAGCATGTTACCATAATCGTTCTTTGAGTAATTCTTAAATTATATTGTCCTATTAAGACTTAAATAATTGCCTTAACTGATATATTTAAAGTGTACATGTACCAGTTAAACACTTTAGTATGAGGCAATAACTCTTACCTGTGGAAATGTCTTACACACCCTTAGTGTTAGATTCCTGTTAAACTGATGAAAAATCTGAGGTAACTTTCTTTAGTTATTTTAGTTTTGGCTATGGCAGCTGAGTCCTTAGTATTTGCTGCTGCAAACATAGTCTGAGTAATACCTTTTATGCACAGCTTGTGCTTTGTAAAATTCTGATTTAAAAACTTGCAGAATGTTAAGTAAAAGTTGAGAAGTAGATTACTTTATCTATGATGACCTCAGAAGTCTATGGGGAGGAGGGAGAGTGTGCGAGGTATAGCTTCAGTTCTTTATCTTCTCTCTACCTTCTACTATAATGCTATGAAACATCAATTTTTGGAAAAATAGGATTGACACCATCTTTGAAATATACATTATAAGAATGGCTAAAATTTAGAAAGAGACAACCTAACATCTTGGGCTGCAGCACAGCTGTTTTTTTGAGGAAAGTTTTGGAACTTGAGTACATTGCGTATGTGCACTTTTTAAAAAAAAAAAAAAAAATATCCTTGAATTGGTAGATCTACTGGAATTATCTTGTATTAGGAATTTAAAAATTAAGTGTCAATGTATCACTGTTATAAAGAATTGTATAAGAGGGTTGGAAAAAGATCAGTGTTTTATATTATGACTTAAATTTCACATTAAACAAGTTTTAATGATGTACCTACTTAATACAAGTACAAATAAACCTTTATAGATGACAAATTTTAAGGGGTGTCAATTACAAAACAAAGTTGCGATTTTGGAAAAAGCTTACACTGTTAGCTGACTCAAATCCAAACCAACAAGTAGTGTCTACACATTTGGAAGAGGAAGTGGTACATCCCACTTATTTAAGGGGCTGACATACTATTCAGTGCATTAAACTTTCTGCTGCTAAAAAAAAATCTAGGAAGAGTTGCCAGAGCTGCTCAAGTACACTTTCCAGGACATTGCAAATTCCAAAAGCACATTAAGCTACTTTAAAAAGGGGTCAGATCATTTAAGTTGCCATTTACTTAAATCACTTACAATTATATGAGCAAGATTACTACTATATATCTGAAGGGTGTATAGCTTACTAATTCAGTAAAACAATAACTCCATGGAATAAATCTTTCCTTAAACTATTGCAATGGCTTTGCTTTGACACTTAATTTCAAAATTAAGGTCTGCTTTACCTTTGTAGGAACTTACTGTTTCTACTGCGCAGTGGGGTGAACTAATCTTATGTAACATCTTGGCCAATGAGAATGTTATATTAGTGGAGCCTCATTTTTCAGAGGTGTTGAGCTCCTACAACTCCTGTTTGTTCTTTTATAGTGCAGTTTTGGTGTTCAGCCTGTGAATATCAGGCCCTTACTCAATTAGGCACTTAACAGGGTCCTACAACATTTGAGTCATGTCCTCTATGGGGGAGGAAAAAGCAGTCTCCCAGTGTTAACGGTGAGGCTTTCTTCTAAATGAAGTATGAAGATGGGTTCAATTGGGGGAAGGGAGCCAGGCAAAAAATAAGTTAGTACACTTCCAGTTTTTCACCATCAATTATAATTTCAACCCTACTCCAGCGTTCAAGGGAACTATATTAGACTTTTAAAAGTGCTTATCAACTATCTTTATCAATATTTGTGGCAGAACTACCTAGTTAAGGAATACTGCCTTTGCATCTTTTTAGTGAAAATGTACTCCCACCATGGCAGCTACCAAATATGTTAATTAGAATAAAGTAATTATCCCAGGACTTTTCACTTGTTTGCAGTTTTGTGGTGGTGCTGGGGAAAGAATGAGATTTACTAAACTTAACTCATAAGAACAGCTTCTCTCAATACTGATGGAAAAGGCTACAATGATGTCTCAGAATCCATGACTTCCACTGACCTCTGTGACATTTTCTGCCCTGGAGCTGGAACTCCCAACCAGCCCTGCCCTCACATTTCCCAGCCCCAAACCTGCAGGGGGGGACCCTATGCAGCTGCCCAGCCATGGCCCACAGCAGGCAGCCAGGGGACCCCATGCAGCTGCCCAGCTGGACCTGGTGCAGCTGCCCAGCAGCAGGCAGACCTCTTGCATCTTCCCAGTGGGCAGTAGGGACTCCCCAGAGCTGCCCAACTGCAGCCAGAGCCAGCAGTTGGTGGACCCTGCAGCTACCATCTGCCCAGGCAAGGCGATCCCCACAGCAGCCCAGCCCCAGGAGCAGGGGGACTCCAGAGTTCCCATGCACTGCACCGCTGAACCCACCTATCACTTTTGTCAGGGATATTTTTAGTCAAGGATAGGTCACAGGCTGCCATGAATTTTTGTTTATTTCCCATGACCTGTCCATGACTTTTACAAAAAAGATCCAGGACAGATAACATTCTGCTGCTGGCAAGAGAGCTGAGTACCTATTGCTATGGAAACAATATCTTTACATTTCCTAATTTTTTTAAAAGTCTCACCTAAAACTCATTTCTGCCACTCCTGACATTATCCGCTTACAAATGCAGATCATACCAGATATCCACAAACTACACACTTTAAAATTCTGAATATCTAGTGTACTTACTATGTTTAAGATCTTAAGTGAGACTGTGTTCTGTAACTACTTGGTAGAAGAAAGTATTCTCACAGGCAGTTTAACCTTCACCTTGTAACCAGATTTGTTAATTCAGAACTGAATGAAGTCTTAGGCTGCACATAAAATGGAGCTGTGGAAGAGACTTTAAAATGGAATCTAATGTTCCTGCCTAGATTCTCACTTTGACTCCTTAGGGAAAGAGAGGTTCTGCTATTCTTGTCTTGTCATTGTTTTGTCCCCAAGTGCCTGCTCTTAAATAGCATTAACTACAAGTTGTATAAAAGTAGCAATTCTGCATGAAGGCACAATGAAACTCTACAGAGTATGTAGATACCTAACCCAGATCTTCAGACCCAGCTAGTGTCCCACAAGTTGCTCTTCCGTGTCATTTCCATCTTCTGCAGAGCCCTGCCCCCTCCCTTTAAAGGGTCAAGAGACAAAAAAACATTTTGCCACCCAGAGGCAGTGCATCAAATATGACAAATTCTGGCCTTTGAATCAATATTTTAAGACTTCAGTTTTGACAGGAAATCACCATCACTTAAGCCCTGCTTCTCTCCCCACATTATAGTTCTTGGTTGACTCTTCTGGACTTTAAGGTTTGCTTGCCTTGTTAATCCACATATTTGCAATTGCCTGTCATTGAATGGTAGCCACTTGCTTCCTTGTAATTAATGTCTAATTTTTTGAATGCTTATATGACCATCTGATTCCTACCCATTTGATTTTTTTTTGCTAACTGATCTAGCCTCACTGGGTTATCATTCATAGTGCCTTGTCACTTAATTCACTAATCATAGTCTGATGCTACTCAGAGCTCTACTGAATCATTTAGTTACTTCCCTTTTACCTGCCCAGCAACCAGTACCGTGGATGAGAAACGAACAGCAGCTCCCCTTGCAGGAGGTGGAGATGGAATAACCCTCCAGGCCTAGCGTGGCTGCTATGGTTTGCACCTACTGCACCCCACATGGATACTTGGCTGTTCCAAGCCTTGTGAGAAGTAGGGAGAACTGCCCTGGACTTCTTAGTACTGTGCCTTTCCTGGGGTGTGTCCAGTATTCACACTGGCTGCTGCAGCATTAGATCTGGCTAACAACTGCCTCTGCCCTGACCTCCAATGTCAGTTTATTTCAATGGTAAATGTATCTTCACTTCAATTAAAAAAACCCCAAAACTCTACTTTAGCTCCTTCTCACTCTTTCCCCTCCACTCCAGTCTTAAAACTCTGCCACCTCATTTCCACTAACAGCCAGCCCAACCTTTCACCACCTCAAATGGACCATATCTCTCTGGAGATCAGAGTCCATCTTAGTGACATTTATGTTCTTTACACAGAATTAAATTAGTAGAACTCACTCTACCATTACTGGATTGTTCCATAAATCACTTGTAGTATTTAGTTGTAAAGTCACATGCATTCTGTTCAGTAACCAAGGATCCTCTTCCTTTGTGGTACATACAATACTTGAGATGGGGCAAGGAAAGAATGCTACAATATATTGCATGCAAAATGCAAAAGTGTAGCCTAGTCCAGGCAGTTTCTTCTTTTTTTTTTTTTTTTAAAAAGAAAACTATATACATTTCAAATTAATGAAATTATTTATTACATGAGAAAGTTAGATTAAGATGTTTTGCAAAGGCCAGTTGGAAGTATGTTTAATTTTAATACATCTATAGGAGATATTCATGGCACGTGACACAGCTGATGGATCTACATCTGAAAGTTTACTCTCTAAATTAAATGCAACAGCAAGGGAGAACAAAGGGGGAGGTATGGAAGGACAAGGATTAAAATAGAGACCTGAGATGTTGGTGAACTATATACAACTCAAACTTTTTTTTATAATTTAATATTCAAATGTGAGTCCAGTAGTCAAAATAAAGGGCAGAGTTAGAGTCAGTGCTGGAAGGCTAACAAAGAAGTTAATCTGGAGACTGAATTGTTTTTTCTAAAACTAGATATGGGAGCTGTGCAAAGGGTTAATCACTGTTGTATAGCCTTACTCTAAACTTATAAAAAAGAAAAGTATTCAGAAAGTTGGGATACAGTCTGCACTGGAATAATTACACTTTGAGTTTAACCATTGTTTAACCATTCACTGAGATAATTACAACCAGTCAGAGTAAGCCTTTTATAGGATTTTTTCCTCCCAGGACATGTTAAAATGAGCTCCAGGTTAAAGAGTATTTGATGCAGATTATTCTGCATACTATTTCAGTAAAAGACAATAGCATTCATCTTGGAAGAGAAAATAAAATTTAGACTAAAGCTTCATTTCTATACAATTGTTTTACACTAATCTTCAAATATTTTTGTTTCATGCCATTAACAGTTAATTCACTTTTTTAAAGTAAAACAACACAATTATTGAAAAATTTTAGCAAGGACAGAATCTAATAAGATAAAATGACAAAGGGTGATATCTAACATATTAGTCTTCAGTGGTAGTTTAAAATCTGAAAATAAAGTTATTTGCACTAATTCATTGTATATTCCTAATTATAGGAAAGAAAGTTAGAACACAGTTCTAATTTACATAAAATAATTTGTCGTTCAAATAAGTTCCATTCAAAGTGAAATAGTGGAGTATCGCTATATATCCAAATGTGGCACTTAAATATCAAATTTCTCTTCACAAATACAGTGTCCATTTTCTTCATAATCTTCTCTAGTTACTACCATATCCTCAAAATCATCATTTTCAGAAATCAACTTTCCACCTTCCCAAGAATAAGTAATAGGGCTGGGGGGGGGGAAAAAGTTACCACACAGGTTAGTTTTAAATACTTCAAATTATGTAGTAATTTGAAAAAGTGAGATCATCATTTTAGGGCTTTTATTTAGAAATTAGCCACAACCATTAATAAAATGTAAAACTAGAAGAAATTACGCCTATACATCAGGACAATCTGCTGAAAAACTGCATTCATTAGAAAGATGCAGTGGGGACCTGGCTCAGAGTATTCCAGATCCGTTTAGTGGGTTTATGAAAATTTTAAATTGGTAACCATATATTTTTTAGGAATGGTGAGAGAGTCCTGCATTGAGCTTCAGAGCAAATATTTGATGAAAACTTTTAGAAGTTCATTGTTGGTGCTATACCTCACCCAAGTGATATTTTCAAAATGACAGTGTCCATTTAAGGAAATCAGAACAACTTAATTGGGCAAAAGAATGGTGGTGAATTTGTATCAGAACTCATGAGATGACAGCGAGAGCAGGATTTCTATTAAATAAAAGAACCTTTATACAGCTAGATCACAGATCTATACAGTAACTCCTCACTTAACATTTTAGTTATGTTCCTGAAAAATGTGACTAAGTGAAACGATGTTAAGCGAATCCAATTTCCCTATAAAAATTAATGTAAATAAGGGTGGGTTAGGTTCCAGGGAAATTTTTTTTTGCCAGACAAAAGGCATTATATGCATATTAAACAAGCAATTTAATACAGGTATAAGTTTTAAACAATTTTAAACAAGCAATTTAATATTACAATCATCATTGCTGAGTATGAAGCTTGTTTGAGGTGGTGGAGTCAGAGACTGGAAGAGGGTGGATTATCCGGCTGCTCCTCTTGCTGAACTTTCTGAGCTCGAAAAAACATATCTAGAGATTGTTGTTTTGCTTTCCTTTTTTTTTTCCTTGGTATATTTCTTTATAGCAAGTCATTAGATGACCAACTCCCCTAATCACTTTAGAGCTGCATTCCGTCAGGATCGTCATCACTCAACTCTCAGCCCGCCCACTCCACCCCTTCCCCAAGCCCTCACCCTTGACCTGCCTC
Organism: Dermochelys coriacea; assembly: GCF_009764565.3. Lineage (NCBI taxonomy): Eukaryota > Metazoa > Chordata > Testudines > Dermochelyidae > Dermochelys > Dermochelys coriacea. Next base: position 266,659,557 of record NC_050068.2, read on the forward strand.
TTCTCCCCACCCCACCTCCTCCACCTCCCCTTTTACTTTGCACACTGTGTCCTCACTCCTCCCCCCTTCCTCCCCCTCGAAGGCAGTAAGCCGAGTCCACGCTCCTCCCCCTCTCTCCTGACCGGGGCAATCAGCTGGTTTGCGGTGTTTAGGAGGCAGGAGGGAGGAGTGAGAACTCATTGCGCAGGCTCCCCGTCCCTCCCCGCCCCCTGCCCAGGGCAATGAGCTGGTTTGCGGTGTTCAGGAGGCACGGGAGGGAGAGGAGGGAGGGGGAGCCTGCGCGTGGAGTCCTTGCTCCTCCCGCCCCCCAAATGTCACAAGCCAGCTGATTGCCGTGGGCAGGAGGCGAAGGGGGAAGGTGCTGATCCATGGGGTCTGCCAGCTGTGGAGAAAGAAGGCATCCAAACAACATAATTGTGGAGCATTGCACAACTTTAAATGAGCATGTTCCCTAATTGATCAGCAACATAACAACGTTAACCAGGATGACTTTAAGTAAGGAGTTACTGTATAGGAGAGTGATCACATGTTTAGCAGAAATATAGAGGATTCCGTTTAAAACTGTTTTATTATATCAGGCATGTACCAGTTATTTGATTATCATGTTTTAAGGTTCCTCAAAGAGGCCAAATAACTAATTTCCAAGGGTAGAGAATGTTTTCCTCTTAAGAAAAAAAAAAAAAAAAAAAAAAAAAAAATCACACTTCACATTTACAAGACTAACTTTAAAAAAAAAAAAAATCTGATCAAGTTATTCTTTAAAGGTGAATGGCTTGTACTAACAAAACTGGTTTGAAGCCAGTGGGTATGATACAGTGTTTAAGCATTTGGTTGAAAGGAATGTTTCAAAACTAAGGTTCAAATTTGAGCTGGCCTTCCATCCTACCACAGTAGATAAAATTCCCATACAATGTATTTATTTGGTGGGGGAATCTTTAGGATGAGATTTTGAACCTACATTCTCGCTACTCTGCACAGATACTAATGATTCCATAATGATTTTGAGAGAGGTGAATATCTGCCCTGGCTAAGTCATCCACCCCGCTGCTACTCTCCAAATCCCAGAAGTGCTGCAGGTATCAGTGATATGGTATGTATAATGTTTATAATACTCAGGAATTCTTCAGAAGAAGAGATGTGAAAATAATTCCCCTGATCTTGCAAACACATATGCAACTGGTTAACTTTGCTGCTGTGAATGGTTTCACTGATTTCAATGGAACTACTCACAAAAGTAAACTTAAGCACATATGTAAGTGTCTGCAGGATTGCAGCAAGCACAATATAGCTCTGCAAATGCACTTTAAGTACTGAGTTACAACATCCTTTTGGTCCAGTTTTGGGCCACTTGAACCGATTAAGTTAAATGATGGAATATAAAGATGACAGATAAGCATCTTTAACTAATAAAAGGAATTCTACTTTACAATTTCTATTCTGTTAGGAGAACCAAACAGAAATAGATGCATTTTTATTTATATTGTTTAGGACTTACTTTTCTGGCAGAACAACAGAAACATCATAATCAGTTGGAGTGAGGCATCGAACTTCAGAGTAGACTCGATCCCTGAAGCCTGGGAAAAGGGTATTTCCCCCAGTCAGAACAATATTCTTGAAGAAGTGAGGCTGCATTTCTTTAAACAAAACCAAGATATATGTATTTAGTGATAACAGCTTAAGATTCTCTAATTTCTTCATGAACATTAAGTTAAAGCGGACAAGAATTAAAACTAAAGTTTTTAACTACGCTTTAGATAATGTTCTACATATATTAAATACATACTGGTTATATTTAGTTAAAGGGTATTGCATGAATAACTGTAAGCCATAGAATGTGCACATATCAAGAGGCTCCACTAATAAGCTGATAATCACAAGTGTGAAACTAGTTTTCTTGTGTGATGGGTGAATTTGATGAACTGCACCCTTTTTAAATAAGAAAACCTTCATTAGTGTCCCTCTGCTTTGTGTGGCTTTCAAAATTTGCCTTTTATAAATTTATTATTAAAAAAATGTTGGATTTCATGAACACTCTCAAACAGCCCAGTTTAGGGGAAAGAAATACAGTAGTATCAACGTCTAAGATTTTAATTTTCATATTTTTAGAATGAATGTAATTTTGTGGCTCTGATGCTACAACTGTGAAGTGACACCACATAGTCACGAACATTTTCCCCTGCAGAAGTTTGGCCATATTTATTAGAAATGTACCTACATACCTAGTAACATGACAATGCACGTTACAATTGTTGCTTCCACAGAATACAACACAGCCAGAAGGATGATTAATTTTCATTTTTAAGATTCAGAGGCCTCATTTGCCAGCATATTGTTGCCAGCATGAATTCCCTTCTCCCCCAACACTAAAGGCATTTAAAAAAAAAAAAATTAAATTAAGTTCAAGTGCAGCTATGAGGATTCCATCCTCAGAGGAAAGAATTCAATGTGCTTGTGTTTTGGACTGGAAAATGAACTCATGAGGTTTCCATCCATATTGTTATACTTTATCTGAAGCACAAACAGAAACCAATCAGCTTACCAGAGTGAGCAAGCATTTCCACAACAGGAAATGTTGCAGGAAACCTCAAAAGAGCTCTGGAGTAACTGACATTCACAAGGAGTTAAAACTGTTGCACTTTTAATTAATTTTTAGTTCCTTAATGCCTGGCACAAAGTATGCTAGGCTTCTGATACACTTTGGATTCTAACAAAAATATTCAGACTTCAAGAATACATTTCAAAACATTGCTACCACTATACCTTCAGGCAAGTTCTGAATTGAATAAACAATGGCTTCAGGAATTCCCATTTCTTGAATGCCAATATCTGAAGGATGGAAGAGAATTTCTGGAACAGCAAATCTCTCGTTTGCTAGACGAAGTATTTGTTCCCCAGTCTTGTATTTTCCACTTAACACCATTTCTTCCCTTGGCTAAATTAGGCAGACATGAATAATAACTACCTCTTAAAAAGGGAAGAACACACACAAGAGTAACAAATTTATCTGATCTCATAGTTTACATATTATTCACCTGTTACGGATGTTTTGAAGGTAGTATCTTCTATAGATTGAGTCACGTATCATGCACAAGTCTTTGGCAGCAGACATCTGTTCCAGAATGCTTTGTAATCCCTTACTCTAGTCTTTAAGCATGAGAATTGTGTCCGATGTTTACTTTTTACTGCCATACTGAGCAGACAGTGGTGTCAACATAAAAGTATTTTGGTGCTGCATTTTTGAGGGAGCCCCATTCCAGCCTCTGCACTGACACCTGCAGTTTTGCCTAAGCAAGATTAGTGCACACTTAGGTACTTTTGAAAATTTTACTCTACTTCTCTAAATGACAGTACCAATAAGCAATTTTGCAAAGTCTGAGAATTAAATTTGTGTTATTCTAGCAGGAGAACATTTTTTTCACCCTCATAACTCAAAAAAGATATTTGATCCTTGTGAAAAATATATTGCCTTAGGATGGAGTACAGGCATGGAAAATTTCAGCCCTAAAAGGTGAGTTATGAACAAAAGAAACAGGACACTATAATGGAAGACAGTATCCCTTCCTTAATTATCTCAATTTCTATTGGTAACCATGCTAATAAAATTCATCAAAACACTTATTGACTACAGGGTAAGTGTCTGAGTTCTAGGAAGTAGCAAAACTTCTCAGGATAGCATATGAAAACAGCTGAAAGATATCAGAATCAGAATTGTGCCTTGACTACACTTTGATATAGAACTATTAAGTTACAGCCAAGGAAGTTATATTTAACTAGGCTTGGCAGCATTCGATTGTAAAATTGATAACTGTCAGCAAACATTTCAGCTGATACACTGAAATCAACAAGAAAAATAGTCACTAACAGTTGGGGTACCTGCAGAGATCAGTTGTCACTAGCCACGAGGAGAGCCTTTTGCAGCCCTGCTGTTACAGGAGTGAGTGAGGGAGTTCCCTGTGTTGTCTCAGGGCTGGTGACATCTGATTGCTGCAGGCACAAGGTACAGTGGCAAGGCTGCAGTCCTGGCAAGGCAGAGCAGAGGCTCCTAGCCACGACTGCAAGGAGGAGGCGGGCCAAGCCCCTGGCTGTGTGGGAGGCCACACAGCTGCTGAATGGCTTCTGGGGCAGTGAAAGGAGCCCTCTGCAGCCCCAATGGCATGGACCCCTCTCACTTACAAGCTGGGAATCTCTGCTCTGCCCTGCCAGGACTGCAGCCTTCCCCACACTTTGCACTGCTGATATCAGGTGTCACTGGCCCCAAGATCTGCAGCTCCACTATCATGGGAGTGAGGGAGGAGGCCATAACAGCAGAACTGCAGAAGGCTCGCTGCACAACAATGGGGCCGGTGAGACCCAATCTCTGCATGTCCAAGGTGCGTGGGAGGCTGCAGTTGTCCTGGCTCAATGAAGCAGTGACCCCTGGCTAGGACTGCAAGGAGTAGGATGAGCTGGCGGCTGCGGGGAACCAGTTCCTGCCTGGTGAGTTAGTGGGGCCAGTGACAAGGGATCCCTGCAAGCACAAGGTTCAGGGAAAACTGCGGTCCTGACTCCACAGAGCAGAGATGCCCAGCCAGGACTGCAAGGAGGAGGAGGGGGAAGAGTTGTCATCCCCAGCCACAGGTGAGGTGACCCTGATGCTGAACGGCTCTGTCCCCAGGCAGGAGCCATTCAATAACAGATGCCCACCCCCGCGGCCAGGGACATGTCCTCCTCCTTGCAGCCCTGTCCCAGGGTGTCTGCTGTGCCCCACCAGGACCCCAGCCTTCCACACACCATGGGCCTGCAGGGATCCAATGTCATTGGCTCCATAGCTATGCAGCGAACCCTCTGCAGCTCCACTTGCTCACTCACCAGTCTGGAACGTGGGCAGGAACTGTGCAGCAGTGGGGTGGTCTCCCACACAGCCAGAGCCTCATCCTTCTGCTTACAGTTCAGGGCAGGGGTCCCTGCTCCATCAGGCCAGGCCGACCAGAGCCTCCCCTGCACCTTGCGCTCTGGTGTCTTGGGCCCTTTGGGTGCACAGAGAGCCCACTGCAGCCATGCTGTCAGCACTGCCCTAACCCCAACCCTACTCCCAACTGCAAAAATAAAAAGTTAAAAATAATATCATTAAAAATCATACTAGAAAAAAATGAAAATCAAATTCTGCCACGCCTAATTATAGCTAAGGCTACAAGTCTTTCAGGGAGGTCACGGACGTCATGGAAAGTCACAAAATCCGTGATCTCTGTGACTTCTGCACTGACCGGTGTGGCTGACCCCAGGGCTGCCCGAGCAGCTCAGGCAGTCTTGGGACTAGCCACACTGGCCACTGGTCGGCTGGCCCCAGGCAGCTGGTCCCTGGGCCGCCCTGCCCCCCGGAGCAGCAGTGGTGGGAGTCTCCCCCCGAGCACCTAAGTTTTAGTTAGGGGTATTTATATAGTACAAGTCATGGACAGGTCAAGGGCTGTTACTTTTTGTTTATTGCCCATGACCGCTCCATGACTTTTACTAAAAATACCTGTGACTAAATCGTGGCCTTAATCATAACCATATAACAAGCAACAGTTTTGAGAAGGTAATCAAAATTAGGACATAACGTACTTCAAATTTTTCACTGGAATGAGAAATAGATGAAATGAGAAATGGAATGAGAAAGGGTTAAATTGAGATACTGAGCCTATGGTATTACAGTTGATTTTCAAATGTTGGATAAAATATCTGAGAATATCTACATGACTTTGAAAATTAGTTAAACTTGGACCCTATGTCACTTACATTTTTTTGGAAAATTTTACTCATTAACTCCTAAGGCAGAAATTACTACCAGTCAGTACCAAAAAAAAAAAAAAAATCTATCTATCTATCTATCTACCCCTCCTCCCTCACGATCAAGAAAGAAGAGAAAACAGAGTATTTCAGAAAAGACTGAGTCATAATTACCTTACAAAACCCTTTTTTGATTGTGCTGAAGTCTGGCAAAACATAGTCTATCATTACTGTATTTTCTTCCCCTTTCAACCTGGAAAAGACAACAAACTTAGAATAGAACATAGCTAAAGTGTGCCAAATCCTAGAGGCCATACTCAGGTGAGAGTCTCCTTGACTTAAGGGTGAGTTTTGCCTGAATAATGATGTTAGGATTTGGCTCTACGCAATTAGATTACTTGGAACTACCTCCTTTCAAATTTGGCAATATAGTAAACTTACTTAGCAATCTCCATATCTTTGTAAAAGTCCTGAGACACATAACATACATCTTCTTTCACTTGATTAATTACATGAGTTTCATCCATAACGTGTAGCTGCCTATAAAAAAAATTAAGAAGAGTTAGAAATCAGATCAACCTGAACATATATTATTTATAATTATTCTTTTTCACAGTTGGTCAGTTCCTACAGTTTTCAAATTGCAAGAAGTTAACATTTTAATATGTAGAGGTTTACATTAACTTACATATAAGCAGTTTTGACATGTAGAAATGAGAGGGTATTCTTTAAAGTTTTTAATTTTATATGACAGTTATGTGTATTCTAATAAATCAGCTGCGATGCAATTCAATAAATGCAAAACTACAAAAAATAATATGTCCCATGTTCTGAACATCTGGATAGTAAAGACCTTATGATTTACTCTTCAATCCAAAGAACATATAGCCATCCACACTAAGAACTGGGGCCACAATCTTGCATCCAGTTCTCCTAGCAAAGACGCCTGCACAGGCATAAGAGTCCATTATAGGAGATCCCAAATCAGGATGCAAGCCTTAGTGCAGTGGTTCCCAAACTTTTTACTAAGGTGACTCACCAACTGCCTTTTGTCTTTTTTTGCGACTCATCATTACATATAAACATCTCTGCCCTGGCACCATAATCCTAATCCCCACCCAGTGCAGAAGAGAGACCACAAAAGAGGAGAGGTTAGAGAATGAGCCTGACACACACACTCTGCAGCAGCAGCACCTGCCTTGTGGGACTGGGCTACACTCTGGCCAATTGATATTTGAGCGAGTGGTATGGATATGGGACAGCAGAGCCAGACCTGAGTGGCAGTGCAACCCCATGCACCTGGTCACAACACCCAGAATGGGGCGTCAGGCCCAGCCCAGTGGGACAGAAGCCACTACTATGGGGTGACTGCAAGACAAGCTCACTCTCTGACTGTACCCCATCCTCCCAGGACATCTCCTCCACACTGGGCTGGGGAAGTGTATGTTTATCTACGGCCCCACAACCCGTCTAGAACCTTCCTGCAAACACTGCCTTAGTGAATTCTACTCACAGTTCAGGTGGAATTAAACTGTCAATTTCTCAGAGCTGGGCCATCTTATCTGTTAAGTGGAAATCTGGCTACAGCTTTATTACTATGACGACATCTCAAAAAAAAGTCATAGGGCCTGATTCTATAAGGTACTTAAGCATATGTGTAACTTGAAGCACGCAAGTAATCCCACTGAATGGGACTACTGACATCCTTAATATTATGCAACTGCTTTAAGTACTTTGCTGAACTAGAGTCTTAAGGTGTTAAAATGGCAGCTGAAGCTCAAGATGTCATTTTATAGGCTTTCCTCTTCCTCAAAAAGGGATTAATCCTAAACCCCTAATTAAGTTAATTAAAAGACTTCCATTGACTTTAATTGGTTTCTGACCAGGCCTCAAGTGTCTAAAATTAGCACATTTTACCTGTAAGAGATGATCTCCTTTAGATGATTGGTTAAGAGCTTTCCTCCAACATTAATCCTTAAAAAAAAAAAAAAAAAAAAAAAATCTGTCATTATTCGCTTTAGACATGTCAGAAAAGCCACCCCTAAAGAAATAAGGCAATTTACCTAATAATTGCCTCTTTCTTCTTTTTACTTCTGCAGTAAGGTACAATATGTGTAAAGGAGTAGCCACTGTCCACAATGATACAACATAGTTCGGATGGATTGTCCCGGAAATATCTATGTGCACTGAGAGCCCCAGCTGAAACACAAAAATGCCAACCCATATTTATATATAAATCCAAAATGTATCTAAATAGGATATAGTACCTATCCCATATTTTAGGTGCCTTTGGCAGATCTTCAGTAACTCAATACAGAATAGCTCCAGTAGCGTAATGTCACCCACTGCCAAAATTAATCAAACATAAAACCCTACCTTCTCTGAAAAATAATCGACTTTATCTGTCCTTCCCAAAAGCCCAAGTAGAATGATTTTGCAGTATGCCCAGGTGATTCATAGATTCCAAGGCCAAAAGGGAGTGTTTTGATCATCTAGTCTGACCTCCTGTCAGAACTTCCCAAAAATAATTCTTAGAGCCTATCTTTCAGAAAAAGATCAAACCTTGATATAAAGGCTGTCCATGATGGAGAATCCACCACATTTGGTAAATTGTTCTAATGGTTAATTACTCACTGTTAAAAATGTATGCCATATTTTTAGTCTCAATTTGTCTAGCTGGTCAATTTTCAGGTTATTTTTGACCAATTATATAACATCTTTCATTCCCACAGTGCTTTATATAAAGGAGTAACTTAATCAGGCATTGAAATACAGTCACTCCTGGGATGGAATGTGACAACAATTCTAATAGAAACACTATACAAACTCAATGGGGGATGTTGGAAGGGAAGCATACCTTTTAAAATGCTTGTTGTACAACAATTATACAGCTTTCCACACATACTCCTTGACCAGGAAGCTACATTTTCAGTTACAGGTAGTATTTGAACACTATAATTATTTACCTCATTAATCTAAAAAAATTCTGAAAAAGTGAGATTACAAGTGCTCTTCACTATGTATACAAAAAGATTCTTCAAGATAAGGAAATATCTCTATCCCATCTTTTAATTGTGGTATTCCATTTGGCATTTTAAGCTCTTAACAGTTCCATTGCATTCCCTTGTTAAAATACATGTAAAGAAATCCATTTGAGAGCATGCAAAACAAAATATTATTTTTTCCCCACTTGAAAGAACTGACAATCTCAAGATGACATTTTCAAAAAAGAATTAAAAGTGGTTTGAGGTTTAAGTCCGTCCCCTAAGTTTCCATTGGGTATTTGTGGTACTAACTGGTAGTAATTTCTGCATTAGGAGTTTTCTTACCTTATCTGTGAAGCTGTATTAAGTCAATGTTCAGTTGTATACTTTTGAAAAAACACCCATAACATTTTGTTCAGAGTTACAAACATTTCAGAATTATGAACAACCTCCATTCCCAACATGTTCATAATTCTGAGGTTCTACTGTACTTCCAAAGAGGAAACATACAAACACAGGGCCCATTTATTTATTCTGCTCCCATTTATGTCAATAAAAGATGACCATGCCCAGTGTCCTATGTGCAATAAATTCACAAGAATAGTTTATATTAAGTCTATGTTCAGTGACCCCTGAATATTTGAAATATTTTTCAGAAACAAAGAAAACTGCGACTATAAAACATTCCCCAGAAAAGGGTAAAACATTTATTTTATATGTTCAAATTTAAGATAGATGACTATTACTTCAAGGCCAGTTTTAAAAAAGAAACCAACACATCTTTCCTATAATTTCAGCATAACACTACCAGTACTGAAATTTTTTTAGTTTATCTAAAACGTGACTGAATTGCTTGCAAAGACCCTCCTCACATGCACTGCCAAGTCATCCCTCCCCTACTTTTATATCATCATCAGAAAGGGCACTATATGATGAATCATGTCACCAATTTCATGTTTTCTGCAGGATAGGATGTATTATATAATTGTAGCACTGTATTTCATGGGCCACTTCGAAAAGTGAATGAGAACTGTCAGAAACTCCATACAAATCTAGCCAAGAAACAAGCAGTAGTGCAGTCTCTTTCACATACTACCTCATCTCAGGTTTCAGAGTAGCAGCCGTGTTAGTCTGTATTCGCAAAAAGAAAAGGAGTACTTGTGGTACCTTAGAGACTAATAAATTTGTTAGTCTCTAAGGTGTCACAAGTACTCCTTTTCTTTTTACCTCATCTCAAGAAGTCTCAAACATCCCTGTCATCAGAAGCCAACTTAAAAACAGAAAGGAGTTTCAACACAAAAGTGACTTTCTGCCTATACTGATTCCCCCCTATTTCACTTTGTGTTTCTTGCTGTTACATATCAGAATCCTCTCACTAAAGTATTATAAATATAGAGGAATATAGAACAAACATTAGATGTGTATGCACAATTTAATATAGGTTAAAGAAATAAAAAGTTACATACTACTCTACAGAGTCCAGGAAATAAATGAAGTAATTTTCTTGGCACAATATTTTTAAATTGGGAAGTTAGCCTGGAGCACATTAATGCAGAACAACAAAATATATACTCACCATTTACTCTAAGAACTGCTTGAAACTGATATTCTTCAAATAAAATTTCATTCATAGAGTCTTGAATTGAACTGAAGTTAAAATAAGGTTCAGTAATAATAATATTTGTATCTACAAAGTCCACCTAGGAGGGGAAAAAAAAAAAAAGTTGTGTTCTCAAACAACATTTTAGAAACCACTATCCATACTACTTACATTTTGTGGTATGTAACAACCACCATGCTGTATAAAATTGCCCCCAGGCCTATTATAGATATCATTGCTACTAGCTGCTTGTGGCATATGGATTTTGGGGGGAAAAAAAAAAAAAAAAAACACCACTAACAAGAAACAGTATGTGAACTGTCACTGCTACACCACATGTTAAAATTTTTCAGGGCAGGACAGAATTCCTTCATTTCCCTGTCCTGTGCCCCTATTTTTAATGTTGTGGCTCTTAAGAACAACCTATACCTTTATCTTTCTTCTACACTTCCATGGGTAATAATAAAAGAGTATTTAAAGTGTATACAATAATCTTTACCCTAGTCCTACTAACTACAGGAGAGAATTTATCTTCAGAACTGCCACTTGTATAGAAGCTTGGCTCCTCTAGTAACCTGGGTAATATCCTGGCCCCAGTGAAGTCAACAGCAAAACTCACACTAACTTCAGTAAGTCCAGGATTTCACCCCTGCTCTTTCTGCACTTACTCAGTTCTCAGACTTTCTAAAACAGGCCTTCTCTAAGGTGCTTTCACCATAATGGGACACAACGGGAACTAGAACACACAGGTCAACAGTTCCTTTCTTTAGTGCTCACTCTGCAAACCAGTACCAAAACCATGGCAATAATTAGTAAACTTAATGAACCCAATAGTTTAAAATCTTAAACCAGCCCAATTTCCCCACCCAAATCTAAACAAAGAGATATTTTGAGGAGTTATTTCGGCTCCCAACATCTTCCCCTTTAAGTACTGTAAAGACCAGCTTTATGAGTTAACAACATGGTATTTATTTCTTATGAAAAAAAATTAAGGCTAGAGTCGCCAACGCTCTTTTCATGCTAATCCATGTTGGTGTGGTGAGCAAAATAATATTCTATTAATACACTTTATAAATTCAACTTATTCGTCATAAAAATGAGAAATTAATGCACAGAAAATGGCTACTTGATTCTACAAGAGACTGTCACAATGTAAATCTCAGCCCTTCTTCTACTTTTGTAACTGTCTCCTTCATGCAACAAAACCTGGCTCTTCAAGTAAGTTTACTAATTAAGTCTACAAAAACAATTATCAAGTAACTTTTACTAGCTGAAGCGCCAATCTTGCAAACACACTTTTAACTTTACTCAGGTGACTAGTCCTACTCAAGTCACCAAAACTACTTGCATGAGTAAAATCAAACATGGGCTCTAGTTTGCAGAGTCATGGCCTGAGTGAATTGAGCTCAAATAATACGCAACTCAATTTCCTAAATTTTAGGTGCGAGTCCTTGTTGAATACTCCTGAAAAATTCATAAATTGGTGAATTCACCATTATATCTGTGATTTGGAATATTTTTGTATTACTTCTATTAATTGTTTTGAATCTGTATTTATAGATTTTTGTATCTGAAGTGTTTTAGTTACCTGATACATTTCCTTTCCAAAAAGGTAATCCCAAACCTGTCTCTGAACATCCCAGTTCACCAAGTAACCCTGTGGAAGTTTTGTGGGAAGGGAGGGGGGGAAAAAAGACATTATTTATTAGACAACATTGCATATTTGTTAACTCCTCCAAATCTGCAGAATTTCAGGCTTCCATCAGTAATTGTTAGATGGACTGATAACCTAACAAAATTCAGAAATCAGAGCTTCTTCTTTAAGATTATGGATGCCTTTCCAAACCTATTTAAAGGGGTAAATGTTGTGCAGCTACAAGCAAGAAGATCCAAAGATAAGTGATATTGTACCTCTGTTGTTCTCTATCATTTAGTTTAAATTATTGCATAGTAAGTTTACCATAATATGAATCATGCTTCTTAAATTAGTATCTGGTGGCAGGTTATGGAAGCCACACAAGTAGCTTGATACTGAAGCTACACAGCTGTATCTGATGTTTGTTTTAAATATTATTTATGCCTCTACAGTTGTAGCATATTGCATATAATAAACATAAATATTCCTTAACCCACAGCCTTTAGCAGACTGCATAGCTAAAACTGTAAAGCATCTTAATTACCTTCTGAAAAGGGAGAATGTAAAAGAGTCCGGAGGGATCTTTAATTTCATCCAGTTGATTGGCTGTAAAAGTTTTCAAACGTGCTGTTTTTGATCTAAACTGGCAGTTGGGAATAACACTGAAAAAAAGTTAAGAATGTTTTCTTGCACATCATATCATATATGATATAAAAAAATCACATTGTGCATTTTCACATTATTTCCATAAATACTTCCTTTTCCATAATATTCTGTGACTGTATTTTTTAGAAAGTAGCAGTTACCCTGGTTACTGCAACACCACCAGATTGTTTTATTGTCTTGCAAATGACAACATATAGAATCAAACAGTAAGTGCTAAATGAAATTACAGAAACTTCCAACCACAGGTTAAGAACGTTTTCTTTCCTTAACAATCACATTTTTTTTTTGTTGCAAACTGGCCTGAGGCAGTTGCCCAACACTCAATTGTCTGAGCCTAGGATACATGAAAAGATCACTTAAGGCTATAAGGACCATAACCAATAACAACAGGAAGTTAAAGCAAGAAAAAAAATCAAATTAGAAATAAATTCCCTCCACTTTATTTTTTTTAAACAGCGTAGGTGATTAACCCATTAGAACAAACTGCCAAGGAAATGGTGGAATCTCCATCTCTTGATGTCTTCAAAGCTGGATGCCTTTTTCTGGAAGATGTTTTAGTTGGCAAGGTACAGGGTTAACTAACTGAAGCTTTTCCTGGTGCAACTCTCCAGTACCAGGGGGAGGGATAGCTCAGTGGTTTGAGCATTGGCCTGCTAAACCCAGGGTTGTGAGTTCAATCCTTGAGGGGGCCATTGAGGGATCTGGGGCAAAAATTGGGATTGGCCCTGCTTTGAGCAGGGGGTTGGACTAGATGACCTTCTGAGGTCCCTTCCAACTCTGATATTCTATGATCAGAAAGCTGTTGCTACACTTTATGTGAAACCTAAGAAGAAGGGATCTCCCTGCTTTGAGAATTTCCTCAGCCTTCCCTGGGGTTGCCAACTTTCTATTGGCACAAAACCAAACACCCAAGCCCTGCCTCTTCCCACGGCCCCGCCCCCTGCTCACTACATTCCCCCTCCCTCCCGCATTTTCACTCGGCTTGGGCTGGGGCAGGGGTGTCGGAGGGGATGAGGGCTCTAAATGGGGGTGCAGGCTGTGGGCTGGGGCCAGAAATGAGGGGTTCAGGGTGCAGAAGGGGGCTCTGGGCTGGGGCAGGGAATTGGGGTGCAGGAGGGAGCGAAGGTTCTGGCTGGGGGTGAAGGTTTTGGGGTGCAAGAGGGGGCTCCAGGCTGGGGGCCTTGGGATTTGTAATGTGGGAAGGGGCTGTGGGTTGAGGCAGGTGTTTGGGATGTGGGAGTGTGAGGGGTCTGGGCTGGGGGTGCTGGCTCTGGGCTGGAATGAGGGATTTGGGGTGCAAGAGAGGGTGCCAGGCTAGGGGGTGGGGCCGAGCGATTTGGAGTGCGGGAGGGGGCTGTGGGTTGAGGCAGAGGGTTCAGGGTTCTGGGGTGGGGCTGGGGATGAGGGGTTCAAGGTGTGGATGGGGGTACAAGGGGGTGAGGGCCATGGGGTGGGGCCAGGAATGAGGATTTTGGGGTGCAGAAGGGGGCTCTGGGTTTGGATGGGGGCTGAGTTGGGGCAGCAGTTTGGGGCATGGGCTTACCTCGGCTGGCTCCCAGTCAGCAGCGCAGCAGGGCTAAGGCAGGCTGGCTGGCTGCCTGTCCTAGGGCATTGCGCTGCGCCCTGGAAGTGGCCAGTATGTCCGGCTCCTAGGTTGGGGGGGGAGGGGGGAGAGGCAGGAGTCTCCGTGGCGCACTCTGTTCTCCTCACAGGGACCAGCTCCCATTGGCCAACCAGCCAATGGGAGTGAGGAGCCGGTGCTCGGGGCGGATGCAGCGCATGGAGCCTCATGCCCCCCCGCCAAGGAGCTGGCCCTTCTGTCCGATTCCAGGACGCAGTACGGTGGGTCTAGCCTGCCTTAGCTAAGCAGCACCACCGACGGGATTTTTAGCGACCTGGTCGGCGGTGCTGACCAGAGCTGCCAGGATCCCTTTTCGACCAGGTGTTCCAGTCAAAAACCCGACACCTGGTCACCCTAACCTTCCCACTCCTGGGCTGCCCCACCTGCAGCCACAGCACTTGTTCCCCTTGTGATGCAGCAGCAGCAGTATTGCCAACTTCATGAGATAAAAAATCATGAGTCGGACCCTCAAAAATAATGAGATTGGCCCAAAAATCATGAGGTTTTTAAAAAAAGATTACATTGTGTTTTTAGGTCAGTCTCTTGATTTTTGAACTCCCCCTACCCATCCCCAGGTATGTGCATGTGACAATTAGTACTGTTGCCCACTCTCCCACATGTATTGGATACGATGATTTTGGCTCCTGCTGCAGGAGCCGTCGCCCCCACATACCCCTTTCCTGCCAGCAATTAATCCTGTCTCCACCCAACCCACCTCAAGTCAACCTCCCAACCCCCATCATCACCATCCCATTAGATCAGCTCCCCTAACCCATCAAACCTCACTGCCCTCAATTCACCCTCCCAGCACTCACCCCATCAGCTCAGAACTCACTATTAATACAGCCCTCCAACCCCATCAGCCCTCACCCTCCTCACTTCAGCCCCAGGCCATAAGTCAACTCTCTCAGCCTCACCTCTGCTCCTCTTCGGGTTCTTCACCCTCCCCAGGCCTGGGGAGGCTACAGTGGGGTCCCCTCTCTCACTTCTCAGGCTGACATTTGGGAGCCTAGGCTGCCCCGTGGCTGAGGCTGACAGCAGGGAGCCCCCGAGCTGATTGACGGTGGGGAGCCCCGATCAACCAGGGCTGGTTGACAGCAGGAGCCCCAGATGGCTGTAGCTCCCGCTGTCATCCCTGGTTGGCTGACAGCAAGAACCTCTCCACATGGTTACCCGAGCTCCGGCTGTCAGCCCGCCTTGTCCCGGGGCAGGCTGATGGCAGGCGCCTCACCTCACAGGGACTTCATGAGGAGGGGTTCCTGCAGTCACCCCCAAGTGGCTGTGGCTCCTGTTGACACCCTGACAGCCGGCGGTCCGGCCACCAGAGGTGGACTAAGGACCAGGGCTGGCTGACAGCAGGAGCCCCAGCTGCCACAGCACGTTCTAGGTACAATTAATCCTGATTAATAATCTGAACCACAGGCTCAAGCACTCATGGATAAAAAATAGGGAGTGCTCAGCACCCACCAGCCACAGCTGTTTGGGGGCAGGGTCTCCGATCAGCTATTTGGCAGCGGGGGAAGGCGCTTCGGGGAGGGCAATGAGGAGCAAGCGGGAGTGGGGAGCCTCGAGGGAGGGGGCAGAGCAGGGCCAGGGCTTTGGTGGGGCCTCGGGGGCCGACTACCCCCCCGCCCCCCCGGGAAACATAAAAGTCTGCGAATGGGCTGTGGGGAGTCTGGGGAGGGAACGTTGACCTGGCAGGATTTTTGTTTTCAGCCGTGGATGTTCCCGTGAGTCGGGCTCAATTTTACTCAGAAATCGCGTCCGCAGCCTCAGCACCGGGGCGGATGTACCGGGCTCACAGACTCCAAGCGGGGCCGAGCGGCAGCCCGCAGCGCAGGGGGACAGGCCGGGCCCGGGTCTGCAGCAGGAGCCGCCTCGCCACTTTTCCGAGCTAGAGCCGACAAACCAACGGAGCCCGAGGGGCACGCGCCGCCCTCCCAGGCTCTCTCGGGAGCAGGGACCCGGCGGCGGCGGCGGCGGCGGCTCTTTACTGTGCGTGGCGCCGAGCAGCGCAGTGCAGCCGCCCGGGCCCCGGGCTCTCGGCGGCGGGTGCCGGGGTCTCACCTGACATGCTCGTGGCTGTAGCCGATCTTGGCATTATAGGCGCCGTTATCCAGCACCAGCGTCGCCATCTTCTTTCCGGCCCCGCCCCGCCTCCTCAGCGGGCAACTCATCTGTGCTCACCATAGAGTCTGGGCGGCGGGACGGGTGCGCTCTGCATGATGGGGAGGAGGAGGACTCCGGGCGAGCGCCTGCCACAGCCCTAGCGCGAGAGGGCTGCTCACACGCGGTGTTCAGTTCCGCTTTCCGCCATGACACGGGAGGCAAAGCCCTGAGAGGAGCGGCCTGGGGGGAGGCGGGGAAGACGCGCTGCCTCCGGTACTGACGCGTCGGGCGGGAGGCCGCGGCTCTGCCCCTGCTGTATCTTTACCTGGGGGAGGAGGCGCTGCGTCCACACGGGCCGGGAGGCGCAACAGGGGCGGGGGTGCAGCGTCTCCCCACCCCGGGTTTCGCCGCCCAGCCGCTGCTAGCGCAACCGGGACGCACCTGGCAGGTCAGCTCGGCGAGCTGCGCCGCCGCTTGTGGGCTCTGGCGGGGACTTTGTTCTGGGATTAATAGGGGCAGCGAGAGCGGCACCGCGTCGCCCCTCTGCCCGCTCGCCTCTTCCCTGGGGGGTCCCTGATATAAACGCGTCTGCGGTGAAATCTCTGTGTTACGCTTCATGGAGGGGCGGGGCAGAGGCAGACTGCAAAGTAGCCCGATACTAATGGGTGTCAATCCCTCTTCGCAGCCGCGAAGAGGATATTATTGGTTCAGCCACAAAACAGCCTAGGGAAACACAACCAAGTAACCACATCCGTTGCGTTAAGGAGAAAACAATTGAGAATCGCTGCTCTGTGGTATAGCATCAAAGACAGTTGAGCAACTCAGCCGAGGGTGAGGGTGAGGAGGGTAGCAGGCGCTTGAGAAATTCTGAAAATAAGATTTAAAGGGGGGAAAAATTGCTTCTGCAGCAGTTTAGATATAGGACAGGTGATAGATCTTAATATCTTAAATGAAACTACTATTATCACTAACTGCAAGGTAAGAAACATGTGGTTGTTAACCTTATAAACTGGAATAGCTTTAAAGGAGAGCTGTAGAAGGTAAAGTGAGTTTCTGCTTTTATTGCTTCTCTTTTCTTAATGGAAAAAAGAATGATTGAAAGGGTTCTGTTAATTTCCCCCCTTGCTTTTTTTTTTTTTTTTTTTTTTAAAACAAGAGAAATTCAGGTCTTTTATCTTGGCAGATTTTGGTTAGTGGAGTGCTACTGACATTGATACATCAAGAGACAAGGATCAGAGCAGTAGAAGGAGAAAGGAACTTTGAGTCAGATTGTTAACAAAACAAATACAAAGCAAAATTTTAAATACCCGTTTAACTCACATTCTGAAGTAACTCATGGGGGAAAGGATTCAATATCTCTGCTTTAGAGTTAAGATCTGATTGCTCGTAATATACATCTCCTTTGACAACAAAAACTTATCCAGGAAAACCAGGAAAGATCAGTCTTGACTTTCTGGGGGGGGGGGGGTTGTTTTTTTTAAAGGAACATGCTCAATTTTAAAATCCATTATAGATTTTCTTTTACTTTGAATGGAAACCTTACTATTGCTGTTCTATGAGACTCTTCTCTTTTTGGGCCGTCTGCTATTAAAGTCAGTGAGAATTTTGCCATTTATTATGTACGATGGGGTCAAGATTGATCCCTCTGTCTTTCCACTTGATTTCAACAGAGAGACAAGGTGCATGAGGTAATATATTTTATTGGACGAGAGGTTGGTCCAGTTAAAATATATTATCTCACACACCTTGTTGCTCTAATAGCCTGGGACCTACATGGCTACAACATACCACAAACAACATTGATTTTAATGGAAGTTAGGAGCCTAAATATCTTTGAGGATCTGGGCTTTAAAAGTTATCAAGCTGTCCTGCAGTGGCTCAAGAACGTGGATTCCAACCTCAGGGCAGACTGTTAAGAAACAGGACACAAACACCAAATTGGTTAAGAGTTCTATACTTAGACTTCACCAACAAATTATCAACTGTAAATCTTTAAGCACTATAACAGCCTTAACATGGAGTCATAGATAGTTTCCCTTGGGTACTCTGATCTATTTTGCCACCCAGGTAAGTTTGTCTTTGTGATAGATGGTCCCTTACACCAAAAATCACAGTAATATTCAGGTTACTCCCAGTCCCAAAGGACCAGTCACTTGCCCCGGGTTAACTGCATCTGAGATCTCACACCAAAAACTGTGCTCTTAGTTTATTATAAGATTGGCTATCTAAAGCTTTATTAACTAGGAAAAGAAAATAAGGTAACTTATTTACAAGGTTAAAGTGGGAAAACATGTATAAACACAAAAAGTAATAGATGCTTCTCTAATGAGCAAGCTTTATATGTCCTTTTGCTTATGCTTAGTAATCCTAGCCCCTTAGAGTTCAAGCAGCATACAAGATAGTTGCTGCTTGTTAGAGCCTTTTATTCCTTCGATTCTTCTGCTTCACCCTGGGAGCTCAGTTTCTGGGAGGAATTCAGTTGCTCTGTCCTTACCTCTTCATTGGGCAGTGAGGGAAACAATCAGCAAAGTCTTTTGTCCTCTGATGTTCCACAGTGGTTCATTTGCTGTTGATGGGTCCTTTTTTGTTGAATAAGAGATAACGCCTCCTGTGGCAAACTAGTATTTTACACTTGGTAATGACAGGTTTCAGAGTAAAGGAGTACTTGTGGCACCTTAGAGACTGAAACCTGTCAAAGATTTCAGAGTAGCAGCCTTGTTAGTCTGTATCCGCAAAAAGAAAAGGAGTACTTGTGGCACCTTAGAGACTAACAAATTTATTTGAGCATAAGCTTTCATGAGCTACGGCTCAGTTCATCGGATGCATGTAGTGGAAAATACAGTGGGGAGATTTTATATACACAGAGAACATGAAACAATAGATGTTACCATACAGACTGTAACAAGAGTGATCAGGTAAGGTAAGCTATTACCAGCAGGAGAGTGGGGGAGGAACCTTTTGCAGTGATAATCAAGGTGGGCCATTTCAGCAGTTGACAAGAATGTGTGAGGAATGGGGGGAATAAACATGAGGAAATAGTTTTACTTTGTGTAAAGACACATCCACTCCCAATCTTTATTCAAGCCTAAGTTAATTGTATCCAGTTTGGAAATTTGATAATGCTTCCCTTCTGACTGGTGATTTGCCATTACGGAGCAATAGTCATGGAACAAACACTATTACCTTATAACATGGGATACAGATGATATAAGTGAAAAAAATACATGCGGCAATTTACAAGTATTCCATAAAATCTAAACGTTAAGCAAATTTGTGTAACTCTAATACTTATTTTAACAATACTAACACACAGGTATGCCATACTGGTTCCAGTTATGTATTTGTCAGTGTTCAGCTGAGACCTAGGGGCCTTGACATGAGCTGGCACCTGATCTGCCAGCATTACACAGGCTTTATTTTATCAGTGCTGGATGTGTACAGTTGTATTCTTTGGCCTCTGCTGTTATGGAACAATCCTTCAACATGGTTAACATTTAGCCCAGAGCAGCAAAATTAAGATAGCACCAAAGGGATAAATACTGTGCAGTAATGCAATCCTTGGCACACAGTGTAAATAATTTTAGGTGAGTTGCAGCTTTCAAAAGGATGACAATTTTAGATTGAAGCAAAATATATATTATATATACATCTGCTTCATTTTGTGTTCAATATGCCTATGTATGTTAAACTAATAATTACAGTTTCTTGTTTTGAATTCATATTTCTAAAAGCGGTAACCCCAAGAAAACCACTGAGTGTGATCCCATGTTATGGTGCAGGTAGGAGCCAGGAGCACAAAAAGGGAAGTAGCTTTAACAGAGGGAATTAGTATGATAATGATAACAGAAGTGGCACAACAGCACTGTTTCTGGGTGCAGTCAGATCTGCAATATTAACTCCTTCTAGCACAAGATGGTATGTCTATGCAGCATATTTTCCTGAGTGGGAGCGAGCCTACCAGCTGGGGTCAATAGACAGGCTAATGAGGCTTATGCTAGTGCTCTAAAAATAGCTGCATATAAAGTGCTTTGAAGTTGCACCTTGGGCTCTAAAATTTAGGGAGGGGAGGTGTGCTTCAGAGCTCAAGCTCCAGCTAGACTCACAACTTCAAAGCACTGTCTACACAGCTATTTTTAGATGGTTAGCACCAGCCCAGTTAGCCCAAATCTGTTTACCTGGGCTGGGAGGCTCTCTTCCACTTGCTCCAAAATGCCATGTAGACATACCCTGACGGTCTCCAAGGCCAGGACTGCACTAGAAACTGTTGCCAGTACACTAATGAGAGTCAGGGTTAGGATTTTTTTGTTTTTACATTTCTATATCTGCAAAAGCCCCTAATGTAGATTTAATTATATTGTCAATATACCTTATTTCATTTGAGGAACTAGTAGAAGTTTGTCTACATTAGGAGGTTTTGCCAGTATAGCTATAACAGCAAACCTTTTCTAGTGTAGACTAGGCCACAAACGGAATTTATATCCCATAAATTTCAATTGCCTGGCACATTCAGTGATGAAAATGTAAAAGAAACAATAATGAGGAATATATAAAAGTATGGCACCCGTGTATTCCTTATAGCACTTTGCTTTCTATAGTTTATATCTGAAGCTCATCAAGATCTTTATATGGTCCTTTTTTTAAATAAATTTTCTCATCAACAGTAGTGTTCAGTAACCACCTTAAAAATCATGTATCTCCTGTAATATTTAGAAAGCATTAACTAGAGAGAACTAACTCAAACAGTGAGTGATTAAGCTATGCAAACAGTAACCAAACAGAGTCTTGTTTTGAGGTAGAGTGTGAAGATGAATGCTTTTGACCATTTGGTTATACAATTATAACCACAGACATGAGGAGCTAGATTCCCAAAAGGACTTGGGTCTCTAACTGCAACTTTAGGCAACTAAATCCCCAAATCAGGCCCCACTGGGATTCATAAAACCCCAACTTAGCTGCCCCTGAACCCTGTAGGTGCCTAAACTTGCTCAGCCGCCAAGGTTCTGCAACAAAAAGTTCCCTAGGCACTTGTTTATGCCTCTGCACATGTGCATTGCAGGCCCACTGTAGGTGTCCAGGTACCGAAGCCGCAGAGCGATGCATGAACCAAGGGAAGGTAGGGGTTCCTCCATCTAACTCATCTGCAGGGCCCAATCTGCTAAGCATGCTCAGAGCTCATCTACCAGATAGGTCCTCCTCTTCCCACCCCTCTCCACTTATTTTGTGCAAGTTCATGTCTGGGACCAATCTCATAACTTTAAGCCCAGTGTTTAGAGCATTCATCTGGGATGAGGGAGACCCCCAGTTGAAGTCCCCACTCAGGAGAAGGGATCTGAATAGTGTTCTGTCACCCCTCAGATGAGTGCTCTAAATGTTGGGCTGTAAGATATTCTCATGTGGGGCTTCCTCAGTCTCTTCTGTTGAAGCTGTTCCACTAAAAATTAATAACTAAAAGGCCATTGGAGCAGGGGAACTAGATTGTGGGTCTCCCATGTGAGTGGTCTAACCACCAGGCTACAGAGTCATTCTCCTGCTTGCAGTTTCTCGCTCTCTCTCTACGCCAGTGACTTTTTAAATTACTTATTCACAGTGGAACAGCTTCCACAGAAGAGACCGAGGCAGCCCCCCATCAGAATATCCTATAGGCCAGTGGTTAGAGCACTCACATGTGACACATCCCTTCTCCCCCTCAGGTGGACATGAACTGGGGGTCTGCCACACTCCAGGTGAGTATCCTAACCACTGGACTAACAGTTACAAGTGTGGTGGTCTACCTTCTTCCAGACTTCTTTGAAAACAGCACAGGCGCCTAACTCCAAGAGTGCAGTAGAAGACACCTTCCTAGAGCCTGGACTTAGGCCTGATCTGACCTACATAGTTAGGTCAACATAAGTTGCTTTGCACTGATCTATTTGTGTGTGTGCCTATGGTCAAATTTGTCTCCAGTCAATGTAAGTGCCCTGTTATGGCAACCCAGTAAAACCAACTCCCTCAATGGCATGGAGCCATGATTGACACTGAGGTGAAGGCAGTGCAAGCATAGACACTTTGACCTGTTTTGACTCTAAAAGTCCTTCAGCACCTGTCCCACAATGCCTAAAAGTGACTGATCTGCTCACAATTGTGAACTCCACTCCCTCGCAGTCAAAGATCGGAAGCGACATACACCCTGTGTATATTTTTGAAAGCCTTTTCCTGATTGCCTAGCTTGGTGAGCTCACCCGTGTGTGCAGCTGCACAACCCAACATGCCAGCTCAATGAACTAGATGCGCTCCTCCCTGGAGTGTAGAGGAGCCATTGGATCTCCTGGGCCTGTCTGGGAAAGAGATTGTGCAAGCACAGCTATGGACCAGCTGTAAAAACATGGACATCAACAAAGAGATTGCACGGGGGATTTAGGCAAAGGGGTATGTCATAAATATAAAGGGAAGGGTAAACACCTTTAAAATCCCTCCTGGCCAGAGGAAAAGCCCTTTCACCTGTAAAGTGTTAAGAAGCTAAAGATAACCTCGCTGGCACCTGACCAAAATGACCAATGAGGAGACAAGATACTTTCAAAGCTGGAGGGGGGAGAAACAAAGGGTCTGGGTCTGTCTGTGTGATGCTTTTGCCGGAGACAGAACAGGAATGGAGTCTTAGAACTTAGTAAGTAATCTAGCTAGATATGCATTAGATTATGATTTCTTTAAATGGCTGAGAAAATTAAGCTGTGCTGAATAGAATGGATATTCCTGTCTTTGTGTCCTTTTGTAACTTAAGGTTTTGCGTAGAGGGATTCTCTATGTTTTGAATCTAATTACCCTGTAAGGTATTTACCATCCTGATTTTACAGAGAGAAAAGGAGTACTTGTGGCACCTTAGAGACTAACAAATTTATTAGAGCATAAGCTTTCGTGAGCTACAGCTCACTTCATCAGATGCATTTGGTGGAAAAAGCAGAGGAGAGATTTATATACACACACACACACACACAGAGAACATGAAACAATGGGTTTATCATACACACTGTAAGGAGAGTGATCACTTAAGATAAGCCATCACCAGCAGCGGGGGGGGGAAAGGAGGAAAACCTTTCATGGTGACAAGCAAGGTAGGCTAATTCCAGCAGTTAACAAGAATATCAGAGGAACAGTAGGGGGTGGGGTGGGAGGGAGAAATATCATGGGGAAATAGTTTTACTTTGTGTAATGACTCATCCATTCCCAGTCTCTATTCAAGCCTAAGTTAATTGTATCCAGTTTGCAAATTAATTCCAATTCAGCAGTCTCTCGTTGGAGTCTGTTTTTGAAGCTTTTTTGTTGAAGTATAGCCACTCTTAGGTCTGTGATCGAGTGACCAGAGAGATTGAAGTGTTCTCCAACTGGTTTTTCAATGTTATAATTCTTGACGTCTGATTTGTGTCCATTCATTCTTTTACGTAGAGACTGTCCAGTTTGGCCAATGTACATGGCAGAAGGGCATTGCTGGCACATGATGGCATATATCACATTGGTAGATGCGCAGGTGAACGAGCCTCTGATAGCGTGGCTGATGTGATTAGGCCCTATGATGGTATCCCCTGAATAGATATGTGGACAGAGTTGGCAACGGGCTTTGTTGCAAGGATAGGTTCCTGGGTTAGTGGTTCTGTTGTGTGGTGTGTGGTTGCTGGTGAGTATTTGCTTCAGATTGGGGGGCTGTCTGTAAGCAAGGACTGGTCTATCTCCCAAGATCTGAGAGAGCGATGGCTCGTCCTTCAGGATAGGTTGTAGATCCTTGATGATGCGTTGGAGAGGTTTTAGTTGGGGGCTGAAGGTGATGGCTAGTGGCGTTCTGTTGTTTTCTTTGTTGGGCCTGTCATTACACAAAGTAAAACTATTTCCCCATGGTATTTCTCCCTCCCACCCCACCCCCCACTGTTCCTCTGATATTCTTGTTAACTGCTGGAATTAGCCTATCTTGCTTGTCACCATGAAAGGTTTTCCTCCTTTCCCCCCCCTGCTGCTGGTGATGGCTTATCTTAAGTGATCACTCTCCTTACAGTGTGTATGATAAACCCATTGTTTCATGTTCTCTCTCTGTGTGTGTGTGTGTGTGTGTGTGTATATAAATCTCTCCTCTGCTTTTTCCACCAAATGCATCCGATGAAGTGAGCTGTAGCTCATGAAAGCTTATGCTCTAATAAATTTGTTAGTCTCTAAGGTGCCACAAGTACTCCTTTTCTTTTTGCGAATACAGACTAACACGGCTGCTACTCTGAAACCTGATTTTACAGAGGTGATTCTTTTTACCTTTTCTTCTATTAAAATTCTTCTTGTAAGAAACTGATTGCTTTTTTCATTGTTCTTAAGATCCAAGGGTTTGGGTCTGTGGTCACCTATGCAAATTGGTGAGGATTTTTATCAAGGGGGTGCAAGGATTTGATGAG
The DNA here is from genome assembly GCF_009764565.3 of Dermochelys coriacea. Taxonomy (NCBI): domain Eukaryota; kingdom Metazoa; phylum Chordata; order Testudines; family Dermochelyidae; genus Dermochelys; species Dermochelys coriacea. Next base: position 266,684,323 of record NC_050068.2, read on the forward strand.
GATTTTGGGGGGAAAGACGTTTCCAAACTACTCTTTCCCAATAATAAACCCGGTTAGACGTTTGGTGGTGGCAGTGGAAGTCCAAGGGCAAAAGGTAAAATAGTTTGAACCTTGGGGAAGTTTTAACCTAAGCTGGTAAAAGTAAGCCTAGGAGGTTTTCATGCAGGTCCCCACATCTGTACCCTAGAGTTCAGAGTGGGGAAGGAACCTTGAAAGGGTACGACAGGGATCAGCAACAGTGCCACGTGAAAGTGAAGGAACTTCACCAGGCATACCACAAGGCCAGGGCAGCCAACAATAGATCTAGTGCTGAGCCATAGGACCTATCACTTTTACAATGAGCTGCAGCCATACTTGGCAGAGAGCCCACCAGGACCCCCAAAACCACTGTGGATACCTAAGAGAAGCCCAAGACAGAGACCCCTGCTGTGAACAGTGAGAAGGAGGAGACTGGAGACACAGCAGAAGGGTCCAGCCATATCATGAGCCAGACCTGTTCTAGACTCCACCAGAGTCTAGCCAGTCCCACCAGACAAGTAAATTGATGAGCATGATGAAGAGGAAGGGGCCACAGGTAAGGGTGTGCATGCAGTTTTCTTTACGATATTTACATTTAAAGATGGATCCAAGCCCTACCCCAAGTTAACAAGACACAGGTACTGACTTTTCATTGTTGTATGAGAAGAGAGAGAAGTACAACAAACAGGTAGAGTTGTTATCTGTTTTTCATTCCCCTGTTGGGTTATGTGGACGGGAGGGGGCATACAGAGGACTTTGTTTATATGCATAGGGAGGTCCCTTTTATCCTGCTGAGAGATACTCTGCAATCCTCTTCCGAAAGTTTCTACGGATGGCTGCCTTATTTCTTCCTCTGCATAGGATGATTTCCCACGTCGTTCCATGATCATTTTGGCTGGCACCATTGCCATAAACAGGCTAGTGGTATACTGGCCTGGGCTGCTTCAGGATGCCAATAACAGCTGTGGTCTCTGTAAATTTGTTACCTTCAGGAGTGAGATGTCAGCAAAAATGGCCACTACCTGTGGAAAACAGTGCCAATGTCCAGTGCCATTGCCCTATACTCTTATCCATGGAATAGGGAGTGAAATTTTATTGCTGCATACAATAGAAAATCATTTCGCCCTTCTTACCCCTGGTGGACCATATTCACCATGGCTGGGGTTAGAGAGTGGTACTGTGCCAAGGTGCTCCAAGGCTGAAGTGTCAATAAACATTTCCTGTTAAACATGTTCGTGGGAATAAGGAGATGGAGTTTTGAAACTTATCTTTCTCCTTCTGTTGTTGTTATAAATCCAGTGGTACATCTGTCTATTTTTACCATCAGTTTTTGGCATCCTGGCTTTGAGGGGTGCCCCTTTCACACCTGCAGAAAATCTGACCATTATGAGGAGGAGAAAGAAGAAGAAATAGTAGGGAGGACATGTTCAGCAAGATCCTTCAAGGCAGTGCTGCAGTGGACCATGAACAAAGGGCCTAGAGGGCCAATATGTCAAGAGCATGAAAAAGGAAAGAGCAGACAGTAGAAAGGCCCAGGAGTCCCAATAAAACAAGGAGAGGACATACATCAGGACACAATGGGTCTTCTCATGCAGCAATCCCAAAAGCTGCACATCCTGATTGACCTGCAGGTCCAAAAATTCCAAATGCTTTGCAGTCCTTGGCGAATTCCCTGGGTCACTTTTTCCTCCCCACCCCACCATACCACGTGGCATCATGGGCTGCATCCTTACCCCTACCACTCCATGCTGGGGGACAGCAAGGAAAATCACAACTTCATATACACTGACCTGTGAAAAACACGGTTGGTATATGTGTAGCCACAATGGACTAGGTTTGTGCACTGAAATGTCCACCTCTACCTAGTTCCTAGGGCTCAAGGCATAACCCGGTTAATCTAGGCACCCCCATCCTTTCCCAGTTCCTAGGGCTCCAGATGAAAGGCACCTAACTTTACCAAAGAACTTCCTTTTGGACCCCAATTTATATACCTTAACAAAGATAAAACAATAAAGAAATGAGGATTTCACAACTACAACTGTGATAAGTGATTTTTTTGTCTGTTACATAATTAATTTTGCTAGGTGTAAATCAATTAAGATAGTGGGGTATGACTGGCTAGAGAATTTTGTTACAATATGTTAGGATTGGACAGAAACAATCAAAGAACCAGATAGAGATCATACAGACAAACAATAGGGACCATCAAGATAAAACAATAAAGAAATGAGGATTTCACAACCACAACTGCGATAAGTGATTTTTTTGCCAGACAGAATGTTATCAAACTAAGTTTTCTGTAACCATCCTAAGTTCTGTTTCTTTATCTGGTGATAGTGGGTGCTATTAGGACAGGACCACCTTCTTAGAAGCCTGATATTACATTGTTTTAATGTAATTTAGAGGGAATGTGAGGATGTGACTTCCTGCTTCTTAGTTAATGGCTGCTGCTCTCTTATTGTGGCTGTAGACAAAGGCCTTAGGCCTTACACTATGGCTACAGGAAAAGGCCTTATCCTTACAGCACCACATAATTCACAGCTTCAGCAAAACACCTAATCAGCAAGCACTACCCAGTTCCTAGCAACACCCAAAGCTCCACACCATAGAACGGTCATCATTTTGCACCTATTGAGCTGGTAATTGAATCTTTCGTTGGTGCCGTTGAGTTGGCCAGTGTATGGCTTCATGAGCTGGCGGAGCACTGAGCAAGTGGTAGGCCAAATCCCCCAGAACCACTATTGGCTTTTCAATATTCCAATGATAATCCCAGCCTATATTGATATCAGTGAAATGTCTCCAGTGATCTGCCAATGCCTTTCTGCTGATGTAGTCTGCAGTAAGGTGGACTCGTACCAAAACAGACATGCGTGCCATCTACCGCCCCACTGCAATTTGGGAACCCCACTGCTACAAATCCATCCACTGTATCCTTCACATTGCCGAGAGTCACAGTCCTGCGCAGCCTGTCATTGTATGCCAATGGCTCCCACTTTGGATTTTCCAACTTCAAAATTATTTCCCACTGATCGAGAATGTGATTGTACACTGTCAATATAGCTTTCATTCTGTTATCCTTGCACTGGAAGGCTGGGGCGAGCTTGGCACACAGATCCAGGAATTTGGCCTTTTGCATCTGACAGTCTGACAGCCACTGCTTGTTGTCCCAAACCTGCATTATGATGTGATCCCACCAGTCACTATTCATTTCTCAGGGCCAGAAGTGGGACTCCACCGTCTGCAGCTGTGCCACGAATGCCATCAACAACCTTGAATTGTTTCTCTCTATGTTCTGCAGCATACTGTCTTCAAACAAATTACCATATCCCACATTGTTGCAGTACTTCCTGAAAATCTCCAAATACAGGATAGGGTGACCAGATCGCAAGAGTGAAATATCAGGACACATTGGGTGAGTGTGGGAGGGAGGTGGAAGAGACAGACACAGCTCCGACCAGAGCCATGAGAAGGGCCACATGGGGGTGGGCCCATGCTGTGTCACACAGCTCCCCTGCCCAGCGCCCCCTGGCTCCACTATGCCCAGAGCCCCCCCCCAACCCTTCCACCACAAATGCACAGTGCTGTGCACACACATCCCTGCCCAGCAACCCCCTGCCCACAGCCCCACCACAGCTGCCCAGCACCCCACACAGAACCCCCCACTCGCTAATTTCCCAATACACACAGATTTCCCCTCCCTCCCTTTCTCCCTCCCAGTGCCCTTCCCCACAGCCCCACCACCACAACTACACAATGCCCCACACAGACCCCCAGTGCCCTGACACACACAGATCTCCTCCACTGCCTAGCACCCCAAAACACACACACTTCCCCCACTGCCCAGTGCCCTCCAGACACCTCCCAGACACTCACCATCACACCCTCCCCCCTTCCCTGGCCACACTCACCAGGCCTGCTGGGAGGTCTCTAGCTTCTAGGGTGAGAGCGGCGAGGGGAGTCTCCACTCTCCAGCTGCTGCCCCCACCACAAGCGTGAGCTCCGTGGTTCCCATTGGCCGGGAAAAGCGCCAATGGGAGCTGCTGGAGCCGCAGAGTGGGGCTTGCAGGCGCTGGCAGCACGCAGACCCCCCCCCACCCTAAGAGCCCGAGGGGCAAGGTGGGGAGTCCCGGTGGTGCTTACTTGGGGCAGCTCCCATCCCGGGAAGCATCCAGCAGGCAGGTCCCTCTGGCTCCTAGAATTACGGGTGGGGTTGGGTCGGGTGGGGGGGCGGAGGGCTCTCTGCTGCTCCCGGCGCCTGCAAGCCCTGCCCCTGCAGGATGTGGTGCTGCTGCCTGCAGGCAGGTGCCGGGAGCTGTCCCAGAAGCAGAGAGCAACAGCGCCGCGGTTGCCGTCCAGATGGTCCCGATATCGGAACAAAGGGTGTCCCGACCAACATAAGGTCGGGATGCGGGACAAATCTACTAAAATCGGGACTTTCCTGATAATATCGGGACGTCTGGTCACCCTAATACAGGAGAATCATGCGTTCCATATTTGCAACATCCATGAGAATAGTACAGAGATCTGCAGCCTCCATGCTTCTGTCAGAGATGCCAGATACCAAAAAATGCTGCAAGAATTAGTGGGATTTAAAGAAAAGGCACCAAAAATAAGGGCTATGGATAGCATTATGGAATGGAGAAAGTTGCATGCTGGGAATGTGACTCCTAGCTCCCAGAGATCCCTGAGCACGTTATTTCTATTAAATACCACATTGCAAAAAGTTCCCAAAAGGCACTGTACCGGATGGCAGTGCGTGGCACTTTGGGATAGCTACACTGCACTTTGCATTCACACAAGCACTCCTGGTGAGTACACACAGAGCCAATGCAAGCAGCAAAGTATTCACAACCACAAGAGATGTACAAATTTCAGCACCTGTACGCAGACATAACTTGCATTGATCAAAGTTTGTAGTGTAGACATGGCCTTAGGTGCTGAACTCTGAGATGGCTGGGGCTTAGGACATGCTCCAGCATGTTGGCATCTCCCTTTGACTAGCTTAGGTTGGGCGTCTAGCATGCTGGTTTCTTTGAATCCCATCCTGAGGCACCTATCTCTCCCCATTCATTGTATAGGGATTCTAGATACCTAATCTAGACATGGTGGATCCCAATGATTTTCTAGGTGCCTCAGTTATTTGTGAGGGTGACTGGAGTTCTAGGGGGCCACACTGAAATTGCTCAATTAGGGCAAACTGCAAAGAATGGGGCAGATTATCCCCAAAACTGGTGGTTATTCTAATACTTAAATTCACCAAGCCAGCAACAAAACAGCTTCTACAATACTTTCCTGGTTACCCAGAAGCCAAAACACAATGCCCTTAAAGCAACCCAGCCTATGGACTTCCTCCCAGGTAGCCAAGTCAAATATGATGAGGATTACTGAAAATCTCGTCCCATTAGCCTGGAGCAGTGAACTGCAGTCACTGGGAGCGGCAATCGGCTGAACCTGCAGACACCGCAGGTAAACAAACTGGCCCTCCCCACCAGGGGCTTTCCCTGCACAAGCTGGTGGAACAAGTTTGGGAACCACTGAATTAAGAGATCATTATTCATTCACACTTGAATATAATTCTTAGGTCAGTTTCATAGTAGGGATGGTGGGCTTCAGAGTTGCACAGAGTTCTTTCAGAATTAGTTCCATAAATTATAGTCCAATGTCCAAATATTCAATATCAGGGCGATCCAGAGTGTAACTGGAGACCACAGTCTTGTGACTCAAACTTCCCCTGACTAAACTTAAGCAGATCTGATAAAAAGGATTAAGTCCAAAAAGTTTTATAGAGATTTTTGCAGCCTCTTGACAGCACACAGTCCTTGGATGAATAATAGGCTTTTGAAGTAACCTTCTATTTCCTAAGAATCACCACTAATTAGTTATATTAATTAGTATAAGGTAAAAAGAAAAGGAGTACTTGTGGCACCTTAGAGACTAACAAATTTATTTGAGCATACAGCTCACTTCATCGGATGCATTTGGTGGAAAATACAGTGGGGAGATTTATATACACACACAGAGAACATGAAACAATGGGTTTTATCATACACACTGTAAGGAGAGTGATCACTTAAGATGAGCCAGTTTATATACAGTTTACTACAAACTTCAAAGAGAAGTATAGACAATGAAATTATTACACTCAAGCTTCATCTAAATGTTAATATTTCCTTTTGATCTTTGAATTAACAGATATAGTAAGAAACAGGAACCTTCTGTTTACATCTCACAAGATACAAGTAAACACATACAATTAGTTTCAGAGTGGTGGCAGTGTTAGTCTGTATAAGCAAAAACAAGAAGTCCCTGTGACACTTTAGAGACTAACACATTTATTTGGGCATAAGCTTTTGTGTGCTAAAACCCATTTCATCAGATGCATGGAGTGAAAAATACAGTAAGCAGTATATATATTACAGCATATGAAAACATGGGAGTTGTCTTACCAAGTGGCGGGGTAGGAGGGGTGTCAGTGCTAAGGAGGCCAGTTCAATTAAGGTGGAAGTGGCCTATTATCAACAGTTGACAAGAAGTGAATATCAAGAGAGGGGAAATTACTTTTGTAGTGCTAACGAGGCCAATGCAATCAAGGTGGATGTTGCCTTGTCAACTGTTGGAAATGGGCTTTTGTGCTGTTGTGCAGATGTGAGCAGGAGCAGAGAGAGGTATGTCTAGTTCTAATAGAAGTAAGTGCTTTGTTCTTGGTAACCCAAAAGTAACACAGACAGAGACACAGAGCTACAATATTAACCCTTTCAGTGCCTTCAAGCAGACCATTTACCCCAAATACTGTAAGAACAACGGTAATGCTATTTCTTGTGGTTCATGGATGAGAAGATCTTGTTTCACTGAAGTCCATGTCAAGCTCCAAGGGAGTACAATCCCAGTATGATGGATTATATATATATTTTTCTAGTTTAACATAGTTTGAATTTTTGTTGTTATCCAGTAATGTAAGAAAAGCATTATAATATTCTCATCCCTCTTTAATATAACTGACTTTCTTGCAAATACTGGCCTTAGAAAATGACTGATATAAAATGTTTCCATATGATTGAAAAACAGAGATCTCTTCTTTCAAGCCAGGATTGGCAGCAGAATGCAAGACATTCTGGTTTTAGACCAATCCTCATTATGTGCTCAGGTCGGTGACTTAATGGCAGCATCCTTAATCCTTGCTCTAACAGATCTATTTTTTGGTTCTTGAAAGGAGGTCACTGGAATTATCAGAAGTCTATTTTCCAGTTCAGCAGTTTCTAGTTTCCTGTTAACATTAAATAAAAGGCACTCTAAAATGTGGGCTGATTTCCTAACATGTCTCTCAACTGACAAAGTAATATGTGCTATCAGAATTAATTAATTAAAAAAATACAGAAAACAGAAACTCACAAATATTTTTTAAAGTTATAATTGTGGCATATTTTTGGTTTTTAGAATTCTTATATTACAGTCCAAACTTTCAGCTACCCATTGGAGTTCTTAATATACAACAGATACACAAGTTATCATTCGCCAGCTTTGTCATTATTACATCTTATTGACAACATTCAATACCTACATTAGTGGTAGAGGGGCAAAATGTCAGCATGGCTATTGCTAACTTTTCTATGCTCACACTGTATGAAATGGGGAAAATGCAATTTAGTTAATTTAATTTAGACTGGTACGGTCTGACTGTTTTGTTAATGTTTCCCTTCCTCTCCCACCACAGCCAACTCAATCACTACTTCACATCACACATGTTTATTTGGTAGTGTTATACTGAACTCAAACTTATATTTTCACTCCTTTTTAGGACCTACAAAAATTGTAGTTTCAGCATCAGACCAGCAATTCCACCTACTTCAACCAGAACATGTTACTCTATCTAGATTTCCTAACAGTCAATAGAATAAAATGTCTCCAATAATTCAAGAATATGAGATTCCTGAACACTGTAGTATGATGTGTGATAAAACTGATCTCTGAATTCCTAGAATATAATCTAGAAGTGCCATCAACTGTTGCTGTGCTACTACGGTTGCACTTTTAAAACTTGCCAGTTTTGCCATAGACAACTTTTGTACTGAGGTACTCTTATTTAGTTAACTAAGGTGTTTCCCAAGGTCATCAGGATGCCTTTTTATATATTTTTTGGATGGGGAAGTTCTAGAATGAAAAGATGGGTTGTTAGAAAGACAAGGTATGTGAAGTCATAATTCATTGCATCAGCTTCTGTTGATGAAAGCTACAAGCTTTGGAGCTTACACAGAGCTCTTTTTCAGGTTATATGGGTTGTTGACAGATGGCTTGTTGACAGAGTGAATTGGTCTCCAAAGAAACCGATGAAGTGAGCTGTAGCTCACGAAAGCTTATGCTCAAATAAATTTGTTTGTCTCTAAGGTGCCACAAGTACTCCTTTTCTTTTTGCGAATACAGACTAACACGGCTGCTACTCTGAAACCAAAGAAAGGAAGTAATCTATCTATGTATTTAATCTCCCTGTGAAAAGCCTCAGTAAGGTTAAGAGAAGAGTTTTTTAAAAAAGTCTGGGACTTGAGTAATTGTTGGGAAATTCAGATTATCAGAGGCACAAGTATCTATAAGTGTTGAAGTACTGAAGAGGTTTCTCCTCAGTAGTTCTTATTAGGGCAAAGTTTACAGGTTATATATATGATAACTATGATATCTTTCTTTGGGCCATGTATATTTTTCTTTTTCTTTTGGCATGGTGTTCCTGGTGTAGATAATTTTTTTTATTTGTATGTTTCCAGTTGGAAAGGAGTACTGTTTGTAAATAAAGGGTCTAAAAGCTTCATTTTGGTCCATTACTGAGATAAGCTGTATTAAAAACAGAACTGGAGGAGTATAAGGGAATTCCACGCTGCCTTGAAATATAACAAAACTGTGTATTGCTGGTGTGAATGAAATAAAAGAAAGTTTTCCATCTCCACACATGACCAACCATTAGGACATTTGTGGGAGATGGCCATGATAATATATATAATCATGGCAATAGACAATTAGAGCCTGGGGAAGGGAGGTTAAAGCCCCCTCCCCAAATTAGGGATTTCAGTAATAAAGAAAGAAAACAGTGAGCTTGGAACAGAAGTTAATTTCTCATTATTAAAAGAGGACAAATTTTGTCATAGCACAAAACTACTCATTCAAGTGATAGTCAACAGCTATTATGTTTTAACTCTAGGTCTCCCTCCAAATAAAATATAGTTATCTACATTTGATTTTTTTTTTATCAAGACTAAACTCTGTTATATGAAAACAGTAGAATCCTAGCTCCCTTGTTATGTATCTCTCATAATGCATCTGTATTGATCTATTGTTTGTATTTCTTATTTTCAACAAAAGGAACAGGGGAATATGGATCCTGGCTGATGATCTCCTCCTCAAAGTCGAGTGATGGAAATATGGGCTGGGGAAGTGCGGTAGGGAAAGGGCCTGCGGGCAGCGTAGGATGGGATGGGAATACAGATGAAGAAGGAGGCAGGCAGGATGCAGGTCTGGGGAATGAGAGTGAGGGAAGGGTAGGGAAGCTTCAAGTAGAAATGGGGTCGCAAGGGGTCGGCAACAAATGTAATGAATGAAATTCGAGCCGGATCACGGCAGGGCGCACTTTACCTTCTGTTTTAACAAAAGCTGCTGCTCACATTTTGCGATCGACCTTCTACTTCCCCCCCCGCCCCCCCCATTTTCGGCCCTGCTGGAAGGGGCAAGGGAAGGGAGTCGGGCTGAGGCGCAGCAGCAGGGCAAGGGAAGGGGGGCTGAAGAGGAAGTTGGCTGAGGTGAGCCTGGCCGGGGAAGGCTGGTCAGGGCGAGGGGGAGGCGGACTGTGGACGAGGCAGGCGGCGTGGGGACGGCTGGGGTGACCCGTGCGAAGGGGGAGGCTGGTTGGGTAGAGACGGGCGAGGGGCGAGCTGGGGTTTTGGCTCCTCCGAGTCCCGTGCGGCGCCCCGCTGGGGCAGCGGCGGCTGCAGGCGGCCTTGGGCCGCCCGGGGGAGGTGGATCTGCCCGGCACCGCCCCCTCTCCTCACCCCCGGTCTCTGTCACTAGGTGATGGTGCAGCCAAGATGGCGGCGGGAGCGTGAGCGGAGGCGGCTCCGCTCCCCGACCCCGGGAGGAGGCAGCGCAGGGATGAGCCGCGTCCCCGGCCCCGTTTGGTTCCCGTGAGGCTCGCAGGGAGCCGGCGGCGCCCGGGCCATGGCGGGGATTATCAAGAAGCAGATCCTCAAGCACCTCTCCAGGTGAGTGCGGGGCCGCGGGCGCCCCCCTCCCCGCGGGATCCGGGTGTGCGGGCCCGCCGGGTCCCCCCTCTCCACTCGCCTGGCTGGCACCAGAAGGCGGCGGGGGGGGGGGGACCCGGCTCCGCTCAGCTCCTGGGGGAGATGGGGGTCCCGTGAACGCCCCCCTCCGGGGGAGGGGCCGGGGAGGCTTGGAGCGCTGGCAGCTGTTTTGTAGGATGGGTTTGAAGTTCTAGGGTAAGAAAAAAAAATCTTGCTCGGTGCCAAGGTGCGGGCTCGTTGGAAACAGCCGCGCGAGAGAACAGCCCTGAGGGGGAAGAGGGATTCGCGCTGGCTGGCGTAGGAGAGTCCGGGGATGAGTCAGGCTGGCGGGGTTGGTTCCCCTCCAGCCACCCCCAGATCCCTGAAGCGTCCCCCCCCCGAGCGCTGCAGGATACAAGGCGGCCTCGCAACCAGCCTGGCCATTTATCGTGCCGGGCTGTCGCAGAGGACAAAGATCCGTCTGTGCCCCTCTGCTCCGGCATCAGTGTGTAGTTGGAAAGGCGGAAAGACACAGTGGCTGAGGTAATATCGTTAATTGGACACACTTCTGCTGCTGCTGAGAGAGACAAGCTGTTGAGCTTACCCAGAGCTCTTCTTCAGGTCTGGGAAATGTCCTTGGAGTGTCAAAGCTAAATACAAGGTGGGGCAGATTATTTAGCATAAATAGTTATCCTGGATTTTAAGGGAGGACCATTCAAGGGGCAGTAATTAGGTAGGTGAGTAAGTGCGGGGTGTGGGAGGGACAGCTGAGCTACAGTCACTGCCCAGGAGAAGTCATTACACAAAGTAAAACTATTTCCCCATGTTATTTCTCTCCCCCCACCCCACCCCCCACTGTTCCTCAGATGTTCTTTTCAGAGTAGCAGCTGTGTTAGTCTGTATTCGCAAAAAGAAAAGGAGTACTTGTGGCACCTTAGAGACGAACACATTTATTTGAGCATAAGCTTTCGTGAGCTACAGCTCACTTCATCGGATGCATTTGGTGGAAAACGCTCCCCTCTGTTTTTTCCACCAAATGCATCCGATGAAGTGAGCTGTAGCTCACGAAAGCTTATGCTCTAATAAATTTGTTAGTCTCTAAGGTGCCACAAGTACTCCTTTTTCTTTTTTCAGATATTCTTGTTAACTGCTGGAAATATCCTACCTTGCTTGTCACCATGAAAGGTTTTCCTCCTTTCTCCCCCCTGCTGCTGGTGATGGCTCATCTGAAGTGATCACTCTCCTTACAGTGTGTATGATAAAACCCATTGTTTCATGTTCTCTGTGTGTGTATATAAATCTCCCCACTGTATTTTCCACCAAATGCATCCGATGAAGTGAGCTGTAGCTCACAAAAGCTTATGCTCAAATGAATTTGTTAGTCTCTAAGGTGCCACAAGTACTCCTTTTCTTTTTGCAAATACAGACTAACACTGCTGCTACTCTGAAATCAGTCACTGCCCAGGAGAAGTGGAGTGAGCTGTAAATTGTACTTGACACGTTGTATGTGGGAGGAGCAAGCAACAGCATGGCTGATGTCATGGAGTCCAGTGCGCACAGTCTTTGCTGCCTATTCCAGACAGCTCCACATTTGTCTCGGATGACAAGGAATCCAGAACAGTGGTGAAATTTTAGCAGGCACCACAGCGCATGGGCCAAATGAGTAATCTGGGATAAGAAAATCCCTGACATAGAGAAGGATGACTATACTAGGGAGGTTTCAGAGTAGCAGCCGTGTTAGTCTGTATTCGCAAAAAGAAAAGGAGTACTTGTGGCATCTTAGAGACTAACAAATTCATTTGAGCATAAGCTTTCGTGAGCTACAGCTCACTTCATCGGATGTATCAAATGAATTTGTTAGTCTCTAAGGTGCCACAAGTACTCTTTTTCTTTATACTAGGGAGCTGGCTGAGTGAACAAAAGAGCACTTTGAAATCTGATGTAGTTAAGATGCTAAACACCATTGCTGGTCTCTTGAACCCTTAACTTATCACAATCAAAACAATACATGTGTAGCCCCACATGGGTGTGAAATCGAATTCTTTTGCACATTTGCACAGCGTAGGAAGATGCTTTGTAACAATTCATGCCCTGTGTGTCAGGCAGTCAAAAGGTTACAATTTTTGTACTGTCTCTGTGATTGATTATTGTTTAATTCACTTCATGGTAAAGGCCAACTCTGTTATAAAATATGCACTCAGTCCTGGGTGTGTACATGAATATGTACACAAACTTGTGTGTGAAAGATAAAAACTGTAACCAGAGGCGCCAGCTGTTATAGAATGTAGTGAGATGATCTGATTAATGGGAGGGTTTTTTTAAATGCAATTGAATAATTTGATTTCATTGTTTTAAAAGGGGGAGCCAAAAAGTTTCACTGTATGGTCAGAATCTGTGGTGACAGCACAACCTTGGCAGCCCTTCAGAGTTTGTGCTTGTGATTAGAAAAACTGCTCTGGAAAGAGCACTTTATTACTCTTCTTAGTTGCTCCATATGTGCTTTCAAGTTGTATATGATTTACAGATGATGCATTTACTGTTGCCAATAGTAATAAATAGCAAATAAAAGAAAAGAAAACCAAATATAGTTGTGGCTCTGTCTCCTCCTACAAGATTAGTAGTTGTGATGTACAAAGCAGAAATGATACAATTTTATTTTTTCTGATTTTTATAATGGCATTGATGATGATTGAGAATCTTCTTATGACCTGAACATAATAGAACACTTTGAGAATGAAAATGGAATACCAAGATATCATTTGTACAGAATCAGTTTGTTAATCATGAGCATACATGAAATTGCAGGCCTTCATTTAGGGCCTGAGTCTATGTGGTGCTTGGCTTCTTCAACTTCCAGTGAAGTCAGTAGGAGTTGATGGAGTTCAACACATTGTAAGATCAACCCCATCATTTTCCACAAGAAGTGGTTTTTCCATATGTAAAGATCAAGAAGTTTGGAGTTCAAAAGCTCTAAGTTCCTGTATACATTAGTGGTATATTCTTTTCATAATACAACATTCTATCTCCTGTTAGTAATGTGTTAATAAACTGTATGCACCATGAAAGTAGAAATAGAACCACAATCTTTGTATTTTACATTAAGGTTTTGTTTGTTTTTAATACATGTTCATGCCTAAAATCAGCTGTGCGCAGTAGTTGGTTTTTATAATGTAAATCCACATCCACATGTTAGGTCAGAATTGAGCCCCTAGGTTATTTTTTTTTACTGTTCTATAATTTGCAGTTGGTTTCTAGTGGTTTGTAAGGCTATGTATTGAAACACAACAGATCATTCAAACCTTTAAAGTTCAGAGATTTTTTAAACTCTGATAAGCTGACAATTTGAAATTTGTACAGATATGGGTTTTTTATTGTCCTCCTTACACTTACAATATAGTAGACACATTGTTTCACAAAATCTGGACCCCATTCTGACACTTGTACTAATTTGGAAATCAATGAGGACTACTTGTGGAGGAAGGCTTTGCTCAGCATGAGTAAAAGGAGCAGGATTAGGCCTCTACTTAGCTGGTGCAGTTAAATATAGAGATCTGTCATGTCAATAAAATGGCTGATTTGACATGTCAATAAAATATTCAATGGAGAATAAAGAAAACTTTCCATTAATATCAGAAATGTTTTTCCTAGGAAATTAAAATGTGTATATAGTGGGGTATGTATATATGATAGCCTATATAGCTTTATATAGGCTTTATAGAAAAGGTAGAACAAATTCTTATGAATAGCAATTTGCAAAGCAAATGCTAATTATCTATCAGTCTCTAACTCTTGAAACTGTTTCCTGTTTTTTCCACAAAATGCATCCGATGAAGTGAGCTGTAGCTCACGAAAGCTTATGCTCTAATAAATTTGTTAGTCTCTAAGGTGCCACAAGTACTCCTTTTCTTTTTGTTTCCTGAGTGTGTTCTGTTTGCGGTTTTGGGGTTAATTAGATATGTTCTAGCACTAGCAGTTAGGTGTACTAAACTTCAGGCTTCTTTCTCATAGTAGTTCTCAGTGCTTCAGGGTTCTTTCTCACATATAACCTACTAATTTGTTTGCTTTAAATGTAGGGAAAAAATTGCAAGTTACAAATCAGTATTTCTTAACCATTTTCTTAATGTGCTACAATAAAAAATTATTGGATTACAGAGCTGTTAGGTTTGTCAAATCAGTTTTCCAAACCAGACACAGATAAGAGTAGACTAAAGACCCTAGCACAATGGGACCCTACTCTTGGCTGGAGCCCCTAGGCACTACCATAATTGCAATAAGGGAAAAGGAATCACAATAGGTGCTTCCTTTACATTTCTAGGTGAGATGAAATTGCTCCTCTCTCTCTTGGTATCAGTTCCAGCAGAAACAGAGACCTTGTCAGCTCATAAAGTATCCCAGATTGTCCTGTCGGGCTTCAGGAATAATGTGAGTGGAGATTCAGTAAGTTTTATGCTCGTTCATTCCTTTGGAGTGGAAAGTAAAGAAAAGTAAAAAATCAAAACCAAACTTAAACTGGGTAAATAAAACCAACCTGACAAAAACAACACCCTCCCTTTCCAGATGACTCTGAGTTTTATACAGTCTTAGCATAACTTTGGTAAATGATTTTAGACCTTCTTTTTCTTCGGAATCCTGGGATAACAGAACCCATAGATAAATAGATAGATAAATAAATAGGTTGTTACAGTATCTCTCTCTCTCTCTTTTTTTTTTTTTTTTTTTGTAAATAGGCTGGGTTTCTTGGTTCCATTGTTGTGACTGTTCTCACTGTTTCATGTATTACAGGGGAAGCAGGTAGTGAATTCTATCTATATTTAGCTTGCTTAACACTTTCGATTATTACAAAAAGTTATATTGTTGTTTTCTTTGAGAAGCTTTTGCACCTCTTTTGTTTGCAGCAGATCTTTGATATTTGGTAAGAGAATAAACCTCAGGCTACACAGATGCCTTTTCTTTGACCCATAAAATTCTCTTTAGCTTTTGCTGTGATTATAAATTTAAAGATTGCCATTTCACTTCTCTCATTTATGTTCCTCAGGAAAATGTTGGCAGAATGTAACAATAAAAACTGAATGAGCACTCTCAGGCCTGGTCTAAACTATGGGGGGAGGGGATCGATCTAAAATACGTCGACTTCAGCTACGCTATTCTCGTAGCTGAAGTCGACATATCTTGGATCGACTTAGAATCACTTACTTCGCATCCTCACGGCGCAGGATCAACAGCTGCCGCTCCCTCATCGACTCCGCTTCTGCCTCTCACCCTGGTGGAGTTCTGGAGTCAACAGCAGAGCGATCGGGGATCGATTTATCACATCTAGTGTAGACACGATAAATCGATCCCCGATAGATTGATCACTATCCACCGATCCAGCGGGTAATGTAGACGTGGCCTAAGGCTGGACCGTGCTGCTGCCTCCCAGCAACATATGCTATTGAGAATGCCTGGGAGGTGCTGAGAAGCTATAGAGGAGGAGGACTGTGAAGAAGAGATCTGGGCACCACATGGGGATGGAGCTCCCTCAGCCCTCCAATGTGGGGAGCAGAGCTGATCTGGACTGCCCCCACCTTCTCTCCCAGGCCACACTACAGACCCAGCATCTAGACCCAATAGTCCATGCCTCTTCTGGTGGCACCATATGGGTCAGGAACTCCCCTCCTCTCCTAACGGTGGTGAGAGAGCTGGACTCACCCCAGCCCCGTCTCAGAACACACACCCTGCCTCCCTCTAGTTGGTAGCAGGAGAAGGCTGTTCTCCCAATGTAATCAGTCTTGTAGTTTAAGTGCTGGAGTTGAGCTGAAGTTTTGTGAATTAAGCAGCCTTAATTCTTCCCCCTGCTCCATATGCATCTTTAATTACATGTTCACATACTATGGTGTTAGTAGGACCCGTGTCTCATTCAATGCATAGGATGGATGCACAAGCGGGCAGAGTTAAGATGACATAGGAAATACCAGATTTACAGTTGCCCAACTTTTGAGTGCTTGATTTTTGCAACTAAAATAATGTCAATTTAACACTGGGGGGCTTTATATGGATATATTATGAAGATAACTGACCTAAGTAGGTTAAAATAAAATGGTGAATGGAGACCTGAAATCAAACACACAAGAGAAGTCTGATGTGGTTGAGGAACGTGAAAGAAGGATTGTCTTTGGGTTGCGGCTATATTATTATAATATTACACCTTCTCTCTGCATTCAGATTGCTTTTGAACCGTAGAAATGTAGAGCTGAAAGAGACCTTGGGAGTATTAGATCATTCCGGCCCCCTTCTCCAGCTCTTCCCCTCCGGTTCTCCCTAGTGCAGAGGCAGGATCAAATATACCAAGACGACTCGTTTCTACTGTGACACCCTTAAGAAATTAGCTGACTAATAATGGCAAGGTGGAGACTCACTAGGGATAGTCTATATCTGATAAGGGGACCGTGGGGGGAAAATATCAACACTTAGCTAACCATAATCATAAACTTATGTTTTTCTCTTTTCTCATGTCCTTTGTCTGTTGATTATGCATTTGTTTTATATTTATACAATGACTACCACATTATGGGCACTACAAGGAATAAATAGTAAATAACTTAAATTCTCAGTTTTAATTATAAGGAAGTAATTTCCCTTATTGTAGTACTACAGAATCACCACTGAATTCACAATATTTTCCTATGAAAAGTATCGGAATTACCCAGAATATCCATCTGTATCTTAGTTGTAATTAATTTGTCTATTGTTATCTAGGTGCTATAGAATTTGGAGAGCATAAATTCTCTCTGCAAGTACCTTAATTTTCTTGTTTATACTATTATTTTCATTAAGGTGGGATGTGCTTTAGCTCAGTGAAGGAAACTCTTGGTCATTCTATAGCCACCCTTACTGAGGTAAATGAGATGAGTCTTCTGTTACAGTCTGAAGATAGTAAGATTTTGGACCAAATGCAGCTTCTGTGTAGGCTTCACCATTGTTTCAATTGCTTTACTCCAACGTGGAAACAATGAAGATGAGGATTGTTTACTAGGTTAGCCTATGAAAGGGCTGCCATCTTCAGGCTAGCTAAAAATGATAAAAAGTGTTTCTGGCTACACCTGTGTTTTCATGTCATGGATTAGTGATACTCTTTGACTTAGCTTTCTCAGACATTTTATTGCTTTTTGTATAAAAAAACCCTCAATTTATGCAAGATGAATTACTCCTCCCAGTGGGGAAGGAAAGACAGAGAGAGAACAAGAGAGATTGCTCTCTTTGTTTTTCTAATACTTATGAAGTCCTCCAATCCTTCTGTAGTACTCCTTTGGTAATAGATACGGTATAAGAATCTAGCTAGCTAAAGTCCAGTAAGATTCAGACTGCACACCACCTTGATCATGAGAGCGCAGATACACTCAGTAATTTAGGCTGCTGCTAATTCTTCAGTGTAGGTCTCGTCTTACCAGTATCACTTCTTTTACTTGCATAGAACCATCTGCTTGACCCAACTCATTTTCTTTAATGAACTTACCCTATTAGGTCACTGAGACATCTGACAGGTTTCAGAGTAGCAGCCGTGTTAGTCTGTATTCGCAAAAAGAAAAGGAGTACTTGTGGCACCTTAAATTTGTTAGTCTCTAAGGTGCCACAAGTACTCCTTTTCTTTTTGCGAATACAGACTAACACGGCTGCTACTCTGAAATCTGTTGGTTTGAAATACATGTTGAATATATGGGCAAAATCTTGATCTTCATGTGATTCCACAAGTAACAGAGCTCTCGGGGAGGAAAAGTAGTTCATCGGGATCTTCTGGGGACCAGTCTAGAGGAACGAGCAAAATATACTTAATGCTCCCTCCCATTCTAGGTCTTCTGTGTGAGTCCACAGGTCAATGGGGTCAAACGCTGCCAATAGGGTCTAAGAGCATCAGTGTGGATATTTGTTCTGTTTATGACTATAAGGAGATGCTACATCAGTAGATCTGTGTCTGAAGCTTGAGTCAGATGTGTCCAAGATACTGACAAGGGTGAGATGTTGCTGAAGTTGGTTTTCTACCAGGTTCTCTACAACTTTTCCTAGAAAGGAAAGTTTAGTCACAGGGTGAGGTCTAACCTAGGCCCTCATCTTCTGTTTTTATGTGACCACATTAGTGCCTGCAAGATCCACATCCTTTTGTGGAATAAGCTTTCATTTAAAATAAAAGTTCTAGCATTTTGAAGTACGAAGAAAACCTTCCAAATTGGAATGAATGCTGTATTGTCTAAAGCAGCCCTATATGTTATGAATTGTCCCATTCATGTTAATAGGATGTTAACTCTGAAGTTTAACAATGGCAACTTAAAGGGACACCTTATCTGCTATTTTTACAAATAACATCCAAGCCATTTTCATCTTCCGGTGCCAAAAGCCCCATCTTCCTTCGAAATGGCTTTCAAATCTCCAGCTTCACCTTTCTTGTTCTTACTTGTCTGTGACAGCAGCTGTTAAAAAGCTATATTTGGTGATACAGAATTCTGTATTTGTGATGGCTTATCTTAAGTGATCACTCTCCTTACAGTGTGTATGATAAACCCATTGTTTCATGTTCTCTGTGTGTGTGTATATAAATCTCTCCTCTGTTTTTTCCACCAAATGCATCCGATGAAGTGAGCTGTAGCTCACGAAAGCTTATGCTCAAATAAATTTGTTAGTCTCTAAGGTGCCACAAGTACTCCTTTTCTTTTTGTGAATACAGACTAACACGGCTGCTACTCTGAAAAGAATTCTGTAGCACACTTAAAATGAAAAATTTGGTGGCATCATATGTAATTTGAAAAGCATTCTGAAACAGATTTGTATTACATTTAATATCAAAACAAATAGTACAAGGAATAATGTACTAACTGTATTATTCCTTTTTATATTTAATTCAATAAACGTCTCTGTTTTAGAATTTATTCTCAGCTGATGAATTGCCATTATGCACTAGAAATCAGGGAGAATTTAGGTCTGGTGTATCCGAGAGTACGTGAGACACATGTCTAACCCAGGTAGTATGTGTGCTACAGAAATATTTGAGTTGAACACCAGTGTATATTAATGCCCATGAGGCTTGTGACAGACATCCCATCCAGAAGTTGGTCCATTAAAAGATACTACCTCACCCACCTTGTCTCCAATATCCTGGCCAATATGGCTAAAACAACACTGTAAGCAATTCCATACTTCGAAAGATTTGAAATGGCTCACTTTGGGAACTCATCAACGTTGCATGGATTGGCAAGGATCACCTCCTTGTAACTGCCTTCCCTGGATAGTGTGGATGCCCTCTGAGATTTCCCGCGTCTGCTAGCTGAGGAAGGAGCTTTTGTTTTTGTTTACTCCCTTGATTTGGCATCCACTGCTTTAGTGTAATCTCAGTTTTGGGGAAAAATGCTTAGTTAGGTGCTGCTTCAGAACCAGTAGAGAACACAATTGTATGAAATATTTTTTTATTTAGGTTTGACATAAGTAGCAATTGTCTTTCTCTTTTTTTGTTATTGAGTTGTATTTTAAAGGGTTCATTCTATGCGATTTTGCATTTTTGGTGGGCTTTTGCAGGTTCCAGATGTGTAGCATGTGAAAAATATTGAAAGCAGAATGTTGATAAAGCTACTTGTGTGGTGAAGCACCTTGATATAGAGATAGAGATGATGTTGAAGTAAGGAAACCTTATGCGGGGGTGGAGAACGAGATAACAAGGGAATAAGAATGGTAGTGAACTAAGGGCTGCAGGGGAAAAGGAGAAGAGAGGTGAAAATAAATTAAGAATGCCAGGATAATAGCTACCAAAACTACCTTTAATATTGCTCCACATTTTTAGAGAATTGAATTTCTGCAGTGTGTTTTTATTTGGGTGGTGATTTCACATTAAATAAGGACAACCTTATACTATAAATTTGAGGCTTAAACTACTACAGTTTTTTTTAATTAACAATTTAAAACTATTAAAAATAGATCATACCCTTTCAAACGGGAAAACAAATATGTAGGAAAAGCTAGCAGAGAACGAGGCATCAGGATAAATGAATATTTACAAGGAAAAAATCATTTATATGGCATAGAAGTACTGATTACATGATCTTATTTAGAACTACTGAAATGTTTTCCCCAAAATTCACAGCCTAGTGGTCACTGGTGGGACATGAGTATTTTTAGGTTGCATACTTAAAAAAAAATCCTTGCTGAATTAGTGTGTGTGTTAATGTTCACTAGACTCTCAGCACATTAACAAGTCTTTTAACATTTAAAGGTAAGTGAATTCTATGTATAAATATATGTATAATTAGTCACTGGGTTTTAGAGTAGCTTTTAAGGGACTCCTGAAGCACATCTCTACATACTGAATATTATATTCATATTAATTTAACATTCCAATTTTTATGCAAAAAATTGTATTGAAGTTTATGTGGACTGCTTGAGACTTGTTATCATTGCTTACAAAAGAGCAAAACAGTTTGTATCCTGTTATTTCAAAAAACTGAACAAAATGCACAGTAAAGGAGGAAAGTTACTATAAATCCTACAACATTAAGGCAAAATACTGAGTACTGAGCCTGGAAACAGTGAAGATGACTAATTGTTGTGGGACTGTGAGGATTATCTTAGAGGCTTGACTGCCTCCCGCATGATAAAAACCCAAGCCATTTACAGCCCTAGTGCCAAAATCCTCATCTTCATCCTTATAAGCATAGGTGCACCTCTGACCCCTCTGATGTTTCTATGTGCATCCCTTTGATCTCTTGCTCTTACCTTTGCTGTGTTGAAATCACGCAATTCTCCCACTCAGATTGGGTCCTGTGCTACCATACCCTGTATATTGACCATGCTAAACAAGCAGGTCCAGCTGGTTTGGTACCTGCAGATCTTTCCTTTCAGAGTTTGTGAGCAGTCATGAATACAATGGCCAAGCAGCCATCTTAAATCAAAGTATTGTTTAATCCTAACAGTACAAAGCATAACATAAGAGGAAAAAGGATTTTTAGTAGAGCTGTCAAACAATTAAAAAAATTAATCGCGATTAATCCCGAGATTAAAAAAAAAGAATACCATTACTTAAAGTACTCACAGTACTCGCTATGTATTTTTATTACAAATATTTGCACTGTAAAAATATAAACAAAAGAAATATTTTTTCAGTTCACCTCATGCAAGTACTGTTGTGCAATCTTTTTATCATGAAAGTGCAATTTACAAATGGAGAATTATTTTTTTACATAACTCCACTGAAATAAAACAATGTAAAACTTTAGAGCCTACAGGTTCACTCAGACCTACTTCTTGTTCAGTCAGTCGCTAAGACTAACAAGTCTGTTTACATTTATGGGTAATGATGCTGCCCACTTCTTATTTACAATGTCACCTGACAGTGAGAACAGGCGTTTGCACGGCACTTTTGTAGCCAGCGTTGCAAGGTATTTACATGCCACATATGCTAAACATTTATTCCCCCTTCATGCTTCAGCCACTATTCCAGAGGACATGTATCCATGCTGATGACACATTCTGCTTGATAATGATCCAAAGCAGTGCATACTGACACACATTCATTTACATCATCTGAGTCGGATGCCACCAACAGATGGTTGATTTTGTTTTTTTGGTGGTTCGGGTTCTGTAGTTTCTGCATCGAAGTGTTGCTCTTTTAAGACTTCTGACAGTATGTTCTACACCTCATCCCTTTCAGATTTTGGAAGGTACTTCAGATTCTTAAACCTTGGGTCGAGTGCTGTAATTATCTTTAGAAATCTCAGATTGGTACCTTCTTTGCGTTTTGTCAGGTCCAGGGTCGGCTCCAGGCACCAGCATTCCAAGCAGGTGCTTTGGGCGGCAGTCGGAAAGGGGCGGCAGAGTTTCTGCAGCGGTTGCAATTCGGCGGCAGCTTCTTCATTCCGCCAGCTGTGCGGCAATTCGGCGGCGACAGGTTTTTTCACTGCTTGGGGCGACAAAACGGTAGAGCCGGCCCTGCTCAGTCTGCATTTCGTGAAAGTGTTCTTAAATCAAAAAACGTGCTGGGATGTAAACCGAGACTGCCATAACACAAAATATATGGCAGATTGTGGGTAAAACCACAGAGCAGAAGACATACAATTCTCCCCCGAGGAATTCAGTCACAAATTTAATTAACACATTATTTTTTTTTAAAGAGCGTCATCTTTTGTTTATATTTTTTACAGTGCAAATATTTGTAATAAAAATAATAGTGAGCACTGTACATCTTGTATTCTGTGTTGTAAGTGAAATCAATATATTTGAAAATGTAGAAAAACATCCAAAATATTTATAATTTTCAGTTGTTTAAGAGTATGATTAAAACTGTGATTAATTGTAGTTAATTTTTTAAATTAAGTTAATTTGTTTTTACTTAATCGCTTGCGTTAACTTTGATTAATTGACAGCTCTGATTTTTAGAACAAAAGGTCTATGTGCAAGTCTATCTTACCTAAGTCCTACTATCCTTGAAATGGAGACCCTAGTAGGTCTAATTTCCAAGATAATTCAATCTCTGAAGTCAGTGTTCACCTTGGCTCTCACTTTCCCTGTCTGTGAGGGACTGTCTTGAAATCCAGCCAGAATTGTTTGTTCTCTTAGCTCACATTCTTGGACCTCCTTCCCAAAACCAGTTTGGTGACCTCTGCAGCGAGTTGAGCTAGGGCATTAAAGCAAGTGTTATTTGCATTATGTGTCAAGTATTTGCTGAGAAGCGTATATCTAGATCCATTTCCCCTTTCCAGGGTGCATTTCCTGAAAATCCTGCTGTTAAATTAACTCAGTATATGCATATAGTAACATCACAATAACCCAGTCAACCCACAATAGTAATAAATTATTACAGGTAACTCCACATAAGATGTATTTCTGTCTTTATTTTTTTGATTTATCACAACTGTATTTTTATTTGGAATTATTTTGCTGCAAGTAAACCTATTTTTAGAAGATTTTGTGAGAGGTTTTAAAGGGTCTCTCGTAGAGTTAAATTAGAGCTTTCCATTTTTAATGTCATTATAAGTAACTATGGGATCTTGATGTAACTTGATGTGTAACCTGGATTTGCTAGTATTCCTTTATGTTTTAAAGAAATGGAACTAAAATATTACATAAGGAATGTGCTACTCTGCCACTTTACATGTTAAATTTACCAATTATATTACAGTGTATGTTAAAGGTCACAGTAGGCACCACTCACAGTAAGGACTAAAACTCGGTACATATGTAAGCTAAGATAAAGGTAATTGTATATCGTGCTTCAGAATGTAAACTAATCACCTGTGGAATGGACGTCTGGCCAGAAAGATTTCACCCTTGCCTGACTATTGTATAGAATTGTCTGTTTTTACTTTCCTCAGGCATTGGTAGAAGAGCTGGTTTGGTTTGCCTTAACAAATCCTTTGTACTAAGTGCCTACCTCAATTAAGTTGTTCATGCTGGTGAGCATAAAGGAGCCCAGAAATAATAAAGTGGTGTTTGTTTTGCTCTTTTCTTTATATTTATTATAATTAATAAATAGCTTCAGCCAATTTTTACAGCATTTTAGGGGGAAGAAATACCCTCAGCTGAAAACTCAAATTGAAACCATTACAGTACCTTAATTACAGAATTGCAATAGTATAATTCATATTGCTTAGTGTTATTGTTTTGCCATTCATTGAGATTTTTAGAAATACATAAAATCCAGAAACACTGGTAGTAGAGTATTTGGGCTTTCTAATAATTAGGATTTGGAAAGTTTGGAATTTTTTACAGTCGAACCTCAAGTTACGAACACTTCGGGAATGGAGGTTGTTAGTAACTCTGAAATGATTGTAACTCTGAACAAAACATTATGGTTCTGGGTTTCAGAGGGGTAGCCATATTGGTCTGTATCAGCAAAAACAACGAGGAGTCCTTGTGGCACCTTAGAGACTAACAAATTTATTTGGGCATAAGCTTTCGTGGGCTAAACCCCACTTCGTCAGATGCATGGAGTGAAAAATACAGTAGGCTGGTATATATATTACAGCACATAAAAAGATGGGTGTCACCTTACCAAGTGGGGGGTCAGTGCTAACGAGGCCAATTCAAACAGGGTGAATGTAGCCTATTTCCAACAGTTGACAAGAAAGGTTGCATATCAACAGAGAGAAAATTACTTTTTATAGTGACCCAGCCACTCCCAGTCTTTATTCAGGCCTAATTTGATGGTGTCAAGTTTGCAAATTAATTCCAGTTCTGCAGTTTCTCATTGAAGTCTGTTTTTGAAGCATTTTTGTTGAAGAATGGTCACCTTTAAGTCTGTTATTGAGTGTCCAGGGAGACTGAATGTAATATATGCCATCATGTGCCAGCAATGCCCCTCTGCCATGTACATTGGCCAAACCAGACAGTCTCTACACAAAAGAATAAATGGACACAAATCAGACATCAAGAATCAAAAACCAGTAGGAAAGCACTTCAGTCTCCCTGGACGCTTAATAACAGACTTAAAAGTGGCCATTCTCTAAATCACCCTGGTTTGTACTACAAAAAGTAATTTTCTCTCTGCTGGTATTGACCCCTTCTTGTCAACTGTTGGGAATAGGGTTGGATAAGGGGCAGAGGGTCCTGGGGGTAGTCTGGAGGGGGTGGGATGGGGTGGAGGTTCTGGGGGGTGGGTAGGGGACCGGGAAAAGGGGATGTTGGATAGGCGTGGGAGTCCCAGGGGGGCTTGTCAGGGGCCAGGGGTGTGGATAGGGTTTGGGGCAGTTAGGGGATGGAAAGGGAGGGTTGGATGGGGGTGGGGTCCTGGGGGGAAGGTTAGGGGCAGGAGGTCCTAGGAGAAGGGAAAAGGGGACAAAGAGTGGGGCGGGGTGGATGGTTTGGGGGTTCTGAGGGGGGCAGTCAGGGGGCTGGGAGGGGGTGGGGGCCAGGCTGTTTGGCAGGGCTGGCTTAGGGCCACCCCAAGCAAAAAATTTGCCACACCAAGCTCAGGTGGGGCTGGGGATTGCAGGTGATGCTGGAAGCAGAGGGAATGATGTCAGCTTCTCCCAGTGCCTGCAGGGGCTTTACCCCCTCCCCCGCTCGACCGCGCAGAGAAGTCCCGATATAAGGGGTGGCACAAGGCAGCGCAGCAGCCAGTACGCAGATGCTGTGGTGCAGCCCCAGCTTCCCGGCAGGACTTGCCCTCTCCTCCCCAGGTAGTGGCTGGGCCCTGGCAGCTCAGCATCCTGGGGCTGGGGCTTCCCCTTCCCGCTGTGGCCGGGGGCACGGTGCCCTCGCCCCGTCTGAGAGCGCAGCTGCCCCCCCAAAAAAGGATGGCCAGAATGCCGCCCCTGGAAATGTGCTGCCCCAAGCATGTGCTTGCTTTGCTGGTGCCTAGAGCCATTCCTGCTGTTTGGGGAGGCACAGCCTTCCTTACCCGGCCCTCCATACTGTTTTGGAACCCTGATGTGACCCTCAGGCCAAAAAGTTGGCCCATACCTGTTCTAGAGTGTGATTTCAAAAGGAAGAATGCTGGGACATAATGTGGAGTGGGAACCAATGGCCCATGGATGGTCAAGAAGTCTCAGTCCCAGCAAAACAAAACTAAAAAGAAAAAGTATTAGCACACATTAAAGTGAGGGTAAAAGGCATTTTAGCAATCTGGGATATGAAAAATGTAATTTTATACTTCTTAGATTTAAAAATGTTTTCAAAGTACCTTTAAAATCTTTAAAATATTAACTAATTATATTAGTAAATACATAGCGTGATCGTCTGTATCCCTGTGTTCACCCTTTCTACAAGACTATGATAAATTTGGTACAAAGTATGCCTTGTCAAGTATCATTTGAAAACTCATAATCTGCTGATCATTGTTGTCCTGGTAAAATATGTGTTGCAAAATTGTATGCAAAGTTACAATATTCTACTGTATAACACGTTCAAAGTTTAGAAAAGCAAGCACAAACTTTTTCCTCAGAGACAAAAGGCAAACTGACACCTCAATGAGGTGTCGTCAAAATCAAATGCACTATCTCCGGTTAAGTGGTTTTGGCAGGAAGAAGGGAGTGAGCGAGAAATTAACATGTTGACAAAGAAACAGCTGGAAGTTTCTGTCTCACAGATTTGCTGTTGCCTGAATCCCAGCTGGAGAGGATTCTCAAAGAAGAGAAATACTATAAGAAAGGGGAGCAAACACCTCAGATTACCTCTCTCCCCTCATCTCTACTGATGGCATCAACAATACTTGAAAGACAAAGGAGGCAGCATTGAACTGGGTTTTGGCTGAAGGAATCTAGCCAGATTGCTATAAGCATGTGGCGAGATAAATCTTTTTGCTTTAAATTCGCTTAGCTTGTTAAGTTGGGTATTAGTTTGAGTTTTACCTTTTATTTCTTTGTAACCAATTCTGACTTTTATGACTCTTTCTTGTAATAATTTAAGATCTATCTTTCTGTAATAATAAACTTGTTTTATTGTTTTATCTAAACCAGCGTGTGTTTGGATTGAAATGTTTGGGAAACTTCACTTGAGATAACGAGATTTGTGCATACCATTTTCTATTAATGAAATGATGGACTTTCTATGAGCTTATAATGTCAAGGAGGGTACTGCCCAGTACAAAACTCATAGTTCTGGGGAAAAGTCTGAGACTGGGAGTTTGCTGGTGTCACACTGCAATATAATTCATGGCTGGCTGGCTGGCTAGCTTATAGCACTCATATAGTATAGCTGGGGGTGATTTACATGCTGGAGGCTGTGTGTGACAGACCAGGAGTGGTTGCTCTCCCAGTGAAGCAGTGTAAAAAGCATCCCAGGTGAGAGAATTGAGGGGACACAGCTGATCAACCATCCAAATTATACCCTGGGTAATGTCACACAAAGTGTGTCTGCCTTTTTTAAATTCTACATCAGCTATTTGTTTAAATGAAGTTGCAGCAGTATAGCATCAGTACAGTGATGGATCTTCTCATGAGTGTGCTCCCTTTACACTTTATACAAATTTGTCATTTTATTTTACAGAATGTCATAATGTGTAACATCATAATTATAGTTCTCTTTATTTAAAATTCTCTCATTATTGTATCATTCCTCTTCCCCTTTAAACTTGCTCCCTTGTGTGTCCCCTGTGTCCCATTCCCTGCAGCGATTCCTGCTAGCTCTGGTGGAGATTGATTTGCTGTGAATATCCTTACTACCAAAATGAATGCCAGAAGCTCCTAAGAAACCACGGGAACTGACCACTTGCTTTCACCAGGAATACGGGCCTTTTGCCTGAATTTCTTGCCCTCAGGTAATACCCCCTTCCCCACCTTTTTAAAATAAATGTTAGAGGTGGTTATACATTTTTTTTTAAATAGTCTGTTTTGGGGTGAAAACTGTAAGTTACTAGTTGGATGCCTTTTGTGTGCCATCTATAATTCTGTGAAAAGTAGTAGTTTGTGATGCATCTAGATTTCAAAGAGAGATCCAAGGGTAAATCTGCAAAACTTGTTTGTGAACTAAACATACAAAACCACATAGCAAATAGGTTTTATAGGCCTACTTTCTGAACATAATTTTTTTTCAGATGTTCTCCACACTTTAGTGATATTTTGGATTACTTTCTAATGTAGACTTTCACCTACTTATGTCTTTTGTATTACTTAATGCTCAAAAACTTCTTGTAGTTGGTAGGAGTGATGCATTTAGCTATATTGAAAGAGGAATTGACACTGGATCTTGTTTATATTGGTGGAGATTTGATGGGGTAATTTAATTTTGTTAAAGAAATTAAAGTTAACTCTTAATAGAACAGTGTAGATGTAATGGTCTGTTCAAGAGAATTCTTTCATTAATAAATAAGATTTCCGAGTAGCAGCCGTGTTAGTCTGTATTTGCAAAAAGAAAAGGAGTACTTATGGCACCTTAGAGACTAACAAATTTATTTGAGCATAAGCTTTCGTGAGCTTCAGCTCACTTCATCAGAGCTGTAGCTCACGAAAGCTTATGCTCAAATAAATTTGTTAATCTCTAAGGTGCCACAAGTACTCCTTTTCTTTTTAAATAAGATTTGGTGCCTATACCTCAAGTTAGCGTTAATTAATTATTTGTGTAATGCCATATATGGGGACACTGCCTCCCCACTTCCTCCAAAAGTGAACTTATTTGAAACTGTCATGCTTTAAGGACCAGAAGAGAATGTGTAACAAAAACCATAGTGAAACAGATAGTTCTAGTTTGTTTAATTACAGTGAAAGAATGGCAGCAGTTTAGAGGAAATAAATGCTCACACTCAAAAACATGCCTTTTATTTTTCAATGTAAAACACAAGAAGCTAACATTTTTCACAGTGAAAGAAAGAGAAGAAGAGATGTATCTGGAATACAGCTGGGCAATTATTTTTAGCCAAATAGTTCATTCATCAAAAAATGCAGCATTGGATCCACAAAACTATTTGTGAATTTGACACAAATTTGCTTAATAATTTCAGCACACCTCTCTTACCCCTTCCCTCCCCGCCCCCAAAAAATTCAGGCTAGATTCACAAGGGTACTTAGATGCCCTCCTAAAAATTGGAGGAGGTGGTAGTGCCCCCTTACACTCAGTAGCCCAAAAGTTAGATACTTGGGATGTGGGAGACATGGGTTCAAGTCCACAACATGGCTGATTTAGAGAAGGAATTTGAGCTTGGGGGTCTCATGTTGTTGGTGAGTGCACTAATCACGGAGCTTTGGGGTATTCTGGGTTAGGGCTCTCAGTCTGTTCTGTTGAAACTGTTCCACGTTGTATAAATTAAATATGCATGGCAGCAGGGACTGGAGCCCAGGTGAATGTGCTAACCACCAGGCTATAGGGTCATTTTTTCTGTGTGGCCCAATGAATATTTAAATATTTATACAGAATGGAACAGTTTCAACTGGAGAGCTTGAGAGACACTCTACTCTGAATACCTTATAGCCTGGTAGTTAGGGCGCTGACCTGCAACATGGAAGACTGTAACAGTTGGCCCACCTCTCAAGCACCACCTCTGTTTCCCATCTTCAGGGCTCCATAAATAGACTCCACTATTCCTGAATCCTTAAAATAATACTTTTGTTCATCTAATTTATTTATATATAATTCAGAAATAACACTCAGTCCTGGGGCTTCTCTCAAAAGAGAATGCTCATCTCCCCTCAGCCACTCCCAGGCCTTCCCATTTGGAGCCTTTTGTCCTTAGTACCTCAGAGTCAGTCCTAGGGCTTTTCCTCTTTTCCCTTGAGGTGATCCAAGCCTTCTAGTTTCACTTTGGTTCTCCTCTGCTTTTTGCAGGCCAGTCCTAGCCCAACCTGGCTGGAGTCTCATTCCTCTGGTGTCTCAAACTCTCCTGCATCCTTCTGCCTTGCTGCAGCTTCATTCTGGCTATGTCTACACTTGTGAGGGCATGTAGAGTACATGCACTGCACATGTAGCTTCATGCTGCAGTGAAAGACAGGCTGCGTCCAGACTAGACACTGTAATGTGTAGCTAAAGCCACAGTGAAAGGCTCCAAGCAATGGGGGGATGCAGCAGAACACTACTCCGCTAAAAATAGCAGTGTAAACCTGGGAGGCACTGTGTGGGTCTGTAGAGAGCCATGTAGGGTATATATCTTGGGGATTCAGGAATACAGGGCACTCGGCTCTACTCGCCTAAACTGCGTCTCATTGTCTACACTGCTATTTATACCTGGACTAGCTGGGCATGCAGCATCTGTACTGTACATGCTGCTATAAGTGTGGGTGTACCTTAAGCCACAGCTTCCTCTCATATTTTGTGCTGCTGTCTCCCCCTTTATAAGGTCCAGATGCCTTCCCTTAAGCCCATTTGGGCAGCAGGTAATAAATTACAGGTGCTTTGGACCCTGCTCCCTCTTAAAGGGGCTAGTCACCCTGTGATGGACAGCCAAGCTCAAATCCCTGCTGGCAAAGTGGGAACTTGAATCTGGGTCTTCCACATCTGAGGGCTATAGGACGTAGGGACAGCAGCAGCACCACCACTGTTTCTTCCTCCTCGTCTGGGTTTGTGACTGGCGTTTCCATATTTCCTTTGCTTTTAATAATAAAACAAAAAGCACTTAAAATGCCCTGAAAGCAAAATGAAGCATTTAGGGTCAAACAAAACATTTCATTCAATACAAAATGATTTTTTTTGTTTTTTGTTTCGCCAGCAAATTCAAAAATTCATTATTTACACAGCTGTAGTCCAGAATCTATACACAGCCCATCTTCCTCAGATACTGCTGTATCCATCTGAATCACTTCAGCAGTGTGCATACTGTCTTCATCAGGATAGGCAGAGAAGGGGAGAAGTAGTGTTGCCAACACTTAGGATTTTATTGTGGCTCTCACAATATTTGTTGGGGTTCTTTAAAAGCCCCAGCTCTTGGAGTCTTCTCCAAGAATCTTGGTCTTCATAGCTATGGAGAAAAGCCTGAAAGTGGAACCCTAAACCAGTGGCTCTCATTCTTTCCAGAGTATTGTACCTCTTTCAGAAGTTTTGATTTTTGTCTTGCGTACAAGTTAAAATAAGAACAAGAAACAAGAAGTTTCACCTCATGTAAAAACTACTTGCTTACAAAATCAGACATAAAAATACAAACGTGTCCCAGCATGCTATTACTGAAAAATTGCTTATTTTTTCATTTTTACCATATAATTATAAAATAAATCAATTTGAATATAAATATTATACTTACATTTTAGTGTATAGTATATAGAGTAGTATAAACAAGTTATTGTCTGTGAAATTTTAGTTTGTACTGATTTTGCTCATGCTTTTTATGTAGCCTGTTGTAAAACTAGGCAAATACCTAGATGAGTTGATGTACCCCCAGGGGTATGTGTATCCTGGATTGAGAACCACTGCCTTAAAGGTTCAAAATCCAGTAGATAAACAACCCCCCCCCCCCAATTTACTATTTCTTAATAGCTAGTGATTTGGGGGTGGGAGGGCAGATGCATTATTTTTGAATACTTAGGGTTGGTGTGGGAGCCAGGAAGGAGGAGAAAAGAAGTGAGGGGGGGAAAAAACTCCCAAATCCACCATATGCACAAGAGAAAAGAGTGTCAGAGAAGGAAAAGATTCATCCTGCCAGAGACACATTTATGTAATAAGATTTCAGGCTTGTTACTATGAAGACTGTTATGTCTGTAGAGTCAGTGTGAAGAGATGGAAAAATATGCAAGTGTGGATGAGAGCTCTCTTTGTTTAGAATATCACCAGAATATCAATCATCACTTGAATTTGCGGTCTGTTACCATCCAATTTTTAAGTTCTCAGCCATTTTCAAGTTTTTTATACACATGATTTTACGAATTACACCTGTAGAACAGCACAGGCTTTCAGTTACTACTTCTCTAGTAAGTCACAGACCAGACAAGCTTGCTATCGGCAAAAAAAAGCCAGTGCTTCACCATTACCTTATTAATTATTTCATAATTTTAAATTCTTCAGACTTTCCTCACTATCAGTCCTTTTCTGTGTGAAATTATGTCTCTTCATTTTAGTTCAGGAATGTTATATTTTGAGCAGAAGTTAATAAGCCTTCAAGTACAGTCCATTTGTCAGAATGTGATAAGCTTATTTATTATTTTTGCAGTGCCCAAAGGTGCTAGCTGTATTATATAAATTATATATGTTTAGTATGGTATATGTTTTTGTGTATACGAGAAACTTAATGTTCATAGTGTCCTGTAGTCATTGTGTTCATTAAGTTCCTTATCTATAGGACTACTATATTTGTAACAGCCCAGCTGGATTTGATAACATCTCTAACAATTTCCAGGCTTTCATAAGTGAGCTGTGAAAAGACTATTGTGGGATAGGAAGGACAATTAATATGCTTGTGTGAGGACTTCACATTAAACGAAACAGAAAAAGAAGTAGATTGAAAAGTGGTTTTTATATTTTTAAAAAGTGATTCCCATTCTTGTAGTGTAAGTGTCTCACTCATGTGTAGGCATTGGCTGGTATCTTGGAAGATCTGCAATGTGACAATTAGATTATGGCCATTGGTAACAGCAGCTGTTTCTGCTCCATCCATTTGTATCTGAAGAAGAACCAACATAGTTTTTCAAATACAAACCATTTTACCAATATTACATTGAGAAGTGGGGTTTGTTGTAATGGGGGATTTGGTATTTGCACTGAATCCAAAAGATGTTGGAGGGAAGTCAGAATATATTAAGCATGAGGACAGGACTCCTTATGCTAGGATGTAAACCTGAGGGCAGTTTGGATTACTTAGGTCTCCAGAAAGTAAGTTGAAGCAGCAATCTACATGGAGGCCTGGTGTGTGGTAATTGAAAGGGAAGTGATTATTTGGAAGGGGCAATTTCTTTGAATGTAGAAGCAAAGGATGAAACTATGGTTCCATTGACATCAGTGTTTTGCAACTGACTTCAGTGGGGATAGGCTTCATCCAGTGGGTGCAAAATTAAAGCACAAGTTATTTAAAAGGAAAATCATGAAGGTGTAACTCACTGGCTAGCATATGTTACATATCCACCTGAGCACCTGATTCAGAGAGGATATGGTTCTCTTATGGCTCTGGAATGGAGGGACACATACTTTTAGCTTTGGAGGTGCCCAGTTCAGTCTCTGGCATGTGAGGATGGCAGCCATCATAAGTCGGACTCAACTGGAATTCAGACTGTTTTGGGCAGTTTGAGACAAGCTACCTCCTGTCCAGTGTAACCCACTGGTGAGTGTGTTTTGTCTCTCTCTACCCAGTTCCCAGAGAATTTGTGTCTGTTACGATTCATGGCTACAGAGCTTGGCTCTTAGGAGTTTCAACATTTTGAGTTAGCTTTCAGCTCTAGAGGCTCCCTGTTCAATCCTTGGTAGTTGGCCAAGATGGTGGCCATCTCAAAGGCATTTATTCTTATTGATATTCATGTAATACATTTAATATTGCATGACAATATGTGATACGTTTATTAACAAATTGGCCTCCAAAGACCTGCCAACATTTGAACTTTTTCAACCAATTTTCCTCTGGGGAATGGAATTTTCCTTCCATTGCCTATAGACTTTTCCAGCTGTACATGAACGTGATGAGAACCAGGAAGTCTGATTATACCCAAGGTACGTAAGTGTGCCATGGTGTACCAAGTACCCTGACACACATGATCATTCCTGCCACTCTTCCTGATCAGTTTTCTGTAGGGTGGATTTTTTAAATGTAAATTGGATTTTTAAAATAAATTAAATACATTTATCTTTTTTAAAAAAAATAAGCCTATTTAAAATTAAATTTGAAATTATGACAACCGATATTAAGGCCTAAACTAAGTATACTTAGGCTTGGCGGAATGTGATTTTTTTTATTTTTTTTCTAATTTCGACAACTTTATTTTAAAGATTTTTTTCCAGCTATGAGGGATAGGATTGGGGTTAGGGTCAGGGCAGTGCTGACAGCAGGGCTGCAGGGGGCTCCTTGTGCAGCCAAGGTGCCCAGGACACTGGGGCACAAAATGCAGGGGTCTCCATTGTATACAGGGTTTTACAGTTTGGTTCAATGGCTCTCAGCACCCCCACTGTACAAATTGTTCCACCACCCCTGGACCTTTCAGTGCACAGTCAAAAGGGAAGAACGAAAAAGAGTGGCACATCTTTGATTTGATATGGGCCCCTAAGATTTGCTTAGACAGCACTGAGCATTTGTGTAGAGTGGACTTGTCATTTGTTCTGTCTGAGGGATTTAAAAAAGGGTATGTCTTGATCTATCTGGCCAAATGGATCAGATCATGTATTTAGCAGGTCTTCAGAGTAGATGGGCAGTCTCCTTATTCAATCTGGAAGGTGAAGTTTAAATTGATGAATTATGCAAGGTACCTGGCATTCTCTCCAGACCTTCACTAACCACCAAAGTCTGAATTTCCTCCCATCAGCTGGTGCATAGTGTGTCATAGAGTGCTTACACCTGTACTTCCATAGGAGCAGCTTTCTTCAGGAGGGAAGAGGAAAAGTGTGCCATACAAACAGTTTCCTGAGAGTGGGGGTGTAAATACACCACACTAGCCTGTTGCACACTAGGTGTCCATGTGGACCCTGCTGCCATGCACTAAAACTTCCTTAGTGAGTTTAATCTATCCTAGGGAGCAGATAAAAGTGCAGTACAGAACTTTTAGTGAGCGGCAGTAGGATCTACACAGACAATTGGTGGTGAGGTAGATTTACGCCCCACCGTTGCCATGAATTAAGCGTTCATATAGACAAGACCTGTCTGTCCTCTACCCCATCCCTTTCCACCCTCTGTTCAAGTTAGCTTTGTGTCTCTTGATTTGTGATTTGTGATACTGCTGTTCAAAACCCAAGATTGTCACAGACCAAATCACAGAATATAAATGTTAAAGTGTGATAAAAATTCTTTCTGTATACCCTTTATTTTGATTCTTAACCTTTTGAAAAACTATCCTCTGGATTATTATTGCTTTTTCTGTTTGCAGATTTGAATGTATGTATTGTACAAACACACTTATATATTATATATATGTTTGAAAAGTTCCAGTTGCTTATGTTGTGTTAGCACAGTGGTTTTCAACCTTCCTTTATTTGCGGACCTCTGCAAAATTTCAAATGGAGGTGCAGATCCCTTTAGAAATCTTAGACATAGCCTGCGGACCTGCAAGGGTCCACGGACCACAGATTGAAAGACACTGTTCTATAATAATTACAAACTTTTATGGACCCCTTTGACATAGTCTGTGGACCCCCCAGGGGTCTGTGGACCACAGGTTGAAAACCACTGCATTAGCAAATCATGAAAATAACGTTTTTGCTATGTCTGAAAATATTTGGTTTAGAAATAAATTATAAATGCTTTAAAATAATGTGCATGCAGTTTAACAAGACTTTTTACTAAACAACAGGTATTACCGGATTGTACATATAAATTAAATCATAAATATAATGGCATAATAATACTTAACATTACATATACACATGGTAACCAGTTATGGTTGTGGTATCTTGTGGTGTCTTGACTCTTGTGAGTTGAAGTTCTCAAATACTATTATAATATTGCACAGCTCTTTGAACTGAATATTAGACCTTAATTTAAAGCAACATTCTCGGATATAAACAATGAGGAGTCCTTGTGGCACTTTAGAGACTAACACATTTATTTGGGCATAAGCTTTCATAGGATATAACCCACTTCATCAGATGCATTGAGTGGAAAATATAATAAGCAGGAATAAATATACGGCACATGAAAAGATGGGAGTTGCCTTACCAAGTGGGGGGTCCAGTGCTAATGAGGCCAATTCATTTAGGGTGAATGTGGCCCATTCCCAGCAGTTGACAAGAGGTGAGAGTATCAACAGAGGGGAAATTATTTTTTGTAGTGACCCAGCCACTCCCATTCTTTATTCAGGCCTAATTTGATGGTGTCAAGTTTGCAAATTAATTCCAGTTCTGCTGTTTCTCATTGAAGTCTGTTTTTGAAGGTGGGTTTTTTTTTTTTTTTTTGAAGAATGACAACTTTTAAGGCTGTTATTGAGTGTCCAGAGAGATTGAAGTGCTCTCCTACTGGTTTTTGAATGTTACAATTCTTGTTGTATGATTTGTGTCCATTTATTCTTTGGCGAAACCGGACAGTCTATATGCAAATGTACATGGCAGAGGGGCATTGCTGGCACATGATGGCATATATCACATTGGTAGATGTGCAGAGTGAACGAGCCCTTGATGATGTGGCTGATGTGGTTGGGTCTTATCGTGGTGTCCCTTGAATAGAAATACGGACAGAGTTGGCAATGGGGTTTGTTGCAGGGGTTGGTTCCTGGATTAGTGTTTCTGTTGTGTGGTGTGTAGTTGCTGGTTAGTATTTGCTTCATGTTGGGGGGCTGTCTGTAACGAGGACTGGCCTGTCTCCCAAGGTCTGTGAGAGTGAGGGATCATCCTTCAGGATAGGTTGTAGATCCTTGATGATGCGCTGGAGAGGTTTTAATTGGGGGCTGTAGGTGACGGCTAGTGGCATTCTATTGCTTTTTTTGTTGGGCCTGTCCTGTAGTAGGTGACTTCTGGGTACCATTCTGGCTCTGTCAATCTGTTTTTTCACTTCAGCAGGTGGGTATTGTAGTTTTAAGAACTCCTGATAGAGATCCTGTAGGTGTTTTGTCTCTGTCTGAGGGATTGGAGCAAATATGGTTGTATCTGAGGGCTTGGCTGTAGACAATGGATGGTGTGATGTGGTATGGATGATAGCTGGAGGCATGTAGGTAAGTATAGCGGTCAATAGGTTTCTGGCATAGGGTGGTGTTTGTGACCATCACTTATTTGTACTGTAGTGTCCAGGAAGTGGATTTCTTGTGTGGACTGGTCCAGGCTGAGGTTGATGGTGGGGTAGAAATTGTTGAAATCCAAGTGGAATTCCTCAAGGGCCTCCTTCCCATGGGTTCAGATGATGAAGATGTCATCAATGTAGCGCAAGTAGAGTAGGGGCTCTAGGGGACGAGAGCTGAGGAAGCATTGTTTTAAGTCAGCCATAAAATGTTGGTGTACTGTGGGGCCAGGTGGGTACTCATAACAGTGCCGCTGACTCAGAGATAGTAGTTCAAACCTAAAATGTAGGTCTTGAGGGATAGAGGGAGATTTTGCAATAGCTAAAGCTTTCAAGATATTGAAAATAAATCAATGTAAACATTTTTGTGTTTGGATTCCCCTGCAGTAGTAGCAAACCAAATATTTGCAACTTTTTATATTGCAAGAGGCAGGGAGGGGGCAATGAGGACATAGGTCAGAATTATCTTTTGGCCAAATGGCTGCAGCAGCTTTATTAAACCTTTAACATAACGAAATTATATCCTAAAGCTAGTCTGCCCGGACAGTAGTAAAAAGAGGGTAGGCCTCAGCCAACCCAGCTGATTATCAACTTAATCACATTTTCACTGATAAAATTCCAAGCTTTCTAAATTTTCCATGGTCTGACCATAGTCACTACCAAGTGCAGATCACTGCATGAGGCAATCATTAGGCCTCATACAAGTGCCTGGAACTCCCTGCAATCCAGTCCCCTTCTTAGTGAAGGAGAGTTAATGCCCAATTCGCTGAAAAGGGGTAATTTATTTCCACCTCTGTGGAGTTGTCAGTACCAACCATATACTATCATTAACTCTATTCCAGATTAGGGAAATCTCACCCATGCTGCTAGGACCAACTACTTAAAATTGCGATCTTGTAAATCAAAAACAAATTAATTATTCCATGTAATTGTGCACTCACTCCAGAGTCTAGATGTGCCTGAACCCCAGAATATGCAACACCTTGCCTCCCCAATGTACAGTAAACATCCACAAAATACTCCTGAGGGCATTCTGCGCCAAAAATTAAAAATTATGTGCCAAAAAAATAAAAATTATGTGCACAATATTTGAAAATTCTGCAAGTTTTATTTGTCAATAAATAAATATAGAGGCACCAGCATGGGAGTGGGGAGTACAGGCCAATGACTGTACGAAGGTGAGAGATCACTGTACAGCCTCCTCACCCCCAGGACACCCTCAGTGGTGAGGCTGCACCCGACTCTAACACAACAAAAGGCCTGGGCCTGCCCCAGAAACACCCTGGGGCCCTGCCTCTCTGCACCAGGCGCATCAGGTCTGGGGCTAGCAGGCATAACAGGGCATGATCCAAGTGTGGAAGGGCTCAGTGTGGGGGATCCAGGTGTGGGGTGAGAGGATTCTGTGTGGGACAATCTGGGTGCAGGCAGCTCAGTGGGGGATCTAGGTATTGGGGGATATGGATGCACAGAGGCTCATTGCGGGGATTCCAGGTGCAGGGGCAATGGGACTCTGCAGGGGCTTCCACGTGAAAGTGGTTGAGTCTCAGCAGAGGGGCTTGGGTGTGGGGGTCTCAGCAGGGGAGTCTGGGTGCTGGGGAAGTGCAGCTAGTTGGGGGTCACTGATGTGGGGGCTCAGGATGGTGCAGGGGGTGGGGCTCATCAGGATGGGGGTTTGAGTGCAGGGAGCTCAGTGGGGAGTGGTCTGGGTGAAGGAGTGGGGGTCCACAGGCGGGGGGTCTGGGTGCAGGAAGCAGGGGAGGATGCTGAGCTTCCTGCAGCTGGGGGAGGTTTCCGGGGGTGGGTCTGACACAGCCCAAGCCACTCCTTGCAGGGGAAGAGGAAGTCCCACCCTCTCCTGCCTCCAGCCCAGCCGGGACTAGCAGTTGGTCCTGGATCAGGGTAAGAGCCACTGGCTGGGCTGTTCCAGCCCTGCGGTGATTTACCTCTCCACTGGCTGCTCCAGGTGTCTGAAACGATGTACCTGCATTGCTAGGGAGTGGTGTGTGACTGCTTTTGCAGCTTCCTAGTCATTTTTCTGCAGGGAAGCAAAGAAATATGCTGGGGACATGAATTCTGCACATACACAGTGGCGCAGAATTCCCCCTCGAGTAACAAAAAGACAGAGTGACATGAAACTGATGTCTTAGGTGCTAGTAATCTCCTGGGAGGTGTGAGAGAGGAAGGAGGGAAGGTGAGATTTTACAAGAGCATTGTGGGGAGGGTGATGCCTGTTTTGACCCAGCACTGCTCTTTATGCCCCCTGCCCAGCTGCACGTCATCCAATCCCAGTGTTTATAGCAAGCATTGGGAATTCACCAACATCCTCTCTCCAAAGAGAAAAGAGTTATTGGTCAGCAATCTTTGTGGTACTGCCCAAAGGTGTGGCCCTACCCTCCTGGCCCCTGGTCTTGAGGGGCCAACCTATTTTAATACATGAAGACCAGAGAGTGAAATCAACAACTGACAATAAGCAAAAGTGAAGATGAATAGTCTGTTCTCATTGTGCAAGGTCAAAGTGAAGAACAAGCATCACAAACGATGAAGAGCAAACTAGATCATTAATCAGGAAAAAGAAATTAAATTTGAAGTGTTATTAACTAGAGCTAGTTGGAAAAATTGCAGTGAAACTTTTTTTATGAGAAGTTTCCAGTTCACTGGAAACAATTTGATTTTGGTGAACTTCTGATGGAACCCAGTGAGGATGTTGAAGAACCAGTTGCCCTGGGAATCAGAGAGCCAAGGGATCCCAGGCTCTCACCTCTTCAGCAGCCACTAGGCAAGCTGTGGTAGAGCCAGCACTCCCAGGACTTCCAGGTGCCAGGTATGCTAAAGGGGAGCTTGGAATCTGGAACTCCAGCTAAGCCTGGAGGTTTGTAGTTCAGGAGTCAGCGCTTCTGGCTAGGCTTCTCCCAGACCTAGGCTTCTGGCTCTTCCAACAGACTGCGGGGATCCAGGGACCCTGGAAACCCTGCTTAGCTGCTGAGTGAAATTGACATGATTGTTGTCAGTTTCTCTGCTGACCACCACTGAGTTGCAGGAGTGAAACTAACCAAACTGTTGTTAACTTGACAAAAATTACTTGTGCATGGGTATTTGCAGGAGGCTTATTCTTTCTCCATTTGATGTGAGATTTAGAAAGAGACCTTCAGATGTACTGACTGGTTTTTGCAAAAATCTTAGAAAAATAGTTTGAATTTTTGGTTGTGAAATGTGGATGTTGGTGATGAATATATAATAAGGAATATATAAAAATGAAATAAATAGGTTCTCTTGAGGTTTCCTATTTTAAAAACATAAAATTCCCTGCAATACTAGTTTGTAATGCTGTATGTTAAAAATACTTAATGTTCCTGTTATGGTTGAAAACACTGAATGTCTACCGTACAGTTCCAGAATCTTGATTTTTAGCCAAAAGATGCAACTGGTAATGTGATCTCTGACATTTGGTGAGGCTTTACATTCTAAAATGAGAGGATTACTCATCCCTGTATTCAAGCAGGTTAATAAGCTTTTCTTTTAGTCGTCCTTTTGTTCCTTTGTTTCACTCCAGTTCTATTTTTATATGTACTTCTTTTTCTTCTGAAGTTGCATTGCTACTTTGGATTTCCCTCATTCTAGCTTTAGCAGCCTCTATTTATCAATCCAAGCTATAAAATAGTTAGTTCATCCTACGTGGAAAAATGATGTAATTTACCAATGAGAGTGTCATGATACATCTCTAACTTCCTGTTGAAAGTGTTATGTAGACACTCAAAAAAATGCAAAATTGCCCGAAATAAACATGCATTTTCCAGAGCCCATCATGGCCATCTTCATGTTCTGTGCATCAGTTGGCTCTTGTGGTGAGTGTGATGTGACAGAAATTCTGGAGAATCATAGTGGAACAAGAGCTAGTAAGCAAAATGTGAGGGGAGCTAAAAGAAGATTTAAAAAATTAGGTATATGCTTTAATCCCCTACTACCTTTTGCATGCAGAGTATAGAGAAGTACATAAAATGTATTTTAATATTTTGCAACATTTTGAATTCTTCTTCGAGTAGTGGCCCTATAGGTGCTCCGCTCTAGGTACACTTGTATTCCCTGCCCCTCAGATTGCAGATTTTAGGTAGCAGTGTCTGTCCATAGATACGTTTTCTTGTTTCTTTCCTCTAGGGAAGTGGACTATAGAAAGGGTATGCCTGGCTTCCCCGGGTTTAAATGTTACCTTTTGTGCCAAGAGGCTATCCTGATCAGTGATGGACATTCCCACTCTATACTTGTCTCGGGGAGTTGCATGTCCCTCAAAAGTGTAATTTCTGCCTCAAATTAAAGACAATGTCCAGAAAGAATTGCAAACTAAATCTGTGTCTGCTTATAATGGAGAGGTCACTCTGACCATCTTTCAGCCCCAGCCCAAGGACCCCTCCTCCATACAGTGGTCCCCAGATGAGGCTGACTCCATCAACTTCCTCAGCACAACACTCCCCTGCAACTTCAAAAAGGAAATCCATGGAATCCTCTCAAAGCCTCTAGGAAGCAGGCTTCAAGAGAATCTACCACAGAGACAATCCCTGGCCAGGATGACTACCTTGGCACACATTGATCTTCGACTCAGTACCCACTAGGCTGCAGGCTCCTAAGGTACTGTCATCACCAGCAAGCCTAAGGACTCTAAGAGTTTGGGTTCAGGAAGACTGGTACCATTGGGTGAACAGAGTGGTAGAGAGAAAACCATCTCCTCTAAATCAGTACTGACAGAGTCCCCTGCGGCCTTGGTGCCTAGTACTTCAGCTCCGCAGAAGACCCGACCAACCCCTACAGGTTATTCATTGGAGCTCAAGAGACCTCTGGTATCATCAGCATCTTCTCCTCAGTCACCTCTGCTCATCTTAACTCAGCGGTACTGCCCACCATCCCGGTACTGCAGGAATTTTGCTTTTCCAGGGAGTTCGTGGTTTCAGAAATGCCTGAGTCTCCCCTGCTCAGCACTGACGCATTTCAGGTACGGACTACCTCTCGCTCTCCACATGGTACCAGTGGAATCTCCCATAGCTTCCATAACTGCTCCACTTCTGCCAAGTGATGAAAAGGAAGACAATGATGATTTCTCATCAGTCTCACACATTTCTGTCCAAGGCTCTCCTTTGCACTGTCAGGGAGCTTTCCATCCTGAGACCTCTTCGGAGCCAGCTTATTGTCATGAGAGACACTGCCCATCAATTTGGTACAGATGCCTTTGGGTCCCCCCATCTATGCCTTTTGCACCACCTCAGTGCCTTACTGGGGACCCTGGGTGGTTTATTGCCAGCAATTTTTGAAGGCCCGTAGTGTTTCTCACTGGGGGAAGAAAAGGCAGTCCTCTCCAGCTTCTGTCTCTAGAGCTCCTGATCCACAAGAGTAGACCTTTGAAGAGCAAGAAGCAAGATTAGACAAAATTACTCCTGCGACCAGCATTTCTCCATCCTCCTCTGATGAGCCCATTATGCCTCCTCCACTGACCTTGGCAGATGATTTTACACAATTTCAGGACCTTACAAATTCTACTAGAGGAGGTTAAGGAATTGCAGCACAAGCTACTCAACTTCCTGCATACCTCATCTGCCCACATTGCATTACCCATTAACAAGGTCTTGCTGGATCCAGCAAAAATAATATGGCATATCCTGGCCACCTGTAAGAGAGAGGACAAAAAATACCATGTTCCCTCCAAGGACTCAGACTTTTTATTTTCACATCCATCCCTGAACTCCCCTGTCATCGATGCTGTAAACGAACGTGGCAGATGGCACCATGCTAAATAGACCCCATGTGGCAGGGATTTTAAATGTCTTGATTTATTTGGATGTAAATCATACTCTTCGGTTATCTTACAATTTAGGATCACCAATTACCAGGCTCTCATGGCAAAGTATAACCATATTAATTACTCTAAACTGAATGCCTCTACTGAGCGTCTTCCTACAGATCAGATGGAGCATTCAGTCTCCATGGCAGTGGTCATGGGGAGGGCTTCCTGGCTTCAGCTTTCTG
Organism: Dermochelys coriacea; assembly: GCF_009764565.3. NCBI lineage: Eukaryota > Metazoa > Chordata > Testudines > Dermochelyidae > Dermochelys > Dermochelys coriacea. The sequence continues at coordinate 266,726,812 of NC_050068.2, forward strand.
GCTTTCCAAAGGAAGTCCAGTCTATAGTTGAGGACCTTCCTTTTAAGGGATCAGAGTTGTTTGTCAAGGAAACTGATAAATCCCTCCACATAAAAAGACTCTAGAGTCACCGTGCACTCGCTGGGAATTTACACACCTGCACAGAAAATAAGATAGTGCAGAGATCCCAGCCTACTCAATTTCTCTTCCCCCAGAGGCATTATGGACTCCAGCACAAAAGACAGTGATTGCAGGAAAGGAAACCAGCTGCTCCACAAGCATTTACTTCATAACCCCTCTCCATATAAACATCAGTTTTGATGAGTTGGTTGAGGGTTCAAGTTACCACCCCCATTCTTAACTACTGCAACAGACCGCATGTCTCCTTCGCTTTGGTGACTGTCTTTCATCAGAACTGGGAACACATAACTATGGACAAGTGAGTGATGGAGCTCATTCTATAGAATATTCTATCCATTTTACCTCTCTTTTTCCACCCTGCTCCCTGTCCCTCTTCAGGGACCATCTCACAAGCACCTTTTATGACAGGAAAACAACTCTCTACTGAAGCTTGGTTCTATAGAACCTGTTCCCACACAACACAGAGGGAGGGGATTCTATTCCAAGTATTTCCTGGTACTGAAAAGAACAGCAGTTGGAGATCCATTCTAGAGCTAAGATCACTGAACAAATTTGTAAAGGTTCAGCGATTCAAAATGGTAACTCGCGTAACAATAATCCAGCTCTGGACTCAGGGGACTGGTTCTCTGCCCTCGATCTACAGCAGTGGTGGGCAACCTGCGGGCTGCATGCGGCCTATCAGGGTAATCTGAATGCGAGCCATGAGACATTTTGCTGACGTTGACCGTCTGCAGGCATGGCCCTCTGCAGCTCTCAGTGGCTGTGGTTCACCGTTCCCAGCCAATGGGAGCTGCAGGAAGCAGCGGCCAGCACGTCCCTATGGCCCACCACTGATCTACAGGATGCTTACTTCAATATTGTGATCCACCCATCCTGCAGAAGGTTACTATTCATTCTAGATCAGGATCACTTTCAATACAAAGTGCTCCCTTTTGGTCTATCATCCATTCCCAGAGCATTCTCAAAGAAAGATCCTTTCTGTGGTAGTGGCACATGTTCGCAAACAAGGAATTGTGTGATGGGTTGGATCACAGAAACCCCCTTGGGAACTGCCAACCGATGTGCCGAGACTACTTCTGCCCCTGCTTTCCTGCCCTGGCAGCTTGGGACTTCAGTGCCCTGCCTGATTTGAGCCAGACCCGCTAGCCCGCTTCAAACCCAGACCCAGGTCTGAACCATGTCCCCTAACAGCTGTAGGCTTAATTGAAAGCAGCTTAAGAAGTGTTCCTGTCTTTAACACTCAGATGTCCAACTCCCAATAGGGTCCAAACCCCAAATAAATCCGTTTTACCCTGTATAAAGCTTATACAGGGTAAACTCATAAATTGTTCGCCCTCTATAACACTGATAAAGAGATGTGCACAGCTGTTTTCCCTGCCAGGTATTCATACATACTCTGGGATAATTAATAAGTAAAAAGTGATTTTATTAAATACAGAAAGTAGGATTTAAGTGGTTCCAAGTAGTAACAGACAGAACAAAGCGAATTACCAAGCAAGATAAAATAGAACATGCAAGTCTATGTCTAATACAGTGAGAAAACTGAATACAGCTAAAAACCTCACCCTCAAAGGAATTCCAGTAAGCTTCCTTTTACAGACTAGTCTCTTCTAGTCTGGGTCTAGCAATCACTCATACCCCCTATAGTTACTGTCCTTTGTTCCAGTTTCTTTCAGGTATCCTTGGGGGTGGAGAGGCTATCTCTTGAGCCAGCTGAAGACAAAATGGAGGGGTCTCCCTGGGGTTTAAATAGACTTTCTCTTGTGGGTGGACACCCCTCCCTCCCCCTATGTAGAATCCCAGCTACAACATGGAGTTTTGGAGTCACATGGGCCAGTCACATGTCCATGCACGACTCAGAACTTACAGGTAGCAGCCATGGTTCACATGCTACCTTGAACGTCCTCAAGTAGGCTTCTTATGTGGATTGGAGCATTCCAAGATCCATTGTTCGTTAAGTGCTTCTTGACTGGACACCTAATTTGCACGTTCCTTTCTCAAGAAACTGACCAAATGTTTTACTAAGGCTACTTAAAAATCAAGCAAGTACACGGGCAATATTCATAACTTCGAATACAAAAATGATACATACATACATACAAATAGGATTAATAGATTCAGTAGATCATAACCTTTACAGAGAGATTTACATGGTATATGTGGCATAAAACATATTCCAGTTATGTCATATATACATTCATAAGCAGATTTCCATAAAGCCATATGGGGTGCACCATCACATTACGCTCTTCCCATGCTTAGGCAATTGCCTGCTTAAAGCATTCTCCTTCAGTGAGGGTTTGATGGAAACACAAAAGACCATGGACCTATTCCTCCAACTGGGACTACAATTGAATGTCCACATTTACTCAAGTACATCTGCAGTAGCAGCCAAAGCATTCCTCACCTCACACAGGTTCAACACTGTCGTCAGTTTGATCTTGACGGTACAGGTCAGGCCTCACACATTGGCCAGAAACTGTCTCCAGCTACTGGGACACGTGACTGTGAGCACCTTTGTAATAAATCACATGAGACTTCACATGCACTGCAGAGTGGCTCAGAACAGTCTACTGATCAAGCAAACCCAGCTTAAATAAACTTCTCTCGATGCCCTCAATGGTCAAAAAGTCCCTCAACTGGTGAAAAGACCCTCACAACGATTGTTCAGGGGTTCCCTTTGCTCAACCCCCTCCCCAGCATTGGTATTAACATTGGATACATTCCTGTTGGGATGGGGAGCCCACCTGAGCACCCACTCTATTCAAGGCAGGTGATATCCATTCGAGTCCACTCGACTTATCAACTTGCTGAAACTCAGAGCAGTCAGAAACGGTTGCATGCATTTCCTCCCACTGACCAGGGGCAAGCATATAAAGAACATGATGGATAGCGTCTCATCTATATAAATCACCAGGGAGGAGAGAGATCGCCTTCCTTCTGTGCTGAAGCAGTGAAACTCTGGAATTGGTGCATTCGTCACCACATCAACATCTCAGCAGTTTTACCTTCTGGGTATACAAAACACCATGGCAAATACTCTCTGCAAACACTTCTCCCAGGATCATGAATGGGACATAGATCCCTCCATTCTCCACCACACAGTTCTATGCTGGAGCATCCCAAAGAGATTTATTCGCCACAGTCAAAAACAAGAAATACTCCCAGTTCTGCTCTAGGGCCAGTTAGGGTACCACTCTCCTGGAGATACCTTTCTCCTGCAATGCAACAGAGGTCTCTTGTATGCATTTCCACCAATTCCTCTAATACCCAAGGTCCTGATCAAGATATAGAGAGAAAAAGCCAGGGTTATACTTGTAGTTCCCACGTGGTCAAGAGAAACATGGCTCTCTTACCATACGTAGCTGGCTGTTTGCCAGCAAATCTCTCTCCAACCTGTTCCTCATCTCCTCTTTTAGGACGCTGGCCCGGTCCATCACCCCAATCTCCAGGTTTTCCGGCTCAAGACATGGCTTGTCAGTGGTTCAAGGGGTTAGAAATGAGGATGTAAAAGTGGTGCTTTTACATACCAGGAAACAAACTACTTGTGACGCATATATCCAAAAGTGGAAGAGATTCCAATTCTGGAGTGACATGAGGGACTTTCCTCCAATATCCTTTCCATTGTCATTTGTGCTAGATTACATCCTAGAACTAAAAAGGTCAGGATTATTTCTAAGCTCCGTAAAGGTGCACCTCGCAGCTGTCATGGCCTTCCATTGTAAGGTAGAGGGTTATTCTGTTTTCACTCATCCTACAACAAGAAGTTTTCTCAAAGGTCTGGGTAGTCTCTTCTCAAAATCAGCAGCTCTGCATTGGCATGGGATCGCAACTTTGTCCTCAGCTATCTTACAAGACCTCACTTTGAACTCATGGCCACCTGCTCCCTTCTACATGGCATTTCTAGCAGCTATTACTTCTGTTCAAAGGGTGGGAGAGATAAAGGCTCTAATGGTGTTACCCCCCTTTTACAATCTTTTTAAAGACAGGGTCATGCTATGACCATACCCAAAATTCCTACCAAAAGTATCTTTGGACTTCCACATAAACCAATTGATCCACCTCCCAGTTTTCTTTCTGAAGTCACGAGATGAAAGAGATGCGACATTTCATACACTTGATGTCAGGAGAGCATTAGCCTTTTATTTAGATAGGGCTAAGCCCTTCAGGAAATCCCCCAGACTATTTCTCTCCATTGCAGACTGATCTAAGGGATCCTCAATCTCCAAAGACACTCTAGATGGATATTGAGCGCATTACCTACCACTATTGGTCTTACAAGCATAATAGAGGAATCTTCAACCTCCTTTTAGAGTATGAACTCACTCCACGAGATTCCTCATCCCTTACATAGCCTTCCTCAAAAATGTTCCAGTCGCAGAAATATGTAGAGCCATGACCTGAACATTTGCTCATACATTTGCTGAACATTATGCAGTTACTCACGATTCAGCATCCAATATCATATTTGGCTCTACTGTCTTGTCTTCAATTCTCAGCTCGACTCTGAAGCCCTACCCCTTCATTAGGGGTACTGCTTCAGAGTCAGGTAGGGTGGAGCATCCATAGGGACACTACTCGAAGAAGAGGAGAAGGTTACATACTCTGTGCAGTAACTGTGGTTCTTTGAAGTGTATTCCCTGTGGGTGCTCCACTATTTGCCCTCCTCCCCTCTGCTTCTGAGTTCATTCCAATGAGCTTTGTGGCAGAGAAGGAACTGAGGGTGGTTTGCCTGGTACAGCGCTATATAGCCCTGGTGCAGGGCATGAGATGGGGAAAGCGCATGTGCAAGCCGAACGGACACTGCTACCTAAAATCTCTGCGCTGAGGTACAGAGGGTGCAAGCATGCCTAGAGTGGAGCACCCATAGGGACACATCTTGAAGAATCACAGTTACTGCACAGGGTGAGTAAGCTTCTCTTTATAACCTTCAGAATAATTGTGGTTACCTTTACAGTAGCTCCAGATTTTCACCAATGTTTGTTTCTGATTGATCGTTATTAAGTAATAAAGAAATAAAATTATAGTTCAACCAGAAACAATTTGTCTAGGTTTAGCTACATTTTAAAAAAAATAAAGTTGCTAGGTAATCACAAACTTGACATATTCAGAAAAGAAATCTCTTTAAACAATCTTTAAGGAATGAACAATCTCTTTCTTTAAAAAAGAAAAAACAAAACACATTTCTTTAACTAAATGGATTTCAGTTGGAGCACTGGGGAAGTTCCAGAAGACTAGAAAAAACTAATGTTGTGCCAATTTTTAAAAAGTGTAAACGGGATAACCTGCATAATTAGAGGGCTGTCAGCCTGATATCCATCCCAGGCAAGATAATGGAGTGGCTGATATGGGACTCAGTTAATAAAGAATTAAAGGAAGCTAACATAATTAATGCAAATCAACATGGGTTTATAGAAAATGAATACTGTCAAACTAACTTGAGATTTTTTTGGGTTGAGATTACAGGTTTGGTTGTTTAAAGGTATTAGTATTGATGTAATATACATAGACATCTGTAAAGCATTTGACTTGGTACCACAAGTCATTTTGATTAAAAAATTAGAATGATATAAAATTAACATAACACAAATTGAATGGAATAAAACCTAGCTAACTGATAGGTCTCAAAATATAATTGCAAATCGGGAATCATCATCAAGGTGTGTTTCCAGTGGGGTCCCACTGGGGTCCCAGGGATTGGTTCTTGGCCCTATGCTGTTTAACACTTTTATCAATGACCTGGAAGACAACATAAAATCATCAGTAATAGTTTGCAAATTACACAAAAATGGGGGAGTGGTAAATAACAAAGGGGACAAGTCACTACTACAAAACAATCTGGATTGCTTGATAAACTGGGTGCAAGAAAACTGTGTTTCTATATGGCTAAATGTAAAAGTATACATCTAGGAACAAAGAATGTAGGCCAGATTTATGGGATGGAAAACCTTCACAAGAAGCAGTGACTATGAAAAAGATTTGAGGGTCATGGTGGATAATCAGCTGAACATGAACTCCCAGTGTGATACTGTGGCCAAAGGAGATAATGCGATCCTGGGATGCATAAACAAGTGAATATTGAATAGAAGTACAGAGGTTATTTTACCTCTGCATTTGACACTGGTGTGACCGCTGCTGGCATACTATGTTCAGTTCTGGTGTCCACAATTCAGGAAAGATATTGATAAACTGGGTTGGGGGGTTCAGAGAAGAACCATGAGAATGATTAAATGATAGAAAATATGCCTTACAGTGGTACATTTAAGGTGCTTGACCTGTGTTAGCTTTACAGTGGTTCAGGGGTGACTTGATTACAGTCTATAAGTCTGTACTTGTGGAACAAATGTTCAACAATGAGCTCTTCAATCTAGCAGAGAAGGGTGTAACTTGATCCAATGGCTGGAAGTTGAAGATAGACAAATTCAGACTGGAAATAAGGTGTAAATTTTTAACAGTGAGAGTAATTAACCATTTGAATAATATAACAAGTATCGTGGTGGATTCTCCATTACTGACTTTGTTTAAATCAAGATTGGCTGTTTTTTTCTAAAAGATGTACTCTAGGAATTATTTTGGGGAAGTTCTAAAGAAGGTCAGACTAGATTATCACAATGGTCCCCTCTGGCGTTGGAATCAATGAATCTAAAACTGTTTCTTGCATTCCTCTTAGTCTTGAAAATTTAAAGTTGTGCTTAAACTGGTAGGCAGTGGTGGGATTCTTTGTGGTTATGATGTCTGGTTGAGTAACATGATATCCGATGTCTGGTTGAGTGACATGATATCCCATGTCCCTAACAGGAAGCTTAAACTGTTGGGCATTTTGTGTGTTTGGCATTTTGATTTTTGTTAAGCAGGGTAATACGCTTATAAATTTGGATAGCCCCAGAACATGATGTAACAATCAAACAGGGAAAGTGACTGCCAGATATTTTCAGCAGTAATTGGAGACTGGTGGGGAAAAAAGCATGAAAAAACCAAACAACCCTAGCTTAACAGGAAACCTGACAGTTTACTTAGGAACCAGTCTCTCCCAATTCAGAGAAAACATATGAGCTGTACCTGGCATGGACAATGCAGCAAAGTGGTGTTTCCTAGAATGTTTCCCCATCCCCTGGCAAAGACCTACAAGTGGCAATCTGCTACTGAAAAGACTCCAAACACATTCAGTGGACGTGGTGTTGTTTGTACTGTCTGAAGCTGTAAAATGAGAGTCCAGATTGTGAATCAAAAACAGACTTCCATGGCAGAAAGTTAGGCACTCAGCCTCTGATCCAGCAAAGCATATAAAACGTGCTCCATGTGATGTAAGAACTTAGGTAAGTTTTGCCAAGCACCCCTCGGCTTTGCCATTTACATCACTAGGCTATGCACGGATTGGCACAATCAAATGGACTGTTATGCTGATGTAAGTAAATGATGATGCCTTTTAAAAAAAATAGTAATATGTACAGTATGTGTGTCATCTTTGAGATTTCTCAGTATATACAGAAGACCTTGCAATGTAGTCAGATCATGACATTTCAAAGTATACTCTGACGAAAAAACACTTATGGTAGGATTTATAATCCTGTCTTTGAATTGCTACATTGTACATACACCAGAATCCTATGCAACAAACCAGTTTCTACCATTTGTTTTTGATAAATTCTGAAATTAAACCCTAGTGAATATTTTAAGTATAATTTATACAAGATTTTCTCAAGCTTAAAGTGAGAATAAAGTCAGAAAAGTGACTTTGTAAAAGTAACACCTTCTTACTCAAAAGATCTGCCGCCTGAGTTTATTCATAATCATATCTACTTATTTGAGGAAAAAATATATTTTCACTAGTTTTTCTCCTGTTAGCCCTACAGAGCCAAAACAGTTCAAAGGAGAATGAACTGGATTCTGTTCTGGCTCACACAATGTCAAAAGAATTGTTAGCTAAATTCTAAGTACAGAATGTTTATTTCTGATGACAGACAAAGCCAGAAAGAACGCATCTTAATTGTTGAATCCATTTGTTTACTTGTAAATGGAGCAGATTTGATATGGAAGTCATTGAGGGACAAACTTGTGAGTGAAACCCCTCAGGGCCTTTTTTACCAAGTCAGTTTTAGGGTCAAACTGTACTTTGAAGCCTGTTCTTTTCAGATGCTTACTTTGCTGATTTATATAAATTGTGAGCTATGACATGGTTAACTAATTGCTTTATGTGACATTAACTTAAGTTTTAATGCATATTCTCTTTTAGGTTCACCAAAAACCTGTCACCTGACAAGATCAATCTGAGCACACTAAAGGGGGAAGGTCAGCTGACCAACTTAGAGTTTGATGAAGAGGTGCTTCAGAACATGCTGGATCTTCCAACCTGGCTTGCTATAAACAAGGTCTTTTGCAATAAAGCAGCTATTAGGGTGAGTATTTTATTGTGTTGGAACAGTAATTAAGCAAGACTTTCTCCCATTTTCGTCTTTTCTGCCTTCTTAAAACTTATTTTCAAGAAGTCTGAAAATCGCTAATGTTGAATTTCATAATGTTATAAATTTGCTGTAGGTGTTTAACAACTTCATAAAAAGAAGTTGAAGGCATTAGATAGTAGAAAATGTTGTTATTATTATCCCTCGTAAGACTATTACAGAAGCAATGAAAATGAACAGTGATTTAAGTTATTTTTTCTTTATCCAAGTGGAATTTTCTTCATATGCACTTTGAAATGGAGCAAGGGATTGTATATTTTTGCAGAGAAAGCTACTGGAGTTTCCTTTGGCTATGTCATACCATCTGCTTTAATTATTCTTTGTTCTTTTGTGTGTTATAGTAGAACCCCAGTTACGCACACTTCGGGAATGGATGTTGTTCATAATTCTGAAATGTTCGTAACTCTGAAGGAAATGTTATGGTTGTTCTTTCAAAAAGTTACAACGGAACATTGACTTAATACAGCTTTCTATGCAGAAGAAAAATGCTGCTTTTAACCATCTTAATTTAAATGAAACAAGCACAAACACTTTCCTTACTTTGTCGAATCTTTTTTTTAAACGTTCCCTTTATTTTTTAGTCATTTATGTTTAACACAGTGCTGGGTGCTGTATCGTATTTGCTTTGTATTGCATACTTTTGGTTTCCAATAAGGTGTGTGGTTGACCAGTCAGTTCGTAACTCTTGTATTTGTAACTCTGAGTTCTACTGTACTTTTTCTGCCACATTCTTCCATGTGGTATCACCTTTTTTTTTTATGCTTTTCCATCCCTCAGAGATCATATATTATGGTGACATACTCTGCCTGAAAACTAGACAGAACTCTCTCTGGAGCCAGCGAACAATGCTCCTTCAGGCTCTCTTGCTAGGAGGTGATGTGATACACAACGCTACAACTGTCTTATCTCCCAGACCATGCTAGAATGGGAAATAGAGAAAGCAAGCTATCGTGATTTATATCGTAACATAGCAAATCTGGGGTTTTTTGTTTTGTTTTTAAGGAAGGAATGTGAAAAACTGTTGGACTTTTCTTATGTCTGGCAACACAGAGTTAAAGAGACAGATTAATTTTTTCGGTCTTTTTTCCTTTCTGCCACCAGTAGTTCCTAAGCTACATTTCCTTTTGGCCACATGACTTTGTGTGTTATATGATGCATATGTCTCACATAAAATTATTTATTATTTGTACTAGCTTCAAAAGATCACATACAAGTCCAGCAGTTCAGTGTAAATTTTATTTTTATATCTAGAAAATAAAAATGAGAAACAGATATCTTGATTACTACGTATTTTCTTCGATGTTTGTTTGATTTGCTTTAGCATAATGTTTTATCTTTCAGATACCATGGACAAAATTGAAAACTCATCCAATCAGTCTGGTAAGTTCTGAAATCAACCCAAAAAGGTGTGTGTGTGTGTGTGTGTGTGTGTGTGTGTGTGTATGTATATTAGACAGAGAGACACACACACACACACACACACACACACACAAGAAGTTTCCAGGAATGACATTCTGTATGTCACTCTGAAGCCTAAAATGTCTGAGTCATTGTGGAGTGATGGAAACAGCTACAATCATAGTTGAGAACTTCTTTTGTTCAGCACAGCACCAGGTTGAATCATCACTGGGTTTTGTGGTCTTTTATTGTCCAATTTTTAAGTTCTCAGCCACACATCTCTCCCAATATAACACACCTCATATACAAATAAACACAGCCATCAACAGAACAACACAACCAGCATCCACAATAACCTCAGACATCACTCTGAAGACTAGAATGCCTGTTGAGTCAGTGTGAAGTGAGGGAAACAGCTACAAGCATGGTTAAGAATGTTTGGAATATTGCCAATCATAAATTATCACTGGAATTTGTGGTCTGTTATAATCCAATTTTTTAAAGTTTTCAGCCATTTTCAGGTTTTTTACACATGACTTTGCAAATAATACCTGTCATGTGGTATATGTACCCCACGCGGGCTCAGCAGTCAAAGGGTTAATGGTACTGCCAGCCAATGTTGATTGGTAGCCTCACAGCAGCTGAGAGAATAACAGGTCTGGGAAGCAGAAGGGCATGGGGCTACTGGAGGAGTGAGCAGGCTGGAGAAAGGAACTTCTGTCAGCAGACTGCTGAAGAGCTGCCTAGAGACAACACTCCAACAAGACATGAACAGACTAACAGTTGAAGAGCCTGCCCGAGGCCCAGGGGAAGGTAGGAAGGAGCTCAGGCCACTGTCAGAGTCTGCGAACCCTGGTCCTGCTTGTCTGGCTTGAGGGCCCTGAGCTGGAACCCAGTGGAGTGGCTGGGTTCTCCTACCAACCCCCTGACGGACCTGAGATCAGAGAGGGTTTTCCAGATTCTGGGGTAGCCAGAATAGCCTGAGAGCCCCACTGAGCTGAGTGAGCTGGAGCTATGCCCTGGTTGACCTGGAGGGGCACTGTTGCATTGATGCACCGACTCACAATACTCTTTTGATAGCATGGGCTTTCAGATAGTAGTTGTAAATACATTCCTTTTTAAAAAATGTTTTACAGTTTCCCTGAGATTAATTAGAAATAATTTAAACCTTAGCTGGTGTGTACAGTGTGTCCTTTGATTACCAGCAGATGGAGATGAGAAAACATTCTGGTGACTGTATCCCTATCCTATAAAGATGAGGGTCTCTAGGTTGTTACTTGATTCCCATTAGAAAAACTTTTTCTATAATTTCTAATTATTTCAGCTTTACCTGAAAGATAGATATTTGTCTTCTAGTCTCATTGCAAGATCCTTCCTCCTCCTTGTCTGACTTTATTCTCTAAGGCCCTTTCCACACTACGACTGTAACCTAGCCCTGGGACTCGGTGACAGCATGGTTGTCCCCCGACCTAGTTGCAACACAGTTAAAACATGTCCAAGGCTTTAGCTTGGTTTATAGTTGTAGACAGAACCCAACAAAATTAGGAGATGCATAGAACTGGATGGCTGCCATTTTTCAGTTCTCCATCTCTTTTCTTACAAGCCTCTCAGGAGAGGTTGGAGAAGCCAGAAGTAGCCTAACTGACAGTCACTGGTTCTCATTATTCAGTTTCCATTTGAGTTTATTAATAGAGATACTTCTTCATTACTTGTATAAGTTGCCTGCAAACAGATTTAATGAATCGGAATTGGTAGGAAAAGTTAATAATTCAATGATAGAAAGTATCAGGAACTCACTGGTTCTTCTAGAAAGCAGTGTATTCACCAGGATGGAACACTTCAGGCTGTTGGCTGAATTCTGCCCTCAATTACATCACCACAACCTCATTATCTTTGGCTCGTGTGTGTAATTGAGCACGAGTGTCACTGAGCAAGGCTCCTCTCTTGCCCTCTCCCCTCAGAAACTGCAAAGACTCCTGTGGTTGTACCTTCACCATGTCCTTTTATTTTAAGTTCCCGCCATGCTTTTCACAACAATCCCTGTGCAACAGTCTATCTACAATGTTAACCTAGCTTCTGGCCCTCTCGTCAGGGCCTGAGGGAAACAGGTATCCCTATTTTGAGCCTCTGTGTGGCTAGGCTTGGCTAGCTCTGTTCCTCCCTCTCCCATCTTGCACTTCCTTCTTGTGCCTCATCTTGTCAGCTGTGGGCTTATGGGGTAATTGATTCAGCTGGCCAGCCTGATTGACTAATTACCCCTTCAGCTTTTTCCCGGGAAACTAATTAATATCTAAGTGATCAGAAAGCAGGCTCGCCTGTTTGCACCCTGCACTCTGTCACAGCAAGGTTGAGCTTAAGTAGCCTTCATTTAGTTGGCATACTCTGTATACATGATTTAGGTAGCTTGAGTAGTTAGTGGTGCGCTTGCCAGAACTCAATTGTCTTTTGTTTAAAAACTAAGGCTTTCAGGAAATCAATCTTTTAATATGGTGGCAAATGTTTTAAGTGCCTTTGCTCATGATTAAATTGGCCTTACTATTTGTACTTGTTAAGCAAAATAATGTCAAGGAGAACTCTTGCACAGACTCTATGTAGCAGTTTTCTGTACTAAAATAAAAACAATTACCAGCCTTTTTAGTGGCGAAAGCGGAGGAATCAGACATCTATTTGAGAAAGCCCATAGTCAAGCTCTATTGTTTATTTGTATTACAGTAGCCCAGTCAAGTCTGGGCTCCTTTGTGCTATGTACTATACAGGCATATAGTAAAATGCAGTCCCTGTTCCAAATATCTTATTGCCTTATTTTAAGAAAAGGCCTAAGAGATTAGTGAAACAAACAGAAGGGGCAGGGACGCTGAGTTAGGTAAATATGTTTTTACTTTTTTCATAAAATAATTGTCTGTGCATTAGGAGTGTCTTTTGTTTTTGTGGGTTTTTTGTTGTTGTTCATTGAGCTAGGTGAGCAATTAGCTGTAGTTTCAGCTCACCATATCAGCTAGCAGCACACTATAGACATCATAGTAAATGAGTCTTAAGGAGGAATCAGGTAATAAGATTATGAATTTTTGGGGAGGAGGGGAGGCATTCCATATATAATGGGCATCATGGAAAAAAGTGCAAAGGTATTTGTGGGAGAATTGAACAAGTGGGAGATAGAAGCTGGCATAAGTGTGAAGGCAATGGCTGATTGAGATAATTGAGCCATTCGGTACAACAAGGCAAAATTGTGAAGGAACCTGAAGGTAAGGGCAAGATGTTTATATATGTGGTTGAAATGGCGAGCAAGTGGAGAGACTTAAAATGTGTGTGGTGATGTCAGAATGATGGGCCAAGAAGATAATCTAAGCAGCAAAGTTTTGAATGGACTTGAGAGGAGGCAAAGTTACAGTAGCCCAGCCAGAGGGAAAGAGGTTGCAGGAGCCAAGTTTTAAAAATAGGGATTCTCCTTAGCCATTATTATAAATTTAAACCATGACCGTTTTTAATATGAGTGGGCAAAGAGACTGCTTCTGCATTTAGATGGTCTCTTCCTGGCAATAACACACTGTGATTTTTTTTTTAATCATTTGTTAAATTATTTGGCAAGGTGCAGTTGTGCTTTTAATTACATCCTTCAGTATCTATGGGGTTTGAGTCCCTCACACCTTCAGTCTTCTTTTTGAGAAGTCCAGCCTCAATAATGAAAAATAATGTCAAATATGACTGTTAATCTTAAATATTTTTTCTCAAAAACTCTACATTATAGCAAATCTATTGAAGATTCACCTCTGTAAATTTTCTTGTAGATACAAAATGTTTTAAAGATATCAACAAAATGTCTAGCAGCCACTGATACATTTCAACAATAGACCAGTTTGAATCACTTTCTAGTAAAAATGTCTGAAAAGCAAAACACACAATAGAGAAAATTCAAAGGGCATAAAAGCTAATATTATGTGAACCTTCACACTGAAAGACTGACTGTGTAGAGAAAATCAAATTCTTCCTCATTTTATACTCATTCAGAATTCAGCCTTTGAGAAATATACTACAATGTGATGAATAGAATATTTTCTTGACTAGAAGTCAAGAAATATACAAAGTTTATATATGACCGTGAAAATCTAGGAGAGTTGAAAAAAATGATATCTGATATAAGCACTGTGTAACCAAAAGTCCAAAAATGTAAATGGTTATGTATTCTATTTAAGGTTTTCTAATAAAATGCTATGGCCAGAGAATATTTATGAAAGATTTTTACTTAATGTTCTTACTACTTTTTAATTAATAGATAACTTAGATATCTCAAAATCTAGTGCAGTAAATTGAAATTTGTACCAAATTTCTTCATGTATTTTTCAAGTCCCTGGATAAAGTAATAATGGAAATGAGTACTTGTGAAGAACCACGTGCCCCTAATGGACCATCACCTATAGCGACTGCATCAGGACAGAGGTCAGTTGTAGTTTTTAAATATTGACATGCACTTGATACAAAATATTTAAAATTATCGGATCTGTTCTCATGAAGCAGCACAGGTTGGAGGATTTATGTGCATCCGAAAGCAGTCTAGACTAGTCCATTAGTCTAAAGGTAAAGTATAACAACCTTTAAAAATATAGGGTCAGGGCCTGCTTGCTCAGCACCCCTAAAATTAGGCCACTTATTTAGGTGATTTAATATAGGTTTAAATGTATAATGTTAGGCACCCAAGCTTGAAAATTTATCCTAAATATATATTGCATTTTCTAGTTCATAGGATTGTTTAATCCACGTAATGCATTTTAGGGTGGAAGAATAAATCCCAAGTACCATAAGAAGAACATACTTTTGGATAGGCCCAAGGCAAAATAGCTTTAATTATTTGGAAAACAGATATACTGCTTTCAAAATATTAACTTTTGTCTAATGGATAGCATTAAAGACCAGATTCTCAGATGGTGTGAATGTTCATAGTTCTGTTTTCTTCAATGACTATATCAGCTGAATCTGGCCTAAGAGATTTGACATATAACCCAGTCTGACTAAAATATCAGATAATTGGTGGGACAGAGAGCCCCAAACTTGTGGTCTCATAATTTCTAAATCTGCCTGAAAGAGGAGACTGTAGTAGAGCTCATGGAAGTATTCCTTGAGTCTTCATGTTAATATGGCACCTTTACAAGGTAAAATAGAGACTATAATGTTTGTGGTTTCTAAGCTGCATAGGCAGTTATATTAAGCAGAAAATGTCTTGACTACACAAGGGGGTAGTACTGGGTCTAATCTGAAAATGTTCTGACTGCTGAACATAATTTGAAAAGGGTCAACCGGGTGAAATTGTTAGAAAATCAGTTAAAAGCTAGAACTAGTTAAATCCTGGAAGTACATTCAAATAAAGAAAAATTGAATAATTGTCTGTGAACCCAGCCTATTTGATTTTGACACTGAAGATTCAATCCATCCAAACAAGAAGGAATGACTAATAATGGATGTGAAGGGCAGGAACTTAATTGGGATGCTTTCACATCTGTGACAGAACCGTTGCAACTGCTAGGAAAAGAGCCGTACATTTTGAGAGCAACAGAATATTAATTTACTCCAACATGAGTCCAATTATTCAGAGTCACAGATCCATAGATTTTAAGGCCAGAAGGAACCATTATGATTGTAATGGTTTCCCCCCGGGTTGCCACCTGGAAATGGGGTACTGCTGAGCCCTCTGACCCACCAGCCTGGGTTCCCTCTCACACTGTGCTGCTGTGACAAGCTGCAGACCCACTCCCGGTCCTACACTTCCACCAGCATTCACACAGGCAGGGACACACCCAGCTGCAGTTACATTCAGGCTTTCTGACCAGCCACTGCCTGAACCAATAACAGAGAGGTTACAGCCAAGATAACTACCTGCTTCCCAGGCGTGCACCCCCTTCTGGAGTATAAGCCCAAAATTATATCGTCTTGCTCTGCACAGGGAACTGTACAGCATAAACTCCGAGAGTTCATTCCTCCCTCAATGTGGAGAGGAAATGCAACAGCTCCTTGAGCTAAGATTCCCACGCACTTCTCAAATCTAAACCAGTAAGTTTGGAAAGCATAAAATAAGTTTATTAATTACAAAAGATAAATTTTAAGTGATTATAAGTGATAGCAAAGAGATCAAATAAGATTACCTAGTAAATAAACGAAAATGCAACCTAAGCTTAAGATACTAGAAAGATAGGATATAAATTAGCAAATTCTTACCCTGGCTGATGACACAAGCAGGGTGGCAGGTTCTCAAGGTACAAGCTGCTCTTGCTTTGCAGCTTGGAATCCCCAGGTTTTTCATATACAGGCTAGAAATCCCTTTAGCCTGGATCCAGCACTTCCCCCAGTTCAGTCTTTTTACTTAGGAGCTTCTCTTTGGTGTTCTGTTGTGGGGGAATGAAGAACAACAGGTGATGTCACTCCCTGCCTTATATAGCTTTAGCGTATAACAGGAACCCTTTGTCCCAAACTCAGTTTGTGGAAAAACACTGACATCCCAAGATGGAGTCCACAGTCATGTGGCTGGTCACATGCACTGGCATAACTTGCTGAGTCATAGCAGCCATTACTTATAGGTTGTCTGGGATGTTTACAGGAAGGTTAAGTTCTTTGAGGATCCATTCTCTTTGCTGTTGGCCCATCAGCACTTTCTGGCTTCTTCATTGTTGTACCAGAAAGGCTAGCTGTGCGTGTCACCCAGAATAAGCATATTTGAAATACAGTTACATAGTCAATATTCCTAACTTTAGATACAAAAATTATACATGCATACAAATTGGATAATCACATTCAGCAAATCATAACTTTTCCAATGACATCTCAGATAACCTGTCTTGTACAAAATACATCATAATTATGCCATAATCATATCATATATATAATAACATCACTGTGAAGAATATAAGGTGCAGTGTCACAATGATCATCTACTCTGACCTCCTGTATCCCACAAGCCATAACATTTTATAATTAGGAAGAATGTGGGAAAGATAAAATAGTCCTTCATATATGAAAATGTGGAATTCATAGTTTTGTATCTTAGCAAATTCATGTGACGCCAGAGGGAAACATCTCTTTTTTGGGACGTCCTGTCTGCTTCACATCTGCTCAGTTAATAGAACATCATTGTCAGGAATCAGGGTCTGTAGCAGGGTCATTTGGGTAACCTAATGAAAGCTGCTGGGCTATAGTAGGCTGCCTAACTGGCTAGACTACCTGTTTGGTTGGAAGAGTCAGCAGACCAGCTCTTAAGTCCAACAGCAGCCGCAGTTCAGCAGCTGCTCAAAGCATTCGCCCATAGCTGAGATAGTTCCTGCTCCTGCCTCGTTCACAGTGCTGCTCCTGCCTTGGACCCAGCCCTGCCTCATTCCAGGTAACCCGGTACTGATCTTTGACTCCAATCCTGACCTCTGATTTCAGGTCTGACTCTGCTTCTGATCCTGAGCTCCTAACTCCAGCTCTGACCTTGGACTATGATTCCTGACTACTGATGCCTGCGGGAACCACTTGGCCCAATGCCTGCTCTCTAACCACTAGGCATGACCACCCATGTCCTGGTTACTGACAGTTTGAGCAGCCCCAACACATACAATAAGAGTTTATACCTGGTGTGGGCAAACTTTTTGGCCTGAGGGCCACATGTGGGTATGAAAATTGTATGGCTGGCCATGAATGCTCACGAAATTGGGGTTTGGGGTGCAGGAGGGGGTGAGAGCTCCGGCTGGGGGTGCGGGCTTTGAGGTGGGTCCAGAAATGAGGAGTTCAATGTGTGGGTGGGGCTCTGGGCTGGTGCGGGGGGGGGGGAATGAGGGCTCTGGCTGGGGGTGCGAGCTCTGGGGTGGGGTGGGTATAAGGGTTTGGGGTGCAAGAGGGTGTTCTAGGCTGGAACCAAGGGGTTTGGAGGGCAATAGGTGGGTCAGGGCTGGGGCAGGTGGTTGGGGCGTGGGATTGGGGTCGGGGTGCAGGCTCCGGGTGGTGCTTTCCTCAAGCAGCTCCCAGAAGCAGCGGCATGTCTCTCCTCCAGCTCCTTCGTGGAAGCACAGCCAGGCAGTTCTGCATGCCGCCCCGTCCGCAGGTGCCACCCCTAGCTGCTGGGGCCACGCTTGGGGCGGGGGCAGTGTGCCGAGCCTCTTGGCTGCCCCTACGTGTAGGAGCTGGAGCGGGGGCGTGCCACTGCTTCTGGGAGCTGCACAGAGCCACAGTATGTGCGGAGCAGGGCAAGCCCCCGACCCCGCTCCCCAACTGGAGAGCCAGAATGGGGAAAGCCTGCACCCTGGCAGGATCTCGAGGGCCGGATTAAAATGTCTGAAGGGCTGGATGCGGCCCCCAGGCTGTAGTTTGTCCACCACTGTTTTATACAGTGTGCGTGGATTCTTCAAAGGTCAATATCTCTATGGTGGAGATAGTGGGAGCCCTATAGACATTGCAAGCCTAAGTTGCTGCCCTACAGGCATAGAATGCAGTCCTGCAAGCTCAAGCCATGGAGCCTTCAGCTCTTACCTCTGCTCCCCATAAGGCCAGCGTCTCCCTGCATGACAAGTTTAAGGGTGATTGTAACAAATTTTGTGGGTTCCTAAATCGGTGTCAGTTCCTATTTCTGCTATGCCCATAGTCCTACACTACTGACCATGACTGAGTGGGGTTATCAGTTTTCTTACTGGGGAGGCCCTGGCTCGGGCATCTCCACTCCAGGGACAATTTGAGGCTTCATTCAAGCTATGGCAGTGGCTTTTGATGATCCAAGCTCCACAGCTCCCATTGGCTGGGAACTGCGGGCAATGGGAGCTGCAGGGGCGAAGGCAGGGTGTAGAGCCTCCTAGGAGCAGCAAGGACATGTCGCCACTTGCGGGGAGCCGCCCCACATGACCACTGCATGGATCTGGCACTCTGAGCCCCCTCCTACACCCAAACTCCCTCATGGAGCCCACACCCCCTCCCTTGCCCCAACCCCCAGCCCTGAGCCCCCTCCCACACCTGACTCCATCTCTCTTAGTTAACCAGAATGTTTTACTTACTGGCACGCCCCATTCCTCCAACATGCTGGATAACAAAGCTTTTACTGTATACAGGTATAATTGTGGTCCCAGTCATTTAATTGGATCTGCTTATGTCAACCCCTTTAGGGTATGGCTACACTGCACCTAGGAGTGGGCCTCCCAGCCTGGGTTGGCAGACTTGTTTGAACGGAACTCACCTTAGGGTGCTAACACAAGTCTGTGGACCTGGCTTGGGAGGCTCACTCTCAGAAGCGTTAGACATATCCTTAGAGAGCTGGCTCACCTTGACACAGGATTTGCCTGCATCAGTCTGGTTGCAGGGCTGGGACCTACATTAATAACCCTTATAGGTTCTATTTACTATTTAGAGCACTGTAAAAGAATAAAAGGCTGCAAACTACTTTCACTGTCTAAGCTGACTGAAAGCTTTCGTATTTAAAAGGAAAAATGGTGAAAAGTAAATTGAATTTTTAAAATTCTTTAACTTTTAGTTATGCAAGGCATTATTCATAAGACAAATAAGAAAATTTCCTTTAAAAACAAGTTTTAACCAAAATGTCCCTTTAATCTTGAAATTCAGCTGCTTGAGTATATGCACTTAACCATTTTTTTTAAAGCACAGTTTGCCTATGCCTTCCCATTCTCACCTCACACAAAAAAGCATAATATTTAAAAGTAATTATAGCTTTAATAAGCTTTGTTGTACAGATAAATATTAGCAAGGCTAATATGCTATTGTGGTGTTATTAATAATGTTAATTCATTTGACATTAATTTTTCCTTAAATATACATTAGTAGATTAGGTTGGTGAATAATGCTGAAGACTACTGTAACATTTAAAATGGAAACTTGCATGTGTTACGCTTGATTGAAGTTCAACTGCATGAAAAATTGTAAAGTCATTAATTTTAAATTAGGAACATACAATAGAGATTATACTTTATTACAAATTTTTCAGAGTTAAATATATTTAATGTAAATTTATGAATGGGATGGGGTGCACTACAAGTTTTGTATTGTATGGTGTGTTTCATGTCTTATTGCTTAATAAGTATCATTTTATGCACTAACATTAGATCTGTAATTTAAATCTTGGCATTTCACTTTCCAGTGAATATGGCTTTGCTGAAAAAGTGGTAGAAGGAATTTCTGTTTCTGTGAACTCCATTATAATCCGGATTGGAGCGAAAGCTTTTAATGCTTCATTTGAACTTTCCCAGCTGAGAATATATAGTGTAAATGCAACTTGGGAACATGGTGATCTAAGATTTACTCGAATACAAGGATCTCAGCATGGAGAGGTAAAGAATACCTTTTGCTATTTGCTTCTGTCAACTTTGTAGTAAGGAAGGTACTTAAATTGTGACTTTATGATTTTAAACAATCAAAGGAATGTGCCCTGGGCGTGGCTGGAGGACTTGTGCACTCCAGCTAGTTTCAGCTGTTCCCAGTTGCCCCCAGGGCTGTGGGCAACCAATTGTAAACTAGAGCAGCCTCGAGGGTTGTTTATAGAAGAGTGGAATCTATCAGTGAAGGTAGTGAATATGAGATGTGGGGTTGTACTAAAGAAAGATCTCTTACTTGGACATTTCCTTGCTTTTAAGGATTTGCATGGGTGAATGTTCTCCTTAAGCAACCTTAACTCATTTCTAACCAAGTTATTTCTTTGTTGGAATTTACTAGTATACTGTACTCTTAATAGTCAAATTAAACCATTCCAATATCTCCTAATTGCTAGTGCAAGTAGCAAGGTATTATAATTTTTAAAAATTATAAAAATACTAGATTAATGGATACCCTTCTTCTGTTTTCTGCCCAGTACCCAAAATAAAAATGTGCAATTGAGCTCACAGTTAGACTAAGAGTAGTACGTTTATATTGAAAAATGATTGTTTCTCTAACATATGTTTGGTTATAAGTCAAGTGGACTTCATATTTTGAACTTTGACCTTGTTGTTTTATTTAGAATTGGTTACTCCCAGCCAAAAAACTTTCAGCCAGAGTTAAAGTGACCAATGTCTATCATTTACGTAAGGGCAGAAACCCAAAGTGAACATAGTAAGATCTTAAAAACCCAATAAATGTTATCTGAGAAGATCAAAATTAGTCATTCCAGACAAATCTTAACTCTCCTTTTTTACTCTTTACCCAGTGTACCTCTTGTAGCGTATATGTAAATTGATGACCTGTTAATGAGAGTTTGTATCTCTAACTATGGATTTTTGAAATCCACGTTATTTGCTTAAAATGTATGTTGAGCTGAGGAATTCTTTAGTACATGGCTTTTGTTGTATATACACATGTACGCTATTTTATAATCCTAGTTTGTAGACTACCTAATTTTTAGTCTAGGCATTAAGAGGTTCATAACCCTGAATAGGTTTTGAATGTGTCATTCCTAAGTCTCTCAATATGACAGCAAACACTTTTACATTTAAATCCCTTATGCTTATGGGGAATTTTGCTGAACAAAATTACTTGTATTTAAGCAATGAAAGTGTCTGTCTATTCCATTTGCTCTATATGGTCTTAAAGAAGGTAGGATTAGTTTTCTGCATCTTCATCTGACTCCTTGCCTGTTGTATCCCTCCTCAACTCAGAGTTATACACTCAGTGGGATCCATAATGTATGTAGTAATTCTCTTTAATTAAAAAAAAGTCTGCCATCAAACCTCTCCCCCTCCCCGAACTAACCAACAGCACTAGAATTGAAAATGTTGAGACTACTTGAGGAGCCCAATCCACAGAAGAAACTAGCATAAGACCTTTAAAAAAAACTAAATGCTATCGAAGTGAATGAACAGACTTCATAATTAAATTCACTATGAAAAATATAAAAAAATCCCTGATCTTAGAAGTGACTGTGTTGGTGGGTGCAAGGGAGCACCTGTGCAGAGTCACTTGAAGGGTCAGAGCTTTAATTACCAACAGTTTTAGTCAGAATATGTAAATGGAACATGCCTTTTCTGTTGCTACTAAAACTCCATAAAACTTTCTTATTCTTACTGGCAAATAAATTGGCATATTAAATTAACAGGCTTTGTTTTGTTTTAGGTATTAACTTTTAAAGAGATCAACTGGCAAATGATCAGAATAGAAGCAGATGCAATCCAGAGTTCTCAGCATGAAATCATGAGTGCTCCAGTTCGACTGATTACTAACCAATCAAAAATCAGGGTTACACTTAAAAGAAGGGTAAATTTGAAAACGTGTGAATCTGTGATATATTTATAAATTCTTTCATTTGTTTTTGTATTTGACATTTATTTTTACAAAGCACTTTGTATAAATAAGCACACAACAGAGATTCTGCACTTGGGCTACATAAAATGTGGCACTCTGTAAATTTAAGATATTTCATTTTATTTTTCTGAGGAAGCATCATCAATAGAATAGTTTACCAAGTTCTGATTACGGTAGTTAGACCTATACAATGGACAAGGAATAGAGCAGGCAAAATGTGAAGACCATGGGGTTATATAGGTTTAGCTAATGGTCTAATTTGGCCTGTATTGTCTTTATTTGTCAAGATGTGTAATGAGGAAAGAATTCAGCTTTACTTCTCAGGGTTTAGGTTGAGTTTGCAGAGTTAGCACTTAGAAAATAGCATCTTTTTATTTGTAAATTGAGCATATTTGATATGAAAATCCTTGCGAGACAAACATAGAACTTCATAATACTATTTTACAGTCATTTTTACTTAGTAGGCAAATCACACTTAAAAAGAAATATTAATGTAATCTTATGGAAAAAGTGTCACATTTCTTGTGTACCACATCCTTTGCATTTTAACTAATTTATTTTCAAATACTCATTTCTTACATCAAATGCAATATTCCCATTTAATTTTTAAAATTCATTTTCATTTATTCAACAGTTAAAGGATTGCAATGTAGTGGCATCAAAACTGGTTCTAATACTAGATGATTTGCTCTGGGTTTTAACTGATTCCCAGTTGAAAGCTATGGTACAATATGCCAAATCTCTTAGTGAAGCAATAGAGAAATCAACCGAACAAAGAAAAAGTTTGGCTTCTGAACCCACGCAGGTAAGCTAATTGGTGGTCATAGTAAAGTTTTTAGTAAATACAGATACTCTAAAACAGCATAATAAACAATTAGTTGGTTTAATTTATTTTGGAGAGCTTTCCGGTATTTTTGATCAAGAGGGTCAGATTTTGCATCTTAAAGCATACTAAAAGTTATCGTAAGATCGGTCAATTCTGAGTATCATGACAAGAAAGTAAATTCTATTTATTAAATCATATATATGGAATATTTAAACTTCTTTATTTATTTCAGCAGTTGACTAAATGTGGTGTATAGTGTTGCATTTACAATGGGAACCATTTTCTGCTTTTTAATTCCAAAAGATGTTTAAAGAGAGACTTACACACTAGAGCAAATTTTGAGAGAGGAGAGGATACTTACACAAAATTTAGAAGTACTGGTACAGTTTTATTTCCCTTTAGTGTTACTGAAAAATTATGTTTTAATACGAGCTTTTCCTCTGACAACCTAGCCTCTCTTGTTTGAACTTGGAGTGAAATCATAAGTCTATATTTGATATCATAATCTGTTACCATGGAAGTGATAATGATGTCACAAATAGAATATCGTATTATGCTGAAAACCTCCACATCCTCTAACATACATAGCAAGACAGGCTAGCTGGGCTTTGGAATCTTTTTTCCTCCTTTTGCTGTCCATGAAGAAGCAGAGATACTTCCCTAACACCACTACTGTGGTCTGAGGTTGAAGTACTCAGAGTGTCCCTCCATGAAGAATAATGGCCAGTGAATCTGCATAGTGACAAATCCACTTTCACATGCTTCCATCCAACCTTACTGCACGGACCTGTAGCAGGCTGGCACAGGGACGAGTTGGGGAACACTCTCGATACACCAGCTGTATAATCATTTATCACCCTCTCTCAACATCATACAGCAGAAATCCTGGTGAGTTGGGGGGCCTTCCCAAACAGAGTAAGATTTGGCCAATCAGATGTGACTGCAAACTCAAGTAGTAATAGATGTACTGTAAGGGAGCAAGCTCTCAAGCATAAGTAGCACTGATAAGTGGTTGACGTGATAAGAAAAAAGACATGAAAAGATGTTACTGTGAAGGCTGATTAAATGAAGTTGCCAGCGTTGAGTACTTGCAGGGATCGCAGTGCCTTAATCAGTAATTAGGGGTGAGATTTTCCAAGGCACATACAACAGTTGGGCATCTATCTCCCATTGACTTTCAGAGGGAGTTGGGAACCTAACTGCTACTTGTGCCTGTGAAAATCTCCCCTAGAATTGTTTTTACATTTCAGTGTTAAAATGTTTGAAGTTCATGCTTTAAGGAAAAGTTTCTCTAAAGTTATGTGACTTAATTTTTTCAGAGTTCCACCCCTGTACCCACCCCTCAGCAAGTGAAAGCACACCAGGCTTCTGCAGCACCTGATCAGAATGATGCAATTGTAAAACTGTTCAATGATTTTGATGTTAAGGAAACTTCTCATCACTTAGTAGTTTCTCATTTGGACCTGCATATATGTGATGATATTCACTCTAAAGAAAAAGGTAACAAAAATTTCCTTTTCCAAAATTGTTTTGATATTCTCAAACTTATTGTAAATTAGAAGAGAGATTGAGAAGTCTATTAATGTTTGTATAGTCTCTCTTAAATGACCAGAATAAAACTATATACAAATGTACATCCAAACAGCCACATGGTCATTTTTTTCTATTGTATAGCAGGCTGCTTTATATTTAATGGACATAGAAGAGATTAATAGTAATTAAAGAACGAGGATTTTTCAAAAGTATTTCCTTGATAGTAGCATCAGATTTACTAGCTACATATTTATTGGCCTTATCTTAGGCATTGGGAGCCCATCCTGGCCAGTTAGGCCAGGATACACTAATGCAAAGTTATTTTTGTGATACCTCATTTTTTGATCCAATACTTTTGGCCGTAGTGATTCACTGTAATAAAAAAGTGAAAATTTACTGATGTAGGTCAGGCTACATTGCTAAATATTGCTTTCTTTTACAGAATCAAACAGAAGTATTACAGGAGGAGCTATGCAGATTTCCTTTAGCCATTTAACTGTGGACTACTACCCTTTTCACAAAGCAGGTATGTGAATTAATATTTATTAGTATATTTATTAATTGTATTTTGGTTTTAAAGATAAAAATTAGTCAAATGTACAGAAGACGTAGGCAATAATATTTCTACATACAAGTATTTGAAATATTTACTTTTAAGGTCAGTTCAGTACATTCATATCCATTACATGTGGAATAAAAATACTGAGAACTGAACCAAGATTTTATACACTAGCTATTTCAAGCATAATTCTTTAGTTAACAAAATACTTTGGACATAAATACAGTTGTGTTGGAACATTGTAATCCATTTCATGTGAAGAAAGAGGATCTCAGGATTTGAATGTATTCATTTGAAATTTAAGGGAGAGCAAGGTACAATCTACTAGACGAGCAGTTCCCAAACTTTTTTTTGTTGTTGATTCCTCACTTGATTCTACAAGTGTGGTACAGAGATTCCCCAGAATTTCTTTACTGCACTTAATTTTGTTAATGTGCTACTATGGAAATGCAATGAGCTTGCCATGCAGCCGTCATATTAAGTCATGGAAGCATTGATTGACTGGCACCAAAATTAAAGCTTGAATTGCTAGTAGTAAATTCCAGACTAGGATTTGTTGCCAATCATTTTTGGCTAATAGATTTTTCCAGAAATCTAAACATTAAAAAATCATTTTTTCTTTAGTGTCCATTATTTAAATTTTAGCCAAAAGATACCTTTAAATTTGGCATTAGCTATAACTTGATGTAGTGGACCTTCTTACATGGACCAGGGCAAGCAGTGTATTTCTATTGTTTGTCTTGGAGGAGAACAAATTGAGAAATTCTGTCTGAGCTACAGTTACCCTAAATTTCTGTTTTAAAATAAGTTGCTGGATAAGAATTGATATTGTTGCGTTGGAAGGTATTAATGGCTGCCATCAGTCACAGACCTGGTTAAAGTCAATGGGTACAGTAAGCATCATTCGTTCAGGCTAGATGAAAGAGGAATTAAATGCCCCTTTGTGTAGTGATAGCTGGAACAGTAGAAGCCGAGACATTGACCAATATGGCAAGGCCTGAGCAGAAACTAAGCCAGAAGTTGGGGCAATTGGTTGGTAGCAGTTGTGTGTCAGTGGTAGAAAAGGACCAGAACAAGCCAAGAGAAAGTAAACTGACAACAAGAGAAGCAGTCGTGAACATGTCGCTGAGAGGGAGCAGCGACAGCGCTCCTTGGGGCACTGGAATTGCTGGAAAGGCAGGCTGGAAATCAGTGTTCCCTCTAATTTTTTTCTATCCATGTGTGGAATGTGCACCATATCGAGGTAATGTGTGGATATGCGCCACCAGTAGAAACAAAAAACCTAGATATAATATGTATTTTAAAAAGTTACCATAGGGATAATTACTCCAGCCTGTTAGGCATTTTAGAACTCACTATTCAAAGAATTAAATTAAGAGAGAAATAACGATTATTTCGTAAGAGAAAAATAAAAATTATGAAATGCATAAACCAGTCAAAAAACTAAATCAAGACATTTTGAAAGAAGTATCAAGTAACAACAACAGCAATAATACAAGTATGTGTTGGGAGGTGAGTGTGAAAGGCTGTGTGTGTGTGTGTGTGTGTGTGTGTGTGTGTGTGTGTGTGAGAGAGGGGGGACACTGTTTTTGTGTGTGTGACCGAGAGAAACACACGCTGTCCCTTTAAGTATGCTGCCCTTTTAAGTAGATCAGCACTCAGCAGTCTGAAGCCTACTTGTTCAGACACAGCAACAGCTGCCAGCAAGCTCCCTATGTCCTGAGCCCTGTCATGTCGTCCCTGCCGCTTTGTGGAGATGGGGTACAGGGGAGGGGAACACCCTGACTTCAGACCCTCCCCCCCCCCCCCCACTCTGCACAGCAAGTAGGAGGCTCCTGGGAGCCACTGGCAGAGGGCAGGAGCAGCGTGGCAGTGGGGTGAGGACACCTGAAGTGTGCGGCACTTGATAGCCTGTTAGGCGCCCACGTAGATTAGAACGAACATTCTTCATGTACATTCTTTGTAGATGGCACTAAAAAATTCCTGACTCGTATTATCAATCTCTTCTCTTAATGGATACAATCTAGCAAGGCCCTGAATATTGCCTAACCGCACAAGCCAGGGAGCAATTATATTCTTGAGGTCTGTGAGGCGTTTCTCAATGCTATTACTTGCCATTTACATTACTGAATAGTCACAAGATTTAGTGTGATTACATTTTGAAGAAAATCTGAAAAGTTTTAAAAATTTTTTTTCAATTGTTAGAAATATATTTCAAATGGAAATTTTGTATTAATTTTGGGCCACATATGTCTTTTTCTTGTAGGAGACAATTGCAGTCACTGGATGCATTATAGTGATGCCACCAAAACGAGAAGTGGATGGGCCCAAGAATTATTACATGAGTTCAAAAGCAATGTTGAATTGCTTAAACAGGCTGTGAAGGATCATAATATAGATTCTCCTTCTAAATCCCCACCTCATGGTTCTCCTCCAAACATACAAACAGGTACTTCGTCTCTATTCACAAGTTTTATTACTTACATTTAATATTCACTGGAGGCAGCAGTGTATCCTAAATGAGGTGGTTGTTTTAAATGACTTTGCCATTCTTGTTTCCTACAGGCAAGGAACAACAGATACCTAAAGGAACTTCTAGGGCTTCTTCTGTATCTCCCCAACAACCAAAGGATAAACTCATGTCCAGTCCTGTTGTTGTTAAACTTGCAGATTTCAATATATACCAGGTATGTTTTTTTCCCCCCTGTTGGTGAATTTGGGGTCGCTTTGTCCCTTAACTGCTTTACCTCTGATGTATTAGCCATAATTTTTACGGGTCTGATCCAAAGTCCATTGATGTCAATAGGACTCTTTCCATTGACTGTATCGATTTTTGGACTAGACTTTTATGGCTTGCTCTTGTTTGATATTAAAAAATTAATATCAATGGAATTTTTATCATTGATTTAAATGAGAGTAAGACTTTGGATCTGCAAGAGATTACTGTAATATAAAGACATCACCTACAGATGCTGTAGTTTAGAATCTTATCCTTTCATTGTGTCATGTGGAGTACTCCAGGGATTCACTGTTTTAGCATGTAGTTCTAGATTTCTCATTTTTAGGGTTTCATATTCCCTGTTTAAATATATGCTGAATTTATTTATTTCAGTGTCATGTTTAAACCGATTTAACATTTCATTATTAATATTTTACTTCCAGTGATTTTTGTTTTTAATGGACTTTTTACATTCATTCTTTTTGTTATTTGCTACGGTTTTAATTACTCTCTCAGGTCCAGATTCACTCTCACAGGCATAGCAAGGGGGCAGCTGCACCAGAGGAGTACTTATCTCCAGGAGACAATGGCAATGGTATTGGGGCAGTGCTCTGCTTGGAAAGGCAGCTTTAAATTTCAGCTGAAGTCCCATAGTAACCCTGCCAGCAGAGGATGCCTGAGATGTGTGCTCCGTCAATGCATCTTCCAGCCACCCTAACCTTGCCCCTTCCCAGGCCTTTGGTGCTATGCCTGCTCTAGTCTCCCTGTTAGAGTGGAGGTTGCAGCTTGCTACCAGAAGCTCACATTTGGATTTGAAATTTTTTATACACTTCAGTAATTGCATAATTATTTTATGAAATGTTTGTTTCTTAGTTTAATAGAAGTTCTAAATTTAATTTGCTTCTTTTCAGTTGCTTTACTCTCTCTTTTTGCCCCGTCTCTATTATTACTTCACATTGTTTTTGTAGGACAGCTAGGAAGATACTTATTTTAAGTTGATGTATTTGTGAAAGTTAAGTTTTGTATTTGTGAAATTATATTTTGCCATCATATTATTTAGAATGATTATAGGTATTAATACAGACATGTATGAAATTTAAGATATTTGAAATGGGTGAGAGAGGTTTATACAATTTTACTTGTGTATATTTTCCAACTATACTTCTGCAAAATTAATAAAACAGAAACCAACCAGGATTGTATATTCAAAACTTCAGTTATTTTGAAGGTAGGAAGCTGACATACAAAAGTACTGGATGCAAGCGTTTTTGGTTTGGCAGACATTTCTTAAATTAATCCACACTCAAAGAAATCTTAAGCAATCAGAAGAGCCAGATAAATTATGTACCAAAAGTAAAACTTTTCTATTGTTGCATAATTTACTTTGGAGGCAATTAATGTAAAGTTTGTGTAGCATTTTATGTTGTTGAAAGCACGAGTGGAGAGATGTTGTTCTACTAGGACTTGATTCTGCTGCGATGTGGACCTGCATTAGCGTACTGAGCACCCTGCAGAACAGCATGTGATCCAAAGCCTGCCCCACAAGCTGCAGTGCACATGGCTCCAGAACAGTGCAGAGAGAGGGGAATTTTGTCGATAGTCACCTCTCCAGCTGGCTGAGCTGGGAACACCATGGGCTGGCCATCTTTCAGGCAAACCCCTTCTCTGGCAGACCTGCCTGTATTTTGGTCCATGGTGTTCTTGGTGAAGCTGCTGGGTTCCTACAGGTCCTTGCCTGATTCTTGTCTGTGTGGATATCCCCTTGTCTGCTGCTTCCCATACACTTATGCACAGGGACTATAGTGCCAGGCCCTGACTCCATCCATCACCATGCCCCTTCTGTCCTCTGTGTATTCCCTTGGAGATGAGTGCATGCAGACTGCCTCTACTACATGATAGTCACGTATGCATTGCTCTCTGCGATGGGAGCAATTGGGAATCTACATCAGTGGGGTTACCATGCCAGTGCTCAGTGTGTTGCAGATTCCATCTGTGAAGTAGCTCTATCCCTTGTACCACTGGCAGAATCAAGCATTTTTAATGACTAACAAAAATAGTTACATATTGAAAAAACTGAACATTTGTCTTTTGCAGGTCTCTACAGCAGACCAATGTCGTTCTTCCCCTAAAACTCTGATTTCTTGCAATAAAAAGTCACTTTATCTTCCACCAGAAATGTCAGCTATTCATATTGAATTCACTGAATACTACTATCCAGATGGAAAAGACTATCCTAGTAAGGTTTTTGTTCTGAAAAATAAATCTCTTGCATTATTTTCCTTTTTGCGAAGCCTAATGGTAGCTTGAGATCTAATGGAAATATTGATTCAAGTTTGACATTCAAAAATGGTGAAAAGCTTTTTGCACTGAATTAATTGTGAAATTACTTTTGTGAACATAATACTTCACCATTTTACTGATGTTTGCTCCTAGCAACACATTTAAAGCATTGATTTTTGTAAATACTATGTTTTAAGTACAAAAACGTGCATGACATTTTTACCAGGAAATAAAATACTGATTCTACTATATATACTTTTTTTGAACATTTGCACTCCTCTGCTGTACAAAAGAAATCAAGCTATTGCAGACTAGCAAAGTTGTAACAAAAGGTCTGCTAGAGTTATTTTAGTAACATGCGACAGGGTTCAGCATTCTCCCATGTAAGGAAATTCCAGCAGGCCTCCTGGAGATGATGCTCGGGACAGAGGATCTTCTCTGGTCCTGCCATTTTCCTTCAACTGTGGTACCCCCCTCCTTTTTATTCTATTTTAATTTAAGTTTTTACATGCCATGATTGGGACATCAGAGAGAGTTGGGAGTGATATGCTTAGGCTCCTTCAATCTCCCTTTCCCTTGGTCAAAGGAGTGGGTTTTCCATTTCTTCCATGGCAGAAAGTAGAGGAGATGATATGGCTCTGCATTAGTAAGCTAAAATAAATATTGTTGTTTGCTGTAATTTTGTTTTGTCTCTTCCTTAGTTCCATGTCCGAACCTTTATGTGCAACTGAATGCTCTGCAGTTCACTCTGGATGAGAGAAGTATTCTTTGGCTAAATCAATTTGCATTGGATGTAAAACAAAGTCTCAATCAGTTCATGGCCATGTATAAATTAAATGACAGTTCAAAATCTGATGAGCATGTTGATGTTAGAGTGGATGGACTTATGTTAAAGGTACTGTATGGAAGGAGTATTTGGGGATTTTTTTGGAGCAAAATACATTCTCTTTATCTCTGAAAAGTGTTATTAGCCAAGTAATGAAAAAAGGAAAATATGCTTACGGAGTATAAAGGTCTAAGGAAAAATGCATGAGGCAGAACAGAGGACATGATGTAGCAGACCATCGTCTCTTCTGGACATAGTCCCTCAATGCAGAGTAGTCAGTAGGTTTGGCTAAAAGTCTCATTGGCAACAGACCATCCTGGCATTGCTGAGAGTGGAAAGTATGCATGGATCACATATTTACAGTTCAGATCTCTGTGTGCGCAGTTGTACCTCTAATATGCAGTGAACAGTTGTAACTTGCCATAATTTTTTAGTTGTGAGATCTACAGCTTTTTGAGGGGTGTCATATGTTATAAGAGTGTGGTCTTGACACCTATCTGATCATTCCTTTTTCCTGCTCTTTGTAGAACTGCAGCTATTTGGCAGTGATCCTTTAGCATTGTGGATCTCAAGGGGAGAGTGCAGGTTAAGTAGTTTTATTATGCACAGTGAGAATGTTTCCTTTTTTGTAGTAATATACTACAGACTGCACTCCCCTCCACATCATGAAGCTGTAGAGGCCTTATGAAATTCTTACTAGAGAGATAAACTCCTGAGATATAAAGATCTGATCAGTTATCAGTTTGACCGTGCGCTTTTGAAATTCATTTTAGTTGGCTTTCAGCTGAGAAACAAACGATTTCAAAATGCAATTAAATTGTCATAAATGGCACTGCATAATAAGCTTATCCCTGTGAATGGAAAGGAAAACTGAAAGAAAAGGGGAAACAGAATCCATAACTGCCATTTTTACAGATATTGCAATATTTAAGGCTTATCCGAATGGGGAGGTAATGTGCTTTACCACGGTGTGATTTCTAAAGCATGCTAATGTGTTGCACTTTAATTGGTCTGTGTAGACCCTGCTAATGTGCTTTAACATACTGATGTTTCAAACAGTATTACATTAAAGTGCACTAGGGAACCTTTAGTGCACACTAGCAGGGTCCACCTGGACCAATTAATGTGCCACACCTTAGTGCACTTTAGAAATCACACTCCTGTAAAGCACATAATAGACAAGCTCTTAGTATGAAAGTGTGATGCTTTAAATGAAACTTCCTAAATATGCATTTTATATGTATATGTAATAATAGATATTGTAAGTTACACAAATACTGATTATGAAAATGTACTTGTGGTGTAATGAATACTTACTTACAAATTTGGGATCTAACCCAGCATCCAGTTAATTACATGAGTAACTTTACTCACATAAGTAATTCCATTTAAGATAATAGGACAAAGTTACTTATGTGCTCAAATGTATGATTCCATAAGCCCTAACATTGCAAATGGATTCAGCCATGAAGATCCATATACAGTAAAAGCTGTGTTATCTGGCATTTACCAGCTGGAAAGCTCTATAAACCAGTATTTCTGATCTTCATTGAAAGTTTGATTTATAATCTGGGTGGTGCTGGGCTGGCAGGTTCCTTACCTGGCTCCACATGGCTCCCTGGAAGCAGCGACATGTCCCTACTGCTCCTAGGCAGAGGAAGAGCCATGAGGGGTTCGGAGTGTGGGAGGGGATGCAGGGCACTGGCTCTGGGAGGGAGTTTGGTTGTGGGAGGGGACTTGGGGCAGGGGGTTGGGGGTGCGGGGTGCAGGATCTGTGCAGCGCTCGCCTCAGGCGGCTCCCCGCAAGTGGCAACATGTCCCTGCTGCTCCTAGGCAGAAGCATGGCTGAGTGACTCTCCACGCTGCCTCCGCCTATAGGCACCGCCCCCGCAGCTCTCATTGGCCGCAGTTCCCGGCCAATGGGATCTGAGGAGCCAGCACTCAGGGCGGAGGTAGTGCACAGAGCTGCCTAGTCACACCTCCGCCAAGGGCAGTGGTTCTCAACCAGGGGTCCTGGGCCCCCTGGGGGGCCGCAAGCAGGTTTCAGGGGGGCCATCAAGCAGAGCCAGCATTAGACTTCCTCGGGCCCAGGGCTGAAAGCTGAAGCCCCACCGCCTGGGGCTGAAGTCCAGGGCCCTGAGCCCCACCAGCCAAGGCTGAAGCCAAAGCCTGAGTAATGTAGCTTTGTGGGGGACCCTGTGGTATGGGGCCCCAAGCAATTGCCTTGCTTGCTACCCCTAATGCCGGCCCTGGCTTTTATATGAAGAAAACCAGTTATTGTGGCACAGGTGGACCATGGAGTTTTTATAGCATATTGGGGGGCCTCAGAAAGAAAAAGGTTGAGAACCCCTGGCCTAGGGGACATGTCGCCGCTTGCGGGGAGCTGCCCAAGGTGAGCACCGCCCGGATCTGGTACCCCGTGCCTGAGCCCCCTCCCGCACCCAAACTCCCTCCCCCTTAGTTAACCAGAATTTTTCACTTACTGGCACCCCCCCATTACCCCAGCAGGCCAGATAACAAAGCTTTTACTGTATCTGGGTAGTATCCCATTGATCCCACTGGGATTATGTGTGGTGTCAGGGATCTGTGTTAGCAGATCCTGATGCAAGATCAGGGTCTAAAATATTATTTCCTTTTTAACACTTGGAGGGTAAAGATGTTCAATTCAAGATTATTCTAGCACACTGGAATACTTCAAGGTTTTAAGTGTTCTAATAAATTTACTTTTATAATAGCAAAAAAAATTGTTAATGCAACATTAAGGCTGAGATTTTAATCATTTCACAATACTGAGCAATCATGTTATGAAAGTTCCTTTTATATGCATGTGGAAGGAGAGTTAAGATAGTCACTTCTGAGCTGTCCTAAAGCATGAGAAACTTCAACCCAATGTAACCATCCTGCATATTTCAAAAAAGAAAAGCCAGAGGCCCTGTCATGGACATTGCATGGACATTGAGATTCATGGCAATTTTCTTATGAACAGGTTTGTGTGTAGTGGCGTTAGTCAAAATTTGGGGAACCCAGATGAAAAGCTGCAGAACCAGGAGCCTGGCCTCTTCTGTTCTGTATTAGTGTACGACATCCTACAAAACTTTAATGTCATTCATTTATTTTACCTCACATAACTATTGTTTTCTTTAAAACGGTGTGTACCTTTATAATCTACTTTGTAACTAGATGAATATATTTTTCTATTGCAGTTTATCATTCCCTCTGAAAAGAAACCTGAAATCCATAAAGATCAGCCACGTGCAATTTCTATTCAGAGTTCTGAAATGATTGCTACAAACACAAGGCACTCGCCAAACTGTAGACACTCTGACCTGGAAGCCTTGTTCCAGAACTTCAAAGACTGTGAATTTTTCAGTAGAACTTTCACCAACTTTCCCAAATCTCATGACAATTTTAATCTTCTGCACCCAATCTTCCAGAGACATGCTCATGAACAAGATACTAAGATGCATGATGTTTATAAAGGTTATATCACCCCAAAGCTAAATAAATATGCACTAAAAACATCTGCTGCCACTGATGTCTGGGCTTTGCATTTTTCCCAATTTTGGATAGATTATGAAGGAATGAAAAGTGGGAAAGGCCGACCAATAAGCTTTGTGGATTCATTCCCACTCTCCCTTTGGGTTTGCCAGCCGATGAGATTTGCACAGTCACAAAAGGAACTCTCTTCTTATTATCAAACACCTTTTAACATTCCAAGAAGTGACTCTAGTGACCTAGCTAATAGACTTCAGCGCAAAAAACTTTTGAGGGAATATTATAGCACTGAGACAGAACCCTTGACCAATGGCATTCAAAAGCTTCATCCTTCAGACAGCACTTCAGGAGTTCTGTCTGCAAGTTCTTCCTCTGATGCAGATGTACATGTCCTTGTTCATATTGAAAAACATGTGAGCATGCAAATCAATCATTACCAGTTCCATTTCTTATTGGTGCTCCATGACTCCCTTGTATTGCTCCTGGAAAACCTAAGGAAAGATGTAGAAGCAGTGACAGGCAAACCTGCACAACAAACAGATGTCTGCATTGGGATCTTACTTGAAAGTGCAGAAATAGCTCTATTGCTCCATCCAGTGGCTCAAGCAAAACCCTGCAAATCTCCAGTTTTGGAAGAAGAAAGTCTCATGGCAGAAGATCTTTCACCTTTGGAAAATGTGGAAACTCTTGTATCAGAGAGTAAACTAATAACTAATGATATAACACAGACTGATAGTGTGGATATTAATTATGTAACTGAGTCTGCGAGCACTGAGGTTAACAAAGTCATTTTGATGGACCCCCTTCTTTTTAAATCAGATAGTGATATGGATTTTCAGAAGGGAGTATCATTTTCAGATGATACATCGGATATGTGTTTGAGGAAAACAAATGAAGATGATTGTAGTGGACTTTTTAGTAGGAGTGATTCAGAAGAAGTTTGTGTGGCGTTAAGTGACAAAAATAGCTTGTATTCTAGGGATTTGGTGAATGTTTTAAATAAAAGAGAAGATTCTGTTGAGTTATTCACTGATAAAGAGAATGACAAAAATATTTTTTCAAATAAGTTAACTGATCAGAAAAATGGAACTGAAGGCTCTCCTGTTAAAGTGACAGACTTGGAACCAGACACAGGCTTACAATCTGAAGAGCTTGAAATCAACAAAGAAAAAGTGTCCACAGTTAGAATGCTTGCAACCCAGTCTACATTAAGGTATAAAAGATTTTATATTAGTGAGGTCACTCTTTATGTCCCAGGAAAAGTTAGTTGATAGTACAAGTCAAATAAAATTAATAATTGCCATAGATCAGAGATTGGCTGTGTAAAGAAGCTAGCTGGGGCTCGACCCTCTCCGGGGTGGCGGGGAGCCACACCAGCTCACTACACACAGTTGATGTTTGGGGAAATTAGTCCGGCCGCGGGAGTCTCCCTCGGCGGCCCTTGCGGCAACTGAAATAAGCACCGTAAGCCCGGGCCCTAGGTCAGGGCAGGGCAACAGTAAGTCAGGTGCTCAGGCCCTCAGACGGGGCTGAGCGGTAGCAAACTGTAGCAATAAGCTCAGGCCTCCAAAGGACCTGGAAGAGGGGGAGACTGCCACCCACGAGTTGGGTAGCAGGGGAGATGCAGGCCCTCTCACTCCACTGCATCCCAGCCCAGGGCCCTAGCTGTGGCAGAAGACCCGCTGCTGTGTCAGTGGGGATCCTGGCCGGAACACACTGTCATGGGCTCTGGCAGTGCTACAGCCAGACTAGGGCTATTTCCTGACTCCCCCCTCTTGTGGTACCTGGGTCCAGGTGGTGTCCTCTGGGGCGTCCAGCACCATGGGTCCTCCAGGTAGCGAGCGCAGAGCAGATCGGGCCAGTCCTGGCATACACCTTGGGCCGCGGGGGCTTCCCAGTCACTGGCTAGGCAGGAGGCATCTGGCCTCCCTGGTGTCTGGCCCTCCAGTGACCTCTGAGGGTCTAGCTCTGCCCACTCCGGCACGCGGATGGGCTTGTCCCTCTCTGAGGTGGCAGGGAGCCACAGCCCAACAGGGAAAGCTGCTGGCGGGTCTGTTTACCTGCAGCGTTCGCAGGTTTGGTCGATCGCAGCTCCCACTGGCCACGGTTTGCCACTCCAGGCCAATGGGAGCTGCGGGAAGCGGCGGCCGGCGGTTCGGCCGATAGCAGCTCCCACTGTCCATAGTTCGCCACTCTAGGCCAATGGGGGCTGCGGGAAGCGGCGCGGGCCGAGGGATGTGCTGGTCACCGCTTCCCGCAGCCCGCATTGGCCTGGAGTGGCGAACCGCGGCCAGTGGGAGCTGCGATTGGCTGAACCTGCGGATGCTGCAGGTAAACAAACCATCGTGGCCTGTCATTGGCTTTTCCTGATGGGCTGTGTGCCAAAGAACTGATAATATAGTAATTCAAAACAGATATCGTTTTAAGCATTAATAAATTCTGTAGATATGCAGTGACAGCAGAATCCCACAATAAATTGGGGTTAAAAATTGAACATTCTGTTAACTAAACATTTAATTGTTTACAGAATACTGTATTTTCATATTCTTGAATAAATAGTTGTAAAAAATCAAAATAATTGACACATGTCTACAATGTAATTTATAGACTGTGGTGAATGAATGCTACTTTGTTTCCCTCTATTTTTCCCCCCTAAGGATTACAGAATTATTTTATATTACATACCAATGTTTCTTTAATTTTGTTCCTGAGTTGGAGGATTTTGATTTTCTTTTCTAGAATTCCTTTCATTTTAAGTAATAATTTCCTAATATCTTTATATTAAAAAGTGGAAAGCCTAAGGAACGCTGCCAGTCCAACCTCCCCGCATTCTCTGTTTCTTATAAGACCATGAAGAGAAGTCCATCACAAGTCTCTTTGGATACCATTTCTATTGACAGTATGATGTTAGAAGAACATTTGCTAGAGAGTGATGGAAGTGACAGCCAAAGCTTTATGGAGAAAGGTAAACAAATTTAACAAAATAATTACATACAATACATGAAAGTATTATCTAATAGTGTGCTAACAGGATGTAGTGGGCTAAATCCGGTTTGGTTTACTCAAGCAGTTCTATTTACTGCATCAGTTGGTGGCACAAAATATTTTCCTATTTAGATGAAAGATAGTTTAAAAATAAACTGACAATTACTTCTTTCCAGGGTGGCGGGTGTGGTTTTTTTTTTTTTTTTTTTTTTTTTTTTTTTTTTTTTTTGGAGGAGGGAACCAAATTATAGTGCTGTTGTAGGACCAGGAATTCCTTGGAACTACTCCTGTTAGTGGACTGTAGGCCAGCAGTAGATGTTTGCAGGATTAGACTCTAAATTATGGTGGTTTTTTACCATTGCAAACGTATATCAAGATTTTTGGTTTTAAAAATATGGGGATGGGTAAGTGGTTTTCTTTGGCATTAATACCAGCAATGCTAGTAACCAAACAGACAGATTTGACTCTCTCCTCATGGTGCCATTTGTATTTATTGGCTGGATTCTGCTATCAGCTGTATGTCCAACTTCTGATTATTTCAGTGGGAGCCATTTGTGGGTATCTGAGGGAGAAATTTGGCCTGATGTTGAATATCTGTTAGTTTTAGATAATCTGTAGTACTGTGGGGTTATGTAAATTATGATGAGCTGCTAAGAGAAGGCCGATGAAATAATTTAGTTAAAAAGTAACACGTACAGTAGCAAGACTCTAAAAAGGTCAGTTTCCTCTGTACTCCTATCTTACGTCTAAATAGAAAAGTATTCTCAGCCTATATGTTCTTAACAAAATAAAGCTTTAACAAAAGAAAATAATATAGCCTGACTGAGTATTTCTATAAACAGAAGAACTGTAGTCACTTACACTAAAGGCTTTGAAAATGTATCTATACATATTTGGCAGATCAGTGACTTTTGGAGGACTTTAACAAACTTCTCACAGGGTGAAATTCACTTCTGTTGTGGAAGACAAGAGTTGGGCCCTTCTTATCTCTCTAAAAGTGTGTGAAATGGCAACATAGGATGCTTGTACATCCCCTCTGCACTGTGAAAGATCTCTATGCCAGCCCATTTATACTGGCATGGAAGCCACAATGAATTGGCTACGTTAGACAGGAAAGGGGCCACATGTTCATGTGGATCCAGTACCCAGTGTAAAAGACATGGAAGAGCTATAGGTGCTATTCTACCCTACAGGCTGGAATAGCAAGGACTCCACACCACGGCTGCATGGGTTGAAGGGGTGGATTTCAACTTACTGATTGCTCCACCATCATACAGTCTGAATACTTGGACTCTGTGTAGATGGAAAGGAGTACTTGTGGCACCTTAGAGACTAACAAATTTATTTGAGCATAAGCTTGCTCAAATAAATGTGTTAGTCTCTAAGGTGCCACAAGTGCTCCTTTTCTTTTTGCGGATACAGACTAACACGGCTGCTACTCTGAAACCTGTGTAGATGGAGTGGATTTCACCCAAAGGGAATATTTTGTGTGAGAGAGATTAGGTGTACGTATAGATAGATCAATAAGAACATAGACAAATTAAGAAATTTCCTTTTGTGTTGCCAGTGCTAACTAACAATCTGTTTGCCTCATGATCTTAGCGATATGACAAAAATCAATATGCCTGTTGTTTGACTAATTTATTTTAGTTTTGTTTATTAATAATTATCCAAATAAAAACTTTTATAAAAGATTTAAATATTAAGATTATACATAGTATCTTAATGCATGAACAATTCAGATTATATTATATTGACCTTTCATATTTTTCTGATGATATGCATATGGAAGCTATCACAGGCACGAATTACCAAAGGCCAGCAGAAAGTGTGCAAGATGAAGTCACAGGAGTTGACAATTATGGTGGGTCATCTCCAGATGCCATCAGTGCAGCTTCAGAGAGTGCCCACGAGACTAATGAAGAAATGGTAATGTTGTTGAAATTCATTAAAGGAGCAGGTTTAATAAATTAAACAGTAACTGACATTAAAGTGGTGCTGAAATAATTTGTTTTTTCTTTTAAAGGTGACTTGAAAATAGTTTTAAAAATTCATTAGCTATGTAGATTTATAGTCTGAATGCTCCAATAACAAGTAAGAGTGAATTTAAACACATAATTGATTTTAGATTTATCTTCTTTTTAGGGTCTCTGAAGTTGAAGATTAACTACTTCAGTTCCAAGTAATGCTCAGAATGTACTATGCTGGTGGCATTACACCCACTTTGGAGACCCAGAGTATGGAGATGTCCTCTTGAAAGGTCAGTTAAGTGGCTTTTTTCTTTTTTAATATATGGCATGGTTTTGTGAATTTTTGTTAATATATATATATCTCAAAGTGTAGAACATATTTACTGTAATCTTTGTGTCACCATGCCCTGTAGATTAAAAAAAAAAAGCCACTTTTCTAACCATCTCCCCATCCCAAGGCAATCTCCATGCACTGATAGAGTTCCATGGTGGTTGCATCTCCTCTTTTTATTTAGCTGTCCATTTATAACATGCTTATCACTGTGGTTATCCGAGTTTCTTGCATAGTAATTTATCATAATTCAGTGTAGTAATCTGAGGGTACAGGGCACCTAAAAAAAGAAAAACATACTTTTGAAATCAGTTTTGTGCAGACTTCGCTCCTATACTCCCTATGGAGACATTCAGCATGTAACTCTACATTTGCTGAATTTTTAAAAAACACTTTTAAATTACCTTTTTAAAGAAAACCTTACTTAACAAATTATTAGATACATACACTTACTCCTAAGTATCCTTTGGGGTCAGTTTTCAATAATAATCTCTACATTTGTGCATGTAAATAATAAAGAATGTGTGAAAACAGAATCTGTGTGTGCAAATTAAGTGTGTGCAAATTCCATTTTAACTTGTAGTTTTCTATTTGTAGAAGATGAATTGAGGCCCCTTAGAAAACTTGGCCCGTAATAATAAAAATAATTAGCATATACTTCAAAAAGTGGCACCAAGATTTGAACTTTTGAAGCTGTTGACTACATGTGTTGCCTGACAATAAGGTATTAAAATTTAATAAAATAAGAGGAAAGGGCACACTAGAAGAAGCACAGTGCATTGCTCTGCAGTGTCAGAGTTTGGGACTTTAACTAGGGTTCCTCTCTCGGGCTTTGATTCAGCATTTGAATGGTGTCAGCTACTCACATGCTTAATATAAGGCACATGCTTAAGGTACTATAGGTATGACTAAGGCAACATACTCATTGTCATGGCGGAACCATCTCATGTTGTTGTGACCCTTCTGGTTATTTCCGAATCAATACTGATGGGTTGCAGGGGGGAATAGCATCCGCTTTTCATTGTGCATCAACTAGTTTATTATAGGGTGGAAGGTGAGGAAATAAAAAGAGAAAAATAACTGTTCTTTGGATTTCTGAGTACCACTCTCTGGTGAGTGGGGAAAAAGTGGGTGAATAAGGAGCTTCAATTCCAAAATGTTTGATTGAATTGCATTGATACAAGTTTCCTTTTGTAATATTTGAATGTAAGCTTGTTGCATTGTTTTTATTTGCACACTGATAATTGAAAGTTGTAATTTTAAAAAATTTAATTTATAATTGCAGTTGTATCTTAATTTGTTGATAGATGTCTGTTGTGGTTTTTAAAATCTTTGGCGTTAATGGTGAAATTGACATCAAAGGTGAAGACACAGAAATATGCCTTCAGGTGAATCAGGTGATACCAAGCCAGTTGGGCAATATCAGTGTTCGACATTATCTTTGCAACAGAACTGTGGGTAAGAATTAACAAGAGATTTCAATTCCACTCTCACTATTGAATTTGAATTGAAAAAACATTTGTTTCTACTATGAAAGAGTTATTGGAAGTTTTATGGTTGTCTTCCCTCTAATACATAATCATATAAAAATATCTGTATTAGTCTCAAACTTAAAATACCAAAAAAGCCTTGTGATTCTATTAATGTTGGAATACCTTTTATCAATCAGTTCAGAATCACTGTTCCAATTATCTTCTTTCCTAATTATCAAGCAGTGAGTGGAAGGGGAATAAAAATAGAACTGCTCAGGATGGTGAGTAAAAACAAAACAAAAACCAAATGAATTACATTGAATTCTGCTGATTCACATCTTA
Organism: Dermochelys coriacea; assembly: GCF_009764565.3. Taxonomy (NCBI): domain Eukaryota; kingdom Metazoa; phylum Chordata; order Testudines; family Dermochelyidae; genus Dermochelys; species Dermochelys coriacea. Next base: position 266,768,355 of record NC_050068.2, read on the forward strand.
TCAAATATCCTGCATTAGACTGTTGATATTTTATAAAGCTGTAACTTCATTATTATCACTCTCTAACTTTTTTTAATTTGAATATTTCTTGGTCTGGTGAGCCTTCAATGAGAGCAGATCATTCTTTACTTCAAAATAACTTCAAAAATTTGAGTCTAAGGAAATACATCTCAACACCAACACTTCATGTTAAACTTAAATTTCTTATTTAAGGAAAGCTACTATCTAGCCCTGTATCTGGAGGGTGAGGTGAAATTACATGATTTTTTTTAAAAGCTTGATAAGATTCTAATGCTTAAATGTTGCAGCTGTGAATGATTATTATAGTAGTGCATTGCCAGTTAACAGCACATTAATCATGCTTTTGCAATGAGTATGTCCACCTGGTCCAGAATCACTTTTGCAGTATGTCCAAATATGTCTACGTCTGGAGCTCTACGCATCAAAATAAATAGAACTCTGTTGTGGTATGTGTCTCTTGAATGTATCATGCAATCATCATTTGTACCTTATTTCAATTAAATTAATTGCCTCTGTCCATAAATCAGATGCACAGTTCCGAAGAGATCTGTGGAGTTCTGTGGAGCATGGCTTCCCTTCTTTAGAGGCATCCCAGGGTACATTGCAATGAAGGAAAATACCATGGAGGTCGGGATGTGTATGAGGCTAAAAGCAACGTAGCAGAGTGAGCTGGAAGACGCTTAAAAAGTTACTTTCTTGGCTAATGCATAGCCAAGTATATTTGGGGAGGATAAGGGATAGCATAGGGAAAGAAAAGAAAATAGAAATAGGAAAGAAATTATAATCCAAAATCTGGTTCCTGGTTAGTCATACTTCAATGAATTTAAATTAAATCCACCTTTAACTGTTTCCCATTTCCCATTTTGAAATTGTTGGAATGTGCCTAGAGAACTGGAGAGATTTAATTGAAAACATCTAAATTAATATTTAAAAATAAACCCTCTGTTGTGAAAAGGATAAATTTGAAGTAAGGGCCAGAATCTCAGCATAGTTCAATTGACTTCACTTGAGTCAGCATACTTCAGTTGACTACCATCTGAGCATCTGGCCCAGTAAGTCTACTCTTTCGTCAGGATACTCAATGTGAATAGTGTAGTACAACTTAAAAATATTTGAGTGCAAGCCTTACAAATTATTGCTACGTAACAATCAGCCAGTAAATTGATTTAAAAGGATTTTAACTATTCTTTTTGGTCTATTCTTTTTGGTACTGATGATTTTTAGTGTGTTAAACCTGAAGAGATAATAAGTAGGGAAAAGATCTATTTCTGTTGCATAGCAAATGGATAAATATGGAAATTTTATCTAATATTTCTGACCATCTTCCTCTTCTAGAAATGTTCAATTCAGTGTGTCAGTTGCCCTCTACTGGGTAGAGATATTGAGACTAATAATCAGAAACTGCTGCTGTACTTTATTAGTACACACTCCTGTTCCCATTGAAGTAATGGGAGCAGCATCTGGCCCTTTATTCTAGCTATTAAATTGTGGTTTCAGTTTCCTCAGTTCCAGTTTCTTTCTTTATACACATTAAGGCTTTGATTCAGGGAAATATCCCTTCTTCAAGTGGTTGCACACTTGTATTCCATTCAGGTTTATGGATGCCCAGCACCGGAGCCAGAGAGTTTTCTGTAGCAGTACCTGTTGGGGTGGTGCATATGCCTTGCACATCCTTGTGGCCTCTCCTGAGGCTATATAAGGGCTCTACTACTCTGACCTCCATTTCCTTCTCACCACCCATGGCATGAGTCAGAGCTACCTGTGAGGTTTACTTCATTTTTTTTTTCTTTTGACGCCTCATAAGCTTGTGATGGCAGTACAGCAATAATGCTGGTGCTGGAACTATGTCTGCGAATTCAGCTTTCTGCTTTTCCTGTAAATAGTTAGTACCCAGTAGTTAGGTTTCCTTTATTGTTTTAACTTGTTTTAATTAGTTTTGAATTAGTTTTTGGTGTGATGCAGTGCTCACCGAGCTTTAAGCACTGCTTGTCTTGAGGGGTATCTAGTCACAATAATGACCCCTCCATGCTCTGCCTTCTGTGCCTCAGTAAGGAACATATTAAAGAGAGGCGCAGTATTTGCCATTCTTTTCAAAAACAGAACACAGATATCCAAAAATCTAGGCCTCAAGCAACTCTTTATGAAGCGAGCACTGAAACCTGCCTTGGAGTCAGGGCCTTCAACTGCACACCCTGTCTCTTGCATGTAATCTGTTATGGAGGGTGCAGTGATCTCTGACAGATCCCTGGACTCAGACTCTTCTCCTTGGAGAAAGAGAAGTCAGTTGTCTTCAGGGCTTCCCTGAAAGAGGACCCATAAAACATATTGGAGCCCCTCCAGATTGAAGAAATGTGGTTGTGTTTCTTATTTGAAGGAGGACTGGAGACATTGCCGGGACTCCTTGGGCACTCATGTACAACTGGGCCGTCAACCTGTGTCTCCCCCGCACTTCAGCGGGAAGGTATTGGTACTGTACCATCAACTGGGGTACTGGCAGTGGGATAGCAGTACAAGAGACACAGTTCAGCACCAGCATTATTGGTGGTACCATCACCACAAGTTTATGTGGCATCAAAAGTCTGTCTCTGTCTGTCTCTCATGGATTCTTCCTGTGGTACAGGAGTCCTTTGAAGTGAAGGCATCTCCTGCTGCTCCCAGTCCATCTGGATCTTTGGTTCCAGTACAGAGATTTAGTGGTATCAGTGCTGGTATCAGCCTAGAAACATGACAGACTCAATCCTGGCATCGTCTTCGGCACCGATGCATATTGTGTTGGTACCAGTGCGATCTTTATCTTTGGCATCAGCCCTCAATCAACAAGTCACCTACTTCCATGTATAAGTGTTGCCAAGTGACCAGATTCTGAGATTTGTAGTGGCAGGTCAACATTATCAATACACAGTACTTTCTTTTGTCCTGTCCTCAGCCCCACACATATTGATCAAGTGCATGGCAGTGTTTGTGGCCTACTGAAGGAGAAAGGGGATATGTGTCTTCCCTTACCTAGATGATGTGTTTAGTGCAAGGCAGATCCAAGCACCAGGTTCTCTGCCGTGTCCAGCTTATCTATCTTCTCCATTGTCTGAGACTCGCACTGAACAAGAGAAAGTCCATGTTAATTCCCACACAAAAAATCAAGTTAATTAGGCCCACTCAATTCTACATATCTGATGGCTTTTCTCCCACAGGACAGGTTCAGACTGTTTGCCGGTTATGCACCTCTCTCTAGTTATACCCCATCACCACAATCCAAGAATGTCTACTGTTACTAGGCCCTATGGCCTCATATGCTTAAGTGACCCTGCATGCCAGGCTATGTGTGTGCATCCTTCAGGGGTGGCTGAAGTTAGTCCATTGACTGAACAGACACCGGTTGTACATGTTGATCCTGGTTCCTCCTGCATTCCCAATAATGGTGGATGGATAAGAAAAACATATGCAGAGGTGTGGTATTTGCTTGCCACTTCCTGATCAAGACAATCATTACCAATGCCTCTCTGATAGGGTAAGGTGCTTTCATAGGTGGGTGTAGAACCCAAGCTTTGTGGCTGGAGCAAGTAGCAGCTCTTCATTTTAATGTCCTCAAGCTTTGAGAATTCACAATGCTTGCTGTGCTTTTCTTCCTCACATCAAGGGCTCATCAGTCCCGATACTCACCAATACAACACAACTGCAGTGTACTGTCTGCACAGACAGGGAGGGGCATGATCTGAACAGCTTTGTGAAGAAGCAATGAAATTCTGGCACTTTTGCATCAGGGAAGATGTTGCTCCCATTGCTGGTCATTTACCTGGCTCCCGGAATCAATTGGCTGACCACCTCAGCAGGACATTCTCCTGGAATCACAAATGCTCCCTCAAGAACAGTGGGCTGAGGACCATCTTCAAAGCTTGGGGTATTTATTAGTTGATCCATTCAGACAATAAGGCAATAAGACAAAAAGACAATAAGGAGTGACATCAATTTTTCCCTCAAGTGTGTGAGCTTCGGGCTCTAATGGCAGGCCCTCCGTGTGTGTTGTTTTCCAAGATAAAGAGCCTTGAGGCCTCATTCTAAATTTTTAACCAAAGTAGTTCCAGCGTTCCATCTCAACAAACAATATACTTACCTGATGTTTTTTTTCCTGAAGCTGCACTCAAGTAGTGATGAAGAGCAACTTCATACTTTGGACATAAGTTGAGCACTAGCCTATTATCTGGACAGAACCAATCCTTTTAGGTTATCTCCTTGGCTCTGTGTCTCACTTGCTGACAGTAGGAAAGGTAAGGCAGTTTCAGCACAGACAGTTTCCACATGTATTAATTCCATGACGGCATATGGCGTAGCATTAAACACCCCTTTCTGGAGAGACTGTTAGCCTGATCACTCATTGAATGGGCCATCTCAGCAGCCCTGCAAATGTCGATCATGGAGCTGGCCCTAAGTACTACCATTTGGTCCTTCTGTGCATACTTTCATGCATCATTATACCATCATGACTGCTTCAAGATCTGATGCAAATTTGGGAGAGCAATTCTGCCATCACCATTTAAGTAGACTCCAGGCCCCACCTCCTAATAGTACTGCTCGTGAGTCATCTGAGTGAAATACATGTTTGCAACCACTGGAAGAAGAAAAAACAATGACTTACCTTTATTGTGACGGTTCTTTAAGATGTGGTTTGCATGTGCATTTCACAGCTGCCCATCTCAAAGAACAAGAGTTACAATACAGGTAAGTAATCATTTTGTTCAGGAGAGCACTTAGTTAAATGTGTTAAGTACTCTCCTGAACATGGATAGACTGAAGTGTTTTCCTGAATCATAGTCTTAAGTAATATATTTAAAACCAAACCAAACCAAAAAAAAGCTTGCGAAGGTTTTGGTTTTGTATTTACTGTGCATAGAGATCTCCCATTGAAGATGACGAGTTTTGCATGCAGAAAGAATGCAGGATCCTTGTATATACATGTATACTGTTATGTCTATTGCAAGCTACTTGTATGTACTGTTTGTTGCTCCTTGTACTACTTTTTAAATTATGAATTAAGAGATGAGAAAAAAGGTGATAGAAAGTTGCTCACAATACATTATGCGTATGCACTATTATAATTCTGATTTATCTCAAGTATCGGGTTTTTTGAATCAGAGTGAAATTGGTTAATCTGTTGGAAAACTAGTTATGTTTCTACTCCTCTCTTGTGATTATGTAACTACAATGCAGATAGAAATGATTGCATAATGATTGCTTATTGGAGTGCCTTTTGTGTGCTCTAAAATTTTAATCCTAATTTTGTTTTCTTCTATACTAGGTTCAGATTATAAATCTGTGGCTGGACCAATTAAGTCATCACCTGAAATTAATTTGAGATGGGAAAATGGGCCAAGTGCTGTAGTACACTCTCTGCTGGCTGTAAAAAATGGCTTTTTACAGTGTCACGTAGAGAATTTTAGTGCTGAATTCCTAACATCTTCCCTCATGAACATTCAGCATTTTCTAGAAGATGAAACTGTTGCAGCAGTAATGCCTATGAAGATTAAAGTTTCTAATACAAGGATTAATTTAAAAGTATGTTAACTAGGAGCCATTTTGCTTCTCTTAACTATTTACACTGTATGTTCTTGTTTCTTTGCTGATAAATTAGTAATCTGGATATAGTTAACTTCAAAGAAACTCGTATCTTATTCTTTAAAGTCTTAATTGGATATTTACAATTAGATAACACTAAAGCAATTTTACAAATCCATGAACTGGGTTAGCTCAATGGCTTGCCTAGAAATAAATTTGGTGCATGATCAAACTGGTTATAGGAATTAATGTTTTATACTTTGTGTCTTTTTTTTCCCTTACCATGTCATGGTCCCCAGAATAGCAGCAGCTGGGAATGTAACAGATAAGGTGTTCCAATTTCCCAAGGGTAGAATGAGCCTTTTGTAACTTTGCAGTAACACCTGCTTTCCAATCAAAATCAGCATTAACAGAGAAGTACGCTATAGGCTCATCAGCCCTCCTTCGAGGATAGTTGTGGTGATGAGAGCTTAGTATAGAAGGAGGAAAGAGGTTATAAGGACTCAAGTTCAATCCATCTTGCCTACTAACTAGAGCCTAGATTTCATGTTCTACCCTACCTAGAAATAGTTACTAAATAATACAAGCCTTTCACACTAGTGTGGCTTAAAATAGCAACATTAAGAGAACACTGCAGTGCAGTCTCCTAGTTTTTCCCCGAGAACACTTCAAAGCAGACAATGATTTCACTGAGGGGCAGCCAGAAAGACCATTATAAGTGTAAGGAAAATTATTTTTTAGAGATTTAGGGTTATAATATCACTGCTGCCAAAACCAAAAATTAAAAAAACCTCAGACATAAATAGCCTTGGAAAATTTCAAAACAGTGAGAGATACAAGGGACTCAATTCCCAAATTTGGAACCCAAGATAGGGGGTGCCTAATTCTACATTTAGGGCTCAAGCCTAAACTGTGCCACAGTCGTGCTTAAATTTAAGCGCTGCTTTAAGTTGCACCAGCTAGGGCAGTCTCCATTCTGCCAGCTCAAGGAACCGGCAAAGTTCTGATTCCCTCCCTGTTCCAACAGCTCCTTGTATGCTGGCTTTACACCATCTGAGGATTGTCTGTGCTAGGGAAATTTTCAACTGCTTGCTTAGGCAATTTTAAAGTGCCATTTGCGCCACTGGAGCAGCACAAAGGGCACTTAGTGAAGGCTTTTGCAGCTCAAATTGTCACTTAAGCACTAAGTTGAGTGCTCAAATTCAGAAATGAATGCTTTAATGTATATTCCCCTAATTTTGAAAACTGGGCTTCTGTATTTTCCTGGCAGGGGAAGCAGGCTCAGGCAACGTTTTTTGACAAAATAGTCAATTTTGTAGGTAAAGACTGTACAGTAAGCTGATATTAATAAGAGGTTAAGGGCAGTGAAGAATTCACTGTATGTGCATCCCTCACCAAGTCACCATGAAGTCAATCAATTCTTTACTTCGTGGCTGGATTGCCCATTTAGTGGGATATTTTCTTTGCACTGAAGTTGACACACTGTTTCCTGAGTGAGTTTTGAGGGTTGTTTTTTTCATACCGCAGTCTTTGCTCTTTGAAAGAGCCATCACACTTTAACAATTTGTTTTTGTTATTTATTTGCTGATGCTGATAATGCTGTTGATGTGTTTACTTTCTGCTGGCATTAGACACATTGCTCTGCTAGACAGGAACAGTGAACTGTAATTGAGGAGAAACCACCACAAGCAGTTTGTGAGGTTTCTTTTGTCTGCGGTGGTATCGCTGAACTGTGTTAGCTATCATCCCAATGTAAATTCTTTAAAAAAAACAAAAAACAAAAAAACAAAAAAAAAAAAAACACCTTCCCCCAAAGTATGGTAGGTGCAGCCCTACTGTCTTTAAATAGTTCAAGGGACAATCAGATGAGAGATTATACAGCACTGGTTTCTTAACTCCATTTCTGGTGAGGGCTCCTGTACTAAAGAATGTCTTGCTTTGCTTTGTTCTCATTGAGGTATTCTAGTCAAACCATATATGCTGACTTCAGTGGGCTTTCATCAGACATAAATTTGGCTCTTCGTTTTTCTATAGGTCCTACTAATTTTAATGGCACTGAAGTTTTGTAGATACCGGATTAGAAAATTCTGTCCAAATGCACTTCTAATGAAAGGGGTTTGTGGGTTCCATTAAGTCTGTTCAAATATGTTTACCCAAAGTTTTTAATTAGCCGGTTTGATTTCCTACCATTGATAAAAAAGAGACAACATTAAAAATCCTGTTATTACTTTTATTCTGTAGGATGACAGCCCACGTGATAATCTCTCAGCTCCTGAACCAGCCCCTGTAACACTGCATATTGACCTACTTTTGTTAGAGAGGAATGACGATGGTTCTTTTTGCATCAGAGGTGTGTATTGATAGATTTCCCCCAAAATCTAACATGTTAACAATTGAAAGTACATGCTGCTATATTTATGTAATGTTTCTACTTTGTGTGAACATTATTTTGGACATGTAGCTAGTAATTAAAAGTGAGTTACCCCACAGAATTGCTAATCACACTGTGGCTATGTCTACACTATGAGCTAGGGGTGTGATTCCTAGTTCTTGTACATGCACTTGTATTAGCTCAGAGCTAGTGTGAATATAACAGGAATCACTCCTGTAGCTCATAGCGTAGATGTAGCCACAGTGGACATCATAAATTAAAACTGAAACTTAAGTACAGTCTAGCCAGGGAAAACAATCCCCAATAGCAGTGTTTTGACTGTGGCCTGGTCCTGCAAGTCAAACCAATGGATCTATAGTTGTTCATATCACTTCATAGCACATGTATTCAATTCCAGATTCTTTCAGAGAAGACTAAACACAATTTAACTGTCTAAATGTTGCAGAGAAGTGGTGACTTGTTATCTCAACTATTTCTTATACATATATATTACAGGTAAATACATAATGAACACTAATTACTGTTACTTATTACTATTTATTTGCATTGCAGTAGCACCTAGAATTCACAGCCCCATTGTGCCAGATTCTGTATATATAATAAGGAAATAAGTTAAAGCATTGTATGACAGAATGCTGAACCAGCACTCTCATCACTGATTAACCTGTTATCCCTCTGGGAGGAGGCTGATTAAGGAGAGGAGTCTCTGATTACCAGATGAGTTTGGAGCTTGCATACTAATTATTCCATTAACAAGGAGAGTGGATAAAAGAGCACAGGAAGGAAGTGGGAGATGGAGAGAAGCAGAAGAGAGAGAGAGAGGCTGGACCTGACAAAATGGAGTTCTCTGGGAGGAGACACCTTTTCTCTCCCTTCCCTTTTGGAGAAAGGACAGTAAAACTGGATGACATTGTAAATACTGTGACTAATTGAATGTAGAAGGTGGTAGAGTAAAACACTACATAAACTTAACAGTGATGTGTACATGAGGGAAGACCTCTGAGCGATCTGTGTGAAGCAAAGAGGACAGGAGCAGTAGATACCTTATCAGATGTAGTTCAAAACAAAAAAATTCTCTGTCTAGAACAAGTATCTGCTTGTGATTCTGTGTATTATGGTAGGTAATATAGCAGTTCCATAGGAAGGACTGCATTGACATTTGCATCTAAAACTGGGATTTAACCTCTTCGTTACATATGAAAAACATACCTGTGTGCATACACTCATTTGCATACAAACATGTAGTTTGTCTGAGTGTGTGGACGTATGCAGTATGATTTGTGTGTGTGTATATAGTGTAACAACATGGCAATAAAGACTTGTATTTAGAAGATGGGTCTTCACCACTTACCTTGCACAGATACTTAATGAATCTACCTATATAAGGTGAGGATAGCTTGCATATTTTTTTTTGTTATACATCATCTGGTACATTAGACTTATGCTTCTTAGTCATGTTAGATGCTTCAAAACTGAAAACTGTGAGTGTTTGTTATTATATGTGCAAATATACAATTCTAAGGTCTCTTTCAATCATTTGTATCCTTCTTCCCATTGGGTAAAATTTATTTAAGTTATAAAGTTCTCTTATGTTTCCCTATTCCTTTGTTGTAGACGCCTTAGGTGCAGTGGATGCCAAAGTGGAGGTCAAGTATCTTCAGCAATGAAGAGATATGTGTATCTGTATACATAGTCATGAACCCTGAAGTATTTTTTTTAATACAATGGCAAATTCATGTAGTTTAGAAAGAAATGTTTATGAACACTTAGATTACTAAAAAACTGCACCTCTCATTTTGCCCTGTTTGCAAGTACATTAAACACACGAGTGTATCTTTAATTATGTTAAATAGAAGAAAGTTTATTTAATGTTAAACTTGGAAATATTTAAAATTGTCTTGTGTTAAGGACCTGGTTCAGAAGGCTTTTCACACCTTGTCTTCATATGTAAATAGAGGCCCCATCCTGACTGGAATCCTTGGGGTATGTCTACACTTCAGTTAACACCTGCGGATGACTTGAGTTCATTGGGCTTGGGCTGCGGGGCTGTATAATTGCAGTGTAGACACTCAGGATGGAGCCCATGCCCTGGGACACCATGAAGCAGGAGGATCTCAGAGTCTAGGCTCCAGCCCGAGCCTGACTGTCGACACCACAATTTTACAGCCCTGAAGCCCAAGCCCCATGAGCCCAAGTCAGCTGACACTGGCCAGCCATGGGTGTTTAACTGCAGCCTAGACATACCCTTAGGCACTATTGTAATACACATTTATTATTATTACTATTAACAGGCAAAACTCCCATTGACTTCAGTACAAGTTACATGCATATGATGATCCCAGTCTAAAATATTATTTAGATTATTTTGAATAGTTAGTTTCCATACGTTTAGTTAACTAATCATTTAAAATAATTTTTCCAGGATGATGATTTTGACATTGTTCATATTTACTATTTCTTTCTTTGAGCTGCCATATAGATATATATATATATATACACACACACACGCGCACACACCTTTTTTGTCCCTTCCAAGATGTATACCTTTTATTTTAATGTGATATTGACAAGAAGATTTAGGTATAGTTATACTTAATGTTAAAATTGTGCTTGTTGGCCGTTTTAATTCAATATTAACAAGATTCAATAAAAATTAAACATTTCAAACTTCCTGCTGTGTCTCTATTAAACAGATAATCAAACACTAAGCAATGATGTATTGAATTACAAGAAATCGAGTGCTACAGTGCAGCAAGTGAGTGGCGTTACCAGACACAAAATGCAGGATTATGTGTCTCAAGCCACACAGACTTCTCCAGAAATCCCCAGATCTTCTACATCAAGATGGGCTACAGCTGACTTCCTCAGAGAGGAGGTAATGATGAACCTAAGTTAATTTTATTTTAGTTTTATTAAATTGCATTGTAGTAATAAGCAGTCAAAACTGTTTAATTGTTACAGATTATATATTTTGACTGTTGGAATATAATTTTTCTTGAGAAACTTGTTTTTGTGTGAACATAGAAACAACAAAGCACATACTATGGTTAAATGCAGAGGATGCAACTTTAAAACTATTGTCTAATTGGGGTACCCACCCCAAAATCGCCAGCAGAGTTGTTCCAGTGTGGATGTCAACTGGTACCAATGTCCCGGGTATACCACAAACCTTAGGGGGAGTGTGAAGGCCATGCCCCCTCTATACCCTCAAGCCTGCCCAGAGATTCATCCTTCACACCAGAGGTGGGAGGGTTAAAATGAGATTGAGCCACCAGCTGCATGAGACATAGAGGCATATTGCCTCACCATGCAATATGTGTGCCCAAGACTCGTACCCAAACAGCTCAGTCACACCTTTCCTAATCCAGCCACACCGGAACCTGCCAAAGTTGAAATTGTGATGTCAACTTCCCAACCATACCTCTTGGCTGTTGGGTGGCAGCTGAGAACCCACTAAGCAGTTTGCCAAATTGTAAAAGTCCCTACTTAGACCCCAAAACTGGCAATTAGCCTAGCCCATGCATCACCAGAGATCCAGCTACTAGATTAAGGGTGGGACTGACACAAGGAGCCCACAGTGGCCACCTTGCCTTGGCAGCAAACTGTTGCATCAACCCCCGCTTCATGCTGCACTATCACCAAATGTGAGCTAATCACCTAGCTGCAGAACATGTCTCCACTGCATCTAACAGCATCAAAGCTGCCCCCCAGCTAGCAGGTGAGCATCTGGGCCCAGCATTTGTAAATGTTACTCTGACAGGAGAAAGTTGCCAGTACACAGACTAATGCCTTTCTTTTTCAATTTAATCCGGCAGCTTATTGAAGAAAACGAATGTCTTAAACAGGAATTAGCCAAGGCTAAAATGGCTCTGGCTGAGGTCCACATGGAAAAAGACACTCTGCTTCATCGTATAAAGAGGATGACTATAGAACATCAACAGTAGTGGATAATGTATTCCAAAGATTGCACTGGAGTAAGAAGGGCTGTATTTAAATACTGTTTGTGAATTAGTGGAAGACAGTCTTTTGACATGAGCATAGAACAACGTATTTGTGGAATAAATACTATTCTGAGAATTTACGAAAGATTAGGATTAGACACTGCAATTGTGTTTTTCTGTTTAGCCCTGTTTAAACTGCAGTGATGCAGGAAAAATCAATTTATACTGTACTTTACTAATTTTCCTAACAACAAGGATATGATCCTCTTAATTGTAATAATATCAGAGGAAATGTTATCTGGGGAACCGATCTGATAATGAGATAGTTCAAGGGTAAGGGAACATGTTTACATGAGTAATTGAGTAAAATGTGTGCCATGCATCATTGATACATGGTATCTTTATTCGCTAAGATTTAATGAGTTTACTGTTAACAAATATTTTAAAGGAGATTACATTTGCACTATAAACTGAATGGATCCCATTCTCTGGCCATTAAAACTTAATATAATTGGCCTCAAACTAGCCTAAAGTCAGTGTAATTAGCCCAGGCAGAATCACCAAGTTTAAAAGTAATCTTCCTGTGGCATAGAGACTTACACAGCTCTCTTCCACTGCTGGTGTACCTGGGTAAAGGATTGGGATTTTAGGACAAGGATCGTAGCATTGGATACCCCTGCCAGGCGAGTCTTTTGCTTTATTGTGGGTATTGCAGTCTGGTGTAATTCAGATCATCACTTAAACTGTTCTACCCCATGCAGAAGGACTTGTCATGCACAGAAACAGCAACCAGATCAGGGGTCTGTGCAAAATGAGCTTTAGCCATCTTTATACACACTCCCCTGCCCCACATGCTGCATGGATCAGCCACGCCCAATGTATTTAAATATGTAACTGTTTATTTGTTAAAACAAAAATTTACTAAGATTCATAAATTGTATATTTCTGTGTTTGGAAAAAAAACTTTAGACAATTATTAATTACCCTGTTGAACTTGAGAAGTTACATGAAAATGTAATTATGCAGTTTAAACTGGGTGATTTGTACAAATTGAATTATAATTTTCAGCTAAAAGAACTGATACAAATGTATAAATAAAAAAGCACAAAATACAGACTTTTAGAGTGTGCTTCTATCAGTTTTAACAACAACAAACAAAAACATGTACATTCCTTTGAGACTTTGTTTTTGCTAGATGTAATTCACTGAATAATTTAATTAGTGACCTTGTTGCATCTGGCAACTGAAGACATTTTAATTGATACTACACTTGTTGTTTTTGCAGCATAGGATATTTGAGGGAAGTTTTGTTTGCAGATATGCAAACAAATCTATCATAGTCTTTAATATCCCATGGTTTGACTTTGCATATTCAGACTACTGAATTGTTTTTAACTAAAATTTAATGTAGGACATCTTGGAGTCACTGGAAACATCTGCTCAGTGTGCAGAGGCAGTCAAAAAAGCTAGCAGAATGTTCGGAACCCTTAGGAAAGGGATAGATAATAAGACAGCAAATATCCTAATGCCGCTATATAAATTCATGGTACGCCCACACCTTGAATACTACATGCAGTTCTGGTCGCCCCATCTCAAAAAAGATATATTAGAATTGGAAAAGGTACAGAGATATGCAACTAAAATGATTAGGGGTATGGAACAGTTTCCATATGAGGAGAGATTAAAGACCAGGATTATTTATCTTAGAAAAGAGATGGTTAAGGGGGGATATGATAGAGATCTATCAAATTATGAAGGCTGTGGCGAAGGAAGTGTTATTTATCCCTTCACATAAACAAGAACTAGGGGTTACCCAATGAAATTAACAGGCAACAGGTTTAAAACAAACAAAAGGAAGTACTTCTTCACAGAACTCACAGTCAAGCTGTGTGGAACTTGTTGTCAGGGGATGTTATGAAGACCAAAACTATAACTGGGTTCAAAAAAGAAGTAGATAAGTTCATCGAGGATAGATCCATCAGTGGCTATTAGTCAAGGTGGTCAGAGATGCAATCCCATACTCGGGATGTCCCTAAGCATCTGACTGTCAGGTGCTGGGACGTGACGAAAAGGGATGGATCTCTCAATAATTTCCCTGTTCTGTTCATTCCCTCTGAAGCTTCTGGCACTGGCCACTGTGGGAAGACAGGATACTGGGCTAGATGAACCCTTGGTCTGACCCAGTATGGCCATTCTTATGTTCTAATACAGAATTTGCATTGATATAAATAGTTGGTTAAAATCTATGATTTTTACTAAGAATTTTTAGGAAAGGAGTGAATTGTGCGCTATTTAAGAGCCCACCTTCTGAAACCCTTACACTGGTGAAGCCTCCATTCTCTAGTGGAAGTTTTGCCTGAGTAAGAATTTAAAAATGAATTCAAGACTGGACCCAAAAGAAGAAACTAAATATAAATCACAGGGTATGTATTAAGACAATGAAGTGTTGATAGTATAGTCTGAGACTCAACTCACCAGCTCCTCAGCTGGTATAAATCTGCTTAAAATTAATGGAGTTAGGCCAGTTAACACCAGCTAAGGATCTGGTCCAAATATCTGAGAGACAGAAATGTAGAGTTCCTGCTAACGTGCTGCTGGGTTTTGGAGGAGTACATTTCCGCTTTAAGGTATAGTTAATTATAAACTATACGAAGGAATAAACCAGCAATGCCAAACACATCCTTGCTAGCACAAGGCAATTTCTCTTTCACTTTAAAAAGCTGCTTGTGGCAATACTGAATATTGGCATTCTGGCGCTGCTCCATTTGCATTCCAACACTGAATGATTAGAGCTAGTTCACAGTAATAGGCAGTGTCTGGGAACAGTTTAAAAGATATGTTTGAGCTACATTCTACAGTGTATTTTATGTTACTGGAGAAGGATAACATCCTGCTATTTAAATCCATGTTCTCTACTGAAATCATGTGAAGGGAAAGTTAGCTTGTTAATTTTGGAAATGACAAAGTTTAAAAACTAAACCTTAATATGTTAAATGATAAATGTCAATTGATGGCCTCAGATTAAGTACAGAACTCTAATTCGTGCTTAGGGCTCTGTTACCATTCGTAAACCACCCAAGTCCTAGTCTTAAAATTTGTATCAGCAGCAGAATCTCTTGAGCCTTTTATTCATTGAATGACCTTCTATTATCCTTAATGAGAGGGATAAGGGCATGGGGGTTGGGGAGGGAGAAAATGAAATTCACACTGAAAACTGACTCCACAGGGCTCATGGCTGAAGTGTTGCCACGACTGTATTTGCTGTTTTTCATGTAAATTTAAATTGGCCTCAAATAAATTTAATGCTAATCTGCCATCTTTAAAAATAGTGTTGAATGCCCAATAACTAGGCTAAGAGTTACAGGTTAACTCACTTTTAGTTCTTTTCACGTCCATTCCACATTAGGTGTGCGTGCGCCACATGCACGAGTGTCGGAAACTTTTTCCCTTAGCGGCTCCCGTATGGGCCACTGCGCTGTGTATATATATATACCCTGTTGAGGGAAAAGCTAATATGTGCAGAGCTGGCACCTTTTGGCGCCAGCCACTGTCTGTGCAGCACAGACCGCAGCACATTGGGGAATCGTTTCGGGCCTTGAAACTGTTCAGCACAGACCGCAGCACATTTGGGGAATCGTTTCAGGCCTTGAAACTGTTGTCCTTCCTGTCTTTGTGGTATGCGAGGCACGTTGTGTAACTGCATGTTCCGTTTTAATGATAATGCTGTTGACATTCTCAGAACACGAGAAAGCACTCACCAGAGAGTGGCTGAGGATGGGGTGAGGATGGAATTCATTGGTTAAGGGTGCCGATGCACGAGGGCAGCACGCAATGTCAGATGGTATATAAGCTTTGCATAAACTGTATGCGGTGTCCCCTCCTGACTAGCGGGGGGGCACCACGCTCGAGCGTAATACATTAAACACAGACTGGAAACTGCAGATCTGGACCTGGTTTTTGGTGCCTCAGCCTAAAAACTTGAACCGTGCGTGACCGATCAGGTATAATTCGCAACAGTTTTGGCACCCCAGATGGGACTTTAGGCTCGTCGCAAAAGGCGTACTGAGGTCGTGTTCCTCCTCGCGGACAGCTCTAGCCGGCAAAAGGTGAATTTACCTTGGAGAATTCCGACGGGAGGAAACACGAACAGTCGCTCGGACGATAATGTGGCACATTAGGTGTCCCCTCGGTTGCCCAATTTTGGGCTCTGGGCAGAGTATCAAGAAGGGGACCCTTTTGGCGGAAATTCTAGGGAATTGGAAGAATATTTCAGGCACCCATGGGTTAAAGAAGAAGAAAACTATTGTTTTATGTAAAGTAGAATGGCCAGTAATTCAGCCCCTTCCTCAGGAATCTATGCAATGGCCACCTGGGTCATTTACAGGGGAAATATTGACTGTGTTGAGAAAGAGGCTGGAAGATAAGGCTCCAGCCCAGATGGATTACTGGTATGTATGGGACAATTGGGCTTATGCGCGTGCGAAAGGACGTCCTCTTACTTCTTCTTTTTCTTATCTGTCCCAGGGGTCTTCGGCCCCACCCTATCCTCTGCCTACTGCTTCTCCCTTTCCTCCAGCTTATTCTCAGCCTTCTGATTCATGCCCGCAATCCTCCCGGTCGCAGCCTCCCTATTTATGTGGACCCGTTCTGGATCCACCGATTGCTTTGCAACCCCCTCTTATTCAGCAATCTCTTGTCTCCCATACGGTGGACGGAGGTGAACAAGTTGTTTTCCCCTATGTGCACCGCCCCTTTGGCCCAGGCGACTTGATAACATGGCAACAGCAGATGCCTCGCCTGCGTGATGATCCGGAACAGGTATTACAAACAATTCGATCTGTGTTTACTGCTTTTAATCCTGCCTGGGGGGATGTTCAGGTAATTTTGGACACACTTTTTACTCCTGATGAGAAGTATTCCATCTTGGATGCCAATAGGCGCTGGGCAGGAGAGGATAATATTCGTACTGCCTGGCCCCTTGTTGATCCTGGTTGGAACCCTAATGTTTCTGCCCAAATGGACCTCCTTAAAGCAGGCAGGGATGGTCTCTTAGAGGCGGTGCGTAAAGCAGGTAGTAAGTCAGCTAATTGATCTAAAATTCGTGAATGTCAGCAGGAGGTCACTGAGCATCCCTCTGCCTTCCTAGCCCACTTGTCGAAACGAGTCCGCATATACGGCGGCGGCGTCGACCCAGAAGCGGAGACAAACCGTCCAATGATGGTTTCCTTTTATGTCGATCAAGCAGCCCCAGACATTAGAAAATATTTCTCTAAACATGTGCCTGATTGGCCAGGGAAACCTCTCCAGGAAGTAGTCCGCTTGGCCACTTTCGTGTTTAATGGCAGGGACGAGGAGAAAGCTAAGGAAAAGCATAAACAAAAGAAGGAAGAAGTAAGTATGTTGGCAGCCGTGTTGCAGGTCCCAGTTGGGAGTCAGAATTGGCGGGAGCATGGCGGGGCGAGAGGCAGGGGGCGGGGACGAACAGAGCCAAGAGGAAATTGGGTAAATACGAAATTTGGCACTTGTAACTACTGCAAACAACCAGGACACTGGAAAAGGGAATGTCCCCTCCGCCCAAAGGGGGCCCCTTGGCAGGAGCCAGTGCACAATGGCCTGTCCGGTTTTTCCCAGAC
This sequence comes from Dermochelys coriacea, assembly GCF_009764565.3. Taxonomy (NCBI): domain Eukaryota; kingdom Metazoa; phylum Chordata; order Testudines; family Dermochelyidae; genus Dermochelys; species Dermochelys coriacea. The sequence goes on from NC_050068.2 coordinate 266,785,889, forward strand.
TTCTCAAGGGTATCCTCCCACCAACCCTTTGAATCAAATTGACCCCTATTGACTGGAGGCAGAGATTTTGGGAACTTTGGGAGAGTTGGAGTGGGACCTGGGAATGCAGTCACAAATTTACCTGCAAATTGGGGAACGTTTAGTGCCTTTCTTGGTAGATACAGGAGCCACCCTTTCCACTATAACGTTTGTGCCAGGGCCCGTGTCTAATACTAAGGTGTGGGTGCAAGGTATAGAAGGAAACCCCTGCCCGGCTCAGTTATCTTACCCTATCCCCATTAAGCTTGGTTCTCTAAAGCTATCCCATAGGTTTGTTATAATGCCGGAGGGCCCAGCAAACCTTCTGGGACGAGATGTGCTGGGCAAATTAGGAGCACATATATATTGTGCCCCTGAGGGGCTTCGTCTGACTGTTCCAGATTCGACAGTTGCCTCTCTTATGACATTGACTACATCTGTTCCCAGTGTACCCTTTGAATTGTCTAGTGTTCCCCATTTTTTATGGAGTACAAATTCCACTGATGTGGGTCTCCTTAAATCTGCGGTTCCGGTGAGTCTAACAACTAAAGATGGGCCGCCCCCTTCCGTGAAGCAGTATCCCTTGCCAAGGGAAGCGGAGGAGAGTATCTCTCGTGTTATTGACAGCTACTTGGCACAAGGAATTCTGGTTCCTTGTAGTTCACCCTGTAATACGCCCATCCTTCCGGTAAGAAAACCTAAACCAGGAACTGACGGGCACCCGGTTTATCGGTTTGTTCAGGATTTACGCGCTATTAATGACTACGTTATAGCCCCGCATCCAGTTGTTCCTGACCCGAGTACTATTTTGACATTAATTCCTCACTTGGTCACTTGTTTTACTGTAGTCGATTTGTGTGCTGCGTTTTTTAGTATCCCTTTACACCCGGATTCCCAATATCTATTTGCCTTTACCTGGAAAGGTCAGCAATTAACATGGACGCGGCTCCCCCAGGGATTCTCTGGATCCCCTACTATCTTTTCTCGCATTCTCACAGCAGATTTGAAGGACATTGTTTTGCCCGGTTCTTCGGTTTTGGTTCAGTATGTAGATGATTTGTTGATTGCCTCTTTGGACTATAGCACATGTTTAACTGATTCTGTCGTTTTACTTACTGCATTAGCGAATAAAGGTCATCGTGTGTCCCCATCCAAGTTACAGCTGTGCCTAAATCAGGTAATTTATCTGGGTTTTGTAATTCAGCCTGGGGAGCGTTTATTATCTCCCGATAGAGTGCGGGCAATCCAGGATTACCCACGCCCGACAACAAAAAGACAGTTACGGGCTTTCTTAGGGGCTGCCGGCTTTTGTCGACCTTGGATCGTGGGGTTTGGAGAACTGATAAAACCCCTGGTCCAAGCTACCACGTCATCAACCCTCGACCCGATTTCCTGGACTATGGAGAGGGAGACTGCCTTTACAGCGGTTAAAAAGGCTTTGGTTACGGCACCCGCCTTGGGATTCCCGGACTACGGTAAACCATTTTTTCTTTTTAGTCATGAACAACAGGGAGTGGCTAGTGGAGTCCTCCTACAATATCTTGGAGACCGCCCACGCCCCATAGCTTATTATTCAGTACAACTGGATCCTGTTGTCCGGGGCTCTGTTTCCTGTGTGCGGTCGATTGCCGCAACGGCAATCATGGTTGAGCGTTCGCGACCCATAGTTCTGGGACATCCCCTGACTGTTTGGGTCCCCCAAGAGGTTGAAATTCTTTTAAAACAGCATTCTACCCAGGCGTTGTCTCCACAACGAGCTCATAAATATGAGCTAATTTTGTTGGCCGCTGATAACATCACTCTACGCCGCTGCAACACTCTTAATCCAGCGACTTCGTTACCACTCCCAGAGGATGGCACCCCTCATCATGTGTGTATGGACGTCGTCACCCAGAATGGTAAGCCCCGCCCGGATCTAACAGATTCTCCTTTAATGGAGTCCGATCTGCTTCTTTTCATAGATGGGTCCTCATATTATTTAGATGGCTATCGGATTTCGGGGTATTCAGTGACTTCCCAGACCGATGTTATAGAAGCCGCTCCTTTACCACCATCATTTAGTGCCCAGGGTGCAGAGTTGTATGCGCTCACGAGAGCTTGCTTATTGTCCACGGGAAAAACTGCTACCATTTACACAGACTCGAGATATGCTTTCGGAGTTTGTCATGCTACAGGCCAGCTTTGGAAACAGCGTGGATTTCTAACTTCATCAGGTGCAAAAATAGCTAATGGTCCCTTGATTGCCGCGTTGCTAGAAGCTATTTTAGTTCCACGCCAGGTGGCAGTGGTACATTGCTATGCATACAAGCACTCCGATAGTGCTGTTTCTCAAGGTAACGCGTTAGCTAATTCAGCCGCAAAAGTGGCAGCTCTACAACCTCTTTCTGTGTCGGTTACCCTCCCCTTGGATGGGTCTTTCCCACCTGCGAATTGGACATTAATGTACACTGATGTATCCTTGGAAGAATTGGGCGAGTGGAAACGTTGGGAGGGTGTGGAGGGCGCGGACAAAATTTGGCGAATCGGGGGCAAACCTATTCTTCCCCGTCGTTATTTACTTGCAGCTGCTCATTATTTTCATTCCCTGGGCCATGCTGGTATTCAAGGCACAGTGGCTGCCATACTCCAATCCTGGGCGGCACCACACATTTATCCTGCGGTGAAGCGTATTCTTGGATCCTGTTCAACTTGTTTGGCATTCTCTGCTATGACTCGGTCTGATGCCAGTTCGCGGGGGGGGAGACCTTGGGCGAATTTTCCGTTTCAGTGTCTGCAAATGGATTATGCAGACATGCCCAAGTGTTCAGGATTCCATCACCTTCTCGTTATAGTGGACCAGCTATCTGGGTGGCCTGTAGCGGTACCGACGAGGAAAGCAGATGCGAGGTCTGTAGTTAAGTTTCTAATGAAGGATATTGTACCTAGGTTTGGTGTTCCTGAAGTTATAGATACAGGTTGAGGCTCGCACTTTACTGCGAAAATTTTGGAGGAACTGTATAAATGTTTGGGAATCACTCGACAATTACATACTCCGTATCACCCTCAGTCTGCTGGTCAGGTGGAACGCATGAACCGAACAGTAAAGACAATGATAGCAAAGTTCTGTAAGGAAACTGGACTTAAATGGCCGGAAATCCTGCCAATCGTCTTATGGCATATAAGGCGGACACCGCGCATGCCCCTGGGCCTGTCCCCATTTGAGGTGTTATTTGGTAGACCCGCTTTAATTCCAGGAACCTACGTTCCAGCACATGCTAGTCTCTTGGATGGTGACGAAACTCTGGCCAAATATGTTGCTAGGTTACAAAAGGAGCTGATTGATAATCAATTTAAAGCTCAATTGTGTCAAACTGCACCGCTGGGATTGCAAATTCACTCATTTAAGCCAGGGGATTGGGTTATGGTAAAAAGGATTCCCCGCACAGACCCCTTGGAACCTAGGTGGGAGGGGCCGATCAAGTTCTGTTATGTACTTATTCTGCTTTAAAGGTTGCAGGAAAGAGCTCGTGGATCCACCACAACTACGTTAAAGCAGCGACAGCGCCTCCCCAGGACCCGAGTGATCCAGCGTACGAGCCATTCCACGGATGAATATTACAACCAACCCATGGACCGAACCCTCCAATTACTGGAATCTTCACAGCCCACCAGGACTTCTTGTATTTCTCTTTTGGACTTGTATATTGGGAATAGGGGTTTTTGTATGGTACCGGGGCGGATGTTATTATTGGTATGGTTGGCCCGGGGGCTTTTCCCCATACTCCCAAGTCCAGTACAAGGGTGGGCAGGTAATAGTTTTTTGAATTTGACTCGGGCTATTACGCAGAATATAAATCAAACACAATGTTGGATATGTATCCATACCCCCACATATATTAGTCAGGGAATTCCATTGGTGGGGGTCCCTATCCCTACTAATGAAATGCGGTTGTCTACATTATGGGCTAATACTACCTTTCATTGGAATATCACTATTCAAACATGGTCTATTGACATGGTGGCCCAGGGCAATTATGCAATCTGTGTTAGAAGAAATTGGAATCCTAAAAATGGGAATTTTGTAGGAACTTTTATGGGGTGCAATCGTACTATCAAAATTAGTTCGGGGATGGCAACCGTTTCAAATTATTCAAGGGCCCCTTGGCCCATTCCTGAAGGATCAGGGTGGTATTGGTTGTGTAACCACACAGCCTATAAAGTTCTTCCAGTAGGATGGTATGGTACCTGCACCCTAGGAGCAATAATCCCTGCTGTAACAGTTTATCAGAGTCTAACACGAAAAGAAATTCGCAATATAGTATGGAGGGATTGGCGAAGTATCCCTTTTAATTCCCTTATCGAGCGGCCCACGGGTTTTCATTCCTTTGCACGCTGGTTTCTGCCATGGTTGGGAGTAAGTGAGCTAGAAAAAGCTATAGTTAATATTTCTGCTGCCTTAGAGCAGGTGGCCAATGCCACTGCAGATGCTTTATCTGCCCTCCAAACTGAAGTCACACAATTATCTCAAACAACCCTGCAAAATCGCTTAGCATTAGATTACCTCCTCGCTAATCAGAGTGGGGTATGCGCTTTAGTTAACTCCAGCTGTTGTGTTTTTATAAATCAACACCATAGGGTAGAGACTGATATCCATATCCTCAAGCAACAGGCGACTTTATTTCATCATATCAGTCTTGATAATACCAGTACTGGATTGCAGGAAGTATGGAATTGGCTCACATCATGGATGCCGGCTCTCGGGGTCTGGGGAAGACGTGCTCTGTACATGTTCATGTTGATTGCTGTTTTCTTTGCCGTGTTATTTGTATGCCTTCAATGTTGTAAAATGTGTTATTCACAGTTATTAGTCCTTCATCGTGGTTACTCAGCTCCTATATAGTGTTAACTGACGTAAAAAAAAAAAAGGGAGGACTGTTGAGGGAAAAGCTAGTATGTGCAGAGCTGGCACCTTTTGGCGCCAGCCACTGTCTGTGCAGCACAGACCGCAGCACATTTGGGGAATCGTTTCGGGCCTTGAAACTGTTCAGCACAGACCGCAGCACATTTGGGGAATCGTTTCAGGCCTTGAAACTGTTGTCCTTCCTGTCTTTGTGGTATGCGAGGCACGTTGTGTAACTGCATGTTCCGTTTTAATGATAAAGTTGTTGACATTCTCAGAACACGAGAAAGCACTCACCAGAGAGTGGCTGAGGATGGGGTGAGGATGGAATTCATTGGTTAAGGGTGCCGATGCACGAGGGCAGCACGCGATGTCAGACGGTATATAAGCTTTGCATAAACTGTATACGGTGTCCCCTCCTGACTAGCGGGGGGGCACCACGCTCAAGCGTAATACATGAAACACAGACTGGAACCTCTGCAGATCTGGACCTGGTTTTTGGTGCCTCAGCCTAAAAACTTGAACCGTGCGTGACCGATCAGGTATAATTCGCAACAACCCCCGCCGGCTCGACCCCCTCCAGTTCCTTCTTACCGTCTGTGGCGGCGTTGGAACAACCTCTCTCTGTCTCTCGTAGAAGAGCAGTCCCTTAGCCTTTAGAGTAGCTGTTATCAGTTCGTTAACATACCTATTGTGGACACTTAAATCATTAGGTGCTTGGAGGCCTCCAGCATGTGCCTCGGGCTGCGGGGCATACCGCAGGCCCATGGCTTCAAGACTTGCGCCACGTGCCTCAAACCTATGCCAGTTAGTTACCCCCACAACTCGTGTCTATGTTGCTTGGGGGACGGACATAAAACTGAATGGTGTAGGATTTGCAAGGCATTTAAGCAAAGGACAAGCAAAGAAAGAGACTTTAATCTAAAGCAACTGTTGATGGAGGCTGCATTGCAGCTGCCAAGCCCGGAGCGCCCAACACTGGCTCAGGCTTCCTTGGTGCGTAGTGTCCTGGAGCCGACAAGAGACCCAGCACCGGCTAGGCACCCTAAACTGTCGGCCCCAGAGCACCGCTCGTCCTCCCTGGTGCGGCCCCGAGTGCAGCTGAAAGGAAGGTACGGTCGTTCACCGCACAGGAGGCCGGCAACTCCCAAGGTCCCGAGCACCGATAAGAGCAGGAAGGTCGTGGTACCGACGTTGACACCGGCGGTCCCGGCAGCACAAGCCCCACCGAGCCCAGACCTAAGTGAGCTCAGTGCAGACGATGGGCTCGAGGGCATAACGGATCAGCCCTCTATGCCTGGCAGCTTTGAGGCTGCAAAGGACCTCATCGAGCTGTCGGTGGCGAAGCCCCTTCCATATGGGGAGAACCCTCTGGCACCCATGCCTCGGGTGCCATTGAGGGGTAAGCTGGCAATGGTGTGCCGCTTGAGGACACCATCCCAGGACTGCTCAGCCCGGTGCCTTCCCATGGACTCCTGAGCCGGAGGCCCCTCCCATGGGAGAAGGGGAGCAGGAGGACCAACCAGAGGGGGTCGAGCAGCAGCTAACCTCCTCGTCTTCCCCCGATGAGACGGTGGCGGGTGCACAGGAGTCCAGCCCTCCGTTGACAGACCATAGAGCCCACCAGGAATTGCTGCACAGGGTCGCCAAAACTTGGGGTTGCAGGCTGAGGAGACGATGGCGCAGGAGGTCCCCATGGTGGACATTTTGAGCCCCAAAGGTCCATCCAGAAGAGTGCTCTCATTCATTAAGACCATTCAGTCCAATTATAAGACTATATGGCAGACCCTGGCCTCCAGTGCTCCAACGGCCAAAGGAGTGGAGCATAAATACTTTGCCCCATCTAAGGGCTATGAGTTCTTGTTCTGCCACCCGAGTCCATGCTCCCTAGTGGTCTCAGCGATAAATGAAAGGGAGTGCCATGGACAGCAGGCTCCAGCTCCTAAGGCCAAGGAGGCGAAACGCCTGGACCTTTTTGGCAGAAAGGTGTACTCATCTGGGAGCCTTCAGCTGAGGATTGCGAACCAGCAGGCCGTCCTCAATAGGCACAATTTCAACTCCTGGGCGGTGGTGGGGAAGTTTAAGGACAACCTCCCGCAAGATTCCCAACAGGAGTTCACGGCCCTGGTGGACGAGGGCAAGGCAGTAGCCAAGACCTCTTTCCAGGCCTCCCTCAATTTGGCAGACGCGGCAGCTAGAACAATCGCATCGGGGTGGCCATGAAGCGTTCAGCGTGGCTCCAGGAATCCAGGTCCAGAATACACTCCAGACCTCCCCTTCGAAGGGTCTGGGTTCTTCTTGGACCAGACAGCTACGAGGCTGCCCCTCAACGCCAAGACCAGCCTCACCATAGGCATGAGCCTTGCCGTAGGCGAGGCAGGGATAACAGGCGACGGCGCAACAACAATAGTAACAATAATGTGCTGGGCCAGAACCAAGGCCAGCACAAACCCCAGCCAGGCTTTTGAAGGTGCACTCGAGGACAGCGTACCAGACCAGTCACCAGATCCGTCCCTTTGTTTCCTGAACTGCCTGTCCCATTTCTCCCATGCATGGTCCACCATTACGTCAGACCGTGGGTCTTACACATGGTGCGGAACAGGTACTCGCTGCAGTTCGCCTCCCTCCCACCCCCTTTTTCTGTCCCTCTTCAGGGACCCCTCTCACAAGCATCTCCTAGAGAAGGAAGTTTGCTCGCTGCTAGAGGCGGTGCCACACAGCCTAAGGGGGAAGGGGTTCTACTCCCGGTATTTCCTCATCTCCAAAGCCAAAGGGGGGCCTACGCCCCATCCTAGACCTGCGCAGGCTCAACAAGTTCCTGATCAAGGCCCGGTTCCGCATGGTCTCTCTGGGCACCGTCATCCCATTCCTGGATCCGGGGGACTGGTATGCTGCCCTCAACATGAAGGATGCATACTTTCATATCGCCATCCACCCAGCACATGAGCAGTTCCTACACTTCACCCTGGGCCAAGAACATTACCAGTTTGTGATTCTCCCATTCGGTCTAGCCGCGGCCCCAAGAGTGTTCACGACATGCATGGCGGTGGTGACGGCCTTCTTACGGAGGCAGAGAATCTGGGTGTACCCGTACCTCAACGACTGGCTCCTGGCGGGCTGATCCGAGGCAGAAGTGCAGGGCCATGTGGAGGTGGCCCTGAGATTGTTCCGCGAGCTGGGGCTCCTGGTCAACGTCCCCAAGTCCAAGCTCATACCCATGCAGAGAGTGGAATTCATAGGGGCGGTCCTGGACAAGGTGCAGGCCAGGGCAAGCCTTCCGGTATCCTGATTCTGGACTATCCAGCAAGCAGTGGCCTCCCTGCGCCAGTTTCCAATGACAATGGCCAGGTGCTGCCTGCGGCTGCTGGGCCACATGGCAGGCATGCATTCACGTGGTCAGGCATGCCAGACCGAGACTCAGGACTCTGAAGGCGTGACTCGCTCGGGTGTACCGCCCAGGCAGGGACCCCCTGGACTTGGTAGTGACAGCCCCAAGGGACGTGCTGGACTCCCTGCTGTGGTGGCAGTCCCAGCCTGTGGTTTGCGAAGGCATCCCCTTTGCCGCCGCACAACCAGACCTGACGCTGGTGATGGACGTGTCAGACCACAGATGGGGGGCTCACCTGGGGGACCTCATGACGCAGCTCTGACCCCTGCACGCCCCTCACACACATCCAGCCCTCTGCCCTGACCCCTGACCCCTCCTCACACATACCCAGCCCTCTGCCCTCACCCCTGCACCCTCCCCACAACCCCAGCCCTGACTCCTGCACCCCCCACATCCCCAGCCCCACCCTCACCCTGAGCACCAAACGGGAGCTCCTGCACTCCCCCCCCCCACCACATTCCCATCTGCACTCCTCGCGCGAAATGGGAGCTACCCAGGTAAGCGTTCCACACCCAAACCTCCTGCCCCAACCTTGAGCCCCCTCCCTCATTCTAGCTCCTGGCCAGACCCTGCACCCCAACCCCCAGCCTGCTCCTTCACCCCCAGCCCTGTTCTCAGCGCACTCCTAAATCATCTCAGTGCAGAGAGAGGAAGAGAATGGTTAGAACCAGGGAGAAGGTAGGTACCTACTCTATGTGGAGAGGGCCAGGACCCAGCTGGCTTGCAGCAGAATCACCTGATTGGCCAGATCGCTTGATTGCCTGAAGGAACCAACAGAAATGCTTTTAAACACAGCAACAGCATTAAATCAACAACTGCTCAATACTTATTACCACAATTGCAATTGCCCTTGTGTCTGCCTTGTTACCAACCTTGCTCTAATCCTGCTCCTGCTTTGTTCCCAGCCTTGCTCCTGTTCTTCTTGGTTCCTGACTCTGGGTTTGATCCTTGGCTCTGACTCCTGGTTCCTGACCCCCATCTCTGACCCTTGGCTCCGATTCATGTTTCCTAACTTTGGCTCCAACCACAAAGCCTGGCTGCCTGCTGTTTTGTCCATTAGGCCTGGCCATCCACTGGTTTGCCCAGTAGGCCCATCCACCTACACCCAGCTTCTTTTTTCTTCTGTTCTGCCATCACCCACTAAGTTAACTAACTTATACTTATCACTAAATTATAACTATACTAAAACAATTATAAAGACACTAAGAACTGAAGAAAGCCACAGATCCGAAGGGACCAGAACAGTTCACTTCTTTCTTGCACAGCAGTTGGAAGGAACTGAGCTGGTCGAGAGTGCTGTACCCCCTTATAAAGTCTAGCAGTCAAAACGTTTGGAGATGCTAAGGGGAGAGGTAGAAGGGGGTGCACAGATGGTCTAATGGATGCTGCTTGGAGAAGGTTCTACCATTAGGCCCCACAAGGCAGCGCAATACCTATCAATGGGATTATGCAGAGCCACTGGAAGAACTTCAAATCCTTCTTTTCTATGTTTTCCACCTATGCCCCTTACTGAGGGCATTAACTCCTAAGAGCCAAATATATGGCACGTTATGCTGTAAAATTCAAAGGCAATGAGATTAACTCCCTGTTGTCTTTGTCCGTTGAAACAGTCTCTCCACTCCCATTTCAAGGAGTCTCTTCAGTTCTTGTTAACATTATAATTTTGAAGGACACCTTTTCTGTCGTCCTAAACTGAAAATGCTTCTGATAATTGCAAGAGGAAAGTTTCACATCACTTCTCAGATCATCACCACTCTGAGATATTTCTTCAGATGGAATGGTTTGAAAGCTTTTGACTCTGGTCCTCATTTGAATTTGTAAACTGTCAGATGTTAGTGAAAAGATTTATATATGGCCACTAGGGTTCAGGATTAAATTAAAGCTCCACAAATAATTAATAGGTTTAATATGCTGCTTTGGGGACTTTCACAGCAATTAGTTGTCAACTCACCAGAATCCTTGTTGTACTCGCCATTTAAACACTGAAAAGGTGGAGATTACGCTTTTAGAAAACTGGTAGCTAAGCCCTTGTCTAGGTCATCTTTAAAAAACTCAAGAATTCTCTAAATAGATTTTTTTCTGGTGAAATGTTTTTGCATTTATTACCAAGAAGTATTTTAAAAGATGCTGCATTTGTCTTATGTTTTAGATGTAACAGATTTTTCTGGATTTTCATTTTATTATTATGCATTTTGCATATTCAGCCCGCTCAGTGTGTCAGATTTATTAGATTTTTCTAATTCTGATGGGGTCTCTACAGTTCTGGCTCTGAAACCAGGGCCAGCTCCAGTTTCAGCTTTGAGGCCCAAAGGGGTGGATCTGAGTATTACACTTGGTCCTGTGCTGTTCTGATCTTCAGCTCTGGCTTCAGCCTCTGCTCCAGTTTTGGGTCTGTTCTCAGACCCAAAGAGGATTTTTATGTTGTACACCATTCAGCTTCTGAGTGTTCCTTGGATCAGAGTGAGGGTCTCAAGGAAGAGATGGGTTTCATTGGTTCCAAGGTTGGCAGCATCTTCATCTGAAAGGAGAACAGGAGATTATTAGTTTTTCTCCTGATCCTTCTTTACTTTCTCCTCCAAAGACTCCTACAGGGTCTCTATAAAGGCTCTCTCGCCATTTCTCTACACCCTCCAGGTCCACTGCTGTCTTCAGTGCACTCCATCATGGATCCAAGGCCAGATCCAGGACTAGAGGAGGACAGAAGAAGAATGAAGAAACTTGTTTCCCCCTGGTTCATGCTCCCTTTTGCTCTTCTTCCTGCAGGTATGTTCCCAGATCCCAGTTGCTGGGGAGACTGGCAGTCCTGGGCTCCATGGCCTTATTGGATGCTGCCACAGGAATTTTTCAGTTGTCCTCCTTATGGATGAAGAGGTGATGTTTCATCTGCAAAGGATCTAGTAGTGGAAAAATCCTTGGATACAGTTCTAGAGGATCCGTCTGCATGTCAGACAGTGGTGCCTGATATCTGTCTGAAGAGGAAGATGGGGATATAGCTCCACTTTTTGAACAAGAGCATGCTGACACGCACTACAATTCTGATTTGTCACCAGATGAGCTTGTGAGAGTGGCTTCTGCCTCTTCCCATTCTGAGGGTGCTCTGCAGTTCCATGGCCTGCTGGATCATATGGCTTCCACACTGAACTTACCGTCAGTAGCTGTGGAGGAAATCTCCTATCAGGTGTTCAACATTCTTGGGGCTACCTCCAAGAGCAGGATATTGTTATCAATTCTTGATGGTCTACTGCGGCCTTAATGGTCTGCAACCTTGATGGTCTGCTGCAGCTGCAGCCCATTCCTGACTCTTGCCAGCCTATTTCCAAGAGGGTAGACAAATTGTATACCCTTGGAGGGGTTTTCATATTTTCATAAACATGCTATACCTAATTCACTGGTAGTGGGGTTTAAGTCTGGACAAGCACCTTCCATCCCTACAGTTAGAGAAAGGAAGATTTATTCTCGTGGGAGAAAGGTGTTTTCCTCTTCCTCTCTTGATATTAAGGTGCCAAATTATCAAAGAGTTATAGCCCACTATCAATTCCATCTATAGGAAAAGATGGCACTGTTTGTGCAAAATTTGCTGGATTACAAAAGGAAACTGGAAACTGGAATTTTAATGGAGGATCAAAATCAGAATGTAATTTTGTGTTAGCAGGATGCCATTTCCAGTACCAGGTGCTTTCATTAGGCCTATCCATAGCACCAAAAGTATTCACAAAGTTTCTCTCTATGGTAGCTGCTCATTTGAGAAAGCAGGGTATTTTTTGTTTATCCATATTTGGACAATTGGCTGTTGAATGCTACTGTTTGCAACCATCTAGTAAGCCACATTGCCTGTACAACCACTCTTTTTTCAGCCCTGGGGCTGCTTATGAATGTCAAAAAGTCAAATCTCTGTCCAACTCAGATAATTTTATTCATAGATTCCATATTGGACTTGGTGGCAGAAAAAGTCTTTTTACCAGAGAACAGATTTTTTTAAAATAGTGCAATATGTTTTAAACATTCAAATATGTCAAATTCAGAAAGTAATTTTCTTTCTGGGTCTCATGGCAGCTACTACTTACACGACTCTATTTACACATCTGAGAATGGGACCAGTTTTGGATGTGCAGTTTTGGATGTCTCAGGTTCACAAGCCAAACCGGGACAAACTCAAATGTGCTTTGAGACATTCTGGACTTGTTGATATAGTGGTCAGTCAGAGCAAATGTCCTCAGAAGCATCCACTTCAAACCCTCTTCACCATTTGTGAGGGTAAAGCAAATGCATCAAACTGTGGTTGAGATGGGTTGGCAATGCATCTGAGTCATCTTATGGTTCAAAGTCATTGGTCTTCTTAGGAGAGGGGCTTACATATAAACGTCTTGGAGTTAACAGCCATTCTTCTGGCTCTCAGATCATTCCTCCCGTACATACACAGGAAGATTGTTGAAGTAGTGATGGACAATACATCCTCTATAGATTACATCAACAAACGGGAGTGCTCATTCTGGTCAGCTGTGGTGCAGACAATCAGACTTGGGACTGGTGCATCCTCCCCTACCTTTACCCAGTGGCCCTGCATTTAGCAGGACAGAACAACATGATTGCAGATCATCTCAGTAGGGACAGCTGTCAAATAAAGGATCAGGTTACCCACTGTGATATGTTCATTACGAGCTTTAACAGAAAATGTCATCTTTTCTCTTTGAGAGCAGGAAGAGACAGTCAATCCATCTTGATGCTTTTCTTCTATACTGGGGAAGCTTTCTGTATGTTTTTTTTCCCCTTTCTGTTGATCCAGAAAGTGGCCAGCAAGATTCTTCAAGACAGAGCAAGGATAACTCTGATCGCCTTGGGTTGGTCACATCAGTAGTGGTTTATGGATCTGCTTCAGCTGCACAATGGGATCCTCATTATGTCTTCCTCTTCATCCAGATCTGCAGTCCCTTCACCTGGCAGCTTGGGCACTTGCACTTCGACACAGTCTACTCTTGAACATGCACATTCCTCCTTGGTACAGAATGTGCTACTTAATTCTAGAAAACAGTCTACCAGAAAGTGTTATTTTTTTAATGGTCCAGATTTGTGTACTGGATGCAGAGAAAATCCAATTCTCATGTCTCAACTTCCAGACTTCATATTTTAGGATATTTAATTTATTTACTTCTGAGAGGTTATCTAACTCATCTTTGAAAGGTCATTTGGCAAGTATTTCAGTTTACCATTTTTTGATGGTGTATCGTTATTCTTGCGTAACATGGTTAAAAAGTTTATGAAGGGATTATCTAATATATATCCCCCTCTGATGGCATATGTTCCCAGGATAGGCCTTCAGTGGTAAGTCAGATGGAGAAGTAACTATCAGAATCAGACACGATCTGATGAAAAATACTAGCATTTGAAACAAAACAAACTGACTCAGAATCTAGAGCAAGGACAGCAGGACAGAAAAATAACAGAGCACTATTCTAATTTAGGGGTCTAATTTAGAAACCAGAGAAACATAAAGCAACCACTGGGATGAAGAAGACTCTTCTGGTACACCCTGAAAGACGGGCAGGATTTGAACTGTCAGGGAGAGAGTTCTGTGGTGGAACATAGTAAGGGAAATAAGAGACTTAAAAGGGCAAGCCTGAAGAAGGTGGAAATTGATTTAAATTTATACTTTTATGCTAGGATTTTGTTAGGGCCTTCCAGGGGAGTGCCCTACTCTAGGGATAATACCCCCTTTTTCTTTTTTTCAGTAAGTTCATTCCCTTGTTTTCCATGAGTTGCCCTGTGTAACCTTTGGTTGTCCTATGATATCTATTCTGCCTAGTAACAGAGAGAGAGAGACCCTACCCTTTTTGGTGCCATGCGCAGCCCAAGAAGTGGGCCGGATTCAAAAGTCAGTTGGCTGTCAGTTCGTAGATCACTGCTCAGAGACAGCTTGGGCGGAGCAATCAAGATGCTGCTATCTATTCCACCACTTCAGAGGCAGACTAGGCCCTTAGATTCATAGATTCATAGATACTAAGGTCAAAAGGGACCATTCTGATCATCTAGTCCAACCTCCTGCACAACACAGGCCACAGAATCTCACCCATCCACTCCTATGAAAAACCTCACCTATGTCTGAGCTATTGAAGTCCTCAAATTGTGGTTTAAAGACTTCAAGGAGCAGAGAAGCCTCCCTCAAGTGACTCGTGCCCCATGCTACAGAGGAAGGCAAAAAACCTCCAGGGCCTCTCCAATCTGCCCTGGAGGAAAATTCCTTCCCGACCCCAAATATGGTGATCAGCTAAACCCTGAGCATATGGGCAAGATTCACCAGCCAGATACTACAGAAAATTCTTTCCTGGGTAACTCAGATCCCATCCATCTAATATCCCATCTCAGGGGATTTGGCCTATTTACCCTGAATATTTAAAGATCAATTACTTACCAAAATCCCATTATCCCATCATACCATCTCCTCCATAAACTTATCGAGTAGAATCTTAAAACCAGATAGATCTTTTGCCCCCACTGCTTCTCTTGGAAGGCTATTCCAAAACTTCACTCCTCTGATGGTAAGAAACCTTCGTCTAATTTCAAGTCTAAATTTCCTGGTGGCCAGTTTATACCCATTTGTTCTTGTGTCCACATTGGTGCTGAGCTGAAATAATTCCTCTCCCTCTCCTGTATTTATCCCTCTGATATATTTATAGAGAGCAATCATATCTCCCCTCAACCTTCTTTTAGTTAGGCTAAACAAGCCAAGCTCCTTAAGTCTCCTTTCATAAGACAAGTTTTCCATTCCTCGGATCATCCTAGTAGCCCTTCTCTGTACCTGTTCCAGTTTGAATTCATCCTTTTTAAACATGGGAGACCAGAACTGCACACAGTATTCTAGGTGAGGTCTCACCAGTGCCTTGTATAATGGTATTAAAACCTCCTTATCCCTACTGGAAATGCCTCTCCTGATGCATCCCAAAACCGCATTAGCTTTTTTCACAGCCATATCACATTGGCAGCTCATAGTCATCCTATGATCAACGAATACTCCAAGGTCCTTCTCCTCTTCCGTTACTTCTAATTGATGCGTCCCCAACTTATAACTAAAATTCTTGTTATTAATTCTTAAATGCATAACCTCCTTACACTTCTCACTATTAAATTTCATCCTATTACTATTACTCCAGTTTACAAGGTCATCCAGATCCTCCTGTATAATATCCCGATCCTTCTCTGAATTGGCAATATGTCCCAGCTTTGTATCATCTGCAAACTTTGTTAGCACACTCCCACTTTTTGTGCCAAGGTCAGTAATAAAAAGATTAAATAAGATTGGTCCCAAAACTGATCCCTGAGTAACTCCACTGGTAACTTCCCTCCAGCCTGACAGTTCGCCTTTCAGTAGGACCCGTTGCAGTCTCCCCTTTAACCAATTCCTTATCCACCTTTTGATGTTCATATTGATCCCCATCTTCTCCAATTTAACTAATAATTCCCCATGTGGCACGGTATCAAATGCCTTACTGAAATCTAGGTAAATTAGATCCACTGCATTTCCTTTATCTAAAAAATCTGTTACTTTTTCAAAAAAGGAGATTAGGTTGGTTTGGCACGATCTACCTTTTGTAAAACCATGTTGTATTTTGTCCCATTTACCATTGACTTCAATGTCCTTAACTAATTTCTCCTTCAAAATTTTTTCCAGGACCTTGCATACTACAGATGTCAAACTAACTGGCCTGTAGTTACTCGGATCACTTTTTTTTTCCTTTCTTAAAAATAGGAACTATATTAGCAATTCTCCAATCATTCGGTACTACTCCTGAGTTTACAGATTCATTAAAAATTCTTGCTAATGGGCTTGCAATTTCAGGTGCCCATTCCTTTAATATTCTTGGATGAAGATTATCTGGGCCCCCGATTTAGTCCCATTAAGCTGTTTGAGTTTCGCTTCTACCTCAGATATGGTAATTATCTACCTCCATATCCTTATTCCCATTTGTCATGCTACCATTATCCCTAAGATCCTCTTTAACCTTATTAAAGACTGAGGCAAAGTATTTGTTTAGATATTGGGCCATGCCTAGATTATCTTTAACCTCCACTCCATCCTCAGTGTTTAGCGGCCCCACTTCTTCTTTCTTAGTTTTCTTCTTATTTATATGGCTATAGAATCTGGAACTGATGGCCCAGCAGCAGGAGTTTCAAAAGGAAAGCAGAAAGTGCGAGCCCTATGCCCCCAGGGTGGTCCAACGGGTCATGCTTCCACCAAGGGGGTTCTCCCGTCAGTGCCAGTGAAGCTAATCAAGAAGGAGAAAGACGATGACCCAGAAGCCTTCTTGAGTGGGTGGCAGTAGCAGGCTGGTAGCCCCCAAAACAATAGGCTTTGATTCTGGACCCTTATTTCATGAGTCCAGTGCATGTGGCCTGTTGTGATCTGGACTTGGAGAGGGAAAAGGACTACAAACAAGTAAAGTCTGCCATTTTGGAATTCTTGGATATTTCCAAAGAGACCCACCATCAACAGTTTAGGGCTGAGATCTACCCCAAAGGGGCAAGACTTCGTTGTAGCACAACTCTTGAGAGAACAATGTTGGAAGTGGCTCCATTTGGAGGAATGATCAGGGCCCTAAGTGGCCGAGGCCACTGTGACAGAATAATTTCTAAAGATACTACCCACAAAAGGCAGGGAGTGGGTACAATGGCAGCGCCCAGGAATGTTATCAGAAGCCATAAGACTAATGAAGTATTTTGTAGAAGCCAAAGGATCACTAGAGGCAGAATCACCCAAGCATCAGCAAGGCCTGGGACAGAATGGAAAGTGACCGGGGAGGATGAGCCAGAATAATTAATAATCTTTCTGAGGGGCCCAACCCTGAAGGAGTCCTTCCAGATGGTCAGATCACCCCTTAAACCAGGCAGGCCAGGCAGTCGGGCACAGATATAACATTGTCAGTGGGCTGGCCAGGCATCTCAAAGGGACTCACAGACCAGGGTCCAACTCACCCTCACCTAGGAAAGGTGCTAGCCCACTAACATGCTATTCCTGTGGACAGACAGACAAAGTGGGAATGCCCTCTTATGGAACGTGAATATGCTCAGGGATGGATGGCAGAAATCTGGGCATGGAAAAACACTTTCCATAAGTTGATGGTACTGGTGAGGGTCCAAGGGAAGATGGTTAAAGGACTCTTGGATTCTGGCTACAGTCGGACAGTAGTTCAGGCCTCCATTGCATGGGGTGACACCATTCGTAAGAATACGATCCACCTGAAAGTTATACATGGTGATGTCAAAACATACCCGACCTAGCGTCTAAAACTGACAATGGGAGCCCATGCTGCAGTGATAACAGAGTCCTAGCTGAAAAATTGGCCTATCCCATAATTACAGGCCAGGACTGGCTCTTTTTCTGGCAAGTCATTAATGCACAAGCCTGGGTAGTGAGTGAGAATGCAGGGCCATTGTACAGCCAGTGCCCCAGAGCTTGGTGAGCCTTGGGGAAGCTGACGACCCTGAAGGAATGTCCTGAGCAATGTGGCCACTGACTCCCCCAGGGAAAAAAGAGGTAACCAGTCGGGACTGGAAACCCTCCTAGAGAGTGGAAATTTTGTCCAAGAACAGTGCAACAACCCTACATTGAGCCATGCATATGAACAACTGGGCTCCATAAAAGACAAGGTAACAGAGCCTCACAGGGTGAGCAATATTTGCACTTTTCACTCAAGAAAGAGCGCTTGTATCAAATTGAAAGGGATAAAATAACTGGGGTGGTGTGGGCCAAGTTACTGGTGCCGCATGGGTACCACTGGGCTGTATTGCAGCTTACGCACGATATCTCATGTGCTGGACACCTGGGGAGAGAGAAGACATTGTTTTGGATATTAGCCCAATTTTACTGGCCAGGCATGTATCATGAGGTGAGAGAATGTGGTTCCTCCTGCTCAGACTATCAGCTAGCCAGAAGCAAAGGGATCCTTAAGGCATCCTTAGTTTCTCTGCCCTTGATTGAGACACCCTTCAAGAGTGGACATGGCTGGGCCCCTACACTGGGGCATCAATACACATTAGTGATTGTTGACTATGCAACCAGGTACCTGGAGGCTGTTCCTCTGCTCTTCTCAAAAGCTATGGGGATATCTCCAGAGTTCTTGAAGCTCTTCTCACATATGGGATTTCCTCACAAAATATTAAAAGATCAAGGGACTAACTTCACCTCCCCTCTGAAGGTCAGGACCCTGAAAAACTCAGCATATGACCCACAGACCGACAACCTAATTAAGCAGTTTAATAAGATGTTGAGACACTTTGTCAGTAACAATCCCAAACAGTGGGACTGGCTACTCCCACCACTCCTGTTTGCCATAAGGAAGATCTCACAAGCCTCTACAGGGTTCCTTGCATTTGAGTTGCTTTATGGTGACCAACCATGAGTAATCTTGAACATGTTGCAAGAAGGCTGGGAGGAACAAGATGGGGGGGGGGCTTTAAGTGCAACCCAGTATTTCTTACAATTAAGGGAACAACTCATAAATATATGTCTATTTGCCAGAGAGAATTTCAGAAAGGCCCAACACACACAGGAAAGAAATAATAGAGGAGCACGACTACGGACTTTCCACATGGCTGACCATATCCTTCAGCTACTACTCTCAGCTGAATCTAAATTAATGGCTGGATGGCAGGGTCCATTTGAAGTGGTCCGGCAGATGGGGCATATGGACTATGAGATAAGACTACCTGGAAGAAGAAAGGAAACAAAGATCTATCATAAAAAGAAAAGGAGTACTTGTGGCACCTTAGAGACTAACAAATTTATTAGAGCATAAGCTTTCGTGAGCTACGTGAGCTGTAGCTCACGAAAGCTTATGCTCTAATAAATTTGTTAGTCTCTAAGGTGCCACAAGTACTCCTTTTCTTTTTGCGAATACAGATTAACACGGCTGCTACTCTGAAACCAAAGATCTATCATGTGAATCTTCTCAAATCCTGGAAGACATGGGAAGCTCTGCTGCTAATTCCCTCCCCAACAGGCCCTGAATTAGGGCCCCAAGTACCTAGCAGCCAAGAACCAACACCAAGGGGTGAGGGGCTCTCCCCGTGCAAAGGAAGCAGCTTCTCCAATTGATCAAGGACTTTGGAACAGTATTCTCCACCTTCTCAGGGAGAACGCAGTTGATCCAACATCACCTAGAAACCACCCCATGCCAGCTAATCAGTGAGAACCCTAAACCATTCTCTCAGAGGATGTGGGATACAGTCTGAAAGGAAGTGCGAGTGATGCCAGAGATGGGAGTAATTGTAAATCCAAAAGTGAATGAAGGAACCTCACCAAACAGTTTGGTTCGGTTCTGCATTAGCTTTAGGAAGGTTAATTCCATCTTGAAATTTGACACATACCCAATGCCAATGGTAGATGAGTTACTAGAGTGACTGGGACCAGCAAAATGCCTGAGACTGTCAACGTAATAAAAGGTTACTGGCAAAACCCTTTATCCCATTGTTTGAAAAAGAAAACAGCTTTCTTCACTCCTTTCAGACACTTCCAATTCAAGACTATGCCTTTCAACCTGCACAGAGCTGCCAAGACTTTCCAACAGATCATGAATAGGATCCGCAGCCCCCACCATCAATATGCCACAGCCTACATGGACAACTTTGTCATCTATATTTCTACCTGGGAAGACCACATGCAGCAAGTAAAGATGGTGTGAAAAGCCCTGGAAATGGAACTAATAGCCAACTCTACAAAATGTAAGTTAGCCATAGAGAAAGTAATCTATTTGGGGAACTGTGTAGGAGGCACCCTTATGAAACCAGTGATCAACAAGGTACAGGCCTTAAATTATATTCCCCACATGAGGCAAATGAGGCATTTTCTTGGCTTTGCAGGATATTATTGGATATAGTTTCACCTCAATCGCAGGCCCTTCTTATGGACCTCAAAAAAGGCAACAACTCAAAGGGTATGTCTACACTTAACAGGGATCAACGCTGTGGCGTTCGATCCACTGGGGGTCAATTTAGTGGGTTTAGTGAAGACCCACTAAATCAACTGCAGATCGCTCTCCCGTAGACTCCAGTACTCCACCGGAACGAGAAGCATAAGGTAAGTCGACAGGAGAGTTTCTCCCATCGACCCAGCACAGTGTAGACACTGCAATAAGTCGACCTAAGCTACATTGAGTCCAGCTACATTATTCATATAGCTGGAGTTGTGTAACTTAGGTTGACATAACCCTGGAGTGTAGACCAGGCTTAAGAAGATCCAATGTGATGAGAAATACAAGGAACCTTTTAGTAAATTGAAAATGTGCTCTTCAGCCTCAATTTTTCCTGGGGGTTCATACTGCACACAGATGCCTCAGACGTTGGACTCAGCGCAGTACTCTCGCAAGACTTCAGAGGAGGAGAATACCCAGTCCTATACTTGTGTAGAAGCTGTTTCCTAGAGAAAAGGCTTACTCAATTATTGAAAAGGAGAAATTAGTGATTAAATGGGCCATGGTTTCCTTCAGGTATTACCTGTTCAATAGCTCTTTCTCCCTCATCACAGATCATACTCCCCTATACTGGATTCACACCATGAAAGGCATAAACGCACATATAATGAAATGGTACATTGCACTACAACCTGATAGTTCCAGGTACAACATTAGGCAGGAAAGGACCATGCTAATGCTGGTTTCTTTTCATGGGAGATCAGGGATGGAGACAACCACCCCAGAATGTCTTTTCCAGCTTAAGGGGTGGAGTATGTGAAGGGAAACGTCCTTACTCTGGTGGAGAGAATACTAATGAGCTCTTCTGGGCCTTTTCAGCTCTAACAAGGCACCACCTGCAAGGCTTGTTCCACCCAGAAGGGGCTGGCTTAAAAACAGAAACCCTGCCATAGGAAGGGGAAGTGAATGGGAGGAGGACTGCTCCACCTCAGAGACTGCTGACAGCAGAGACCCACCAGCCAAGGGAGAGACAGCAGCAGAGCTCATTGCTCCCGAAGCTGCACCACAGTACAAACCAAGAGGAGGAGCTCAAGGTAGACCCCATTAAAAGACAATAAACCCACTGACAGACTAAGCCCAAAGGGTGGAATCCAGGAAGACTGCCCGACAGTCAGCCTCTTTGCCTTTCTTTGTTTTCATACAGAGTCCCTCAGAGAGAGTTTCTTTCTCATAAGGGAAAGAAAGGGGAGAGGACTTTTCTTTTATCTCTTTTATTTAGAGAAGCCCTCGTGTACTACAAACTGAGGGGAAGAACATTATAAACAACTGGAAGCAGGATCTTGAGGGAGCCCCTACTCCCCCCCATTCTTATCTAGTCTGTTGCACTCAACCACCTGCATGGCAGGTCTCTTAAAACTATTGCTTTCTAAGTGTCTCCCTTTCAAAAATGGTTGCGGTTATTTTTCTCTAGCTGTATTAGAGGCATTTATCTAATTTTAATTTCATTGTACTACCGGTCATCATATCTAATTTCTCTAGGGGTCTGATCCAGCAAAGTGCTAAATGTCTTTTCCTGAGAGGTGCTGACCATTTCCATTTATATTCTCTATGGAAGACAATCCAGCCATCTCATGGCACTTTCTGTGTTCTGTTTTGAAACCTGCTAGAAGAGCAGGGTATATATGAAGCTAGGCTTTGCACATTGTGTAAGGTAGTCATTTGGACCTCACTGTGCCTGTTTGGTTCCTTCATATTATGCTTGTTGTGTAAATACCAAAACACACAAGGCTTTTCAGAGTCTTTGGGGTGATATGCAGCACCTTGGAATTGGGACTATTTGGGGAGCAGCACCTTTAACACCTTGGACATAAGGCAGCAATTGTCCCTAACCTCATTCAGGGTATGCAATGTTGAGGAGAGGGACAAGAAATTTTTTTTCACTGCTAAAATTAACTTGACAGGTTGTTTCATTATTTGTAGCTGTCTCATAATGGCTGCCAGCACTCCTTATTGAGTTCTTTGCATTTCTTTAAATAATCTTTTGTTGGAGGATTGATGAGATTTTACCTTTTGAATCGTTTGTTTTAGTGATATGCTTATGTATTTTATGCAACTGTTTGTTTGATTTTATGTTACCTATAATTTTGCTTGTATATAAAGGGGAAAAAGGAGGGAGAGAGAGAGAGAAAACCCAATTTAATCTGCCTTCAAATTGATATATTAAAGGAAGAAGGGGAAGTCAAGGAATTATATTCTGTCCTGATGAGATAACAAAACTGTGTAATGGTGGCAGTGTAAAAAAATTAATACAAGTGTGTTGGGGCATTTTTTTTAACGGTGATATCCAGTATTTTGAAGTGACAAACACATTAAGAAATTTCTAGTTATGCTAACTGCTCTATCTTTGCTTTTTTGGCAAATAAAAAAAATGGAATCTAAGGCATTTGTTTCTGCTACAGAGAAATTTTGGAACTCTATGAATGATGCCACAATGGACATAAGTAAAAAATGCCTGCCCAAATGTTAAAATCACAATCAAAATTCTGCTCAGGTATGTAACAGTATTATTCTAAAAGCATAAAATGTATTGAAACATATTTTGGAAGTTTTACAAATTACTCTTATCTCTCAGAATATATCACCAAGCTGTATTACATTTTAAGTCTCTTGAACCTGTTCATGGTGCATGTAATTTTCAAACTGCCCACAATGCAGTACTTATATCATAAATAATTAAGAACATAAGAACTTTTAGGAATGGAGAGGCCATTTGGTCCAATCTACCTGCATTTTTGGTTCAGTTGAATCCCATCATTCTGCTTCTTTTCCACTACACTCTACTATCAATGTCATCTCTAGAAACAGATCAAGTTGTGTCTTGAATTCTCTGCTTCAGCTGCCCTAGTCCAACGTTTCTCAAATGCAGCTACTGTGGCTGCATGCAGCTGCCTTCTGGGTGGTGATGGAGTAGGGGGGGATGCATCGGCCCCTCCCATTCCCTCCTTGTTGCTCCTGGATGTGCTGCCCTGCACCACCTCTGGAGGAGCAAGGTGAGTTCTTGACCCACCTTGGGAGGAGAGGGTTTTGGCAGCAGGCTCCAGCGATGGGACTTCAGGAGCCTGGCTGTGCGGCTCCAGGCTATGACCATGGGGCAGTGTGTACTGACCGCCCCAGCTCCAGCCACCTGGCCCTGGCCTCCAGCTGCGGGGCTTCAGCCTCCGGCCTGATTCCAGATGTGTGGCAGCAGGCGCTGGCTCCAGTCCTGGGCTCTGGCCATGTAGTGGCAGGTGCTGGCCACAGGCACTGACCCCCAGCCACACGGCAGCGGGCACCAACCCCTGGCTCTGGCCATGGAGCAGGAGGTGCTGACCACAGCTCCGGAGTTCGTCAGCCTCTGGCCCCCAGTTCCAGCCATCTGGTAGCAGACGCTGGCCCTGGCCCCAGCCCACCCGATGGCCCCAGCCCCTAGCATTGATTCCCGGCCCCAGCTGCACGGCAGCAAGCACCGACCCACAGTTCCGGCTGCATGGCCCCAGCCCCTGACACTGATCCCCTGCCCCAGCTGCATGGCAGCAACTCTATTCAACTCTATTCCTGGGATTCTGGCCACACAGTAGTGAGAGCTGGCCCTGTGTGCCGATCTCTGGCTCTGACCACACTGCAGCGAGTGCTGGCTCCAGTCACACTGCGGTGGGCACTGACTCTTGGCTCCAGCAATGCAGCCCCAGGCTCCGGCATCTGGCTCTGGCATCCAGTTCCGGGTTCTGGCTGTGCGGCAGCAGGCACTGGCCCCGGGCACTGACCTGCTGCGCGGCAGTGGGCTCTGATTCCTAGCTCCAGTCATGCAGTTCCTGTCCCCAGTTCCAGGCTCCGGCTGCAGGCACTGAGCCCTGGCCGCGTGGCAGCAGATACCAGGCTCTGGCTCTGGCCATGCGACAGTGGGACACATCACCCATCGCCCCGCTGCCTCCCACAGCCCCACATCCATCCCCTACATTGCTCCAGGTCTCAGCTGCCTCCCCCGGCCCTGCATTCCTCCCACCATCGCCTCTGGCCCCTGCTGCCTCCCCCTTCAGCCTCCCCATCAAGAGCTTAATGAGTCCTGGGGCTTGCTGAAAAAGGTGATATTAACAAACATGCAAGTATCACTTTTTACAGTAGACTTACTAGCTATCTGTGAAAAGTGATTTTTGTATGTTTGTTAATATCACATCACTTTTCATAGCCTCCCAGGTAGCTACTAAATATGCTGTGATATTAACAAATATACAGGTATCAGTCCTGAAGGGGGAGGCAGCATTATTTTATTGAGTCTGCCAAACCTCCCTACAAATATAAATTACAATGATTTGGATGTGTATCTGTGCATATTTAATTGTTTTTCCTAAAGTTAATTAAGTATTTTAGGGAAAAGTGTCAGTGTGGCCACTAGTGAAAGTTTGTGGCCGCAGTCTGAAGCCACCAAAAGATTTGTTGTGAGAACCCCTACCCTAGACACTTATCCATATGTAACCCTTCTATTATATAGTTTTGGCCCAAATTCCTTATCAACTTTGCTTTCTAATTTTTAGAATAATTATTTTAGATTATATCTGCTAACACAACCTAATGCTCTCTTTTGGATTTTTTAGTGCTGCTGGACATTGGGCTGATGGCTTCGATGGGGCATATTCTGAACTCAGTTACACCCAAGGAACCACACAGAATTTGCCAGTGTCAATGAGGGCACAATTTGGTCCAATGATATTTCCACACTGGTCCTCTATTTCTTTCTTGATCAGTCTCCTGGATGGTATTTTCACTTAGCACATAGCCTGGGGAAAATAAAATCTAAGGACTAATTATGTAACATTTGTTTACACTGAGTCATGTTTGCCATCTGCTGGTTCAATCACCTAAACAATCCAAATTCTTAAAAATCTGGTTGTTCATTAGCATTTGCTCTGCTTTCAATCTTATTATCTGCAAACATGCACATTTTGGCCTTGATGTTGCAATGAGCACCACACAGACAGACCTCTGAGCCTGTGTGGAACCCCACTGACTTCAAGAGAGCTCAGCACAAGTGGAAGAGCCTGCCACTGCAGAGTTTATTGCAGGGTCTGAGCCTTTGTTTTCAGTACCTTCATACACACCAGGTGCCGTATTAGCCACCCACATAGAGGCAATCCCATTATCTGATGGAACTAAGGGCTATATTTGGCTAGCCATGTAATGGACAGAAAGCCTAGATTTAGATGCTGGAATATGGGAAATGGGGGTTACTCCATTTATAATTAATGTCACTGTTGGAACTGGATGACTAAGGTGTTCGGTAATAAGCTCTGCATTTTATTCTCTCTACTTTAAATTGATGGTTCAAATGTGACCCAGATCAGTTGTGACGAAGGGCTCAAATGGTAAAGCTTAATTCACATATTTGTTTGTTTATACAAAAATAAACTTTAATGGAAACACTGACATGCGTAAAGGCTTGCAGAATCAGGTCCTAAAATTTATGTTGTTTATATCAAACAATGGTATGTATTCAGTTAGGAAAGCAAGAGCTATAGAGAAGTCTCACCTAATAATTAGATGTCCTGTTACGTGTTCTGCTACCATTCTAGGGGAAAACATCAATCATTTCCCATACTAAAAAATTTAAAATATGTAAGATTCATTATCTGGATAGAAACTGGTTTTTATTTGTTTAAATATGCTATGAACAGCTATATTTGCAGCATTATGGGTGGGCTGTGATTCCAAATGGTATATTTTTACAGTTATAAACTTTACTTCATTTTTTAAAAGTTGCAATGTAATTAACTAAAACATATGAAATAAAACAGTTTTATGATCTGCTATATATGGGGGAAAAAGATGGCTCCCTAAAAGAGCAGTATTCCCCACCAAGGACTTAATCCAACTTCTTTTCAAATCAACAGGTAAATTTGATTTTGACTTTAACGGAACCTGGATAAGACATGAGTATTTAATATAGTCTCCTTCAACATACTTTCTTAATCTCTTGCCTACCATGGTATGTTATTTTTGGTTGTTAACTAAGGCCTTGACTCTGCAAACACTTACATGTATGCATTAATTTACTCATGAGTTTACTGGATCAGGGATTAATTTATTACCTGATCCTGCACCCACTGTTAATGGGTGCTTTGCCATTCCCTTCAATAAGGCAGGGCTTCTAAGGGGCATTGTCTTATTTGCCTGTAACACCTGTGTTGCTACAGAAATAATAAATACTAAAGGTAATCTACTAAATCAGGTGGGGGTGAAAAGGCTATTAATTGGCTTTTCACATATAACCAGTATCAAATAGTGCATTAGACAAGGATGAGCTAATGACTTGGGCAAGAAAGCAGCTTTTCCACATAACTCATAAAACCCACTGGAGTTGTGGAGAAAAATTACTCTAGCTGCCCAGGCGGGAGAAAAAAAAATCATCATCATGGAAGAAGCTTCACATTAAAAACACTCAGTGTCAGCATCACTCGTACCAGGCCGGGGGAAGATCAAGTCTAAAGGGGGGCCCAGGTCCATCAGTGTTCCCCCTCTTTTGACAAACGCAGCGGACGCCTGCTGCCTCAATGAGTGAAATCCTGACCCCAAGGAAGTCAGTGGGAGTTTTGCCATTGATTATTTATCCTGCCCCGCATCTGCAGGGGTCTGCCGCGTGGCTCAGAGCTACAGTGTCCCCCCTCCCGCATGGGCTCATGTCTGAATCCCAGCGACCCCGCTGCCTGCGTGGTCTGGTGCCTGGCAGGGAGCTGGATGTTGCCACTCCCACCCCAACTCGGGCGCTCCTTACCGTCGGTCCCATTGGCAACCCTGAGCCCCTCTCCCCACACAAGCGACGCAGCCCCGCCCCTAGGGGGATGGTCACTCCGCCCTCGGCCTCAGCAGCACCTCGTCCCCCGCACTCCAAACTCCAGGACTCACCCAGCTGCAGTTATTCCGAGGCCACAGCAAGAACCACCGCCCCTTCCCCTGACCGAGCTGTAGCGGGAACACCTGCTTCTATCACCCCCGGTCGCGGTCACCATACAGAGCCGCTGCCTAGCGCTGTGTGCGACCCCTCCCCCCTTGCACGCGCAGCGCCTTGTCTTCAGCAGCCGTTAGCGGTCCCGCCGCGCGTGGCCCCGCAGTGGAACGCGAGAAGCTCTTGCTCGCGGGGCGGGGCGAGCGGCTGAGGGGACAGAATCCCCAGCGCAGCATTAGTAGCGGTAGCAGCGGGGCGAGGGCGCGGGGACTGGGATCCGGGAAGGGGGTGGGACCAAACCCAGCCAGCCACTCAGAGAGAGAGATCTGTGTCTCCCCAGCAACGGGCCTGGCTGGCCAGGGCTGCGCCTCCTCCCTCCATCCCTCCCTGCTGGTCATTATCTCTTCTCCCCCCGCCCCCCCCATAGGTTCTGGGGCTGAGCCAGCCCCCCTCACTCACCCTGCAGGCTGGCATTTGGTGTGTGTGTGGGAAGGTCTTTTATTGGCCTAATTTCCTCCCTCCTAGTCCCCCCCCCCCGTTTTTCTGCCACACTCCACCCAGAATTGAGCTAGTGTAACTAGGAGGTGATTCTCCTTCTCCCTCCTGCTGCTGTTCTGTAGGGGCTGCAGGGATCTCCTCTCTGCCCAGATTTGAGGCAGGGCTTGAGGCAAGGAGGAGATTATTTGATCGAGGGAGGGGAATTTTTTGAAGGGGTTTAGCTATATCTATAGTATTTTGCGAGGGGGGAGGGAGTGTTTGGTTACTGACCATGGGGAAGGACCAGGAACTGCTGGAAGCTGCTCGCACTGGGAATGTGGCTCTCGTGGAAAAACTCCTGTCGGGGAGGAAAGGAGGGATCCTGGGCAGTGGATCTGGAGCTATTCCCCTATCCAGCTTACTGAGGTAGGGACATGATTCCCTAGCAGCTGCTAGGGATATTAACCTCCTCCTCCTCCCCATCATCACTTCCCTCATCCTCGTGCCTGTATTCTTCATAGTAACCATAAATTGTTCACTCTCGCTAACAAGTACAATGTGTCAGTGTTTAAAGTCACAGCCATTCATTATATTAATGTGGTAATTTTAAATTCCCTGCCTTCAATGTGTAGGCAGGGTACTTGTTTCTGCTATATTACTAGCATTGGTGCAGAATTTAGGCATTTAGGGTGGATTGCTTTGCACAATGGTGTAGTCACTCTCACATTTCCTTTAGAATGTTATCTTTTCTTCTTTGAATGCTTTTTTAATATGTGATCCAGTTGTTAATGACAGAGAAGCTATTGTGTGTTTGTAGTTATATGGAAAAACCCACAACTTCCCCCCACACTCTCCCCCATAGTTAATACTGTCACTTGCAGAAGAAATTAACCCTCCCATGATAATGAGTCTATAAAATGAAGAAAAGGAACCTTTTGATGAGGTCTTCAACACACAGTAGGTGTAAAACTTATGAAGCAGGTTAGGTAATAGCAGTGGTACTTTCAAGGTATCTGGATTTAGATGAGTAAAATTGGGATACTGGTCATATCTAGGTGAAAGGAGTCAACTTTAGCCTTTAGTCATATGTCATGCAGTATGTAACAGGGCTTTTGATGTTAAGTTTCATCATGTTGCAAGTGAGAAGTGCATTATCACAAGCATTTATGACATCTGACATTTTTCAAATAAGAAAAGGTCTGCAGCACACAATCTGCTGCCAGTGCTATACACTACACTAGACACAGCACAGCAAGATAGAATGAATTGAAACCCTGTTGACCTAAAACTTGAACTAATCATTAAATGTGCTCTACTAGAAGAAAAGAAAGAGACCCAGATTAATGGAAATTCTTTAAATGAAAGGCAAGAAAGGTTAACTCATATGAGATTCTATTGTCAGTACATCTCTATTTTCCAGGGCCCAGGCCACTTTATTTATATTACATGTGATAGTCTCCATAGTAGGAATTGAAATATTCCTGTCAAATTATACCAATTTAACTCTATTTTAAATTTATTTTAAAATTGTTATCGCAATAAACAACAGTTTAGATACCCTCAAAGTTCTGTGATGTCATAGTGGCCACAGCACAATTAACTTTTATTTAATTACTACTATGTTGGCCAAAGTTAAAATACATTTGTACAATTACTTTTGATACTGTAATTGAATAGCCTGCTTAGCAAGAAAAATGTGAGATAATTGGTTGAATTTAAATGATAAGAATCACTTATTAAAATGTTATACATATTTCTTTGTAACAACATCATTTTTACCAGAATGAAGTTTATTTCAGTGCAATGATTATCCATTCATGAACCACTTCAACTAGATATATTTATATAGTTAATTATTTTAGAGCTTTCCCCTCTGCACTGCTGTTGCACTGTTACTTTCTTATTGTAAATCACAAGTCCTATAAATCTCTGCAGGAAAGTGTGTTTGTTTTTGTTTTTTCTGATTATAGAAAATGAGTATATTAGGTGCATTTACAAAGTGGTTTGTGTAATATACAACGGATATAATAGAAAACTGCTTAATGGGTTATGGTAGTCATTGATTATTAGTGACAAAGTAAACATTTCATAAAATATAAAGGCAGATATGTTCTTTTTCTACAGTAGGCACCTTGGTTTGTTTTACTGTAATGAAAAGAAAACTAGTATATTATTGTGACTATGAAACTTCTAATGTTATGTCTCAAAACAAAGCAATGGATAAGCTTTTCAAACCTTTAAAAAACAAATAAATGTAAACAGGAAACTTTAAGCAATTTCAGAAATAAAAATACAACATACAACAATTTTAAAGAAAAATTATGAAAGAATTGGATAGTGAACTGATAGATACAAGTGCAAATCTATGGACTCGATCCTGCAATCACTTACTACTCGGTGTAGCATTTTCTACAGTGAATAGTACTATGACGTTGTCACCTGGACTACTCATAGTAGTAAGTAGAGCTGAGCAAAATTTTTCAACCAAAACTTTTTTTTGGTGAAAAAGATAGATTTGGTAACACAAAAACATTTTACAAATTTGTATCAATTTTTCCACAACGTTTTGGTTTTTAAAAAAAACCCAACAAAAACATTATTAACTTTTTTTATTTCAACTTTTTTTTAAATGTTTCAGTTTTTTAATTCTAAATGCCTTTTTGTTTACATTTTTATTTTAGAAAAAATTAAAGTGTAAAAAATGCTCCAAATCAAAATAAAATATTTCAGGTCAAATGAAATGTTTTGTTTGACACAAAAATATTTTTTTACAACTTTTCAATTTGCCAAAAGTTTAAAAAAAATGTTATTTTTGGTTCAGCTCAAAATATTTGCCCCCCAGTTATGTCTTGAGGTAACTACAAGACTGATCATTAAGGGATTGAGGGGGGTGTGTGTGTGAGAATGATTACTTTTTTTATTGATTTTTTTCATAGAGAAACAAAAAGGTAAATGACTTTCAGCTTGTATATGTTTCTAAATACTTCATACAGTCTCTAATAGAAGTATGCAATTTTACAACTTGTCAATGCTGAAAGACCAGAAATTACATAGACATAACATATTATGTTGGGGGTAACAATAATAAAATAAAAGACATACATCAATAGGGAAGGGAAGGGGTGGAGTTGGAGAAGGTCTGGAATTCTTTAAGCCGGGATAGTCAATTATTTTTTGTCAAGGTCCAAATTTCTTGGTTAAGGTATAGGCAAGGGCCAGACCCCAACCCAGCTCCCCTCCCCTATCTCCCCTGATTGCCACCCCAAGCTCCCTGATCACCTGCCATCTCCCTGCCCACTCCACCCGGAGAGTAGGGTGACCTTATTTTCCTAAACTGTAAATGGGATACATGGAGGCTGGCCAGAGCCACCTATCATTGCTGCTCATCCCCCCTCCCAAAATGTTCCTTGATGCCCCCAGTTGAGCCAAATAGCAGAGATGGAGGCGGGATGTGGGGGGGGGGGAGGAATGGGTATGGGATCTGGGCAGCAAAGCAGGGTGTGTGTGTGTGAGTACTTTTGAGCTTGCAGCCTGGAGAACTATGGACTATTGGACTATGATCCAGCTGGCGGTGTGATGCCATGCCCTGCTGGGGGCTCAGATAGCAGAGGGGCAGAAAGGAGGCCCCAGGTAGTGGGAGGGACCAACGACACTCAAGATAGCAGCCCTGGGGAGGTGGGGGAAAGCCGGGATGTGGCAGAAGCAGGTGACTGGAGGTGGACTGGGGAGGGAAAGAGGCCAGTCAGAGTGGGTGGGTTGGGAGAGGGCTCTGGGGACTGGCCCTGATGGACAGGGGGTGGGAAGGACACAGGGCCAGGGTGGGGGGCTCTTGGAACTGCTCAGGGACAGAGACTGTTGCCCTGTGGGGCCTACAGCCCACAAGTAACAGCTCTGTAGTCCAGCCAGCCCTACTGTCTCCAGGGAAAGAAGAGAACAATTTGAATCAGCTCTGCCGTCTGATTGGGCTGCAGTGTGAGCACGTGACACCCCATCATCACTCCCTGATTGGAGGGGCAGGGTGTAGTGGAGACACATTAGGCTGCCCACAGCGGGGTGGAGACGTCCCCTTCCCCCAAACATCACTGCTCGCCCCCTCCATCCCTGGACTACAGCCGGTGGAACTGAGGCTGTACAATCAGCCGCCCAGGGACACACTGCGCCCCACAGCCCAGCCCAGCTGAACCATCCTCTGCTGTGGGGAGGGCCCAGCACTGGGAAGCGGGCATGGTTCCAGCCCTGGATCAGCTTCATGGTCCGCCTATTGACTACCCCTGCTTTAGGCCATCTCAACATGCTTTTATCCACATCTATCTAGAAATGGGGTCCAATTTTCTTCTAATTCATATGATTGCTTTCTATGTGATAAGCTATTTTTTTCTTTTGGCTGTTAACTCAGACAGTTCCGAATAACAATGCTATATTCTGGGCATAAGCCTACTCTTCCATTTTTATAGAAGAATGCACTTGGTGATCACTTCAGCCCTCAAACACCAAAGTCTTTGTGGTGAAGCTAAACCCATCTTAGCAGGTAACTAACCAAGGGTATAACTTTTGGCTGAGATTTGACTGCTGAAATTGAGCACTATTTTAACTCTCATACCTTCTTTCCACACTTGCCTGGGTGTTGGACAGTCCCATAGGATATGGGTCAAGGTTCCTTTTTCTTTCTTCAAGTACCAACAATCATCAGAGGATAAGGCCTTTATCTTGTACAACCTCAGAGGCATCCAATGCATTTTGAATAAAATATTTTATAACAAGAATATGTTGAGATTCACAGAGGCATTTCTAAAATTATGTAATATGCCATGGCACTGGGATTCTTTTAAGGGCTGTGATAAAGCCCCTCCACATGCTTTTATAAAGAACTACAGACAATGGAGTTTCTCTTTATTAACAAAATATACATAGTGGACTTGGGCCTGGGGAGTTTATTAAGTGTTTCTAAAGTTCCCAGTAGTTCTGGGACCTCTGGACAAAATGGATAAAATATCAGGTGTCAGTTGTAAGTACTGCAAGTCCACTTAGGAAGGCAGGTCATAACATTGTTTTAGCATTAGAAAAGGGACAAAGGCCTCATTATTGACCATCTGGGAAATCCACATGATGCCCATACTTAGCCAATTCTTCTAATTTATAGGTTTGTTCCCAATTTGCAAGTCTGGGTTGCCCCAAATGGATGCTTTTGCAAGACTGTGAGGGTGAAATTGGTACCTCATGGCTGGAACAGCCCAGACCCTTAGTGCAGCCACCACTGTAGTCACCTTATTTTTCTCCATTGGACAAAAGAGAAATTGAGGAGACCAGCAGGGGGAATAAGATGTATTAATGCATGTTCAGTTTCCACCCACATGGGTGTAAGGGTATTCACATGCTGAAACCAGTTTGACATTTGTGACATCATAAAAGTTGAATAGTAATTTTTTAGGTTGGGAACCCAAACTCCCCCTTCTCTATAAGAGTTGGAGTGTTTAAAACAATAGCCATGGGAGTTGACCAGGGCCCCACAGGAAGGCTCTAATAATGCTATTTAATTTTCTAAAATAAGATTGTGATCTCCTGGGTCTCAAACCCAGGCCTGTGAGTTCCTACACAGTAATTGTATCCCAGCATCCACCCAATGTCTGATTAAATGTGGTAGGCCAAAGAGCTACTAGGACTACAGCCTCAGCCAATGCACCACCCACAGGATCCCTGACTGGAGGATCACCCAGCTTCACCAGTTGGTCCAACCATGATATTTAAGCCAGAAGAAGGGACAGGAAGTTGTCTGAGCAGCTTGGTGATCCTCTGTTGCTGCTGTATTGGGCCCTGTTTCTGCCTGCATTCTGCACACAACACTGTTCCTGATTCCTGCTCGGCTCCTGCCTTACCCCTGGTTCCCTGCCTTTGCTCCTGGTTCCCACCCTGCTCTGTGGCTATGTAGTGACCCAGCTAGGCTATGGTAACTGTAAAAAGAGGCAGAGTCAAACAAAAAGGATTATTTAAAATTTTTAGAACATTATAAGTGAAAACCCAAAAGTTGTACCAGGAGATTAAATAATATAGAACATTACCAAGTACTTGCCACATATAAACTATAGGTTACGAACACAGTAACCTCTGTGAGCTTGTACAGGCTACTCTTCCTTACTCTGTGCAGTTAATACCAAATAACAAAAGAAATTACTCCACAATATACCGGGTCACATTAGAGAAGTATGAACTTTTCCTCTCCTTGGTTGCAAGTCCAGCTCTACTCTTGCTGTCCGATTCTTTGCTTCTCTTCAGCTGGAAGTGCTCCTCAGATTCAGTGTTTCTGTGGCTGTACTTCTTTGCACAAGTTTATCCACAAGCAGAGTTTCTTCACCTAGTGGCCTTCCTTTGTCCTATTAGGCACCTTTGACCTGTGTTCTTTCACAGATGTTCAAACATTCATTCTCTCTGTTTACTTTAGGTCTTCTGTGAGGGTCTTCTTGTTTACTGTTTTCAGGATCTGTTTTCATTTTAACACAGCTTTTTGAGCAGTTTGCTTTTTCACCATTATATGTTCTTTCAGTTTTTTCCCTTGATACTCTTTTGGTAAGTCTAGATTTTATTTACCTCTGCTTCCCTTCTTTAATAGACCTGGGTACGTGAACAGACACTATTTTTTTCTGCTTCTCCTGACATGAAACCTTTCGTATTTTCTTTCTTTCTTTCTTTCTCACTTCCCAGTGCCCTACTTTTATTCTCTTATTCTTTTATCACCTCAGCTCATATCCCAGCTCTGGTTCATCAGCCAGCTCAGCATCTAGATTGTTCTCCTTTCATCCTTCTCTAACAGCTTTTTCCAACTGTCTTTTTTGGTTAGATTCCCAGACCCCTACCCAGCTCAGGCTGCCCTCTCATTGGCCATCTCTCTCCCCAGGATAGCATTATGTGCTGCTGCATCACAGCTGCTGGAGGTGCCAGTGCCAGGGTTACTACACCTGATCCTTCCCTCTTCTCTGGGTCCTGCCCTTTATGCCTCGCTTCCAACCATTTAGTTACCAGTCCTGGTTCTGACCTCTGACTCCAACTTCTGACTCTGGCTTGACCCTTGACTTTGACATTTGGTATCTGACTCTGGTTCTGACTCTCAGCTTTGATTCCTGGCTCTGACTCTGTCTTGACTCCTGGCTCTGGTAATCAGCAGTTGACTCTGGTGCTGACCCTCTACTTCTTTCCCCTTCCTGAATGCCTGCTCTGTTCAGTAGACCTGAATCCTGCTCTGACCACTAAGCTATACCGCCTATGTCCCATTCCCTAACACTTTACTTGGACTGCTGGTGCAGAAGGCCCTGCAGAATGGAACCAGTGAGGCTTTCTTCCCAAAGGGAACCTGAAAACACTGAGTTGATAGTCCACCTCCAGGCAGACTGCCAGGCAACACAGGCTCGTTTTACCCAGTTGACACAGAGAATCAGGCGGCATACTGTGCAGAGAAAGCTAGCCTCTGGATTGCAACTGTTCTGGCACTTCTTGTGCAGGGACCTATGACTCTGTTGCTGGAACATTTCAATGGGCATGGCATGAAGTTCTGTTGGTTTATAAAGCATTGTTGTGTCCAGTTCCTACTTCAGCTGCAAGTGTTCTCTTCTGACCAGGCCAAGGTAGGCCTGCTACTCAGCCTGCTAATGAGGAAAGCACTGGATTGGGTATGCCCCCTATTAGAGGGCAACAGCTCCAGTACTAACCAGTTGGGATGCCGTATGGCAGGCAATGTCAACAATCTTCAACAATCTGCATTGTGCCTGCACTTCTGAGGATGTCCTCAAGATGCTCCAGAAGGGGCAGGGTACTGTTGCTGCCTATGTGGCTTACTTTTGCCCACTGACATAGGACACAGAGTGGAATGAGGCAACCAGCTATTCTATTTTCAATGGGGTCTAAGTGACAAGGTCAAGGATGTTCTGGTTCCAGTGGAAACTCCAGCGAGCCTGGACACCTTTATCGAGCTGATTATACAGCTTGACAACAGTTGTGGAAGCTGTGCAAGGAGAGAAGGGGGTGGTTCCACATTCCGTGTATCAACCACAACCATGAAACTCTGTTCAGTGTGCTAAGCAGATACAGGTAGACTCTGCTCGCCGGAAACTTATCCCAAAAGAAAAAGACAGATGGTGACACCTCAATCTTTGCTTCTGTTGTGGTGAACCAAGCCACTTCATATCCATCTGTCTGGCTTGAAGCCTGACCCAAAAGATCTGGAGAACAAGCCAACCCAGTCCTGGTCCAATCTGCACATGAAAGTAAGGTATAACCCTGAGTCCTAAACACAAGTTCTGAGAGGGACACAAACTGGATGCCACCAGAAGTGCCACAACTCTAAGTGCCTGTTAGGCTATGGATCCCTGGCCAGCCTCGGCAACTGCCCATGCAGAGAGCCCTCATTGATTGGGGCATCAGCTATAATTTTATGGATGAGACAACAGCCCAGACCCTGCAGGTTCCCTTAAAATCAAAGAGCTGAAAAGAAAAATGCAGACTCTCTACCTCCCCATTGGGATTATGATTGTCCTATAGACTTACAGCCCAGGGCAACAGTCCCATTCAGCCAGGTTTATGCCATGTCTGAATCTGAGCTAGTAACCTTATGTGCATACCTTTGAGAGAATTTGGCCACAGGTTTCATCTGTAAATCCACCTCACCTGCTGGCGCATCTGTTCTCTTTGTGAAAAAAGAGAAAGCCTCCTTCATTGTGTAGACTATTGGGCGTTGAGCCAGATAACAGTTAGAAATCTGTACCTGCTGCTCCTAATCCAGAGCTATTGGACTGAGTAGGGGGCCACTTGTATATTCACAAAACTAGTCCTTCAGGGGACATATAATCTTGTGCTCATTAGGGCTAAAGATGAGTGGAAGATTATCGGACCTGCTATAGCCACTTTGAATTTTTAGAGATAAGGCCTGACAAATGCCCCTGCTACATTCTAGCACTTCATTAATGTCAATGTCCTGGGACATCCTACATCAATACATAGTAGTTTGCCTTGATAATATACTTTGTGACAGGGTCGGGCCAGATGGCTACAGGAGAGTAATAGAGGGCAGATATATTAGCCCCAGGTTAAGTAGGTCCCTTTTCCCTGGGTAATGTAACAGGGAAGGTTCCAGAACAATCAGGAACCTTCTGGAGACAATTAAGACAGACAGGCTGATTAGAACACCTGCACCCAATCAAGAAGCTGCTAGAATCAATTAAGGCAGGCTAATCAGGGCACCTGGGTTTTAAAAAGGAGCTCACTTCAGTTTGTAGTGTGCGTGTGAGGAGCTTGGAGCAAGAGGCACTAGGAGCTGAGAGTGAGAACGTGGGCTGTTGGAGGACTGAGGAGTACAAGCATTATCAGACACCAGGAGGAAGGTCCTATGGTGAGGATAAAGAAGGTGTCGGGAGGAGGCCATGGGGAAGTAGCCCAGGGAGTTGTAGCTGTTGCACAGCTGTTCCAGGAGGCACTCTAGACAGCTGCATTCCACAGGGCCCTGGGCTGGAACCCGGAGTAGAGGGTGGGCCCGGGTTCTCCCCAAACCTCCCAACGCCTGGTCAGACACAGGAGGAGTTGACCTGTACTGTGGATTCATGAAAACGGCCAAGCTGAGGGCTGCAGTGAAGCTCCAAGGCAAGCAAATCCACCAATAAGTGCAATACCCACCAAAGTAGAGGAGGAACTTTGTCACAACTTTTTTTTTTTCAGGCAATCCCAAAGAGCACACAACTCATGTTTGAACTTCCTGGAGGGGCATCGCCAATGTGGACTGTGTGCCAAATTGAAAAAAGTGAGCCTTCGACTGTGTTTCTACTGACTTCCTGGGATTCATTCTATACCCGGGAAAATCAAAATGGATCCAGAAAAGGTAAAGGTGGTCCTCTGCTGGGCAGTATCCCGGAATATCTGCAAACTGCAGTGCTTTCAGGGCTTTACAAATTTCTGCCGCTGGTTCATCTCAAAATTCTCAGGGCAGATCAGCCCTTGAACCCTGTTCTATAAGAACACCCGGTTCAATTGGATTCATGAGACCCAAAGAGTCTTTGAGCACCAACAACTTGCATTGACCATTGACCCTTACTAACTCACCCTGGTACCACATAAGTCTTCATTGTGGAAGCAGATATTTCCAACCTGGCAATTGGAGAAGTGCTCTCCCAGAGACCTGTACCCCAGCAAGTGATGCACCCATGTGCCTTTTATTCTAGAAACCTCATTCCCAGTGAGCAAAATTATGAAATCCTAGACAAAGAACTCCTGGCCATCAAGACTGCCTTCAAGGAGTGGTGACAGTACCTCGAAGGGGCCCAACAGTCAGTCCAACTATACATGGACCATAAGAACTTGGAATATTTAAGGAAGATCAAAGCCCTCAGTCAGCAACAGCTGTTCTTCTCCCATTTTAATTTTAAAATCTCCTGTCATCCAGATACTAGGAACAACACAGCAGACACCCTATCCCAAAAAGGGAAGCACTATGCTGACCTGAAGGGACCCACCAAAGAGACCTCCTACATCCTTAAGTCCCATAACTTTCTTGGTACAATGCCGCACTCAGAACTGTTTGCTATAATCTGCTCAGCCTCTACTAAGAAGACTTCCCCTGATGATCAGGAAGCCACCAACCAGAAAGTGCATGATATCCAAGATGGACTGACCTTAGTGAAGGGACACGCATATGTTTCCCATGGTTGCCCCCCATGTGGTGGCCCTGCAGATGTGCCATGATTCCCCCCTGTGGTGCATTTTGACTGTTCCAAAACCCAGCATCTAGCATCCCATTTCCTTTGGTGGCCCCAGATGCATGCTACAACACAGGCATATGTAGCATCCTGTGATGTGTGCGCCCGCTAGACTTCATCTTGGAGCTACCTGAGTCCAATAGCTATACAACAGTCTTAACTATTGTTCACCACCTCACAAAGATGGCCCACTTTGTGCCCTGCACCCAGGTACCCTTGCCTGAGGAGACTGCCTTGCAATGGGTAAACCAAGTCGTCTGCCTCCAGTAACTCCTGGAGCACATTATTTCTAACCGGGGTATTCATTTCATCTCTCACTTTTGGCAGTAGACCCTCCGATAGTTGGGAGTATGCTCCTGCCTCTCTTCAGTTTATCATTCCCAAACAAATGGCCAGACAGCAAGGGTGAACCAAATCATGGAGCAGTAGCTCCAGTGTTATACCAACCACCATCAGAATGACTGGTCCTTGCTGTTGCCCTATGCAAAGTTCACATATAATAATGTCGAACATTCCTCTTTGGGACAAAGCCTATTTTTTGCAAACTAGGAGTTCTACCCCCTCTTCCATTCTGAACTATGCACAACTTCCCCCAACCTGGCAATGTCAGAATGGGTATAACTGATCCATTGTATTCAGGGAGAGCTAAAGACCCACATGGAGGCAGCAAACAGGATTACAAGAGGTGCACAGACCAACGATGATAGAACAGCCCCAACTTTGCTGTAGCTCAGAAAGTATGGTTCTAAGCAAGGCATCTCCATACTGACACAGCATCCCATAATCTTGATCACCAGTTCTTTGGCCCATATTGAATCTGTTGACAGATCAACCCTGTCACCTTTGAACTCCTCCTTTCTCATTCTCTCATAATCCACTCTGCATTTCATGTATCCCTGTTGAAGCCATATGTGGCTAACCCTTTTCCACACAGGACCCAGCCAACCCACCCACTGGTGCCTGTTCAGGATCACAATGGGTATAATGTTCACAAAGTCCTTGATTCTAAAACTAAGTGAGGAAAGCTGTGCAACTTGATTAATTGGGAAAGTTATGGGCCTGAAGAGCATTCCTGGGAGCCTGCTGAAAAAGTCCATGCCCCAAAACTGTAAAAGCCTTTCACAAGAACCATACTGAGAAGACCAGCCCATTGACATCCTGAGGATGTTTGTGTGTGCTGTGATGTCCTGGGTCTCAAACCTAGGGCTGTGTGTTCCCGGACAATGTTTGCTAAAACCTGGTGGGCAGAAGAGCTACAGGAACTACACCTCAGCCCAGGTACCACTCACAGGATCCCTGATTGGAGGATTGCCCAGCTCCAACCATGCTATTTAAGTCAGAAGGAGTCACAGGAAGGTGTCTGAGTAACTAGGTGATTGTCTGTTGCAGCCGTATTTGTCCCTGCTTGTGTCTGCGTCCTGCATTCTGCACCGAACCCTGTTCCTGGTCTGTACCTAACTCCTGCCTTTGCTCCTGGTTCCCACCATGCTCCTGCTCTGTGCCTGATCCTTGGGTTATGCCTCACTTCCAACCATCACTTACCAGTCCTGGCTCTGACCCCTGGCTCCCACTTCTGACTCTGGCTTGTCCCTTGGATCTGGCCTTTGGTATATGACCCTGACTCCAACTCTCAACTTCAATTCCTGGCTTTGACTCTGACTTAACCCCAGCTCTTGTAACCCACAGATGATTCTGGTGCTGATCATCAACTTCATTTCCCACCCTGGACCCCAGCTTTGTTCACTAAACTGGACTCCTGCTCTGACCATTAGGGCAGACCACCTATGTCCCAGTCCCTAACACAGAAAGAGGAATATACACAGGTAGGTTGTTTAGACTATAGAGGAGCCTAGGCAGAATATTCATTTTTATTGTGTTAACCCTTCTCCACAGACTCAGGGAGAAAGGGATACAAATAGATGGCATCCTAACTATATGAGAGAGGATCTACATTTATTTTCACTAGTTTGTTAATAATTCTTGATACTTTTATACCTAGGTATTTAATTACATCAGTTTGCCTTCAGAAACTCCATTGAGAGAAAGCATCACTACATGACAACTGAGAGATTTCCAGTACAGTAGAACCTCAGAATTACAAACACCTCGGGAATGGAGGTTGTTTGTAACTCTGAAATGTTTGTAACTCTGAACAAAACATTATGGTTGTTCTTTCAAAAGTCTACAAGTGAACATTGACTTAATGCAATATTAAGTGTATTAATTACACTTAATACAATATTAAGTTTAAAGTGTTTAAACTTTACCATGCAGAAGAAAAATGCTGCCTTTCCTTCCTCAGAGTTCACGCCTGGGGACTCGGAGAAATGTCCCTTTTACAGTGAGCCACAATATTAATAGCTTTGGGCATTGATATCATGTCATTACCAACCAACAAATCAGCTGGTAACTTCTCAAAAAGCCCCACTTTCAAAGTACCACTGAAAACTTCCCCTTCCAATTCAATGTAGGCTAAAGACATCATTGTTAAATAGTCCTAAAGCTAGCAGGTTTACCTCCTCTCCTGAAACCAAGTGACTCTTCTGATTCACATTTCTCCTGATCAGGGAAACCTGAGCACCAGAGTCTTCCCACCTCTGGCACACTTTGCTAGATACTTTGGCCATTTTTATAAATTCTTTGTCTATCTCCAAGAGGTCAGACCTGACAAAGTTAACCAAAGTTCCCTTTCTGCT
This sequence comes from Dermochelys coriacea, assembly GCF_009764565.3. Classification (NCBI taxonomy): domain Eukaryota; kingdom Metazoa; phylum Chordata; order Testudines; family Dermochelyidae; genus Dermochelys; species Dermochelys coriacea. Next base: position 266,826,953 of record NC_050068.2, read on the forward strand.
ACTGAAGTCTGACTCAAAGGTAGCTGCATTAACCTGAACGGATCAGGGAGTGAAATTGGACATCTCTCCCACATTCTTAGGGCATTGCTTTTTCATGTGATTGAGGGACCCACATGACTCACACCTTCTTGGGCCCCTTTTTTGGGCTGGGGTCCGATAACAGAGTTATTAACAGGACACCAGTACTGGTGTGGGCTAGACTTCACTCCCTCACCCCCTCCCAGGGACAAACCAGGAACCCACTCTTACTCCAGGGTTTTTCCCTTCCTTTTGAGGCTTGCACTCCCTGTATAATCTCATTTGTAAGTACAAGTCAGCTATTTTGGCAACTGCTTCCACTGATATTAGAGTTTTCTCTACAGCAGTTAACATTTCCTCTGTGCAGATTTTGCCATATGTACATGCACAAGAGAGAGCGAGAGCACAGACCTCAGTGAACAGCTTCTGAGCAATTAGATTTATCAGCTGGTCATGGGTGTTTGCCCCTTTACTGTTTATATATTTTTTCAAATAATCCACCATTTAATGCACATGTTCTACAGGACCTAATGTACCAACCTTCTTGAGTTTCCTGAATTTGAGGTGATATGCCCTGGTGTAATTTGAAACCTTTTAAACAGAGACATTTAAAAAAACATATTTCATAGCCTTATTTACATCCATATCATTAAACATCTGTAAAGTTTTACAGTTAACTTGGAGATCAAAACAGTCATTCTCCAGACAGCAGGGATGTTATGTACACTGGAGATCCTTTTGAAGGTGCCTAAATATTCTTCAGTGCAATCAGTCTTCCTGTAACTTGGGCACAATTTGTCTCAGTCATGTGGTCTTTGGAGTGGAGGAGTAGCTGGTGTCTGAGGGATCTCTCCTTTTTCCAGTATGCTCATGGCATGCGGCCTCTCCTTTCTTGGGCTTCTGCTTCTCGGGCTTTGTACCTTTTTGTCTTCCAGCTCCAAAGCTCTCTGATATGCAGCTATCTCTGCTGCCTGTTCTCAGTCTGCTGCTGCCTGTGCTCTCTCCACTGCTGCCTGTTTCTCTGAGGCCACCCATATCTGGTATTCCTAGTCCTTTTCTGATTTAGCTATCTCCAAGCTGCTCAGCTCTATCTGTAGAGCTCTTTTCACTGGGGGCAGTGGTTACCTTCATCTTATCTTGCTTCATGAAGGGAAATCTCAATTCCTCAATGTTTTTCCTTGCAGTGACTAAACCCTGACAAGGACATTGCTCCTCTAGCTCAGAGGTGAGCAAACCACGGCCCACAGACCATATCCAGCCCGCGGGACTGTCCTGTCACGCCCTTGAGCTCCTGGCCCCAGGGAGGCTAGCCCCCGGTCCCTCCCCTTCTGTCCCCCCTCCCCTGCAGCCTCAGCTTGCCATGCCACCAGCGCTCTGGCTGGCTCTGGCCAGGCAGCGCAGCTGCCAGTCCTGGTGCTCTGAGTGGCATGGTAAGGGGGCGGGGAGTGGGAGAGTTGGATAAGGGGCAGTGAGTTCCAGGGGGCAGTCAGGGGACAGGGAGCATGGGGTGGTTGGATAGGCCTGGGAGTCCCAGGGGGCGGAGGTGTGGATAGGGGTCAGAGCAGTCAGTGGATGGGGGGGGGAGTTGGATAGGGGGTAGAGTCCCAGGGGGGCGGTTAGGGGTTGGGGTGTCCCGGGAGGAGGCGGTCAGGGGGCAAGGAGCGGGGGGGGGGGTGGATGGGTCGGGAGTGGATAGGGAGCAGGGGCCAGGCTGTTTGGGGAGGCACAGCCTTCCCTACCCGGCCCTCCACATGGTTTCGGAACCCGATGTGGCCCTCAGGCCAAAAAGTTTACCCACCTCTGCTCTAGCTGCTGCTTATTCAGTTTGGAGTATGTTTCTGGTCTACTCATTTTGGGGTTTTTCTTCATTCTATTTCCTTTATCCATAACAGATAGAAAATACCTCACTTTTTCACAAGTGAGAAGATTGGGATCAGGCAAAGAAACTTAGGTTTTATCTATACTGCCAATTTAATGGCAAAACTTGTCATTCACAGGTGCTTAAAGAAAGCCGCCCCCCCCACCCCCAAGACAAAAGTTTTGCCACAGCAAGTGGCAGTGTAAATGGCTCACTGTCGGCAGGAGCCCTGTCCTGTCGACAATGCGAACCCTGCTCATTGGGGGTGGAAATATTTTGTTGGCAAAAGCATTTACAGTGCCCGACTTTTAGAGACACGGCCGTGTCGCTAAAAGCTCTGTAGTGTAGACAAACCCTTATACTCTAGTTTACAAGTGCTTGGAGTTCTGATCCTTAGCTAATCTGCAAAGTGGGTGTAAGATCCTGTTGACTATGCGATTGTGACTCTCCATAGGTGTACCCAGTGTTATGAGGCACCTCACCAGCATGAGCCCTCAGCATGACGGAGTCTTGTCTGTGCCTGCTGTGGATCTGCTCCCAGCACAAGCACTATCTGCCAGGCCTTCACAGGCCTCAATCTCTTTGTACAGGTTAGCGAAAGGCACACACCAACCCCGCAAGTCCTCAGAGCGTTCCCTGTCATGTGCAGCCCCCTGTGCACTGAATTACTCCTGGGGGAATTCTGCACCTAAAAATTCTGTGCACAATTTAAAATTATGCACATTTGTCAAAACACTATAATCACGCCAGTTTCAATAATTTTTGTAATTTATTTCAAAATACCTGTCAGCAAGTATGTCTGTAACAATACAGACACACAAAACAATTCTCCCAGGAGCAGCCTGTAGGACAACCCAGTTCCTGTTTCTCTGCCCCCCTTCCCAGAGCCCAGCCAGGGGGCCAGACACTCAGACCCTCTACTGTCCTAGTGCCAGGGATCCAGAGGGAGAAACTGCCAGATACTGGGTCCCGGGCTTGCATGGAGTTCCCTGCGTGCTGCCATCTCCTTCCTTCAGGATGTGCTGGGAACTGCTGCTGCCGGGAACCCTCCAGCTCCTTCCCCCTCCCCCTGACAGTGTCTTCTATTTTTGAGCTGGGCTCTGCTGGGTCTAGCAGCCCCTAGTGGCAACCAACATCTCTGCAACCCATTTCTTTGGGGGGAAAAAGGAAATTCTGTGTGCACATTACTTTCTGCAAAATTCTGCATTGCGCAGTGGCGCAGAATTTCCCCCAGGAATAACTGAATGCTCACAGAATTAGTAGGTCTGCTGTTCCTGAAAGGACAGTATCCACCAGCTTGTAAGACTCCTGGTTCCCACCATGCTCCTGCTCTGTGCCTGATCCTTGCCTCCTGGACACTGGTCTTCAGTGACAGCATCTGACAGACGTTCCTCATCACCCTCAGAGGAAAGAACACTCCTCTAAACCAAAAAAAATGATGATCACCACTTTACTTAACACCACAACACTTAGTTATATGTATAGTGAAAACAAGAATACGTTTATTTTTAGGTTTCAGAGTAGCAGCCGTGTTAGTCTGTATTCGCAAAAAGAAAAGGAGTACTTGTGGCACCTTAGAGACTAACAAATTTATTAGAGCATAAGCTTTCGTGAGCTACAGCTCACTGCATCCGATGAAGTGAGCTGTAGCTCACGAAAGCTTATGCTCTAATAAATTTGTTAGTCTCTAAGGTGCCACAAGTACTCCTTTTCTTTTTATGTTTAGGGTGACCAGATGTCCCGATTTTATAGGGACAGTCCCGATTTTTGGGTCTCTCTCTTATATAGGCTCCTATTACCCCTCACCCCTGTCCCGATTTTTACATTTGCTGTCTGGTCATCCTATTTTTAAGGCTATGATTTTTTTCATGGAAGTCGTGGAATCCATGACTTCCAGTGACCCTCTGTGACTTCAGTCCATAGCATCCAGGAGCTGCAGGGTTCTCCCGCCACCTGTGGCAGTTGGCGCCCCCCGCCCCCAGAAAGCTCCCGGCCGTTGCGGCCAGCAGGGCCCCCTGTAGCTCCCAGCCGGAGGAGCCCCTCTGCGGCTCCTGGCCATTGCGGCTGGAGGGGCCCCTCCATGGCTCCTGCAGCTCCTGGCTGCCACAGGGGGAACCCTGGAACTCCAATCCCCCACAGGCGGTGGGTGCAGCTGCTGAGCTTCCCATTTTGTCACAGATATTTTTAGTAAAAGTAACAGAGAGGTTACGGTCAATAAAGAAAAATTCATGGAACCACATGACCTGTCCATGACTTTTGCCCATGACTTCTATGACTTTTACGAAAAATATCCATGACAAAATCTTAGCCCTATTTATTATCAAAGAACAGAGATTCAAGTGATAGTGAGAATATTGGAAACAAATGGTTCTTCTTTGAGGAGTGTCCCTGTGGGTGCTCCACTTTAGGTGACTCTGCATCCCTGCACCTGCAATCAGAGAATTTCAGTAGCAGTGCCCGTTTGGGAGTCACATTCGCTGTCCCTGCCTTGCACCACCTCTCGCAGTTACATAGCGCTGTGTGATCAAACCCCCTCAGTTCCTTCTCTACCATTCTTGGCTTGAGATGGAATAATCAGCAGTGCCTCTGAGTTTGCCTTTATCTTAAAAATTAGATTTAGCTTTAGTAGTTTTAGAGCCCAGTAAGTCAGTTTAGCCATCCTTCTCTTCCCTCTTTATTTATTTACTGAAAAAGAAACAATACTTAATCCACTAAGAAATTATTATTCCCAGTTACCCCCTTAGCATAGTATAGATATTCCCTCCCCACCCTGGGGAAACATTATTCTTAGGGGCATGCCTGAATCTCCAGGTTTTAAATGCTGCCTAACTTGCTAGGAGGCAATCCTGGTCTCCAACAGACACTCACAGTGTATCTGTTGTCTCAGTGAGACACGCATTCCACAATAGGGTTCAGAATGCCATAATCTTAAAACCTACATCAGAAAAGCAAGGGATCTTAAACTAAAACTTGTTTTGATGGAGAAGTCTCTGCGCCCGGCTTCCAATCCAGGATCGCAGATCCGTCCTGGACACTGGTCTTCAGTGACAGCATCTGACAGATGTTCCTCATCACCCTCAGAGGAAAGAACACTCCTCTAAACAAAAAAAGACAAAAAATGGGCTACAACCTCTGCTTTCTGGGAATGAACTAAAAAGAGGCAATTCCCGACTCGTCAGGCATGCTGGTTACAGAACAGGGCCCTCTGGTACCGTGACAGACAAAGACCCTAAATGGACAGGCTCAGAGAAGCAAAGGGAACTTATCCTCCCTTTGAGCGGCTCCAGTGGTACCATGAAACATGTGGCACTGAGAAACTCAACAGCGCTGTTGTCTGTGGTGCCACCTTCTGCCTCTATTGTGCATAGCGCTCAATCACTGGCACCACCACCAACGTCCTCCTCAGTACCAACGTTACCACTTTACCAATAGTACCACACAATCCATGGCAGGTGGTCCCCCTCGGAGTCTACATTGCACATCAACCTACTAGAACTATGAGCAGTCCACAATGCATACTCACACTTTCTGCCCATGATCAGGAACAAGACCGTAAAAGTGTTGACAGGCAACGTTGCTTACATGTTTTATATAAATTGACAATGGGGGGTATGGTCACACTCCCTGTGCACAGAAGCGATGAGATTATGGAACAGGTGCATCCACCACAACATCAATATCTCAGCTTCCTAGCTGCCAGAATGCCAGAAAACCACAGTGGACATGTTGAGCAGAAAATTCTCTCAGAACCATGAGTGGGAAATAAACACCACAGTACTACAGAAGATATTCAAATGCTGGGGTTTCCAACTATGACCTTTTTTGCTATAAGAACACTAAGTGCCAACACTTCTGCTCGAGAGCAGGATTAGGACACTGATCTCTGGGCAATGCTTTTCTCCTCAAATGGGAGATGACTCTACTGTATATGTCCTCCTCTGCCCCTCTTCTATCCAGGGTCATACACAAGATAAGGACCAACCAATCCAGAGTCATCTTGATAGCCCACACGTGGCCCAGATAAACATGGTTCCCATACCTGTTGAAGATGGTGGTATGCCACCATGCAGTCTTCCCCTTCTTCCATATCTTCCATCTCAGGGTGCAGGTCAGGTCCGCCACCTGAACCTGGAAATACTCCACCTGAAGGCATGGTTATTCCGTGCTTCCAGGGCAATTAAATGACCTGTTCGGAGGAGGTAAGGGTCATACTGTTAAATAGCAGAAGGGTTACTACACAATATTTTTACCTGCACAAATGGAAGAGATTCCACATATGGTGCCAGAATAGACAAACAGTGGCTACTACCTCTGCTTTACCATTAGTGTTAGATTATATACTGGAACTCAAGAAATCGGGTCTATCAATGAGATCAATTAGAGTACACCTTGCAGCAATCATGGCTTTTCATTACCAAAGTCGAAGAGTTCTCAGTCTTTGCCCACCCTACCACTAAAAACTTCCTCAAGAGTATTCGTAATGTCTATCCTAAAATAAGAGTCCCTACTCCACCTTTGGATCTTAATCTCTTGCTATGTTGCCTTACTGGGCCCCCGTTTGAACCCTTGGCGATGTGCTCACTTATGCACCTCTCAAGGTGGCTTTTCTCATCACCATCACATCAGCACAAGCTGATGAACAAGCATCTTAGAGAGGTGATTAAGAAGAAGCAGAAAGCATACAGGGAGTGGAAGATGGGAGAGATCAGCAAGGAAAGCTACCTAATTGAGGTCAGAACATGTAGGGATAAAGTGAGACAGGCTAAATGTCGAGTAGAGTTGGAGCTTGCAAAGGGAATTAAAACCAATAGTAAAAGGTTCTATAGCCATATAAATAAGAAGAAAACTAAGAAAGAAGAAGTGGGGCCGCTAAACACTGAGGATGGAGTGGAGGTTAAAGATAATCTAGGCATGGCCCAATATCTAAACAAATACTTTGCCTCAGTCTTTAATAAGGTTAAAGAGGATCTTAGGGATAATGGTAGCATGACAAATGTGAATGAGGATATGGAGGTAGATAATTACCATATCTGAGGTAGAAGCGAAACTCAAACAGCTTAATGGGACTAAATCGGGGGCCCAGATAATCTTCATCCAAGAATATTAAAGGAATTGGCACCTGAAATTGCAAGCCCATTAGCAAGAATTTTTAATGAATCTGTAAACTCAGGAGTAGTACCGAATGATTGGAGAATTGCTAATATAGTTCCTATTTTTAAGAAAGGAAAAAAAAAGTGATCCGAGTAACTACAGGCCAGTTAGTTTGACATCTGTAGTATGCAAGGTCCTGGAAAAAATTTTGAAGGAGAAATTAGTTAAGGACATGAAGTCAATGGTAAATGGGACAAAATACAACATGGTTTTACAAAAGGTAGATCGTGCCAAACCAACCTAATCTCCTTTTTTGAAAAAGTAACAGTTTTTTTAGATAAAGGAAATGCAGTGGATCTAATTTACCTAGATTTCAGTAAGGCATTTGATACCGTGCCACATGGGGAATTATTAGTTAAATTGGAGAAGATGGGGATCAATATGAACATCAAAAGGTGGATAAGGAATTGGTTAAAGGGGAGACTGCAACGGGTCCTACTGAAAGGCGAACTGTCAAGTTGGAGGGAGGTTACCAGTGGAGTTCCTCAGGGATCGGTTTTGGGACCAATCTTATTTAATCTTTTTATTACTGACCTTGGCACAAAAAGTGGGAGTGTGCTAATAAAGTTTGCAGAAGATACAAAGCTGGGAGGTATTGCCAATTCAGAGAAGGATTGGGATATTATACAGGAGGATCTGGATGACCTTGTAAACTGGAGTAATAGTAATAGGATGAAATTTAATAGTGAGAAGTGTAAGGAGGTTATGCATTTAGGGATTAATAACAAGAATTTTAGTTATAAGTTGGGGATGCATCAATTAGAAGTAACGGAAGAGGAGAAGGACCTTGGAGTATTGGTTGATCATAGGATGACTATGAGCTGCCAATGTGATATGGCTGTGAAAAAAGCTAATGTGTTTTTGGGATGCATCAGGAGAGGCATTTCCAGTAGGGATAAGGAGGTTTTAGTACCGTTATACAAGGCACTGGTGAGACCTCACCTAGAATACTGTGTGCAGTTCTGGTCTCCCATGTTTAAAAAGGATGAATTCAAACTGGAGCAGGTACAGAGAAGGGCTACTAGGATGATCCGAGGAATGGAAAACTTGTCTTATGAAAGGAGACTTAAGGAGCTTGGCTTGTTTAGCCTAACTAAAAGAAGGTTGAGGGGAGATATGATTGCTCTCTATAAATATATCAGAGGGATAAATACAGGAGAGGGAGAGGAATTATTTCAGCTCAGCACCAATGTGGACACAAGAACAAATGGGTATAAACTGGCCACTAGGAAATTTAGACTTGAAATTAGACGGTGGTTTCTAACCATCAGAGGAGTGAAGTTTTGGTATAACTCAGCAGGCAGTTGAATAGGATCTGGGGGTTATAGTGGTCTCAAATTGAGTACGAGTCAACAATGTGATGCAAGTGCAAAAAAGGCTTATGTTCTGGGGTGTATTAACAGGCATATCATATGTAAGATACAATGGTATGATGGGATAATGGGATTTTGGTAAGTAATTGATCTTTAAATATTCAGGGTAAATAGGACTAATCCCCTGAGATGGGATATTAGATGGATGGGATCTGAGTTACTACAGAAAATTCTTTCCTGGGTATCTGGCTGGTGAATCTTGCCCATATGCTCAGGGTTTAGCTGATCGCCATATTTGGGGTCGGGAAGGAATTTTTCTCCAGGACAGATTGGAGAGGCCCTGGAGGTTTTTTGCCTTCTTCTGTAGCATGGGGCATGGGTGACTGGAGGGAGGCTTCTCTGCTCCTTGAAGTCTTTAAACATGATTTAAGGACTTCAATAGCTCAGACATAGGTGAGGTTTTTTTGTAGGAGTGGGTGGGTGAGATTCTGTGGCCTGCGCTGTGCAGGAGGTCGGACTAGATGATCAGAATGGTCCCTTCTGACCTTAGTATCTATGAATCTATGAAAGCACAACAAGTAGGAGACCTTGGGGCTCTCATGGCACACCCCCATACACAATCTTCTTCAAAAACAAAGTTACTCTAAGACTACATCCTAAGTTTTTACCTAAAGTACCTCCCTTGTTCCACTTGAACCAACTTATCCATCTAGCGTTCTTCCCTAAACCTCATGGGAACAAACGAGAAGCGATGTTTCACCCCTGGACATCAGAAGGGCACTAGCATTTTATGTTGAAAGGACTAAACCCTTCAGAAAGCTGACAAAGTTATTCCTTTCTATTACTGAAAGATCTAAAGGAGCTGCCATATCCAAGCAAAGGCTCTCAAAATGGATTTCTGGATGCATTGACCTTTGCTACCATCAACAGGAACTACAACTGCCACCAGGGACCTGCACACACTCCATCAGATTGCTTTCCATGTCGATAACCTTCCCCAACAATGTATCCATCATGGACATCTGCAAAGCAGAAACCTGAGCATCAGCCCACACATTCACAGAGCACTACACAATAGAACAGGACTCGACATCAGACACTTTGCTGGGACTTACTGTCTTATCATCCTTCACAAATTCAACTCCGAAGCCCCTTCCTTCCAACAAGGGGCACTGTTCTAAAGTCACCTAAAGTGGAGCCCCACAGAGACAACCATCTCGAAGAACCTCAGTTACTGCACAAGATGAGTAACTTTCTCTTGTATATAAAACAAAATCATAATGTGCTTTCAAGAGATAAAAAAATTAACTAACAATTTACCCCCTGTCTAAAGAAGCTTATTTCACTCAAAGTTCTCTCCAGAGTTTTCAACCAAGCCTGGTTGAGACTCTTCTTTCATGAAGTAAACTTGTCCATTTACTTCCTATATGAAGGGTGCCAGGGTCCTTCTTTGTCCCCCAAATATACTCAATATACTCAAGCTTTGATGTGCCCTTCAACATAGATTGCCCCCACACTGCTTGTTTTTCCCATTATTTTTCTCTTTTTGAAGTTTTCACAATCCTTTGTTGGTATTCGGTTCAGACTGGTGAGAAGAGACACATTGTGAAAGATGCAATACTTAATTTACATGTAAACAGCTGGATAAAATTTCTTTTCTGACAGACAACCAGTTTTTCACGTTTGCTTGTGAGCAGCCCCTAGACACAGATTTTGATAATATAATTTTCAGTGTAGATACATAACTCCTTACACAGCATCCATACATGCATTTTGCGATGATAGTGATGACCAGCATGACACCAGCTTTTATTTGAGACCTCACATGATACTCTTTAGTGAACTAGAATATACATCTGTCATAAATATAAAGGGACGGGTAACCACCTTTCTGAATTCAGTGCTATAAAATCCCTCCTGGCCAGAGGCAAAATCCTTTCATCTGTAAAGGGTTAAGAAGCTAAGGTAACCTCGCTGGCACCTGACCCAAAATGACCAATGAGGGGACAAGATACTTTCAAGTCTGGAGATTGGGGGAAAACAAAGGGTTCTGTCTGTATGATGCTTTTGCTGGGAACAGATCGGGAATGCAGTCTTACAACGCCTGTAAAGTTGGTAAGTAATCTAGCTAGAACATGTGTTAGATTTTCTTTTGTTTAATGGCTGGTGAAATAAGCTGTGTCTTTTTGTAACTTAAGGTTTTTGCCTAGAGGGATTCTCTAAGTTTTGAATCTGATTACCCTGTAAGGTATTTACCATCCTGATTTTACAGAGGTGATTCTTTTATCTTTTTCTTTAATTAAAATTCTTCTTTTAAGAACCTGATTGATTTTTCATTGTTCTTAAGATCCAAGGGTTTGGGTCTGTGTTCACCTGTATCAACTGGTGAGGATTCTTATCAAGCCTTCCCGAGGAAAGGGGGTGTAGGGCTTGAGGGGATATTTTGGGGGAAGACATCTCCAAGTGGTCTCTTTCCTTGTTCTTTGTTTAAAATGCTTGGTGGTGGCAGCATACGGTTCAAGGCCAAGGCAAAGTTTGTACCTTGGGAAAGTTTTTAACCTAAACTGGTAAGAATAAGCTTAGGGGGTCTTTCATGCAGGTCCCCACATCTGTACCCTAGAGTTCAGAGTGGGGAAGGAACCTAGACAACATCCTTGACCCAGGAGTTTCCTATAAACCCTCTACTCCCCTTTACCAAATTGCATTAAGAGGTTCTTGGGTCACGCAGATCTTGTTCCATATGTTTAGAACTTAACTTAACTTGACAGTAAACATAACTTGACAATACCCACTTCACTGTCTCAGGTTCCTTTTCACTTTCAGGATCGTGTTCTCCTTTCTCCCTCTTCTCTGTGGGAGATCAGCCTTCTCCTAGGTGTAGGTAGGCGGGATAGTGGGGAAGAGGGCTCCCTAGTGACTGGTTGGATTGAAGGTCAGAGAGGAAGTCGATAGGCTTCTGTGCACCCAAGTGGAGTATTATAAGCTCTTTCCCCTGCTCAGGGTGCCATTCTGCTTCAAAAGTTTTTGTAGCAATAGCTCCTACTCTTCCTGTCATCTTGCAATAGAGTAGGTGATATCACACTAGTCATCTTTTTGGTAACAGAGGAAGTGTCATGTTGTCTGAAGTGGCTCACAACTGTGAGTGCCATCTTAAGTCAGATAGTCAGAAAACAGACCAGATACCCAAAGTGATGGTATATTCTATAATTAGATTTCACCAAGCCAATAACAAATGTGTACTCCTGGACCACTATATTAGTCTTACCATGGACTCACAAACAGTCCCCTTAGGCTCTCCAGCCTGCCTTGCTGACCAGACAAACTGGACTTAGTGTTACTGGTCGCTATACCAAATAGTGCATCACATTAGGTTACTCTCAACCCCAAAGGGTCAGTCACTTACCCCAAGTCAATGGATACTCTTGATCTCATACCAAAGACAATGCTGGCAGCCAATTTCTCTGGTAAACTAACGAAAGATTTATTAGCAAAGAAAAATAAGTGAGTTGTTGAGAGTTTAAAACAGGTAAAATACAAACTTAGACTCACCTGTTAATGTAAGACCAAAATGATAGCAGAGATGTAGTAATCTGCTAGTTTTCAAAAAAAGTCTTTTCAGGGTTACCCAAAATAACTGTAAAAAGAAAAGGAGTACTTGTGGCACCTTAGAGACTAACAAATTTATTAGAGCATAAGCTTTCGTGAGCTACAGCTCACTTCATCGGATGCATCCGATGAAGTGAGCTGTAGCTCACGAAAGCTTATGCTCTAATAAATTTGTTAGTCTCTAAGGTGCCACAAGTACTCCTTTTCTTTTTGCGAATACAGACTAACACGGCTGCTACTCTGAAACCAAAATAACTGTGTGGATCTCTGTCTTGCATCTGGAACATTACCTTGTGCATGTCCAAATAGCTCAGAGATACAGGATTGATCCCTGGATCCATTCTTATAGCACCTTTCCACAGAAGGGCAATTTGGCAAGTATTTTTATTCACAGCATGGGCACTTTCTTTGTTGATTAAATGCAAACAGAGTCTGTGAATTTCCATTGTCGGACACAATGACCCATGCTTTGAAGTTAGCAATTTTTAACATTTTCAAGGTTCCACTCTATGATGGGTAAACATAATGTAAACACAATGTGACAGCCAGAAACTGTCCTTCATTAGTTTTCATGAAGTTTACACATCCAGTACATTCACATCTTAACACTAACACACTTTAATCTAGAGTTATCCAATTATCGGGTATACATAATGTAATGTGATAGTAAACGACAGATTATAGGTAAGTGAAGACAATAACATTAACGTTACTTTGATATTCACCCACGAATTAGTCTATGGCTTTGATCTGAGCTGGCGTGTCAGCGTCACAGAAAATATATGACCTTTTGTCTTTGTGTTACATATATTTTTGTAAACCAATGTGTGGGATAATCTATTATGTAACAATCTTTCAAATGATCTGTCATATCTATGGTGTGCCTTATGAGAATTTGAGAACCACTACAATATAACTGTAGAATGAGGAAGGTGTTTATACTAAATGAGGTGAATAGGTACCTAACTAGGAGGTGAGCGCTTGAAAATCTGGAACCAGTTGTGGATGCTGAGATTTTTTTGAAAATATGGCCCTGTTTCTATTGACTTTGAAGTTCTGCTGAATGGTGTCTTCAATGGTGGTCTAAAGATGCACAGACTTAACAAATAGATAACTATAAGGCCAAAGACAAACCAATTGCAGGTTTTATTTTCAGAATAATGCAGTTAATTGACTCTCTCCCTAAGAAAACTGAAGACTGTCTACAATGAGACGATTTACACTGCATACGCTGGGATACATATTTTTTCCAACAAAGAAAAACATTTGTTAAAAAAAAATCTTAAGGTTGCTTAAGAGGAAGCCCTGGCTTTAAAAGTCCTTAAGTGCAAGGAAATATCCACTTAAGATATTTTCTTTAACATACCACACACATTTTCACTGACAGACTATCCATCTGTAAAAAGTGTTCCAAATATCTCCAACATGTACAGTAACACAATACATACATTACATTCCTCATGATCAGACTATAATTCAAAACACTTTCAATACAGAGTACTTCCATTTGGTCTCTCCTCTGCTCCCAGAGTGTTTTCAAAGGTTCTATCTGTGGTAGCAGCTTACCTTTGCAGAGAAGAAATCCTGATATTCCCATACGTGAACAAGTGGCTGCTGAAGGGACACTCCTACAGCAAGTCTTTTGTGGCCACTCAGAAAGCTTTAGATCTGCTTTTCAGACTGGATCTGCAGTTAAACACTGAAAAGTCCACCTTGACCTCAGTTTAAAGATTGGACAGGACTGAGCCATTTTGAAAGTCTCCCAGTTTGTTTATGTGTATTGCAGACAGACTTCAACGAGAAACTGCAGAACTGGAATTAATTTGCAAAATGGACACCATTAAATTAGGCTTGAATAAAGACTGGGAGTGGGTGAGTCATTACAGAAACTAAAAACTATTTCCCCATGCTAATTTCCCCCCTACTGTTACTCACACTTTCTTGTCAACTGTTTGAAATGGGCCATCCTGATTATCACTACAAAAGTTTTTTTTCCTCCTTCTGATAATAGCCCACCTTAATCGATTAGTCTCATTAGAGTTGGTATGGCAACCCCCATTTTTTCATGTTCTCTGTACATATGTGTGTGTGTGTGTGTGTATAGATATATATAATCTATCTTCCTACTGTATTTTCCACTGCATGCATCTGATGAAGTGGGTTTTAGCCCACAAAAGCTTATGCTCAAATAAATTTGTTAGTCTCTAAGGTGCCACAAGTACTCCTTGTTCTTTAGACAGATCTAAGGGATCTTCAGTAGCCAAGCCAAGACTCTCTAGATTGATATCTGGCAGCATTACATGTTGTTATCAGTCTCAGTCTTCAATGTCCTTAGAGAATATGAACACTTTCAATGAGATCTCTCTCTACTTCAGTAGTCTTTCTTAAGTATGTCTCATTGCTGAAATATGTAGAGCTGCAACTTGGACCTCCATACATACCTTTTGTGAACATTATGCAGTAACCAATGACTACGCTTCCAATGCTATGTTGGCTCTACTGTGCTATCTTCAATTTTGGACTTGACCCCTAAGCCCACCCACTCTCATTACCAGGGTACTGTTAGGAAGTCATCTGAAGTGGAGTACCAATGGAGTCCAGGGGCAACGAATTCTTCCTAAAAGTGGGGGCGGGGCATGAGACCCTACCCCTTCTGTGGCCCTGCCCCTGCTGTTCCTCTCCCCCCATGAGGTCTTGACCTCTGGCTAAGGTGGAAGCTGGAGATGGGCCGGGCAGCCTAGGCCCTTCCACCTGTCCAGGATAAGCAGCCCCTGGCCCATGTCCCCACCCCCCCCGAGGTCCACTGCCCAGTGCAGATGGAGGGTCTGTGGCTCCCCACAGCTGCCTGTGTGGATCCTACCCTGACCCAGCTCTGGCTTCCAGTCTGGTTGGGTGTGGGGCCTCGGGGGCCGAAGAGCCACAGCTGGGCCATGGTAACAGCCACCCCAATGGGGTCACTACTTGAAGAAAAGGAAGGGGTTACTCACGCTGTGCAGTAACTGTGGTTCTTTGAGGTGTCTGTCCCTATAGGTGCTCCACTACTAGTCCTCCTTTTGAGGTATCTACTGTGGAGCTTTGCTGTAGAGGAGAAACTGAGGGCGGTATGTCCACGCAGCTCTATATAGCCATGGTGCTGAGCAGAGGGCCGGCTAGGGCATATGCATGGGCTGAATGGGCATTGCTATCTAAAATGTCTGATGAAAGGCTCAGGAGGTGCATGCACGCTGGAAGTGGCACATCCATAGAGACACACATCTCGAAGAACCACAGAGAGCTTTTGAGATCCTAGAAAGCCTGATGCAACCCTAACTATGGAACTGTCAGTGCCTCCATAATTTTACTATAGAGTCATTTATATTTTGAATTCAGAAGCTGGAAAACAAGGGAATACTATCATTTTTGTTTACTCTCTCTCTAATAATAAAGAGGCAAGTACATTTTCTAAAGAAGCTGTCCAAGTTTTATATAGGAAGAAAAAGTATAGCTAAAAATGTACTGAATTCTTTTTACTTTTTTCCAAGTATTTTATGACTTTTACTTATACACATTTGTTGTATAACCATACAAGCTACCAATATATAGGATATGAGATTGTACTCTACAGGTGAATGATAGTTCTGTGGGTTAAGAGAAAATGATTAAAATTCTTTTAAATTTAATTGTTGCCTTGTCGATGTTCATTGGTTTCAATTTTAAGTAACTACTAAATATGCCTAGTTGATCTTTACATCTAGGTCAGTGCTGTAGGTGAAAAAAAAAAAAAAAAAAACCCGACAACATTGGAAGTACTGACCCCAGGATCCCAATTAAATCTCTGCTCTGGTTTTCTCAATAACATCAGTGTCACTTATTTTTAGTGTTCTATTTTCCCAAGTAATTATTTATCCACTTCCGTATCCTGCTTGGCATCTCTGTAGCTAATTTGTCAAATTATGCACATAAATAACTTGCAATCATTTTGCTTCCTGTATTGTACACATATATTGCAGAGTAATATCATATGTAGTCAAGAGGCCAAGTGATGATTCAGGGACCTTCTTGCATAATGGGGATAAGTAACATTTCAGTGCACCAATTATATATAAACTAAATTATATTAATGTATGTATATGTTATCAATCAACCTTCTTGCCTGTTATGAGAAGGTTTTCATTCTCAGCTAGATTGTGCGTTGGACTACTGTAAGGGAGTAAGTAGTCCTCATGCCTACATTTATGTGCTACATGGACATTGGGTCCAGGAGCATAGGAGTAAGTGGGGCTACTCACCCACTTCCTTCCTTCCTAGAACAGGTGGGTAATGTGTGGGAGGCAAGGAACAATGTAATCTACATTGGTACTTCTCTTTCCAGCTCTGTGGCCAGAGTAGCTGAACCAGCATATGTGAAGGGGATGAGGGAGGTGAGGGGGAAAGGAAAGGAGAAAAGTAGCTGTTGGTTCAGGTAGTAATTTACTGCTGGAAAAGGCCAACACTAAATTACTACCTTCCTAAGCAGGGGAGGAATTGTGACTCAGAAGTGTGTGTCTGAGTCACACTAACATCTGGGGCTACTCCACTGTGGTTGCAGCTTTTGCACTATTTCTTGCTTAAGGCTGATATTCAAGGCTGGGAGCACCACCTATTATTAAGTTCCCTGATACTTTCCATTATAAAGATGCTGTTTTCAGAGTTGCAGCCATGTTAGTCTGTATCGGCCAAAAACAATGCCGAATACATGTGGCACCATAGAGTCTAACAAATTTATTTGGGCATAAGCTTTCATGGGCTAAAACCCACTTCATCGGATGCATGCAGTGGAAAATACAGTAGGAAGATATATATACACACAGAATATGAAAAAAATGGGTGTTGCCATGCCAACTGTAACGAGACCAATTAATTAAGGTGGGCTATTATCAGCAGGAGAAAAAACAAACTTTTGTAGTGATAATCAGGATGGCCCATTTCAAACAGTTGACAAGGTGTGAGTAACAGTAGGGGAAAAAATAGCATGGGAAAATAGTTTTTACTTTGTGTAATGGGACTGGAGGTCAGGCAGACCTGGGGAGCTGGGAGGGAGACTGGAACTTGCTGGGCAAGCAGATTGCGACCGAGAATCAGTAGGGTAGGGAGAGGACGACAGACCTGATGAGGAGTGAGAGTGTCGGGGCAGGGAAAGAAGGGGGACTGGCTAGGCAAACAGAAAGGACAAGCAACCAGGGCGTGAGATACTGAGAATATGTCTACACTGCAATCAAAGGTGTGATTATACTCAGGCTAGCTCTAATCTGGCTTCTGTGGCTAAAAATTGCAGTGAATACTCAGAGATGCAGACTTCAGAATAGGTTCTGGAAGCCTTCCCAGAACGTGGTGTATATTCATGTTCTTAGTCCATGCCAGGTCCATGCCAGTGCATCTCCACTGCTATTTTTAGCCATCTGTAATGGTCACAGCTGTCCCTCTGGATTGGAGGCCCCACCCCCTCACTGCAAAGCCTCTGGAGGGGCACAGTTCCACCACTCAGCAGTGTAGAACAGTCAGTAATCTCAGCACAGGCCCTCAGGCAGGGCAGGGCACCAAACAGTTGGAGGTCCTGGCTCTGGTGGACCATTGACAAACATAGGTCTTTTGGCCTAGAGTGGGGATCCTGCCACCTCCGGGTTGGATGGCAGGGGATAGGGGAATCTGGGCCCACCTGCTTCCACTGGGTCCCAGACAATAGTCCTAACAGTGGCGGAGTGGTCTGCCCATGAGTCAGTGGGTAATCGGGCTGCAACATGATGGCCAGCTGTCAGTCAGCATCGCAGCCAAACTATATTCTGGAATTAATTTGCAAACTGGGCACCATCAGATTAGGCCTGAATAAAGACGGGGAGTGGCTGGGTCATTACAAAACCTAAACCTAATGTCCCCAGTGCTAATTTCCCCGTACAATTACTCACACCTTCTTGTCAACTGCCTGAAATGGGCCACTCTCATTACCACTTCAAAAATTATTTTTCCTCCCTTGGTATCCTGCTGTCAATTGAATTGTCTCGTTAGACTGATCTCACACTTGGCCCTGGTCTACACTAGGTGTTGAGGTCAAATTTAGCAGCGTTAAATCGATGTAACCCTGCACCCGTCCACATGACGAAGCCCTTTTTTTCGACTTAAAGGGCTCTTAAAATCGATTTCCTTACTCCACCCCCGACAAGGGGATTAGTGCTGAAATCGGTTTTGCTGGGTCGAATTTGGGGTACTGTGGACGCAATTAGATGGTATTGGCCTCCGGGAGCTATCCCAGAGTGCTCTATTGTGACCGCTCTGGACAGCACTCTCAACTCAGATGCACTGATCAGGTAGACAGGAAAAGGCCCGCGAACTTTTGAATTTCAGTTTCCTGTTTGGCCAGTGTGGCAAGCTGCAGGTGACCATGCAGAGCTCATCAGCAGAGGTGACCATGATGGAGTCCCAAAAACGCAAAAGAGTTCCAGCATGGACCGAACGGGAGGTATGGGATCTGATTGCTGTACGGGGAGAGGAATCCGTGCTATCAGAACGACGTTCCAGTTTTCGAAATGCCAAAACATTTGTGAAAATCTCCCAGGGCATGAGGGACAGAGGCCATAACAGGGACCCGAAGCAGTGCTGCATGAAACTTAAGGAGCTGAGGCAAGCCTACCAGAAAACCAGAGAGGCGAATGGCCGCTCCGGGTCAGAGCCCCAAACATGCCACTTCTATGATGAGCTGCATGCCATTTTAGGGGGTTCAGCCACCACTACCCCAGCCATGTTGTTTGACTCCTTCAATGGAGATGGAGGCAACACGGAAGCAGGTTTTGGGGACGAGGAAGACGATGATGAGGAGGCTGTAGATAGCTCACAGCAAACAAGCGGAGAAACCAGTTTTCCCGACAACCAGGAACTGTTTTTCACCCAGGGCCTGGAGCCAGTACCCCCTGAACCCACCCAAGGCTGCCTCCCGGACCCACCAGGCGGAGAAGGGACCTCTGGTGAGTGTACCTTTTAAAATACTATACAAGGTTTAAAAGCCAGCATGTTTAATGATTAATTTGCCCTGGCATTCGTGGCTCTCCTGGATATACTCCCAAAGCCTTTGCAAAAGGTTTCTGGGGAGGGCAGCCTTATTCCATCCACCATAGTAGGACACTTTGCCACTCCAGGCCAGTAGCACGTACTCGGGAATCATTGTAGAACAAAGCATTGCAGTGTATGTTTGCTGGCGTTCAAACAACATCCGTTCTTTATCTCTCTGTGTTATCCTCAGGAGAGTGATATCATTCAAGGTCACCTGGTTGAAATAGGGTGCTTTTCTTAAGGGGACATTCAGAGGTGCCCGTTTCTGCTGGGCTGTTTGCCTATGGCTGAACAGAAATGTTCCCCACTATTAGCCATGCGGTGGGGGGAGGCAAAGTGTGACCTTGTAACGAAAGCACATGTGCTATATATGTAATGTTAACAGCAAGGTTTACCGTGAAAGAGTGTACCCATTGTTCTATAAAATGTGTCTTTTCAAATACCACTGTCCCCTTTTTTTTTCCTCCACCACCTGCATGTGTTTCAAGGATCACAGGATCTTCTCCTTCCCAGAGGCTAGCGAAGATTAGAAGCACTCGCGATGAAATGTTCTCTGAGCTCATGCTGTCCTCCCACACTGACAGAGCACAGACGAATGCATGGAGGCAGACAATGTCGGAGTGCAGGAAAGCACAAAATGACGGGGAGGAGAGGTGGCGGGCTGAAGAGAGTAAGTGGTGGGCTGAAGCTGAAAGGTAGCGGCAGCATGATGAGAGGAGGCAGGATTCAATGCTGAGGCTGCTGGAGGATCAAACTAATATGCTCCAGCGTATGGTTGAGTTGCAGGAAAGGCAGCTGGAGCACAGAACGCCGCTACAGCCCCTGTGTAACCAACCGCCCTCCTCCTCAGGTTCCATAGCCTCCTCACCCAGATGCCCAAGAATGCAGTGGGGGGGCCTCTGGCCACCCAGCCACTCCACCCCAGAGGATTGCCCAAGTAACAGAAGGTTGGCATTCAAGAAGTTTTAAACTTTTAAAGTACTGTGAGGTCTTGTCCTTCCATCCTCCACCACCCCTCCTTGGCTACCTTGGTAGTTATCCCCCTATTTGTGTGATGAATTAATAAAGAATGCATGAATGTGAAGCAACAATGACTTTATTGCCTCTGCAAGCGGTGATCGAAGGGAGGTGGGGGAGGGTGGTTAGCTTACAGGGAAGTAGAGTGAACCAAGGGGCGGGGGATTTCATCAAGGAGAAACAAACAGAATTTTCACACCGTAGCCTGGCCAGTCATGAAACTGGTTTTCAAAGCTTCTCTGATGTGCACCGCACCCTCCTGTGCTCTTCTAACCGCCCTTGTGTCTGGCTGTGCGTAACCAGCAGCCAGGTGATTTGCCTCAACCTCCCACCTTGCCATAAACGTCTCCCCCTTACTCTCACAGATATTGTGGAGTGCACAGCAAGCAGTAATAACAGTGGGAATAGTGGTTTCGCTGAGGTCTAACTGAGTCAGTAAACTGCGCCAGCCTGCTTTTAAATGTCCAAATGCACATTCTACCCCCATTCTGCACTTGATCAGCCTGTAGTTGAATAGCTCCTGACTACTCTCCAGGCTGCCTATGTATGGTTTCATGAGCCAGGGCATTAAGGGGTAGGCTGGGTCCCCAAGGATAACTATAGGCATTTCAACATCCCCAACGGTTATTTTCTGGTCTGGGAAGAAAGTCCCTTCCTGCAGCTTTTGAAACAGACCAGAGTTCCTGAAGATGCGAGTGTTATGTACCTTTCCTGGCCATCCCACGTTGATATTAGTGAAACATCCCTTGTGATCCACCAGTGCTTGCAGCACTATTGAACCCCTTGCGGTTTATGTACTCGCTGGCTTGGTGCTCCGGTGCCAAGATAGGGATATGGGTTCCGTCTATGGCCCCACCACAGTTAGGGAATCCCATTGCAGCAAAGCCATCTACTATGACCTTCACATTTCCCAGGGTCACTCCCCTTGATATCAGCAGATCTTTGATTGCGTTGGCTACTTGCATCACAGCAGCCCCCACAGTAGATTTGCCCACTCCAAATTGATTCCCGACTGACCAGTAGCTGTCTGCAGTTGCAAGCTTCCACAGGGCTATTGCCACTCGCTTCTCAACTGTGAGGGCTGCTCTCCTCTTGGTATTCTTGCACCTCAGGGCAGGGGAAAGCAAGTCACAAAGTTCCATGAAAGTGCCCTTATGCATGTGAAAGTTTCGCAGCCACTGGGAATCGTCCCAGACCTGCACCACTATGCGGTCCCACCAGTCTGTGCTTGTTTCCCGAGCCCAGAATCTGCGTTCCACCTCATGAACCTGCCTCATTAGCACCATGATGCCCACTTTGGCAGGACCCGTGCTTTGAGAGAAGTCTGTGCCATGTCCTCATCACTCTCATCACCATGCTGATGTCGCCTACTTGCCCGGTTTCGCTTTGCCAGGTTCTGGTGCTGCATATACTGCTGGATAATGCGTGTGGTGTTTAATGTGCTCCTAATTGCCAAAGTGATCTGAGCGGGCTCCATGCTTGCCGTGGTATGGCGTCTGCACAGAAAAAGGGCAAGGAAGATTGTCTGCTGTTGTCCTGACGGAGGGAGGGGCGACTGATAACATGGCTTACAGGGTTGGCTTACAGAGAATTAAAATCAACAAAGGGGGTGGCTTTGTGAGAAACTGAATGGCCGCCTTAAGGATATAACTCAAAACCTCAAGGATGGCCTGCTAAACCCAGTTTTGAGTTCTGTTGATTTCACAGCGGGAGGGAGGAGAAAATGAATACAAAACAAATCTGATCTATTTCTTGTTTTGAGCCACTTCATCTTTATACATCTTGCTGGCAGCAGACTGTGCAGTTCGACCGCTAGCCATCGTCATCTCCTGGGTGCTCGGCAGAAGATGGTGCAGTATGACTGCTGGCCATCGTCTTCCGCTAGCTGCAGATTAAAAGACAGTGCACTGCCGGTAGGACTCAATCGCCATGAGATGAAACAAGGGAAATGACCTGGCTGAGTCACTCCCACGTTTGCCCAGGCACCCGGTTAAAAGAGCACCCAGGACTACGTCGACGACGGCTACCAGTCATACTGCACTGTCTGCTGCCAAAAGGCAATAAACTGCTGCTGTGTAGCAATGCAGTACCATGTCCGCCAGCACCCAGGAGACATATGGTGATGGTTAGCTGAGCGGGCTCCATGCTTGCTCTGGTATGGCGTCTGCACAGGTAACTCAAGAAAAAAGGTGCAAAACGATTGTTTGCCCTTGTTTTTACGGAGGGAGGGAGGGAGGGAACGGGGGCCTGACGATATGTACCCAGAACCACCCGCAACAATGTTTTAGCCCCATCAGGCACTGGGATTTCTACCCAGAATTCAAATGGGCGGTGGAGTCTGTGGGAACTGTGGGATAGCTACCCACAGTGCAAAGCTCCGGAAGTAGACTGTTGCCTCGGGTACTGTGGACACAGTCTGCCGACTATATGCACTTAGAGCATTTGTGTGGGGTGACACACACGTATAAAAATGCTTTCTACAAAACCGACTTCTATAAATTCGACCTAATTTCATAGTGTAGACATACCCTTAGTAAGGCAACTCACGTCTTTTCATGTATTTATACCTGCTCCTGTATTTTCCACTCCATGTATCTGATGAAGTGGGTTCTAGCCCATGAAACCTTATGCCCAAATAAATTGGTTAGTGTAAGGTGCCACAAGAACTATATTCAGCTTCCCTAGGCCACTTCCTACACTCCCGTTCGGGGGGTACCTGGATCCTGGAGTTGTCATTTGTCTCACTGTGGTAAACAGCTAAAGCCAGCCCCAACAGGTCCTTGGTGACCAACAGCTCCAGCAATCCCTTCAGGTCTCGGGCGCTGAAGCGGCCGTTGTTGCATCCGAGCTCCAGCAGCAGGTGGGGGACATCCTTCTTTGGTGGCTCCTCTCCAACTGAGCTAGAGGGCACACCTTTTATATTTCCGGTTCTTGTACCGCTTCTCTGCTTCCGGAGAGGCAGGCGCCAGTGTCCTGGCTCTGCCCACCAGGGTGTGGTTGTAGCTATCCCTTCGTATGTCTGGGAGGGAGGCCACACCTGCTTGCTACACCATGATAGCTAGTAATTTAAAACTAGCACAGGTATACATACACAAGCTGCAATCACACCTCCAGTTTCAAGGAGTCCAAGGAGGAAGACTGGGACAGGGAGCCAGTGGGGAAATTGAATGTGGGCGAGGTGCGTGTTCACTAGTAGTCAGGGTGGGGATGAGAGACTGATTAGATGAGGAACTGGGAGGGGGAGGAATTGGGACTTTCTGGGCAAGCAGACTGGAGACAAAAGCTAAAGGGAGGGGGAGATTGGGAATGACAGAGCAAAGAGACTGGCACTGAGTGATGAGGGGGAGTTTGGGAGTCCAGAGCAGTGAGAATAGGACTTGCTGGGTAAGGCAACTGGAACTGGGATGAGAAGCCTGAGGAATAGAGACTGGGACTGGCTCAATGAGAAGAATGGGACTGGGAGGAGGAGCCGGGAGTTGGGAAGAGATGGTCAGAATGGTCCCTTCTGACCTTAGTATCTATGAATCTATAAGAGACAGGACTGGGACAAGGACAGCTTGGAAGGGACAGAACATACTTATAAGGGGGCCACTTTAGGGTTACACAGGCAACCTTAAATCTTCCATTTACTAATTTTTGAATACTTGATTTTGCAGCTTTAATAATGTTCTTTTAACATAGATTTTTGTATGCAATATATATTTATATTGCAAATATGGCTTGATTATATGGAAGTAAGGTAAAGAAATGGAACATACTCTGATGGATTTGGAGCTGCCTGTAATAATGTATGAATACTGTATTTTGCTGCCTGCCTCTAGCCAAAAATCACTGTAGAGACCAAGGAGGATTTAGGAATCTTGATGATGGGAATATTGGAGTATATTCCATTTGATATTTTGTTGGGAAATAATGTTGCACAATTGAATCAGACTTCTGTTCTGTTGTCTGAGAAAGCTAAGTTGGGGTTGGAAGATCTTGGGATTGGAAGATCAAGTGCTGATTGCTTGTCACAGCAGAAGGTCATCTTGTGAAGATACAAGTGAAAGGAGCTCAAAGCGTGGGGGTCTTTCCCCCCCACTCTGCTTGTGAAAAGAGAGGGAATAATTTCTGAGGAAACAGCAAAGGATTATCTCCAAGGGAGAGGATGGTTCTTCATAGTCACACAGCCCAGGGATAGAGACAGACACGCTGAGACATGGCAAAGCTGCAGAGGCTAGGAATTACTGCTTGATTAAAACCAGCTTTACCATGGATTAGGCCTGTCCTGACCAAGGGGAGAGAAAACCCAGCATACAGTCTCAATTGTTAGCACATAAATCATAAGTTATCACTGCTCACCTCAATCTCTAGTAGGTGAAAGGAAGGGGGAAGTGGCCAGTTCAGGTCCCCGCTGCAGAATCAGAAGTTTTGGGGTAATGCTGGTATGCAAGGGCACATAAAAACTTCCCATGTATGCCTAGAAGCATACTCATCCAGTTTGATATAAAGAGGGGAAATATGTGATGGAGTCAAAGCTGCCTGTAGTAATTTATAAATACTGTATGTTGACTGGGTTATTCTGATGTTTAGTGTATTTATATGTAATTATATCTACATAAATGAGAAAGACAGACAGAGAAAAAGTTAATTCAGTAGCAGGAGTATCAGGAAATGCAACCAGGAGGGGGACAGTAGATCCAGATATACTATACTTTTCAGCAAACACCTGAGAGAAAATGTAAGTGCCATTCACTTTGATACCTTGGCTCAGTCCCCTGTGGAGTTCACCAAACTGGTTTTGGCAGGAAATCTAAGCCTGGAAAACTGGTAACAAAACATTCTACCTTTATTTAAAGACAGGGTTTCAAGGACGGGGGAGAGGGAGTTGAGGGGAACAGACACAGACCTCAAGA
Source organism: Dermochelys coriacea (assembly GCF_009764565.3). Taxonomy (NCBI): domain Eukaryota; kingdom Metazoa; phylum Chordata; order Testudines; family Dermochelyidae; genus Dermochelys; species Dermochelys coriacea. Next base: position 266,851,870 of record NC_050068.2, read on the forward strand.
GGGTAGGGCTCTAGGGTAAAATAGGTCTGCCTAAGAGTCTAGGTCAGAGACATATGGAAACCTCCTGTTTTAAAATAATTTTCTCTTATGCAATGTTTTGTCTTTATGGTTAAACAATCAATATGTTAGTTTTAAGAAGGCTGTTTGAGGTCACTAACCCCTGGCTCTTAAAAAGAACGAACTACAGGTTCCAAATCCAGTTGGACCTGCTGGGTGAGCACAGTTGATACACAGGGTACTGTACCCTGGGACCTGAATTAAGAGTGGGGGAATTGCATGATTCTTCTTTGAGAAATTACACATATGCATTCCATTCTTGGTGTGCATGAGCTCTGCGCAGAGTCGTCAAGAAATTTCTCTCTCACTGGTACCCATTGGGGTGGGTTAAGCGTACTCTTTTGCCATGCACCACTGCATGCTAGTATAAAGGGCTCAGCAGCCCCCGAGCTCTCTCAGTTCCTTCTTACTGCCCGTGATGGTTGTTGGAATTGTTTGGCTTGCCTTAACAAATGCTCGTGGTGCGTTTATTGTAAATTAATTGAAGATTGTACACTATCTACACTTTCTCTTTTCTGGCCCCAATTAGGGTTCTTTTCCATTACTTGGAACCAAGGGATGCCTCGATTACTGGTCTTCTGCAGTGGCCATGCACAGGAGCTCTTGACTACAATCCTCAGGGCTTCCACAAGAGATCCAACAAATTTTACAGGACCTGCTATTTGAAGGGTCTTTGTTTTAAGAGCAACCTGACTAAGCTCCACTGCTTGAAGGACTCTAGGGCAGCTCTACAATCTTTGGGGTAGTACACTCCAGCCCCATCCAGAAAACACTTCCACCCGTAGCTGACCACTGTGACTCTACCCTTTCTCCTTGGCAAAACCTGCAGAGAAAGAAGAGTAGGCATTATAGACAGACCTTTTCCTTCTTCTGCCTCTGCATCAATGCCTGGTCCATCTAAACACCCAGGAGGTGCTAAACAAGCATTCTGATTGAACGTTCAAGGTTGCCATGCTTGTTTCCAGGATGCCAGATTCCAATTTCCCCAGGTTTGGAAACTGCATTTCCTGCTTCCTCAGTGTTTTGTCCTGGATTACCTCAGACTACTGGATATTAAGCACTGTGGAGAAGAGATATCTTTCAATTTATTTCTACCTTTCTCTCCCAGTCCCTCTTGAGGGACCACTCTCACAAGGCGCTCCTAATCCATGAGGTTCAGTCTCTCCTTCAGGTAGGAGCCATAGAAAAGCTTTCACAGTGTCAGAGGAAAAGGGCTTTATTCCCTTTATTTCCTAATCCCAAAACCAAAAGAAGGTTGTCTCAGACCAGTTTTAGACCTCAAAGAGAACGTTTTGCATGGTTATCCAGGCTTCCCTTAGTCCCTCCGATGGATCCTGGAAACTGGTATGCTGCCCTCAAATTAAGAGACATGTACTTCCATGTGGCAATTTACCAAGGTCACAGAAAGTTTCTCAGGTTCATAGTGAAGCACTCTCATTATCAGTTCACTGTATTGCCTTTCAGCCTATCAGCATCTCCTTGGGTTTTCACAAAAAGTATGTCTGTGGTAGTGACATTCATGAGGAGACTAGGAGTATAGGTCTACTATTACCTGGATGACTAGTCAAGGGCTGGTCCAAGGCTCAGTTTCTCTCCAGTGTTAAACTCATCCAGTCAACCTTCGAAGTTCTAGGTCTATTGATCAACTTAGACAAGTCTATGCTTTGTCCAATGAAGAGGATAGTGTTTATTGGAGCAGTCCTGGACTCTACTCAGGCTAGAGCTTTCCTTCTGGATACAAGATTCCAAACAATTTGATCTCTTGTGGCAGATCTCAAGGTTCACCCAGTCACAACAGCTTAGAACTGTATGATATTCCTGAGACATATGACTTTGTGCACATATGTTGTCAACATGCCAGGCTGCACCTCAGGACTCTTCAAAGTTGGTTGGCTTCCATTTGTTCACCAAATTGCCACCATCTGAACACTGTGCTCACTGTTTCCTCGCAGGTACTGACTTTGCTAGATTGGTGGACAGACCCATTCCATGTTTATGTGGGCATTCCCTTTGTCCGCCTTCAGCCTTCTCTGACACTGGTGATGGATGCATCTGCCCTGGGGTGGGGAGCTCATCTAGGCCCCCTCTGAACTCAAGGCTTGTGGTCTTCAAGTGATCTCTTTCTTCATATCAATGGCAGAGAGCTAAGGGCTGTTTGCCTCGCCTGTCAGGCCTTCCTACTGCACGTCAAAGGGAAAGCCTGTTTGTTCTCACAGACAACAATGCAGCAATGTTTTACCTCAACAGGCAGTGTAGAGCTCACTCTTTCTTGCTTTGTCAGGATGCAATTCACCTGTGGAACTTTTGCATTGCCAATTCAAAAATCTTAAGGCCTCTTTCAGGGGTGCAGAATGAGCTTGTGGACCACCTAAGCTGATCATTTACAAGCCACCACAAGTGGTCTCTCCACCTGGGTAGTCAGATCCTTCTTCCAGCAGTGGGGGATTCCCCAGGTAGGCCTATATGCAAGCAAAGTCAACAGGAAATGCCAACAGTTTTGCTCCCTAGAAGGCCACAGTCCTGGTTCCATCACAGATACTTTCCTGCTACCCTGGATAAAAAAGCTCTACTATGCTTTCCCCCCAAGCCCACTCCTACACAGAGTGCTGCTAAAGATCAAGCTGGACCAGGCCGCAGTTATATTAGTAGCCTGAGCATGGCCTTGACAGCCCTGGTTCTCCACTCTATTGGATCTGTCTGTAGCAGCTCCAATTTTGCATTTCCCTGCTGGGCTAACTGATGGCACATTCCACAAGATTGTAGGAAGCACAGTGGCATTCCTTGCACAAGTCCCTATCCAGAACATTTGCAGAGCAGCAACCTGGTATTCAGTTCACACCTTTGCATCCCATTATGCCATTACTCAAGACTCAGAGATGATGCTAAATTTGGATGGTTTGTACTCCAGTCTCTGTGCACATGAACTCTGATCCCTCCTCCTGTGTTATGGCTTGTGAGTCACCAAGAGTGGAATGCATATATGCAATCACTTGAAGAAAAAACAGTTACTGACCTTTTATAACTGTTGTTCTTTGAGATGTATTGCACATGTCCATTCCACGACCTGTCCTCATACCCCTCTATTGGGATCAGAGCTGTCTGGCAAGAAGGAAATGAGAAGCTTGGGGGTGGCTGGATCCTTTATAATGCACACAGTGGGGCATGGCAGCAGAGGGCACTCAAGGCACATTGACAGGTATCACGGAGAAAAAAAATTCCAACAACTGTACACAGGGTGTGCACACACCAAGAGTGGAATGCAAATGTACAACACATCTCAAAGAACATTAACAAAAGGTTAGTAACCATCTTTTCCACTCCAGGGCAGGTAAAGGCACGTGGTCTAAAACCTGTAAGGGGTGTACTCAGAGATCAGTCAGAGATGCAGCTATCTATAGCACATACCTTAAAGCAGTGTTTCCCAAACTTGGGACGCTGCTTGTTCAGGGAAAGCCCCCGGCAGGTCAGGCTGGTTTGTTTACCTGCCGCATCTGCAGGTTCAGCTGATCGCGGTTCCCACTGGTCACGGTTCGCTGTACCTGGCCAATGGCACAGTTCCTAATAGGGCTGCGGGAAGCGGCACGGGCGGAGGCACGTACTGGCCGCCGCTTCCAGCAGCCCCCATTGGCCGGGCACAGCAAACCGCGGCCAGTGGGAGCCGCGATCGGCTGAACCTGCGGATGCAGCAGGTAAACAAACCGTCCCGTCCCGGGCTTTCTCTGAACAAGCGGCTTCCCAAGTATGGGAAACACTGCCTTAAAGAAATGTATTATATGTTTTGAAATAACTATCCATATATGCAAGTATTAATATTAATGTTCTCATTTGAAAATCTATTTATAAATTATATAACATTATGAAAATAGAGTCTATAGGGGTACTAATTACTCATTTTCTACAAAATTACTTTTATGAAGAAAATGAAGTAGCCTCTTCGTAGTTAAGGTTGCAACCAGTTTTCTTGATAAAAATCTCTTTGTAACCCTGGCACGAGGACAATGGGGGAATGAAACAGGGATTCACAGAAACCATTGTCCATAAATTTGCTCCTTTCTGCCATTTAAATAAAGGAAGGAGGTAGAGTTATGACATGTACAGATATTAATGCTGCTCAGCCTGAGTTAATTATCACAATTTGATATACTCTTTTTTTTATCCTGAAATAATAAGCTAAGAACAAAGACTGTAATATCTTCTCAATACATTGCAACATATTTTTGTCTCTGGTTCAGTAATTATATTAGCAAGGTTACAGCACTCTGCCAATTAGAGTGGAGAAGTAAATGTTGTAAATTAAACCAGTATTCTTATTCTTATCTAGTAAAAGAGTAGGATATTCAATAGAACAGATGAACAAATACACTTGTAGAACAACTAGCCAAACATCTGAAACATTAACCCAAAACCATTGTGGCAAGATGGCCAATGTTAGTCTGGTGGGTCCTGCTCTTTTCTTGGTGGGGAGCTAAGATGCCACCCTTTGCCCCTGCTCTTGGGTGCCAAGGACCCTGCTACTAGCCCGGGAAGGTGGTAGAGGAGGGAAGCAGGGGAGAGGTCTGGGTTTGCTCCTTGCTCTGAGTCCCAGCCCTTCTCAATGCCTGCAGGTTTCTTACCCTCATCCTCCTTAGGTGGGGTTACCCTCAGTCCTTAGATGCTGGGGGGGAAGGGAGTCTCCCTGTCCTGCTGGGGCAGGGTCTCCCTTACTTCAGTTCTCAGGTTTTACCAAATCTCTCAACACACTCCAAGCTCCTGTCTCTTTTTTTTTCTTTTTTTTCCCTCCTCTGTCTGCCTGATGCAGGTGGTTTTATTAGGTTCCTAATAGGGCCTTAATTGACTGCAGCCATCTTCCCGAGTCTACAGGGAACCATGCCTTAATTAGCCTTGAGCTTATATATTTCCCCTCTAGCACTCTCCCACTGCTCCCTGGCCCTCCTATCATACCATGTAATACTTTAGACCCCGATTCAGGAATGCACTTAAGCTTGTGCTTAACTTTAGGTGTGTTTAAGTCTCATTGAAGTTAATTTGCCTATAGAGCAAAAGTGAAAGCTTTCTATGCTAGATGTGCAATTTTTATCTTATTTTTATTTTTTATTCATTTTTTAAATGAAGAGATGTGTCATTGGGTATCACAATTGTAGTGTGTTAAGGCTTAGGCTTCAGAGTAGCAGCCGTGTTAGTCTGTATTCGCAAAAAGAAAAGGAGTACTTGTGGCACCTTAGAGACTAACAAATTTATTAGAGCATAAGCTTTCGCGAGCTACAGCTCACTTGCATCCGATGAAGTGAGCTGTAGCTCACGAAAGCTTATGCTCTAATAAATTTGTTAGTCTCTAAGGTGCCACAAGTACTCCTTTTCTTTAAGGCTTAGGCTATGTCTACACTACATCTTTTACAGTGGTGCAGCTACAGCGATGCCGCTGTGCCGCAGTAGCACTTCTGGTGAAGACACTCTAAGGCAATGGGAGAGAGCTCTCCTATTGTCTTAATAACTCCTGCCTCTGTGAGCAGTGGTAGCTATGTCAGCGGGAGAAGCTCACCCATCAATATAGCGCTGTCTACAACAGAGTTTAGGTCAGTATAATTTATGTCTCTCAGCAGTGTGGATTATGCACATCCTCAAGTGATGTATATTATACCAAAGTAATTTGTAGTGTAAATGTAGCATTAGAGATTGGAATTGGGCTGGGTTTCAATGTTATCTACATTTTTTATTTACTTGTCTGTTAATGTTTGCATAGTAGTGAGGAAATATCTTGAGCAAACTTAACTTCACTTAGTTTTTGATGGGGGAATTAAGTTAAGTGAGTGAGTAACACTGGCCAAGATAATATAATTTATAAATAACTGACTTTAAAAAAAGGAAATGCTTGTTTTATAGCAGTTATGATACATATTTTCTTTTATGTCTACTTTATTGAATACTGATATTTTAAAACCACCTAGACTTTTGTAGGTAGGAAGAGCTATATCTTAATTTTCTATACTGAAAGTGCTATCAACTACAAAATCCAAATATTGGTTAGAATTTGAAAAAGACTTCTTCAGTGTTGACTTCTGAAAGGAGATCTAGAAATGCTGACGTGAGAGAACTAGCTATCCTCACCAAAGTATCTTCATCAATACATTAGGTTCTGTTCTCCTGTGCATAAGCCAGATACTGTTAGGACGATGACTTGCATGCTTCTCTAGCTGGAAGAATACACTCATCTCCCACATTCTTTCTTCAAAAATTTGCACTTCTGCTCAGATAGAACTCGGTAGTTGTAGAATTGCTTCTCTTAAAGAAAATGAATTTTACTGTACTTATATTTAATCTTTCATTGAAATTGGCCCTCAATGAGTTCAGTTAATTAAGGAAATACTTTCTTTTAAAAAATGTTATCTTCAGTTTATTTTCTTTTGATCACAGTGCACAGGAGTGTTAAACTAGTTATTAAAATCTTGGGGGAAAAACAAAAATAAACTTGTTTACATTAGTGGTCAAGAACACTGATCTTTAAATCCACTCTGAAAATTGACAGAGAAAAGCAGTAATGGCCTGACTTTATCACCTGAAAGACTGCACATCTAACAGTTCAACTAGTATTGCATTGCAGTGCTGGCACTGGCTATACACAATATACTATCTGCTTTCCTTATGTCTAAGTGGTTCTTTCATTTAGTCTGGAAAAGAGAAGACTGAGAGGGGACATAATAACATTTTTCAAGTACTTAAAAGGTTGTTACAAGGAGGAGGGAGAAGAATTGTTCTTCTTAACCTCTGAGGATAGGACAGGTTTCAAAGTAGCAGCCATATTAGTCTGTATTCACAAAAAGAAAAGGAGTACTTGTGGCACCTTAGAGACTAACAAATTTATTAGAGCATAAGCTTTCGTGAGCTACAGCTCACTTCATCGGATGCATTTGGTGGAAAAAACAGAGGGGAGATTGATATACACACACAGAGAACATGAAACAATGGGTTTATCATACATGCTGTAAGGAGAGTGATCACTTAAGATAAGCCATCACCAGCAGCAGGGGGGGGAAAGGAGGAAAACCTTTCATGGTGACAAGCAAGGTAGGCTATTTCCAGCAGTTAACAAGAATATCTGAGGAACAGTGGGGGGTGGGGTGGGGTGGGGGGGAGAAATAACATGGGGAAATAGTTTTACTTTGTGTAATGACTCATCGATTCCCAGTCTCTATTCAAGCCTAAGTTAATTGTATCCAGTTTGCAAATTAATTCCAATTCAGCAGTCTCTCGTTGGAGTCTGTTTTTGAAGCTTTTTTGTTGAAGGATAGCCACTCTTAGGTCTATAATCGAGTGACCAGAGAGATTGAAGTGTTCTCCAACTGGTTTTTGAATGTTATAATTCTTGACGTCTGATTTGTGTCCATTCATTCTTTTACATAGAGACTGTCCAGTTTGACCAATGTACATGGCAGAGGGGCATTGCTGGCACATGATGACATATATCACATTGGTAGATGCGCAGGTGAACGAGCCTCTGATAGTGTGGCTGATGTGATTAGGCCCTATGATGGTGTCCCCTGAATAGATATGTGGACAGAGTTGGCAACGGGCTTTGTTGCAAAGATAGGTTCCTGGGTTGGTGGTTCTGTTGTGTGGTGTGTGGTTGCTGGTGAGTATTTGCTTCAGATTGGGGGGCTGTGTGTAAGCAAGGACTGGCCAGTCTCCCAAGATCTGTGAGAGTGATGGGTCGTCCTTCAGGATAGGTTGTAGGATAGGACAAGAAGCAATGGTCTTAAATTGCAGCAAGGAGGTTTAGGTTGGACATTAGGAAAAACTTTAACTGTCAGGGTGGTTAAGCACTGGAATAAATTGCCTAGGGAGGTTGTGGAATCTCCATCATTGGAGATTTTTAACAGCCGGTTAGATAAATACCTGTCAGGAATGGTCTAGATAATACTTAGTCCTGCCATGAGAGCAAAGGACTGGACTAGATGACCTCTCAAGGTCCCATCCAGTCCTATGATTAATAACAGATTTTTTTGGACAATAAATGCCTGCTGGCTAACAGTGTTATACTGAATATAGATCTAGTTTGTACCACTTAAAATTGGTTGTCAGGCTTTAGCTAACACCATATTTCTTTAGCACATCATTTGAGGAGTAAGGCACTATTAAAAAATTCACATTTCATTCATACCTATTGCACTTGTTAAGCTGTCTAGAGCAGCTCACAAATGTGTGTGCCAACCTCAGTGCAGAGTGGTACAAACCAGGGCACAAACCCCAAATTGACTGTGTATTCTATAATTAGATTTCACCAACCAAGTATCAAGTGTGAATTTCTCAAGCACTATGACAGCCTTAACATGGAGTCACAGACTGGAGTGCCCATGGGGACAGTCCACCTTCCACTTAGGCAAGTCTGCCTTTTTGATAGATGGTCCCTTACATCAAAAATCATAATAATATTCAGGTTACTCCCAGTCCAAAAGGACCAGTCACTTATGCCAGGTCAATTGTACCTTAGATCACTCACCAAAGATGATGCTTGTAGCCAATCCTGTAATAAACTAACTAAAGATTTATTAACTAAGAAAAAGAAATGAGAGTTATTTACAAGGTTAAAGCAGGTAAATATACACACACAAGTGAGTTACAGTCTTAGGTTTCAATAAAGCAATAGAAGCTGCTATAATGTGCAAGCTTTATATATCCTTAGGACTAACCAGGCTAAGCTTTCTTATGCTTAGAAATATTGCCCTCTCCAAATTCCAGGCAGCATAGTGATACAGTTCCTTCTGCTCAGTGATTTTTATTCCTTTCCCCCAGAGTTCAAGCTATGATGGGACGAAGGTTTATGCATGTCCCCTCTTCATGGGTGTGGGGGGAGCAATCAACAAAGTCTTTTGTCTCTGATGTTCCACAATGGCTTGTCTAGTGTCTACAGGCCTTCTTTTGTTGGACAAGAGATGACACCTCTTGTGGTAAACTAGTATTTTGCACTTGGTAAGACGGGGGCAGAGGGGTTCAATTTCATAGCAAACATTTATATAGTTACAAAGCAAATACTTAAATATTAAATTTTAACAGGGGATACAGGTATTATAACTGAGAATAATGCATGCAGCAACTCACAAGCATTTCATAAAGTCAAATACTAAAGACTTTCTTAGAAACTTAACAACTATTTTAACAGTTCTAACACACAGGTGAGCTAGACTGGTTTCCAGCTATGAATTTGCCAGTGTTCAGTGAGGCCTACGGGCCATGGCACAAGCTGGCACCTGGTCTGTCAGCGTCACAGTACTCTTAGAATATATTTTTGTGTACTCCTTTTATTCACTATACTTTTGCTTTATACACTTCCTAATCCTCTGAGAAACTTGTGCAAGAATTTTATGATTTTTTTTGTTTTTCATATACTTGGGCCAACTTCCCTCAAAGTATTAGTATTAAAGTATTAAACTTTAATATTAGCTCTTATAGTCCAGTTGAACCACTTTCAAAGAAGAGTAGCAGTCTTTTGAAGTTATTGAATTCTGTAATGACACTGTTCCTGTACCCATTTGGGCTAAATGTCACACATCAATTTTTTTCCCCTTACTTTGATCATTAAGTTCTTTCTTTTTTTAAAGAGCTCTGCCAGTTCCCTCATCTATTCCACACTTCATAGTTAGTAGTCAACTGTCCTGTCAGTTCTTTGATAACATAGATTTTCCACTACAATTTGAGTTCCTTTTTATAAAACTTCCATAAAAAATTTGCAGCATTTACTGATCCACCTGTTTCTTTGAAGCACTGATGTCCCTTATATGTACTCATGATTTAGGGCTAAATGTCCCTCCTGCAGAAAACTAGAGCAGGAGTAAAAAGTGCTAAGAAAACATTGCAAATGAACTTTAATAGGTCTCTCCTTTGTAGCAGAAACCACGCTGCCTTTGGGGAGGGGTGAGGGCATGACCATGAAATCATGTGTCCCTCTTGTGGATTCTGGAACATCAATGAAGAGAGCCAATCTCTTCCACAAGAGCATAGCTTCCTCAAAAGTCATGATGCCATTGGCTCTCCCTGATATCCATATACCCAATTTTCTGTCAAGGGATGTGCATGCATGTGTGTTTAAGGCACTAGAGAGGGAGTTAATTCTGGTCTAACCAGTATTAAAATAATACTGGGTTGCCAGGGCACTATACTGCAAAGAAAAGGTGTTTTCTGGCTCCATCCTTCCTGCTCAAACTTTCAGTTCTTCTTGGAGTGATTATCCATGTATATTCCACTCTCTGTGTGCATACGCCCCAGCTGCTTCAGATTGGGAAATTTTGGTCAGCAATATCACTTATGTCTGAGGTATCTTGAATGTCCTTGTGGTCTGTACCAAGGGCATAGCTGGCCCAAATGCCCCTCAGTTCTTTCTTACCACTTGTAGCTGCTAGATTGAACCATAGTGTCTGCATCTTACCATACTTTTTTCTGATCTTTAGTATAGAAAATTTGTATATTATAATGTTAGTTAGGTTTAGAAGTTAGGGTAGCTTGCCTGCTGGCAATTCTTTCATAGTTGAGCTATTTTGCTTTTATTTTTGATGGAAAGATTTTCGCTGGTACCGGGTTTAGCCCAGGTCCAATCCTAAATCCATAGGATTAAGAACTGTGGGTAGCCGTCTTAATGATGGTCACATTGGATGCCTTGTCTGCCTTGGGGAGGGTCATATCCCTGATACATGTTCTATTTGTAAGTCCTTTTTCAAAAGGCAAGAGAGGTGTGCCATACACTATTACTGTTAGACTGCTCCATGCAGCGTTTCTCCGATCAGGGGAATGTAGACCACCTGGACCACCTCCATCTAACTCCAGAAATGCCCCCGTGAGCTCCAGATCATTATCTATCTTCCAAGCCCAGTCTTCTGAGACTGCTACAACTGCAGACTCAGTAGGACTGTTAGAGCTTGCGAGAAAAAGGAGCATTGCTCCTTGGGAAATACAGGGAATCATCCCTGTCAGAAGTCCACAGCAAGAATAGGTTCAAATCACTTCACTACTCCCACTCTAAGAGGGCTTCATGATCCAAATTGGGTACCACTGGAGCCCTGTGGGAGCACAGTACCATATCCTCAGCACCATCTTGAGAATCGAGACTTCCTGGCTTGGATACTGAGTTCACTGTACTGATCTCTACCTCAACACAACCCACTTGTGCACCAATCCCTATGGTACCACTCACCTTGACACTAATTACTTTGGCATCATTCACTTTGGCACCGCTCACCCCAGTGCAGTGTACTTCTGCACTGAGGTTTATTGCACTGTTTTTCTCTGTACCAAGGACCTTTGGTAGCAGGAGAGCTCTGTGTAATGAAGAAAGCAGAGTCTCTAGTGCTCTCCGTGGCGCTGAATATTTTCACCAAGACAATAACTACCACTGCAGCTGTAATACCAACTGCCTCTATGACACTGACTAAAACTACTGGCATGGCACAATCAAGCCTACATCTAGGATTGCCCATCCTTTCGATGAAAAGTGTTCCTTCTCACCTGATTTTAAACAGAGTGGTGAGGGATCCCCTATAAATTTCACAAATTTCATTTTATTCATATGGGTTGGAAAGATGGTCCAGGGATTCCTGTATGTCCCAGTCGTATAGGGTAATAGAGATAGGCATGAGTCTTGCTAACCTTCTCACTGGCTCTTTTCCATACACCATTCAATCATGGCCTTATTGGAATCTTTGGGCTTTGTGCTACATGAGATGAAGTACATTGCATCTTCTAAAGTGAGAATTTACTGTCCTTGACCTGCCCAGATAGCAAGGGTGTCTCAAGTGGTGATCTACCAATTTGATCAACCAGAATAGCTGTCTGAAAAGGGAGCACTCTCAGATGGAAGAACAAACCAGGTCAGCTGCTATATATTCATCCCCGGATGAGGCAGTGGTTCCAACTATACAATCTTATCCCAGTGATTATGAGAACTTTCAAGATTTGCTCAAATGTATAGCTGATTCTCTAGAAATCCCAGTGGAGGTGGTAGAGGAGAGCTCCCACAGACTTTTGAACATACTCCATACCTCCTTACCTGGTTGCCTGGCATTACCCATAAATGAAGCCTTGTTAGAGCCACCACAGTTTATCAGCATCAGTGACACCTACCTCTAAAAAGGCAGATTAGTGGTATCAAGTACTGGTTATAAGTACCTGTACGCTCATCTAGAACCAGTCTTGCTGATGGTTGTAGTGGCTAATGAAAAACAGGCAGCCACCAAGAATGATACCAAAAGATAGAAAGCCAAAGTGACTCAATTTATGTGGAAGAAAAAGCTATTCATCAGCTACCTGCAATTTAGGATCTCTACGTACCAGACATTGCTAACAAGATATGAATGATCATGAATTCTTGGATTTCATTGAAAAACTCCTGCAGGAGTGCAGGGAGAAATTTAAGTCTTTGATTTTAGAGGTAAAGTTGATATCAAAAACACCCATCCAGGCATCTCTAGATGCCTTTGACACCACATCCCATTCTGTGGCAACTTGCATCATCATAAGAAGAGCATCCTGGCTCCCATCTTCCTGAGAGACGTGCAGTTGATGGAGGAAGATATTCCCTTTGTGAGTCTGGATCTTTTAATACAAAGATATATGAGGCTTTTCATTCACTCAGGGACTTGGGTCATGCTTTATTCTCTTGGAGCGCGTGCATGCGCGCACACACACACACACACACACAGAGTCCAAGAAGGAAGCAAGGAAAGCTTACATCAGGTAGAGATCATCACCTGGTATCTATTACCACCAGAGGTCCACTGAATGTCCATGAATGTGGCAGTGCTTTCAAAAGAGGGAGATATTCAGACACAACATCATACAATCTCATGCTGCAACTATCTCAAAACATTCATTTTGATGGGTTAGTTCAGAGTCTGTGTACAACCATGCTGATAGATCTTTACCCCTCCTTCTCCATATTTGGAGACCATCTTTATTTCTTTCAGGGAACATGAAAACTAATAACATTAGTTTGCTGGGTTCTAGAATAATTTCCCTGCAGTCCTATATTGCTCCTATCTCTCCCTGCCTCCTATCCCTTTTCACAAAGTCTGTTAGTTGGAATTGGAAGTGGATTGCATCTCTCTCTGAGAGCAGTAGAGGAAGTAGCAATCCAATATAGGGAAAAGGGGAATTGGAAAATAATTGGAATGAAAACCAAAGAAAGAAGGATGGTCCCCTATCCTGGAGATGAGGGGACTCAGTGCCTTCATTCATCACTTCAGATTCAGAATGGTAACCATAGCCTCCATAATTCCATTGTTGGATCCACAGGTCTGGTTTGTGGCTCTTGACCTGCAAGATGCTAACTTCCATATCTCCATACATCCCAGGCACAGAAACATCTAAGGTTTCAAGTAGGACAAAACCACTATCAGTACAGGGTACTACCCTTTGGGCTGTTCTGTCCACAGCAGAGAATTTTCACCAAATACAGAGTTCTGGTGGTAGCTCATTGCAGAAAATAAGGAACAACACCTGGCCAATCCAAGGAAGGTCACATCGGCAAGTGGAGAATTATATTAATCAAATTCTGCATCTATTCAGTGAGCTAGGCCTGAAAAAAAAAGAAAAAAAAACCTTTTGACTTCAGCACAAAGAATAGATTTCATTGATAGACACCACCACAATCAGAGCTGATTTGCATGAGGACAGATTTGAATCCATGACCACACTTATCAGCCAGCTGCAGCATCAGCCATATACCTCAGTGAAAATCTGTTTGAGTCTCCTCAGGTACATGGCTTCTTGTACATACATCACACAGCTGGCCAGACTTCACCTATATTGTAAAAACAGCTGGCTGAAGTCAGTGTACCTACCAAATAGACACCATATAGACATATCAGTGCTAGTTCTTCCCATAGTCCTTTCCTCTCTGAATTTATGGAAAAATCCCAATCAGGTATGCAAATGAGTACCATTCTCCCCACCTCTTCCCACCAAGACCCTAGTGACCAACACATATCTTGTAGGGTAGGGAGCTCATCTGCACCACTATTTACCTACGAGAAGAGATTGGACATAAACGTATTAGAACTCAGGGTATTCATTGAGTCTTCACAGCATTTCTTCCAATGATTCAAGAATTCAGTCATCAAATTGTGACTGACAACATGGCCTTTGTGTTTATATACACAGACAGGGAGGAGTTTGTTCAACCTCTCTATGCTAGGAGTCTATTCTGGAACTGGTGCATCCACCATCAAGTCTCTCACGTAGCACTGCACTTCCAGGACTACAAAAAGCTCAGGGAAATTGCCTGGGCAGACAGTTCTCCAGGGGCCACAAGTAGACTGTCAATGAGTCCATAATATGAAGCATCTTACAGGAATGAAGTCTATCATCAGTGGACCTCTTTGTGATAGACAGAAACAAGAAATGTCACAAGTTCTATGCAAGGGGAGGCCTAGCCCTAGGATCCCTATCACACACATTCCTCATTTCATGGTCTCCAGGTATGATATATACTTACTCTCCAATCCCACTGATCTTGAGAGTATTGAGGAAGATCACACGGGATTTAGCCACAGTCATCAGTTTAACCATGGCATTTTTGGTACTCGGAGCTGATGATCTGATCAATTCGTTCTCTTTACCTTTTCTGTCAGACTTAATCTCTTAGGATAACAGGGACATCCTGTACCCAGATCCTGTTTCCCTCCACCTCACAGCCTGGATACTGGATGGATGACTGACAGACAGATCCTACTCCGTAGATGATCAAAACATTTTTATTCAGAGTGGGAAGGATTCCTCCAGGATAACATATGTTGCCAAGTGGAAGAGGTTCTCAGTATGGGCTGAGCAACATCACCTCCTATGAACACTCAACTCCCAGACACCCTGGCTTTCTTTGCAGATTTTAAAGAACTCAGGACTATCTGTTTGTTCTGCTTGGATGCATTTAGCTGCTGTTTCAGCATATCACCATCATTACCCCAGGATGCACAATTTTGTCCTACCCAAGTGTGAGCATTTTCCTCCCTGGGACTTCAGTGTGGTCCTAGTGGGTCTTGCAGACTTCTGTTTGAGCTCTTGGCAACTTACTCTGTTACATTTATCCATAAAAATAACATTTTTAGTAGCAATTACATCTGCACTGAGAGTTGGGGGAAAATACAGGCAGCCAATAAACTGTGCACACACATGACTGCACAGCAATATTGTATATACTGCACAGGTCAGAAACTGTGCTGCTCATGTCTCCTCTGTGCAACCCCAGCAGAAATTTGGCATGGCCCTTTAAGAACTTTCTGTATTCTGTTCTCCCATCCCCACATAACAAGGTGTGTGGCCTCACTTCCACACTGGAGGGCAGTGGAAGCACTTCCGGTCTCCAGGTCACACTCAGCCCAACCAGGAAGAGACTATGGTTCTGGGGCACCCCTTGTGCAGGAGCTCAGGTGACAGACCTGGCTGGGCTCTCCACTGCCATCCGAGGTTCTAGAGCTGCAGCCTGACAGGGCCAAAGCACCACCCTGCACCCTCTGCCCAGCAGGTGGTTTCCATGGGGATGGATTTAGACACACACACCATTTTATGTTTGGGCAAGTGTAAGCCCAAAGAAAATTTAGAGGGAATATTGACTGCAGGTCCTCCATATACAATTTTTCATAAGGATAAGGTCATCTTTAGGCCCCATACCAACTTTTTGCTAAAGTACTTTAATTTAAACCAAATGATAAATTTACTAGTTTTCTTTCCCAAACCAAATACCAATCGGGGGAAGCTAAATTATTTTTCTCAGAGCACTATTATTATTTACAAAGGACTAGACTCTATAGCCTACACAGACAGGTTGAAGGGGCAAGCTATTTCAACCCAGAGACTCTCAAAGTGGGTGTCTAGCTGCATTTAACTATTATGAATAAGGCTAAGATTTTGTCAGGGATATTTTTAATAAAAAAGTCACGGATAGGTCATGAGCAATAAAGAAAAATTCACAGAAGTCTATGACCTGTCAGTAACTTTTAATAAAAATATCCATGACCAAATGGGGAGCTGCGGAGTCCCCACACCGCCCGAGGCAGCTGGGCAGCTGCAGGGGCCCCAGCTCAGCTCTCCGGGGGCCCCATACAGTTCCTGGACACCACAGGCTGAAGTCATGGAGGTCTCTAGAAGTCACTGATTCCATGACTTCCACAACCTCTGACAGAATCATAGCCTTAATTATGAACTAGCCAGCTTAGATGTCCCACCTCAGATTTGTACTCATTCTACTTGAACTCAGGCAGCACCTGCAGCTTCCTTGAGAAACATACCTCTCTCAAAAATATACAGAGTGTTTACCTGGGGTTCAATCTATATTTTTACAAAACACTATTCCTTAGTTGAAGCATCAAGATCTGATGTTTCTTTCAACAGAGCTGTAGCGCAGTGTAGCAGGGTGGTCACTCTGCTCTGGCCCTGGAAGGGTTAAAAGCCAGCCCTTGGAGAGGGCTGGGGCTGACAGCCAATAAGGAGAGGCTGGGAGGCAGCCAATCAGGGCCAGGGTGGACCCTATAAAAGAGCTGCTGGGCCAGAAGGCAAACAGTCTCTCTCTCTCAAAGTGGGGGAGGAGGGGGGAAAGGGAAAGGGAAAGGGAAAGGGAAAGGGAAAGGGAAAGGAAGGAACTGAGCAATGCTGGGGAAGGACAAAGGAGCTGGGGAGCACCAGCCTGGCAACTCCCCAGGCTGAGGCTTTGGTTAAGGCCTAAGAAGATACTGGGGCTGCTGGGGTGCAGCCTGGCGAAAGGCAGAGGCAGCTGGTCCAACCCCTTGCTGATGATGAGTGGCTACTACGGACTGCAGTCTGCCTCTTGAGAAAGGGCATAGATGATGACTGGCAGTAGCCACTGAGGCAAGGTGGGTGTAGAAGGTTGGGGGTTCCCTTGGGAGGGGAGACCCAGCGTGTGAGGGTACTGCAGTGGGCAGAACCCTGAGGGAAAAAAGGACACGTGGGTCTGGGAGGGACACGGGGGCCCCTAAGGCAGGCGAGACACTGGCCTGCATAGGGTGCTCTGGCCTGGACAAGAGCTAATTCCCTGGATGACAAGCAGGCGGCGCTGCACCAGTGAGTCATCAACTTCGCTACATGCAGTCTTTGTTTAGGTAGACTAATCACTCACTTCCATCTCAGCAAGTCACTGCTTGTGAGTTGCTAAGAGTCTGCTATATATGGACGATCAATGAAGAAATGATTACTTACCTAACAGTAACTGTGGCTTTTTGAAATGTATTCCATGACCCACAGACACCACATCTCAAAGAGGTATGGTTACTGTAAGGTAAGTAACTAGTTCTTTCCCAACTACATGGTGTTTGTGCATAAGTGCTTTTATGGGCTCTCAGGAAACAGCATGTTTCAGAACCATTGTGTAACCTTCAACTTTAGCACAATTTGAGGTGGATTTTCCACTTCATTTTCCCCCCTCTGTAGTGTGGAAAGGAGGGAAGTATGGAATCCTTAACTACTGTATGTATCTAAAGTATTACCACATCCTTATGGAATAATCAAGGACTTCATAATATTAAGTGCACTGTTCATAGGCTTGAGTTGGTCTGGCAATGAATAACACTCGAGATAGACTGATCCCATCTCAGCACTATCAATCCATTCTTGTTCATAACAAGGTTTTTATGTTTATGCACTAATTTTCATCAGCTTAAATGACTTGTGTCACAGTGTGTGTGCTTCTTAATAGTCAGGAGAAAAATATGTGTTTCACCAAAACAGCTTAATGAAGCATTACAGCAGAGACTTGCCTGTTAAGTATTTCTAGCTCCAATTTTCTTTTTTTCACAATCTCACCACTCTTATTTTATTTCATCAATATTTCAACATTAGCATCCAGTAGCACTAAACATATTGCCACTTTTTCTAATTTCAGTGTAGCAGACCCCCAAAAGGGAGTGATAGTGCTACTTTGAGTCAGTTTCTTTATGGATTAGATTGTTTTTCATCTTTCTTGTAATGAGCTCTCAGTATTTTCACATTATAGTATGAGGATATCCTTATGTCAAGCACAGTTACTTGAGATGAAAATATAAGTACAACATTTGCAGCTGAAGTCACAAGGAGCATCATATGAAACAAAATCAGAGGGGAAAAAAAAAGCAAGGAACATTATCAGTTGAAAGAATAGATGATCAAGTAAGTAAGAGGAAGAATATGGCAACAAGCAGTAATAAGAAAAGGTGCAGCTTTTGTTTAGTTACAAAAAGAGTGGTGTTCTGACCTTAGAGAAACAGATAAGTATCATCAGATTGAAAATAGGTCAAAACCAGACATTAACCCTATCAGTAACCAAGAAGAATGGAGTGAAATGAAAGAAAGAGGCAAGTAAAACTTACTGGCGACTTCATAGTGCTGAGTTTGGATGGAGAATTTTTTGTGGTTCAGACTAAATATATTTGGATATTATATTGTCCTCTGGGGACCAGGGCGGCTATTATCACAATCAGTGGAAAATCCCAGGAATTTTCCATTCTTATACTGAAGTTCATGAGGGGGAACAAAAACCAATTAAGAAAGATCTGATAAGAACAAAGTATTTTAGTAATTTGAAAAAAGGAATTTAAGAACAAAATGAGGTCGTATCTGATGACAGTTGCAAATCGAAAAATAAGAATACTGATACTATGAATTACTGACAGTGAAGAGAAAGGTTTTGAATATGTAATCATTACAATGTATTTTGTGACATAAGCTTGCTTGCATTAGATGGGCGCCACCCAAGTTCAGAACTGGGAAACCTTGTTAGTGTACTGTAGGCAAAGACAACAATAAAAGCTTTACTTAACTGAAATGGTCTAGTGTGGACTTTGAATTTATAATGGGAGCAGGAAGATGGAGTTTTATTCTACAACATGAAGAATATTAATGTGCTAAAGCAGAGGTGGGTAACCTACGGCCCGCGGGCCACATCCGGCCTGCAGGACCGTCCTGCCTGGCCTTTGAGCTCCTGGCCAGGGAGGCTAGCCCCGGCCCCTCCCCCGCTGACCCCCCTCCCCTGCAGTTATGCCGCCACATGGGCGGCATGGCTGGCTCTGTCCAGGCAGTGGGGCTGCAAGCTCCTGCCGCTCTGAGCGGCTTGGTAAGAGGGCGGCAGCGGTGGCATGCACACGCAACAGTGAAGGCAGTTAGGTAGGGGGTCCTGGGTGGCAGTCAAGGGACAGGGAGCAGGGGGGTTGGATGGGGGTGGGGTCCCAGGGGGGTGGTTAGGGGCAGGGGGTGCAGGGAGGGTCGGTCAGGGGACAAGGAGCCGGGGGGAGGGGTTGGACGGGTCAGAGCTTCTGAGGGGGGCAAGTGGGTGGGGGTGGATAGTGTGGGGGCCAGGCTGTTTGGGGGGGCACAGCCTTCCCTACCTGGCCCTCCATACAGTTTTGCAGCCTGATGTGGCCCTCGGGCCAAAAAGTTTGCCCACTCCTGTGCTAAAGGGAAGTTCAGGGAGCATGGGGAAGAACAATATTGATGGCGATTATAATCTAGTGGGCTACAAAAAACTTAGTTTGATGATTGATAGCTAGGATGTGAATATAGAAAAATTCATAGATTATTTAAACCCTAAAGAAGCTTTATGCTGGGTGTAATGGTCCTCACTCAGGGTCTGGTTGAGGAGCATAGTTTAGGGCTGCAACCCCTGACTGCCAAAGGGGTTGTGAGGGAGGGGATAAGCCCAGGTTACCAGGGCCCTTTGGGTTACCAGTGGTCTGGCAACCAAGGCTGCTTAAGGCTCTCCTCCATTGGCCATTTCCTCTCATCTCCTCCCCCAGTCAGCTTAGTCCAAGGTTTTCCTCTGTTGGGGCAGTCCAAACCAAAATAAGTAAGAGGGGGTTACCAATATCCAGGGTCCACAGGTGAGGGAGAGGGGGATACTTCCCTCTCTGATTGTCTCTGGGGTGGCTCCAGCTGTGTCAGAGCCTTTAGGCTTCGCTCTGCTCTGCTCTGCTCTGCTCAAACTGTGGACTGCAGGTCTGTTCACCTCCAGCTCTTTCACCCAAATGAGCTAATTCCCTGTCTTTTAATTCCTCCAGCAGATGGCACATTTGCTGCAGGTGTGGCGGGGTGGGGTTGGCTGAGCCCAAAATAATCCCATAATCCCTTGATGCCCAATGTGGGGTTGTACACACCTTCCCAAAGGAGAATGATTGCCTAGATATCTGATGAGTAACAAATATGAATGATCATAGAGGTTCGTAATTTATATAGAAGATTTCACACACACAAACTAGATTAAAAGAATTAAGATTGCAAATGAAAGCATTCAAAAGTTAGGAGATGTCAGAATTAAGAAAAGGACAGCAGGATTGTCTGGCTATGTAGACTCCCTCCTCAGGCCCTATGTTACCAGCATTCCCAGCTATCTTCGAGACACCACTGACTTTCTGAGGAAACTACAATCCATTGGTGATCTTCCTAAAAACACCATCCTAGCCACTATGGATGTAGAAGCCCTCTACACCAACATTCCACACAAAGATGGACTACAAGCCGTCAGGAACAGTATCCCCGATAATGTCACGGCAAACCTGGTGGCTGAACTTTGTGACTTTGTCCTCACCCATAACTATTTCACATTTGGGGACAATGTATACCTTCAAATCAGCGGCACTGCGATGAGTACCCACATGGCCCCACAGTATGCCAACATTTTTATGTTGGACTTAGAACAATGCTTCCTCAGCTCTTGTCCCCTAATGCCCCTACTCTACTTGCGCTACATTGATGACATCTTCATCATCTGGACCCATGGAAAAGAAGCCCTTGAGGAATTCCACCATGATTTCAACAACTTCCATCCCACCATCAACCTCAGCCTGGACCAGTCCACACAAGAGATCCACTTCCTGGACACTACGGTGCTAATATGCGATGGTCACATAACCACCCTACATCGGAAACCTACTGACCGCTATTCCTACCTACATGCCTCTAGCTTTCATCCAGATCATACCACATGATCCATTGTCTACAGCCAAGCTCTATGATATAACCACATTTGCTCTAACCTCTCAGACAGAGACAAACACCTACAAGATCTCTATCATGCATTCTTACAACTACAATACCCACCTGCTGAAGTGAAGAAACAGATTGACAGAGCCAGAAGAGTACCCAGAAGTCACCTACTACAGGACAGGCCCAACAAAGAAAATAACAGAACGCCACTAGCCATCACCTTCCGCCCCCAACTAAAAGCTCTCCAACGCATCATCAAGGATCTACAACCTATCCTGAAGGACGACCCATCACTCTCACAGATCTTGGGAGACAAGCCAGTCCTTGCTTACAGACATCCCCCCAACCTGAAGCAAATACTCACCAGCAATCACACACCACACAACAGAACCACTAACCCAGGAACCTATCCTTGCAACAAAGCCCGTTGCCAACTCTGTCCACATATCTATTCAGGGGACACCATCATAGGGCCTAATCACATCAGCCACACTATCAGAGGCTCGTTCACCTGCGCATCTACCAATGTGATATATGCCATCATGTGCCAGCAATGCCCCTCTGCCATGTACATTGGTCAAACTGGACAGTCTCTACGTAAAAGAATAAATGGACACAAATCAGACGTCAAGAATGATAACATTCAAAAACCAGTCGGAGACCACTTCAATCTCTCCGGTCACTCGATTACAGACCTGAGGGTGGCTATCCTTCAACAAAAAAACTTCAAAAACAGACTCCAATGAGAGACTGCTGAATTGGAATTAATTTGCAAACTGGATACAATTAATTTAGGCTTGAATAGAGACTGGGAATGGATGAGTCATTACACAAAGTAAAACTATTTCCCCATGTTATTTCTCTCCCCCACCCCACCCCCCACTGTTCCTCAGATGTTCTTGTTAACTGCTGGAAATAGCCTACCTTGCTTGTCACCATGAAAGGTTTTCCCCCTTCCCCCCCCTGCTGCTGGTGATGGCTCATCTTAAGTGATCACTCTCCTTACAGTGTGTATGATAAAACCCATGTTGTAGCTCACGAAAGCTTATGCTCAAATAAATTTGTTAGTCTCTAAGGTGCCACAAGTACTCCTTTTCTTTTTGCGAATACAGACTAACACGGCTGCTACTCTGAATCCTGTCCTAGTTCCCCTCCCTAGAGAGATGCTAATCTGTTGGAAGTGGACTCAACCACTGGATCCCATGTACTGCTAAAGCCCTGGGTCCTGGTGGTGACTGGTCTCTGGTTGTAGATCTAGGTCTCTCAAGCACACTCCTAGGTGCAGACTCCAGGAGTGACACCCTTCTAGGCCATGGGACACCAAAGTCTAGCCACCGTAGACCCCTGAACCAATGCCACAGCCCTCCCAAACCCCTATTTGCTTAGGCATGTTTCCACAAAGAGTCACCTGGTTGTTGGAGCTCTGGTTTATAAACAAACCCTTCAGGAAAGCAAAGAACACAAGCTTAACAAAGGAATTTCTTAGCCACATACAGTTTACTCTTGAAAGCCCACTAGAGAGTTATAGACCTTTGAAAAACAGCAAATTAGTGAATGCAATCTCCTTGGTCTAATCTCATCCCTTTTATGAGTTTAAGCCCTGGTCATGGGTGATGGGTGAAGCTTCCCCTTAGGGAGGCTAGCTCCCAGTCCCACCTCTTCTGGCCAAGGCCACTTCCCCATTCGCTGCTCTCAGCCCCTCTGGGGTGGGGATGGGGTAGGGTTGAGAGCCCAGTCAGGACCACAGACCGGGTTGAGCTCTCAGCCCCAGCTGGGACTGCAGCAGAGGACCTGGCCAAAGCTTTGAGCCTGGAGACCCTCTCCCATTCTGCCCCTTCTGCCCTCAGTCCCACCCATGGCCCCACCCCATTCTGCCCCTTTCCTCATGGCTCTGCCCCATTCTGCCCCCACTTCACCTCTTCCCCCAAGGCCCTGCCCTCTGCTCTCTCTTTTCTGTCCTCCCTTTCCCCACATACTCCCCCACGGTGGCCCTGAGTCTGGAAGAGCTCTGTGGTCGCAGCAGGGAGAGAGTTCCTTCAGCCCGGAGGCCATGTTGGGGGGAGACTTTTCTGGAGACTCCAAATTGGCTGGTAATCTGAGGCTGCCTCTCCCCACCCCCCCCGGCAGTGTGAGGTTTAGGAATGCTTAACTTCCCCCAGCCTCCATTACATGC
This sequence comes from Dermochelys coriacea, assembly GCF_009764565.3. Classification (NCBI taxonomy): domain Eukaryota; kingdom Metazoa; phylum Chordata; order Testudines; family Dermochelyidae; genus Dermochelys; species Dermochelys coriacea. Next base: position 266,875,043 of record NC_050068.2, read on the forward strand.
CACCCAGGGGTCTGGTCAGTGTCAGTCGCTTGCTCTCCCCACCCTCACTCACTTGCTCATTTTCGCTGGGCTGGCTCAGGGGGTTGGGATGCGGGGAGGGAGTTAGGGACCCAGCTGGTGGTGTAGGCTCTGGGGTGGGGCCAGGGATGAAGGGTTTGGGGTGCAAGAGGGGGCTCTGGGCTGGGTGGTGGAGTCGAGGGGTTCAGGGTGTGGTAGGGGGCTCTGGGCTGGAGTGGGGAATTTGGGTGGGGGGGGATGAGGACTCCAGCTGGGGTTGCAGGCTCTGGTGTGGGGTCAAGGATGAGGGATTTGGGATGTAGGAGGGGGCTCCAGGTTGGGACCAAGGGTTTGGAGGGCAGGAAGGGCGCCAGGTTGGGGCAGGGAGTTGTGGTGTGGGGGGATGAGCGTTCTGGCTGGAGGTACAGGCTCTGGGGTGGGGCTGGGGATAAGGGGTTTGGGATTTAGGAGGGGGCTCCAGGCTGGAATCGCGGGGTTTAGAGGGCAGGAGGAGATAAGGGCTAGGGCAGCGGGTTGGGGCGCAGGACGGGGGTGGGGGGAAGGCTCCGGACGGTGCTTACCTCAGGCAACTCCCGGAAGCAGTGGCATGTCCCTCCTCCAGCTCCTATGTGGAGACGTGGCTAGGCAGCTCTATGCGCTGCCCCATCCGCAAGCACTGCCCCTGCAGCTCCCATTGACCGCAGTTCCTGGCCAATGGGAGCTACAGAGCTTGCATTTGGGACATGAGCAGTGCACAGAGTCCCCTGGCTGCTTCTATGCCAAAGACTCGGAAAGGGGATATGCCACTGCTTCCCGGAGCCTGCCGGAGCCCCGCTGCACTGCTGACCAGACTTTTAATGGCCCGGTTGGCGGTGCTTACCCGAGCTGCCAGGATCCCTTTTTGACCAGGTGTTCTGGTCGAAAACTGGACACCTGGCAACCCTACTTAAATATAGTCTTTGACCCCTTTGGCCATATGTCCAGGCTGTGGGACTGCCATCCCTTCTCCTAGACAGTTATGTTTAGAAACTCATTGTTCTTGTGGATGGTCTGGTAGTTGAGAGACAATCGGAGTTGATGGCCCTTGATGGCCCTCTCATTGGCAGCCCTCTCCCAGGATTCCTACCACTTAGCATGAGCACAACATGGTCTCGAATAGACTGACCTTATCAAGATCAGATTGGTTTTCCACAGTATCTTGATATTTTTAACCCAACATGGAGGTTACAACACAAAGTGAAAATTACAATGAAAGATACAATCAAAATGGCAGTCCCAAAACATAATTGAGTTCACATATATTCCCAACTCGTCACCCATGTAATTAAAGACCATATCATAATACATACACATGGGGGGCCAAGTTAAGGTTACAGAGGCTCATTGTTCCCAGTTTCCTTTTCTAGACCATTTCCCTCCCCCCAACTTTTTGGCTCCCACTGTCCCCTGTTTCCCTTCCCAGTCCCAGTCTCCTTGCCCAGCCAGTCTGTCTTCCCCCTCCATCCCAAATCAAGTTTCAATTTCCTTCTCCTCCTGGGTCAGCCTCCAGTCTCAGTTTTTGCCCATCCAGCTATGCTCCTCCCTGTCTTTCCACCTCCACCACAGAAAGGTGTAGCTCTTACCCTCTCTGCATACAAATCAGGCAGCTTTCTCCTCTGCATTATCTGGGCCCAGCTGGGGGATCACTGAGAGCACAAAAGAGAGAGACTTTCTGCTCTCAATTCAGATGTCTGAACCTGGTATGGTTCACAGCAGCTGAGAGCTGCAATTGCAGGGAAAATCCTGCTCAGTCCCAGGCTGGAGCATGTTCAATATGGACAGAATCTTAAGGGAATTTAGGTGCTAAAATCTAAGAAATCTCTATTGACCATGTGCAATCTACAATTCTCAGAAGGTTTTAACTTGGCCAAATCTGTGCCAATTTTTCAGGGGAAAAGGAAAAGGCATGTCATTTATACAAAAGCCAATTTCAGGTCCAAAGCATGGTGGCATTAAAGCTTCCCAGAAAAGGTTTCCAGAATTTTTTAATATGGGCAAAACAATGTATTTCCCTTATTTTCTTTCTTTGATTTGACAACCATTTTCCAAATGTTTCCAAAAAGAAAGACACCCAACATATACAATTTCAGCCCAAATGATTGAAGTGTGGCGAAGTTGTAAGCTAATGAAAACAGGGTCTTAATGGGAAGTGTTGGTCAATCTTGATAACAGGAGCTACCAGCCCCCACCTATGATGACTTTACCGTTGAGAAAGTAGACAAACCAGCCAGAGAAGTAGTATTCTTGAATCTACTTTTTATAGGTAGGGAGAAATTGATTGAGAAAATGTGAGATATCTTAAGAAGGTTGGCCCAAGAGACCATGACCTACTTGAATTCAGTATAGTAGGATGAACAGATTCACAGCAAAGTATACATGGGTAATTACACTCAAGGAAGACAAATCCTGGAGAATGAAGAAATCTGGTGAGTAAAGTGAAATAGAAAAAGTCTTAAATTCAACTAGTGTGGAAAAAGGCTATGGAATCATAAAAAACATTGTTAAATGATGGACATTTCAGAAATGTAATAATGCAAGAAGCTTCCAATATGGCTTCACAAAAAACCCTCAAAACGTTGTGATAGAAAAAGTGAAGAACCCATAGAAGACTACTTAGCCAGAAGAGGTTAGCAGGAGAAAGTTAAGAGCAGCAAAAAAGCAATAAGATGATGGTCCACAAAAGGATTTGAGGAATAAAAGGACACTTACAAATGTGTCAGGAGGGAAACAAAGAAGGTAGTACAGAGAAAGCAAATCCATCAATAAAAGAAGAGGAGAATTTAATTAATGTTGGCTCAGAATGGCTGAGATTTTTAATTCCTTTATTAAATCAGATTTTAACATGAAATATACATTTTAAAAGTTTTTGGATAACTGATAAGGAAAGAAGGTACTGTAGAAATAACCATTGATAAAGATGAGATAACAGAATACAATACTTGAATATTTGTTTATTCTGAAGGATAAGCATCCTATGGTATTAAGGAATTAGCTAAGAAACCTACTCTGACATTTATTTTTGAAATACCAAGGAGAACTGGGAAGATACTGAAATATGAAAGCAGCAAATATGATTCCAATTTTCAAAAAAGCAAAGAGATCCTAGAAGTTGCTGTCCCTAGAATAAATATTCAATTAGATTTCTTATTATTAGGATTATAAAAAAATCTCTAATTTTCTACAATTAGCAATTAGCAGCAGTGATTTATGAAGAAAAAGTTGTGCCAAATTTGGGTCCATGTTAGGATAGAATTTTAAAATTAGAGGAAGAAGAGAATACAGTAGGCATAATATATTTGGATTTTAACTTAAAGTGATGCAGTAGCTCCACTATAGTTAAGGTTGCATCACAACATCTGTTTCAAGGTCAGCCTAAGTCCTCTAAAGTTGACATGCGTAATCAGATTTCTTTGAAATTTGCTGTGCCTCAGGAGGGTGCAGGGCGGGGATAGTGACCAATATTTGGAGTCATCTGAGCCAATGGTTCCAGAGATATAAGACCCCCAGAAAATAACCCTTTTAAAAAAGTTTCTAGGTGGGGTTTTTTGCCCAGAGCCAGAGATCAAACTATTGGTCAAAATGGTCTCAATCTGTTGAGTTTTACCCAAAGCAGTGCATGGTGCCCATTAAATCTCTGGGGGACCCAAACTGAGAACAGTATTTAAGAAAATGTACATTTTTTACTCTGTGCTTATTCATAGATTCATAGATACTAAGGTCAGAAGGGACCATTCTGATCATCTAGTCCGACCTCCTGCACAGCGCAGGCCACAGAACGTCACCCACCCACTCCTATGAAAAACCTCACCCATGTCTGAGCTATTGAAGTCCTTAAATCATGGTTCAAAACTTCAAGGAGCAGAGAAGCCTCCCTCCAGTCAACCATGCCCCATGCTACAGAGGAAGGCAAAAAAACCTCCAGGGCCTCTCCAATCTGCCCTGGAGGAAAATTCCTTCCCGAACCCAAATATGGCAATCAGCTAAACCCTGAGCACATGGGCAAGATTCACCAGCCAGATACCCAGGAAAGAATTTTCTATAGTAAATCAGATCCCATCCATCTAATATCCCATCTCAGGGGATTTGGCCTATTTACCCTGAATATTTAAAGATCAATTACTTACCAAAATCCCATTATCCCATCATACCATCTCCTCCATAAACTTATCGAGTAGAATCTTAAAACCAGATAGATCTTTTGCCCCCACTGCTTCCCTTGGAAGGTTATTCCAAAACTTCACTCCTCTGATGGTTAAAAACCTTCGTCTGATTTCAAGTCTAAACTTCCTGGTGGCCAGTTTATACCCATTTGTTCTTGTGTCCACATTGGTGCTGAGCTTAAATAATTCCTCTCCCTCTCCTATATTTATCCCTCTGATATATTTATAGAGAGCAATCATATCTCCCCTCAACCTTCTTTTAGTTAGGCTAAACAAGCCCAGCTCCTTAAGTCTCCTTTCATAAGACAAGTTTTCCATTCCTCGGATCATCCTAGTAGCCCTTCTCTGTACCTGCTCCAGTTTGAATTCATCATTTTTAAACATGGGAGACCAGAACTGCACACAGTATTCTAGGTGAGGTCTCACCAGTGCCTTGTATAACGGTACTAAAACCTCCAGTAGGTACTATCCCTACTGGAAATGCCTCTCCTGATGCATCCCAAAACCGCATTAGCTTTTTTCACAGCCATATCACATTGGCAGCTCATAGTCATCCTATGATCAACCAATACTCCAAGGTCCTTCTCCTCTTCCGTTACTTCTAATTGATGCATCCCCAACTTATAACTAAAATTCTTGTTATTAATCCCTAAATGCATAACCTTACACTTCTCACTATTAAATTTCATCTTATTACTATTACTCCAGTTTACAAGGTCATCCAGATCCTCCTGTATAATATCCCGATCCTTCTCCGAATTGGCAATACCTCCCAGCTTTGTATCATCTGCAGACTTTATCAGCACACTCCCACTTTTTGTGCCAAGGTCAGTAACAAAAAGATTAAATAAGATTGGTCCCAAAACCGATCCCTGAGGAACTCCACTGGTAACCTCCCTCCAACCTGACAGTTCGCCTTTCAGTAGGACCCGTTGCAATCTCCCCTTTAACCAATTCCTTATCCACCTTTTGATGTTCATATTGATCCCCATCTTCTCCAATTTAACTAATAATTCCCCATGTGGCACGGTATCAAATGCCTTACTGAAATCTAGGTAAATTAGATCCACTGCATTTCCTTTATCTTAAAAGTCTGTTACTTTTTCAAAAAAGGAGATTAGGTTGGTTTGGCACGATCTACCTTTTGTAAAACCATGTTGTATTTTGTCCCATTTACCATTGACCTCAATGTCCTTAACTAATTTCTCCTTCAAAATTTTTTCCAGGACCTTGCATACTACAGATGTCAAACTAACTGGCCTGTAGTTACCCGGATCACTTTTTTTTCCTTTCTTAAAAATAGGAACTATATTAGCAATTCTCCAATCATTCGGTACTATTCCTGAGTTTACAGATTCATTAAAAATTCTTGCTAATGGGATTGCAATTTCAGGTGCCAATTCCTTTAATATTCTTGGATGAAGATTATCTGGGCCCTCTGATTTAGTCCCATTAAGCTGTTTGAGTTTCGCTTCTACCTCTGATATGGTAATATCTACCTCTATATCCTCATTCCCATTTGTCATGCTACCATTATCCCCAAGATCCTCTTTAGCCTTATTAAAGACTGAGGCAAAGTATTTGTTTAGATATTGGGCCATGCCTAGATTATCTTTAACCTCCGCACCATCCTCAGTGTTAAGCGGCCCCACTTCTTCCTTCTTAGTTTTCTTCTTATTTATATGGCTATAGAACCTTTTACTATTGGTTTTAATTCCCTTTGCAAGGTCCAACTCTACTCGACTTTTAGCCTCTCTCACTTTATCCCTACATCTTCTGACCTCAATTAGGTAGCTTTTCTTGCTGATCCCTCCCATCTTCCACTCCCTGTATGCTTTCTGCTTCTTCATAATCACCTCTCTAAGATGCTTGCTCATCCAGCTTGGTCTACAACTCCTTCCTATGAATTTTTTCCCCTTTCTTGGGATACAGGCTTCCAATAACTTCTGCAGTTTTGATTTAAAGTAATCCCAGGCCTCCTCTACCTTTAGATCCATAAGTTCTTCAGTCCAATCCACTTCCCTAACTAATTTCCTTAATTTTTGAAAGTCAGCCCTTTTGAAATCAAAAACCCTAGTTGCAGATTTATTTTTGTTAATCCTTCCATTTAGTTTGAACTGAATTAGCTCATGATCACTTGAGCCAAGATTGTCCCCTACAACCATTTCTTCTATGAGGTCCTCGCTACTCACCAAAATTAAATCTAAAATGGCATCCCCTCTAGTCGGTTCAGCCACTACTTGATGAAGGTTTCAGAGTAGCAGCCGTGTTAGTCTGTATTCGCAAAAAGAAAAGGAGTACTTGTGGCACCTTAGAGACTAACAAATTTATTAGAGCATAAGCTTTCGTGAGCTACAGCTCACTTCATCGGATGCATCCGATGAAGTGAGCTGTAGCTCACGAAAGCTTATGCTCTAATAAATTTGTTAGTCTCTAAGGTGCCACAAGTACTCCTTTTCTTTTTACTTGATGAAGGAATCTATCAGCTATCGCATCTAGGAAAATCTGAGCCTTATTATTATTACTAGCACTGGTCCTCCAGTCTATATCTGGGAAGTTAAAGTCTCCCATGATCACGCAGTTTCCATTAGTATTTACTTGATTAAAGACATTAAAAAGGGCTCTATCCATATCCAAATTAGATCCCGGAGGTCTATAGCACACCCCAAGCACTATCGTAGGAGAGGCTTTACTAGTTTTCTTCCCCAATTTAATTTTTGCCCAGACGGACTCTGTCTTATCCATTGCATCGCTTCTTATTTCTTTACATTCTAACTCATCATTGATATACAATGCTACTCCACCCCCTTTACCTTTGTTTCTGTCTTTCCTAAACAGCACATACCCTTCAATACCTGTAGTCCAGTCATGATTACTATTCCACCAAGTTTCTGTTATCCCTATAATATCTGGTTTCACTTCCTGCACCAGTAGCTCTAGTTCCTCCATTTTGTTACCTAGACTCCTCGCATTGGTGTACAAACATCTTAATTTTTGCTGTTTGGAATCGCTCACATTTTGTACCCTATTAGGCACAGTCATTCTACAGCCAGTATAACCTATTAGACTAGTATCCACACCGCCCTCGCTCCTTATATACATTCTCCTACCCATGGCTGTATCCTTTCTTACTTCATCTTCTTCCCTCTCAATGCTAAAATCTGGCGTGGAGATTTTCTGGACATCTCCCATCCATCTCCCCCCAATTCCTAGTTTAAAGCTCTCTTTATCAGTTGTGCCAGCCTTGATCCTAGAAGTCTATTTCCTTCCCTACTCAGATGAAGTCCATCCCGAGAGAACTGACCTCTGTCCGTGAATGCCTCCCAGTGGCCATACATCCCAAAGCCCTCCTTATAGCACCACTGCCTAAGCCATCTGTTGACAGTCATAATCTTGTCAGACCTTTGTTGCCCTTCTCTAGGAACAGGAAGGATCCCGCTAAAGATCACCTGAGCCTCAATTTCCTTAAGCGTCTTCCCCAGCCTAGCATAGTCTCCCTTGATACTTTCCAGCGAGAATCTGGCTGTATCATTTGTTCCCACATGAAGGATAATTAGGGGATTCTTTCCCGCTCCCTTTAGGATCCTTTTCAACCTCAGGTCTACATCCCGTATCTTAGCACCCGGAAGACAGCACACCCTTCTATTCTCAGGATCAGCTCCACTTACAGGCCTGTCTATTCTTCTCAATAAAGAGTCCCCAATCACATAGACCTGCCTTTTCCTGGTGACAGTGCTATTCTCCAGTCTCTCCCGTTCCCTCTGGCTGCAAGTTCTTTCCATTCCTATTTTCCCTTACAATCCTCTTCAACCCATCCTGTATCCTCCTGGGGCTCATATTTGGTGTAGTCTCCCTTGACTCTTCCCCTTTTTCTATAGGACTAACCTCTCTTCTCTTCTTCCTTACCCTTCCACCTTCAACAAGTACCTGCTGAGCCCCTTCTTCATTTTCCAACTCTGCAAACCTGTTCCTAAGCTCTATTTCTCCTTCACTAGCCCGTCTTTTTCTCTGCCTGGTTCTTTGAGTCACATGTTTCCACTGACCACTTTCCTCATCCAGTCTCTCCTCAAAATTCCCCAGCCCTGCTTCCATCTGTGAGTCTGAGCTTTTCCCTTCAGATACCTCATATCTTTGCTCCATCATCTGCTCAAACCCCTTCCTAAACTCAACCAGACTTTCCACCTGCATCTCCAAACCTCGGATCTTTTCCTCCATCAGCTCTATCAGACGACATTTCATGCAGAAAAAACTCTTACCGGTTCCCCCCTCCAGGATCATGTACATACCACAGCTTCCACATCCAGTCATCCTCAATGTGTCTTTCACTACAGGAGTCACTCCCACAGCTGCCTCTGTATCTGTCATCTCCTTCCCACCTAAATCCTGTTAATCTGGGAAACACAAGCGACACCAAAAAGACCACCCCCCCCAGCAAAAGCGAACCCCAAACAAGCAACACAATCCAAACTCCCCCTTCAAACTCCCACTCAAACTCCCCTGTTTAGAGCTCTGTTTGCTAGCTCCTGTGCCGCTGCAGCTGTCTGCTTGTGCCAATACAGAAAAAAAATCTAGAGAGTTTCCATTCCTGACATTTTATATTCTTTAAACTTGACACTTAAGAACTCTAATATCGGAATGGTTACTCGGATTGCTTTGAAATTTGGTGTGTCTCATGGGGGAACAGAGTAGCATTAGTGATACAAATTTGGGATCATTTTCTGTTTTCCCAGTAAAACAGTTTCCTTTTGTTGCCTTGTAGAGTTAAACTGGGGCTATGTACACACTATAGGTTTGGTCGGTATAAGTTATGATGCTCAGGGGTGTGCATAAGCCACCCCCCTCAGCGACATAAGTTACACTGACTTAAGCACCAGTTTGGACAGCACTATGTCAGTGGGAGAGCTCATGGTGGCTGGAGTAATTAGGTTGATGGGAGAGCTCTCTCCCTTTGGCTTAGAGTGTCTGCACTAGCAGCACTGGAGTGGTGCAGCTGTGCTGCTGTAAGCTCTGTAGTGTAGCCATAGCCTGAGAGGTACTAATAATGACTGGCTGAATCACAGACCTCTTGATGGTTGTGCAGAGGCGCCGACTTCCATGGTTCCTAGTGGGTGCTTGACCCTCGCTCCATGTCCACTCCACCCCTTCCCCCAAGCCCTCACCCCTTGCCCTGCCTTTTCCTGCCCCCACTCCGCCCCCGCCCCACAGCTTCCCACCTCTCCCCCCACCTCTTCCTACCCCTGATCCTCCCCCTTCCCCTCAGCACCTCCTGTATGCCACTGAACACCTGAACACGGAAGTCGGGAGGCACTGGGAGGGAGGGAGAGGAGCTGATTCATGGGTCTGCCAGTGGATGCTGAGCATCCACCATATTTTTGCTGTGGGTGCTCCAGCCCTGGAGAACCCACGGAGTTGGTGCCTATGTGATTCTGAAAGCACCCTTCAATTAACATATATAAGGATAAGTTAATTACCATACCCTACCTAAGACTAAAGGAGTTTTGAACTGAGTGGCTGGAGGATGCTACAGTTTGTTAGTCATGAGTTGCAATTTCACTTTGGAAGGAGTGTAATCAAAGTATTTGGTGGGGGGGGATTAGACACGTGACTGCTTCCTGGGAGGGGAGGGTATTAGGAAGCAGAGTGGGAAAATAGGGCAAGAGGGACTTGGGGCTGCAGTGAAGGAAGGGGATGATTATGGTAGGCAAGAGAGGTTGGAAGCTCTGCTGCGAGAGACATGACACTCCCCATTTCTCACAGTGCACCCAGCCGCCCCCTTGCCCTACCCCTGCACCTCCAGAACTGCCAGTGCACCCCAACCACCATGTACCTCAGCATGCTTGCATTCCACAGCTCTTAAAGTGCACCTCACCCCCTGCACCCTATCTCTTCCAGTGCATCACAACACCCCTGCACACCAAATTTCCTGCAACCCAATCACCCTGCAGCCCCAGCTCTGTCAGCACCCCAAAGACACTCTGCACCCCAATTTCCTGCACCCCACAGCTCTGCCAATGCCCCACAACCCTCTGAATGCCCAAGCTCTGCCAGTGCTCCCCAAACCCTCCTGCACCTCACAGCTTTGCCAGTGGACCCCAATCTTTGTTCCCCAATCTTCCTACATCTCACAGCTCTGCCAGTGCACCCATCCAACCTGTACCCTATCCTCCTACTTCCAACCCCCTGCGGTCCACAGTTATGCCAGTACACCCCAATTTCCCAGAACTCTCAGCTCTGCCAGTCTGCCGCCACCCTCCTGCTCCCCAACCCCTCTGCAATCCACAGCTATGCCAGTGCACCCCAACACTATGTGAAAGCTATTAATGAGTGTTGGAAGAATGTTAATTGGGAAAGCAGCCTTGAATGCCTCCAGTGAATGTGGAAAGCAGCATATTCATTAGATTTTCAGACAATACTAAATTGGCAAGTGTTGTGAATAGTAGCAAGGAAAGAGAAATGATAGGCACACATTGAGATTAAGAACAAGGGATGAAACTAATAAAGTGAGATATCTTGGCAAAATGAAAGCTAATGCATTTCTGGGAAAATAATCTGAAATACATTTTCTATGGGAAGCCTAAACCTTGAAGGCAATAATGCTAAGAGATTAAGGGATGATATTGGTTATCTGCTTGCTATACAGTTGGCTGCAAAAATGGTCAATGAAATTAACTGCATATGCAACAGTATCATATCATGGAGAGGAAGGTAGAATAGACACTCATTTTATGTCTCTGGTGTGACCACATGTGGAATGCTATGTAGAGCTGGCAAAGTTGGCTTAATTCAGGATAAAAAATTGAGAACAATTTTAAGAAGTTAAATATATATTGCAAAGAGATGTATACTGCACAAAATATTTGAAGCATGTGAACCACAAGGATGGAAAGGCATGACTGATAATGATACCAGGAGATATGACCAGAGGTAATGAGAGTAAATTAAGAAAGAAAAGTTAAATTAAATATCATTAAGAACTTTGCGAGGGTGAGGTTTATTAGCCTGTGTAAAGTCTTTAAAGGGAAGTCATGGACCCTGTATAATGTAGGATGTTTAAAACTAGACTGGACAAAATACTAAAAAAGGTACTATGAAGAACATGGAGTATATGACCTAAAATGTCTTTTCCATGTGCAATCTCTATGCTAAAACTGTGATGGTATACAACGATCAATGACTTAATGAGAACCTTTCTCTATAACTATAATTTAAATACCTGGTAAATTAGATCAAAACTTAACCAATTTTTATGCACCTACGGGAAAATAATTTGCTAAATAATAGGCAGTCATTGTTCATTAAAAAAGAATTCCTAGGTAATGTAAATATATTATTTGATACAGCAACAAGATTAGTGGATAAAGATGTGATGAACATGGCATAGTAAATATCTTGGTGTTAGTCGATTATTTGATACTATTCCATATGGCATTCTTCTAGGGAAACTAGAGAAATCTATTTTATCTGGGTATACAATTGGCTGGAGTCAGACAGCTTAGAAGCCTAAGTCATTTTCTTGTCAGAATGAGTTAGGCACCTGCCTTACTCCACACAAAATGGCTGAAGGAGGAGGCAGTGGTGCTGGTGCCTACATTACAGCTTTTTAGCCCAGTGGCTAGAGCACTCACCTGAGATATGGAAGACCCAGGTTCAATTGCCCTCTTTTGCCTGATGAAGAGAAAGGGTTTGAGCAGCGGTCTCCCACCTCTCAGGAGAGTGCTCTAACCACTGAGAAAATAAATAGAGCTGGCTGGAAAATGGAAATCCCTTCCTGCAAGGGGTTTTTAATGTTTTGTCCCAGTGTGGAATGAAAAGAATTACAAAAATGCAACATTTTTTGTGGAAAAGGATTTCCATTTCCCAACCAGCTCTACTTATTTATTTATTTTGATTGATTTAAAGTGCTGTTTTACACTGAAAAGTGCCTCTGTATAAATGGCATTGTAAAGTAGTGAGGCTTGCACCATATAGTTCTCTGTTGTGTTGCACCATGTGTAGTTTTGACTGAGCTCTCTGGGTCCTCAGAAAGGCTGAGGGACAGAGTCAAAGAGCTCAGCTTGGCACTGTGCCTGTTCCTGCCTTGCCCCCAGCTTTGCCTCTGTCTTATCCCTTTTGTCAATTTCACTGCTAAAAGAAGTTGCAAGTGGGTTGTGTTCTTAACAAGGGCTAGTTTAATGAAAGAAACAAAAACATATACCCTAATTTATGGCAGTATCTTCCTTACTTTAGATCTACATTACATGAGATCTAAATAAAAAGATAGCAATACTAGAAGAAAATCAAAACATCTTAAAGTTCAATTTTCATTTTGCATAGAATACAAGCTAGTCCTGAAATGTTTTGCAACCTCACTATTATTATTATTTGTACGACCATAGTGCCTAGAAGCCCTAGTCATGGACCAGAACCCCATTATCCTAGTGTCAGAAGTCAGGGCCTGCAGCTGAGCTAATTTCCAGGCAACCTCATCAGTACAGCTGCAGCAGACTGCCTGATTGGCCATGCCACCTTTTTGGCTATAGGGGCCAGCAGGCAGCAGCAGTAGAAGCTTGCTGGCTTCTCAATGCTCATGCCCACCACTGTGCCTGCTCCTGCCTTTCCCCCATCCTTGCCTCTGTCCTGCCCCTGCCTTGAACCCCTCCTTGCCTACTACCCAACTTACTCCAGTTCTTGCCCTCTGGTTTGACCCTTGTCTTTGGCTCCTAACTATGACTCTGGTTTGACCCTTGGCTCTGGTACCCAGTTCCTGCCTTCCACTTTGACCCTTGGGGTTGGTTCCTGTCTACTGACTCTGGCAGGATGGGGTGTGATGCCTGACTAGCTCTGGAGCCTGAGTGCCCTCATCCTGGTTGTCTGATACCTAGGTGCTAAACAAACACAGATAAAATAGATGGTCCCTGCCCCAAGGAGTTTACACTCCAAGTAAGGTGCTTACACTGGCTTGTTTCCAGATGTTGAGAGTAGTAGGCAGTTCTGTGCCAGAAAGGAGGGTTAATTTAGATACTGCCCTACCCTGCCTTTGATCTGCAGCTGGCCTCCCCTCCTCCCTGGCTTGAGTAAAAAGATAATTCCAGTTCCCATTGCTGCCTGGACCTCATTTCAGGAAACACCAAAGGTGGGCAATTCTGAAAATGTGCAAGGAAAAGGATGAGGCAGAATAGGCATAGAGCCCAGAGTACCTTTGCATGAAAGAATTCAGCCACAAGGAGAGTGAAGAAAGGGAGGAGCAGATGCATCTCCTCCTGCCTTTTTTGATTCTTGCTGGAAGAGGTAAATTAGTGAGGCAGTAGGCACCTCTTTCAAAAGGGAAGAAGATTAAGAGAAGAATAAGATTAGGCTGAGACAGTATGTAAGAAAAAAACGTAAAAAGGATGGGAGTTGTGTTAATATAGAATTCCAAGAACAGATACACTTGTCGTTTGGGATTTAAGGGTTAAAGAAACAGACATCATCACTGCTGTCAGACTTCAAATCTAGCAATTATCCTGAAGCCAGCTGTCCCTAAAATTCCATTCTAAATGTAATATCCTCTAGAAAATGTTATCTTTCTGAATTAAAATGATTTGCAAAGACATGGGTAAAACATAGCCAACTAATATATCCATACAGTCACAAAACCCCCCACCATCTTTACTACACCATATTATGGATTAGCCCTCACAGAGAATTTACAATTTTATTGAAGATACCCTTATCTTTTCTCCTGCACCCTCTTCTTCCTGCTCTGTTTCACTTTTTAAAGTTAAATCTAATCTAAGTCTCAACCCTACAAGCACTGGGCATGTGTTTATCTTTATGCATGAGACTAGTCCCATTGACTTCAGTTACATTACTCACATACATAACTTTATAAAATAAAAGTACATTTGGGTGCCTATAGAAAACTTGTTTTGAATTTTAAAAGTTCTTGCTTTACTGTACAGTGCCACTCCCTCACCAGCATGATCTACTCTCATTCCTATATATTTTGTACCGTGGTATTACTCCGTCCCATTGATTATTATCATTCCATTAAGTTTCTGTGATGCCTATTACATCAATATCCTCATTTAATACCAGGCACTTAAGTTCCTCCATTTTAGTAATTAGACTTCTTGTATCTATATACAAGCACTTATACAATTTGTCAATATTTAATTGTCTGCCTTTATGTGATATAATTGAATGGGACTCTTTTTTGTTTGACTGTTTCTTTTCAGTTCCTACCTATACTTTATCAGTTTTTATTCTCTCCTCTTTACAAGGATATAGAGTATCCCCTCCCCTTAGGCAGGGGTTCTCAACCTTTTCCTTGCTGAGGACCCCCTCAACATGCTATAAAAACTCCAGGGCCCAGTGAGGGAGGGGTGGGGGGAACTCAGGGGTCTGGGCCAGGGGGTGGGAGGACCCTTAGGCATAGGCATAGTTTTACTTCTATTTGGGGGCGGGGGGCAAGGGCTGGCAGGGCTCGAGCCAGCTCTGCATCGCGGGGTCCAGAGAGGGAGCGCCACCTGCACCCCTGACTCACTCAAGAGGCCACCCAGCCTGTCTGAGTTGTGGGGGAATGCAACAAAAAAATATAACTCAAAGAAGGGACTCAGTTCAAAAAGTTTGAAAACCGCTCCGGGTGCAGTGAAAGGGTGGCTAGGGGCTGTGTGCAGGTAGAGGGGTAGCTTAGGGTGCAGGGAGGGGTGTAGCTGGGGCTATGTGCAGACAGGGGGTAACTCAGGGTACAGGGAGCGGATAGCTAGGGGCTGTGTGCAGGCAGGGGAGTAGCTCAAGGTGCAGGCAGGGGGTAGCTAGGGGCTGTGTGTGATGCGGGGGTCCCCAGTGCAGCTTCCAGCTTCAGCGGGGGGTGAGGAGGGAGGCTCTGGGGTACCTGGCTTCAGCCCCCTCACTGTTCCTGGCTTGTGGGGGGTGTCGGCTTCAGCCCCGCGCTGCTCCCGGCTTCAAGGGGCTGGCATGTGAGTGCCGGTGTAGTGGCACAAACTGCTTTGCTACACCGGCTTCAGCCACGTGTTGCTCCCAGCTTGGAGGGGGGGCGCTGGTTTAAGACCTGTGTTGCTTCCATCTTGGGGGGGCGGGGGCCGCCGGCTTCAGCCCTGTGCCGTGCTCAGCCCCGTGCCGCTCCCAGCTTCGGGGAAGGGGGGGCATTCCCGGCTTCAGCCCCACGCTGCTCCTGGCTGGGGGCGGGCCCGCTGGCTTCAGCCCTGTGCCGCTTTCGGCTTAGGGTGCGGAGGGCACTGCCTTCAGCCCCACACTGCTCCCAGCTTCAGCACCAGGGCTCGGGGCACTGGATTTCGGCCGTGGGGCTCCGCAACCCCGCTGAAAGGGCTCACGGACCCCCAGGGGGCCACGTAACCCCAGTTGAGAACCGCTGCCCTAAGGGATGTCTCTGTTCAAGCATGTATCTCCACACCTGTTAGCTTTCCCCCAGCCCTTAGTTTAAAAACTCCTCTCTAATTCTTTTAATTTTACATGCCAACAATCTGGTTTCATTTTGGTGTAGGTGGAGCTTATCTTTCCTGGCTCCTCCTTTCCCAAAAGATTCTCCAGTTCCAAATAAACCTAAATCCTCTCTGCCAACACCATCATCTCATCCACGCATTGAGATTCCGCAGTTAGGCCTGTCTAACTGGCCCTGCTCATGGAACTGGAAGCATTTCTACCATGGAGATCCTGAACTTCAATCTCTTACCTAACAGCCTAAATTTAGCCTCCAGGACCTCTCTCCTACCTTTCCCTTTGTCATTGGTACCTATATGTACCATGACAACTGGCTCCTCCCCACCACTGCACATAAATCTACATAGATGTTCTGAGAGGTCGCAGGCAATTCATCATGCAGTTCTCCCAATCATCACAAACCCAACTATCTATATTTCTAGTAATCCAATTCTCCATTACTATTACCTGTCTCTTCTTAATACCTGGGGTCCCCTCACATGGATAGGTATCTTCAGTGCAAGAGTATATCATGCCATGATCTGGAAGGAGGGTCCCAACTATGGGATCATTTTACTTCACTCCAGCTTGTTCTCCTTCCCTGAGACTTTCATCCTCCTCAATAGTGAAGAGGCTGTCAGACTTTGTCCTGGAAAATCTCATCTATGTACCTCTCAGTTTCCCTTAGCTCCTCCAGTTCAGCCACTCTGGTTCCAAGAATCCATACTTGGTCTCTGAGGAACATGAGCTGCTTGCACTGAATGCAAATATACACTTCCTACCCCTACTTGGCTGCTGGACTTCTGCTTGCATTACTTTTTCTCTTGCAGGTTTTTTTATTTGTTTGTTTTTATTCCTTGTTTTTTTGGGGGGAGGGTATTGCCCTGAATTTAGAGTATGTTTGTTAGGTGTATCTGGCTCCCTCTCTAAACTCTCTTGCAAAATGCCTGTTTGTGGCTCCTGGTCGCTAGCTCCTGTGGTTGCACAGAAGCTGGCTTTTTAAACCTCTGTTCTCCCAGAATTTGCCTTCCCTCCCACCCCTTCCTTCCCCCGTCAAGGGATATTATAGGGATTAGGGATCAAAGGACAGCAGGCTAGATAGAGCATCATTAGTAAACTCTCAGCCTAGCCTAGCAGGCCACTTGGCTCCACACACAGCCCCCAAAACAGACCACACTATAAACTTGAGTTAAGCAGGCACGTGGCAAGCAAGCAAGCACACAACAAACTAACAGACACAAACTCACCCCAAGGGTCATGTAGTTCCTCCTCCTTCACCTGGAGAACTCCCTCACAAAACTCCTGTTTGCTGCTTCTGTTCACTAGCTCCTATAAGAAAATTGCATTTTTAGAAGGAGTGTGTTATCAAATTTTCTGTGCATACCCATCACATACCCATTCTTCTGATATCTTTGCATTGATCTGTTTTACTGGTATTTTCCTTGATGTGGATGGAAGATAAATCCATCTGAAGAGGTTTTGAAATGGTTGAACAGAATGAGTGAGGGAGTCAAGTTTGAGTTTAAATATAACCATCGTGAATACGCTCTGAAAGTGAGGCAAGCCGTGTGAGTGGCAGGCATTTTTGGATAGTTAATTCTAGATCGGTTGTGAATAAGCTTTAATAGTTTTGAATTGTCTGGTCTCTCTCAAATCTAGCATGTCTGATGTCACTCAAGACTAGCTTGAAACACTGAGATTACTTTCTTATCCCTTCTACTTCAATGCCTTACACGGAAGCATAAGATCTCTACTCACATTTTTTATAAATTTTCCATCACACATCTGCATAAATGTATTCTACAGTCATCTGGATGGAAACAGACCTGTAATATACCTTCTCATCCATTCTCCTGCATTATGGGTCCAATTCTGCAAAGCACTTAAACGTGATTAACTCTAAGCATATGCTGAAGAATAACCCTATTCAGTCAAGCACTTGAACATGTGCTTAAATTAATTGAAGTCAATGGACTTCAGCATGTGCTTAAAGTTAGGTCAGTAACAGGATTTCAGTAGTCTTATGCCATTTCCAACTAACAGTTCTCAAATTTAGACTTGAATACTTCCAGTGAAGGTGCTTCGGTAACTTCCTGTGATGTAACCACCAACGGAGGAACAGTTTAAAAGGACAACGGTAGCCCAAGAACCTACAAATGCACCAGGAAGCAAGACTGATGCTAAAAACTCTGTCAGGAACGATAATGGTTTTGTGAAGGTTGCTTTAGCAGCAGTGGTTTGGTTTCCCCCCCTCTGTTTGGTAGCTGAAAGCCCAAAGAGATTGAACAGGTCACTAAGAGACCGAGGAGAGTCTGCTAAGCCAGTGACCATGCCCCAAACTGAGGAGCTCCATTTTGGTAGAAAGTGACTCAAGGGAAACACAATTTAGGGTAGCCCAATAATTGGGCTGGATTCTTTGATAAAGCCCTAGGGATGTGGGGCAGGACCTGGTGGAGTGGGTGGGCTGTGGTCTCCCTACTTTGCCCCCTCCCCATTCTTCTGTAGTGACAACCTGTGGGTGATTGGGGCCCCTCTGGAATGACTAGTCTGGCAGAAACCATAAGGCCATGACCACTATGCCAGCTGGTTATCAGACCTTCCTGCTACATTTTCCTTGACAACTTGTTTCACTAGAAATGGAGGGAGTTTGTTTTTGGATTTTTTGGGAACACAACACATCAATATTCTGTGTGGCTGATCAAGACCATTACATCTTATGTTCTCATTTATTACCTGACCTGTTTACTTTATTAGTAATCTCTTCACTGTATGTGTGCAGTTAGCGATCTACCTTTTTCTTCTCAGCAGATAGAACATGCCCAGTTTTTTCATCCTTTTGTTATAGGTCTCATTTCCAAACGTTCTGTCATTTGTTTGTTGCTTCTATCCTACTTTCAATTCTATTTTTTTAAATAAGGTATCTAGAACTGAATATAATATTCCATTTGAGGTCCAACTGTATTTAAATTTACTAAGTAATTATTGTGATTATTTTACATATAATAATCCAATTAGTACAACCCCCTTTAGGCTTTTTTTGGCAACAGCATCATGTTTATTCATATTTATTTTATCATTAAAGGAAAGATAGTTCTGTTGTTCTCAGACTCCGAAGATCTGTCAGTTCGTAGTTCTACCACTGACTTCTTTTGTGGCGCTAGACAGCTAACTTAATTCCTCTGTGCCTCACCTGTAAAATGGGGATAATTTTTTTCTGACTTCCTTTCTCACACCATTCTTCTGTCGCATCTCTTTAAACTGTGACCTATTTTATTGGGAGGAGGGTGATGTAATACAGTCCTTGGTGGGGTAGTGCAACCTCCCTGTGGGCAAGTCTTGCAGTCCAGACCCTCTTTTAATCAGTGGTGTGGTGAGGTGGGCAGTGGTAGGGGAGCCCTGGCCTGCCCACTCCACCAGCCTAGGAGCCTAGGAGGGTCACCAATGGCTACCAAAAGTGCCCTTCAAGTTACCCTCCCTGGATTACTTCCTACCATCTGCTTTTCTCCCCCAGCTACCAGTACAAATTTAAGGTGAAAAACAAAAGAAAAGGCAATCAAACCATCAGCCCCAACCAGACTCAGCATACAGTCTGCCTCCCTCAGGGAGGCTTCTTCAGCTCCTCCCTGTTTCTGAGTTGGTTGCTCCCTTTTCTGCTTTTCATCCAATTGGAGCATGCTCTGCAGGGCTGGAGGTACCTGGGCCCAGCACTTAGGCTGACCAGATAGCAAGTGTGAGAAATCGGGACAGGGGTTGGTGGGTAATAGGAGCATATATAAGAAAAAGCCCCAAATATCGGGACTGTTCTTATAAAATCGGGACATCTGGTCACCCTACCAGCACTATCCTTTAACCCCTTCTGTGGGGTTTCACAGGGTGTCTCTATTATGTGTATGTGAAGTATGTAGCACAATGGTGTCCTGATCTTGGCTGGGGTCTTTCGAGGCTATTATAATACAAATAAATTATGATAATTATAACCCCTGGATGCTTCTGTGTGGTAACTACTGCCTAATTAGTACTCTTTCCTCATTTTGTATTTGTGCATTTTATTTATTCTTCTTGTGTAACCAGTTTTACAGTTTTCTTTATCAAATTTCATTTTATTGATTTCAACCCATTATTCTAATCCTATCCTCTAAAGTATTCTTGATCCCCTCCAACTTTGCATCATCTGTAAATCTGAATAACCTACCCTTCATTCCATCCTCCAAGCTGTGAATGAAAATACTGAACTGGAAATAAACCCTTGCAAGTCCCCATTTGACAACTCATTTCAACTTGACACTGAGATGCTAATAATTATTTTCTTTGTTTGCTTTTTTTAGCCAATTGTATATCCAGCTAAAATAGATTTCTCTAGTTTCCTTAGAAGAATGCCATATGGAATAGTATCAAATAATTGACTAACGCCAAGATATTTATTATGCGATGTTCATCACATCTTTATCCACTAATCTTGTTGCTGTATCAAATAATATATTTAGATTACCTAGGAATTCTTTTTTTAATGAACAATGACTGCCTATTATTTAGCAAATTATTTTTCCCTAGGTGCATACAAATTGGTTAAGTTTTGATCTAATTTACCAGGTATTTAAATTATAGTTATAGAGAAAGGTTCTCATTAAGTCATTGATCGTTGTATACCATCACAGTTTTAGCATAGAGTTTGCACATCGAAAAGACATTTTAGGTCATATACTCATGTTCTTCATAGTACCTTTTTTAGTATTTTGTCCAGTCTAGTTGAAACATCCTACACTATACAGCAGCCCAGACTTAGGTGCTTAATTCCCTGAGAGAGGCAGGGTTTAGGATACATCCCTGTCATGGGCATCTCCCATTGGCTAGCTTAGGCTTTGCCTAGCATGCTGGCTTTTGGGGATCTCATTCTTAGGCCAGGTCTACACTACAGGCCTATATCGGTATAACTACATTGCTCAGTGTAATTCCCTGAAAGAGGCAGGGTTTAGGATACATCCCTGTCATGGGCATCTCCCATTGGCTAGCTTAGGCTTTGCCTAGCATGCTGGCTTTTGGGGATCTCATTCTTAGGCCAGGTCTCCACTACAGGCCTATATCGGTATAACTACATTGCTCAGTGGTGTGAAAAATCCACACCCCTGAGCCATGTAGTTATACTAACCTAGCCCCCCATGTAGACAGCGCTGTGTCAACATAGCTACAGCCTCTCGGGGAGATGGATTAACTATGCTGACAGGAGAAGCTGCTGTAGCACTCTAAATGAAGACAAGCTCTTAGGCACCTATTTCTCCTCATGCATTATATAGGGAACCTAGGTGCCTAACTTAGGCTTTGGTAGATCACAGTGTTGTTCCAGTGATTTTCTAGGTGCCTAAAAGCTAAGCATTGCTACACTCTGCGTCACAATGCCTAAGACCCTTTTTGAATCCAGGCCTTAGTAACCAAGGAGGATGTTAAACAGCATGTAACTAACGCTGATGTTAAGAGTTCACTGACAAGATCTCTGGCACTCTGGCGTTAATTTTTGAATGACTCATGGAGAATTACAGAAGACTGGAAGAGTGCTCATTTTGTATCAATATTCAAAAAGGGCAAGCAAAACAACTTGGGTTAGCCAGTTAGCTTGACATCAATCCCAGGCAAAATAACGGAAAACTGATATGTGATTCAGTCAGTAAAGAAATAAGCATGGGAATATAATTAAATGCCAGCCAATATGGTTTTATGGAAAATAGGTCTTGTCAAACAAATTCTTTGATGAGATATGAAGTTTTGTTGATAAAGATAAGTGCATAGATGTAATATATTTAAAACTTTGTAAGATGTTCAACTTACTATGCATAACATTCTGATTAAAAACTAAGCACTATAAAACATCAAAGCACACATTAAATGGATTAAGAGGTGGCTAACAGACAAATCTCAAAATGTAGTTATCACTGGGGAATCATCATCAAATGAGGGTATTTCTAGTAGAGTTCAACAGGGATAGATTCTAGGCCCAACGCTATTAAATATTTTTATCGATGATCTGGAAGTAAATATAAAATCACAGCTGATAAGATTTGTGAATGATACAAAGACTGTAGGAGTGGTAAATTTATGATGAGGACAGGGCAGTCATTTGGAGTGATCTGGATCTCCTGATAAGCTGGATCCATTCAAAATATGTGTTTTAATATAGCTAAATACATGGCTGTACATCTAGGAAAAAAAGAATGCAGGACATATCTATAAAGTGGGGGACTGTATCCCAGAAAGCAGTGACTCTGAAAAGGTTTTGGGAGTCATAGTGGATAAGCAACTGAGTATGAGCTATCATTGTGATGTGGGAAAAAGAGCTTGTGACAGTGCTCCCCATAAGGCTTTATGGAAATATGCTTATGAATATATATGACACAACTGGAATATATTCTGTACTACATATGCCATGTAACATATCTATGTAAAGGTTATGATCTACTGAATCTATTAATCCTATTTGTATGCATATATCATTTTTGTATTCAAAGTTATGAATATTGGCCGTATACTGGCTTGATTTCTAAATAACCTTAGTAGAGCATTTGATCAGTTCCTGGAGAAAGGAATTCGCAAAGTTAAGTGCCCAGTTAAGAAGCACTTACAGAACAATGCATCTTGGAATGCTCCAGTCCACATAAGAAGTCTTCCTGGAGACATTCAAGATACCATGTGGGCAATGGCTTCTGCCTATAAAAACTGTGAGTCATGCATTGACATGTGACTTGACCAGGTGACTCCAGAACTCCATCCTGGAGCTGGACTTTGCATAGAAGAGAGGAGAGGGTCTCCACTCACAAGAAAAAGTCTGCTTAAGCCTGTGGGAGACCCCTCCATTTTGTCTTCAGCTGGCTAAGGAGATAATGTCTCCATCCCCAAGGATACCTGAAAGAAACTGGAACAAAAGACAGTAACTACAGGGGGTCTGAGTGATTGCTGGACCCGGACTAAAAGGAGATTAGTCTGTAAAAGGAAGGTTTAGTCTGTAAAAGGAGTTTACTGAAACTCGTGAGGTTTTGTCTGTATTCAGTTTTATTAGACATAGACTTGCAGGTTTTATTTTCTTTTGCTTGGTAATTCACTTTGTTCTGTCTGTTACTACTTGGAACCACTTAAATCCTACTTTCTGTATTTAATAAAATCACTCTTTACTTATTAATTAACCCAGAGCATGTATTAATACTTGGGGGGGGAAGCTGTTCATATCTCTCTATCAGTGTTATAGAGGGTGAACAATTTATGAGTTTATCCTGTATAAACTTTATACAGGGTAAAACGGATTTATTTGGGGTTTGGACCCTATTGGGAGTTGGGCATCTGAGTGTTAAAGATGGGAACACTTCTGTAAGCTGCTTTCAGTTAAGCCTACAGCTGTTAGGGGACGTGGTTCAGACCTGAGTCTGGGTTTTCAGCAGGCTAGCGGGTCTGGCTCAAACCAGGCAGGGTGCTGGAGTCCTAAACTGGCAGGGCAGGAAAGCAGGAGCAGAAGTAGTTTTGGCACATCAGGTGGCAGCTCCCAGGGGCTTTCTGTGACCCAACCCGTCAGAGTGGCATAGTCAGCAGGATCCAAACCCATCACAGGGCTAATGTCCCTTTTGGATGTATAAACAAAGGAGTAGCGAGTAGGAGTAGGGAGGTAATTTTGCTCTTGTATAACACATTGGTGAGACCAGTACTGGAATTCTGTGTCCAGCTCATGTGTCCACATTTTAAAAAGAACGTTGAAAATTGTAGGAGTGCAGAGAACAGCCACAAAAACATTCTGAAGGCTGGAAAATATACCTTGCAGTGAGAAACTTAAATTGTTCCATCTGTTTAGTTGATCAAAAAGTAAATCAAGTGGGGTAAGTACCTTCACAGAACATTTTGGTTACTCAAAGGCTCTTTAATCTAGTAGAGAAAGACATAATAAGAGCAATGTCTGGAAATTAAAGCTGGATATATTCAATTTAGAAATAAGGCACAAATTTTGACGGTGAGAATGATTAATCATTGGAACACCCTCCTAAGGGAAGTGTTGGATTCTTCATCTCTTAATATCTTCAGATCAAGACTGGATGCCTTTCTGGAAGATATGCTTTAGTCAAACACAAATTATTATTAATTCATTAAAGAGTTAACTGGGTGAAGTTCTGTGGTATACAGCAGGTCAGACTCTGGATGTGAATTAAACTAAACCGAATTAAGGCCTCTTTAATTATGAATGAGAGTGTTCATATTGGTTTGCGGCAGTTTAACAAAAGCACTTTCAATCTCCACCTTTAGTTTATTCAGATTAACTTTCCTGAGTGTCCCCATGTAGACAAGTCCCTAGTTTTGGTTAGGCAAACCAAATTACGTCCTTAGTTATACTTGAGCCATCCTATTGAAGGTAACCTGGGTTTGCACAAGTTTAAGTGAAGACATTATTAGGTCAGAATAACCTTGTATGCAAGAAGCTCTACCCAATGCGATGTCATCCATATTCTGTACCCGATTTTTCTCTGTAGTTTTAAGATGTAGCTTCAGGTACAATATATTGCAGTAATCCAGTGAAGAGGTGATAAAGGCATGGATTACTATAGAGAGATCAAAAAGAACGAGGAGTACTTGTGGCACCTTAGAGACTAACAAATTTATTTGAGCATAAGCTTTCATGAGCTAAAACCCACTTCATCAGATGCACCAAAAAAGGGGCACAGCTTCACTGCCTGTACTATTGACATTCCAAAGAGTACAATGATTTCAATAAATGAAAGAATGGGCAAAATAATTTTGCCTAATTTTGAACCTACTTGAATATTATGGGAATAAACAGAGGAACAGAATTTGTACCTTTTGGAAGTTCCATTGAGAACTAACATAACATCACTTCTGGCTGCAGCTGAGAGCTTTACACAGACATTTCACCTCCTCCTCCCAACCAAACATGGACTGGAAGACAAAAATTCTGATTCTGAACATTCACTCACACACGTGCACATACATCCCTGGCCCTCCACATCATGCTTCCATGAGAATAGGAAGGGGGAATGTGAACAGGTGGAGTTATTGAGCAGCTCTAAACTGATCTATTCACACTGGACCAAATCCTCATCTAGCATAAGTGGGCAGCAAGTTACACCAGCTGAGGTTATGACCTGCTATATTTAGTCCAGACTTAACCTCTTCCTATGATTTAGCTTCAGTGGTAACTCAAATAATAATGACAACCAAAGCTTAAAACTCATCCTAAATTACCTCCCCCAAAGGGTCACTCACATCTCTTATGTCCAAGATGGAATTAATGAGCAAGGCCTGTCGCAATGAGTCAGTAGGAAACACATCTCCATATAGGATTCCAACTCCAGCTAACAGGGTGGTTTTACAGAAGAATCCTTTATGCTTCCCCAAATGTTTAGCCCCATTTTAGGGTAACGAAAATGGATGAGGCAACTAATAACTCCAGAGGATGATGGATTGGATGGGGTATTGGTCACCAATTCTTCCCCCAAATGACAACCAAAGGTAAGAGTATGGAAGAACAGAATTTGTTTGAAAAGGAAGGTTTGGAGGAAGAGTTATTGGCATTTTCACCTGTCCCTCACAATGGAAAGGAAGTAAAAAGAAAGAAAGAAAAATGGACAGGGATCTTTGTCCATTCCTTCTTCTTCTGAAAGGGAGTAGAGAAGGGAGTTGGGAGGAAAGGTATGTGAGGAGAAAGCTGGAAAATTTGCAAGCCTCTCCAGTTATTTTTTTCCTAAAGTTTTGAGTTTCATAAACCTCAAACTCATTTAGTGCAACTTCAAAATATATTTTTAATGGCTCAACAGGCTTGTGAACCCTGAAGTCTTCAAGGTTCACTAATCCCTATTTTAAAACAATCCAGTAGGTTTCTTAGAAAGATTATATTTGTTTCTGTAAAATTCAGTTAGCGCTACAGATGAGTGAAAGTTTTCTCCCAGAATTTTGGCAATAACAAAGTTAATCTTTTTAGATATATTTAAAGTTGCAAAACTTTAACATTTGAGCTCCCTTTTTTCTGAAAAAAAACTTTTGTTTAAAGGGGCTTTCCACCATTATATAAAAAAGAAAGACCAGACATACATCTTCATTGTGTTACTTATTCAGTTACTATTTATCCTCAGATTATTTGTATGTTCATGTAAATGTCAAAAAGAACAAGGGAAAAAGAAAAAACAAAACATTATTTAGTCAGGCTGGTCTCATATCTGTAGTAGTATCTTGGGTTCTTGAATCATCTTGAACCATAGACAAGGTAAATTAGCTGATTCAACTTCAATAGTATATATAATTTACATTTGGTAAGATTGTACCAAATGCTGTAGTAAAATGCAAATGTAAAACCTTTGTAGTATCCTCATGTTGACATCTTGAAGTGTTGTTTTCTATAGTAGATATCTTGACCTTTATATTGTTTCTCACTTGTAGGAGGTTTGAGCTATTTATTTCCTGGTTAGTAAGTCTCTGAATGGGTTCCTATATGAAAGCAAAGTACCAGTATTTTCTTCTGGAGGAATTTGAAGCTTTTTACCAGAGATGTTAAGAATGTAATTTCTGCTTGGCATAGCTTAATGTCTAGGGACAAGACTGATTTCAAGATACAGATAATGCACATTTGGCCTTAGGAAGAGACAAGTAAATAAACTTACTGCCTGTTTATATTTATCCAGTTACAAAGTCTTCCACAGAATGCAATATACAGAAGATTGTCACACTAAATTTTTTGGTATGTGATTTTGTTTATAACATCTACTATATTTAATTAAAATGAAGTTTAAGATAGAGTCGCATCATATAGTTAGTATGCAAGGAGAGATGTAGTTTCCAGTTCTGAAGTATGTATATGAGCTAAATTGCTGTCTGTGAGCTGCTGTTTTCTTTTTCCTTTTAAACTTTGATCCATGGGGTGGGGTATAAATTTAAGATTATATACTTCCCTTAACAATATCTTTTATTATTTAAGTGCCTTATTGTTACATTCAGTATCATTCAGTAGGACCACTACTCTTTTAGTTTATTGATTCTTTTCCTTCCCCATCTTTCTCAGTTTATCTCTTCTTTCCTTGTCTTTGTATGTCTTCCTCCTCCTTTCTTTTCTTTACATTTTCCATCCTGCATCAATATCCAATCCCACCCATATTGGCTTCACTTCCACCGCAGTCTTCATTCTATGTGCTAAAATTAATTACATATTGACTTCTAAGTGTCATCTGTTGGGTTTAGATTGTATTAAGTTGAATGATGAGTTCGCTTCTCTCAGAGCAATTGTTTCACACTGTGTCCAGGCTCAGGGAAGACAACACAGCATCAGTTTACGTTTGGTTCAAGTGTGGAAGGTTTTCTTCCTAATCATGAGGGCTAGACATTTTTTTAAAAATGAAAGCTTAGATTCTACAGAATCTGAATATGTAAACCAGGTCACATAAATACATAAAGCAGCTTGGCTAGCACTTCATCTACTAAGCAGGTTTTGTTTGTTTGTTTGTTTGTTTCTACATTGTTTCTGGATTTTGTGTTCTTGGATGTTGTGCTAGGGGAAAAAAAGAATATTTTCCTGAGGATTTTAGATACCTCACTGCTGCTTCCTTACTCAGTGTCATGCCATGCTTCTCTACCACACATTTAGTGTCTGTGGCCTCTCTTAGATTTAGAAGGCTCACGTCTTTCTTTTCTATTTTAGATTTAGTCAACCAATGTCACCGCTGGTACACATGGGTTATTGATGCTTATTTCATGCCTCCAGTGAGTTTTGCCCAATAGCCAAATTATGTAATGTCTCTGAGCCAGGGAGCAATAAATTGTTTTGAGTGGCCAGGTAACAAGAGTGATCATTAAGAATTGTCACTCTCTCATCAGAGACTGGCAAATGAGTTGATTAAACTATCAGTCAGTAGGAAGAAGATAATTATCTCAATATTTTAAAAAAATAACAAGCTGTCAAGAAACAGATGTTACTACAAAACAAGCAGATCAGCCTGGTGGAGACTGATATTTTAATAGTACTGTTCCCTCCTGTTGAATAGAATGGAAGAAGTCTCTAGACTGAGATCTTCAGAAATGTTATGAAGCATTGGATTGTAAATTACTTTGTAGTCATTTGTTTCATACAATTATTACATATATTTGTATTCTTAGATATTTTAAGTGAGCTCACAAGTTGCAGCTGTTAGTCTTTGGAGAGAAAAGCTTGTACTATCTGTATGGTTTGTCTTATCCCAGTTCAATTTTAGCCCAAATATTTAGTTTAAGTTGAACACAACATATCAAAGAAAAGGGAAAAAGAAGCATGAGTTTTGCTATATAAATAGGATGATATTATGCACAAACTGAGATGTAAAGTTTGTAACCTGCCCATTTCCATTGCCTAATCTTCTGGGGCCATTTTTTAGCACTTAAGTCTAAAATTCCTCTTGACATTTAAAGATAGCCCCCAAACCTTCTTCTTAAATCAATTCATTTTATGTCCTGAGTTTGATATTAAACTTGTGTCTCCCACGTGACTGCACTATACTGTCAAAGAAATATACAGTTGCATGTATCTGTTCTGGGATCCATTGCTCCATCAGCCTTTGAACTGCTGGGTTTTTCCATCTTTTCCTAATATTAGAGGCAGGCAAGAGATATTTTGAGTTGGCTTTTTTTTTAAATTTTAATGTGGTTTGTCTGTCAGTGCTTTCTGCCTTTCTATAACCAGATCTGGTGAATTGCACAGACTTTGCATTCCTTCTGTTTCCATGCTCAAAGATGAGTTAGCCTCAGTAGCTCTCTCTGCAGACTCTTTTCTTGGAGAAGTGTTTGCCTGTTCTTTATCTGTCCACACTGGTATTCATCTGGCAGGGTCAGAGTCTTTGGGGGAACACTTTGATGAAAGCTGGGAATCCAATCCCTATCCACTTCAGGGTCCCAGCTAGCAACATCAAAAAGCTCCTGTTCTGTTCCCATGTTCAGCTCCTTTCACCCTTTCACTTCAGTCAAGAGCTCCCCCCAGAGCTCCTCAGGGTCTCCAGATCTGGGACAGTCCTCCTCCACCCTTGAATCTATAGGTGGTTCAATCTATAGGTGGTTCAACAGCTCATATGAATCTGAGGGTGAGCCTGACTAACTCTTGCCCCCAAGCTGCTTAAGGTGCCAGCTCCACCTAGACACCCTCAAATCATGTCACACTGTGTTCATATAGCTCCCTGCAAATCCCCACCACATGGACATCCCTGGTTATTGGTTCTTTAGACAGCTCCCCCTTTTGCCTGTCACCACTTAAAATACCAAGATGGGTCTCTCTTTTTTGAGACCCTTCATGTGAGGGTGATAAATACCCTCCTCCTTAAAGAATAAACCAGTCTTCTGAAGATTCACCTAGATAATACAAGTATTTGTCCCAATTCTCAGCACATGAAGGGAAATTATTCTCCTACTCTAAGCATCCCAGTTCAGGTGATTCAGGTTGCCTATTGCCAAATGCAAATGCGGAATTCTTGGTTGAACTGAACTATTCTGCTGTCAAGATACCTGAACCAACAACCCAAACTCCCCTTGTCCAGGGCACCATCAGAATGAGATGTAGGAAAGACAGATCTTTTTTCCCCCCAATATTGCAATCCAAATGAAAGGGCCTGTATTATTTTCCTTTGAATTCCCTCAATAATTGCTATCCAGCCAATTATCTTTTCAACCATACATTTCCATCTCCTCCTTCAAATCTCTCCTCAAAACCCAACTTTTTCAATAGTTCTTCAAACAATGACCATTCTCCTGTGTGAATGTTCTCAATTTAATACCCTTTAAAATAATAAAAAGAAATATATATTATATAAATGTTTTAAGAATAGCAGGAACTAATGTGAAACCTCCCATCCCACTCTGAGCAACCTCATAATCTTATTTTGGGTATTGCTTCCCTCTTGCCTGTCATACTCATATGCACTTGGAAAGTGGATTGTGAAATGGGACCTGCATTTGAATACTAGCAAATATAATGTCTCAAAGTTGTAAATCATAAAGCAACTATTATGTATCTTAGATTTTATCCTTCCCATTAGCCACATACTATCAAAAGTCATCATTCTTTCTACCATTCTTTGACATGTGACTTTTCTGATTGTCAGTAGCGACAAGAACTTTTTCAAAATATTCCCTATGGGATATTTATCTTTTGGAGCCCCAAAGACATGAGTTTCTCCTCCCCCCACAAAAAAAAATTAGTAAGAGGACTGGATCAGAGCTGGTCATAGTATTTCAGGACAGAATTGTGTACTCTTTTCAGTAGCCTCTGGCCCCTGTCAGACAAGATTTGTTCATCAGAATCACATCATCCACAATCCGAAACATACATGTAAAAACACAGTATTGCATTACATCCTATTCAGTTTAGATTATAAACTCTTTGATCTGGGATTGTGCTACCATATGTAAAGTGCTATGAACACATATGGGATTATATACAAATGTTAAATACAAATAGTAATAAGGGCTTCATTATTCCTGCAGGAGCTGTGGGGCCAACAGTAGAGGTTGGAAAGTAAAGTCCACAGTCCCTCCAGGATGGCTTCTGTTTCATTGTCTTAGTGGGCTCCTTTCTCTATGGTTTCCTAAAATCATTGGGAGAGAGAGGGAGATATGCCTCCAAATTCCAGTCCCCCAAACACCTCCTTCAAGAAGAAGACTTTATTCCTCCCTTGCTGGCTGATTCCCACAGACTTTTTTACAGATGGTAGTCTGATACGGACAGCCTTGTGAACTGTCCTACCAGTTCTACTTCATATGGGAGCAGGGATACAGGGTAACAAGAGCACTAACAGTTTATTTGAATAATAGATTAGACATAATCTAAAATTTTGTATAACCAAATTTAGCATGCATCTTCTGCTGGATTGCTGATATGGTCATGGTCAATAAGACTAGAATCTAACAGAGCACTTACTGTACAACTTGATGGTCTTGCAGTATTATTTCAAGATATGCAGTAATTACAGGTTCATCATTCATTGTTCACAATTTTTGTTGTAGACCCCAAAAGCAGGGGGTTTATTTTAGATACATTTATTCAGTAATTATAAGTTCAGCATTAGTTCATAATTTTTTTACAGACCCCAAAAGTATGATATTCTTTTTAGATAAATTTAGTAATAAGCCATTTGTAGACTTTGTTTCAGTCTGAGGTATTATCTTAACATGAGCCAGATCTCTCTCTTGTAGTACATACTGCTGTGCCATTTGAACATCTGAGTCTTGGGTTTCATGCCTACATTTGATAAGTGTTTTTTAATAGAAAAGAAACAATAGCCCATAATGGATTTGAATGAGAAACTTGAATGTTAATTGACTGCAAACCAGATTCAGTGAATGTTTCCTGCAGTAATTACAATATTTTGCCTTGTAAGTTCTATTATAAATTATTTGTTAGTTTAATAAAAGACATTATTAGCTACATTTGTCTTTTTCTGGGTCATCCAAATGGTTACAAGCATTTTATGCACAACATTTTATTGGTAATTTGACGACTTAGACCTGCAAATCTTTCATTAAACAGTACTGTATTATTATTTTAGAGAATAAGTTATGAGACATTTCTGAAAATCTTGTAAACCACCCAAAATACACTGAACAAACCTAGTGATACCTATAAACCTTTAGTTTCTCCCTTAAACTTATATTATTCAGCTTTGTTCTTAAAATGGGTTTTCTGCTGGTAGGATAATCCAAATCATGCTCACTAGAGTAGTAAGAAACATAAGGCTCTGGGTGTCATTGAGCTGTCTCAGGCCTCTGTGGATGATGCAAAAGCAGATCAAGCATGTGCTCTGTAGCATCCTTTTGCCTCAGCAAGATTCTATATATGGGATATGGCTCACAGGAGAGATGGATCTGTCCTACACTCATTATTCAGGGAAAGCTCTCTTTGACTTCTCCCTTTTTCAGCTTGAGTATGGAGTGTAGGATCTGGCCCCAAATTACCCTAGTTTATTACATTTCATGCCTGGTGTAGTGAATACTTTTGTCATAGAAGACACTTTGTGCTCTACGCTGATACCACCTGGTATTTATGACTATTTGACATATTAAGAAATTACATTCTGAAAATTTTTGTGGAGATTGTAAAGATAATATTTAGCTTATGCACTATGTCTGATATATTTTATAGCTGACAGATTGTAATCTGATATTCAAGTCTCTTAGAAAACACGGTGAATGACTTGGTTTTGATCAACTCTAAATGACTGTAATAACTAACTTCATATAATGTCAGTTCAATTAAAAGAAATGAACAATGAATTATTAAATTAAGGGTGTCTGATTAGGTATTATTTGCTATTTTATGCAAGAATCATAACTTGAATGCCAAACTGACGTACAGATGCAATGATATCTATTGAATTATCATTTATTCAACATTAATTTCCATTATTTTGGTTTGTCATTTACTATATCTTTCTGTTTTACAGATGCCTGTCCTAATTTTCTTTACTTAGGAATGGTGGTTTGATGTTAATAAAAGGCAGCAAGGGTTAGCATTGGTTGGGACCACATATGGTGTGAACATGTGCTGTGAACTTTTCCACACAGTTTTTACAGTGCACCTGTAATATGTAACACTCTGTTACTCCAGAAAAGACACTACTAACTGTGGCAAATATTGTAGTGTTTTTGCATCATGGTTCAGTGTTAAATCAGGACTAGTTTGAGACCATTCTGATCAAGGGCCATTTTGAATTATTTACAGCCCTGGAAATGTGTTCTTTAGTAGGCTACCAATAAGCTCTGCTCAGCCGTGGCTCATGACCTACTTGGGACTACAGAGGCTGAATAAGTAGGGAACTGTTATTGGAAAGAGCAGGAAAGCTCACATGCTACTTGTATTTTAATTTATTTTCATAGGTTTCTGGTATTGAGAATCTTGAAGCCTGCCTCAGGATTCTTATATAGGCAATCAACTTCTGCAGCTTCACCATTCATTGTCCTCTTGGGCAACAGGCCCAAACAACACTGCTTTAGTTAGGAGATATGGAGGCTTGGGAATGAGGTACAAGGTTATAGTGGGTATTTGAACTAACATCCTTCAGATTAAAAAATCTGGGTAAGATTCTCATCCCCACTCAGGTCCCTGTATGCCAGGTAAAGAGAATTTCCCTGATGAAGGAATTAAATGTCACAGGCTGTTTTCTGAAGACCCCTTTGCAAACCTCATAATAAAAGGTGCCAGGCATGGAGCTGGAGGTGGGAGGGGTGCATTGGGGGCAGGAGGTGGCAAAGGGTATTTAAAGCCAGCTTAAATCCACTGCCCATAGGCTGCAAGTTATGTGCTGTACCTCCTAGTGTATGTCTGCATTGCAGTGACATGTGATTGCATCTCATGTAAACATACCTGAGTTAGCTTTAATCTAGCTAGCTCCGATAATGGAGAAGTGAAGCCATGACAGCATGGGCTTCAGAGCTGGGTGTCCAAGCACAAAAGGAATCCTGGGTAATTACTCAGTTAGCTAGCCAGAGCAGAAGCTTGGGATGCCATGGCTTCACTGCTCTGATACCCAAGCTAGCTAGATTAAAGCTATCTTGGGTATGATTACATGAGCTGCAATCACATGCCATGATTGTAGTGTAGACATTCCCTTAGAAGCGTAGCACAGAATCTCACCCCTGGAGTTTTGTGTCAGAGTAAAGGGCCCTTTACTCTGGAATTCAGTTACTCCACCCTTAGTCCAACAGTGTCACATTTCTTCTTGGGTATTCTGAGAGAGCAAAGGAAAAGCCTTGTCCTACACAAGTAGTTACAGGCTTGAGTATCTATTACTTTCTGAAGAGTGCTAAACCTCCTCATAACCAGAACCTCAGGATTCTAGGTCCCATCCAATCAAATAGCATAAATGTTCCACAGTTCTTAACATTCCACAAGATATCCTTGTGGAATAAATATTAACATTTTCCTGTCTCTGATGGACTTAATCATCATGAAAACATGTTGGTTCAACATTATACAGTGGAGCTTCAAAATCTTGTTTTGAGAAAGCCAAATATAATTGTCTTCATTGAACTTTCAACTGCAGCACTATTAGGAAGTCTCATTCCTTCTAATAAAAAAAAACCCATCAGGCCTGTGCCACTAGGAGAAAGAGGAAAGGGATTTATTTCTGGTGGTGTCTGATATGAAAAATGTCAGAAGGCTTATGACTCATTCTGAATCTTAGCTATGTTAACCATGGGACGGGTTCTGTCACAGAGATCCCCTTAGGACTGTCACCTGATATGCTGAAATTACCCTGAGCCCATTTTCCCTGCCAGCTTGGGACTGTCTTGTTGAGCCAGACATGCTAGCTTGCTGCAACACACACCCAGGGTCTGGTCCATGCCCCCAAAGCTGCAGACTTAACTGAAAACAGCTCAGCAGGTTACCTGTCTCCAGCACCCAGACACCCAGTTCCCAATGGGATCCAAACCCCAGATAAATCTATTTTACTCTTTATAAAGCTTGTACAGGGTAAATTCATAAATTGTTCACCCTCTATAACCCTGATAGAGAGATATGCACAGCTGTTTGCTCCCCCAGGTATTAATCACTTACTCTGGGTTTATTAATAAACAAAAGTGATCTTATTAAGTATAAAAAGTAGGATTTAAGTAGTTTCAAGTAATAACAGACAGAACAAGTAAGTCACGAAGCAAAATAGAACAAAACACGCAAGTCTAAGCCTAATACATTAAGAAACTGATTACAGATAATATCTCACCCTCTAAGATGTTCCAATAAGCTTCTTTTAAAGACTAGACTCCTTCCTAGTCTGGGCCCAATCCTTTCCCCTGGTACAATCCTTGTTAGTTCCGGTAGACATCTCAGGTGGTAAGCAGGGGTTTTCTCATGACTGACCACCCCCTTGTCCTCCTCCACCCCATTTTATAGCTTTGGCACAAGGCGGGAATCTTTTGTCTGTGCTTGTCCCCACCCCCGCCTCTTCAATGGAAAAGTACAAAGATTAAGATGGATTCCAATATCATGTGACATGGTCAAATGTCACTGTAAGACCCCTAGTCTCCATTCTTCCTGGGTTGGCCCACACGTATACAGGAAGGCTTGCAGGTAAATAAGCTATTTACAACCAATTGTCCTAGTCAATGGGAGCCATCAAGATTCTAAACCACCATAAATGGCCCACACTTTGCATAATTACAATAGGATCTCAGAGTTATATGTCATATTTCTAGCTTCAGATACAGGAATGATACATGCATACAAATAGGAGGCGTATATTCAGTAGGTTATAATCTTTGTTATGATACCTTACAAGAGATCTTTCACATAAAGCATATTCCAGTTACATCATATTCACACTCATAAGCATATTTCCATAAAACATATGGAGTGCAACGTCACAAACCAGTTCTCTTTAAAAAAGAAATTCAGACTAGTTTCTCTATGAGCAATTTCAAATATTGTTTGAAACAAAATACTCTCGAAATGTGCTCTAGAGCTTATGAATGCTTACATTCACCTAAAGATATTTCCCATTCACTAGATACACAAACATGTTGAAATCCCTTCTCCCACTTCCACTGCTATGCCTACAAGAAATCAGCCACACATTTAAATAAATGGGTTGAGAGGCAATTATCTGACAGGAATTTAGGGAATATTTATTTATTGATGTAATTACAAAACTAATACATGTACATTAAAATGTACATAGTCAAATATATTGGATTGCCTTAGTCTCTCCCCATCCCTGATATGTTTCACAAATGGTTGTCTTTTTAGCTTGTAAAATATTGATGCCAGGGACTATGTTTGTACAGCATCTGGCACAATGAAGTCCTGAACTGGTTGATGTGTTGAGGTGTTACTCTAATAATAATAATAGTAGTACCCGATAATATGTATTTCAGACTTCTGAAAGATGAATATTGTGATCAATTCAAGTTACTCCCTGTTTGGTCTGGCTTTGGCACTGCATGTTTTTAAAAAATGTTTACAAAATAGTTGTTGAAGGTTGTTAACACAGAATAGGAGTTAACATTTCCCCCATCTGGATGACTGGATGCTCAAGGTCACCCCTCTTGAATGGATCCAAGGAACTGTCTGACTCATCACTGGCAAACTGGAGTTACTAAGGGTTACCATAAACTGAGCAAAGTCCCAGCTTGTCCCTGTAGATAACTGGAATTTGTTGAAATCCTTCTGTCATGACTCTGATGAAAGCCTACCCCCTTTAGTCATTCAGGGTATATTGGACTTGACTTTAAGATTAAGACAAAGCCAGCAGATATTATCCAGAAACATACTGTACTATGACTATGGGTATTTTAGCCACATAGTATCTAACAGCCATGTTTCCTGTTGAGACATCCATAAATGTCAGAGGTCATACACAAAGTTACCCTATCTGTATAATGGAGTTCCTTTAACAAAATATGAATTTGTGGGATTTCCTGCATCTTCATGCTTATTTTTACATAACTCAGCTAAAAGTGAAAATGTGCCTCTTTCATTTCCCTTTTAAAGGGCCATATTTTTATCTCAGTTACACTGATATAAAGCTACTATAATTCCACTACAATTGCATCATATCCACCTAAATACAGTTATTCCTGAGTTAAGGTACACTGGTCTAACAGAGTTCAGAACCAGACTGAAAATATTTCCAACAACTTTTGTCAGACTTCCATTCATTAGTTTTAACTCTATCTCAAGTACTAAATTAGAAACACCAAGTTTTCTTATCTTTTCTCCTTCCGCCCCCTTACCTTGTTTGCCATTTTCTCAAGCAGAACATTTCTGGATTTAAAAAAATACCTATCAATACGTAAGCTTTTTAATTTGTTGACTTGTAAAACACAGCTCAAAATGGAATGCAGTTCTTATATTTCTTATATTCTAAGTTCAGATTTGTCATATAGGCTAAAAAGAAAAAAAAATGCAGCTTCTGCAGCAGTGTACTATACATTTTTTAGACTGCAGAGTTTAACCTTCATGCGGATGGAGACAACAGATTCTTGATTGACCAATCATATACTGCAGCTGTCTTTTGCCTTATCTAAGTCTATTTTGCTTGCCAGTAAGAATGACAGCTCTGCTTGATTTTAGGCTATGTCAACTGAACTAGCGAAGTGTTTACAAAAAATTCTGTCAATTTCAATAGATTTGCAAGTCTGTGTAAGTATTTCTTTTTAAGGTGGCTACATGAGAGCTAATAAATATTAGTTTCTTTTTAATTTAATTGAGATGGCTTTCCATTTTCTAATGGGATATTGGTCATGTTACCATCTTAGAAGTTACAATGTCATTAAGAGAGAAGATTTACAGCAGAAAGTTTCCTGATTGTTGTAAGCCATTTAAATTCAACCTACCTATGTTGATTTTTTGGTATTCTGTAAACAGATCTTAAACTATTTAGAAAGAAAATTTAAATACAGTGATTTTCTTCTATAATGAAGACTTTTTTTTTTACTGAATAATTAGGATCCCTAAATTTAGGGATGATTGGTGGTATGCTCCACAAAGAACATTTTTGAGATTTTTCAGGAAGATTGATGTACATAGAAAAGACCAAATATTTTTTGAATGATAGTCCTGAATTCTGAAATCAAGCACAACAGGTTTGGTAGGAAGATTCTGTGACTATTAACACGGTTATTTTGTAGATAAATTAGATTAGAATGATCTGGCTAGAACTGGGAAAAAAATTTCAGCCAAAGCTATTTGTCACCAAAAAATGCAGATTCAGGTTGACTGAAATATTATGTGTATTCATATCAAATTTACTGAATTGTTTCAGTTGAAAAAAAAAAGAAAAATCCTAAAAAGCATAAATGATTCATTTTGACATTTTCAAAACAAAACCTTTTAATTTTTCACTTTTTTCCCCACTTAAATTTTGAATTTTACTTTATTTTTTACAAAAGCTCAAAAATGAAGCATGTTGTTCCACTGAAACAACTTTTTTGAAAATGATTTTTGAGAACAACTAGCAAACTGAAAAATCAGTTATTCACACAGCTCTAGATCTGGCCCTATTTGTTTAATTTGTCTCTCTACACTCTTCTGTTCCTAATGAGCAGCTCAAGTAAGTATGTTGTGTGCTGGAGATCTCTATGGAAGGTGGGAGGAAGGCAGTATCTCCTGTGAGGGAATGGTTATTGTATCAGCATAATGATGGATCAACTGGCTCTGTCTTTGTTCTGTTTCTCGTCTGTCCCTTTTTCTCCTCCAGATTCCTACTACATATTGGAAGGAAGTAAATCCCGCTGAACACAGATCCATGTTGGGAAGGGGATGCAGACCCTTGACCAATGTTAGGTTATCAAATCTGTCCACTGCCCAGTGGAGCTGGATAATTTCCTTTGGCATCAGGGACCTCCATGGCCAAAGAAATGGGGAAGCAGGATTTGCCTTTTAACCATTAGAGTCAGCATGTCTAATTCTGCTCTCATTTACACCAGTAACTTCATTTACCTCAGTCAGTATATCTGAAAGCAGAATTTGGCACAGGAAATATGTGGCCATATCAGCAACTATTTTTAATAAATCTTGGTAATATTTTAACCCCAAATATTCACAAAAAGATATAGTGGGAGCTGCAGAACCTTATAAAAATCATGCACTTTATTAAGTTAACACCTAGGTTAAATTTTACTTTCTCTTACACCAATATAAATTAACTGAGGAGTTACGCCAGAATCAATGTTCTAACTGAACAGTGTTTTGCCCCTTCCATCCAAATCCTGCAATCCTTATTCTGTCTTTACTCAGGCAAACTCCCATTGTCTTCTATGGTGGTTTTGTCCAGGTAAGTTCTGCAGGATTTAAATTACCTGACTATATCTCTATAAGCAGAAAAAAACAATCTACCAAACATATTCTTGCCGAGCTCTTTATGGCTTCATCATAGGCAGTCTACACATATGATTAAATTCATCCAGGACATTCACCCATTCAAGGTGCATCAAGGGAACAGTCCCTGGATCCAAGAGCTTAGAGTTCTTCTCAGTTGTGACAGGCTTTTACATAGGCTACACAAGGAGGGGATTGGTGGCTTCCTGCACACCTGCCACCTCAAACACTATCCCTGCATTAGGGTCACTCAGAACATGATCTTTCACTTTTTAAAATACTCTGATATTTAGCAAAAAGAAAAGGAGTACTTGTGGCACCTTAGAGACTAACAAATTTATCTGAGCATAAGCTTTTGTAAGATACAGCTCACTTCATTGGATGCATGCAGTGGAAATACAGTGGGGAAATTTATATACACAGAGAACATGAAACAATGGGTGTTACCATACACACTGTAACAAGAGTGATCAGGGTAATGATCACTCTCCTAACAGTATGTTTCATGTTCTCTGTGTGTATAAATCTCCCCACTGTATTTTCCAATGCATGCATCCAATGAAGTGAGCTGTAGCTCACAAAAGCTTATGCTCAGATAAATTTGTTAGTCTCTAA
This sequence comes from Dermochelys coriacea, assembly GCF_009764565.3. Lineage (NCBI taxonomy): Eukaryota > Metazoa > Chordata > Testudines > Dermochelyidae > Dermochelys > Dermochelys coriacea. Next base: position 266,914,076 of record NC_050068.2, read on the forward strand.
GGTGCCACAAGTACTCCTTTTCTTTTTGCGGATACAGACTAACACAGCTGCTACTCTGAAATCTGATATTTAGGATTCTTAGGATTATATTAAACAGAATTTGTCTAGCAGTCAGTCAGACATCCCTCAAATAATATCACAGCTCAGTGGTGTCCTCTGATGTCCCACCCATAAACTACATAGGACCAAGGATTGTAAAGAAATCCAGATTAGAGGAAAGTAGTAGATCAGGAGACTATTTTGTGACCTGGATTTGAATGATATCCTTAATACAGTAATTTATTTGCAGTCACATTTTTTTGGTATTATTGTTACTGATACAGCTAGAAAACAGAAATCAAAACAGACCAAACACGTACCACACACATAATTAATATTAATTGGACCAATAATGACCTCCCTTAGAAAAATCCAGGCTGGGGAGCAGCAAGAAATTGCTGGAGAATCTGTGAGATTCACCTCATTGAATTTTTCTCCCATTCTACCCAGTGAAGGAGGGAAATGCTAACCTAGTACTAGTGTGGAGTATGTTCTAGAAATTATTCTAGTCCCTAGGCTTCTAGGGAAATTCCATGATTGAAGCACAGAGAGATGACCACTTTCAAGTGCTCTCTTTAAACACTGGTAGCACAACCTTTGGTTATTGGCTTTCATACATGTAGATATAGTCATCCTGCTTCTGAGTAAAATTATCACTGCAAACAACATTATTTCCAAAGTGGATTTTAAAGCCCAGATCTGCGAGCTTTGTTTTCCCTCTCTAGTATAGATTGAATGGGGCATCTGACTCAATATTTCCTAATAGAAAGGCTGTGATATTACAATCAATACTTTGTTCCAGTTATTTCTTTTACTTACTGCCTGAAGGATTTCACTGAAAAATGTTCCAAAAAGAGGAAAATAAAGAAGAAAGCATAATATCAACAGGGATAAAGTCTTAACTCTGAGGGACTGTCCCTCCCTAAGTGCACAATTGCTCTCTGAACTTTCCCTAGGGAGGGTCAGCACTTGCAAGATAGCTGGTAGGGAATTTTTGACCAAATTTTTTTTTTTTACACAAAATGTTGATTCATTGAAATCAAAACTGTTTATGAAACAGGATTAATTTCAACTAACCTTCCTACTTGAAAAATTATTTGGGAAAAAAGTTTTGAAATTGTTGAAATGTCCTGGCTTAACATTTTCAAAACAAAAAGTTTAGGGTTTTTCATGTAGAATTTCTATGAAATGTAGACTAAAAAAAGTCTAAAAAGGAGGGGAGTTGAAATCTATATGAAATGTGTCAAAACTATCAAAACAAAATGTTTCAATTGACCCAAGCTAAAAAATTTTTTGGTTTGTCAATTCCCAAATTTTTTTGAGATTGTGACTTTTTGTCCTGGTTCAGGACAGGAAATTTTTATCAAAATCTCAAAAATTCTTGTGGGATGGGAAACCTTCCTACCATGTCCACTTTGCAGTGTACCACACTCAGTATAGTGCCTAAAGGAATCATATAACCTGAAAGTAAGAAAGAATTTTTAAAAATGTAAAAACATAAAGTAATAATAAAAGCCGTACTTTAGATTTCAACAGGTAACAACAATATCACAACAAGAGGCTCAAGTGGTGTCTCAATTTCAAAGAGTCCCTTTGTCAGTTTATATTTTGGTTTGATGATGATATCTATTGAAATAAGGAAAAACTTCTAACATTTATCTTTTGGACTGTTTTCTCAATTTTCAGTTATGGTTATTTTTTATTGATTTGGCTTTTTAACACTCTATCTGTGTGTGCAGTAGCCCTTTACAATATTTCAGTGAAGATTTAAAATAAAAAGGATATTTTCAGCCTTTGTCAGTTCAAAACTTATAGTTGAGCTTGCCCATAAAAAATCACACTACGCTTTTTCTTTTTTGGTCTCTTTGCATGCACAGCTTTTGAATACTCTGCATTGTGTATAAAAACATGTTTATTGGACTATATTGTATGTGAAAATTGTAGCTTGTCCAATTTCATTCACTAATGGCATGCATTAAAGCTTTTAAACCTACTTTCTTGGGAAGCAAGTTGAAAAAACACCCCTAAAATTAAATGAAGTAGTATGAAATTATATATAGACCTATGAGAAAAAGAAAGAAACTTACTATTATTATGAAGAATAATAAATTTTATTTAATATTGGATTCTTCAAAGTTGCCACTGAAGGAGGATCTCTAAAAAGTTTAAAAGACATTTAAACTTTTTGAACACTTTGTCTGGTAGCAATTCATAAAAAGAAACTTTGAAAAGACTCATATATAATGGACTAGAAATTGAAAAAGTGATATATTAAAATAATTGTGGATAGGGTGACTAGATGTCCTGTTTTTGAAGAGTCAGTCACATATTTAAACCCTTCTGCAGGTGTCCTGACTTTTTCTTAAAAATGGGCAAATTGTCCCATATTTTCTATCTCCCCCGCCATCAGTACTGGTGGGTCCTGCTGCTGGCTGGATCCCTGCTCCCTAGCTGCTCTCCCAACAGCAGGGAGTCCAGTGGCCAACAATGGGGGTGGGAGTGCAAGGCTGGTGGCAGAGTGAAGATGCAGCGCGTGGGGCCAGCCACTCCTCCTGCTGGTCTGTCAGCGCAGTCCCTGCTGCGTGCTGGCTCTCAGCCAGCAGGGCCCCACTCCCCGTCCTGTTTCCGGCTGGCACTGGCTGCGCGTTGCGAGCTGCAGTGGCTGGTGAGTGCGGGCAGGTGCCAGACAGTGGCCAGTTACTTGTCCTTCTGTTGCCAACCCATCAGCCCTTTATGTGCTCCCCCTCTCACTGTCCTCTCCCTGCTTTTCCTGTTCACGCAGAAATCTGGGGGGGAATGTGACTCTGCATGCCCCCATGTGTTGCCTTGGGAAGACACAGTGCCAGGTACCAGGACAGGCGGTTCTGTCCCAGGGGCCCAGCCAGGCATGGAGGGCGGAGAGCACTGGGTAGGATCGGGTCGGATTGGTTGGTTGGTCAAACTCCTGTATGAGAGAGATGTATGGGACTGTGTGTGTGTCACCTCTCCCCTTGTGTATGTGTGTGGGATAGGGTTGTGTGTGTCACCCCCCCTGTGTGAACTCTAAAGCCTTAAAGATAAGAAGAACAATGAGGAGTCTGGTGGCACCTTAAAGACTAGAAGATTTATTTGGGCATAAGCTTTTGTGGGTAAAAACCCCACTTTTTCAGATGCATGGAGTGAAAATTACAGATACCGGCATAAATATACTGACACATGAAGAGAAGGGAGTTACTTTACAAGTGGAGAACCAATGTTGACAGGGCCAATTGAATCCAGGTGGATGTGGTCCACTCCCAATAATTGATGAGGAGATGTCAATACCAAGAGAGGGAAAATTGCTTTTGTAGTGAGCCAGCGACTCCCAGTCCCTTTTCAAACCCAAATTAATGATGTTAAATTTGCAAATGAATTGTAGCTCTGCAGTTTCTCTTTGAAGTCTGTTTCTGAAGTTTTTTTGTTGAAGTATGGCTACTTTTAAATCTGTTATAGAATGTCCAGGGAGATTGAAGTGTTCTCCTACTGGCTTTTGTATGTCACCATTCCTGATGTCTGATTTTTGGCCATTTATTCTTTTACATAGAGGCTGTCTGGTTTGGCAAATGTACATGGCAGAGGGGCATTGCTGGCACATGATGGCATTTATCACATTAGTAAGATGTGCAAGTGAATGAGCCCCTGATGGTGTGGCTCATGTGGTTGGGTCCTCTGATGGTGTTGCTAGAGTAGATATGGGGACAGAGTAGGCAATGGGGTTTGTTACAGGGATTGGTTCCTGGGTTAGTGTTTCTGTGGTGTGGTGTGTGGTTGCTGGTGAGTATTTGCTTCAGGTTGAGGGGCTGTATGTAAGCGAGGACTGGATAGGTTGTAGATCATTTTACAGGATAGGTTGTAGATCGTTGATGATGTGCTAGAGAGGTTTTAGCTGGGGGCTGTATGTGATGGCCAGTGGTGTTCTGTTATTTTCCTTGTTGGTCCTGTCCTGCAGTAGGTGACTTCTGGGTACCCATCTCGCTCTGTCAATTTGTTTCCTCACTTCCCCAGGTGGGCATTGTAGTTTTAAGAATGCTTGATAAAGAAAAGAAGGTAAATAAAAAGAATCCAACTATGCAGTCTTTCTTTTTAATGGGGGCTCAGTCAACTTGATGTTAATTTGAACATTTGTACTGCGTAGTTCTGATTGATTGCCATTGAACTCGCCTGAATATGAGTAATTTTACTAGGTGTCCTGCATTCACCCTAATTGTGGATCATGTGGTAACTATGTATCAAATAAAAGAGGGATGGGAGTTAGTGAGCATTTGTTCACAATGAGACAAAATTATGGTTTTGCATTTTAACAATTTGATGGTGTGTATAACATGCAGAAAGGTCCATATTTTCAAAAGTGCTCTTCAAAAGTGTGTGCACATTTTTGTGTGTGCCCAACTTGCATGACTGCAAATACCAAATGAACATGTGCAAATCAGGAATTTTTGCAGGCACATAACTCCTCACTCATGTGACCCTAACTTGGGTCTGCATATCATGTGTAGGCAAAAGTGAACATGCACATATGAAAATATGAGTAATAATTTTAGCAAGAAAAGAAATCTATATGTCTTTTGCCCTGTGAAAAAATGGACAAATGAAGGGCCTTAACCTTCTCCCATTGAAACTGATGGGGTTTTTTTTGCCAGTATGAGCAGGATGAGGCCTAGAGTTGAAATTCATCAGTTCCATGCCTCTCTGCACCACCTTATCCCTCCATTTAAGGCCTTAACTGGGACTCAAGGAGCAGCCTCAGCAGATACTACAGTAGTAGGGGTTAAGGACACATGAGGCACAACCAGAGCCATCCCTGCCACATAATAAGCTCAGACCCAGTAATGTGCAGGTGTGACCCCCTTTCCCCATCCACTCCAGGGGCATTGACACTTGAAGTGCCACCTTCCTCTTCCTAGCCATGTGGGTTCAGAGAAGAAAATAATTCCAGGGAGGAGCTAGACCCAGGGATCAGTGAAACTTAAGAGCAAGAGCAATCTAGTGAGCAATCTCAGCAGGGACCACTGGCTACTGATGATGTCACTGGACTGCTTTCTACAGCATGTGCTCTGGACATTGTTATTCCTGTGCTGATTGCCTGTTTGCTCCAGCTACCTCACAGTGTTTTCACCTCAGCCTCACTCCACCCGCCCTCCATGCTCCCCTCTTTCCTTCCTTCCGTCTCTGTTCTCTTCTGCGTTAGTCCACTTACAACCTCTGTATTCTAGGTTTCCTCTCCCTTCCTTTGTCTTTCTGTTTTCCTAATTCCCTCCTAACAAAACTCCAGCCAAAAGAATTACAAAATAAAACAACCTGCTATCAAGCTTCCTGCCTCACCTAAAAAAACCCCAACAACATGGAACTAACATGATTTGTGCAAACCTTTACTCTGTAATTCTGCTTATCTCTTTATATTCTTTTCTCTTACCTTTTGTTAGTCTATTTAGATTGTAAATATTTGGGAGCATGGACTATCTATAATTCTATGTTTGTGCAGTGCCTAGCTCAGTGGAGGCTCATAGGCTTTACTGTAAATAATAATTAATAAAGTGGTCCATAGGTCCTTGTTTGGGTCCTTTCCACAAGGGTGAATGAAGTGACTGTCTCTAAATAACAAATAAAAGCAATGAAAAAACTGCTATTCACTGTGGGCTAAACAATTTCTTTCATACTTTTATCTCCAGTATGACCTATACAATGTATTCATAGTTGGAAGTACATTGAATTTGATTCTGCTGTAACTCATAATGGAAGTGAGCAACTTGGTGAGAATAGTGAGTTAGTAAGACTGTAAGTCATGTCAGTAAAATGCTGCGAACATCAACATACCCATGTGAAACACACAGGACTGGTTGTGATCATGATTTTCAAGGTGTCACAACATCTTTCAGTGAAACTGTAAAAGCTTTAGCAGTCAACTGAGAAAGAAACATGATGAAAGACACAGCTTGAAATCCAGATCCATTCTACTCTGACCAAATGACAGTCTCTGAAATATTTGGACATTGTGAAGATTATATGACTACTAGGGTTGAGAATGCCAACTTGAAAACTCATGATATTGAATGACGTGGGCACTTTCATTATTTTATCACTCATCTCTGAGAATTAATTTACTGTCCACATTTTAATACTACCTCTTTCCCTGTAAGTGTACCTGTCCAAGCATAAGGCCTTATGTGGACCTAGAACTCTCTTGAATGCTAGCTGTGAGGTCCAGCTAACATGAGAGAGGACATATTATGGTCTCATTGTTGTCATGATCCCCTGCACACTACAGGGAAGTGTACACTGCTTTTTTTTGTTTTTTGGTGTAGGTTCATAGATTATAAAACCAGAAGAGACCATTATGGTAATCTAGTCTGCCTGCTGGAAAGCACAGGCTTCTCTGAATTAATTCCTATTTGAATTAGAGCATATATTTTAGAAAAAATCCAATCATAACTTAAATTTTTCCAGTAATTAAGAATCTACCAGAACATTTGGTAAGTTGTTCCAATATTTAATTACCCTCACTGTTAACATTTTGCACTTTATTTTATTGTAGTCTAAATTTGTCTAGCTTCAACTTTCAACAGTTAGTTCTTGTCTGCCCGATTGAAGAGCTCTCTATTATCAAATTTCTGTTCCTTATGTAGGAATTTATAGATTGTGATCAAGTCACCGCTTTAACATTAAGGCATGTTTTCCAGTCCTTTAATCATTCTCAAGACACTTTTCTGAACCTTCATCAGTTTTTCAACATCCTTCTTGAAGTGTGGACACCAGAAATGCACACCGTTTTCCAATAGCAGGTGTACTGCCAAATATAGAGGTAATATAAACTCTGTACTGCTACTCAATATAGCCCTGTTTATACATCCAAGGATCACATTAGACTTTTTGGCTACTGCATCACACTGAGAGCTCATGTTCAGCTGCTGATTATCCACCATGACCCACAAGTCTTTTTCAGAGATACTGCTTCCCAAAATAGTCTCCCATCCTGAAAGTATGTCCTTCATTCTTTGTTTCTAGATGTCTGACTTTACATTTGGCCCTGTTGAAATGACAATACAATGTAATAATATAAACAAAATAATTCCCCCTCAACCACATTTAGTTATTTTGTTCTTCACAGGAACCCTCTGCTCAGCCATCCACCTCATAGTTTAAGGGGGAAATTTTGCCCTTTGTACAGATAGTAGCTAAAATTTGCAGTACTATACACCACAACCATAACTGTCCCCCTAAGAATGCCAGCCTTTCATCATTGTGTTCATCAAACTACCCACTCCCATCACACCAAATTACTACCCAAAGCACACACAACGACTAGAGTTGGGAGAAGTTAGTATTGTTAATGGGTTTCTGTTGAGGGGAAAATTGAGGGAGACAGATTCAAGCTGTGATGTATGGTCTGTACTGTATGGTAGATTGTGGTAATGGTAATTACTCCTGGGAGAATTCTGCACCACTGCACATGTACAGAATTTGTGTCCCCTGCAGATTTCTTTGCTTCCCTGAAGAAAAATGACTTTCTGACGGAGAAGGAAAGGGAAGACACAAGAGCGGTCATATGACCCTCCCCAGCAGTATGTTTTGGGTGCCCAAGACAGCTGGCAGAGATGTAAATCACTGTGGGCCAAGGGGCTGGACTGGGGAAGACCCGGCTGGTGCCTCCTATCTTGGACTGGGCTCAGCTGCTATTCCCATCAGGGCTGGGGAGGATGAGACTTCCTCTTCCCCTGGCTGCATGGCATCCAGGGTTGTGTCAAACCCACCCCTAGATTTCTCCCCCTGACTGTAGGAAGCTCTGCAAACTGCTCCCCTGCACTTCCTGCATCTATCACTCCTCAACTGCAGGGGAGAGATCACTGTAAAGGGAGCTGCTTCCCTATACACCCAACCCCCATGCATCCAGACCCTCTCATACCCAGACCTTTCTGCTGAGCCTCACTCCCCCTGCACCCAGAACTCCTCCTGACAAGCCCCACTCCCCCTGTACCTGGATCACCCCATCGAGCCATCTGCACCTGGATCCCAACCCTAAGAAGCCCAACCAGCTGCACCTGGATCCCCACCCTACTAAGCCCCAGTCCCCAGCATCTGGAGCCCCCCACTGAGCTCCCAACACCGAGACCCTCCTGCCAACCTCTATCCCCCCACACCCATACCCACCTGCTGAGCCCCAGCCACCTTCACCTGGACCTCCCTGCAAAGTCCCATTACCATTGCACCCAGAACTCCACAACAAGCCCTTATGCATCCAGATCCCTCCACATCCAGATCCCCCACTGAGCTGCCCACACCCAGATTGCCCCATACAGAACCCTCTCAAACCAGACCTGGATCCCCACACACAAAGTCCCTCCACACTTGAATCCTGCCTTGCTGAGCCTTCATGCCCACACCTGGTGCACCTGGCATGGAGGGGCAGGGCCCACATGGGGTGTTTCTGGGGCAGGCCCAGTCCTTGCGGTGTGTCAGGTTTGTGTGCAGCCTCACCTCTGAGTCTGTGTCGCTAGGGGGAGCTGAACAATGATCTCCCACCTCTATACAGTCTGTGCTCTCCAATGCCATGCTAGAGCCTCCACATTTATTTGAGAAATGAATTTTGCAGAATTTTAAAATATTGTGAACAGAATTTTATTTTTTGGTGCAGAATTTTTAATTTTTTTGGCATAGAATGGCATAGAATTTGCCTCAGGAATATGGCAAGGTGGGGGCCTGTGTGTGGAGGAGTATAGGGTATGTAGCGTTAGGTGGTTTAACGTCTAATTTCCTTGCTTTTGTGTTAGGTATGTTGCATGTGTAGCAATACTTACTTCACAATGAAAATTTTCTGGTGTATTAATATGTTCAGGATTTGTGATATAGTTAACATTGTAAAACAAGCTTTAACTTTTGGAATTTCCTATCTCAAATACTTTTCTTGCAATTTTAACATTCTAGAAATGCTAGGTTGTTGGGTTTTGTTGTTGCTGTTCATTTTAATTTAACTTATTCAGACTTTAAAAAAGCTTTTTTCGTTAATATTTTCCATCTGCTTGAAAAGGTCAATTTTGTCTACACTGAGAGTAAATGCCACCAAAAGTCTTCATGTTTCTGCCAATGCAGTTAAAGCAGCACAAGAAACACAATTAAGTTCTTTTGTGCTTCTCTTCAGGAAATAGTTAATAAAAGAAATTAATTGTTGGATTCAATTACATAGTTTTTATTCAGCATCAATTTAAGCTTTACTTCCTTGAAAAAAGTAAAGTCTTCAAAAAGGAAATTTGCTTCATAAAATAAAACTACAATTTCGTTATATTTTTAAAAGTATTAGGACAGGCTCAATAAATTTCATAAAACTCACTCTTACATTAGCTAACAGCAAGATTTCCCAGACTTTCCCAGACTAATGTTTATAAAACCCTGTGAAAAGTTTCTGTTTGTTAAATGCACAGAAGAAATTTGGAATAGCAAGTTTGAGTGGTATTAAATACAAAATCACTTAAAGACTCATTTTTCTGTCAAGGAATATTCTTTCCTGGAGACTGAATTGTAACTTGATTTGTTTCACATTCCCTTTAGAGACAAAGAGTTGTCTTCCATAAAACATAAACGATTAAATGCTTCTCATATATAGGTACCCACTGGTCTTGTCACTGCTCATGGGTTAGACTTGCTAATTTCACAAGGAAGGCAATTTATGCTCCTTCCCTTCCTTCTTTGAAATAGGACTTCCTCTCTGGGACTGCTGCAGCACTGCACTCCTGCACCATTTACTCTAACTCGAACAGCTGCTTTAAACTAACTACTGGACACAACAAAGAGCTTAAGAGTGTGAGAATTTCCACTTACAGACTGCTGGAAACCTCAAATGAATTAGATTTCCAGTAATTGGAGCCTTTCGACTTTCCTTTTAGGGCAAACTGAGGATCCCCTGTGCTGAATCTGCACTAATTCCGGCTCCCTCAGTGTCCATGTACGTCAGTGTCCATGCAGTACATCCTAAGCCAGCCTGTCATGTCACCACACTTCCCTTGGGCTTCCTTCAGCAACATAGCAGAGTGGTCTGACCAATAGTGACAGCTGGCCTGTGCCAATAGACTACATTCTTTCTGGCTCCCTCCAACAGTGTGGCTCAGCCCAACCCACTATGTTAACACATCTTCCATAGGCTTTATACAGGAGTGTAGCGAAAGTAGTCTAGCCCATCACATGAGCCTACCTGTGCTAGTGGACCTTCTGTATTCCCACCAGTTCCATAAAGTTTGGGTCTGTGAGTGTGTCAATGCAGCCTGCCATTTGACCACTCCTTTCACTGGCTTTTCTCAGCAGCAAAACAAATCAATCTAGCCCAGGGACGGGCAAAGTTTTTGACCTGAGGGCCACATCGGCTTTCCAAAATTGTATGGAGGGCCAGTTAGGGGAGGCTTTGCCTCCCCAAACAGCCAGACGTGGCCCAGCCCCCGTCCCCTATCCAAACCTCCCTGCTTCTCGCCCTCTGACGTCCCCCCCCGGGACCCCTGCCCCATCCACCCCTCCCTGTCCCCTGACTGCCCCCGCCACCCCATCCAACCCCTTCTCTCATTCCTGACTGTCTCACCGGGACCCCTGTCCCACCCAACCACCCCTTCTCCCTGACTGCCCCCTGCTGCCCCATCCAACCCCCCTCTCCTTCCTGACTGCCCCCCAGGGCCCCTGCCCCCATTCAACCCCCCCTCGTTCCCCAACCTCTGACTGTCCTGACCCCTATCCACACCCCCGCCCCCTGACCACCACCCTGAATTCCCCTGTCCTCTATCCAACCCCCCTTGCTCCCTGCCCCCTTACCGCGCTGCCTGGAGCACTGGTGGCTGGTGGCATTACAGCTGCGCCGCCCAGAGCAGCAGGACAGGCAGCTGCGCCACTTGGCTGGAGCCAGCCACACTACTGTGCAGCACAGAGCACCGGATCAGGCAGCTGCTCTGCTGCCCCGCAGCCCAGAGCAATGTGCTGGTGGCGCAGTGAGTTGAGGCTGCGGGGGAGGGGAAACAGCAGGGGAGGGCCCAGGTCCTAGCTTCCTGGGCCAGGAGCTCAGGAGCCGAATAGGAGGGTCCCATGGGCGGATGTGGCCCACAGGCTGTACTTTCCCAACCTCTTATCTAGCCCATACCATCAGCATGCCTGTACCAGCAGATCATCCAAATAGCTGGAATCTGCAGGAAAAGGTAAAGCTAAAATTTTCCTCTTCCAGGTTCCTCCTTGTGTGTGTCATGGCAGTTTAACCTAGGCTTCCACCTTATTGGTTGTGCTGAGAGTTGTCCCAAAAGCAATGCAGAAGAGAGGTCTAATATCTCATGCCAGCATCATGCCAGTAGACAATACAAATGGCTTTAATCCTGTAGCAGTACATCAGTATTAAGGGAGAAAAGTGGCCCAGATATGACATAGTTGTACAGCCACTGTAGCATGTCTTATCTGAGCAAGGGAAGATTCTCAAACACCAGTGCTACTGCCCAGCGATTCTAATCTCTTGGTCTTAACCTCTCCTTGTCAGAGGATGTTCCTCTCTTAGTTCAAGGTGTGCATGGATTGTGTTAGCAGCAAACTGCTGTAGATGTAGAGGAGTGTAAAATCTCATTAGAACGTTAGTCAAGACAAAGACCCCAAGGATTTTTAACATCTTGTCCTTGAAGAGCCTTCCACCCATGAGGCAGGACAAGTAGGAATTTCTTCCAAATATTTCATGCCTTCCGCAACTAGTCAAAAACCCTATGGGAAACATGAAGGTCAACAGGTTTGAATCCAAGCTAATTCCATATAGAATATAATTCTATTTTTAAGAGAACCTTTCACCAAAAGGGGAAGGAATCTATTGCAGATTTTTTTAACTGCTGCATTACTTTCAATATCACTTTTTAGAAGACCAAAGATAAGTCAATAAATCAATAAATAATAGCATTTGGAATGAACAAGTTGTAACCATTTTCCTTTTTTCTCAGAAGTGATCCTGATAGCCCAGGGGAAGGAAGAGAAAATGTATAACAGAGATGCTAGCCCTCTCTAATTTTCCATAATCCCTGGTATTGCTCAATCACTGCCTTATGTGGACCTTGCTGGACTATGTTAACATGCTCTAGGTACCTCAAGTATGCCTCTAAGGTCCACAAGGGGCAGTTAGAGCACGACATGCATCCTGTGGCTAGTGAAACCAGCACCCCAAGCCACACTGACAGTTGCCATGGTTTGCTTCCTGTCAGACTCTCACTGTGCAGTCTGCAGGGGAGGAGAAACCTGAGGGGCAGGAGGAGGCAGTGACAGAGGAGGAGAGTGAAAACATGAGAGATGAGGGAGAAGAGCTGTAGGATCACCCAGGAAAGTGGTCAAGGCTCAAAACTAGTCAAAGTAATTAAGCTCCCTTGGTGGCATAGGAGAGAGGCTTTCCCAGGACCGATCCTCCCCTTCTCTCTTTTTAGGGGTGGGAGTCAGGGGCACAATGGGGGAGGGGCGCAGACCCCCCCCCCCGGCAACATACAGGGAGGGGAAGGAGGGGAGGGGAGGGAAGAGGAGCGGGGAGAAATCCTGGTTTCTCCAGGGGCAGGGGAAGTGAGAGAGGAGGGGACTGGGGCAGAGAGGTCCTGTTTTCTGCAGGGAGAAGGAAGGGGAGGAGGCGGTGGGAGAGAGAGAGGTCCAAGCCACCTCCCTAATTCCTCCCTAATTTTTTTCTTAAACAGCCCTAAAAGTCTCAGAGTGAGGTTATCATCGCTGACATCTACATTGCTGAAAATGTATTTAAAGAAAGGGTCTCTCCACGTAGTCTAGTCTAGAGGTTCTCAAACTTATTTGATCATGTCCCCCTTCTTTGTGTTTGTAGTCATTTACATCCCCACCCCACTCCTGCCACACAAGTACATATACAGCCACCCAGCTCTGAAGGCAGAGTGGGGAGCGGTGGTCACTGTCTGGGCACCCAACTCTGAAGGCAGTGCCGCCACTAGCAGCAGCACAGATGTAAAGGTAGCAATCCATACCATGCCACCCTTACTTCTCTGCTGCTGCTGGCAGCGGCACTGCCTTCAGAGTTGGGTATCCAGTCAGCAGCTGCTGTTCTCTGGTCTCCCAGATCTGAAGGCACTTGGAGAGAGAGCGAGAGCAAGAGACGGTCTGAGACCTGACTTGAGAACCTGACCTTTTCAATCCAAAACCAGAGTTTTTGATACAATTTCATTTCACAAAAATGTTTGAAAGGTTTTGTTTCGATTCCAATCCAGAACAAAAACATAATATGAACCTCGAAATCATTGCAAAATGGAATTATTGTCCTCTGGTCAACTCTACTTTTGAAAACTTTAGCTATGGCCCTTGGTACACAGTCTGGGCTTAACAACATAGGCCCTGATCCTACAAACAAGAATGTGCTTTAATTTAAGCATATGATTAATCCTATTGACTTCAATAGTTTTGTATTTTAAGTACATAGTTTGTACAATAGTTATGGATTTCATGTACTTAAAATACATATGTACTTAAATCTAAGGACATGTTTAAGTGTTTTCAGAATAAAGGCCTTAATAATTTTAGATTCGGCTGTATTTTGAATACATTCTTTCAGAGTTGCGTAAGAAAAACTAAAACAGTAAAATATTAAATACTATATTAATAGCTGTAAAATACATTTACTCATCACTCCCTCCCCCCCCCCCTTTTAAGGGTATATTTGGACTAATAAATGTGTTGATTTCACAGAAGAGAAATTAAATGGCAAGAATTTGTTTCTAAATTATTCCATCATTCATCAGTTGTCTCTAAAGCAAAGTAATAAGCAATGCAAGATAACTCTTAGAGAAAGTAATAAAGCAAAAAAGAGGAAAAGTTAGTATCCCATGAACAACTATTTATTGAATTGATACCTTAAAAATAAGGAATCAAATACGTTGAGATGAGAACAATTTTTGGTCTGGTCTTTTCTACATAGCATTGAATTAGAGATACTCCCTCTTTTTTCTATTGAATGGAAACAATTTTTGTTCTTTGATTTGTCTGGAGGCTAAGCCTAAGTACAGCCATCAGTGACAAATTAGTGGATATGTCATCTTTAGAAGAAAGGAATTAGCATCTAATAATGTTTCTTTTGTCAATTTTTTAATTAGCCAAAATGCCTTTCAATTCTTCCTTCTTCAGGAAGCTGAAATTAACTTTTTAATTGAAGGGTCCAGAGATAAAGGTGACTCTTACAGCTGCAAGTTGTTCTCATGACATATTGAGTAACATTTTCAAAGTGGCTGGAGTTCCTATTATTGGACACACAGTGAGAATCTGTGGGTAAAAAAGTATAGACATAGTGCTTTGTATGTATAATGTTAGAACATAGGAAAATTGAAATACAGCTTTATAATTCTCGAAAGACACCAAGAAATAGATTTTGCTTCGTAATAACTTCCAAGAAGATATTTGAAGCCTGAACCTGAAAGGGGCTGAGTATCCTCAATTTATATTGATTTCAGTGGGAGGTGAGGTATTTAGCACTTCATAGAATCAAACTGTCCATAATGTATGGTGCCATTTATATAGAATGGCTATAATATTCTTCTTGGAAAAATACAATTATTTATAATTCTGAACTAACTAATCATTCAGGCACAAATACTGAAAAAAGAATGAAATATGGAAATAGATAATCTCTAGACAACAAATACAGACCTTAATATAAGAGTATTTTTAAAAAATCTATTAGACACATCTGGCCATTTCTACAGCCATGTCTGGTGACTTTGGTCATAGCAAACTACAGTAAAAGCAGAATTTGTTTTTTTAACTGAATTGCTTCAGACCATTTTCTTTGAAAACACAGCACATAATTCCCTAAGGAAGTAAAGGAAGAATATTGTTTGTCTGTAAAGGCTGAAAATTATGTTCATACTCGGTATGAACCAGGACAGCTGCTTAATTCTCATAATTCCATGCACTGAAAGTTAAAACATTAATTTTTTAAAAAGTCTATATTGGATAAAGTAATATAGTACTAAACGTTTCCACAATTTAAAGGGACATATTTTGAAATGTAATCAATTAAAAATTAATTGAAAGTACTTTCAGGTACTGCATTGATTTTTGTAGTTTTACAATCATATTTTCCTACTTTAAAAAAAAGGTTCTTCTTCACATTGATTCCAATTAGGTGTGCGCGTGCTACGTGCATGGTTGTCGGATACTTTTTCCCTTAGCAGCTCCCGTCGGGTTGGCCAGGGAGCCCCCTGGAGTGGCGCCCTCATAGCACTCAATATATGACCCTCCCAACCTGACCCCCCTTCAGTTCCTTCTTACCATCTGTGGCGACTTGGATACCACTCGTCCACACGGTTCTCCTCAAGAATCCTACTCAAGGTTCCTCCTCAAGGTTCTCCTCAAGGTTTCTCCTCAAGATCCGCAGGAACAAGGCAGAGGTAATTCTGCTTGCTCCAGCGTAGCCGTGCTAACATTGGTATACCACACTTCTGGACATGTCAGTTAGCACCCCAATTGCTCTGCCCCTCCTTCCTGATCTGATGGAAGCATGGTTAAATGCAAGGGAGCTCCAGTGCACGGAATCGGTGAGGGAGGTGCTCCTTGGTAGCACAAAACCTTCCACCAGGGCCACCTACCTGGCCAAATGGAAACAGTTTTCGTGCTGTTGTAATCTCAGTCAAGTATCTCCACTCCAGGCATCTATATTGTTCATCCTGGACTACCTCCTACACCTGGAGTGGCAAAGCCTGACCGGATCGTCTATCCAAGTGCACCTTGTGGCCATCTCAGCATTCCACCCTGGAGAGTTGGGCTGTTCAGTCTTGGCCAGTCCTATGGTGGGCCGTTTCCCTAAGGGCCTGGAATGCTTATACCCTCAGTTTTGCCCACCGGTACCAACTTGGGACCTCAATCTGGTCCTAGGTAGGTGTCAAGGTTCCTTCCCCACACTGAACTCTAGGGTACAGATGTGGGACCTGCATGAAAACCTCCTAAACTTACTTTTACCAGCTTAGGTTAAAACTTCCCCAAGGTACAAACTATTTTACCCTTTGCCCTTGGACTTCCACTGCCACCACCAAATGTTTGACTGGGTTTACAGGGAAAGCGTTGTTTGGAAACGTCTTTCCCCCCAAAATCCTCACCAAATCCTTGCACCCCCCTGCCTGGGAAGGCTTGATAAAAATCCTCACCAATTTGCATAAGTGACCACAGACCCAAACCCTTGGATCTTAAGAACAATGAAAAAAGCATTCAGTTTCTTACAAGAAGAATTTTAATATAGGAAGTGGTAAAAAGAATCACCTCTGTAAAATCAGGATGGTAAATACCTTACAGGGTAATTAGATTCAAAACATAGAGAAACCCTCTAGGCAAAACCTTAAGTTACAAAAAGACATAAAGACAGGAATATCCTTTCTATTCAGCACAGCTTAATTTTCTCAGCCATTTAAAGAAATCATAAGCTAACGCATATTTAGCTAGATTACTTACTAAGTTCTAAGACTCCATTCCTGTTCTGTCCCCAGCAAAAGCATCACACAGACAGAGACAGACCCTTTGTTTCTCCCTCCCTCCAGCTTTGAAAGTATCTTGTCTTCTCATTGGGTCATTGTGGTCAGGTGCCAGCAAGGTTATCCTAGCTTCTTAACCCTTTACAGGTGAAAGGATTTTTCCTCTGGCCAGGAGGGTTTTTAAAGGTGTTTACCCTTCCCTTTATTTTTATGACAGTAGGTGATATCGGAGCCCCATTTGAGCTGCTTGCTACATGTTCCTGTCTGTATCTCTTGTGGAAGGTAGCCTTTCTGGTGGCAATCATATCGGCCAGGAGGGTATTGGAGCTAAAAGCATTAACCTCCAACCCCACCCCCCCTTTCGTACACAGTCTTCCAAAAGGACAGGTACAACTCAGGCCGCACCCACCTTTTCTTCCCAAGGTAGTATCCCAATTCCACCTCAGCCAAGACATTTTTCTACCCATTTTCTTCCTCAGGCCTCATGCGATTGCACAGGAGCAGAAGTTTCACTCTTTAGATGTGCGCAGGGCATTAGCATTCTACACTGAGTGCACAAAGCCTTTCAGGAAGTCAAATCAGCTGTTTGTTGCGGTGGTGGACTGGATGAAGGGGCTTCCAGTGTCCTCACAGTGCATCTCTTCCTGGATTACGGACTGTAACCGTTGCTGCTATGACCTTGCCAAGGTTTCAACCCTGGCTATAACGGCCCACTCGACAAGGACTCAGGCCTCTTCCACCACTTTCCTGGCCCAGATACCCATCCAAGAGATCTGCAGAGCAGCGACCTGGTCCTTGGTGCATACCTTTGCCACCCACTATGCCATCACATAGCATGCTAAAGATGATGCAGGTGTTGGTAGAGCAGTGCTCCAGTCAGTGATTCCTTAACTCCGATCCCACCCCTGTGGGAGTCACCTAATTGGAATCGATGTGAACAATCACTCGAAGAAGAAAAGACGGTTACTTACCTTCTTGTAACTGTTGTTCTTCGAGAGGTGTTGTTCACGTCCATTCTAATACCCACCCTCCTTCCCCTCTGTCGGAGTATCTGGCAAGAAGGAATCGAAGGGGGGTTAGGTCGGCAGAGTCATATATTGAGTGCTACGAAGGCGCCACTCCAGGGGCCTTCCTGACCGACCCGACGGGAGCTGCTAAGGGAAAAAGTTTCTGATGACCATGCATGCAGTGCATGCACACCT
The DNA here is from genome assembly GCF_009764565.3 of Dermochelys coriacea. Lineage (NCBI taxonomy): Eukaryota > Metazoa > Chordata > Testudines > Dermochelyidae > Dermochelys > Dermochelys coriacea. Next base: position 266,931,786 of record NC_050068.2, read on the forward strand.
AATTGGAATTGACGTGCACAACACCTCTCAAAGAACAACAGTTACAAGAAGATGAGTAACCGTCTTTTTTTTTACCATGTTGTTTTGTGAATAACCGAGATAATCAACAGGGTAACTGATTGCAAAGGACAAATAATGAAGCTGATGATACAAAAATTACTGTCAAATGCATAAAGTTAGCATTCTGAATAAATAGAGAAAACATTTTTTACTGATCTTTCAGTTATATAATCTTAGCAGTTATTTGTCAAAACAAGAAGTACATATAATGGGCAGAATGTGATTTTTAAATTGACAGTATCTCTTTAAAGGAGGTTATTGGCAACAACTAATCTCACACTAATATAAAATAGGAGTAACTGAACTGAAGTCAACAAAGTTATACTGGTGAAAAACTGGTGTATATGAAATCACAGTGTATCTCAATATATTCGGTAGAGAATTCCAAGTAACAGAACCTTATTGCTGGAAGAAGAGATCTGACTGAAATTACAGAATAGTCATTAATCTTTAAGAATTGCCCTACATGAAGTTCAAAATTGTTATAAGATAAACATACGCAAAATGATTTTTATAAATAAATGACTTTATCATCAATATGTCACTTTCCACATACAAGGCATTTCTAGATAATTTGTGCCTGATAAATTAGCCACTTGCATTGCAGGATCTTTACATTTGTATTATAATTTTGTCTATCTTCAAACATTTTGGTTTGCCATTTATGAACAATAATTTTACAATTGTGTTTTATTTGCAGCATCTGGCGAGGCCCAAATATAAACTGCACAGACAGTTCGGGTTACACTGCTTTACACCATGCAGCTTTAAATGGACACAAGTAAGTGCCATGTGCCCAATATTTATGGCCGTATTTCTCTGGGTAAATTTAAAGCATGTAGCATAACACTGACTTCTTCTTTGAGTATTGTCCCTATGGGTTCCATTTCAGGTGTTCATGTACCCTATGTGACTTTGATCAGAGAATTTTGGTAGCAGTCCCCAGTGTTCCCTCTAATTTTTCCCATGTATGGAATGAATTTTGTTATGTGCATCAATATGTGATGTGTGACACCTCTCCCCCAGCTGCAGGTCCAGGCTTAGCTGGGTTGAGGCCAAGGTAGGGGCGCCTGTCCCCCAGCCGCAGCAGGTTTGGGGCTGAGCTGAGTCAGGGCTGGGGGAGGGGGCAGGGCGCCGTAACAGTTCTGGGACTTGGGGAGAGGCATCTCTCCCCACCACAGCCCTGAGTGCCTGTGTGATGCTTAATAAGTAGCTGCTTAGACGCACAGCTTAGAGGGAACTTAGGGAGTGCCCATTTGGTCTGCACCTTTACCCTAGCTATCCTCATGTCCCATATCAAGGATATATAAGGCAGTGTCAGACAAACTGCCCTCAGTTCCTTCTCAATAGCTTCAGCCTCAGATGGAGCAACTTTCATTGTGCACTTCTTTACAAGTTTGCTTTTAGAGCTAGTTTTTTCCTATAATTTAGTAATTATATATTAGCCCCCTTAGTTTTATTTTTTGTTACTGTTTGAGGAGATTTTTTCCAAGATAACTTCCATCTCCCTCCCATGCCTCCCCTTGTTTGAAGTCACCCCCTCTAACTTGCTCAGGGGTTTCTCCTTCTTCTTTTGAGGGAAATTATTTTCCTTCCTTGGGTTATGCCTGGATCCCAAGGTTTTAAGAATTGCCTAAGTTACCAGGAGTGGGTATTACACCACCAACCAGGGAACTTCAGAGATCCAGTGTGGTTAATGGAGACTTTCTTGAGGCTGAAGGGTTGCTAGTGGCAGAATTCCACAGGGCCTTGACATCACACAGGTCAGACCCGAGAGAGACCTGGGAGGGCAACGTCAAGTTAGTAACATGCACTCTAAGGGATCCACCCCCAGGGAAGTCCTCCAAGATGGTTAGACTGACCACTAGACCATGGGAAATACAGGGGGCAAGTTGGTTGGGCTGAGACATGAGACCACCAGTGAAACAACCAGTTATCTCAAGCAACTGAAATAGGACTTGCAGAATGGGGGAGGGGGTGCTGGCCACTACTCCATGGCCAAGTTCACCCCAAGTTAAGAAAGATTCTGCCAGCACCAGCCCAGTAACTTGCTAATCCTGGGGGCAGGCAGGGTACATAGAGAGATGCCATCTTATGGAATGTGAATACATCCAGGACTGGACTGCAGAAACCCATCTATTGAAAAGTGTTCTCCCCAAGTTGATGGTGCCAGTGATGGTCCAGAAGAAGGGAGTCCAAGGACTCTTGGATTCCATCTGTAGTCAGACAGTGGTCAGTGGTCCAATCCTCCTTAGTATGGGATGATGGTACCCATAAAGGTTTGATTCATCTATAGTGTATACATGGCAATGTGAATGCTTACCGCAACCAATGTTTACAACTGACTGCGGGGACGCATACCAAGGTTATAACTGTAGCTCTGGCTGAGAAATTGGCCTACCCTATAATCATAGGTTGAGATTGGGCATTTTTTGGCAAGTCATTAACAAACAGGCCCACCGAGTGAACAGGGGTCCAGATTGGTCATTGCAGAACGAACCCCAAAGCCTGGTAAACCTTGGAAAGTTGGAAGACCCTAAGGATGGCACATCACAAGCAACAAGGTCATAAACCCTGTAGGGAAATAAGGAAGGAAGAGGTAATCAACTTCTAGGGTAGGAGTTTTGTGGAGGAACAGAGGAGTGACCCTATACTTAGAGAAAAGGAGGCATTAGCGATTAAGTGGGCTATGGATTCCCTCAGGTATTTCCTGCTGGGCAGTCCCTTCTCTTTGATCATTGATCATGTTCCTCTATGCTGGCTCCATACAATGAAAGATCTGAACCTGCATATAATGTGGTGGTGTCTCCTGGTACAGTCCAATGGCATCAGGGTGAAACACCAGGTGGGAAATGACCACATTAGAGTCAATTTTTTTCTGCGGGAAATAGGAGATGGAGGTGACCTGCCTCAAGATTGTCCTTACAACTTGAGGAGTGGGATATATGAGCTGGCATGCCTTCACTTATTGAGGAGGAAGCTAACAAGCTCTTCAAAGAAGGAAGCCAATGAGCTCTTCTGGGTCCAGGCAGCACTAACCAGGCACACCTGCAGGGCTTACTTGGCCTTAAAAAAGGAAAACCTGCCACAGAAAGGGGTGACAACTAGGGGAAGACTCAGAGACTGCTGGTTCTTCTTTGAGTGATTGCTCATGTCCATTCCATTGTAGGTGTGTGTGCTCGTCACATGCACTAGTGCTGGAAGTTTTTTCCCTCTGTGGTATCTGTAGCTACCAAAAGGAGGAGGGATTTTTAAGGATGGACTCTAACCCTGATCAGGACAATAAAAAGCCTGCCAACAAGCTGGGCCCAAAAAGGTGAATGAGAAACTGCCAAAGAGACTGAGCGCTCTTTTTTTTCCTTTTTCCTTTCTTTACTTTGATCCCCTCATCCTTGGGGAAGGGGGAAAGACCTTTATTTTGTCTGGCTTTACTCTTGTATACCCCAAGCAAGGGAAGGACTCTGTGAGTGTCAGAGAAGGGAAGCAATCCAAACCATGGTCTGGTGGGAACTCAAGAGGTCTCCACCCATCACAGGAACAAGTGCAAGACTTCCTAAAGACAGGCGCTCTGCTCTGCCGATAGGACTCACTCGGCAACAGCCTCTAGACTTGTTAAAAGTATGGGGAGCTGTAGTGAGTGCCCACAAGTGGTAGCTGACCAGGAGAAGAATGTCAGGCAGCACTGGAGGGGACAGACACAAGGGGTTTTTGCCAAAGGCCCAATGATGGGTCTCGTTGGGTGACTCCATTTTGTTTCTTTGCTCCAGACGGGAGTTTGGTTGGAGACGAAATTTGGGCTGGACCCCCACAGGTACCATGCATTGTGTGTATCGTGAAAAATTCTGGGGATGTTCCTGCCCTTATCTGGGGTCTTCCAGAATTAGACCTCTTTGCCACTGCCTCAGTAGGAAGTGTTGGAAATTTTGTTCAAGAGGGGGCTTGGGTCATTACCCATAGGGCTTATCTATACTAGAAGCACTACATTGCTGCAGCTGCACTGCTTTCATGTGTCTGGTGAAGACACTCTCCCACCGACATAGCAAAGATGTGTACAGTGCTTAGGTTGCTGTAACTTGTGTCTCTCAGTGGGGTGGCTTTTTCACACCTCTGAGCTACGTAAGTTATATTGATTAAGTGGTAGTGTAGACATGGCTAGACTCTATTACAGTTTGTTTAGAGGTAATTACAGCTTTCCATTCTGTGGTCAAAGGACTCTCAATCTTTGCTCACCCCACCAGTTCTTGATTTACCAAACCTTCATCAAACCTTTTACTACATCTTAGACAACTGACCCTGGCATGGGATTTAAGCTTGTTCCTCAGTGCCCTGATGAGACTTCCTTTTGAACCACTGGATCCCTTCTACACCTCTCTAAGAAAACTGCATTCGTAGTGGCTATTATATCTGGTAGGAGAATTAGGAGCTTTAATGACTGACCCTCTCTACACCACCTATTATAAAGAAAACATCTTCCCCTTTTACCTAAGGTCACTACATAGTTCCACATTAACCAGGTCACTCAGCTGTTGGTTTTCTACCTCAAACTTCACCAAACTAAAAATGAAGCTTCTCTTCATATCCTAAATATCAAAAGAGCATTAGCCCTTTATTTGGAAAGCACTAAACTCTTTCGGGCCTACCCCAGATTGTTTGTCTCTTTCGCACATAGAGTTAGTGGAGCTCCTGTCTTGACTCAGAGACTTTTTAAGTGGTTCTCTCAATATATCCTCTCTTGTTGCAAAGCCACTAATATCCAATCCCCTCCTTGGGTCATAGCCCAGACCACTAGATCACAGTTTACCTCTACAGCCCTATCAAAGAATGTTTCAATTGCAGAAATATGCAAATTGTTTTCCTAAATCTATTTTATTCACAAATAGTTACACTCTTGGCTGCAGAAAGGTGAAGTAAGATAGAAAAGACAGGGTATTTATTATGTGTGATGAATTGTATTACACAAACTTGCCATTTCTCTAATATTACGGTAGACTATATTCATCTTACAGCCCATAAGTGCTAATTTTATTTATAAATTTACAGACACAAGAGAAAATAATGCTAAGGTCAGCACTGTGAATCCTCCAAGCTTCACTCCTGGAGCTAGATCCAGAATAATCAATTACTGTCATTTATCACCCTGGAATTAGCCCAAAGTAATTAATGTAGTCTACTAAACTCTGTCTTTCTGAAAAAAACAGAAACATCATGGGCCTTTTCTTATGATTTATTCCTTGTGCAACTGTGTATTCCCAGTTGTCAGAAGGCTAAGGCTTAGCTTGCAAAAACTGCCCAGTTTTTTTTAACTTAGCTGTGAATATTTCAGAAAATATGGGAGTATTGAACACAAACCACCGCTTTGCTACTTTAAAAAGTGAAAATCTGAGCAGAAGCATAAATGTTTCTATGATATCCAGAACCAGCCATAGACTTCAGGCTAATCATAATAACATATTAGCATTCTCAAACATAAGGAGGATATGATGCCTCTTTAGGTCTGTTTACATTATCTATTTAGTTAGTGTTTTCATATCTTACACTATTTTTTCTTTAAGAGCTTAGGATATTACTTTCAAACACACTCATTGTTAGCCTAATTCTGCTTCCATTGAAGTCAAAGGCAAGTTTAGACAGGATTTTTTAAAAATAGGATTACAGCAAAAATGGCTAGAATTTGAAACTTGAAAGTTGGTATGGACATAAGGCATAATCCTATGGGGTATAAGTACCTCCTGACGGTTGCAGAGCATCCTCAACTCGACTGACTTAAAAATCAATTCTAAGCATGCTTATTATAATTTGGTAAAAGTTAGGAACACCTAATGAAGCCTCAGTCTCCCCATCACCACTCTGAGAGATCACAATGCACATTTATCGTCCCATTTTGACAGGCAAGAGGACAGCTGCTTCCTTGAGTAAAGGGATGAGCAAAGCAGGTGCATCTGCTGGGAAAATGTATGTGAGGGAAATTGTAAACATCACACTGGTACACACAGGTTTCAAAATTGTTCAAAAACAATGCCTGTCTTATCGTCGGGGCCAGAAAACAAAACGAGTGCAATTTTTCTGAAGATCCTGTGATTGGGTATTTGCATATTTGTTACATTCAATAGTATTTATCAAATATCCATCTTTTACTATTCTTTTTAAAAAAGGAAATATCTCTCTGTGTTGTAACAAAAGAGCTGTAAAAATGTAAACCTGTTAAAAACACTCTCCAGCCAAACAAAAAACAACCACCTGCAAGTGTGGAAATTAACTCTGCCCCCTTCCCATTCACCTCAATAAATTTGTTTGTGAAATTCACATGTAGATGAAAACAATTTACAGTAAAATTAACCACAGATGATGTCTTTTTTCCCTTTTAATTTTAAATAGCAAAAGAAATGAAATGACAAAAGGTACATTAAAATGTTAGGGTTGCAAATTAAAATCACAAATAGTCAGAAAATTTAAAAAATAGCATTTTCTATAGCAACTTTAATTGGCTGTATTGCAGATATATTGCGTTGTCTGTTCCTGCCATTTTCTCGTTAAGCTTGTATGTTATAATAAATATATTACTATTTACTATAAAATATACAGGATGCACTCCAATCAACATTGTTACTGGAGTCTTAATTTTGACATTTTCTGATTGTTTGTGATTTTAAATATGTACTTTTAATATTGCTTTAATGTGGTTATTCACATTTATATAGAACATTTCTCTTAAACTCCTTTAAAGCTATTTTTTAGCTTTAGTCCATGACCTCTGATTCTTGTGTCCTATCAAAACAGCTTTTATCCTATCAGTTGCATGACTTCCACAGGTTTCAGAGTAGCAGCCGTGTTAGTCTGTATTCGCAAAAAGAAAAGGAGTACTTGTGGAACCTTAGAGACTAACATCCACAGTACATACTCTTCAAATGAGCTGTTAAAAAGACATGCATTCTTTACATTTTTTGATAGATGTCTGTAGTAAGTTAAGATTACCTTGGCACTCTTTGAAAGAGTAGAAGATAACAAACAACCTTGAACATCAAAGACTATTTTAGTAAAAGAAGAAATGTTGACCAGGACATAGAGGTTATTTACCACCGAATGCATAATGTGCTATGTTCGACCGCATAATCACTGCCCTATCTGTAGTAAACTCAGTGCTTTGTAAATTGCGGTGGGGTACCTAGAAAGAAAAACGCCTTAAAATCAAATTCAAAACTATTCTAATTATGCTTTTTTACCAGCTGATTCTATCACTCTATCATTGTTCTATTCTGTATCTTTTATATCTCACCAATGATCTTTTTTTACTGCCAGCATTCATCATTGTGTACTTCAGCCTTCTAGTAGTCTAATATGTTATAATACATTTCTTTAAGATGTCATTTATGGCCATCCAATATTTCTATTGTATGTCCTTATTTTCTATTTGAAATCGCTCTTGGTTATGTTTGTTATCACTCCCGGGTCTTTTTATTGCTTAGTGTTCAGTTAAAAATATACTCTTTAGGCAACTTTAACCCCCTAGACTTCATTAATTTGTATCTGCCCAAACTGCAACTTCTGAGCTACCATGCTCATAAACACTCTAGCTTTCCCTGAATTTTGATTTCATTGTTCTACATCATTTGCTGATTCATCTGATTTGGAGAAAACAAAAGTATAAAATATGTATTTATTTACTACTCCATCTTAGTTGTATTTTGATCAAAATATTTTGTTTATAGAATAAATATTGGACCTAATCCCAATTGCTGCAGTACTCCATTCATTATCTTCTATGTTTTTCAACTTTTTACTAGTACAGTATGCTACCCTTTAAACAACCTATTATAGTTTCTCAATCAAGTGGCTCTCATCCTGAAGCAAACTCCTAGGTTAACTATGCCCATCAGCCACTTGAGGCAGTTCAAGGCACATTTTTGTTGAATGTAAAAGTGTTGGCTGCCGAAGAGCCCACATCGTGCCAAACCTCTCAGTCATTTGCTTCCACCAGGAAGTAGTTGAACTTATTTCTTGGATCCACCCCTTTTGGAACAAAGAAGTAGTGGGGCTAACCTTGCTGCCTGTGGCCTTTTTTCACAGTTTGACCTTCTCAGTGGTAGGTAAAGCCCAGCATAAGATGTCACTCAAGACCCAAGTGCAATAATCCATTGAACTGCACAGCCTTTATGCCAGATTTGTCATGTCTTCTTCTGAAGGCAGCAGTGCTCTTTCAGTGGCAAGATATGAGTGAGTCTCAGTCACTGGTAGGCTTTCTTCCTCCTTTGTCCAGTCTCTCCAACAGTATGCCATTGTTCTTATTGCAGTGTTTGGGACACATTTAGGGACTACAGCTATTTCCTCAGGGTTTACATTTGCCTGTATTTTTAGTCAAGGCCTAAATTCTTAATGTTTTTTGCAGTCTGCTTAGAAAGTACTCCTAAGGTTTTTGGTACCTGCTAGCTCTTAAAGAGCTAGTGTTTGCTTACCAAGAACTGCCTCTACTAGCTGATGGGTTTAGTTAACTTATTAATTATTCAGGGCTGCAAGAAGATCATTCCATGAGAAGACAAATTTACAGGTAGGACACAACTGATTTATTTTTTAACATACTTGCTAACTGTAGCTCATACCTTACTATCATTTTTTAAGCAGAACTCCCTGTTGAAATCAATATGGAATTTTGCTTAAAAATCAGTGGCTTAATATAGCACCTTCTATTTAATCTCTTATTATAAAGTATGGTAAATCCCTACAAATTACAATTTAAAAATGGGTTTCAGAGTAGCAGCCATGTTAGTCTGTATCCACAAAAGTGCCACAAGTACTCCTTTTCTTTTTAATTTAAAAATACTAACAGGAACCAGAGTAGCAGCCGTATTAGTCTGTATCAGCAAAAAGAACGGGAGTACTTGTGGCACCTTAGAGATTAGCAAATTTATTAGAGCAAAAGCTTATGCTCTAATAAATTTGTTAGTCTCTAAGGTGCCACATGTATTCCTGTTCTTTTAACAGGAACCAGATATAGATGAAAAAATAATAAAGTTGTTTTGTTCCTCATTGATCTTGGGAGATGGAGAGTAAGAAGCCAAAAATGAAAACAGGATTTGCAAGGAGATTAGTAAACACCTAAGTGTGGTATAGTTAGATGTTCTCTTGCTATGAGACTCTGTGGAGGCAATGTCATGAAGAAGAAAAAGGGGTTGCTTACCAAACATAACACTTGTACTCTAAATAAACTGCTTTCCACACTGACCCTACTTCTTCCGCTGTGCTTCAGAGCTCAACTCATAGCAAGACTTCTGAAGGGGAAGAGGAACTAGGGAGTGGGATTCTTATACCTTCATTCTGTGGAATGTAAGTCTGGAGGGACATGCATGTGCTCTCTTACTGCCAGCTACTGTTTAAAAAGGTTCTGCAACTATGTGAATAGGCTCATGTGTCTTACAGTGAGTCTCTGTGGAGGCAATGCGTTAAAAGAACCAGCATTACTGTCAGTAGGTAATTTCTTTATTCAGTCAATAAAATAAAGAACAAACATGAAATTCAGTCACATATACCATTTCGGGCTATGTTTTTGGTCTGTATTCAGTTCTTAGGCAAATTAATTTCAGTAGGTTTGCATGAATGACTGTGGGATTTGGCTTATCTGTTATTAAGAATAAACATTTTGACAATGTGTACAAACTTTATAAAACAAGCTGTCCTCTCAATTTTTAGCTTTTTTTCTTCCTTCCCCCCTGTTTTCCAGGGATATAGTTCTCAAATTACTTCAGTATGAAGCATCAACTAATGTGGCAGATAACAAAGGTTATTTTCCTATACACTTGGCTGCTTGGAAAGGAGATGTAGATATTGTGAAGATTCTCATCCATCATGGGCCATCACACTCCAGAGTGAATGAACAGGTGAAGTGATTAAAAATCTTTGTTTATGTCATCAGAAAATAAAACTAAGTATTGTTTAGGCTTGATAGAGTTACAGCCAGATTCAGCAAAATATGTCTGTTTTCCATGCAATTTAATGCTCTAGAAACTTATTTTTGGGTTTGGTAAAGTCTTCCATGTTGCATGTGCAGAATATATTTTCTGCTGAATTGGGCATAGGCACTAAAAAAACTATATTTAAGGAAGATTGAGACATTGCTATTTGTTTCTAGAGTTCTTTTGAAGGCAAAACTTTAGCTTTCACAATACCCTCGTTGTACAATCAAGTACAATAAGCAACATACTCACTTTTAACATATTCACTTCCTTAAAAAATTCTTATGCACTAAATTACAATATTTTCCTATCTATCTGGAATATTTGGAATGTAACATAAGATGAATTTATTGTGCAAACATATACTACAAACAAACATGGTATGCATATATCTGAGTAAAAGGGGCTAAATTATCCATCCTTTCAGCTGTATGGCAAATGCTGGCAAAAAAGACATTATAGTAGGTAGGGGGGCAGGGTCTATTCAACAGGCTATTGACTGATGATATGGCTGCTGTAAGACCCTCTTTGGCTGTTATGCATGTTTTATAATAATTGTACCTGTGGGATTAGTGGTCAGACAGCAACCGATCCTTGAGCAGAAACCATGTCAACTGACCCCCAGGCTCAGGTATTTTCCTAATCCCATCAGAGCTGTAAATTAGTCTGTGTAATGGCACTACCTGGCCAGGAAACCTCTCGGTGCCTTGCAGTATAACAGATTCTCTAGACTTCCAACCTGCTCTGAGGATGGTTCCTGTTCCTGCCCCAGTCTTGCCTAGGCCCCATTCCAGCCTTGTCCATGCCCTGTTCTGATCTTGCTCCAGCTTGCATCTGCCTCCTCATCCCAGACCCTTGGACTCTGGCCATCCATATTTGAACATAAGAACAGCCATACTGAGTCAGACCAAAGGTCCATCAAGCCCAGTATCCTGTACTCTGGCCAATGGCAGGTGCCCCAAAGGGAATGAACAGACAGGTTATCATCAGGTGATCCATGCCCTGTCACCCAATCCCAGCTTCTGGCAAACAGAGGTTAGGGACACCATTCCTGCCGATCCTGGCTAATAGCCATTGATGGACCTATCTTCCATGAATCTATCTAGCTCCCTTTTGAACCCCGTTATAGTACTGGCCTTCCCAACACCCTCTGGCAAGGAGTTCCAAAGGTTGACAGTGCGTTGCGTGAAAAAAAACTTTTTTGTGTTTGTTTTAAACCTGCTATCTATTAATTTCATTTGGTGGCCCCTTCTTCTTGTATTATGAGAAGGAGTAAATAACACGTCCTTATTTACTTTCTCTATACCACTCATGATTTTATAGACCTCTCATATCCCCCCTTAGTCGCCTCTTTTCCAAGCTGAAAAGTCCCAGTTTTATTAATCTCTCTTCATACAGAAGCTGTTCTGTACCCCTAATAATTTTTGTTGCCCTTTTCTGAACCTTTTCCAATTCCAATGTATCTTTTTTGAGATGGAGTGACCACGCAGTATTCAAGGTGTGGGCGTACCATGGATTTACATAGAGGCAGTATGATATTTTCTGTCTTATTATCTATCCCATTTGACTTTTGACATGTAGCTGGACTTCAGCTACGATACTCATTTGACTTTGTCTATGGACTCTGATTTCAGTTTTGACCCCAACCTGTGCCTGAACCCAGGTGCCAGCACTGCCCTTATCCCAATCCTGAACCTCTGCTCCATCCACAAGACCTGACTATCTGGAACCAGCACCTGACAAGAATGAAAACAGTTGAGTTATGGGATTATCACATTGTCAGTGTGATGCACTCTTCTGCAGTTGAGTGCTGGCTCTATACAAGAAAGAAGCAAGGCAACCACTATGGCGATACCTGGCCACCGTCTTGAAGAGACTTCTCAGGCTTCCTTGTAGCTCCTGGGTTCTTTGTCAGCACACTTTGAGAAGTAGGGCTGGTTGGAAAAGATGTTGTTGTTTTTTCATGAAAAAATTAGAAAGAAATGGAAACTTTTCATTTCATTAGAAATTTTTTATTATTGTTTAAAAAAATTTTAAGAAAAACATTCAAAATGAACTAAATGAAAATATTTGGTGTGCTTCAGAGAGTTCCTTCCTTCTCTGAATGAAATAAGAAATGCATTTAATTTGTTATTAAATTTTTCATTACAAAAATCAAACCAAATGAAAATTTTTCATGACAAAAATGTTGACCAGCTGTACTCTACATCTGAAGAAAAAGCACATTTTCTGCTTCCTGAAGTAATGATTTGCCAGGAGCTGCTGCCAGTGCACATAGGAATAATGAACAGTTACTGGCCTTACTGAGGCTGTGCAGATCCCTGCCAAAGGGTAAACCATCCCTGTTAGCCTACACAAAGACAAAAAAAACCTCACTTGCAAGAGAAGAGGCTCTCCCTGAAAGAACAGATGAGTCAGAAGATGAGGTAAGGGTTGTCAGCCCCTTTCAGTCTATGTCCCTACTCCCACAGTCATTAGGTGGAGTAATAAATGCTTCATGAAGGCTTATACTTTTTAAAAAATCTTTTTTCTATCCTCCAAAGAAAAATCCTCATTGTTTGGCTAAGACCTTCCTGGGAAACTTCCGTAACTTTGTCCAGACAATTATTTTCCTCAGCCCCTAAGACTAAATCCATGAGTATAAGTGCCCAGGCTTTGGCACTTCCTAAGTCTTGTTGTTTTGTTGCCTCCCCAGTTACCTCCTCAGGAAGGTGAGGTGTCAGATTGAGCCTGAGGTGCAGCCTGCTGATTTAGCAAGGAATCTCAAACAAAGACTGGGAAAATGGTCTGAGGAATGTCTGAACCTATGAGACTTGGAAGGCCAGAGGAGAAACTGGATCCTTCAGAGCCGCCCTTTTCCTGGGGGGTGGAAAAGCAAGAAAAAGCTTGCCTTGTGCCTGAAATTTTATGTAGACAGCATTTACCTTCATGGATGACAAACAAGATTGTTCAGAAGACGTAGATGTCACAATGCCTGGAGTGGCTCACAGTTAAGAATGACAAACTCAGAACCAACTGTCAGAAAATAGAGCAGACAGCCCAAAATGGTGGTATAGTCTATCATTAGATTTCACCAAGCTGGTAACAAAAGTATACTCCTGTATCACTATATTAGTTTTATCCTGGAGTCACAGGCAGTCCCATTAAGCATTCCAGCCCCCTTTTACCACCCAGAACCCAGGCAGTCCAGAAATGAACATCTCTCCCAGGATCCAGTATTTTGTATATCTTGCTCATAGCAAGACAAGCTGAAAACAGTTTGGCAGGTGTTCCCAGCATAGCATGTGTCCATAGATTTCCCATTGTGGGACATTCAATGACCCACTCTTTGAGGTTAAAACAAGGAGGAGTCCTTGTGGCACCTTAGAGACTACTCTGAAATCTTTGAGGTTAACCTTCTACTTCCCACGCATATACATGTAATCCAGTTAAACTGATTTACATAAGGTAATTGCCAGTCATTCATTATAATAGAGACAGATAAGTGAAAACAATACAGGCAATATTCATTAGTTTCATGCAGAGTATACACATCTTTGATCTTAAGGTTAATTAAAAGAAAAGGAGTACTTGTGGCACCTTAGAGACTAACAAATTTATTTGAGCATAAGCTTTGGAGAGCTACAGCTCACTTCATTGGATGCATTCAGTACAGGATACAGACAGATGAAAACAATGCCATCAATACATTTTCCTTGATTTCTTATCAACATCAGTGAATGATGCCTACCAACTCACTTAACATCTCTTTGATATCCACTAACAATTGAATGGGTACAATTAACACTTCTTTGGGGTTGTGACCTGGGCCGGCTAGCTATCAGTGCCACAGTAGCTTCCTCAGAAATTTACAGAAATAGGGTGATCTGACCTATCAAGTGGATTTTGTAGTCCTGCACTGGTCAAAGATAGCTGATTTAATCTTGGATTCCACATCTCCTTCAAGGATTCCTTAGATAGAATGGTGGTGGAAGTTACCAGAAAGATTTTTTTTATCAAAGTCCCGTTCAATTCTTGGCTCCTAATGATTCTTCCTACGTATTCAGATCTTCCATCTACTGGTTGTCTGAGATAAAGCAGAATCTAGAATTTTGTGCCACTAATCCTAAAAATGATGGGAAATTTCTCAAAGATTTTGCTTGCAATTAATAGTTTAAATCAAATCAAACACCCTGCTCTTCTTCTGACAGCTAATGCATTAAGCTCGTTCCTAATGGCATGACAAACCCTATAGGTGGGGGAGATCTTCCCTTCTGGAATCATGGTCCTCAAAGCATCCACTTTTGGGGCAAAATACTGAATTTTATCCTCTCAGAAAACAAGGTTTCCCTCCTATGTTATAAAAGTCAAACCTTCTGGATTTTACACAAAGGGTTACTACTTTTCCATCCCTGAACAAGTGACTTATCCAGTATTGATATCTTGTCCTTTAGTGCAGTAAATGACATGGTAGAGGATGGGACAGTGGCCAATTCCCTTCTCGTGTCTAATATTCTGAAACATTCACTTACTGAGACTCCCATTTGGTCCTTAGTTTTTCCCTCTTGTGATAGAGAAACTAAGTAAACTGTCATTTTAAGCCATTCAGTGCAACAGACCAACATCTTTTTACCTTTGAAGTGGTATTTGTAGTGCCATTGAAATAAACATATTATGTGCATTACTATAGTGCCTCTGGACCCTGATCAGGATTTTGCTAGACACTAAGAAGACACACTCCAGATGAAAAAAATCTTACAATCTATTAGAAACAACTTCAGCTATGAAGGTTGTGGAAACTGTGGCCTTATCTTGCCATCCACCATAGATAACTTTTCACAGGGATAAGGTATTAGTTAAGGCTTACTCCAGTTTTCTTCCCTCAGTTTTCTCCCCTTTTATTTGACATTTCCTTCCCAAATTTCTGACTCTGCCTCCAGGCAAAGATAAAATGTGGCACAACTAAGATTTGAGAAGCACCCTTAAGTTTTACTTAACCAGGAATGAATACTTCCGTAGTGTGGACTGACTGGTCTTTTACTAGCTGTCTAAAGAGGGAGAGAGGGTGTAAAGCTATTTCACAGCCAGCTGGATCAGATCCAGTTTTCAAGAAGCCTGTGCAGCAGCTGAGACCCTGTGCCAGATCAGAATTTGGGCCCATGCCACTTGGGTTGTTGCCATCTCCTGCATAGAAAGAGGAGAAATGATAGTTGATGAGCTGTGCAAAGTAAAAAGAAAAGGAGTACTTGTGGCACCTTAGAGACTAACAAATTTATTTGAGCATAAGCTTTCGTGAGCTACAGCTCACTTCACGAAAGCTTATGCTCAAATAAATTTGTTAGTCTCTAAGGTGCCACAAGTACTCATTTTCTTTTTGCGAATACAGACTAACACGGCTGCTACTCTGAAACCTGTGCAAAGTAGCAACTGAGCATTCTCTCTATACCTTTACTAAGCACTACCAGCATTTTCTCACATCAGTCAGAGTGCTTAGAGCTGTGCTTCCATCTCTTTCAGGATGGAATGGGAATGGAAACTCAGTCTTCCTATTCTGTGTCCCTCCCCTTTCCCTGTGCCCTCTGCTCAGATTAATTTTAGGTGTCCTGGCTGGCCCACCCACAGGGTTTGTGGTATGCTGCTATATGGAACCCATGGTTTCTGCTGTTGACTACAGAGAAATGAATTTTAAACCCATTTAGCTGATTATTTTTGTGTGTGTGTTTAGCCTGTGCCATCACAGAGGCCCTCCCTAAGGAACATTTATTGCAGCAGACACTCACCAATAGCAAGAGTAGGCTAACAACTTTTCTTTCAGATTGAGAGGAATCAAACTGGAGGGGAATGGGGGGCCTAGAGAGTTCATAAAATCCTGTAATTCAGTTGTTCATTATTTTGTCTACACCTAACCATAATGGGAATCCATGATCACATACAAATCCAAATCACGTACAACTAATTTATAGGTAAGTGGGATTCAAATAGTTATAAGGCCTCACAAACTAATGCTCAAACATATGAAATGAGATTAAATATAATTCTGCTACAAATGGAAGGTAGTAACAAAATAAGAATACTTAGGCTTGTGGAGAAAAAATAAGATTTTGAAAAACAAAATACATGATATCTATTTAGAAATTCTTGATGGGAGTAACAAGGAGAGAGACACATTTTTAATGTGGTACAAAGGGATGTAATTAGAAGTAATCAGGTGAAAATAAGAAAAAAAAATCATGGTAAAAGAGATCTGTTAACAGCCCCCCAAGGAAAGAAGTGGAAGCATTATAGTTTGACAGGTTTTAAAACTGATTGGAAGGAGCACTAGATAATATACTGTAGGGAACAAGCCCTCACTGGCAGTGGATTAGTCTTGATAACTATATACTATAGATCTTTTCCAACTCAGATATCCATGAGTTTATGGATTTATATGGCAAATTGCCATATTATTTAATGTTCCATGCAGCATTAAGTCTTCCATGCAGCTTCTTCTTCCCTTGGAGGGAGAAGTAAGGCACAGTCACAGGCAAGCAGCCAATGGCAGTGTGGCAAGGCAACTGACCTGGCTATGCTGTCAGAAAGGTAAGGGTCTGAGTGAAGCACAGACAGGATGGTAAGCCTCAAGATCTGTGGAATTGAATATATAATTTCCCATACATCCTCAGACTCTTCCTTGTTTTATAGCCATGCTCTCTGCCACTTCTTGGCCATCACATATCTCACCCACCCACACAAAGTCAGTTTTTTGCATGGCTTGCATTACTATTTTCTCTTCTCTGGGTTTTTCTGCAGAAAGGGATAATTTTGGGCATGATTAAAAATTGTTTACATTAATTTTGAAACATACCCTTACTTGTCACATAGTTTATTGCAATGTTATGTAAAATAAATGTTTCTGAAAAGAAAACAGTATTAAAGAACAGAGCAAGAATCAAAGACGTACAGCAAATGAGAACAGCATGTCCTATATACTAGTATTACATACACAAAACATATCAATTAATAGATTTCATATATGGTATTGTAAGTAAGCAGAAATATTTGCTACAGATTTAAAATATAATCTGCTAATGTCATAGAAACGTATTCAGCATTTTAAGCTCTGAATGCCCCCTACTGTTCCAGTTATGTAAAACTGTGTTTTATAACCAGTAAGGAGGCCAACAATTGCATGACAATCATAGGAGAGGGAAATGTAGACTGACAACTCTCCAGAATAAACATATATCAATAACTGTAGGGCAAATAATATATGATTAAGATTAGTGAAGTCATTACTTACATAGATATATTTTAGCTAATATGAAAGGTATGTAGATTGAGTTACAAAATGTAAGAGGGTTGATATTGCAAAATGGAAAAATGTTAAACCAAACTGATGTGGAATGCTGAAAATGTTTAAACTATAATTTGTCTGTAGATTGATTGATGAATGAGAGATCTGGATTCATTAATAAATTAATGCATCATATATCATTTAAAACTATAGGTACTATAAAATATATAATTGTCAATATATGTTCAGGCTAATACTTTCATAAATATAGTTCCATCTATTCAAGCATTTCTTGTGGCAATTATAATTTCTCATCAAAATATGTATGTATATTAATAAGCCATAATATATGTTTTTAAAAGTTAACATGCACCAAAGGACAGCCACCAGATGGCTCAATTTGTAAATGTGAGTAGTGCAAGAAAAACTTGAAAACATAATTAGGTATAAAAAATGAAAGATATGGAGGATGACTACTTGGTTCAAATTGTGATCTTTCTACATTTATTGACAAAATATAAATATTAACACATTTAGAGAAATGACGTGGACACTGATGATGTTTCTAGGTAATTTTCCTCTCTACAGTCTGTTAATTGTCTCTGCCCTTTTCTCAGCATCTGGCACAGACTTTTCCAGAACTTTATGCATTTAATTTAGAGCAGCATGCTTCAGTGCGTCAGATTGTATTTTTCATTACAAAAGTAATCTTGTTTTATATTTCTGTAGTGCCTCTAGTACCTGTTCAAAAATTTGCTATAAGATGAGGAAAAGGAGTGCTGGATGTCCCTATTGCTGTAATAACATGTTAATAATTAACTTTTGATACATTTATTGGGACCCCTGAATCATCAGAATGAGGTATAGGTATTACATGTTCTTATTGATGTCACTTCAGTGACTTTAGTGGGTGCAAGGATCAAACCCAAAATAGGCTAAGAAAATGTCTTTTTTGGATTCTGTATTTAATAAAAAAAAATCTATTCTTCTCCCCACCCTCCATTTTTAAATGAGGATGTGGGTTGTCTCCTCCCAAGCATTCAGGGTATGCATAAAGCAACTTGAACTGCACTTACAAGAAAAAAAATGGGTAGAGATCTGATTAATTGTCATTGATTAAAAAAGCTCAGTACCTTAATAGGCGATAGCTACTTCCCTAAAGGAGAGAAATGAAGAGAAACATAATATCTCGCAACAAGAAGAATAAATGGTCCTCAGCTCTTAATTAAATGATTATTTAAACATATTTATTTTCTTGCAACTGGCATTTGTAGCATCTGGTAGATAATTCTGGAATTTTACTACATTTCTGTTGCAAACATACTTAGTCTACAGATACTTAGTTCTCTTAAATGTCCTTGTGCTGGTTTGTTTGATCTTCTGATCTGGCTAATCACTGGACT
The DNA here is from genome assembly GCF_009764565.3 of Dermochelys coriacea. NCBI lineage: Eukaryota > Metazoa > Chordata > Testudines > Dermochelyidae > Dermochelys > Dermochelys coriacea. The sequence continues at coordinate 266,950,445 of NC_050068.2, forward strand.
TAGGTTTTCTTACTGGGAACTGTCCAAGGCTAGTTTATGTGAGGACAACCTTTCACTATTCTCTCATGATCTCTAGATAGCCCAAATCATCCCTTTTCCACCCCCCACTCCCACCCAGTTTATGTTCTCCAAAAAACTATGATAAGATAATGGAAGCCGCATATATGCATCCAAGAGCAGAAAACAGTTGTGGAAATGCAGACATTTTCTTAATTGAAGGTTAACATTAATCTCATCCCTGTATTTAAATCACCCAGTGGTTGATTTGTCATAAAATATTTGTAGTTTTCTGGGCAGACCAGGCCTTAGCAGGTCATGGAACCCAATTCCTCAACAAGGCAAGATAGCAGAAAGTTCAAACAGCTATAGAAGCCCCTAAATAAACAAACTGAAAGAAGCACACAAATCTCTGGAAGAATGCAGACCACATATTAGAGAGCTCAAATAAGCAAGCTCTCAAGGTCCCACTTTCACAGCTCTACATTTGCTCTAGGCTGGAATAGTTCGGTGAATGAGGGTTATTAGAGGAGTGGGGAAAAAATTGGGTCTTTAGTCTGTCTTAAAATACTCTGGATTTTTAATTTTAAAAAAATATTTGACTGCATTGGGCATGCGGTGAGTTCTGATTTCTGTTTGTTTTTGGATGGAGCAGGCTGTTTGTGTGGAAATATATGGGCTGTACATGGCCATTTCACTGCTCTTCCTTAGTTTACTAGTCCATTCCTGAAGCAAGGAAAGAAGAAGGGCAGGTGTCTTTCTAAACTTACTGTAAAACAAAGTCTGCACACCAAAAGAATCAAAAACAAATCCCTTCCTAGGGCATGGCTTTAACAAAGAAATTAACATCAATCTCAAGAGTTCTCTCCAGTCATAGCTGCCCTTAGGGTTCCTACTACAGGATTAATCAGCCATTACCTCTTTCTAGAAAGACACTCCCAACTCCATTATAACCAAATAGAGTAACAAGCCCTTTGCCTGAGAGACTCAGGAGAACCTGCTTAACTTTTTTCCAGCAGGATCAACACTTGATAACAGGGTGGAGTGCTTCAAGCAAGCACTGTCAGCCTGTTATATGGCAGGAGGTGAATGTGGTCCATTTAGGATCACCCATTTATCTGTCTAGTATGTGTACCAAGTCATGCTTTTGATATCTCTAAGTCCTTGTTGTCACCGTGCCTCAGTGGGTCATAGCCATGTTAGATTTTTACTTTCCATAGGTCAAGTTAATTCAGTAAAAATAAACATGAAGGGTGTCGGGGGCAGGAATTTTGTAAGGATCCCCTTGCAAAGTTCCTTCCCATCATTTCACTGGAGAGCAAGGTTTGTCTACCCTGCCTGGTGGATCTCAACAGTTTGGCATGTGTCATAGAAGGTCAGGGCTGTTTGTGTGGATACCCAGTGCCTCTTCACTGGCTCTAGTTCCTGGGTTCCCACCCTCCTCCCCTGCACTCCCCTCCTTCAACCACACCCTGGCAAGGCTGTTCTCAGGATTCTCAGGAGGGGGCTCAGTGGAAAATATAATACAGACCCAGGATGTATTATTTTTTCCACCTGAACTCCATAGGGCTGGAAACGGTAATTGTATCCCCCTTCCCTCTGACCTGCCCCCTGTTTCTCTTCCAGCCAATCCATTCTCTACACCCTCCCCAGTATCACCTTGCAGAGTGCATTCTGTGGCATCCAAAGGGCAGGGAAACAGTGCTGTGGAGATGGCTGATCACCCCCACCCTTTTTCTTCAATGCACAGATCTGGTGGGATGATTCAATCCTTGGTGATGAGCATGCCATTGTTAGCAGGTTTTCAAATACAGTCCACACCTTATGTAGAGTCCAAACTCCTTCCGTCATGGGAGTTGATTTTATTAACACAGAAATGAACAAAAATACATTAAGTTCAGCTCAGATCTTATCTCCAGGATGGGCAGACAAGTTGGGCGGAACTAGTCTATACAAATCCTGGTCTTCTCTCTCTAGAGAACCTCTCCCACCCCTCCTACATTCAGAGTATTCTGACTCTGTAGGAACCCACTTAATATTCCTCACTAGTATCACTACTTACTTACAGGATAAAGTATTTCATGGGAATACTGACAGTCTGTCAAATTAGTTAGATAAATATTGTACAGGGTTCCCAAATAGGTTGGAACTCTCTCTTTAAAAGTCAGTTATTCTGCCTGTCGTTCATGAATAACTCCATCCGTTGATATTTTTTTTGGAGGGGTGGGGGGTTATTTTGTATTATTAAGGTTAATTAAAGGTATAACGCAGAATATACATTGCCTGTTCTATCAGCAGATATGTATTGTTTAATTAGTATCAGGTCTTTTCCAAATTGGATCTATTTCTAGTTCAGCAATGCCTATTTTTTTAATTTCAAAATCAGTTTGTCTTATCTTTAATCCAAGTATAGTTTTACTTTTGCCAGTGGGCACATGCGGGTTTATGCAAAAAATGTAGAACAATATTTTTCAGAGAACTGTGGTTTACAAAATATCTTATTTAAAAATAGTGTTTTAAAATCTATTTTTCTTTAAATATGTTCTCATATAACAAGTCAGGTCAGGTATTCATTATACAAAAGGAATTAATTTTCATCCCATCCTACCGTATTAGGATTTTGGACTAATTGTTATCTTTAGATACCTATATGTTTGCAGCTAGACACATTTTGTTTGAATCATCCTTAGGGAAATATAAATAGCTAGATCATTAGGGATGTATGAACTGCAGATGATTTAATGAAAATGGAATTGAATTGTTTTCAGACAAATATATCAAAATATTGACATGAGATTCCAGATGCTTTTATATATCATCCATGAATGGCTACAAAAGTTATAACCCTTCAGATTAAAAATTCAATTGTATATTTGATGGGTAGCTATATCTGATTTATAATTTTATATTAAACTTCTGAACCTTTATAAAATTTCTAGGGCCCACATTTTAAATATTATTCATACAAAATGTGGATGCAGCTACATATCTAATTTCTATGTGAAACTACTTCCATTGCATATGCAAATAAGGGAATTGCATGCACAATGTACCATAATTGCCTATTTTATTGCAATTATCTGATGTGCATACATAATTGCTGTAAGTGTGCATGAAAATTAGGCTTCGCTTGCCTGTTTATTTTAATGCAGTTTTGTTCACAACATTTTGAAAATTTAGGCCTGTATGAATGACTCGTACTTGTGGTTTGGGGTATGGTATTGGGCACAAACTGTTTACAGAGCTTTTCTTAACTGAGACTTGTATCATCAAAGATGCACTGGGAGTCATTAGAGCATACAAAGGATCTCAAAAATCTCAACCGTTGTAGTTTGTCTGCAAGACAGGAAGAGTGCAGTCAAAGAAGATATTGCTTATTCTCTATATTGGTTAGGATGTGGTCCCAAGGAGATGTTTGAACCAAACTGGTTATGGAAGATGAGTCCCCCAGTTATCAGCTCACTTTAGCACGCATGCTCCACCTAGCTTGCACGCCTGATACCTGCTTGGGGTAAAAATAAACAAAAGCTTTATTTAATTGACAAACCACATTTTCAAAAATGAAATAGTAAGGGAGAGCTAACATATACAAGTTGCACAGTAAATAAGCATAAGACACAGCCTCAGGCTTTGCAATTCTATATTAGATAAAATTCCTTTTCTAATACAAAAAGAAAAGGAGTACTGAATGCATCTGATGAAGTGAGCTGTAGCTCACGAAAGCTTATGCTCAAATAAATTTGTTAGTCTCTAAGGTGCCACAAGTACTCCTTTTCTTTTTGCGAATACAGACTAACACGGCTGCTACTCTGAAACTTTTCTAATACAAATTACCTATTGCCTTTGCACATTTTGCCAACCTACCCCTTAACTGTAGGGGGGAATCCAGTGTTTCACAGACAGTTTCTGGATGAAAGCTTCAGTTTCTATTCTCCTTTTTGAAAGACTTCTTCCCCCCCACCCCACTCCCCGCATGATTACTCATGGTTATTCAGATTGGGGAGAATTCCTGGTTGTCTCAATGACTTTCCATTAACTCTAATGACCCATCATTTGTCTTTTCTTGGATGGTACAATGTTAGGGGCTTGGAGCTAGTCTCCTCTGGTTGAGAAGGCTGCCCCTCCCTGCCTAACTGCCCTCCACCCCGCTGTGAGGTGGCAGTGAAGCTGTAGTACAGATCATGAGAATGGTTTTCTGTAAACACAACTACATAAATTATAACCACAGTCTGTATACATATCTCATAGTAACCATTAAGTTTAGAACATTAAATGTTTTCATGAAAGATCTTACTCCACATATTTTTATAGCACAATAACGTTATATAGAATCAGTTGATTCAGCAGCTTATTCTTGGGTTCAAACCGCCTGTTCTCCCCTGGGGGTGTCTGGACTCTTATTATCACACAAAGCTCTTGCCACAAAGGTTTATAATTGTCTTTAGCAGCAATATTTATAGTTAGATACTAAATGATTAAAATGTTGTTTAAACAATTTTCATTTTCCAAGTTTTCTCTGTATTTCTCTACTATCTTAACAACCTTTGCTTTTATTTCAAATGACCCGTTGTGGCATGGCAGACTATTAAGTTAGGGTGCTGTTAGAGCATTTCTGAGCAAAAGATCTTGAACTGTAATTTCAGAGGAAGCTGGGTCAAGAGAGAGATAACAGGTCTTGCCAGATGGTCAGGGCAACAGGCACTGAAATTCCTTCCACTAGCAGTATGGTAAGGAAGATGGCTGCGACCAGTGTGCGCAGAGCTGAATTGCTGGAGGATCACCAGGCTTGGTTAGAGACATTCTTACTAAATTAGTAACACTTTGGTAGATTTGTTTCCCAGTGTTTAAATTGCATCATATTTCAAAGCTTTTATTTACAATGGGTTAGTAAAGGCAGAGTTAGCATTCTGTGTTATTGAACATGAACTTCTTAAGATTTTCTTTTTTAACAGAACAATGAAAATGAAACGGCTTTGCACTGTGCAGCTCAATATGGACATTCAGAAGTAGTTGCTGTTTTACTGGAAGAACTAACAGACCCTACAATAAGAAACAATAAATTAGAAACTTCTTTGGATCTGGCAGCACTATATGGGCGTCTGCAGGTAGTGAAGATGATCATCAATGCATATCCAAACCTGATGAGCTGCAATACTAGGAAACACACACCTTTGCATCTCGCTGCACGTAATGGCCACAAAGCTGTTGTACAGGTGCTACTAGAGGCTGGAATGGATGTCAGCTGCCAAGTTAGTGTCCTATTTTCTGCCAGTCTTTATATATAAATGAAGCTCCCAGGCATTTTTCTGTTTTAAAATACATGTATGTAGCATTTTTTAAAAAAAATCATGAAATTCTGCAAGGTGATGTATAAAATAGACTAATATTTACCATCTATGGCGTGTACTTAACTGGATACTATAGCCCTGATTCAAGAAAGTGTCCCTTGCTTAAATCCCATTATTTTAAAGTTAAGCATGTGCTTAAATGCTTCCCTGAACCAGGGCCTATGAGATTAATTGTATAGTATGGGCCAGATCTTCATCTGATGTAAATTGGCATAGCCCCATCCTCAGCTGGTGTAAATTGCTATACCTCCCTTGGCCTCAAAGACACTATACTGATTTATATCTACTGAGGCTATGGTCTTCTGTGCTAAACAGAGTATGGAAGCTAGAAAATAAGTTTACCTGAGATTTCACTTTAGATATACAGATAATCAGTTTATTCAACACACATAGACTTGAAGAATATATAAGAATGCCAAAACACAAATTAAGAAGACAGCTGTTGGCAAGTTCAACTGCATCCACTGGTTTGCCTGCTTCACTAGACCTCTGGTTGTCACGTGTTTCTAACTCCACCAGTTAAGTGAAGTTTGCCTTGGAAGCTGTTTTGTTTTGTAGGAGTGGTTAGAGCCACACAGCTTCAGTTTCCAATGGTCTATCCAGCTCTAAAGACAAAGATATAGATGCTTAGGAGTTCCATTTTCTGATTTTTTTGGTCTTATTACATAAGCCTAGTACAAATCAATATTCACTGCACCAAAATTGTACTGCAATAGATTCCTGAAACTTCTGACTCAACATAATTATTTTCAGCAGCATACAATTCCATATTTAATAGGGTGCCAGTTTTAAATAAAAAACTATAGGGAGGTATAATATATACAATACTGTAGCAATAAACCATGTATATCCACTCTTCAATGTGGGGAAATGATCTGGTTTCTAAGTTAAAGAGTAGGAGAAGAAATATAGTGTTTGACCCTGTTTTACATAATATATGTGATTTCTCTTGTTTTGTATGGCTGGACTATGTCTGGAGTATAAATAATGTTTTTACTTCAAATATAAAATTGCTTGCTGGCTGCCAGGATTATCTTTTTTAGTTACACTATTTGAAAGTAAGAAAGCTAGAGAAAGGAGGAACACATCCCTCCAAAAAGTATTTCTGATTATATATCTCCTTTTGCATCTCCAGAAAATGAATGAGGAAGAAATAGACGGAAACTGCATTAATGCTGGTTTGCATAAGAAATAGTATTTTGCTCTGAAAATCATCCATGTTGTAGAGCCATATAGATCAATAGAGTTAAGTCAGGGATGAATTTTTATCCAATATCTCTACAAGATATGGGTTATGCCCTTGTTATATAACTGATATAATGTCATCACTGTTTTGAATTCTCCTAAGTCAATTTTATACAGTTTCATCATCATTATAATACTTATTAACTTTCATATAAATATCTAGTTATAATCTATAAAATACTTTATTGAAAACATTCTTCAGTCTATGCCTACTTCACCCCTTGACTCTTATTGTTGCTGATTCTCAAGTTAATGAAATTTCTTAAATGTGACCTCTCATTTTAAATCAGTGCTGTTTTTGAGGAGTTTGCAGCTGTTGGAGCGTTCTACAGATGTCCTACTAGAAACATTGATGACAGACAGTGTTTAAAAGACTTTAGTTTCTTAGTTTTGACACTGATCCTCTTTTAAATATAGGTTTTACTTTAGTTTCTTGCTAGCCTTTGTACAATAACTCACCTGTTTTTAGTGAGTTATGAAAAATATTCACAACTTTTTAATGTCATTTTGTTTGTCATCTGTGTTAGAATCCTACAATTACGTTTATTTTCAGGTGCTCTAATTTTTCTTAACCAATTTTGAACGTACCCTTAGTTTGTTTCACTTTCCATTTTATGTGCTGGATCAATTTCTGTTTCTGCTATGTTTGCTCTTCTCTCCATAATGAAGAATTTATTTATTTTCCCAGCAATATCCATCTTCTCTGTCAATAAATTCCCTTCATTCTGCATCTTGGTACATTGCCAAGTTGGCTCTGTCTATATTCTTAACTTATTACTTCTGTAACCTCTGAATACTTTTTTTGTTGATAATTACTATCAGTTCATTAAACTGAACAGAGCGTACAATATAAATCTGTTACTTAAAACTGAACTCAGCTGTTTAGTATTCATTAAATTGCTCTGCATCACTAATTGGGAAAGAAAATATAAAAAATGTAACCCCGTGTGGTAAATTAAATTGTACATGTTCATACTCTTTAAACAAATTCAGCTTTATCAGCAGTAAAGAACTCTCAGAATATAGAGACACAATTATAGAAGTATCTGCAATCTCCTTTGTGTTTGTAAACATTTATTTGTGTAGGAAGGTTTACTTTAGCCATTTTATTAATCTCTTCTGCACTCCCTGACCACTTTTAATCTTAGCAAATATTTTGGCTAATAATAGATAACATTTAATTTTGAATTGAATTAATCACACATTTTATTCATTTCCCAGGTCTTTCCAATGTCCTTCAGTCTGAAATTATTTAGAAGTGGGCAATACAAATCTGCTTCAACTATTTATGCTTTGAAGTTTTCATTTTAATTGAAACATATGAGAAATACACAGGTTTTGGTGAGTGATAGACTTTGGGCCCTTAGTCTTAAATGACATTGCACAGTACAATGTGTTCCATGCATAGTTGTGAACGCCCTTCACAACTTAGCTACCTCTGTTTATCCAATCTTTTATCTTACCCTGTTTTCACCTTTCCACTCTGTTTCATTAATGACGGCAATCTCCATTGCCTGTCAGTTCATTTCTCCCACAAACACCTATGCCCTAGTCTTCTTGCTGTCACTTGTATGTGGAACACACTCCTTGAATCAACTTGCAAAGCTACCGCCTTATACTTTAAATCATCTTCTCCAAACCACATCCATTATGAACTGCCTAATGATAAGGACTGGGCACATTGTCTAGTAGAGATTCATTAAAATCTCTTCTTTACTTATATATTAAAACTAGGGCTGTCAAGCGATTAAAAAAATTAATCACAATTAATCATGCGATGAAAAAAATGTATCCTCATTAATCGTGCTTTTAACAATAGAATACCATTTATTTTAAATATTTTTGCATGTTTACTACATTTTCAAATATATTAATTTCAATTACAACACAGAATACAAAATGAACAATGCTCCCTTTATATTTATTTTTGATTACAAATATATGCACTGTAAAAAACAAAAAAATTGTATTTTTCAATTCACCTCATACAAGTAGTGTAGTACAATCTCTTTATCATGAAAGTTGAACTTACAAATGTATAATTGTGTACAAAAAACCTGCATTCAAAAATAAAACGGTGTAAAACTTTAGAGCCTACAAGTCCACTCAGTCCTACTTCTTGATCAGCCAATCACTCAGACAAACAAGGTTGGTTACAATTTGCAGGAGATAATGCTGCCTGCTTCTTGTTTACAATGTCACCTGAAAGGGAGAACAGGCATTTGCATGGCATTGTTATAGTCGGCGTTGCAAGATATTTATGTGCCAGATGCACTAAAGATTCATATGTCCCTTCATGCTTCAACCACCATTCCAGAGGACATGCTTCCATGCTGCTTGATAACGATCCAAAGCAGTGCATACTGACACATGTTCATTTTCATCATCTGAGTCAGATGCAACCAGCAGAAGGTTGATTTTCTTTTTTTGGTGGTTCGGGTTCTGTAATTTCCGCTTTAGAGCGTTGACCTTTTAAGACTTCCATAAGCATGCTCCACACCTCGTCCCTCTCAGATTTTGGATAGCACTTCAGATTCTTAAACCTTGGGTCGAATGCTGTAGCTATTTTTAGAAATATCACATTGGTACCTTCTTTGCGTTTTGTCAAATCTGCTGTGAAAGAGTTCTTAAAATGAACGTGCTGGGTCATCATCTAAGATGGCTATAACATGAAATATCTGCAGAATGCGGGTAAAACAGAGCAAGAGACATACAAATTCTCCCCCCAAAGAGTACAGTCACAAATTTAATTGATGCTTTTCTTTTAATGAGCATCGTCAGCATGGAAGACGTCCTCTGGAATGGTGGCTGAAGCATGGAAGTGGCATATGAATGTTTAGCATATATGGCATGTAATACCTTGCAACACCAGCTACAGAAGTGCCATGTGAATGCCTGTTCTCACTTTCAGGTGACACTGTAAATAAGAAGCAGACAGCAGTATCTCCCATCAATGTAAACAAACTTGTTTGTCTTAGTGATTGGCAGAGTAAGAAATAGGACTGAGTGGACTTGTAGTCTCTAAAGTTTTACACTGTTTTGGTTTTGAGTGCAGTTATGTAACCAAAAAAAACCCAACATTTGTAAGTTACACTTTCACAATAAAGAGATTGCACTTCAGTACTTGTATGAGGTGAACTGAAAAATACTATTTTTAAATCATTTTTACAGTGCATATATTTGTAATAAAAATAATTATATAAAGTGAGCATTGTGTACTTTGTATTTTGTGTTGTAATTGAAATCAATATTGAAAATGTAGAAAAACATTCAAAAATATTTAATAAATTTCAGTTGGTATTCTATTGTTATAAGTGCAATTAATCACAATTATTTTTTTTAATTGTGATTAATTTTTAAGACTTAATCATGTGAGTTAACTGTGATTAATTAACAGCCCTAATTAAAACACTAACTAATAAAAAATCTTGCAGCTCGCAAGTGAGCCTGCAAATTGTACACCTAGCTGATCTTTGTATCGTGGTGTACCAATAAAATTATAAAAGTTTTCTTTTCCCTCACTCCCTAGTTGTTTTCCACCTGTTATGTACTCTCTGTTTAGCTATTAGCTACTTGGAGCAGGGACTGTCTTCTACTATATACCTAGTACAATGGGGTCTCAATCTTGATTAGGGCCTCTGTATTTACTGCATGGAAAATTGAAATCAGTGGATTCACTCCAGATTTGAGGGTAACATATACTCCAAAAGGATATAAAAGCCTTCAGGGAATAAGACAGAGAAAGTTGACTGTAAGTCTTGACTTTACTTGCTATAACATCGAGAATAAAAGTGTGCTATTATATTTGCATTATCAGCTGTAAATGAAAAAGGTCTTCACATTTGACACTTTAAAAAATTCTGTTTTATTTCAAAATAATGCCATAGCAAGAGATATTTCCAATTTTTGCCATTTTATGTGAAACTAAGTTTCTTGCTATTGCAAATCTGTGTAACTCTCATTATTAAGTTTCATGCTGTGTTGCACCTGAAAGGAATATGGTTTGCGTCATAAGACAGGTACATTCTTATAGTCAGGAATAACAAAAATCAGTAGTTTAATGCACAGAATAAAAGTATTTTTTCATTGAAAGATTTTCCACCATAGCAAGAGAGAAACTCACAACACTAATCCCCCCTTCTACTCAAATATACCTCTCAAGAAAAGTAAAAAAGAAACAACAACAACAACAGATTTAAAACACACACACAAACAAATCTTTCCCCACGTAGAGTTTTTACCTTGAAAATGGAGAAGAGCCAGAGATTCCCTGGGGTCCACTAGGGATTTCACTATTACTATTGATTTTGTATGGAAGGCACCCATATACTTTTGTGATGGGTACCAGTATGAAACCCTAAGATAGATTTATTTACTTACCCTAAGTTTTGTTATCAGAGCTGCAATTTTTACTCAGGCAAAACTCCCAGTGATTTCACTTGGAATTTTGCCTAATAACTGCAGAATCAGGGCCATGTTTATTTACTGTATCTTGTTTTTATATGGTTATTAAGTGACCTTTATCATAGAACTTTCTCTTCTTCTGTATGTTGTAGCCCTGTATGAATGGTTTTTAATAAATATTATTGGTAATTATTCTTGCCCAAACAACAGTCTTTTAATATAGTTAAGAGAGCAAAAAGTAAATGTTCTTTGTCTAAATATATTACTTTTTGAAAAGATTCCTTGGTACTTTAGTGTTTTTAATGCATCAGTATTGTTCTATTCCAGACAGAAAAGGGGAGTGCACTTCATGAAGCAGCCTTATTTGGAAAGGTGGATGTAGTACGCATTTTGCTAGAAACAGGTATACCACATTTCTCATGTGATTTCTAGACTATCAAGTGTCCTTCATATTTCTGATTTCAAAAAGTGCTTTCTTTTTGATCTTCTGTGTTAGCCTAGATGCTTGGGTATAGTTCCTCCTTGACTGCAGGTAGAGATTGTATGTATGTTGAAACTTTTTGGTGACGTCAACTTTGCATATTAGGGGCTCATCAGCTTCCAGAGAACATGGAGTAGACCACCGAGGCTTGGAAAGTTTCTAGCTGTACACTGGTGCCTACAGTACAGCCTACTCATGCAGTGAGCGAGCCCTCCTGCTCCAGGGCCAGGAAGTTACCATTCTATCTGGCCTCCACATACAAGACAGACCCTAAGTCAGGTTATTCACCCATCCAAGTAGGTAGCAGACCAGGAAGTAAAACAGGTACAAGGTTAGGCTGAGACCATCTTTCCTACAAGAATCCCTCAATTGTGAAGGAGTCCCACGAAAGGCAGATTCCTGAGACACTCTCAATTGTAAGGCGATTTAGGCAGATCAAAGCAGATCTCTCCTCAGAGGATTCATGCTTCCTTCAGATGGATTGTTAAAGAGTTTCCCCCTGCTTTTTCAGGTACCTCTTGCCCTGGCACCCTACCTGCGCTAGGGATTCCAACTCATCCTACAAGCCCCTCAGTGTCTGAACCAAGAAAGCCCCTTGTGCAACCTAGAGAAATGTGGACTCCTCAAGTCTGGGCCCCTCTTGAAGCAACACTACCTATACCCCTAAAGCGCAGAACTGGTTGCTGCTGCCTCTTTCAACCCTTGTATTTACATATACACTGAGTAAAGCATGTATGACCATCTAAATTAACTTTATTTTAGATTCAGAAAATACTACAGACAAAAAGGAATAAAAGTAACATCTCCACTTACGGACTCAATGTTTATGTGACTCAGTTTATATCAAACTAGAGGCAAGTTTGAGAACAAAATATCTGTTGTGCTGTACACACAGGAAGAGAGCCAAAAATGTATGGGTTCAGCACACAAAAAATAAAGGACATCAGCAACAAGTCCCCCATCCGTCTCCATCCACAGGAGCCTCTGACGATCTGAAATCTGGGGCGGTTTCTGTGGAATAGGCTCACTGTTTGAATATAGCCCAGGTATAGGTAGCTCTATTTTGCTATGCTACTTAAACACAGGTTTTGCCTTAGCAAAGAGCATGTGTTTGACTTTGTTCTAGTACTCGTGTGCTTGGTACCCAAAGTGTTTTGTAATTTCTGTAAGGGTAAAATGCTAGAATGTTTGTTTTTGATGTGTTAGGGCAACATTCAAAGAGATCAGAGATAAGGTATACAAAACTTAACCTTATATACCTTAACTCTTTGTGTCCTGGTTTTCAGAGGTTTAAGTTTAGTAACTCTCCACATTCTGGAAGAGTACAAGGCACCACTGGGAAACCTTAACTTTGCATTAACAAAGTTTTTGGGTATTTCATTTGTGTGTGTGTGTGGGGAGGGGGGAGTGTAAACTAGTTTCTCAGTTGCCCAATGTACTACAACCCAACTCTCCTTCTACCTCTCACAACTTGGCAACAATTACTCTGGTCACAGCATACAGTGGTTTCATATTAATTCCGTCATTCCTCCTGCATCATCTCCTCATTGCTTGTCTCTCTGCCTATCCAGCATAGTTTGATTCTCCCTTCTCAGGGAGAGATTCTCCTACACAGGGAGAGACAGGTGTTAGTAGCTATTTTGCGAACCTTGATGTACTACATTTATAAAGTGAGACATTTTGAGTTACATTTTTCTCTTTCCACAGTACATTATAGTTTTTTTTATTTCAGGAATTGATGCCAACATAAAGGATAGTTTAGGTAGGACTGTTTTAGAGATCCTTAAAGAACATCCATCTCAGCAGTCACTACAAATTGCTACGCTACTTCAAGGTAAGTCATATTAAATTGTATACTAATCAAATGAGAGATAAATTAGAATAAAGTTACGGGTAAATTAAAATGTATACTATTCTATTCTTGTGTTACTTCATGATTTTCTTGTGAATTAAAAAGACTGCAGTACATGGTTATTGTTTGGAAAGTAGATCTCATACAAAGTTCAATGGTTAGCTTTTGTTGTACCATGTTTAAAATTTCACCCTTTTCTCCCTCTGATAACAAAATATAAGAAGTCACACTTATTTGATATGTCATTTGCACTTAATATTACATTACTATTTGTAAAATTAACTTTTGGTAATATCTCACTTCAGTTTCATTGTTTGCAGCGTTGTAGCCATGTTGGTCCCAGGATGCAAAAGCGACAAGGTGGGGTAATATCTTTTATTGGACCAACTTCTGTTGGTGAAAGAGACAAGCTTTAAAGCCCCGCTGACCTGAAGAAGAGCTCTATGGAGCTTGAAAGCATGTATTTTTCACCACAGAAGTTGGTCCAATAAAAGATATTAACTGACCCACCTTGTCTCTACCAATTTCATTAGAATTTATTACTTTTAAGTACTGTAGAACTGGTTGGTCAGTACATTAGTAGTAAAACTGATTGAAAGATGAGGAAGCTACTCCACTGGCTTACCAGAGGCAAGCCAGGCCCATGCCAGTGTATGCAATGCCAGCATTGAGTCAGGGCAATTAGCAGTTGTCACCAACTCAAGCTTTATCTCTGAGAGTTTGTGCTTCACATGATTCCTGGCTGGCTTTGTGCTGGACACTGAGGAGTCTCAATGAGGTGCATAAGGAGGGTCTGAAGGTGCTCCTCACATTTCCTCAGTACACAGGGTGACATCTGCAGGCAAATTTGGCATCCTTGAACATCAATGTTGACCCTAAGGCAGGCAAAGCCATGAACATAGCTGCCATTATGGGCATAGTTGTTTCACACACAAAATTTGAAACCTCTGAGCAACCTTCTTTGCTCCTTTGAAGACATACTTGCAAGAACAGATTGGATGGCAGAGCAGCAAAAAAGCATTAAAATGGATTACATTCTTTTTGATGTTTAGAATTCAAAGCATGCATTGTTGCACCAAAAGACATGAGAGACACTGGAATGCTCTTATTCAGGGGCTGATGTACCAAGTAAAACAAGATTTCATAGTTCAGGAACACTTTGAAGAGAACTGGCTACTGCATGGAGCTGAGGTTACAATAATATGGTTCTAAAGAGTTGAGACAGGCACCAGGTTTGACACCAAAGTGCCAGAGAAAAACCACAGAAGTGGATGTTACAAAGTTATGCACTGGGATGCTAAAGCCTAGGCTGAAGTGCTTGAGGCAACCACTTAACATGAATTGAGCATGTATGGGTAAATATGAAAAGAATATACTGATCTTCAGTAACACAGTTGGAGCAATGCAGAAATGAATTCTCAAACAGGGAACTGCTTTGTCAATTACAATCAGGAAATGAATGGTACGTTCAAAGGTCAATATTTATACTTGGCAGATGATAGTCTATAACATTCAGTTGCAGGGTCAGGCTCATGTTCCACCCTCTACAGCCAGGGGCGGCAGGTTTGTATAATTTTTGTTGGTGCCCAGAACAAGTCCAAGTCCCGCCCCCCTCGACCTGCCTTGTAAGCCAATATACAGTAACTCCTCACTTAAAAAGAAAAGGAGTACTTGTGGCACCTTAGAGACTAACAAATTTATTAGAGCATAAGCTTTCGTGAGCTACAGCTCACTTCATCGGATGCATTTGGTGGGAAAAAAAAACAAATTTCTAAGGTGCCACAAGTACTCCTTTTCTTTTTGCGAATACAGACTAACACGGCTGCTCCTCACTTAAAGTCATCCCAATTAATGTTGTTTTGTTGTTACGTTGCTGATCAATTAGAGCAGTGGCTCTTAAACTTTTTTTTTCCGCGGACCACTTGAAAATTGCTGTGGGTCTTTGCGGACCACTTAATGATCTTTCCAAATGTTGTTTTTACCGTTAGCTACCTATTGTAAAGCGCTTTGGATAAAAGTGCTATATAAAAAAACCCCTTAACAATAATTAACTTTTTTTGTTCTACAGATAAAAGCACACAACTCATATTTTATTATCAGTAGTCTTAACCTTTCTAATGCGATGGATGTGCTCTTTCCCCCACCGCAGCAGCCCCTGAGCTCGGGCTGGGCCACAGAGCTGAAGCTGGGAAGGAAGGGGGTCTCTCCCCAGCAGCCACAGTCCTGGAGCCTCTTTCTCTGGCCGCAGTAGCCCTGCATGTCCCATATTCCCTCCACCCGTCTTCTCACACCACTGCCCCCTCCCACCTATCTCCTATTCCCCCCAAGGTCACCACCTCACCTTACATGTGCATCTTCTCCAGGGTCCAGGTACCTAATTAGTGGAGCCATGCCTGTGCGGCTCCACTAATTAGGTGGGTGGCCCTTCATTCTCTCACGTGCGGCCGCCCAGGAGTGCACCTTAGAGGGAACAATCCGTGGACCACCTGAATGGAGCTCACGAACCACTGGTGGTCCGTGGACCACAGTTTGAGAACCTCTGAATTAGAGAACATGCTCATTTAAAGTTGTGCTATGCTCCCTTATAGTGTCGTTTGACAGTCGCCTGCTTTGTCCACTGCTTGCAGAAAGAGCAGCCCATTGGAGCACTAGTGATGGGGGCTTGGAACCAGGGTGGGCCAACAGCCCCCCATCAGCTCCCCTAAGTTCCCTGTGTGGCTTCCGCCCAGCAGACTATCAACTGCCAGCAGTTCAGCTGTCCCTCCCCCCACTGCCTTCTGCTGCTCCCTCCCTCTGCCTTGGAGCTGCTCCTGTGAAGCGCCTGCTTGTTGTGCAGGGAGGGGAGGGGGAAGAGGGGAGCTGATGTCAGGGTGTCCTCCTCCCCCATTCCTGCCCCTGCATTGCCACAGAGCAGGGGGCAGGACAAGACAGGGCTCAGAATGGAGGGAGCTTGCTGGCAGCAGCTGCTGTCTCAAAGTCTCTCTCTCACACACAGGGAGTGTGTCTCTGTCTCTCTCTGCCATGCTGTCTTCCACCTCCCCACCCCTGTCCATTGTGCTGCCTTATAGAGTGTGAGGCTGGATTAACAACGTGTTAACCCTTGAGGGCTCAGCCGAATGCTAGTTCATCAGTTAGCAGTAAGGCATCCCCTGGGAAATATCCCACCCTCTGACTCCACCACCTCAACCAAGCTTCACAATCATCATTGCTGTGTACAGTATTAAGTTGTTTGTTTAAAATTTATACTGTTTGTGTATATATAAAATATAGTCTTTTGTCTGGCAAAAAAAAAAATTCTCTGGAACCTAACTCCCCTATTTACATTAATTCTTATGGGGAGACTGGATTCGCTTAACATCATTTAACTTAAAGTAGCATTTTTCAGGAACATAATTACAAAGTTAAGCGAGGAGCTACTGTATATTTTTTAAAATAATGTAAAAATGTGAGGGCTCTGGGGTAGGACTGGTGATGAGTTTGGGGTGTGAGAGGGTCTCAGGCAGAGGGCTGGGCTGCAGGGGTGAGGGCTGTGGATGAGGGATTTGGGGTGTGGGAGGGGGCTAAGAGCTAGGGCAGAGGGTTGGGGTGTGGGAGTGAGGGCTCTGGGGCGGGATGGGACTGGAGATGAGGGGTTTCAGGTGTGGGAGGGGCTCAGGGCTGGGGCAGAGGGTTGGGGTGCAGCGGGTGAGGGCTCTGGCCGGGGGTGCGGGCTCTGGGGTGGGACAGGGCTGGGGAGTTTGGGGTGCAGACAGGCTGCCCTGGGGCAAGGGCCAAAGAGGAGGATTCTCCCCCGCCCTCTCCCCGCAGGCAGCAGCGAGCTCCGGGGGAGGGTCCCTCTCTTCCCCCCTGCACCACACTCACCTCATACCACTGTCACTGTACTTGCTCCTAGGGCCCCTCTCAGGTACAGGAAGCCCCCTTGCCTCCCCTGCAATGGGTGCTGCGGGGAGGAGGGGGGCTGCCATCACATTTGCGCCTCCTGCCCTGCTGCTGCTCCTTACTGTAGCCTCACTGGGGATGGGGGGTGGGGCTTCCCCTTGTCTAGCATGGGGCAGGAGCAGTGACTGTGGGCGGGGGGGCCCCCTGTGCTGGTGGAGGTCCTGCTGGAAAATGAAAGGGTCTGAGTGGAAAGGGCAGACTCAGGGTCAGTCTGCCCTGGCAGTAGTGAATGGGGGGCACTAGGACCCTGCAGTGGCAATTGATGCAGGGAGGCAGAATGGAGCTGCAGGTTGAGACAGGGACGCTCTGGGCCCTGGGGAGACACGCAGGGGCAGCAAGTGGGGACCAGGGGACACTCGGGAGAGGAGCGTGGGGGTGGTAGACAGGGCTGGGGGAGAGACCCGGCCCCGAACATTGCTGGAACTGGGCCCCTGGGCCCTGAATATTGCTGGAGCCTGGGCACCACGGTCCCATACAACTCCCTGCCCCTGTCTACAGCCATTTCCTCTAGGGTCAAAAACTTAAGTAATTGAAGGAATTCCATCAGTCTCATTCTAAGGAACCAAGATCCAAGAACAAGAATCCTGCCCATATGGTATCTTAAAAAAATTATATCACTGTCAACAGCACAATTACAGAATTTGCTGCTAATTAGAGATGGACAAAATTTGAAATTTCAACAAAAAATGGAAAGAAAAATGTAGATCAGTCAAAAAGAGGACTTAGGTGGCACGGGACCGTCACATTAAATAGCACCTGCTTGAACTGGCCTTGAGGCCTGACCCAGTACTGAGGCCTTCTTCAGGCTATAAATTGCCCTCCGGTTTAGAAAGTGCTGCTGCCTCCTGTTCCACTGCAGGGGCCTCTCCAAAAAGGCACAGGAGTCGTTCTTCGTTGTCACAGCAAAGAAGATGTTGAACTGGACCAATCGGGAGCACTATAGGTCCCGTGGAAACTCTTCTGCCTCCCATAAGAAGAGCATGGACTAGCATATGGGGCATCTCTGGCATGTGGGATGGCAAAGATGCCTCTGAACCTCCCTCACTACAGAACAGGGAGGGCAGACACCCCATACCATTGATTCCGATTCTGGCCTCTGGGCATCCGTGGAGACCAGTACCAACGGGAACGATGCTGGTGCTGACAGTGTCAGTGACTTAAGTGTATCAGGCCGCTGAGGACCTACTCTGCCTTTTGGTCCCATCCTTGCCATTCCAGGCTTCGGCCACCAGAGTGGGGAGGTCAGGGCTTGAGCCCTATGGGGTGGAGGACTTGGGCTTCTGCCCCACGTGGCAGGAGGCGGGGCTCAGGGCTCCAGGATTCAGCCACCAGATTCGGGGGTGGGGCTCAGGGCTTCAGTCATGAGGGACTGGGAACTCAGGACTTTTGCTCCACAGAGTATCAGGGCTTGGAGCTTCTGTCCCGCAGGGTGCCAGGGCTTGGGACTCCGGGCTGCCAGCATTAGCCCCGTGGGGTGCAGGGACTCGAGGCTTGTGCCCCATGGGGTTGGAGGGCCCCGAGGCATCTGACCCATGAGGTGGCAGGGCTCCTGCGTTAGCCCAATGAGGTGGGGCCAGCTTGGGGCTTAGGGTTCCTGGCTTTAGCACTGTGGGCTAGAGCGGCTCGGGGCTTCTGCGGAGAACCGGGGCTCAGGGCTTTAGCCCTGCAATCTGCCAGGGCTCTGGGCTCCCAGTTTTAGCCTTGTGGGGCACCAGGGCTTGGGGCTCCGGACTCTTGACTTTAGCCTTCTGGGGAATTGACAGTGCTTGGGGCTCCTGGCTGTAGCTCTGCGGAGTGCTGGGGCTCAGGACTTCTGACCCATGGGGTTGGGCCAGGATTGGGGCTCCAGGCTCCTGGCTATAGCCCCACAGGACTGGGGCTCGGGTACTCCCTGAAATGGCTCATGGCCCCCGAGGGGACTATGGACCTCCGGTTGAGAACCGCTGGTCTAGGCCACTGTTCCAGTTGTTCTTCCTCCCTTGTCATCCCCCTGTTCCTTTGGGGACAGACTGGCCTGCTTTTACAATGCCTGGGACTCGATTATTTTGTACAGTTGGGTCCTGGGCTATGACACTGTCAGATTGGACTATGCCATCCAGTTTCTCTCCACATCTCCTCCCTGTCCCTCTTCTGGGATCCCTCTCATGAGACACTGATCTTGACCAGGTCAACTCTCTGCTAGCATTGGGAGTGATGGAGGAGGTTCCGTGAGAACACTGGTGTCGTGGGTTCTATTCCTGGTATTTCCTGATACCAACATCCAAGAGTGGGATGAGGACCATTCTTGACCCCCACAGATTTAACAAATTAATCAAATATGTGAGGTTCCGCATAGTCACTCTGTCAGTTGTCCTCCCTGCTTTGACTAAGAATGACTGGTTTGCTGCTCTGGACCTTCAAAATGCATACTTCCATGTGATGATTGTGCTGAGCCATATGAAGTATCTTCACTTCATCATAGGAGATTGCCACTTTCAGTACACAAAGTTCTCCCATTTGGCCTCTCTTCTGCTCCCACCCGAGTCTTCACCAAATGTATGGCAGTAGTCATGGTATATCTTAGGAGGAAGGGAATCTATATCTTCCCCAATCTCGACAACTTGTTGCTGAAGGGTGGCTCCTGAGAGGAGGTTCTCACTCATGTTGACACCCTGCTCCTCTTACTTGACCATTTGGGACTCATTCTAAACACCGTGAAATTGATCTTGCCGCCACTCAGCAAATAGATTTCACTGGGGCCCTGTTAGATTCTGAGAAGTCGAGGGTGTTCCTGCTGACCAACTGCTTCCAGGTGATTTGACAGCTATGCTCAGTTTGCACTCACAACTGTCTACAACAGTCCGTGTGTGTCTGAGCCTACTGAGCCTGCTTGCATCCAGATGGTCCAACTCACCATGATGCACCATCGCCCTCTTCAGATGTGTCTCACCCGGCCCTGCATTTTCTGGACAAGTTGGTTTGCCTTTTTCCATCAATCAATCCTTGCACTGGTGGGAGTCCCCTTGCAATGTGTGCCAAGGTGTACCCTTCACTTGTTCCTCTCTGACCAAGTGTGGTTACCAATGCATCCCATCTGGGTTGGGGAACACCTCTGGACTCATTGAGTATGCAGGGTCTGTAGTCGGCACAGGAGGCCTCACTTCCCATCAATGTGCTGAAGCTTCAGACCATCCTCAAAGTGCGTCGTGCCCCCTGGAACCACATCAGGCATTCAGTGGTTTGCATACTTATGGACAATACCACCATGATGTACGATGTGAACAAACAAGGGGGAGCTCACTCCAGATCACTCTGCCTGGAGGTGATCACCCTGTGGCAGGTCTGCATCAAAGAGGACATCACCCCGATAGCTGTCCACTTGCCAGGGGTCTAGAATTGTCTTGTGGATCATCTGAGCAGGGTTTTCTCCCCTAGCCACAAGTGGTCCCTGAAGATAGAGGTCCTTCGGATGATGTTCCTAATATGGGACATCCTCATGATCGATCTCTTTGTGATGAGGGAAAAAAAGCAAGTGTTACCAATTCTGCTCTCGGGAGGGGCTCAGCCTGGGCTCCCTCTCCAATGCTTTCCACTGCAGCTAGTAGTCGACTCCGCTGTACTTGTCTCTCCATCTTGATCCTTCCACAGGTCATTGCCCAGCTGTGGCCAAGGCAGCACTAGTTCTTGGACCTTCTTGCTCTGGTGGTTCAACTTCACAAGCCAATTCCTCTCCTTCCCAATCTCCTCACACAGGGCCGTGGCCACACCCAACATCCAGCAAGCAGCTCCCTGCACCTTACGGTGTGTCTGATAATTGCTGAATGAGGAGGAACGGCATAGCTGCTATCCAACAGGTCGTACTTAACAGTAGGAAGACTTCCACTAAAATCACCTACTTGGCAAAGTGGATAAGGTTTTCCATGTGGTCCTTGGCTTGTGGGATCCATCTGGTGGGGGCTTTCATCCAGAACATCTTGGAGTACCTGCTACATCTGCAGGAATCAGGCTTGGCACACAGTTCTCGGAGAGTTAACTTGGCAGTGATATTTACGTTTCAGCCTCCTATGCAAGGAAAGTTGGTTTTCTCCAACACCATAGTGATGAGATTTCTGAAAGAAGTTCTCTGTCTACATCCTCCAATCCAAGAGCTGGTCCCCTTGTGGGATCTGAAAACTGTGTTAACAGGTCTAATGGGGCCTCCATTGGAGCCCATTGCTTCCTGCCCGCTGCCCCTCCTGTCTCAGAAAATTGAATTCTTGATAGCCATTACCTCTGCCAAGAGCATGTGTGAGTTGCAGGCCCTGATGGTGGGGGTAATATGGGGGTAATATGCAGTTCTTCAGGGACAAAGTTACGCACCAGCCATACCCAAAGTTTGTATCCAAGCAGATTTCTCAGTTTCGTTTAAACCAGGCAGTGTATTTGCCTGTATTTTTCCCCGAGCCACATTTATCCTCGCAGGAGCAACATTTCTATATGCTAGTATTTAGACACTGTTTAGCCATGTAACTGAACAGCCTCACTGCTGGACTTGTGCCTCCTCCTTTTACTCTGGGGATTAGCTCCAGGCCAATGCCCCCATCCATGGTTTGCACACCATGGCTTTGGCTCTCATTCTGGTCCACCGCTCCTCTCTCAGCCTCAGGAACTGCCACATCCTTTTCATGACTCAGCCCTCTGGCTAGGTCGCTCTGTGCTTTCCCCCTTCCGGAGAGGGGTAGTATAATTGTCTAATAGTCCAGCCACTTCCTCAGTGGCGAGTGCGGGGAACCGGACCTGCCCGCTACTCTGGGTCCTGACCCAGAGACCATATGGATAGCGGCCTCTTGCTTCGACTCTTTAAATTCTTCCCTATGCTGCTATGTCTCCCTGGGCCACTTCCCCATGCCCCCAGTACCTTCTTTGCCCTTGCCTCAGGGCATGCAACTACCAGTCCCAGTAGCCAGCAAGGAGCTCCCTCTTGCTCCTCGGTCCCTGCCAGCAGTTGCTCTGTCCCAGGTGCCGCAGGTCTCTCAGCCTTTTAGAGACACAGTCCTCACTCCTTGACCTCTCAGCAGTGACTGACTCTGCTGTACCCTGCAGCTCTTCTTATATGGGCCTTTTGGACCCGGATGGGCTGCTTCATGCAGACCTTCTCTGATGGGCTGCACTGCACACAGCTACTTGGAGGACTCACCTCCACTGCTCCTTTCTGGGGCATGATATGGTAGGACCCCAGGGCCTCCTTTAACCCCTTCCACTCCTGTGTGGGGTGGACACCCCATCATAGGTGTGATTCCCCTGCTTTGTATACACATACTCATGCTAGGCACTGTAAATTGTGCTAGTGTGAGTGTAAATAGCAGCAAAGTGTGAGTGTAAATAGCAGCATAGCCACAATAGCACATTTAGCAGGAGAAGAGGCAAGGCAGAGCCGAACCATGTACAAACCCACCTGAAACTGGTAAGTATGTACTTGGCACAGCTCAGCTATGCCTCTGCTGCGGCTTCCTATGCTACCAAGGCAACACTGCTTTGTATTTTAGCCAGTGTGAGTATGTGTACACAAGCAGAGGACTCGCATCCCTAGCTCATAGTGTAGATATAGGCCTTCTCTTACATGAATAAAGAAAAGGCCTATCATTCTTGACAAGATCATGGTACTCCTGCAAGAAGGTTCCAATATTTGAAAATCAAAGATGAAAGTTTCTGTGGGAACGGTGGCCTCGGTTATCATGCAACCATTCCCAAAGTGGCTTTTGAGAATTTGTGTGTTTAAA
This sequence comes from Dermochelys coriacea, assembly GCF_009764565.3. Taxonomy (NCBI): domain Eukaryota; kingdom Metazoa; phylum Chordata; order Testudines; family Dermochelyidae; genus Dermochelys; species Dermochelys coriacea. Next base: position 266,973,449 of record NC_050068.2, read on the forward strand.
ACAAGTAAAAAAAGTTGCATATAAGAATTTGGAAGAGATTCTAGTAATGGCTGTGATATTTTTACCTGACAGTCTTTTCCATCATCTTGATTAATTCAAGCTCTTGCACCAGTAGTGTTACTATGTCCCTCATTTGGGGTCTTTGTTTCTTTTTGTGTTCAATATTTGAGACTTGGTTGGTAGAGAAGTCTGCCCACATCTGCAAAAAAGTCTGCCCATTTTGTGCTAGAAAGAAAACTGATTAAATCACTTGCAAAAGCAATCAAATACAAAATGATCAAACTACACATCTGTTTAAGTATTCTGTTGTAGTTATTAGTCCTAGATGGATTGATTAGAAATGACAGTTCAATTTCTAATTATTTCCCATATGCTAGATGGAGTCATTTTTCTGTGGTTTGTGTAGATGTGAGTTGCATAGAACTTCAGAGTTAAAACAAAAATTGGAACTACTTATTGCAGTTTAGTTGTCTTCACTTGCTGCTGAACAAATGCCTTTGTAGGCATTCTCCATTCAAACACGAAAATATCAGGATTTGCCAAGTAAGGCCAGTTTATTGGATATTTATTCAGTGGATATAGCAAAATGATATCATTAAATATTGAAGTAGTTAACAGTGTTGGCATTTAGGGAATTATAATTAGGCTTTGAAGATGAAAGGAATTCTGCCAAGGCTGGGAGACCTAAAATTAAACCAACCAGCTGTGTTTTAGTTTTAGCACTTGCTAATATGACGCAGGTGCATGTTAGTCCATCCTTTAACTCTTCTCTGCAGCCTGTGCTGTTCTATATTAGAATCCTTCTCTTTGACTAATTCAGGCAACAGGATTCTTGCTATTATGAAAAAAGGAGACAGTAAGCAGGCAGATCAGAGAAATAACAAGAAAAGAATGTGTTTTCCCACAAATGCAAAGAAAATAAATTTTCTTTCGATTGGTGTAGGATTATACAATGGTGAGGCCTATTCTACATTCTTACTCTTTACTCTCATTGTAAACAATAGGACTGCTTCCAGAGTAAGAGACTATGCAACATGAGCAATAGAGGGCAGAATGTGTTCTTGAAATTGCAGATTTCTTTAAGTTGCAGATTTCTATTTATTATTGTAATTATTGTTATGGTGATATTATGGGGATAACTATGCTTACCTTGTTTTATAAGTGCTTTGAGATGTACTCTGCTTCAGGAGCTAGATATCATTATTGTTATTATTATTATTATTATTAATAATTTGTATTTTCTGTAGAGCCTAGGAGCCCCAGTGGGACCAGGACACCATTGTGCTAGGCACTGTACAAACACATGACAAAAAGACAAAGATTTTACAGCCTAAGAACTTGTCTACATGAACAATATGTTTGCCCCAAAGATTTTACAGCCTAAGAATTTGTCTATATGATCAATATGTTTGCAGCACACTAGGGTGTGAATCTACTCTGCATTAGCCTGCCGTGAACTTATTGTCCATGTGCACACTGCTGATGAGCATTAATGTTTGTTAATGTGCTTTGATCTAGTCCTGTTTCAAAGAGGACTAGTTTGACAGTTCTTTTCTTGTAACATAATGTATGTGTGTGTGTGTGTGTGTGTATACACACACAAACATATACAGCGAGCGAGCGAGAGTTGAGTTCTTAGTGTTGTTAGGATAGTTAGTAAGTTTAAGTTCTGTTAAAAAGGGTTTTCTTACTTGTCATTTCTCTGTTTGTGGGTTTCAAGCTTCTTCCTCCAGGCCTGTGCCAGTGAGCAGACCTGCTCAAAGCTCCTGAAGTGCTTGGGAGAGGCAAACAAAAATGGCTATGCCAGATTTGCAAGGTGTCCAAGCCTAGGACAAAGAATAGGGAGGCTAGGCTGAAATTCCTGCTAATGGAGATAGTGCTCAGGCCATCATTGTAGCCGTCCCAGTGGACCTCCACCTGTCCAGTGGTCTTTTTGGAATCCGTGGGGCTTTCCCCACCCTCCAGATCATATTTCAGGCACTCCTATTCAGTGGCATCAGAAAGGCATGTGGCACCGACCCACTGGGCAGCACCCATTCCTGACACCAGTAGTGAGCCGGATACCGGACTCCAAGAGCCGATTCAACAGGACCATTAAGATCAAGAAAGGGAGGAAGAGCATCTGCAGCCAGTGCTGGCCTCTTCCTCCTCATTTGACAAGGCAGTCTCAGGAGGGGCATGTTGACTCCACCAGAAGAATATAAGGGGCACCAAGAATTGTTAAAGAGGTTTGTGTTAAGTCTGTGCATATAGATGGGGAAGTAAAAGAATCCTCTCACTGCTTGGTCAATATTTTAGCCATCTATATAGGTCCTTCCAGAGTGGCCCCTACCTTTCAGTGGGCCATTATGGACCAAGTTAAGAGGCTGTGACAAACTCCTGCATCCCTTCCCCCAACTTCAAAAAAGGGCTGAGTGCAAGTATTATGTACCCACCCAACATTATGAATTCCTCTCCATTTCATCATCTGCTGCCATTGAGAATGAAAGGCAATGACATCAAGGCACAATGCTAAAATCAAGACTCAAAGAAGTTAGACCTGTTTGGTAGGAAAGTTTTATTCTACCCAGGGTTGCAGCTTAGGATTCCAAACCAGCATGCACTTTGGGGCAGGTATGATTTTAATATATGAGACTCCGTGCTAAAATTTAAAGGCATGCTCCCAGAAGAGGCTAGGCGGGAGTTCTCCTTGTGAGTGGACGAGGGAAAATTGATGGTAAGGGCCTCGCTACAAGCTGCTCTGGATGCTGCTGACTCAACTGCCAGGTCCATGGCTTCGGCAATGGCCATGCATAGGAGCTCCTGGTTGCAGTCCTCTGGGCTCCGCAGGAGGCCAACAGACTGTTCAAGACCTGCCCTTTGAGTGATCCTTGCTTTTTTTGGAGCAGACTAATGCTAAGCTCCGTGGTTAAAACCCTTGAGGGCAAGCCTAAAGCCCCTTGATTGTACACCCCAGGCCCTTCCAGGAAGAACTTCTGGCCTCAGCAACCCCTCTGGTATTCTGCTCAAGGTGTCTGTGAAAACTTGAAGAGAAGAGTAGAGGTTATTGCTATAGACCACCTCCTCCTTCTACCTGTACATCGATGCCTGTCACACCTAGACATGCAGCAGTTTCTAAGCAGGTGTTCTAGGTGTTCAGCTGCTCAAGGATGCTGTATTAGTTTCCAGGATGCCAGGCCCCATATTTCCTTTGTTTGCAAACCACCTTTCCTGTTTCTTCAGTGGTTGGTCCCGTGTTACCACAGACTGTTGGGTGTTGAGCACAGCAGAAGTAGATACACCCTCCATTTTATTTCTGATACTCCTTACCACCCTCCCTCCACATCCCTGTTCATGAACCTGTCTCATGAAGAACCTCAAGTCCAGGAGGTTCAATCTCTCCTTTGGGTGAGAGCCTAGAAGAGGTTCTGCAGAATTTTAGACAGAAGGGTTTCTACTCCCATTATTTTCTAATCCAGAAAGCTAAGGGAGGTCTGAGACCTGTTTTAGACCTGTGTCTGCTCAACAAATATCTCAAAAAGATAAGTTTTACATGGTCACCCTGGCATCCATTAATCTTTCTCTGGATCCTGGAGTCTGGTATGTTGCCCTCGATTTAAGAGACACCTACTTTCATGTGTCGATATACCAAGGGCATAGAAAGTTCCTCAGATTCGTAGTGACACACTCACATTACCAGTTCATGGTGCTTCCGTTTGGCCTATCTGCAGCAACTCGGGTGTTCACAAAATGTATAGCCATGGTAGCAGTGTTCTTCAGGAGATTAGGAGTGCAGATCTACCCTTAAATGGATGACTGTCTAAGCAAGGGCTGGTCCAAAGCTCAGGTTATATCCAGTGTTCAACTCATTCAATCATCCTTCAAGGCTTTAGGCTTATTGATCAATGCAGACAAGTCTAGCCTTATCCTGGTGCAAAGGATAGGATTCATAGACATGTGTGGGACTCTATCCAGGCTAGAGCACTCCTCCCAGAGTTGAGATTGCAATCTATTTGATCTCTCATATCAGACTTCTAGATTCATCCACTCACAACTGCCTGAAACTGTATGAGGCTCTGTGATGGTCCTTGCTCGGGGTTGTTAGGATAGCATCTCCTATTGGCCCATTACTTGTGGGTGGGGGTGGTTGGGGAAGGGAGGGTGTTTGGTAGGGGACCTGGGCCCCCCTACTTCATTTGGCTCCAACCTAGGGCCATTTGAGGGCTATCAGTGATCTGACAGCTGGGGATATTTAAGATCTCCCTCACTGGGACACTTCCTATCACCTTCCCACTCCCCAATGCTCCTCCCACAATTGTTCAAGAGTTGCTGTCTGGGTTAAAGTTGTATGAATGGTATTCACTCATCACAAGGCACCTTCTGGTGGCTGTGCGTAGTATGGGTAGCTCTTCTTTCTTGGATAGCACTGCTTTCTCCCACAGTATGGCCCACCCTTCTGGGCCAGATCAGTCCTACGGCTTTCCCTCATGGGAGTAGTCCAAGAAAAATAAAGGGCATTAATAAAGTCTGGAGTTCATATGAGACGGACTGGGGAATTTTTCCCTCTCAGGCTTTTTCTGTAGTAGGTCCTCCCTTCCCTCAGGGACCTTTGGGCAGTTGTCTTAGGAAGAAATTCTGCCTTTCCTCAGCTGTTCTCTGCTGGAGTTGCAGGTCTGCTCTCTTCCTTGGTCTGCCACCAAATAAGCTTATCCCCTGCCTTTTAACTCCTCCTCCAGTTGGTGCATTTCCTACAGGTGTGCTGGGGACAGGGCTGGCTGAGCCCAGAGCAGTTGCTTAACCCCTTGTTGCCCAGTGTGGGGGTTTGTACACCTCAGCATAGACTACTAAGACATATGGCCTTGTGCACATATGTAGTACAATACACAAGACTGCACCTCAGATTCCTTCAGACACAGTTGGCCTCAGTGTATTCACCACTGTGCTCATGGTACCTTTGTGTGTTCTAATTTTGCTGAATTGGTGGTTGGATCTTCTCAAAGTTTGTGTGGGCATTCCCTTCCTCCACTCTCAACCATCAATGACTCTGGTCTCAAATGTGCTGTCTCTAGAGTGGGGAGCTCACCTGAAGCCCCTCCGAACTCAGAGTCTTTGATCCTTGACAGAGCTCCCTCTTCATATCAACATCAGAGAGCTCAGGGTGACTAATCTTGCCTGTCAGGCTTTCCTACCTCATATCAGGGGGAGAAACCTGTTTGTCCTTACAGATATCAAAGCAATGTTTTACCTCAATGGGCAGGGAGGAGCTCAATCATTCCTCCTGTGTCAGGAAGCAATTCACATTTGGGAATTTTGCATAGCCCATTCAGTCAATCTTGAGGCTTCTTACCTTCCAGTGGTGCAGAACAAGCTAGCAGACTGCCTGAGAAGGTCATTTTCCAGTCACAATAAGTGGTCTCTTGGTCCAGATGTAGGCAGATGCATTTTCCCCAGATAGACCTATTTGTGAACAAATACAACAGAAAATGCCACAATTCTGCTCCCTGCATGACCACAGTGCAGTCTCCATCACAGATGCCTTCTTGCTACTCTGGACTGTAAAGCTTTACTATGCTTTTCCCCCAATCCCACTTCTACACAGAGTGCTACTAAAGGTCAAGCGGGAACACGCCTGGGTTATATTAAGAACCCGCCAACACTGGTTCTACACTCTACTGGACTTCTCGGTGGCAACTCCCATCTCACTCCTGTTGCACCCAGATTTGATCTCTCAGGAGCATGGTTGGCTGTTCCACCCAAACTGTTCATTTAACAGCCTAGAGGCTTCATGGTTAAATCCCAAAGAACAGGCTTCATTGGAGAAAGTTTGCCAGGTCTCACTAAGCAGCAGAAAGCCCTCCACCAGAGCTACCTGCTTGTCAAAATGGAAGCTATTGTGAATCTGAGCTTGTCAAACCAGAATCTCATTATCTATCCAACAAATACTTGACTATCTGCTGCACCTGAAACAGCAAGACTTAGCAATTTCCTCTATCAAGGTTCATGTGGTAGCAATATCAGCTTTCCACCCTCGCGTGGATAACTGTTCTGTAGACAAATAGAGTCCTGGAAAGATTGTACCCTCAATTAGGGAAGCCCATTCCCTCTTGGGAATTGAACTGGTTTTATCTAAACTTATGAGACTACTATTTGAGCCGTTAGTAACGTGCTCCTTACTACACATTTCATAGAAGGGGGTTTCGTAATTGCTATCACTTAGACGAGAAGGGTCTCCGAGCGACATGCTTTCACATCCAAACTACTGTACACAGGCTTCTTTAAAGATAAGGTGTACTTATTCTCTCATCTGAGTTTTCTCTCCAAGATAATTTCAGATTTTCATAACTATCAATCAATATACTTATCTGTGTTTTATCCAAAACCACAGACAAAAAGAGATGAGCAATGGCTACAAACATTGGATGTTAGATGAGCACTGGCATTCTACATAGACATTATCAAACCATTTTGGCAGCCCACCCAACCATTCGTGGCTGTAGCAGACAGAATGAAAGGTTTTCAGATCTCCTCATAGAGTACAGAGTTACCCTCTTGGGTAACTTTTTGTATCCGTGCTTGTTATGAACTGGCAGGCGGTTCACTACCAGAAAGCTGGGTGCTCACTTCTCAAGGTCGCAAGCATCTTCAATGGCATTCCTAGCACAGATCCCTCCCTTGTACATCTGTGAAGCAGCAACCTGGTCATCAGTGCACACTTTCTCCTCCCTTTAGGTCATCACCCATTACTAAAGAGATGCTGCCAAATTTGGTCAAGCTTTACTACAGTTTGTGTGTACATGAACTCCAATCCCTTCACATATTTAGCTGATTGGGAGTCACCAAGAGTGGAATGCACATCCACAATCACTTAAAGAAGAAAAAACGGTCACTAACCTTTTGTAACTATTGTTCTTCGAAAATGTGTTATGCATGTCCATTCCATGATCTGCCCTGCTACCCCTCTACATCAGAGTTTCCAGAAAGAAGGAGCTGAGGGTGCTTGGGGTCGGCTGGACCCTTTATCCCAGTGACAGTGGCATGTGGCAGCAGAGGACACTTGAACTGCCCCTTATGGGTACCACTGAGGGAAAAAATTCCAGCATGCACACTAAGAGTGGAATGGACATGTGCAATACAGCTCAAAGAACAACAGTCACTAAAGGTTAGTAACCATTTTTTTCCATGTGGCCTCAGAGGGAAGGTGTTTTATTCCCAATATTTCCTAATTCCAAAAGCAAAGTGGGGGGTCTAATACCAATTTTAGATCTGTGTCAACTCAACAAAATCTTAAAAAGGATAAAGTTTGCATGGTCACTCTAGCTTCTATTATCCCTTCCCAGGATCCTGGGGACTGGTATGCTGCCCTTGACTTAAAAGATGCATGGGGTATTAACATCCAGTTCTTCAGTTCAACATATTTTGGATTACTTGTTATACCTTAAACACCAACATTTGGTGATTAGTTCCATCAAGGTACATCTGGCTGCAATTTCAGCATTCCATCCTAAGGTGGACAATTGCTTTATTTACTCCAATGTCCATAAGATTTTTAAAGGGCTTAATCAAATTATGCCCTCAAGTACAAGACCACATTCCCTTTTGGAATCTAAACTTCGTATTGTCAAGGCTTATGAGTCCCCCATTTAAACTGTTGGATACCTGCTCTCTGATGCTTCTACCAATGAAGGTGGCTTTTCTGGTAGCTCAGCTGGAAGTGTGGGGGGAGCTGCAGCCATTAATGTCAGGACCTCTGTATGCGATCTTCTTTAAGGATGAGGTTTGCCTACCTTCTCATCCAAAATTTCTCCCAAGGTGGTTTCCTCTTTCGACATCAACTAGTCAATTTATTTGCCATTTTTCTGCCTAAATCCACATACGAGAAGGGAGGAAGAGCATTTGCATACCTTGGATATCAGAAGAACCTTGGCATTTTACCTGCATAGAACCAGACATTTTCGTAAATCTTGTCAGTGGTTGACAGAGAAAAAGGTCAGTCAGTCTCCACTCAGAATTTCTTCCTGAATCATATCTTGTGCTATGATTTGGCTAATGTTGCTCTGCCTGTCAGAGTCACAGCTCTTTGATAAGGTCGCATTCAACTTTGGAGACCTTTCTGGCACAAATTCCAATTGCAGATATTTGTAAAGCAGCAATCTGACCCTCAGTCCACACATTTGCCTCCCACTATGCTGTGACTCAGGACTTCAGAGACGAATCTAGAGTGGGATGAGTTGTTCTCCAATCTTTATTGAAATAGACTCTGATCCCACCTCCTGTTCTATGGCTTGTTAGTTATCAAGAGGGGAATGCACATGTGCAGTCACTCAAAGAATTAAAAACCGTTACTAACCTGTTCCTTAACTGTTGTTCTTTGAAATATGTGGCTCATGTCCATTCCACAACCTGTACCGCTCTACATCGTAGTTATGGCAAAAAGGAACTGAAAGGGACTAGAAGTAGCTCTGCCTTTTATACCTGCATGCAGTGGTGCACACCAGCAGGGGGAACTTAACAGGTACCGTTGAGAGAAAAAGTTTCCAATGGCCAAGCTCTGGGCACACAGACACCAAGGATGGAATGGACATGTGCAACACATCTCAAAGAACAACAGTTATAGAACAACTGTTTTTTATTGGATATCCTCCAGTCAGTAACACCTACCAGAGTTACCTGTCTGATCCGTGAGGCACTTCTGGTTCCTGCTAACATGGTTTGGCAGATCCCAGCAACAGTACCACCAACTTGGAAGAGATCTGGCAAAAAATATAATGTCCCCAACAAGGACTATGAATTTCTGTTCTCCCATCTCACACCTAATTCTCAGGTGGTTGAGGCAGTGAATGAGCCACCCAGAAGGCCCTTTCTTTGTTTCCACAGTTAGGACTCCAGCTCAATGTAGAGAAATCCATATTAACCCCAGTACAGAAAATACATTTCATAAAGGCATCCTTGGTCATCTCAAGAGGCCAGCCTTCACATCAACCTATTGGAATGAAAGGCAGTCAGGAGTCCCTGTCTTCATTTTCAGCTTCCCATTAGAGGAAAGTTTATCAAAGTCATGACAGGTTTCAGAGTAGCAGCCGTGTTAGTCTGTATTCGCAAAAAGAAAAGGAGTACTTGTGGCACCTTAGAGACTAACAAATTTATTTGAGCATAAGCTTTCGTGAGCTACACATCCGATGAAGTGAGCTGTAGCTCGCGAAAGCTTATGCTCAAATAAATTTGTTAGTCTCTAAGGTGCCAAAAGTCATGACAGACAATGTAGCCTGCATGTTTTATATTAACAGGCAGAGCAAGATCGACCTCTCTGTGTGTCGAAGCAGTAAAGATATGGAATTGGTGTATAGTCCATCTCCGACTGGTTTTAACACTTCAATCTCTCTGGTCACTCAATTACAGACCTAAGAGTGGCTATTCTTCAACAAAAAACTTCAAAAACAGACTCCAACGAGGGACTGCTGAATTGGAATTAATTTGCAAACTGGATACAATTAACTTAGGCTTGAATAAAAACTGGGAGTGGATGGGTCATTACACAAAGTAAAACTATTTCCCCATGTTATTTCCCCCACCCCCCACACACACTGTTCCTCAGACGTTCTTGTCAACTGCTGGAAATGGTCCACCTTGATTATCACCACTAAAGGTTTTCTTCCTCCCCCCACCCCTCCTGCTGGTAATAGCTCATCTTAAATGATCACTCTCCTTACAGTATGTATGATAAAACCCATTGTTTCATGTTCTCTGTGAATGTGTATATAAATCTCCCCACTGTATTTTCCACTGAATGCATCCGATGAAGTGAGCTGTAGCTCACGAAAGCTTATGCTCAAATAAATTTGTTAGTCTCTAAGGTGCCACAAGTACTCCTTTTCTTTTTGCGAATACAGACTAACACAGCTGCTACTCTGAAACTTTACTTGGCATATATTGTTTCCTTGCTAATCCCAGTCTTTGCCTCAGAGGGTTATTTTTAATTTAGAGTTTTATTATTTATATTATTATTATTGTTGTTATTACTAAACTTCATAACCAGGCTAAATTAATATGTTGCTGACCATGGATATTAAACAGCTTGGGAAGATTTCACTGTCAAGGAAATAAGCCAGTTATTGATTTATAGAATAACTGCCCACACTACAAGTGAGATACCAGTGAGTTAACTTCTTGTGGTTCTCTCCCATATGTTACTATATGTGCAGTTATCTCCTGTTGTTATTAGAGTGTCTGCATAAGTAGATAACATGAAACTAAACGGGTGAGGAGTCAAAATATCTTTGTCTAAACTAAGTCTACCACTATCTTTGTCTAAACTGAATCACTTATAAAAATGAAGTCATGTAGCACAAGTTAACTTATTATGTATTGTTCTTATTTAATGTTTGTATTACAATATCACAGAGAGGCCCCATTCAGGATCAGTGTCTCATTGTGCTAGGCAGTGTACAAACATGTATTAAGACAATCACATATATACAATATGTACATTTACGTATTTGTTATAATAAATTAAATCAGGCTTCATCTGATCATCATTCTAGCTATAATAAACTGTCTGATCTCTTATAAGATTGCAACAGAGTTGAGTCCTGAGGAGAGATTTGAAGGAGGAAAGGGTATGGATCAAATCAAGGAGTTAACATTTAGAATACTGCATTTTCTAGACTGCCAGCTAAAATAAAGTTTAGGAGGATGTTGAGCGTGCATGTGCATGTAACATGGCATATTTGATCTCCAAAGTATTAATAAGCAATATAATTTTTTTACATTCATTAGCTAATTTTAATAAAAATAAATACCAATTTAACAAGATTGAAAAATGTCTTTCAACAATAATAACAGAATAGAGCATTTGATGTGTGCATTTTAAACAGAGAGAGAGAGAGAAAGAAATCACTGCAGAAGCTAAAATTGATTAATTCTAAAATGAGGTTTTAATATTTTCAGCAAATTAAATGAGATGACTGACTGGCCATTATGATGCTTTATAATATTTAAAATAAATAACACTGCACAGCAGTCAATTGTGCAAGGAAAACTGAAAAATAAAAATACCTTTTCATGAGAAAAAACGTTGACGTATTTTTGGTTGGAAAAAAGATGAATTTAAGAGTTGTGGTGTGTGTTTTTAATTACAGAGTACATAAAAACAGGAAATGCAACCATTTTGGAGGAACCCGCACAGGAATGCCTAGTGCCACAACATCAGTCTTGCATTTTATCCCCAGAAGTTTCTCCATCTGAAACGACTAAAAGTAAATATTTCTGTTTTATGACTGCAGAACCTAAGCCAAAGATTATCTCTCTAATAATATATTTTATACTACTAATAAGAGTTTATTTTATACTAATATACATTAGAGAGAAAGGAAATAAAGGAAGATATTGACATTAAGAAGCTTTATTTCTCAGGGAAGTGAATGAGCTTGCCTCCACACTCCAATAAATAGAATAGCCGATTTTCTAATATTTGCAATATATACAGTAATGAGTGTTTTGTAGGAAGTAGAGAGCTACTAATGGACCATAATACATTATAATGAGTTTGTCTTATCTCTTTTTAAATTTGTTTAATGTTAAGGTACAACTTTCACACTGAAGCAAAATAGAAACATGCTCTATGTGCCACAGGGCTCTGCTGGCACTTCCCCTTTAAGTGCCCAACACAGTTTACTCTTGCTCTCCCATGCAGCTAGCTTCCCCTTTATTCCCCTCCTCCTCCTGTAAAGATCACTTTTATATGTTGCACTCCTATTCTCCAGGCAGAGAACTCTTACACCATGACTTTCTTGTACCATAACCATTACTGTGGTCTCTGAGTGCTTTCCCCTCAGGTTACGCACTCACACACACTGCACAGGACCAGAGTTTCATACTTCCCTTCTCCCTCGTTCCCTTCCACAGTTAAGAGCTCTCCTGTGTATGATACACTCTATTTAGAAATACCGCTGCTGTAGATACTCTCCACAACTCTGATAGAAGCAACCCTAAGTCTGGTTCTTGTCACCCCAAAAAGAAACATTTCCCTATGTGAAATTCCAAAGTACTCTCTGGCAATAAAGCTTTATCTTTTTACTTTTACTGCTTTCTTCCCCTGCAAGAATGATCTAGACCCATCAGAAAAATCAACTTACTCCTGAGGGCCAGATTCTGATATTCTTAGTATTTTGAGTAGTACCTTACTCCACAAGTAGCCCCTTTGACTTCAATGGGATCATTCCTAGAGTAAGGTTCTATTTAACTAAAAAGAGTATTAGAATGTGGCCTGAAATTAATTAATAGAAATTTAAGCATAAAGTTTCCTTTCTTGTTAATAGTAAGATCTTGGTCTTACATTTCTTGTTTCCACATTCAGGATATGAATAATGTAAGAAAATATTATTAATTTTGTTTTTTGAGTTTTCTTTAACTGGACTTTTAAAAAAAGGCACAGAGACATGATTTTAAAATATTTTGAATAGTGATCTCTCTAATTTTCATCTTCTTTTCTTTATTAAAACATGCATTTTTGTTAACTTCTGTTTTCTAATCAGAAAGCAAAATATGAAGGATTAAAAATCCTGATTCTGAGCCATGTTCTACCCATAATTTTTGTGCAAAAATCCCATTGCAGTTAATGGGAGTTTTGAATATAGAAAGTCCATAGATTTTCAAAGCCAAATGGGAGAATTTAACATACAGCTCCTGCTGGTGGCTTTGAAAATCTCAGTCATAACTTTGGCCTTCATTGTATTTTTAAAAATTATCCTGAGCTAGATCCTGACGTTTATGCCCTACTCTGCATAGTGGGCAGTGCAGAACTGCACCAGGAAGCACATCAACGAGATTGTGTCTCAGATAGGCACAATCTGTTGGAGGCTTCTTTACGCACACAGACATTGTACAAGCTGCTCCATTCATTAGGAGGGATTAGATTGCTCTTCCTCAGTGCACTGGCATCACTCTGTGGACTGGTGAGAAAGTGGAGAGGTCCCGCTTTTTCAGCATCTTACTCCCCAAGGGGGAGCAGAATGGAGCAGTCCTTGTACTAGCTAGAGCAGAGGATGTGTTTGCCTATTGTGGGTTCTAAGCAGGAATATGTTTTGGATCACCACACAACACATACTAAAAAAGCAAATGGGGGGTCACCTTGAACTGCTTGGGGCCCTAAGCAATTGCTTAGTCTGCTTATGCATAGACCCTTACCATGGTCACTTACAATTTGGTCCTTCCTGTTGAAGGAAATGGTTTTGTACATACAGTGCAAAAGACATTTGTTTAGGGCCAGATTCTGTTACTGTTACTCACGCTGAATAGCACCTTACTCTGGAAGAGGTCCTACTGATTTCAATGGACTACTTTCAGAATAAAGTGCTACTCAATGTGAGTAAGAGTATTAGAATCTGGCTGGCCCTAATTAATTCATGGTCCCCATGGCCTCATCAACTGAGGACCTTGCATCACTAAAGGCAGCCATTAAAAAAGGAATAACATCTTCAAAGTAAAGAATTTAATAACCCTTAATCCTGCACTACCCTGAAACTCACCAAATTTGGATTTTTGTTAGACTGCTATAGGGAGCAGGTTCTAGTATTATTTGTTTTTCAAAACATCTTGTCACAAATCCCAGAGAGTTTGATCCCTGGGACAGACAGATGGAATCTTACAGAACCTAGCCAACTCCTTAATTGCACAAAGATATAAACAGGTAGCCAATGCAAAGCATTTTGTGTGGTTATAGTGGGTTCCCCATTCTAGAGATGAATGCTGGTGTTCTTCACTAGCTGCAGTTTTTCAAGCTTAGAGGCAGAGAGAAGGTGGAGTCATTGCCAATGCCCTATCCCCAATGGCACACAGTGTACAAGGGAAAGCAGAGGATGTAGAATGCCTCTCAGTGCTCCTCTTGGAGCATTACACTATCCTTTATTCAGGGTTGTGTGTCAGAGTCAAGATGTAGACTATAAGGCATGCAGTGGAAGGAATAGTCTTAGTACCATTATATCTACCCCAAGATTCAAAAGTTTTGCATTACTTTTTAGCAACAAAAATCCCCCTTAAATTCTAATTATTCTGACTAATTATATCTATTTTTTTAAAAGGTGAAGTTGTGACTGGAGAGTTATCAAAGCTCTTAGATGAAATCAAACTGTGCCAAGAAAAAGAATATTCTTTTGAAGATCTGTGTCATACAATATCCGACCACTATCTGGACAATTTTAGTAAAATGTCAGAAGAAGAATTTATGAGCAATGGAATACAAACTAAACTTATAGTAAGTAAGATGGGATATCAAATTAACTTTTTCAATTATATTTTACATTACTTATTGTACATTCAAGAATTAAAGAAAGGAAGTAATATAAAGAAGACTGATATAAGAAATCTAAGTATCTGTAAAAGTATACAGTTTGTGTGTCTTACAAATATAGGACCAAATTATGAACCCCTTACTGGTGAGCAGTTACTCACATAATGACTTCAATGGCACCGTTTTGGTGAGAAACTGCTTGCCAATGTGAGTAGAGGATTTATAGTCTAGCTCATAAGGCTGCATCCTGCAAATAGTTACAACAGAGCATAGAGCTTTCTATTGTGAGGAATACCGCTGAAGTCAGTGGGACTACTTAAGTTTTAAACTCTTATACCTAGTACTAAGTGCTCACAGGACCATGCACAAAGTACGGTAAGCTGAGCATCTTCAACTCCGTCCTCATACAGGATTAAAAATATATGGGTATGCAAAGGGATTAATAGCATTAAAGGAATAGGGTCTGGTACTGTAACTCTTTATGGACATTAGTAGTTATTGACGTCAATTATTTTAGATAGGAATTTGACTTAAATAGGACTATTTCTGTGAATAAAGGTTTCCAGGATTAGTTTCTTATTGTACAGTAACAAGATTGCTTCCTTTAAACCTGATTCTGCCACAATTATTTATGTTGAATTGTACCCTACTCGCTGAGTAAAATCAGTGGGACTACTCATGGAATAAGGTGGCTGAATTGGGCCATTTGTGTTCTTAAAGGAAACAAAGTCAGCTGCACCTTCAGATAATACAGTTCTAAAAGAACAGAACACTATATAGATACAGGGAAAACATAGCCAATTGAATCATCTTATGTGCTATTGTCTGTGTTATAGTATAGGGTCTCAAGGACAGATTTATAAAGGTATTTAGGTGCCTCAAGATGCAGATAGACACACCTAGAGGGATTTACAAAAGTGCCTAAGCAGGTCAGGCATCTAACTCCCTTACTGAAGTCAATGTGAGTTATGTGCCTACTACCCTGTTTAGGCACTTAATAGATCTCATTAGGCATCTTAAAACCTTTGCAAATCTGGCCTTCAGTTACCATATTTGGTATATAATATAATCAATATAATCCTCTAATCTAAAATGGAAAATCTTGCAGAACTATACACAGTTAAAGGGAAAGGGAGCAGGAAATACTTGTATACTTTAAAGTCTGTTCTTTACATGCAACAGACAAAAGCAGTGGTAAATGAGATAAATATATTTACTGAAATTTCATCTAATCAAGATAATTTGTGTATTAAATTAGTAATAAAATTTGATCTTTAAAAAAATTGTAGTTCATCACTAACAATTGTGGGAGAAATCCTACAGCCTTTTTCCAATCTTCACTCAAGCAAAATTATTGTTGAAGTCAATGGGAACGTTATTTGAGTAAGGACTAAGGATTGTGTGGTTTGCAGGCCCGCTATGAAAATGTATGTTTTAAAATGATAGTATAATATAAGAATTTTAACAGCTATGGTAAATACAAAGGTAAATACAAACAAAATATACTGAAACAGATTTTCTTTCACTTTACTAGGCAGTGGTATCCCTTTGATGGGCTAATTTGATAAACAATATCATACCTTGGAGGCAGGAGGCTTTGGAGGAGGTAGGGGCTGTTCTATCATACTGCCCTGCTTCAGTTTCATGTGGGAAGAAGTCTCTTTATTCTAATGGGCTGCTGTCCTCTCTGCAGCTGACAGCTCCATTTCAGATTCATAAAAACATAAGAATGGCCATACTGAGTCTGACCAATGGTCCATCTAGCCCAGTTTCCTGACTTTCAACAGTTGCAAGTGCCAGATGCTTCAGAGGGAATGAATAGAACAGGGCAGTTTTCAGCTGATCCATCCCCTGTTATTCATTCCCAGCTTCTGGCAGTCAGAGATTTCGGGACACTCAGAGCATGAGGTTATGTTCCTGACTATCTTGGCTAATAGCCATTGGTAGACCTTGCCTCCATAGACCTACCCAATCCTTTTTTGAGCCTAGTTATACTTTTGGCTTTCACAACATCCCCTGCAATGACTTCCACAGGTTGACTGTGCATTGTGTGAAGACGTACTTCCTTATGTTTGTTTTAAATCTGCTGCCTATTAATTTCATTGGGTGACCCTGGTTCTTGTGTTATATGAAGGAGTAAATAAATTTTCCTATTCACTTTCTCCACACCTTTCATGATTGTATAGACCATTATAATATTACCCCTTAGTTCTCTCTTTTCTAAAATGAACAGTCCTAATCTTTGTAATTTTTCCTGATCTGAAAGTGTTCTATACCCATAATTAATTTTGTTGCCCTTCTCTGTATTTTTCCAATTCTAATATATATTCTTTAAAATGGGTTGACCAGAACTGCACACAGTATTCAAGGTGTGGGCATACAATGGATTTATATAGTGGCACTATGATATTTTCTGTCCTATTATCTATCCCTTTCCTACTGGTTCCTAACACTCTGTTAGCTTTTTTACTGCTGCTGTACATTGAGCAGATGCTTCCAGGAAAATATCCACAATGACTCGAATATTTCTTTCTTGACTGGTAACAGCTAATTTAGACCCCATCATTTTGTATGCATAGTTGGGATTATGTTTTCCGATGTGAGTTACTTTGCATTTACCAACACTGAATTTTATCTGCCATTTTGTTGCTTAGTCACTCCGTTTTGTGAGACACCTTTGTAACTCTTTGCAGTCAGCTTTGAACATAACTATCTTGAGTAATTTAGTAAAACTGCAAATGTTGCCATCTCACTGTTAGCCCTCTTTTTCAGATCATTTATGAATATGTTTGAATGGCACAGGTCCCAGTATAGGTTCTTGGAGACCCTTCTATTTACCACTCTCCAATGTGGAAATTGACCACTTATTTCTACCCTTGGTTTCCTGTTTTTTAACCAGTTACTGATCCATGAGAAGACCTTCCCTCTTATCCAATGACTGCTTACTTTGCTTAAGAGCCTTTGGCATAGGACATTGTCAAAGACTTTCTGAAAGTCCAAGTACATTATATCAACTGGATCGCCCTTGTGCACATGCTTGCTGAGGTCCTCAACAAATTTTAATAATTGGTGAGGAATGATTTCCCTTTACAAAAGACATATTGATTCTACCCCAACAAATCATATTCATCTATGTTTCTGATAATTCTGTTCTTTACTATAATTTCAATTTGCCTGGTACTGAAATTAGGCTTACTCACCTGTAATTGCCAGGTAATTGTACTTCATAAGGTGTCTTCAGTCCACTCAGTCTCTCCCTGGCTGCCAATCAGTCTGGGAGCACTTTGTCCCCAGTGTTCATAGATTCATGGATTTGAAGGTTAGAAGGGACCATTGTGATCATCTAGTCTGACCTCCAGTGTAACACAGGCTGGAGAACTTCCCCCAAATAATTTCTAGAGCAGATCTTCTAGAAACTCATCCAATCTTTATTTAAAAATTGTCAGTAATGGAGACTCTAACCATTAAAAACGTATGCCTTATTTCTTGTCTGAATTTGTCTAGCTTCAGCTTCCAGGCATTGGATCATGTTATACCTTTCTCTGCTAGATTGAAGTGCCCATTATTTAATATTTGTTCCCCATGTAGGTACTTACAGACTGTAATCAAGTCACTCCTTGCCCTTTGTTATGCTAAATAGATTGAGCTTTTTGAGTCTGTGAGTATAAGGCATGTTTTTTAAGCCTTTAATCATCCTTGTGGCTCTTCTTTGAACCTTCTCCAATTTATCAACATCCTTCCTGAATTGTGGGCACCAGTATTCCAGCAGCAGTCACACCATGATGATCGGATTAGCCCTTGTGGCCACAGCACCACAGTGGAAGCTCATGTTCAGCTGATTGTCCACCATGACTCTTTTTCAGAGTCACCTCTTCCTAGGATAGAATCCCCCATCCTGTAAGTATGGCCTACATTCTTTGTTCCTAGATGCACACATTTAACCATATCAAAATGCATATTGTTTGCTTGCTCCCAGTTTACCAAGTGATCCAGATTGCTTTGAATCAGTGACCTGCCCTCTATTATTTACCACCCACCCAATTTTTGTGTCAGTTACAAACTTTATCAGTTGATTTTATGTTTTTTTCCAGGTCATTGATAAAAACATTAAATAGCATAGGACCAAGAACTGATCCCTGTGGGATGCCACTGGAAACAACCACCCTCAATGACGATTCCCGGTTTACAACTACATTTTGAGATCTATCAGTTAGTCGGTTTTTAATCCATGTAATGTGTGCAATGTTAATTTTATATTGTTCTAGCTTTTTTAACAAAATGTCATGCTGTACAAAGTGGAATGCCTTAGAGAAGTCTACTTATATTACATCACCACTGTTATCTTTATCAACTAAATTCGTACTATTATCAAAAAAAGATATCAAGTTAGTTATATAGGATAAGTCTCCAATTATCATTCACATTTTTTCTGAGTAAATTCTTCCTCACACCTTATTTGGCTCATAATTGTTTTCAGCTTTGTGAAATTGGCCCTCTTAAAGCACTATATATATATACATTATTCAAATTTGATCAAGTCATGATCACTTGTACCTTAATTACCATTAATTTTCTGTGATCATTTCCTCTTTATCTGTTAGAAAAAAGTCTAATATAGAATTCCTTTTTGTTGGTTTCAACGCTTTTTGAATTAGAAAGTTGTCATCTATTATGTTTAGAATTTCCAGTGATATTTTAGTACTGGCAGCATGAGACCTCCAGCATACGTCACTCAAATTTAATTCCCCCATGCTCACACATCTTTTTTCCCTATATGTTGCAGACAGATGTGCAAGGAAGCAGTCACCCTGTTCCCAAGTGAGAACAGGTGTTCTGTAGTAGACACCAACTAGTAATCTTCTGCTTTATTTATTAAGACATTGCTCCATAAGCATTCAAGATAATTTTCTTCAGAGCAAAAGTGACTTGGAAACAAGTAATGTCACTCCTCCTTCCCTTTTGCCAACTCAATCCTTCCTAATTAAGTTATACTCATTGATTTTTACAGTCCAGTTGTGCAGATCATCCCACCAGGTTTCAGTAATACCAACTAGATAGAATTTATATCCATAAATGTGCAATTCCAATTCTTCTTGTTTGTTACCCAGGCTCCTAGAATTGGTGTATAGGCAATTAAGGAATGTCTTCTCTTCATGTCCTTTGGTTCCTTGATTAATTTTGTTCTTAATTAAAGACTGTATCACAATGCATACACACAAGAAGGCCAAATTAAAGTTACACCTTAATTCTAGCAATTCCCAACTTTGAATGCTTGACTTTGCACCCTCAACTTTCTTTTAATGCAGTTTTTTGGATTTAATATTAATTAAAGTAAGTATTAAAATAACTGCTTTGTTAATCTAAATTCATCTACCACAAAAATATCCATAGTACAAGTTGTTGGTCATCAATTCCTTGCTAGCAGTCTTCACCTAGTTAATGGTCTTTATTTGAAACCCTGACTGTGGGATGTTGTTCAAATGAGCCGTTCCAGGAGGAATTGCAAAAAAGAATTGTAACTCTGAGACACAGTTGCCCCTGAGCTCCTGTGTTGCTCAAGGGAGGGGGAATATGTTGAGTTGGCCTGTTGCCAAAAACAGCATACTCCCTTCTCTATGTGTTGTGATGCGTGAAGTCATGGCTGTTCTTACTCTACACTGCTTTCTGCCCATTTGTTCACACTGGGGCATTGCAGCCCTGTTGAGTACACTCTCCCACCACAACCTCACATAGACTCTTCATCTAGGTAAGTCCTGGATGGCTGAGCAGGTGAATTAGAAGGGCTTTATACTCCCTTATTGCCCTACGAAGGCACCAAAGTCCATGTCACAGCTATCAGATAACACAGTGTTTGCATCAGAAGAAATTGCTCAAAGAATAATTGAAATTGACTAAACAACAAGGAATGAAAGGAACCCTGGATTGATGCTTGTTTGAAAATGTATAATGGAAATTTGAGTAGAAAAAGACATAGGGCAAATCTTTCACACTATGTGTAACCTAAGTAAACAGGTTTTGCATGTACAAGCATTCCTTTTAGGAGAAAATCAAGGCTATCTTAAGCATGATTGAATAGATTGGTATCAATGACAGCCTTTGACAATGAGATTTCCTAGTTTCTGATGTATTTCACTTTCCCTTAGAAACAGTATAATTAAAAAAACCTTTATTTTCCAATAGATGGCAGTCTGGCTCAGTATTTTAAAGAACAAAAGCAGCCATCTTATATAAGAATTTTTCAACTTATAATTTTTTTCTTTACTGTGTTAAGGTGATAGGTTTTTAAACAGAATTTGCTGGACAAATTGCTTAGAAATAAAAAAATCTTTATTTCTTTTAATGAGAAACTCTATTGATGTAGTAAAAATGAATAGCATAGGTATATAATAAGCAAGCTAAAATCTCAGGGACAAATTTAGGGGTGTTGTGTAAGGTAACTTACAGGTTAGTAAGTGGATGCTAAAGGAGTTTAAATGCATCCAAAAGAAGCTAAGGATGTCTACTTGAATTCCAGGGAGACAGAAGAAAGGGATGTAGCAAGAGACCTAATACAGGGATGTAAACACACACATGCACACACACACAACACTTTCTTACATCTTCTTACATCCCCTCTGTATATATATTGCTTCAGCTTAGATGCTGCTTTCCTTAGACTCTAATATATAGCTTATACCAATACAAGTTTCTGTGCAGGCTTGATATTGCTGCACAAATTTTTAAGCTCCAGAGTCAAAATAGAAATGTGCAGTCTTTATAATAATAGATTTGTTTAGTTGTTTGTTTATGCTTATGTGAGAGCAAGAGCAGAGAAAAAATACAGAGAAAAAGAGAATGTTGGTGTAGAGGGCTTCTACATCTATAGTGGCCAGGATGGTGTTTTCAGGAAGATCACCGATGGATTGTAGTTTCTTCAGGAAGTCAGTGGTGTCTCGAAGATAGCTGGGAGTGCTGGTAGCATAGGGCCTGAGGAGGGAGTCTACATAGCCAGACAATCCTGCTGTCAGGGTGCCAATGCCTGAGATGATGGGGAATCCAGGGTTTTCAGGTTTATGGATCGTGGGTAGCAGACATTCCACCTACATTCCACACAAAGATGGACTACAAGTCGTCAGGAACAGTATCCCCAATAATGTCATGGCAAACCTGGTGGTTGAACTTTGTGACTTTGTCCTCACATTTGAGGACAATGTATACCTTCAAATCAGCGGCACTGCTATGGGTACCTGCATAGACCCACAGTATGCCAACATTTTTATGGCTGACTTACAACTACGCTTCCTCAGCTCTCATCCGCTAATGCACCTACTCTACTTGTGCTACACTGACGACATCTTCATCATCTCGACCCATGGAAAAGAAGCCCTTGAGGAATTCCACCATGATTTCAACAATTTCCATTCCACCATCAACCTCAGCCTGGACCAGTCCACACAAGAGATCCACTTCCTGGACACTATGGTGCTAATAAACAATGGTCACATAAACACCACCCTATACCAGAAACCTACTGACTGCTATTCCTACTTACATGCCTCCAGCTTTCATCCAGACCACACCACATGATCCATTATGTACAGCCAAGCTCTATGAAAGAACCACATTTGCTCCAACCCCTCAGACAGAGAGAAACACCTACAAGATCTCTATCAAGCATTCTTACAACTACAATACCCACCTGCTGAAGTGAAGAAACAGATTGACAGAGCCAGAAAAGTTCCCAGAAGTTACCTACTACAGGACAGGCCCAACAAAGAAAATAACAGAATGCTACTAGCCATCACCTTCAGCCCCAACTAAAACCTCTCCAACGCATCATCAAGGATCTACAATCTATCCTGAAGGATGATCCATCACTCTCACAGATCTTGGGAGACAGGCCAGTCCTTGATCACAGACAGCCCCCCAACCTGAAGCAAATACTCACCAGCAACCGCACACCCACACAACAGAACCACTAACCCAGGAACCTATCCTTGCAACAAAGCCCGTTGCCAACTGTGTCCACATATCTATTCAGGGGACACCATCATAGGGCCTCATCACATCAGCCACACTATCAGAGGCTCGTTCACCTGCACATCTACCAATGTGATATATGTCATCATGTGCCAGCAATGCCCCTCTGCCATGTACATTGGTCAAACTGGACAGTCTCTACGTAAAAGAATAAATGGACACAAATCAGACATCAAGAATTATAACATTCAAAAACCAGTTGGAGAACACTTCAGTCTCTTTGGTCACTCGAATACAGACCTCAAAGTGGCAATTCTTCAACAAAAAAACTTCAAAAACAGACTCCAATGAGAGACTGCTGAATTGGAATTAATTTGCAAACTGGATACAGTTAACTTAAGCTTGAATAGAGACTGGGAGTGGATGTGTCATTACACAAAGTAAAAGTATTTCCCCATGTTTATTCCCCCCCCCCCCCTCCACCCCCCACTGTTCCTCAGATGTTCTTGTCAACTGCTGGAAATGGCCCACATTGATTATCACTACAAAAGATTTTTTCACCCCTGCTCTCCTGCTGGTAATAGCTCACATTAAGTGATTACTCTCTTGTTACAATGTGTATGGTAACACCCATTGTTTCATGTTCTCTATGTATATAAAGCTCCCCACTATATTTTCCACTGAATGCATCCGATGAAGTGAGCTATAGCTCACAAAAGCTTATGCTCAAATAAATTTGTTAATCTCTAAGGTGCCACAAGTACTCCTTTTCTTTTTAAGAGGAATCTTGGAGCAAGGAGATTGCTTTTGCAGGCTCTTTACTGCCTGACAACCATGGTTTGGGCAAGTGCTGTACCTCTTTCCTCATGCAGCTCTGAAACTGTATCTCACTCAAAAAGAACAGGAGTACTTGTGGCACCTTAGAGACTAACAAATTTATTAGAGCATAAGCTTTCATGGGCTACAGCCCACTTCATCGGATGCATAAAATGGAACATACAGTAAGAAGATATTGATAGATAGGTAGATAGATAGATAGATAGATAGATAGATAGATAGATAGATAGATAGATAGATAGATAGATAGATAGATAGACACACACATACAGAGAAGGTGAATTAACATAATCTATAATGGAAATTTGCAAAGCAACTGCTTGGAGCTTGATTAACACAATTCTTTTTATGTTGGAGTCTGATAAGATACCCAATTCAGGAGAACAGTCCTTCAGTCTCTTTTTCTCCTAATGTTCCTCAAACCTCTTTCTAGGGAATTGACTCTGCTATTCTTAATGAAGGAAGACAAAAGGTTAATTTATAGTAAATAGAATTCTCCACAAGCATTGCTTCAGCACTTCCACACTTGCCCTCCCTTTTTCCGTGTTTCTTCAAGATTTTAATGCAATTCTTTCGAAGGACAAGAACTGAAGGGCATTTGATAAACAGAATTCTCTTCATAGCCTCTGTTTTTAATTTACTTGGACCCATAACAAAAGCACAAACCTATGCCCCAACTGTTTTGAATGGTTCTGTGGCATTTATGTAAGCTAACAAAAGTGTATGGATTTGCCGATCTCCTGAGCTAATAGAGTACCTTGTGACAACTCAAGGTCAAAAGAACCTTCCTTTCTCATCTCCTTCTCTCATCTTTCCTATTTTAGAAAAGATCTGAGACCACCTGGTATCTTCCTTTGCCAGTGCAAGATTGTGCCCTATAGTATGTTTTCTGGTGCTTTGGTCAGCTGAGTTTTAAATTTCTCAAGCAATGGGGTTTCCTCCTTCTCTGTTGGAAGACGATTTGACACTCTAATTGGTCTCGCTGTTTACTGAGAAACAGTATACATTCAAATTTCCATTAGTACATGGCATTATCATGAGAAACGTGAAATTGATTAAACAATACAGTTCTGCTGTGTTTTTGGTAGCATTCAGAATGGATTTCTGTACCCAAAAAATTGTCAGAGAGAAGGTCAGTGTTTGCAATGATATTACCAAATGTAACCCCTTTTTATTACTTGGGACAAATTTTATATACCAAAATTTTATTCCCCCCACAGCAAAAGGACTGCTCAAGAATAATGTATTAGGTTGATCTTTTATTCTTGATTCAGTTTACCAATAACAGGTCTCCTTCTACAGGCATATGCTGATTATCATTTCTACTCAAAATAAAAATTATGTTCTTCCCTCCCAAACAATGGAAATGTCATATTTAAAATGCTTTCCTCATATGGAAAGGTCTATCCACTCTCAAAACATAAAACTAGTACTCTTAAAATGAGATTTTTTAGAAGATACCACCTAATTACAATTCATCTAGGAGTCTTGGTTTCTAATGCACATGATATTCCCCCATAGAGAAGAGTTCTATGTGAATTCATTACAATATAAGTACTTCAGAGCAAAGAACTTGTTTGTCTTTATGGTTGTAAAGCACCATGTACCTTTGGGATGCTTTAGAAATGATTAATAATATTTTATGTACGCAATCCTATTTGTTTTTATTGCTGCATTCTACAGGGCAGATATTTTTATTAAGTTAATTACTATGGCTCTTGGATCTCTTTTCAAAGACGATCCTACATTTTCAGAGCCTTACAATAATTCAAATATATGCCGTAGAAGACTAAACTCTGCTCTTTGTTGCAGCTGTGAAAATCCAGATTATCTCCACTGAAGTTGGTGTAATTATTTTGGAGACCAGCCTGGTTACTGAGACAAAATGCTGGGTTAAGAATTTGGCCCTAGGCATCATCCTTTGCTAGTTACACTTTCAGCTACCTTACTGTGCTGGGCAAATGGTGAGAGCTCTCACTCAACTGATTCCCAGTTGTTCCCATGCACCAATTTAATATAGTTATATTTATCATTTATGATACAACACAGCAAACCTCAACCAGCTCGTCACTAATGGAATCAGAGTTAATACAGCACAAGTGTTCTTCAAAGTCTTTTTGACTATCCATTCTTATCCAGCCTTCATCTTCAGATGACTAACCTGTGACTCTTTCGAATGGCTTTGCCCTTTCAGACATGATTTCTCCGAGACCTTTATTTGAACAAGGACTTCTTAATCAAAAACAACTACACTCTCAGTAACACATTTCTGTTGAGAATAAGTATTTTAATCCAAAAAATGTGTGAGCTGTTAGGAGGATAATAAAATGGTGACTGCTGCCCACTCACTTATCACATAATTTTTCCCTGCTTCTTTAATTTCTGTTCCCTGCTGCCGTATTTCTTGAACAATAATGCATTTTCTATAAGTTCCATCATTCTGCCACCCACCTATCATCCTTTCTTTCACAACTTAAAGCAAAGGAAAAATATACATTTTTCAGCTAATTTGCTTTTAAACTGTGTTGAGTTTTACAAATGTTTTTATGAGGATAACACTTAGATATTATAGTGATGGTGGATATATAGCTACATTTTTAGGTGTTTTACATGAAATGTTTTGATTTTTTTGCTCGGTAACTGCATTATAAAATATTATAGTTATGTTAACTCTAAATTACTTTTTCTTATATGTACTAAAACTAAACGAGCTTCAGTTTCTTCCTCACACTTAATTGATATTTCTAAAAATATTAGCCCTTGATTTCATTTTTCTTTAGGCCCTGATACTCTTTATTGCTAATTTCTTTTTTATAGTAAATATTACACCGGTTCCACGCATTGAGTCAAATTTTGGCATGATTCATTCAGAGTGAACACTCAGGCCTTGTTGCAGTGAGATACTTAAGCTCATGGTTAACTTCAAGCACATGAGAAGTCCGATTAACTTCATTGGAACTACTCATGTACTTCAACAGAGCCCCCTACAAAAACTCATTTTCTGCTACATGTGTGGGCACTTACACTGTGCTTACGCTTGCTAGCTGAATTTCACCCCTTGGGCTTGGGTGGAGCTGGTTGAGGAGTCTTTGGCAGGAAAGGGGGTGATGTTGCCCTTCCCCCCATGGAGTTTCTTATGGATGAGGTCTTGGAGGAAGCCACCCACTTCTCTTTCATCTGTCCCTCAATTTGGAGAGGAGGTGGAAGTCCCAGTGGTTGCTGATGGAAAGGCCCCCATTTTGGATAGTGGAGTCCTCCAAGCAATCTTCAAGGAGATCAAGGCCCTGGGTCTGAGCTCCATACAGGTAATATTCATATGAAATATTTTGCACAGTTTTGTAACTTCCAGATTATTTTGTCAGATGCATACAACTCCCATTGACTTAACTATCAGTTGAAAACACAGAGCTGGTGATGTTGTTTGGTCTTTAATGTATTTTGCTGCTTGTACACAGCCATAGAACAGGAATAACACAGTCTTCAAGAAGCAGGAATTTTTGTATCAATGTTTCCAAGAGGTTAAATAAAAGAATATAGAAATACTGGCAACTTGGGTGAGGGGGAGAACAGAGTTAGAGGACAAATGTCTTACAGCTGGATCACTCTTACAGCTCAAACCTCCAGCTCTGAAACCGTTGTTACAACTGAATATTGAAGCATTGTTCCTAACATGGCATCTGTTGTAAATATAAGTTAATAAGTAGGCATTAGAATTATGTGATGAAAAATGCTAAAAAAGCTCTAGTACCAAATCAGACATTTTTGCTGACACTGAATTATTCTAATGGATTCTACTGATTTAAAGTCAACATATTAGCCATGCTTCTACAGACTGAAGGTAATTAGGCTAAAATGGAGATAATATAAGCAGAGAGGCAGTTTACTGTTTGGTTTTAGATCTCAGCTGTGCGGCATGGATTGCCATAGTTCTACTGGGTACACAGTAACAGATAATTTTTTAGCTACAGAGTGGTCAAAGATCAGAATTTCATGCTGACTATTTTGAGGGAAGCAACAGAGAATCAATCTTTATTATAGGAATTTTAACTGAATCTGATAGAGTGAATGCTGGTCTAAGATAAGGAGTTAATGGAGTGCCTTGGAATTAGGTGATTAAATCAGGTCTGCCCACCAACACCTGCCACAATCATCAATCTAAGAGGGTGGGACCACCAGATGTAGTTAATAACTGAGGGAAAGACAGCAAATAAAAGGGAATAAAGCAGACTTATGGGTAATAGATATTTTATCTTTGGAGAAGGTCTGTCTAGGTAGTGAAGTATATAGTCAATGGCTTTGACTAATTTGAGAGAAGGTCCAAACTTTGCACTGTTAATATACACCGTGAGAAGGAGAGACTGTGGAGGCTTCCCTGAGAGGATGGAAGACCTGGGTTATGAATTGAGGAAGTGTTTTTATTTTTATTTAGAGTGACTGTAAACTATAGGGACTGAGGGAAATAAAGAGACTGTTTTTGTTGAGTCCAGGGATGCAGAAGTTTGGATAAGTAAAGAGGATTTTCTCCTTCCTTCCTCTTCCCTCTGACTTTTGGGTGCTGGTTTGTGCTCTTGGGTGCTGGGAATGGCCAATATTTATTATTATTAATAATAATAATAAAAAAACTCTCATGGAAACAGAAAACAATGCTTACAACTAAAAACACATGTTTAGCAAAGTTATGGCTTCTCTAGTATGTTGGAGAGGGTGCAGATGAGCTTCACGGTAGCCACTCTTAGGTCTGTGATCGAGTGACCAGAAGCTTCACAAACAGACTCCAACGAGAGACTGCTGAATTGGAATTAATTTGCAAACTGGATACAATTAACTTAGGCTTGAATAGAGACTGGGAATGGATGAGTCATTACACAAAGTAAAACTATTTCCCCATGGTATTTCTCCCTCCCACCCCACCCCCCACTGTTCCTCTGATATTCTTGTTAACTGCTGGAATTAGCCTACCTGCTTGTCACCATGAAAGGTTTTCCTCCTTTCCCCCCCCCCCCCGCTGTTGGTGATGGCTTATCTTAAGTGATCACTCTCCTTACAGTGTGTATGATAAACCCATTGTTTCATGTTCTCTGTGTGTGTGTATATAAATCTCTCCTCTGTTTTTTCCACCAAATGCATCCGATGAAGTGAGCTGTAGCTCACGAAAGCTTATGCTCTAATAAATTTGTTAGTCTCTAAGGTGCCACAAGTACTCCTTTTCTTTTTGCGAATACAGACTAACACGGCTGCTACTCTGAAACCTCTCATTTTATATAGTCTTTATATTTTTTATTTAGATTAGATTATGTTCTGTGAATTACTTTCACTTGCCTATGAAGTTAGACTAGTTTGTTGCATTCTTTCTAGTTATCAGGTGCTGTTACAGTTCTTTGCCACTTACTATAGGGGGCATCTTTAATTTTGGTCTTTGGGCTGGGAATGCTTAAAATAACTTATCCCCTTTGCATGTAGTAAACTACACTTATTTTAGTAGTGCAGATAACTGGGTACATCGGAGGGCTTGGACTGCCACCCATTTTACAGATTAGTGAAAGATGTATAGTCCTCTTAACAATATAAGTGGACCTGCTTGGCTGCAAATTCACTCTCCCATCTTCTCTACTCCACACCCTCAATCTTGTTCTTCACTCTTCCTTTGTAGCTAAGCAGTATAGCTTTGGGATCATCAATTGCACTGTTTATGCCTTCATTTCCCAATCTAAGCCTCAGAAGTCAAGTCATTAATGAGTTTCCTTAGTGTGTTGCCCTCTTCTTATTTAGAAGGAGGGAGTGATTGGAGATAAGGAGGGGGAGAGAGTTGCGCAAAGTTCGCCGCCTTATAGGTTCAAGTTTCCTGAACTCAAACCTTAAGCAAACCTGCAGGTATCAGTCAAATTTTAGTTCTGGAGCCAAGCGGCAGAGTGCAATTGGAAAACACCAAGTAAAATTATGTGTTACATCACATTTGGAGCACAGTATTAGTCACCTTATCTGAATCAAGAAATGAAGTTGGAGAAAGTAGGACTCAGATATGAGAATTTGAAGATGAGATATTATGATTAAAGAACTTAAAGCTGAGTGGTTATGAAAATTAATTTTAACTGGTCTGAGGTCAGTGGACAGGCTGGAACTAGAAGACTAGAATTGGAGAGTATTATTTTATTATGCCAGCAGTGAAGGGAACTTTTTATTATATCTTCTAGGGAATGTTTCTATATTTTTGGAGTGGCATAAGCAAACTGCCACAGTTATAAAAACAAAAGCAAGTGTGCCAAAGCATGCAATAGGCATTGTTTATTATAGAAATCTAAATTTTTGTGACTAGAAGTAGATTGTCACCTTTGGGGAATAGGGGGCAAGCTGGGGTTTTGTTTTGTTTTTTGTAAAGGGAGTGCTTTGTTTTTTGTCACAATGCTTAAAGCTTATATATTTCCAATGTAAACATATAGGATAAAAATGACAGATGGTAGCATAACATAATTCTAGATAGCAAGGCCCGGGGGCTGCTTCTGATCCTACACAACTATATAACAATAGAACTCCTTCATGACCCAAACCCTGCAGAGTTCACCCAATCCTCTTAATAATCCATGCAAAAATGCTGTTGCTATAGTAACACATGCTGTAGCACTACTTGACTGTCAGAATAACCTCAAAAAATAACAGATTTAGAAAATGAATCTTAAAGTGCAAAGTAAACAAACATGCACTCTTAAAAACCCCCTTCCTCTTTTCCCCCAAGAAAAACCAACCACTGAAAAAACAAAAACAAAACAACAACAAAAACCCACCTAGAGTGTGATGCTCCAGTCTTGTAATGGGTGATACAGTGAGTTTAAACCAAGGGAGTGCAATAAATTCTGAATTTAATCTTGGGTCAATGGGCTGGAGTCTGAATTTAGGACTACTTACTCACATTTGGACAGTATATTTGCAAACATGAGAGCTCCAAACTGTTTTCTGTTAAATGAAAGTTTAGAATCTGAATGTTAATGGGGCCACATAAACATATCATGCAGGCTGGAACTGGTCCATGGTCCGGTTATTCTATACATGTGAGTTAGATGTGAGCAAAATAATCACATGGGGCATGGAATTAAGATGGAAGTGTAATTTAGGGATTGTCTTCATTACCGCGCTACATTGGTGCAGTTGCATTGATGCGCTCTCCTGTCGATGTAATTACTCCACCTCAACAGGAGGCCGAAGCTATGTCGGCGGGAGTGTTTCCCACCAACATAGTGCAGTGTAGACACTGCTTTAAATCAATGTACCTTATGTTAGGGGAGGGAAGGGGAGAGGATTTCAAGTTACATCAATTTTAGCAGTAGTATGGATAAGCCCTTACAAGATGTGTAACTTTATTTAGTGTAACTTTGTTCTAAGAGGAGGGTTTTTCAGAAGTGTTCAGCATTGACCTATATCATCTACTGAAATAAATGATAAAACTGTGATTCACTTCAGTGGGATCAAAGATAGGCTAACACAGTATAATTTTGAAAATCCCACCCTACATCTCCTAACTAAGGATGGGGACAGGAGGTATGATCACAATCAAGAAAAGGGGGATGATCTGTGTAAATAGAAAAATGCCCACCTTTTCTCCCAACAACCGTTATGGAATAATGACAGAGTTTAAAATGAAAACATAAAATATGTTTCAAATATCCTCAGTGGCTCCACAATAGGCATAATTTTGAGTCTGTGCAACAAAGACTTGAAGCAGGAAACAAAACGGTAACAATAGAATCACTTTTCCTGAAATCCCTTGCCCTTGTTGTTTAGGGCAAACAAACATAGCAGGTTTTTGGTTTTTTTTTTTAATGAAAAATCAATAAGTATTGTTCACCATACATAACAAATTACCTTTTTTCATCATTGGTAAACATCAAACTAAAAATGAAATCCTAAATTGTGATTAAATTTCTACTACTTCTCTGCAAAGCCACTGGCCAATTCAAGCTAAAATGGTTGTAGTTATATATATATATTTAATTAATATAATATTTGGCTGTGGAAACAAGATCCCATTATCTTCTGGTGTATCTGCAATATTCTACCTACTGTACAATTTCTAACAGCAGTAAAAATTTAATGTTAGTTTTCATTCTCTGCAAGCTATAGTGGAAAAATAATGTAAAAGCTAAAATTTAAATTAAAATGCTCTTTTTTTCAATTGAAAAGTTGCAGGGTGTCTGGTGTTGTACATTATACATAATCTGATTATTATTTGTAGACTGAAGGTGAGTAATAAGAGTCTCTGTCTCTGAAATCCTATTTAAAATACAGCTTACTGTAGCTCATCACATCTTTTTTTCTTTAGGTAATATAATATGTTTTATTGATTATTGATTGAATAGATGCACTGTATTAAGTTGAAAATGCAGTATATTTATCAGTTTCTGGAAATGTGAAGTTTCTCAATCAATCTTAGCATTTTTAACTATGGTAAAATAAAGCAAAATGTTTCTGCATAATGTTCCAGTAAACTTAATTTTCCACAGAGGCCTTCATCAACAAATCTCTCACCAGGGGAGGAGGAAGAGGAAGATGTCCGGGAAAACAGTTGTGGTCCTGCAGGTTTATGGGAGGCACTGACACCCTGCAATGGATGTAGGAACCTTGGATTCCCCATTCTTGCACAGGTATTTATCTTTCTATCTTAAAATCTGTAAGCTATAGAGCAGTGGTTCCCAATTTTCTTTTTCACAGACCACTTGAAAATTGCTGAGGGTCTTGGTGGACCACTTAATGATCTTTCCAAATGTTGTTTGTACCGTTAACTAACTATTGTAAAACGCTTTGGATAAAAGCGCTATTTAAAAAACGTTATTATAATGAACATTTTTTTGTTCTACAAATAAAAGCACACAACTCATATTTTAATATCAGTAGTCTTACCTTTCTAATGAGATGTATGTGCCCTCTCTCCTCTGCTGCGGCAGCCCCCGAGCTGGTGCTGTGAAGGAGGGGGTGTCTCTCCCTCTCTCCCAAGCTGTGGCAGCCCCTGAGCTGGGGCTGGGAAGGATGGCCATCTCTCCCCGGCAGCCTCAGCCCTGGAACGTCGGCTCTTTCTCTGGCTACCACAGCCCTGCACGTCCCAAATTCCCCCCAACGCCCTCTTCTCACCCCACTATCCCCTCTCACCTACCCCCACTCCCCCTAAGGCCACCACCTCACCTTACATGTGCATCTTCTCCAGGGTCCAGGCACCTAATTAGTGAAGCCACACCTGTGCGGCTTCACTAATTAGGTGGGTGTCCCTTCATTCTTTTGTGTGCAGCTGCCCAGGCGTGCACCTTAGAAGGAACTATCCGCGGACCACCTGAATGGAGCAGTGGTCCGCAGACCACAGTTTGAGAACTTCTACAATAGAGTATTCTTACAATCTTTCTCTGGCAGACCTTTTGCAGCTGTTTCTGTTATCATGTTTCTAAATCCATAGGAGTGTAATACAGTAGCATCTAGATCAGTGACTACTCTACTCCTTTAAGGAATCTGATTTGTCTTGTATCCCCAAGGTTCACCTCACTTAAAAACTACTTGCTTACAAAATTGGAGATAAAATACAAAGTGTCACTGCACACTAATACTGAAAAATTGCTTACTTTCTAATTTTTACGATATAATTATAAAATCAATTGGAATAGAAATACTGTACTTACATTTCAGTGTGTAATATATACAGCAGTATAAACAACTGATTGTATGAAATTTAAGTTTGTACTGACTTCGCTAGTGCTTTTTATGTAACCAATTGTAAAACTAGGCAAATATCTAGATGAGTTGGTGTACCCCTGGAAGACTTCTACATAGCCCCAGAAGCATGTTACCCCTGGTTGAGAACCACTGATCTAGATTATAGACGTAATCTACTGGCACAAAAGTATCTACTACACACTTCTGTCTATACAAAATAATAAATCTTTTCCCTATGCTTTCCTCTAGAAAACAGTAACATTTTAAAAATGGAATAATGTACAGAAAAATAAATGTTATGAACAATGGACATCCTGTAGAAGTAGCAAAATTCTAATTTCCTGAACACTCTTTAAAAAGACACAGAGCAAAAGTGCCTAAGTGATTTCGAGATCCAATGAGACTTTGATTCTGAAGTGCCTAAGTCACTTTTGAAAATGGGAATGTCTCCTAAGTCACATAGGTACTTCTGAAAATTTTGTCTGCAATCTTTTAACTACAGAATTTAAAAAGGTAAGGATCATATTGTATTACCCATCTAGTTAAGCTTAATGTACAAAATGTTCAATTTACAAAGGCAATTTCAGATGTTTGTTTACCCATGGTTTTGGCAGATTATTTCATTCTTCTTGGGAAATTCACAGGCTTTTCATAAGGCAACTGTCGGGGTCAAGGAGATGAATTTCTTCATGGTCACATAAGACTGCTAGACCACTGTACAGCTGCTACTGCATACACATGGGACAAATTCTCCTCTCAATTTTGTAACACATGAAAATTTGGCTGTATGTGTCTGATATTTTAGGCACGAGTACATCTGAAGCTTAATATCTTAAGCTTTCTTGGAGAGTGTATTTACATATAACATTTTAGATAAGCTAAAATAGATGGCTGTCTTTTAACTACATCAAGCTTTCAATAACAAGTTTTTGGGGGGGTGGTTGTTTTATTTTTAGAGCATGAAATCTACTGTATGAAAGGGAAGCTGCTGTTGATGACCCGCCCCCTCAGAATAAGGAAATGTTTTAAAATAACATCAGAATATGTAAAATTTGTTAATATTGGAGCTGGTTGAAAATATTCAAATGGAACAGTTTTCCATTGAAAAAAATTGATTCAATGAAACTGAAACATTTGTTTGAACTTTTGTTGTATTATAAATTAGAATATAATAGTCAATATGACAAAGAAGAAACATTTAATGAAATTTCCAAGATTTCAGTTTTTCTTCCTAGTTTGGGATTAAACAATATTTTGAAATCTTGAAATTACCTGCAAGACAGAAATTCCTTTTTTCTCCCCTTAGTATAAAGGCACTGCAGTTCCTTCCTCCTAGAGTAGTTTGGGGACTTAATACTTCATCTGAAGTGATATAATAGTATACCCCGAGACTCCTCCTTTGTAGTTTGTATAACTTCCCCAAAAAATCTTTCACTTAAACCCTGACATTTGTCAAGTAATCATTAACACTCTTGATATTCTGGAGAAAGATAAAGGAAAATGGCTAAGAAATGTAGGGCTAAATCCTTCTTATCCACTGGAAGACTAAACAGTAACATCTATGCAGGCATGCCAGCAGGTGAGTCCTGTGCAAGGTGAATCATTTTGCCACAGAGCAGTATAGCATATCAGGACTGTCCAGCTCATCAGGTCTTCCCAGTACATCAGAGCACTTGCTGTCTCTTTTCTCATGTTGCAGCTTTCTTACTTCTGTTATGTCTTGTACTTTTGTTGTGCTACTCAATGTGGGCTTGTCCAATTTCTTCTATGGATTTCAGTGAAGCAGGATCAGTCAATTAATAAACTTGAATAGTGATGATCAAGATTTAGTCAGTGCTCCAGCTTTTTATGAGCTGCTTGTTTCTTCAACATTTCAACAGTTGCTTTCTACTTCATGACATTTATATTTTCTAGACATCTTTAACGTCTTTGGTATGTAGCAAGGTGCAATGTTATCAGATCTGTAAAAGATATAGCAGTATTTTAGGTTCTTACTGGTTATCAACTCCTAGTTTTTCATAAATTACTTTTAGTGTTTGGTACTTTTCTGCTTTGGAATTATGTAATTTATTGATTGATTACTCATTAATCTTCCCATGGTGAACATGTGTGAATCATAGAAAAATAGGAATGAAAAGGATCTCGATAGGTCAGTTAGTCCAGACCCCTGCACTGAGGCAGAACTAAGTATTATTTAGACCATCCCGATGAATGTTTGTCTATCCTGTTCTTAAAAACCTCCAGTGATGGAGATTCCACACACTCCTGAGGTAATTAAATACCCTTATAGTTGGGAAGGTTTACCTAATGTCTAACCTAAACTGCCCTTGCTGCAATTTAACCCCATTATTTCTTGTCCTATCCTCAGAAGTTAAGGAGAACAATTTTTCTCCCTCCTCCTTGTAAAAACCTTTTATCATGTCCCCCCTCAGTCTTCTCTTCTCCAGACTAAACAAACTCATTTTTTTTCAATCTTCCCTCACAGCTCATGTTTTCTAGACCTTTAATTATTTTTGTTGCTCTTCTCTGGACTTTCTCCAATTTGTCCACATCTTTCCTGACGTGTGGTTCCCAGAACTGGACATAATACTTCAGCTGAGGTCTTATCAGTACTGAGTAGAGTGGAAGTATTATTTCTCATGTCTTGCTTACAACATTCCTGCTAATACATCCTAGAATATTTGCTTTTTTGCAACAGTATTACATTGTTGACCCATACTTAGTTTGTGATCTACTATGACCCCCCAGATCCTTTGCTGCAGTACTCCTTCCTAGGCAGTTCTTGTTACCCTTTATATTCCTAACTAGCTTAACCTTGTTTTGTGCTTGGTCTTTCTAATTTTGTCCCTTTGTGCTTGTGTTGTGGGGTTATTTTTATATTCATCCTTTGTAATTTGACCTAGTTTCCACTTCTTGTATGACTCTTTTTTGTGTTTTCATATCATTGACAATCTCCTGGTTAAGCCAGCATTGCCTCTTACCATACTTCTCATCTTTCCTGTGCATTGGTATAGTTTGCTCTTGTTCCCTTAATAATGTCTCTTTAAAAAACTGCCAACTCTTCTGAACCCTTTTTTCCCCTTAGACTTGCTTCCCATGGGATCTTACCAACCAATTATCTGAGTTTGCTAAAGTCTGCCTTCTTGAAGTCCATTGTCTTTATTCTGATGTTTTCCCTATTTCATCATTCCCTAGAATCAGGAACTCATCATTTCATGATTTCTTTCATCCAAGCAGCCTTCCACCTTCAGATTCTCAACTAGATCCTCCCTGTTTGTCAGAATCAAATCCAGAATAACCTCTCCCCAGTTGCTTTCTACACCTTCTGTAATAAAAAGTTGCCTATGTTGCATTCCAAGAGCTTGTTGGATAATCTGTGCCCTGCTGTATTTCCCAACAAATGTCTGGGTAGTTGAAGTCCTCCATCACCACTAAGTCCTGTGTTTTTGGATGATTTTGTTGTTTAAAAAGTCTCATCCACCACTTCTTCCTCCTATTTAGGTGGTCTATAGTAGATCCCTACCATGATATTACCACTGTGTTTAACCCTTTTATCCTTACCCAGAGACTTTCAACTGGTCTACCTCCCACTTCTCTATCTCGGCCTCAGTGCAAGTGTATACATATTTGCTATACAAAACACCTTCTTCCTTTTTTTCCCCTGCCTGTCCTTCCTGAAGAATCTGTACCTTTCTATACCAGAATTGCTGTCATATGAATTATCCCACCAAGATTATGTGATGCCAATTGTCATATTTGTGATTATTCATTAGTATTTCTAGCTCTTCCTGTTTATTTCCCATACTTCTTGCATGAATATACAGACATCTAAGATGTTTATTAGATTTCCCCTCTGTATTCCCTCTTGTGTCTCCTTCATCTGGGCTCTGATTTCCCATATTGACCCCCAGATTCTGACCTCTCACCCAAGTCTTCATATTTTGGATTTACCTGTGGGCTTTTATCTCCTGCCCCCATTAAACCTAGTTTAAAGGTTAGCCAGTCTGTATCCGAAGATACTCTTCCCCTTCCTTGACAGGTGGACCCCAATTCTGCTCAGCAGTCTACCTTCTCAGAACAGGGACCCATGGTCAAGGAAGCTGAAGACCTCCTGTCGACACCAGCCACGCAGCCACATATTTACCTCCAGGATGTGTCTGTCTCTGCCCGGATTATTTTGAGTGATTTCATAATTTAAAAATAATTTTCCTTGCCTATTTTTAACATAAGACAAATGTAAGAGCTACTATAGTAGCAATGAAATTGGTTCAAGATTTTTTTCCAGATATGGGCTGGTCCCTTTTCCCTTTTAATAAAGGAGGTTCATTTCAAGATTTACTTAAACTGGAGGACAGTAATTTCCTGAACTAGTTTGCTTTTTTTTACACTTAAATTGTAAAATATTAAGCAAATTCGGTTTTAATAAAAATCATCTGTCACTCACTAAGAGGATAAAAAGGCTTTTTAATTGTGTATACTTAATTCTGTCTCTTTATTTTTGCCCAACTCCTCCATTAGGTCCCAAAATATATCTAGACAAGTATTATATAAAAATGAGCTTTTGTTTCTTCTATTTTTTTTCCTATCAGAAAAGATAGGAAAAGCCAAAGGGTAATAACATTCAAGAAGATACAGGGATAAGATCTGTGGTCGAAATGACAATATACTGTATCTCAGTATCACTGTAGAAATGTCTATGTTGGTATTAATACTGCACGTCTCTATCGGGACATCCACTACAGTTCAGTGTAGGAGGGGAGACCCTTATCCCCAGCAGTGTATCTGCATAACAGAAACCTTCCTTTACCCCCTCCTCGACCCTGAGATAATTTTAAATAAAATAAAACCCAAATTAAAAGTTTGCCAGAGATGAATTCAGCCTACAACCCAGAGCTCTCAGTCCCCACAGCACTCTAAACCTCTAGTGCCAGAGGATTCATTGGCATTTGTTTACCCTGAAGCAAGCTTTTTGGTATGTTAGTACCAGCCTTTATTCAGGTGCAGTGCTGTTAGAATCTCTTAGAGTACTTTCTGAAATAACTCTTAACATTTTAGTGATTGAATCTAATACTGGCTCTATCTAGCCTTCAAACAAAGTATGGCACTAATGAAAATTCTGCCTGTCCCAAGAGCCGGGCTTAAAGAGAAAGGTACTGCACACAGAGTTCTTTGTTAAATTTGACTCAAAAGTGGGAAATGAGTAAAGAACTTCTATTTTTCATTATCTGGAGAAATCTCACTCCACTTGATCAGTGAGCGAAGGAGAGGACTCTGGGAGGAAACCCTAACCAAATAACCATGAATGATGCTTGTTAATATGTTTTGTACAATTGAGAACAAAGTAGCCCGCTGAAACAGGGAATCTTGAATCCAGAACATGTGCATAAGTATGTCCAAAATGTGGCAATATCTATTGGCTGAACTGTTCCCAAATATAGGGAAATATAGAACCTCGAAGTCCCCTTTCATACCTAGATTAACATTTATATTTTATCTATAGGAGTATTTCCAAATGAGATAACTGGTCTGCTGGCTTGTTCCCCACAGGTAATGGTTTAACTTTGAGATTATGGCCTATTTTTCAGAGGTATTGACTACCCGTGGTGTTCCCATTGACTTCACCTGATGTTATGAGTTCCTAGCACCTCTGAAAATCAGGACTGTTGTCTTTATATTGGAATGTACAACACAAACTCTTTTCTTCTAAACTTTTTTGTGAAGAGACAAGTTTTCTCACTCAGCTGCCCTTCCAACAGAGCAGCCATGAAGCGTTATTCAGGCATGCAGCAACAACCCAGCTGCACTAACATGCCCTTCCACTAGAGCCTGCAGTGACTCAGCCCTCAGGCATGTGGCAGCAACCTATCCCTGAGTCCACCCTGGGTCAGATGACCCCCAGGCTCAGATATTTTCCCAATCCTGACAGAGTTGCAAATCAGTCTGTGTAACAGCACTGCCCGGCCAAGAACTCTCCTGGTGCCTCGGACTGTATCAGACTTTTGAGACTCCCAGCCTTGCTTTTGCTCCTATTCCTATTCCTGCCCCTACCTTGCCTGAGCTTTGTTCCAGTCTTGTCCTTGCCATATTCTGACTTCACTCCAGTCCTGTTACTGACCCACTCCAGCCTTGCCTCTGTTTCCTGACCCTCCCCGGACTGTCAGACTCTGACCACATGGCTTCAACTTCTGGCTTGCACCTGGACTTCAGCGATGGCACTGGTTGTTTATGGAGTCTAATCTCAGTTCTGATCCTGGCTTGTCCCTGGATCATGATTCTAGTGCCACCCTTGGCCCAGTCACAACCCTACGTCTGGTTTTGACTTGTGCTCCAACAGCTAGGCCTGAATGCCAGGAGACAGTGCTTGACAATTCTTTTCTTAATCATCAGTGCAAAGTGTTCGTAAACAAGCCACAGATTTACAGCAAAAAATTCTTCCTCTGTAGGGAGAACCTTTCCTGGCATAGAGCTGGCAGAAGCAGTATAGTCACCTCCTACACTAGCAGCTCCTCCACCCCCTGACATAAGGGAGAGGAGAAGATGTGAGGGAGTGTGATGGAATTGAGCTCTGCTGGGATCAGTCTTCCACTGGTGTAAGGGACCTTGCACCAGCAGCATAAGTTAAAGCAAGATCCCTGTAACCACACAACTCAGAACATATGGTTTCTAAGTAGAAATCTGTCATGTAGTCACTTCTTCCTTTCTTATCTATGCAGCAAAGCAAGGACAGTGTCAGCATTGTGGAGCTACACTAATCTAGACCAGATGAGAATTTGGCTCAGTGCCTTTGGAAACCAGCAATTCTGATTAGAATTTTTATTCCTTTTTGTGTTTTCCTAAGAAATGTTTTAAAAGCTTTTAAGAATATGAAGGATGATTGATTGAAATAGGTAAACCTCTTACTCCATTTTATGGATTTTTTTTCATAGTCATTCTTCTTTTTAGCAAAAACCAAACTTTATAACAAAAATATTGAGATATTATTCATATATTCATCTTGTTGACAAATTCAGAATTTTATATTTTGTTATCCTAATCTCAGGACACTCTCAAGGTATTTTAAATTTTAATTTTTTTTTATATATATATATATATATTCACTTTTTATTATAATCTGAAATCTTGAGATTGAAATCTGTCTATTTACAGAATGTATTTCCCTACTTGCTACATTCTGGATTGCTAGAGTTTATGATTGCAAGGCTGCTTATACTGCTTTTTCAGAAAGATCATTGAAACATTTGTTTGAGGAAGTGGGTGCAGGGATGGGAGTGGGAAGAAACATGCTTTCATAGATTTTGAAAACCAATATACTGTGCAAAGAAATGCTTTGGGCCTGCCAACCTTTAAGCTTCTGCTTCTGGATGAGTTTCCACTGAACTCCAGAGGACTAGTTCCCTTCCTGGAAATAAGGTCACTTTTAGTGTAACTGATTTTTAATTGATTTCTATTGCCTTAGGACTGAATTATTTCCTCAGATATGCGCACACTGCACCATTGAAGTCAGTGGAAATAGCATACATGAATCTGAGGGAAGCATTTGGCCCTTAAATTTACTTCATTGTAACATCTTAGTTTGACAGTTATTTTATTGTTGGATATTTTCTAGTCCGATAATGCATAGTGTTTCTACCTGTTATTAAACAACTTACAAGGCCAGTAATGATAATGACTTGGGCCTAAATGTAGAATCCAACGTCCAACCCGAATAACTGAGCCAGGAACTGATCATACATAGACAGGCTGTGGGTTGGAATTCTTGCTTCCCAACCTCTTCAGCTATAGAGTAGTTGTGCATACAATCGAAACTCTCTCTCTTGTGCTTATACATACATTTGTTCTGCTATATTTCAAGTTAAGACCAGCTTTCTGTTTAAAGCTTGACCATTCTAAGTGCTCTAAAATCTGTACAGTTACTTCGATTGCCTTGAAATTTGGTGTACTTCACTGGGGTTCAGCATAGAGTCAGTGATCCAAATTTGGAGCCATTTGGCCACAGGGTCCTGAGATACAGCCCCCTGGAAAAACGTTTCTTAAAGGTGATCTATTCTGGCAATGCTTTTTTTCTCATAGATAGGAATCAAATAATCATACCAGCGTCTCCAGCACGTGAGGATTACCCTAGCAGAGTGCATGGTACCCACCAGCCCTTTGATGGAAATCAAATTAAAACATTATTTGAAAAAAGAGTTTGCTTCTCCAGTGAGTTACACTCCAAGCAGTTTTACGGCTCATGTGACAAATGGATTACACTGAGCATGTGTGGACAAAGTTGTTAACAGAGTTTTTAGCATTCAAACTTCATACCATCTGGATAGCTCAAGGAAACAAGCACCAGCCCTTTGGGTTTGACCTAGTCAGTGTCAGTTCAAGTCCCACTTTGCACAGAAATCTGGAAAAGTTTAGGGGGCTTATTGATAAAATCTGTCAGCATGTGATTTAAAAAAATAGTTTGTGGGGAGTGTAATCAAAGTTTTTACAAAATTAGACATGAATGCTTAGAGGGGTATTTAGGGAGTGGAGGAGTGGGTGAGAGGGCTGTGGGCTCCATCAAGGGCAGAGAGGATTTATGGGGAGTGG
Organism: Dermochelys coriacea; assembly: GCF_009764565.3. NCBI lineage: Eukaryota > Metazoa > Chordata > Testudines > Dermochelyidae > Dermochelys > Dermochelys coriacea. Next base: position 267,014,772 of record NC_050068.2, read on the forward strand.
GACAAATGGGGATAAGGTGGTAGGGGAAGTGAGACACACACACATTGGGAAGGGTATGTGGGGGTGAGTGGCAGATGGATTGGGGAGAATAGGGGCAGAGCACCGGTCAGCCCACATTTTCCCCTTCTGTGCCAAGGTCTAGGGGTCTAAGTCCCTCTCCCTATCTTCATGTGTGTGGAAGGATCTGGTGGCCTCTGCCCCTCTATGAAAGTCTGACACCCCCACTTTCCTAACTTCCCTACTGTGAGTCAGGTTCTGGAGGTAGCTTGCCTGTCTGGGGGCAGGTCTGACTCTCCCCATATCCCCTCATGTGAGCTGGGATCTGAGGTTCCTTGTCCCTCTGACTGGGTCTGAGCCCATCTCCCGTCCTCGCACACACACATGTGAGCCAGTTTCTGGGGAACCCTGCCTCTTTGGGTAGGGAGATTAGAACAGGTATGCTTGACACATACGATAAACCATCCCCAGCACAGGGATGGGGAGATGGGAAGAGCCACTGACATGAATGGAGCAGTTCACTTATCTCAGAACTATTGTTTTGAGCTGTATTTGTCTCCATTGGGTACTCTTTCAACTGAGAAGAATGGACCACTTCACACCTTTCTGGACCTGCTATACTGATGATGGATGTGTAGAGTTCCTCCCCTTCCTTTTGCCTCTAATTTGGATGCAATATCATAGCTGAGCGCCAGTTCTGCTCTAGCTAAAGTTGGGAAACTCTTCCTGTTCAAAGGACAAGTGTTTTAAGTATTCTATGTGCTTACATGAATTTGTTTTGAATCATGTGAGGGGAGCATAGGATTATCCAAATGTAGGGTCATTTAAGCAAGAGATTCACAAGATACAACTCCCAGGAAAAAAATAGCATTTCATTAACTTCACAGATTCTAGCAACTTTTGACATTTGAAACCCACCCAGGGCAAAAATCAGAGAATGAACTGTAAACATTTGGGAAATATCTGTCTCTTCCAAGGTGTGTTGTTTTATTGTTGGGTTTTTTTTTCCAGTTTGGAGAAATGTAATTTGAGTACAGCAGAATATTTAGAAGTTTCTAAAACTATTTTTGAAAATAAAATAAATTATACATATGAATGCTCACTGGGAGGAGAGGTGAGGGATGATTGGGGTGGAAGAGTAAATGGGAATAGGGGAGAGGGATGTGGGTCTGCAGCAAGGGATGGGGATATTATGGGGAAGGGGATAAATCGGAAGAGGGTTGGGGACCTCGGGTAAAGGCAAGATGGTAGGGATTGGGTGAGTGGGAGGGGGGTGGAGAATGTGAGGAGCAGCAGAGGAGGTTGGGGGGCTGTCAGCCCTGAATTCTCCCCTTGTGTGTGTTTACTGGGATCTGAGGGAGTCCTATCCTCCTACAGGGGTCTGTGCCCCTCTCTGAGCCCCTCCATGTAAGCTGGGATGTTGGGGAGGTACTGAAGGTAATCCAAATTTAAACATCTGAGATTCAGAAAATAGTTAGGCACATTTTAGCCCTGTGTGAGGAGGCAGGGATGGACACAGTTTGGAGGAGGAGTAGACTGCATGGACCTGAGACATGGCTGGGGAATCCTGGCTGAAGCAGAGGCAGGAGTCCCGGGTGGGTAGTGGGAGTGGTCCAGCTCAGTGTACAGCTTGGCGACATAAGCGAGGTAATAAGGTAATGTGCCATTCTCTAGTAAACTGCAAGTAAGCAGTATAGGGCAGGAGACAGCAAGAAGGAACTTATTACATATAATTTTAAAAATATACAGCTAGAAGAGACTTCAAGAGGTCATCAAGTCCAATGCCTTGTGCTGAAGCAGCACCAAGTAAACCTAGACCATCTCTGACAGGTGTTTGTCCAATCTGTTCTTAAAAACCTCCAGTGATGGGGTTTCTACACCATCCCTTGGAAGCCTATTCCAGAACTTAACTACCCTTATAGTTAGAAAGTTTTTCCTAATATCTAACCTAAATCACCTTTGCTGCAGCTTAAGCCCATAGCTTCTTGTTCTTCCTTCAGTGGACATGGAGAGCAATTGACCACTGTCCTCTTTATAATAGCCCTTAACATATTTTAAAATTATCAGGTGCCCTCTGTCTTTTTTTCTTAAGGCCCATTTTTTCTGATCTTTTCTTGTAGGTCAGTTTTTCTAAACTTCTTATCATTTTTGTTGCTGTCCCTTGGACTGTCTCCAATTTAGCCACATCCTTCCTAAACGTTGTGCCCAGAGTTGGACAGAGTATTTCAGCTGAGGTGTCCAGTGCTGAGTAGAACAGGATAATTTCATCCCATGTTTTACCTGTAACAGTCCTGTTAATATACACCAGAATTATGTTAGCTTTTTTCCCCCAACTGCATCACATCGTTGTCTCTCATTTGATTTCTGATCCACTATAACCCATAGATCCTTTTCAACAATACTACCACTTAGCCACTCATTCCCCATTCTGTAGCTGTGCATTTGATAGATTCATAGATTCATAGATACTAAGGTCAGAAGGGACCATTCTGATCATCTAGTCTGACCTCCTGCACAGCGCAGGCCACAGAATCTCACCCACCCACTCCTATGAAAAACCTCACCTATGTCTGAGCTATTGAAGTCCTTAAATCATCGTTTAAAGACTTCAAGGAGCAGAGAAGCCTCCCTCAAGTCACCCATGCCCCTTAGGATCTCTTCCTTCCTAAGTGAAGTACTTTGCACTTGTCTTTATTTAATTTTATCTTGTTGATTTCAGACACATTCTCCAATTTGTCAAGGTTGTTTTGAATCGTAATCCTGTCCTTCAAAGTGCTTGCAACCCTTCCCAGATTGGTGTCATCCTTAAATTTTATAAGCATACTCTTCACTTCACTCCATTATCCAAGTCAATAACAAAAATATTGACTAGTACCAGATGCAAGACTGACACTTGCAAAAACTCCACAAGACTCACCCTCCCAAATTAACAGTGAAACATTGGTAATTACTGTTTGGTTATGGTCTTTCCACCAATTATGCACCCATCTTATAGTAATTTCAGCTAGACCACATTTCCCTAGTTTGCTTTTGTCAGGCGGGACTATGTTTAAAGCTTTACAAAAATCTAAAATCAAAAATCAAAAAATTTTACACATCTACTACTTTTCCCCCATCCACTAGACCAGTAATCCTGGGAAAGAGGAAAATTAGGTTGGTTTGTCATGATTTATTCTTGGCAAATGTATGCTGGCTATTCTTTATAACCCTATTATCCTCTACATGTTTTCAAATTGATTGTTTGATAATTTATTGCGGTATCTTTACAGGCATAGAAGTTAGGCTGACTGATCTATAATTCCTCAGTAGATGTTAATAACTTCAGTGGTGCCTTAATAGGATGGAAGGGGAGGAGGGGCTCTACATGTTGTAGGGATTGATGGGGTGGGGGTTGGAGAGGGAGAGAGACCCACCATTCTTCTCTTATATGCTTAAAGTTATTGTAACCGCTATATAATAAACCTGTCAAGTTTGGATATATTGACCTTGGATGAGATTTCTCTCATAATAGTAATTAGACATTGCAAACATTTCAAAGCATGACCATTATTCCTACACCATTATAATAAAATGTACCAGGAGGGAAGGAGCACTTAGTAATCACATAGCAACTGTGTGGCATAGTGGAAAGACCACAGGACTGAGACTATTCCCAGTTCTGCCACGGGCTTGTTGAGTGACCTGGTACAAGTCACTTCACTTGTCTGTGCCTCAATTTACCAATCTGTAAAATGGGGATAATGATGGAAATTTCTTTGAGATCTACTGATGAAGAGCACTATATAAAAGCTAGGTCTTTTGATTATTGCTGATTCACAGTAGCCTATCAACTGCAAATCTAGGTGAGAACTATAACTGTCTAACTGACCATTAACTCCTACCAAGAAAGATTTCTTTGTTGTCATTTAATTTCCTAGTTTTTTTAAACTATCTTCATTAATACAGAATTAATGGTGCCCAGTCATAACTCATAGCCTTCTAGAACATCAAGTTCAGCAAAACTCAAACTTTGCAAAACCAGGAACTATAGAGTAAAGGTGCTTGCCCACGTATCCTTAACTCTGCCTCTTTGAGCAGTGCCCCAAAATACCCATTCAACACACACTCACATTCTGCCTTTTCACTGTAAAGGAAAGGAGCTATCTGCAGCTTCCTTATACTTAAAGTCTACTCTCATAGAATCATAGAAGATTGGAAGACACCTCAGGAGGTCATCTAGTCCAGCCCCCTCCTCAAAGCAGGACTAATGCCAACTAAATCATCCCAGCCAGGGCTTTGTCAAGCCTGGCCTTAAAAACCTCTAAGGATGGAGATTCCACCACCTCCATAGGTAACCCATGCCAGTGTTTCACCACCCTCATAGTGAAATAGTTTTTCCTGATATCCAACTTAGGCCTCTCCCACTGCAACTAGAGACCATTGCTTTTTGTTCTGTCACCCACCACTGAGAACAGCCTAGCTCCATCCTCTTTGGAACCCTCCTTCAGGTAATTGAAGGCTGCTATCAAATCTCCCCCCCCCCCGACACACTCTTCTCTTCTGCAGACTAAATAAGCCCAGTTCCCTCAGCCTCCCCTCGTAAGTAATGTGCTTCAGCCTCTTAATCATGTTTGTTGCCCTATGCTGGACTCTTTCCAATTTGTTCACATCCTTTGTGTAGTGGAGGGCCCAAAACTGGACACATACTCCAGGTGTGGCCTCACCAGTGCCAAATAGAGGAGAATAATCACTTCCCTCAATCTGCTGGCAATGCTCCTACTAATGCAGCCCAAGATGCCATTAGCCTTCTTGGCAACAAAGACACAGTGTTGATTCATATCCAGCTTCTTGTCCACTGTAATCCCCAGGTCCTTTTCTGCAGAACTGCTGCTTTGCCAGTCAGTTCCCAGCCTGTAGTAGTGCATGGGATTCTTCCGTCCTAAGTGCAGGACTCTGCACTTGTCCTTGTTCAATCTCATCCAATTTCTTTTGGCTAAATCCTCCAATTTATCTAGGTCACTGTAAACCCTATCCCTACCGTCCAGTTTATCTACCTCTGCCCCCATCTTAGTGTCATCAGCAAACTTGCTAAGGGTGCAACTCATCCCGTCATCCGTATCATTAATGAAGATGTTGAACAAAATTGGCCACAGGACAGACCTCTGGGGTACTTCGCTTAATATCGGCTGCCAACTAGACATTGAGCTGTTGTTCACTACCGATTGAGTCCGATAATCTAGCCAGCTTTCTATCCACCTTATAGTCCATTCATCCAATCCATACTTTTTAACTCTCTGTTAAGAATACTGTGGGAGACTGTATCAAAAAGTTTGCTAAAGTCAAGATATATCACATCCATCACTTTCCCCATATCCACAGAGCCAGTTATCTCATCATAAAGGCAATCAGGTTGGACATGCATGACTTGCCCTTGGTGAATCCATGTTGACTGTTCCTGATCACCTTCTGCTTCAAAAGTGATTCCTTGAGGACCTGCTCCATGATTTTACTCTCCTGATAGAATACTACACTATACCAAGTGTGAAGTGGTTATTAAATTTCACGTCTGGTATTCTGTTAGGAGAGTAGGCTAAGTATTTTAGTGCAAGCCTGTGCAACCTTAATTCAGTCTCTTTGTATGGATGCATTATGATATTTTAACTTTATGTCTTTATAGTCTTTAACTATATGATAAGATACTATTTTTTTACACAGGACTCCTGCCTCAACAGTGCATGGGGGTGCACCTGGTCTGGGAATGAATCAGGGTTATAAAATGAAGGAGGCTGTCTGTAGGACCCCGGCCTCAATCGTTGCTGAAATTGGAAGGTGTGTGGTGAAAGAGGCAGGAGACTGCAGAAAGACAGAAGATGGCGTCATGATTAAAGTGGTTGAATGTTGCCCTGGGGAACTGGATTCTATCTCTGCCTCTGACAGAGTTTCTATGTGATGCTAAGCAAATTGCTTAAGCCAGGTTTTTCAGAGAGGGTCACTAATTGTTCCACATTTTCTATGTGCCCAGCTTGAGGATATGGGGCCTGATTTGCAGAATTACTGAGCACTCACAGCTGCTACTGAAGTCAATGGGAACCGTGCTTTGAAGATATAAAGTGCTATATAAAGCTGAGTAGTCTGAAAAATCAGGTACTAGATGTCTCAAATTGGGTAGCCAAAATTAGTGGACACTTTTGACATTAATGCCATAGTTCCCTATCTGTAAAGTTGGAATAATAATAATACACTCTCATCTCACAGAGGAATTGAGAAGATCAATCCATGAATGTTTGTGAAGCACTTGGTTACTGTAGTGATGAGTGCCATTAAAAAGTCCATCAGGAAATTCAGAGTCTGCAGACAGAATTATTAATAGTGTGGAGTAAATAAGCCTGGCCCACCTATGGAACAGTGGGGAGTACATTTATTCAGTAGTTGCTCATTAAGTACCACCCATTCTGTGCACTCAATAAGAAAGGAATCCTGTGGAAAAAATAGAATGTGATCATGTAACTAAAGATTACATCATAATGGCATACGCACAAAAGGGGCAAATTAAGGGTGCAGAGGCAACCTTAATTCCGGCATTTCTTAACTTTTGAGTGTTTGACTTCGTGGTTTTAAAGCTCTTTTAATGTAAGCTATTCTTTTGAGTGATTGCACATGTGCATTCCACCCTTAGTGCATGCACAATTAGTGACCCCCTCTGAAAAACCCGATTTAAGCAACTTGCCTAGTATCACATAGAAACTCTATGACAGAAGCAGAGATAGAATCGCATGCCTGGTCACCAGAAACTTTTTCTCTCAGTGGTACTCAAATTTGTAGGGATTTTAAGCCTCATACAAAGAAAGATAGTGAAGCCAGGCTAAGGTTTCTACTCCTTGGAAGCAGCCTTGAGACCTCTATCTCAGCCAGGTCAGTCAGACTGGGTACCAAGTGCCTTGGTGTTGTTAAGGAGTGCGCCTCCTCCCGTACCTCAGTCCCAACACTGCTTACCATCCCCAATGCCTAAGAAGAGGTATAAGAAGCAGATTGCCAAAAGGGGAAGATCCCTGGCACCAAAATCTGCTGGACATAGGGATAAGAGTAGAGTGTGGTCTAAGTCTAAGCACTCCTCTGCTTTGTTACTGCAGAAGACTGCACCATTGACTCTTGTGCCTACGCAAGTTCAGCTGAGTCTGGAGTGAGAAGGAACTCCTTCCATATTTGAGGCACTGCATCATATTGACATTGTCTTGGTACTCACCATGCTGAAGACATTTGCAGTGGTAGGGACTTCCTAACTGTTGGTGCCAGCATCACTGGCAGTACAAGAGTCAACACTATTGATACCAGCACATAGGGAGAACCAGCAGGATTGCTACAACACTTGGTACTGTGCCAGCCTCATGCACTCCAGGCAACTCGCCCTTCAGTACTGTCACAGTGGAAAACCTTGATGCTCATGTCTCTGTAGGCTTCTCCACCTCTGCTCTGCTTGCCAGCACCATCTGGAACTGCACCTCTGTAGTCAGTGGAAGAAGATTCATCATCTTCCGAATCAAAGGTTGTGTCCTACATTTCCCATTCTTGGAGTCACTCTCACTACTCCTCCTCCAGACATTTCCACCCATCTACGGATCCAGTCACAAGAGTACCACTGAGTAGTAGACTAAGAGATCCCTGGGGGCCTACATCCATTCAGTGGCCTTTTTGAAATCTGTGGGGTTTCCCCATTTCCAGATAATTTTCCAGGCACTCCTATTTGGTGATCTCAGAAAGGCGTGTGGCACCTACCCACCAGGCAGCACTCATTCCTGACTCCAGTACTGAACCCGGTATCGTACTCCAACAGCTAGCTCAAAGGACCCTGCAGATCAAGAAAGAGAGGAAGAGCATTTGCAGCCAGTACTCTTGCCTCCTCTTTCTCCTCCCCTGATGAGGCAGTCTCGGGGAGGAGAACATATCACTTCCCCCAGATGACTATAAGGCTCACCAAGAATTGTTAAAGAGGGCTGCCTTAAGTCTGGACATACAGGTGGAGGAAGTAAAATAATCCTCTCACCACCTGGTTGATATTTTAGCCACTGCAAGTCCTTACAGTCCTGTCTCTCAGTAAAGCCATTATATGGACCCAGTTAAGGGACTGTGGCAGATGCCTACATCCCTTCCCCAACTTCAAAGAGGACCGAGTGCAAGTATTCTGTAACCATCCAGGGCTAGGTGTTTCTTTACTCCCATTCCCCCTCCCTTCGCCCCTGGAGTTCCTGGTGGTATCTGCTGCCAGTAAGAAGAAAAGGTAGAGACATCAGGGTGCAACCCGAAAAATCAAAAGACTCAAAGAAGTTAGACCTGTTTGGTAGGAAAGTTTATTCTACCAGTGGGGCTGCAGCTCAGGATTGCAAATCAGCAATGACTTTTGGGCAGGTATGACTTTAACCTGTGCTGAAATTTAAAGATGTGCTCCAAGAAGAGACTAAGCAGTTATTCTTGCTAGTGGATGAGGGAAAACTGGTGGTGAGAAGCTTGCTGCAAGTTGCTCTGGATGTGGCTGACTCAGCTACCGTGTCAATGGCTTTGACATCACGTGTAGGTTGCAGTCCTCTGGGCTCCCAGAGGAAGTCTAACAGACTGTGCAGGATCTGCCTCTGTTTTCAAGCAGATTGATACTAAACTCCACAGGTAAAAGGGTTTGAAGGCAACCCTAATGTCTCTTGGGTTGTATACCCCAGACCCTTCCAGGTAGCAATTCAGACCTCAGCAACCCTTTCAGTATTGTGCTCCAGCTGTCTGTCAGGACCTGCAGAGAAAAAATAGTAGGTGCTATCGGCATAGACCACATCTTCCTTTTACCTCTGTTTCAATGCCTGCTCCATCTAGACATTTAAGATTCTAAGATTGCATTTTTATGGGAGTTTCAAGGATGCCAAACTAGTTCCCAGAATGCTAGATTCTGTTTTTACTTTGTTTGCAAATGACCTTTCCCATTTTATCAGCACTTGGTCATGTATCACCATGAACCATTGGGTGTTGAGTACTGTAGAAGTGGGATACACCCTTCAATTTATTTCTACTCCTCCTTCCATTCTCCCTCTTCATGAACCCCTCTCACAAAAAACTTCTGGTCCAGGAGGTTCAATCTCTCCTTCAGATGGGAGCCATAGAAGAGGTTCCTCAGTATTTAAGAGCAAAGGGTTTCTATTCCCATTATTTCCTAATCTGAAAAGCCAAGGGAGGTCTCAGGACTATTTTAGAACTGCGTCAGCTGCAAAAATGTCTCAAAAAGATAAATTTTGCATAGTCACCCTAGCATCCATTATTCCCTCTCTGGATCTGTGGAGACTGGTACGCTGTCCTCCATTTAAGAGAAGCCTAATTTCATTTGTCAATATACCAAGGGCACAGAAAGTTCCTCAGATTCGTAGTGGAGCACTCGTATTACCAGTCTGTCTGCAGCTCCTTGGGCATTCAAAAAATTTATGGCCATGATAGCAACATTCCTCAGGAGACTAGGAGTGCAGGTCTCCTCTTACATAGATGACTGGTAGTCAAGGGCCAGTCCAAAGCTTAGGTTATATCTAGCGTTTCATCTAATTCAGTCAGCCTTCAAGGCATTAGAACTACTGAACAATGCACACAAATCTATCCTTTGCCCAATACAGAGGATAGAGTTTAAAGGTGCTGTGTTGTACTCTACTCAGGCCAGAGCATTCCTTCCAGACTTGAGATTCCAATCTATTTGATCTCTCAAAGACCTCAAGATTCATTCAATCACAACAGCCTGAAACTGTATGAGACTCCTAGGGCACATGCAAATAGGAACGAGCACCAGCTGCACACACTTTAGATGTTAGAGGAGCACTGGCATTCTGCATAGACAGGACCAAATCATTTCACCACTCCACCCAACTGTTTGTGGCCATAGCAGATAGAATGAATCAATGAATGAATCCAATCACTGCACAGAGAATTTCATCTTGGATATTTTCTTGTATCTGCACATGTTATGATCTGGCAAGCCTCTATCCTCCAGACAACCTGACTGCTCATGCCACAACATTGTTAAGCATTCTTAATGGCATTTCTACCCTCGACACTTACAAAGCAGCAAGCTGGCCATAGATGCACTCTTTCTCCTCCCATTACGCCATCATTCAGTACTCAAGAGATGATGCCAAATTTGGTCAAGCTGTACTGCAGTCTGTGTATACATGAACTTGGATCCCACCACCTTTTTGACTACTTGGGAGTGCAATCTCATGCAATCACTTGAAGAAAAAATGGTTGCTAACTTTTCACAACTGTTGTTCTTTGAGATGTGTTGCCCATGTCCATTCCATGACCTGCCCTCCTATCCCTTGACATTGGATTCCAGAAAGAAGGAACTGAGGAGGCTTGGGGTTGGCTGGACAGTAGCAGAAGGCAATCAAGCTGTCCCAACAGGTATCACTAAGGGAAAAAATTTCCAGTGACTGTGCATGGGATGCATGCACACCAAGAGTGGTATGGATATGTGCAACACATCTCAAAGAACAACAGTTACAAAAGGTTAGTAACCATTCTTTGGTTTGGTTTTTTTGCATGTAATTTCCTAGGTTTTTGAAAAAAACAAAGTAAAAGAACCCCAGAAATTCTACCATAAGGCGTTATTTTGACACTTACAGGGGTCATCAGCTGGTTTTGAAACTTTGATCCTCTGACACTTGAGTTAGCAGAGTAATTGATAGAGGATGACAACCTACTATTGCTGTGTTGGAGGGGGATGAGACATACCTTTTGCAACTCAGTTTCACAGCTATTTACTGACAGCAGAAGAATGCTTACACTCAACCATCTTATGTTCCATTCCAACCTATAGAACTGAAAGTTCTCCAGTGATTATAGATCCTTTTGCCTGTTCTCCCCCTACCCCAAAATTTGACCCCTTTTGCCCCAAGCCCTCCAACCTGTCCTTGACCCAGTCCTGTCTCTTCCTCACCCCAGTTCATTGGCCCAGTCACATTCTTCTTGCCTACACTGTCCCAGTCTCCATTCCTCAGCCTTCTTGTCCGAATCCCAATTTCTTTGTCCAGAGAGTACTAGTCTCCCCCTCAAGGCTTGCTGTCTGAGTCCAAATCTCCCATTCTGTTTTCTTGCCCAACTAGTCCCAGTTCTCTCCCTCCTCCATCTCTGCTCCTTGTAAGATTTCTGTGCAACAGCACAACTGGTTCCCAGTCCCACCCAACCCCTCACTGACTCTCAGTCTCATTGCCCAAACAGTCCAAGCTTTCCCTACCTCTGGTTCCAATCCCTGTTTCATTGCCCAGTCAGTCTCAGCCTCCCTTCTTCAGCTCTGTCTCCTTGTCCCACTAATCCCAGTCCTTCCCAAACCCCAGTCAGTTTCTTTTTTCCCCTCCACCTTGGCCTCTACTCTCAATCTCCTTGTCCCAGTCTACTCCTTCCACCACCCTTCCCCATTCCCAGTCTGTCTTTTGTCCCCTCTACATTTGTGAGGTGGCTTCCTTGCCCACATTTTCTGGGTACCAGCAGGGGGATAATTGAGAGCACAGAAGAGATAGTTGCCTGGTCCCAGCCCAGCCTGGAGAACTTGGAGCAGCAAGGGAAAGTCTGACTTTATCCCATAGCCCTGGGTTGGACTATACTCAGTTGTCCTGTGGGCATGGTGTATGGTAGGCACTAGGAGCAATGAGGGGATGGTGCATGCTCAGTGAAGACAATCTTCAGAGATTTTTTTAGCTGACACATTTTAAAGTCTCAATTTAGCATGTGAAAATTAAGATTTTTCAAAAGCTTGTAATTTGGTAATAGCTGGACATATTTTCACAGGGATGTCAAAAGGCACATCCTGGACAAAAGATCCACCCCTCTGCAAAATTTCAAGTCCCTGCTTCAAAGGATGACGGTGTGCTAGAACTTCTATTGAAAACAACGTATTCTTCTCTAATCTCACTCTCAGAAATAGATGAATATTGTGGCTTAAAGTCATCCCCCATCCCCAATCAGCCTGAGGCAGACAGTTGGTATGAAAAACTTCAGTCCAAATGGTTAATATTTGACAAAGTTACACACAACTGAAAATAGGATCCTGTAATAGGAAGGCTCAGGCAACTTTAATAGAAGTTCTACCAGCCCCAAGTCTCATACATATTCTCTACAGTTTTAGGGGCTTGTGTGCAGCCTTTTATATTTTCATTGGGGGTTTTTTTAATTGAACTAATTTCACTGTCAACATCTAGGATATCTTTATTGATGTAGGGCTAGATTGTGGACTTTAGGCACAGTCTGAGTGAGGAATAGCAAGTAAAATGCAACACCATAGGAGTAGTTCCAGAAGACACTATGCCTAAGAGACATGCTTCTGAGGCACAGTTTTCTGCCAGCTTCCCCTTGCTCCAGAGACTATTAATTTGCTCCTGGCCAATACCAGCGGCAAATGTCGAAACCTCCCATAGTGGCTGGCACGTGGGAAAAGTGGAGAAGGGGAGGGCATGGCTAAGGCTCTGACTGTCTGTCTTGATATGCAGGGGGATAAGTAAGTGTTATGCATCTGGACTCAGGCTCCAGGAAACCCATGCTTTGACATAAGATAGGGGTTCTTCCTCTGCCTTATTCTTCTACTCGGGTGTAGTCCACGTTATAATCTAGCCCAGACCTTTTCTATAGGGTCTCTAACACATGCATTTTAATAATTTAGTCATTAGATTCATAGAGATTAAGGCTGGAAGGGACCACAGATCGTCTAGTGTGACATGTACATCGCTGGCCACCAACACTAATGCAACTGAAATTAGACCAAAATATTAAGCTTGCAGGAGACTAGACTATTTACTGCACATTTTCTTTTGAACCAAGCATCACAGCTCTAAAGAGCTTAGATATAGACTTTATTTTTCTTGATTATGAGTAGTTTACATTTGATGTACTTACACCCTTGTCTGGTCAGCCACACAAACATATTATGCTAATTGCATGAGGAGCTGGGTTTGACTGTTCAGTGGTGCACAAACTGTTTGTTTAGAATCTTGGTAGATCAGCCTTATGGCAATATGTTCATTGACTGCAATATGTACTGAATTAAATACAGTACATTTAGCTTAAAATCTTGACACATTCCCCACATGTGATGTGATATGCAAGTATTAAGGTCCTTTTAGTTTAAATGTAGCAGCATGAACTTAATGCTTCCCTAGAACACAATGTCTATAGTAGCTGCTGTTAAAAAGCTGAATTTAAATATGTGTATATATCAATCATAAGCTACTTCTGAGTTCACCATAAACAGATACAGCTGCTAAGTTTATCTAAATATTTTTATTAAGAACTATACATAAGTAAATGTCAGTTTTACATTTTTCTAAGACATATCTATACGGTGATTTGGTGAGCAGCAAGCTGGGGTATAAATTTACAGTGCTCTAACCTGCCATGCATTAAGTGGAAGCATGGCCCCCCCGCTGTGCGGTAAAAGTTCTGTAGTTTGAAAAAGCAGCAGATCAAGTGCACTACAAAACTACTAGCGTGCAGCAGCAGGGGCCACATGGTCACTTAGTAAAAAGAAAAGGAGGACTTTTGTGGCACCTTAGAGACTAACAAATTTATTTGAGCATAAGCTTTCGTGAGCTACAGCTCACTTCATTGGATGCACGAAAGTTTATGCTCAAATAAATTTGTTTGTCTCTAAGGTGCCAAAAGTCCTCCTTTTCTTTTTGCAGATACAGACTAATACGGCTGCTACTCTGAAAAGTGGTCACTTAGTGAATGGCAGGCTAATGCGCTGCAGATTCACACCCAAGCTTGCTGGGCACTAAATATCACTGTATAGACAAGCCCTTAGATCAGGGGTCAGCAACCTTTCATAAGTGGCGTACCAAATCTTCATTTATTCACTCTAATTTAAGGTTTCGCATGCCAGTAATACATTTTAACATTTTAGAAGGTCTCTCTCTATAATATATAACTAAACTATTGTTGTATGTAAAGTAAATAAGGTTTTTAAAATGTTTAAGACGCTTCACTTAAAATTAAATTAAAATGCAGATCTTATCAGTTTAGTGTGATCCTTGCCCTTGCTTTTCCTTGCTGAGTTTGCCAATGTCTGGGACATATTTGGATAGTTTAAGCTGCACACAGGCTTCTGCACGATCAGTTGTTAACCAGCCCTGAGAGGGGCAGAGGACAGATTTCATGTGTGAAAATACCTGTTCACACAGGTATGTGGATCCAAATGCTGAAAGCATTGCAAATGCAATTTTCTTCAAACAGTTAAATTTCACTGGCAGGGACATCCAGCAGGTCAGAATAGAGGCCCCATGATCTCTCTCAGTAGCTTTAAGTGCACTTTGCAGATCTCCAAACTTTGATGCCCACAGTTCTGAGCTTTTTAAATGAGTGAGCTACATTTTGCAATCTTCAACACCCATCCACTGAAATACAGACAAATCCAAGTCAATTTCGGTGAACTTTTCCGGTTTAATTAGAAAAGAGAGCATTGGGCCAAATCGCTGGAAATCTTGAAATTTGTCAGAAAATTCTGATTCCAGTTCTTGCTTGTACATTCCAATCTCATCGACACTGACAGTGCAATGTGTCAATAGCTCTTTTTTGTGTTGGAAGTAGCAGAAAGTCAAAGTTGGAATATCCCGAGAAAAAACTGCTAGTTTTACAACAAATGCCTTCCAGGTTTCATAAAGATCCGGAACCATTTGCCCTGCACCCTGGAGACGGAGGTTGAGTTCGTTTAGATTAGTGGTGATGTCAGTTAGAAACATGAGCTTACATAGCCATTTGTTGTCATCCAGTTCGGGGTAGTTTTGTCCTTTTTCCGATAAAAAGCCTTGATTGCATCAAAACAGTTTACAAAGTGCACCAAAACCTTGCCACGACTTAGCCACCAAATGATGCTGTGATGTGAAATGAACGGACATCTAACTTTGCTTTCTTAGGAGCTGACATTGTCAAATGTACCCCTCAACTTAAAGTGGGGAAAAAAATTGCGACAGACGGCACACACAACGTCAAACGGAATATGCTGTTCCACGTGATGTGATAGTGATGTAAGCAGCAAATCAGGACTTAAAAATATCCCAGTACAGTGGCGCTGGAACAATTTTTAAGGTGGGGGTGCTGAGCTGTGCCACCTCTTGCCGCTGTCTGCACCCCCTCACTGCCCCAGCTTGGGGCCTGTGGGCCACAGCTGGGGGGCGGCTGCAGAGCCCCAGGCCGGTGGCCAGGACCCCGGATGGCAGCAGAGCACCCGGGACCGGTGGCTAGGACCCAGGGCTGGCAGCGGGCTGAGTGGGGGCCAGTGGCCAGGACCCTGGGTGGCAGGGGGCTGGCGGTAGGACCCCAGGCTGGCAGCAGAGCCCCCAGAACTGGTGGCCGGGACCTGGGCAGTGTGAGTGCCACTCAAAATAATCTCGCGGGCCGCAAGTTGCTGACCCCTGCCTTAGACGAAATGCTATTATAAGAGAGCTTTACATAGCTTTTATCATTAAGACTAATAACAAAGCTGTCTGCTTATACAACTGTTTCATTCCTTAGGAGCAGTAATACCTGAAAATTTTGGCACAAAGTTAAGATGTGCTACACTTTCATAAATTTTGCCATGGAAGTGGAATTTGCTGCAGATGCCTCATTCTTGGATTTAGAGGAAACGATAAGACAAAATGGACCCTGACTTCATTACCAGGAAATAACACAAGTCATGCACAATACTGTTCCATGCATTTCTGTATATTGACAGGCTGTGATGGGGGAGAGTGTTGCTGATAAATTTATGACATTGGGAATATTTAGACTTCAGAGTTTGAGGCATTAATTAATATGTCTCCTGTCCTACTTTATCAAGTCTGTATTTTCATTTAAAGCACCACAAAAAGGAAATGGGATTTCCTCTCTCCAACTGAGGCAAATCCCTCCCTCCCATCCCATATCACAATACATCTCTTTCCATAATGCTGGCACTATGAAAAGTGTGATATTGATAATGGTTGTGTTGCAAATTTTCTATTCTAAAGACATTTCAGTTTACATGGAAAATGACTAACGAAACTAGGTCAGAGGATGACTCATTTGTCACATATCCATCAAATCAACTGATGTATGTTGCTGGACTCAAGGGAGTATCAGTATAAGGGTGATTTATTGGTTGATCTTCATTCTTCTTGTTTTACTTTAGCATATTCTTCCACATTTAAGTTTTTCCCCTTATTATTTTCAATTGCATTTTAGATAATTTTTTAAAGATTTGATTTGTCAGAGCTTCCTAGCCATCTCCTCGTTAATCTGCTGAGGTGCACTGGGTAGCATAAATGTTGAATGGCTTTCATGGTCCTTAATGAAAGCAGAAATAGAAAACACAGTAATTTATTACTATTTTTGGCTAAAGTGCTTGAATGGATTGTGCCCTAGCAATTGTGTCATCACTCTACTGACACTATCTCCTAATGTATTTAATAGAAACATCGTTCAAGTAGATTAATACAGAAACAACTAAGACTAACATTTCTTAATGCTGATGATCACAGAAGTCAGAGACGGAAAAATCCTATCGCACTACCTGCAAAAATATATATTAACTAATCAGGAAATCTCTCCTTTTGTTTAGTAAGCAATACAACTAATACCAGCAGCAGAAAACTTCTGTGGGTACACTTTATATTCTTGATTTGACAAAAGAACAGGAGGAGTCAAGTGGTACTGTAGCTAAAAAACTCTCATTACCTACATACGGAAAACAAAGTTCTGAACAGAGACACTTTCTACAACATTCCCAGGCAATTTCCTAATCATAATAGCTCTGGTTGAGGCTTAGTACTTATGCATCCCCATGAGAGAATGTCAATTGCAACTTCCTGAGATTCACTTCTGGAGGAACTCATTTTCAATACCAGATACTCTCTTTCTGCCTCTCCTCAGTTCTTTGAGTGTTTTCAAAAGTCTTGATACTCTGTGGGACCAAGAAACTCACTTTCTGGATCACATGCTTATTGTGTCCATTGTTCCAGAGTGCAGTTTGCAATCTAGGGACACTAGACATTCTCCTTACTCATGGCTTCATCATAATTTTGAAAGAGCTTCTCGCAAATACCAAGAGCCTGAGATTGGAAATCATCACAAATATTTGCAGTAATTTTGTTAATTTTCATGCTGTTTCCCAACTCTGAATGCTTACCTAGAATTGCAATGACTTTTTTTAATGTCACATCATGCAAATGCAACCTAATAAAAGGGTTTTGAATCTGTATTTACCATCAATCTAATCAATTGCCAGAATGATGATTTTTTTTAGTTGAGGTATGAGTGAGAGGTCACAGTCCCTGCATAGAAAAGGGAAAAAAGTGAATCATGTTTAAGAGTGCCAGGGACTCACTACCCAATATTGAATATTATGACTGAGTTTCTCAGGTTGTCAGCCTGTTTCTGCATCACTAGTAATAAAGATTCTACAATCTGAACACAGTTACCCATTCTGTTGATGTGGTGAAGATAGAAGAATCCAGTTCACTCGTTCAAAGCTGTATTGAGTCTGCAGTGTTAATAAACAAACACAACACAAACTTAACACACATGACACCAAAGAAACACATTTCCTTCAACCCTATTTGTCTTTCTGATTTCTCGTGGATGTCCACCCATCAACTTCAGCTGAACATGGCCAAAAGTGAACTTTTGATCTCCCTGCTTCATCGCCCCCCTCCAAATACTTTCTCCTTTCTTAGTCACTGGGGACAACACCACCAGTCACCCAAGCCTATAACATGGATGTCATTGACTCTGCTCTTTCCTTTCTCTAGTTCCACACATCCAAGTCACATCCGAAATTTTGAAGATTCTTCCTGCAGAACATCTCAAAGATCCAGCTTTTCCTCTCCATCCACCAGTTAAAATTAGTCATTCAGGTCCTCATTATCTGATGTCTTAACTGCAGTTTCTTCCTTTCTGGTGTTGACAAATTCTGTCTTACTTTCTTACATTTGTTCAGACTACTGATGCAAAAATAATCTTCCTGACTCATTACTTTAACCACATTACACTATCTCTTGCACCATCCTCTGGCTTCCCCTTTTGCATTTCGTTAGGCACAAACTGCTTGTCTTCATTTTTAAGGCCTTTCATGGCCTATGCCCTCCCCCCCAAGTGCCGCTTATATGCTATTAAGCTATTGACCTCTTGTCTCTGATCTGCCAATAATACCATCCTTGATTATCCCTTTGTGAAATTTTCCAACAGCTCTGGACTTTCTTCTCTACCACCCTTATGGATCAAAGGGATTCCTGTAAAAATCCTCAAATCTCTCCTTAAAACTCACCTCTGCCATGATGCCTGAAAAATAATTACAATGACTAAGGAGCTAGTGTGCTGTGACCACTGCTTATTACATAATCATATTGGTCTCAATGTTTCCTTGTACTCACTCTGTTTTCTCTTCACTGGTCCCTGCCCCAAAGAGCTCACACTATCCTTTCATTATCTATGCTCAGCCATGTAACAAAATGGTGCCCTGATATCAACTGGGGCTTCTAGGTACTTCTACAATATAAATAACCATAGTAGTAAATGTTTTTGCCAAGTCACTTTTCTGACAGTAATTGTATTTTAAATTGGTCTCCATAATGTCCCACCCTTTCTAGTCTTGACCTAATCAGATGCAACCCGATTATCTTAACTGAGTTTGTTCCAGACTCAAATTTTGCCCAAAATCTTTACGCCTTTTTTCTTCAATTGATAACATGTTGTCAGCTATGTTGTATTTAAGTATTTGGGGATATAGTTTATATTAAAGATGTAAGAGGGTCAGATCTTCCCCTGGTATAAATTAGTGTAGCTCTATTGAATTTGGGGCCATGCCATTATAAACTAGACAAGAAAATCTGGCCCTAAGAAGTTCAAGGTATATTCTTTAGATATTACTCTTGTTTTCAATTTGATGCCATGGATTATGATAGTTTGTCCAACTCACAAGGAAAAATGAATAAATGGCTACTGGGCTATCCAATTCACAGAGAGATCAAATGAGACAGGAAGACATTTATAGGAGTATAATTCTTCACTGTCATCTTTCCCTGTTAAATTGCTAGTTATAGCTTAAGATAATTATACCTATTACACTAGTGTTGTATCTGCCAGTTCATGTAAGTAGCCTGAACTACTTATCATGGTAAGGAATGGAGACAGGTGCCAGAGAGTGGTGGGACTAGTACAAGAAACTCTTTTACCTAATGACAGATTTCAGAGGAGCAGCTTTGTTAGTCTGTATCCGCAAAAAGAACAGGAGTACTTGTGGCACCTTAGAGACTAACAAATTTATTAGAGCATAAGCTTTTGTGGGCTACAGCCCACTTCATCGGATGCATAGAATGGAACATATAATAAGAAGATATACAGAGAAGGTGGAAATTGCCATACAAACTGTAAGAGGCTAATTAATTAAGATGAGCTATTATCAGCAGGAGAAAAAAAAACTTTTGTAGTGATAATCAAGATGGCCCATTTAGACAGTTGACAAGAAGGATACTTAACATAGAGAAATAGATTCAATATGTGTAATGACCCAGCTACTCCCAGTCTCTATTCAAACCCAAGTTAATGGTATCTAGTTTGCATATTAATTCAAGCTCAGCAGTTTCTTGTTAGAGTCTGTTTTTGAAGCTCTTCTGTTGCAAAATTGCCAACCTTAAATCTTTTACTGAGTGGCCAGAGAGGCTGAAGTGTTCTCCTACAGGTTTTTGAATGTTATGATTCCTGATGTCAGATTTGTGTCCATTTATTCTTTGGCAAAACCGGACGGTCTCTACGCAAATGTACATGGCAGAGGGGCATTGCTGGCATATATCACATTGGCAGATGTGCAGGTGAATGAGCCCCTGATGGCGTGGCTAATGTGATTAGGTACTATGATGGAGTCACTTGAATAAATATGTGGACAGAGTTGGCATCCGGCTTTGTTGCAAGGATAGGTTCCTGGGTTAGTGTTTTTGTTGTGTGGTTGCTGGAGAGTATTTGCTTCAAGTTGGGGGGCTGTCTGTAAGCGAGGACTGGTCTGGCTCCCAAGATCTGTGAGAGTGAGGGATCATTTTTCAGGATAGGTTGTAAATCTTTGATGATGCGCTGGAGAGGTTTTAGTTGGGAACTGAAGGTGACAGCTAGTGGTGTTCTGTTATTTTCTTTGTTGGGCCTGTCCTTTGTAGGTGACTTCTGGGTACTCTTCTGGCTCTGTCGATCTGTTTTTTCACTTCAGCAGGTGGTTATTGTAGTTTTAAGAATGCTTGATAGAGATCTTGTAGGTGTTTGTCTCTGAGGGATTGGAGCAAACGCGGTTGTATCTTAGAGCTTGGCTGTAGACAATGGATTGTGTGGTGTGTCCTGGATGGAAGCTGCAGGCATGTAGGTAAGTATAGCAGTCAGTAGGTTTCGATATAGGGTGGTGTTTATGTGACCATTGCTTATTAGCACAGTAGTGTCCAGGAAATGGTGGTGTTCTCATTTGCTGCAAGCCAGTTGAACAATTCTTTCTAACATGCACTTATTCTGCCTTCAACTTGGCAGGTTCTCCATTAGCCTTATGAAAATTGTTGCTAAACTAATTGTGTTATCTTTGTAATTTTATAAAATTAGATTATAATTTTATTTAAATGAATGTCATCTGAGAAACTACAATATCCATAAAAAATTAAGATTATTTTTCATTGAACTCTTGCCTTAATGGTGTTTCTTCTACAGTTCAAATTAAACTGAAGTTAATTTCAAGAACATATCACCCACACATTCAAGCAGCTACTGAAAAGTGCAATATGTATTCTGCACAGAAAGAATCAGCAGGTGATGATTATACCATGCTGAACAGTGATGTAAAATCAGCATATTGAAAAAAAAAGTTGTGCCTTATTTTAATGCTATACTACATTGGTTGTACTTTTTGAAAAAAGAATTAAACTAATCACTGACTCCTTGATTTAAAATATAAAAATCCAGTTGTATATGCTTTCTGATGTACTGTAATGTATGCATTCTACTGTAGCAATTTAAAATCCATGGGACATTTTAGACACAAATTGAATACAGAAAATATTCTGCAAGATTTTGTGAAACACAGTAAATTCATTGTCACTGAATTATAAATACACTCACTTTAGTCATCTTATGTAATATATATATATATATATATATATGTCACATGAACATTTAAGGTCTAAGATGGAGCCCTGCAATGGGACTGGGAATCTGCAGATAATAGCAGGAGCAGGATAAAAATTCAGCAAACAATGTGGGAGCAGGTGGAAGTGATAGTGGGCATTGTGGGGTGGGATGGGAGCAGAGCAGGATTAAAAAAAATAGTCCTGTGCAGAGGTCTAGTCTAAATTTCCCCAACACAAGAGCATTTGTAGTAGGGAGTAATGTGGATGTACACTACCCCAGCAGGAGCTCCGAGAGCACTGTGCCTTCAGAGTAGAGAGCCAACATGGGCACTGCACTACCCTTGGTTTGGGTACAGATAGCTTCCTCTTCTCTCTTGTCCTCTCCCCATACTGGCTGTTGTGCAGGGGCTGGGCTTTGGATCTGTTTCCTTCCCATCACTTTTGAGAATGCTAGTGATGGCAGCTGTGCTTATCTTAGAAAAGTGCAAGAACAGCCAGTGTGACCCCCCCACACACACATTTGCACTCCTACACAGGGGCTGGAAGGCTCATTATGCCCTCTCACCTACACAGAGGCCAATCACAATCTTGAATCAAATATAAAGGTCAAATCCTGACCACTAGATTTGGTTCACAGTATGCTAATGCAATATCAATAGTTAAAAATAGCCAAAAAGTTTCAGTATATGGGAGATGAGGTCAATCTCATGAAGGCAACTTAGTATGAGAATATACATATAACTTAAAAAACAAGTTGAATTAAACTAAAACCGTCTTATTTTAGGTATAAAAAAGCCAAGTGAACAAATAAGCACCAGAACTGTGAACTATTTCAAGTAGGTCAAGTACATACACTGAAATTAGAATACGATGAATATCTAATTCTCTCTCATTTTTGTGAATTACTGGGTGTTTAAGAGTAACGGTCAGTGTTCAGCAGATATTAAAGCTGAATCCAGATACTGACATGGCATGGTATAGTATAACTGTAGTGGTAGATGTATGGGGAGGATGCCAAAGTATACTTTAAATGGCCATTTTCATGGGACAGTAGTTATCTTAAGTACTGGCTGTTGCACAGACTTTTAAAATTAAGTTGTATAAGTATAAATCTACTAAAGTAGTAGTAGTAAAGGAGATTTCATCTCCACATCAATTCTGAATCACAAATTGTCATGTCTGTAACTGAACTATGGTAAGACACTCAACTATGAGGATTTTCAATATTGTAATAAATATGTTTTATTATGGTACTGTATAATTTGCAATTTTGTGATAAACAAAATGAAATGTTTTCATAGAATGCCTTTGCTTTCTGTGCAGTTTTTTGCCTGACAAGTAATGGGAAAAAAAAATCTACATTACATTTTAATATTGAAAGTTAGAGTCATGGATAGCAAATAGTTTTGTATGCATACCACTTCCACTTTGTACTTAACACTTATGCTTGAACCCCAGTAGCTCAGATTTGGGGCTATTAAACCATCAAAATGGTCAATTGGAGCACTGAAGCTTCCTTAGAGGTTTTCTGGTTCAGCTGCCCAACTTTGGCTAATTATTAGTTTACAATTATGATTTATGGTAGAGGTATCTTGTACCTATTGCTGCTGACTAGATAATTTGAAGTGAGTGAAGAGCCACTGGCCAAGAGACTAGCAATTTGGGTAGTTGGAACTGCGAGATAGCTGGGGGTGCTGGTACCCATGCAGGAGTAGCACAGAAGTTACTGAAGATATTGGTAATTAGTTTCTGGTCTGTAGCAGATTGAGCACTCACCACTGCCTCCTGTGGGTCATCTGGGAATTAGCTCTTTCCAGCCTCCGAGAGCCCCCAGCTGGCCGGTGTCTCTCCTGCCTCAGGCGCCCATGTCCCTCTCGGACCCTGGTGCCCTTTACCTTGGGGTTTTGCCCACATTCTCTGGGTCTCCCTTCCCAGGGAAACCCCCGTCCCATGCCCACCTTGCATCAGTGGCTACTGCTAGTTGTCATCTAGTCCCCATTCTCAGGGGCAAACTGCAATCTGTAATGGCCACTCAATACTGGCAAGGGGGTTGGACCTGCAGCCCCAGTACCTTCTTAGGCCTTTAACAAGGCCTCAGCCAGGCTGGATCTCCCCAGCATCTTTTACCCTTCCGCAGCACTGATCTGCTTCAGATACCCTTGTGCTCCCAGGCAGCTAGGTCCTTCTCTCTCCAAAGCTAGAGAGAGACTATTAGCTCTCTGGACTGGCAGCTCTTTTTTAGGGCCCAGCCTGGCCCTGATAGGCTGCCTCCCAGCCTTTTCTTATTGGCATTGCCGCAGCCGTCTCCAAGGGCTGGCTTTTAACCCTTTCAGGGCCGAAGTGGGGTGACCGCCCCGCTATGTGGTCCTATTGGGCTATTGGAGATGCTAGTGATATGGTTGCAGATACTGAGCAGGTCCCAGTTAATCAGCATTGGATTTTTTGGACATTTTAACACTTTTGGGTGTCTTTTTTGGTTTGGCAACATGTTCATTTTTTTGCTGGTGGGGCAAATATATTTGAGAACCGTTGATGGGGAAATATTGAAAACTGTTGGGTAGTTTGTGTTTGTTTGTTCAGGAATTATCAGGAGTTGAGGGATCCTGGCTACAAACAGCAATAAGAATAAAATCCCCAAGAAGTGGATCCTCAAAAACTGACAGGAGTCGGTTGACAATTTTCTGGTTGCAATATCAATGGTGTAGCAAATTCTTTGGTCAAGAAATTGCAGAATGCCTAGGGTATAATTCTGAACAGAAATTATCAGACTTACACATAGTGGGGAAAATAAAATGGATTTCTTATAACAAAGAGCAAATGTGTTAGAATGCTACATGAAGATCTGCCTACTCTATTGGTGCATATCTCATTGACTGTTGTAATAGCCCATCACCCCTACATATTTAACAAATTGGGAATATTGATTCTATCTTATAATGTATCTTTACTGTAAATACTGTATTGTATTTTAAAAAGTTCTCATAAATATTCATCAAAAAATATTGTGTTAAGGGCAGACATTTAAAAAAGATCTGTGCTATAATTTAGGGATTTCGTATAAATTTTAAATACCCTGTAGGATGTTTAGAGCATAACTTCAGGATAGTCTGTTTCCATCCAATTTGCATCTAATTGCTAGGCAATAATTTAGTATAAATTAAAGGTATTACTTATAACAGATATGTTTATTCTCATGTTACTTTTTGTTTGACTTGACTTTCAAAGAATTAAAATTTTAGTACTTGAAAGAAAAAATATTTTGGAGCATCTCCTTGTTCCTGTTGATTCAGTGTGGGAGCATGTGTAGAAGTAGTTAACTTAAAGGAAATACCTTGTTATGCTTGGCTACCCTATTGAAGTACTAATTTGTTAAGCTGAATATAATTAGATTTGCATTTCCTCAAGTCAAACTGGAAAAGTAATTAATGATGGGGAATCCTTCTTTCTGAAAATAATAGTTTTTATTTGCAACTTTTAAATACAGTGATCATATCATCAGTTTGTTGGTTTCTGAGAGTGAAAGAATTTATAAAATACTACAGTTAGTTGAGAACAAACTCTACTGTTTCCCCACACAAATTTCTAATAACGCTAGAGAAGATGCTGGAGAGTTTCTAGAAATGCAGACATTTACACAGAGTAACAAACAATAGAGTAACAAACTTTGTGTTGCAGAATGCTGGAAGGAAGAAGGAAGTGCTTCAATCATCCCTCACTATTGAGGTCACCTTCCCTTCATAGAAGTCTCCCAGCATTTCTGGACTGTTTATCCAAACAGGGCTCAGAGCCCAAAAATATATGAAGAAAAACACATATATTGGTAGCAGTCCCTCAGAAAATGAAGAGTAGTTTTTCTCCTGGCAGCAGCAGCCTTCCTAAGAGACTGCCCTCTTTATATGTGCTTTTGAAAGTTAGGTGCAGCTGCCCTTTAATCTTTGTTTGTTTGTGTGTGTGTGTGTGTGTGTGTACATGTGTGCGTGTGGGTTTGGGAGGGAATCCTCTGGACCTTAGCTTCCTAACGCCCAAACAGATGTACTTCCGTTCACTAGAGAAATTGGTTCATGTTGATACCATGTTTACAGGGGTCCTTGTTGATGTCCCAAAAGATCTGTACAACTTGTCAGAGCGCCATCTAAGTAATTGTATAGATAGATAGGGATTAAGTTACTGTATGTATTCCTAGTATTCTAAATAAGCAGTAATATGTAGGATTTAATCATTTTATTCTAAATCTTTTTCATCCTGAAAGTTTCTTTAACATGCTGATATTTACTCTGTATACCGATGAGTTTATTTTATTTATATTTTCTGTTGGGCAAATATTGCACATTTAGAGATTACAGAAGAATAAACAATTACCTGAAATAAATATTGTTATCCATGTCCATGGAACTAATAGTTTAGCTAATTTTATCTTTTCAAGGTCATACTTAATCTTTTCGTGCACTTCTCTATAGAGCGATCTGCTTTTTGTTTAAAGTTAGCTAATGAAAACAAATGCAAAAATGCTCAGATGTCTAGTTTGGAACTGCTATTATTGCTTTTTGATAGCCTAAATTAAAAATTATTGTTTAAAGCCAGTTACCATATGTTGCAACGTTAACCTAGATAATCATCAGCATTTGCATGAAACAAATTATTTAGAGTTTTAACAATATATTATTTGTAAGAGTAAGTTATTGCAGAAAGCTCTTTTTCATTACCTCCTCTTTGTATGCATGAGGTGGCATGTAGGAGTCTACAAACAATCTAACTGAATTTTAAATTGCAAACATTTATCAGTTAGAATTATGAAATCTCTACTCTCAAAATGATGGGGTCCATTCTAAGAGATTTCTCCTCTGTTGTAGTTAAAATTGTACTGGCATTTTCACAACTCACTCCTGTTTTTCAGATACTTATAACTAGAGCTATGCTTTTGTTTTGTTTTGCAGTGGTTTGGGCAAACATTCTTTGGTTTCAATTTGCAGGGATTCATCTCCATGCAGTTTTGCTTTGAGATGTTAGGCTTGAATGAACTTAAAATCTCTAAGAAAACTCACTTATTTTCTTACATGTTGTGGCATAGAAGTCAAGTGCAAGCATGTTTTGGAGTGCTATATAAATAATCTTCAATTTTCAAAAATGCAGTCGTGCGTTAACCCAACTTTGTGTGAACAATTTATGAACACTTCCATGAACATGATCTGAATTTCAAATTTATAACAATCTGTAGCAAGATGAGTTGTCTTGTTCAGAGTTTTGTTGGGAACATTTCTCTCAGCTCTTCAGATGACAATGTATATTTACAAAGCCTGTTCCAAGTGTGGGAGAAGAAGAAAATTCATTTCAGCTAATCTTTGAGCATTTAATTCATATTGCTGCCCGTGGAGTGGCAATGTTGGTTGGTTGCCCCTTCTTAGGGTGCTGTCTTTATTTGGTTTCTTAGCAGTTTGCTGGCAGGAGTTCCCTTCTTCAGCATGCTTGCTCTTCTGGCAGCCACCCCATGCCTCTACTTCCAAGCTGTTCCCAGTCAGCTTGGTCAACGGTACCTGCATTAAGCCTTTAATTGCTGTGCCACCATGGAGTACATACACTGCCACAACAAATCCAGTGGTTCAGCCCTAATGCCCTTCCTGAAATGGGTATGACAAACTCTTTTTAAACGAGTACTATGAATTCTTGGTGCAAGCCAGAAGCAAATCCTACAGTCCAAGTGATTGCCCCTAACTGATGTCATATCACCACCGGGGGGATCTCTCAAATTCTGTTATAAGCAGGAAATGATTCTGTGATAAATTACATATTCATGTAGCTAGCTGTCATAACAAAGTACATCTAACATAGTTTGACTCAGTTATAAAATGGTTCTAATTATGACATTACAAAAATTACTTGCATTAAATTACTAACAGTAGATAAAAAAAATCTTGTTTTTAATGTTCATAAAATTACAGCAACTCTGCTACTTTCAGATGAATGGAAAGCCACTCATAATGAATTATTTGCTATCTAATTATGTGCTTGGGTTATTTTGAAATTGGAAATATTTTTATATCATTTTTACTTCTACTTTATAACCATTTAAAGGTTTAAGAAAAAATCTCCTAGAACATAATTGTAACTAGAAAACAGATTTTCTAAAGATATCACATAGAATGCATTCCTACTCTTGGGTCTTGACTCCCTAGCAGAAGCTATGCTAGCATGTGTTCGCAGAAACATTTAACACCCAGAAAAAAGGGAACCTTTCTCAGATGAAAAGAAAAGGAGTACTTGTGGCACCTTAGAGACTTAGTTAGTCTCTAAAGTGCCATAAGTAGACTTCTTTTCTTTTTGCAGATACAGACTAACATGGCTGCTACTCTGAAACCTTTCTCAGATGAGTAATTCTGCTCTACTTCTAATTATATTGTCTAGAACTAATCAATATTTACGATCGTATCTCTACTTTAATGCAGTCTTAATTATCTGACAATATTATCTAAAATTATTAAAATTCCTCATTTTTACCTGATTTCCCATTCTAGCCCAATGACATCCCTCACCAGTTAGAGTATCATCATGCAATAGTATTGTTTGCAACTACTTCTATCCCCATAAGTTCTTTAATTAATTTACAAGTTAAAAACATAATAAGGAAGATTCTATCACTCCTTATAGAAAAACAAATCTCTCCCCATATTTCTGCAGTAACCAGAAACTGCATATTGTGGCACTGATAATCACTGAGAGATATGCCTAGACGCTTTTGGAGCCACTTCTCCTAAAAGAGAATTTTATTTGTAAATTTTATTTTGTAAATATGTTGTCTGGGTAAAGTGTAGACTATTGATTGATAATGTTCATCAAACTGTGCTGCTTGTGGATTCCAAAAGCAAAGAGGCTCACCTGAGATGTAAGTTAAATATTAGAAATGGCACTATCAATCACTATAAGAATTTTGGCCAGTAGATGATAGCAGGTGAAGAAAAATTTGTTTTGAACTCAGTGACCTTTTCAAGAATAAACATGGTTAAGAACATCCACGCACGTAGGGGTACCCAGGGCTGGGGCACCTCGCTATCACCTGCCTTTAGTGTGAGGAAGTTTTGTCTGTGCCTGCTGGGTGTCAGCTCCCCAACTCTACCGGCCAAGGGCAACACAAGCACTCCCCTCTAGGCTTACTCAGTCCCCTCTCTCATTCTCTCTCTGCAGGTTAGCAATAGGCACTTTCCAACTCTTGAGACCTCTAAGCCTCTCCCTGGAGCGAAGGTGCTGGAACTAGGAGTGCAGGGGGTGCTGCTGCATCCCCTGACTTGAAGTGGTTTCCATTATATACAGGGTTTACAGTTTGGTTCAATGGCTCTCAGCACCCTCACTATACAAATTGTTCCAGCACCCCTGCCCTGGAGTGTCTATGCCCTGTTCCGAGGGACATTCACAATAACCACAGATTTGCTGCTCCGAAAGAAGCAGTACACCTCAGTTTACCACTTTCACCTCAGATCACCACTCTGTTTAACACACAGCATGTGGATATGTTGCAGTGAAAATAAGTCAACGTTTAATGAAGAGGAGAGTTTCAAATGATAGAAAGTAGAAATATTGGAAACAAATGTCTACCTATAAAAATCATAACGTGTATTTTAGAATGAAGGCTGCTACTATGAGTGATTGCACATGTCTGTTCCACTGTAGGCGTGTGTGTGCCCTGTGCACAGACACTGGAGATTCCCCCCCCCCCCAAGTGGTGGCTTGAGTGCTTTCTGTTGCCACATGCCACTGCATGCTGGTGTAAGAAAATGCAGTCGCCCCGATCCCCCTCCGTTTCTTCTTACCACCAGTGATGGCAGTTGGAGTGATTCCAGATTTGATTAATTCAGGTACTTTCCTCTCCTCTCCTTTGTATATGTTTGTAAATTAGTAATTTGTTAGTTATAGTTAAAACAGTCTAAACTGCCTAAAATTAAAGCTATGTTTCTGGGGAGGGGGTTGGTCTCTTTTTGACTATTTTTTTCCTCTTTTGGGACCAGTACTGGTATGACTTTCTTGTTGGCATTTAACTGCGGTTGGACCTGCACAAAACCTATGCTGGTCAGTGACCCGCATCCAATCTGCCTGAAATGTTTAGGAGAACCCCACATCAGTGACAAAGGTCCCATCTGTAAAGGTTTCAAGTCTAGCTCAAAAAAATATAGGGCAGTAAGCATTAAGTGTTTGCTTATGAAAGCAGCGCTTTGACCCCCATTGGAGTTGTCACAAGGGGAGAGTGCCCCAATTGTATGGAACGCCCCACTAGAGATGTCTACTTCTCCTTGATTTTGTTCTCTGCTATTAAAGAAAAGACTCAGGCCTTCCTTGTGTTCCACTTCTTGCTCTTGTGTGTCTATAGCAAAGCAAGCCAGAGGCCACTCTCCGTGAAGTGTTTGGGAGAGAGGCCATCCCTAGAATACTCATCACCTACCAAGAGGGAATGGCTGCCTCTGGAGCCTGTGCCAGGTCTGTCAAAGCTGTCCCCTTGTGGCAGGGTGGACTAGGTCCAGAGGCCCCCTGCTGGAAGCCTGCATCACACTGTCCCAGAATGGAGCCGTGAGAAGTCCTCCAGGAAGCCTAGAGTGGCTGCAAAAGAGTGGCCAATCAGAGGGGCTGATGGAGCTAGAGGCGTGAAGACTGGGTAACTGGCTGGCTGAAGGAGCAGCAGTATCATGGACAGCTCACTGTGGACAGGACTGAAGCCCAGGAAAGGCTGCTGAAGACTAGGTGCCTGGCTGGCTGGAAGAGCAGCAGGGCCCGCAGAAGGTCAGTGCAGGCAGGCTGAAGCCCAGAGGGACTGAACCCAGGACTTGGACAGACCAGGTTAGGATACCGAGATGGGCTCTGCTGCTCTGGTTGCAGACTAAGCCCAGGGAGGACTGCTGAAAAGGACACCAGCTGAGGGTAGCAAGATGGGCTCCGGCTCAATGGTTGAAGAAGGCAGTGCCATGGGGAAAAAGCCTTAGAGCTACAGCCCCCTGAGAAAGAATTTGGACTACATCCCCCAAAAGGGGGGACAATGTGTGCAGCTTGGCCAGAGGGCTGAGCTGCCAAAGATCAGCCAAGAGAACCAACGGCCAGGAGGTGGTGGTGTGTGGTTGCAAGCAGCAGGTGCCATCCTGATGTAAGACCAAAAAAGAAAAGCAGGCTCACACCTAACTGAGAGAAAGGGGGCCATCCATGAGAGG
This sequence comes from Dermochelys coriacea, assembly GCF_009764565.3. NCBI lineage: Eukaryota > Metazoa > Chordata > Testudines > Dermochelyidae > Dermochelys > Dermochelys coriacea. Next base: position 267,045,043 of record NC_050068.2, read on the forward strand.
TGGGTGCCTTCTCCCCCCCCCCATGAAAAGAACTGTGATTGGAGTTATATCGGCCTGAGAAAAGGGGGGCTTGCACAAGAGGCAGGTGCCGAACCCATTTCATCCCTTAAAGACACTTATGGAGCCAGAAGACAGTGCAGATCCCAAACATTCCAGAGGCATATGCAGCTGCAATAGACTTGCTTAGCCTCTTGGTACTGCTGTCACCAGCAACTTAAGGCCTCCAACCAGTGTTGATGCTGATGCCTGTGGCAGATACCTCACCACACCAAGATTGTGTGGTACTACTTCCCAAACCTCTGCTGAAGCCTGTCTTGTTGAAAGGAAAATCTCCCATGATTTCCTTGGTACTGCCATTCCCTGGTACATGAACCTTTCACCAGTCGCATCTGAATTGGGCCCTCCTCTCTCAGAAGCATCTGAGTTCTCCTCAGTCAGAGATGAGGTTCTCTGTATCCAGTCCAGGACATGGCACATACCCCACAATCAAAGTCAAGGCCCATGGGCCATGCAGCAATTTCGACATTGGCCTCCTGCTAAAGATCAGTGGCCCAGATGAGGATGAATCCTAGGTCCATATCAGTGGCCATTGTGGTCACTGTAGGGCATTCCCCTTCAATTATCTTGGACACAGCTGTGGCAGGCACACTGGAGACACCAGCACCGAGAGCACCATCCACCAATAACTAGTGCGGAGACCAGTACTGATCACTGAGAGCAACATTTTCTTGTGCCCGCTACTGAGACTGGTACTGAGCATCCAGAACTCACTCACGCAGCCTCTCCACTGCAAGTTATGGACCAGACACCACCTCAGATGCCTGTTGTGTTCTCATCACCAGATGAGGTTATTGAGCCGTCAAGTCATTTACCACCGCTGGAGGACTTCAGAGCCCATCAAGATCTTTTAAAAAGAATGACCTCTGTACTTGACATTTAAGCAGAAGTGGTGCCCAAAATCTCTCTCAGGTTGGTGGACATCCTGGTGTCAGCAGCCCTAGCTAAGGTGGCTGTGCTAATTAATGAAATTATCATGGAGTTGGTCAAGGCTTTTTGGCAGACACCCACCTCCCTGCCTCAACCTCCACAGCAAAACAAGCTGAGAAGAAGTACTTTGTCCCCTTTAAGTGGTATGAACATTTTTATTCTAATCTCCCTGCCTGGATTCTCTTGTGGTGGCAGCCATCAATAAGCAGGAAAGATTGGGACAAGAAGTTTCCACACCAAAAGGCAAAGATTTGAACAGGCTGGATCTGTTTGGCTGCAAGTTTTATTTTTCAGGAAGCCACCTCTCTCTCTCTCTCTTTCTCTCTCCTAAGAAGACAAAGGAGGCAGACATCTGATTTTGGGAGAGATCCTGACCTGAAATTTGGCAGCCCAATTGCTGAGAGCATGTGGTAAGAATTTTGTCTTGAACCAAGTCTAGTTTACGTTTTAGCACTAGAAAGCACTTTTATCTTTTTATCTTGTAACCATTTCTGCCTTGTACTTGTACTCACTTAAAATGTCTCTATGTTGTTAAATAAACTTGTTTAATTCTTTAATCAAATTAATCCACTGCTGCATTCAAACTGAATTGTTTGGGTAACTCCATTTAAAATCGCAAATTGTTGGATATTGTTCCCTTATAGGGGCAACAGATCTAAAATATTGAATTCTCCAGGAAAGGGCTGGATAGTGAAGAACACACATTTTGGGGGGAAATGCAGGACTGGGAGTGTGTTGGAGTCACCCTGCAACTATTAACTAAAGCTGTGGAAGCCAAAGTGTGACTGGAGTGATGCTGGCAGGCTGCAGCTATACACAGACACTCCTGGTGTGACCTACATGCTGTCTGGCTGTTTGTGAGGGGGCCCAGGTTGGGAGCTACAGCAGCAAAGCATTCTGAGGCACTCCAGGTTGCAGGGCAGGTGGTGATTCAACCCCTCACTGGTCTGGATTGCATCCTGGAATGTCAGAGAACATTTAAAAATATTCATGGACCAGTTACCAGATGACTGTAGACACAAGTTTTCAGTAATGGCCAAGCTGGTCACCAGGATTGACCTTCTACATAGTTTGGATAGTGCAGATTTGGCTGCTCAAATGGCATCAGCCATTACTATGAGAAGATGTTCATGGTTGCAGTCATTTGAGCTACCCCAAGAGGTCCAACAGACTATCTAAAACTTCCATTTAAAAATTATCTCTCCGTATTCAGAGAAAACTGATGACAAGATTCATAGCCTCAAAGATTCCAGGGTGACACTGAAATCCTTTTGTATCCCCCAGAGATTAAAATAAATCAGTTTCATTCACAGCAGCCATACAGACACCAGAGTTTTACTCCCTGATCCCAAGTTCCAACAAGAAAAAAAGGAAGGGCCTATAGGAGGCGATATCTACAGCCCTCCTCTTTAGCATCTGTAGGCTAATCCCATCCAGCTGCCTCTTCCAAACAATCATTTTGATGGGACAGTTGAGGACAGCATACCAGCTTATCTAAATTCCATCAGTTCCCCATCTTTTATGTACCAATCACTTATGAAGTGGGATAAGTGCTTGCCCACATAACGTAAGACCAGTGGGTCTTAAGCATGGTGGAACAGGCGTATGCCACCCAGTTCATTTCTACTCCCTTCCCCATCCCTCTTCAGGGACCACTCTCACTAGTCTTGTCATGCCTAGATTGGTGGATGGACCCTCTGAAAGTTTCTGTCGGGGCTCCCTTTCTCCCCGTGCTACCAACCTTCATGCTAGTCACAGACGCATCTTCTCTGTGTTAGAGAGCTCATATGAGGTTATTCCAGGCTCAGGAGTCTCACTCTTGAGACTCCTTTGGTCAACTCAAGATCTAGAATCTCCCAAGTATCAAGGAGTTAACAGTGGTACAGATAGCCTGCTTGGCCTTCCTCCCCCACATAGTGGTGAAAAAAATCTGTTGATTCTGACAAATAATTCAGTGACCATGTTTTACATAAACAGACAAGGAGGATAACAGTCAGACCAAGTCTTCCAGGAGGCAGTCTGCCTCTGGGGTTTCCATATCACCCACTCAATTCATCACAAAGCTGCTTACTTTCTGGGGAAACAGAACATGTTAATGGATCTTTTAATTTAGCAGATCTTTCTTCAATCAACACGATTGGTCATTATGTCCAACGTGGCCAGGTTCATCTTCCAATTACGGGGGACTTCCCAAGTGGAACTTTTTGCAACAAGAACCAACAGAAAAGATCATCAGTTCTGTTCCTGGGGAGGGTTCAGCCCAGGATCACTTGACAGATGCTTTTCTCCTATCCTAGAAGAATTCCATCCTGTATATCTTCCCTCCATTTCTTTTATTTCCCAGAGTCATATTCAAAATAAAACAAGACCATGCACTCCTCATCCTTATAGACCCTACTAGCCTTGTTGATTGAGCCTCCTCTGCCCCTTCTGTTGGATGCAGACATAATCTCCTAGGACCATGGGCGCCTGCTCCATTATAGCCTCTGAGTTATCCATTTCATAGTGGGTATGCTTCATGGCTGACACCCTTTGAGAAGTCCTGCTTTATAAATGTACAAAATATGCTTTTGATAAGCAGATAACCCTCATCTAGAAACAATTACCTAGCTAAATGGAATTGCTTCTCCATTTAGTCTCATAGGAAAGGTGTATCTCCAGAGTGGGCACCCCTGGACCTTGTGCTGAACTATCTTCTAGATCTAAAACAGAGTTTGGCTATTAGCTTTATAAGCGTGCAGCTGGCATTTATTTTGACATGTGCAACATATCTTTAATTAAAAACAGTTCTGGAAAGGTAGGTAACCATTTCCTTATTTAACTAGATACTGTCTTGTCATGCAAAGCTCACCCCAAAGTCCTTCCAGCATTTTTCAGCGAAGTCTGTCTATGATCCATTTTTCATGGGACAAAATGCTCTGGCAGCTTCTGCCCTAGGTAAGGGATACTGTATGTTTCTTTGTAACCCCAGTTATATCAAAACAGTGCATTGATCTTTATTCATAAACTGCTGTAAGGGACCGAGACATAGGAAGTCAGGCCAAGTGGTTACTGCTGGGCTGGTGCCATGGAGTCAAGGGGTGACCATGAGGCAGTGGTCGGTTAGCAGGGGTCAGAGGAGTTGTGAATTTTTTCACTTAACTCCTGGAATATACTATTAAAATAATGTTTTTAATGGATTTATTAACAATTTTGTCTTTCTACACCATTTTGTACTGTCAAAAAAGCAGTTTTCATAGGTAAAAGCTTCATATGCTACTAAAGTTGTCAGATGTGAATGATGCAAAAGTAAAAAATCCTTAAAAGTGTAACAACTCTGTTCTCTTTCCAGTTATCATTTTGCTTCATGCACGTTATGAAGTTTTGAGCCCACTGGCTCACACAAATAGAAGCAACAGGTGAACCAGAAAGATAAGATAATTTTCACATATGTCCAAGAACTAAAACAAAGCTGACATGGTATGTATGATTTTAGACAACTTTTAAGGACCAATCTTGATAATATCTCTTTAATATAAACATAGATTTTTGTTTCTATGACAGGATATTTAGACTATATATGCTTTCTAGAGTCATTTCACTAAAGGCAGGATATTCAGTCTATTTAAAATGAGTTCTATTGGCACTCCAAGAAATAGCTAGTGAATTTTTAAATAATGTTATGCATTTGATGTGCTGGGTGAAAACCAAACATATTTCTGAATCTGTATTGGTGTACAAAACTGACTGCACTAGTAGCAGAGAACAATAAAATTGGATTGCTTTTTTCCATAAATGAAGTAGATGAGTTGGAGAAGGAAATTAGAACTCAGGAGTTCCTGTTTCTTCCATGAAGCTGAATCCATAATATCACAAAAATATTATTTCCCACTTGCATGTTGACAAAAATCTCATTGTCAGATATGAGATAATATAACATAACAACAGATGATTTCAGTGATGCATGTAAAGTTGAGGGCCCCTTAATTAAATCAAAATGATGGATTTAACCACTAATTGACCACTAACCTTTTGTTAATCCATGTGAACCAAAGACTGTGATTCTGGTCTCCTGACACCTCAGCAGTTCCCAATAAAATTGAAATTAAGCAACCACCTCTCGTGGATGGCTCCCTTTCTCTTGGTTAGGTGTGAGCCTGCTTTTGGTTTTATATCAGGATGGCACCTGACTCTTGCAAGGACCGCTCCCAGCCACTAGTTCTATTGACTGATCTTCGGTAGCTCAGCTGTCCAGCTGAGCCGCACATGCTGTCCCCCCTTCTAGAGTATACAGTCCTGAGTTCTTATCATGGTCCTGTTATGGGGCTGTAGCTCTTGGGTTTCTTCCCAGAGGCACTGCCTTCTTCAGACACCCAGCCAGGTCCATCTTGGTACCCTCCTCTGGTCTGGCCAGGTTTTGTGCTCAATCCCAAAGGCTCAGCCTGCTTGCACTGACCTTTTGATGGCTCTGCTGCTATTCTATCCAGCCAACCAGGCATCTAGTCTTTGGTAGCCTTTGCTGGGCTCAGTTCTGTCTGGTGAGCTCTCTGAAGTGAGCTATCTACAGTCCTGCTACTCATCTAGCTAGCCAGGCACTTGCAAGCGCCACACAGCAACTGAAGGTTTTGTTCTGCTGCTTGCCTTTTATCCGGCCCTCTGGCCCCTTATTGGTCATGCCAGCAGCCTCCAGACTTAGTCCACCCTGCCATAAGCATCTTTTAAATGTCTAGTTCAGATCAGGAAAGTTGTGCTTTAGCACATGCTAACCTAGTCAAGATAAAGTACAGCAGGCAGCCTAGCCTTTAACTCAACCAGCTTACAAGTGTGCCTTGTTTACAGTCAGCCTTTAAAATATGCCTGCATTTAAGCCATAATATCTTTAATCCCTAGTTGAGGCAGGAGAATCAGGAGAAGCTGAAGCCTTGGAACGCAAGGGAAGACCAGATTTGTGCCCTACAGTGTCAAGAGCAACAGAGGTTTGGTTTGTATGTTGATATGATCCTATTAAGCATTGTTATTCACAAAACCAGAATTTGGGCCATAATTTTCCAATTGAGAGATTCCCTTAATGTAATATTTCATTGTTCTGTTTTTTTTTCAATAGCATATAGTGATGTAAATTAGATAGACTTTCGCCTTCTTCATGGCTTCCTAGCGTTTTTTTTTATTTCTGTCTAGGAATCTTTTCCCACATATCTCAATCTTTTTTCCTGTTTCAGCTCTCCACCCATCTTGCGCTCTTGGCCTACATGTGACACTTAAATCGTGTAGTTGAAAAAAATGAAACAGCTAATCAGTTGATGCTCAGAACCGTACAAATTGTCTGGAGGTCTTCCAATCAGGGGGACTGGTGTGCCCCTGGCATTCTTACAGCAAATGCAACCCAGCACACTGCTGTCATGATTAGGAGCAGCAAAGGCCAAATATGTTTGCTTCACCTGCTGCACTGCTCTCTTGGTAATGCTTTTCCCACTGGTTGCAATATTTTTCCTATTATGTTATTTATAATGTTCATCCTCTCTACTACACTACTAACTACAACGTATTGCCAGCTCGCATAACTTACTTTAAAACTTTATGAAGTTCTTATTCCAAATTAGAACTAATTCTTACAACAGTTAGCTACTAAATAGCTGATATGCAGTTATGTATATAGCTTTTCTATAAAATCCTAGACAGCTCTGACATTTCAGATTAGTTTATAGACATTCAAGATTGAATCATCTCTAACTGGTTAAAATTAAATCCAAATACAAGTGAGATTTTGATTCTGTGTATTAAAGATTACTCAATAGTAATGCAACTATCATTTTAATGGGATTTATTATGTGCATTTGTACATTTAGGAGGCATGTGGGTCCAGTGTGGACTTACTACATGCTAAAATTGCATGGGGGATTGGGGTGGGGAAAAGGGAAACAAAAGTTCCTAATACTTAAGATTACTACACACAGCTTTCCATTTTAGAAATAAGCGAGGATTAAATTGCTTGGTGACTGAGACTTGAAAACAATTTTATGTGATTTGCTAACATCTAGCTATTTAAATTGTACGTAACTATGCAATTTCAAGAATGGACTGGCACATACAGAAAGGAATATATTACACCTATCAGGAAGTCTTCCCATTACTTTCTGCTGAAACAAGAGGTCAATTTTATATTTTCCTTTTTATCTACATATTCTTTATTGAGTTGAGACTTAATTTTTTGAGTGAATTGCTCATCTGATACTATTCCAGATGTCTTTGGATATTGGTTAAAGATGAATTTTTGCCTTTGGCATATGTAACTTACACTGGCCATTTTATTGGCATTATTTGTACTATTAGAATATTAGGGGGAGTTTACTTGTTGGTAACTCAGCTTCCACCAACTTCCCTATCACCTTTAACAATTTTTGCCTGGCACTTTATAGCAATCTTGCAACATGAGTTGCACATATTTGTCCTGAAAGCAGAATTTGCAAACTGGAAATGTACATCTTGGGCATCCCCGGGCACCTTAGGCATGGCCACTCTCCAAACAGTGCCAACAACTTTTAGAACAGTGTTGGTGCCTGTGGGCCCCCAGGTAGCTTGAACTGTAATCCAGTCTAGGCAGATTTGCCATCACCATGAGCCCTGCACCCTGAATTATGCCAGCAGAAGATGTCACGTACAAGGGCTAAATTGAGCTCTGCTATTGTATTTGGTTGCCATGGAAAATAAATTTGTGCTATCTGTCATTGTAAAATACAGTCATAAGCACAAAGGGGCAAATCCTTCCCCAGAGGTCATGGGAAGAAATCCTTTCCTTTGCTATGGAGTTGCAGCATCTGACAACCCTCTGTGAAGGAGCTGTGGCCACTGGATTTGCAATGTGTCAGAACCATCCACACTAACCTTCTCCTCCTCCTTCAAGTTCCCTTGTGAGACTACTTGTAGGGAACCTCTGTGGAACAGAGTGCCAGGGGATGCACACCCTTGGAATGGGCTCTCAAAATCTCCACCTTCAAATAAAGTGGAACTACCTGGGCTCGGTTGTGTCTGAGGACTGTACATCCCTGGGGGGGGGGGGGGCAGACAGAGTACAAGCTTTATCTGAAAGTCAGGACAACTGTTATTTCTAAATTCAGAAGAAACCATGTTGTTTGCATCCCTACATGAATTTGAAAGATTTCTTCTCTTCTGTCCATTCATTAATTTCATATACACAAAACAAAACAAGAATAATCTATTAGGATGGGAGTTAGCATAGGTAGAAGAAGTATTCTGTTTTTATTCTGAATGAAAGAAAGGAAACACGTTACTAGTACAGTGCTATCATTTCTATAAGAATGGCCATACTGGGTCGACCAAAGATCCATGTAGCCCAGTAGCCTGTATTCCGACAGCAACCAATGCCATGTGCCCCAGAAGGAATGAACAGAACAGGCAGTTACCAAGTGATCCACCCCCTGGCACCCACTCTCAGTCTATGGCAAACAGGCTAGGGACACCATTCCTGCCCATCTTGGCTAATAGCCATTGATGGACCTATCCTCCATAAATGTATCTAGTTCTTTTTTTAACCCTGTTATAGTCCTGACCTTCACAACATCTTCTGACAAAGAGTTCCACAGGTTGACTGTGCATTGTGTGAATAAATACTTCCTTTTGTTTGTTTGAAATCTGCTGCTTATTTTCATTTGGTGACCCCTAGTTCTTGTGTTATGAGGAGGCATAAATAACACTTCCTTATTACTTTCTCCACACGAGTCATGATTTTATAGACCTCAATCATATCCCCCCTTAGTCATCTGTTTTCCAAGCTGAAAAGTTCCAGTCTTATTAATCTCCCCTCAAATAGAAGCTGTTCCCTACCCCTAATCATTTTTGTTTCCCTTTTCTTTACCTTTTCCAATTCCAATATACCTTTTTTTGAGATGGGGCAACCATATGTGCACACAGTATTCAAGATGTGGGCATACCATGGATTTATATAGAGGCAAATGATATTTTCTGTCTTCTTATCTATCCCTTTCCTAATGCTTCCCAAGATTCTGTTCGCTTTTTTGATTGCCACTGCACTTTGAGTGGATGTTTTCAGAGAACTATCCACAGTGACTCCAAGGTCTCTTTCATGAGTGGTAACAGCTAATTTGACCAAATCATTTTATATGTAATGTTGGGATTATGTTTTCCAATGTGCATTACTTTGCATTTATCAACATTGAATTTCATCTGCCATTTTGTTGCCCAGTCACCCAGTTTTCTAAGATTCCTTTGTAACTCTTCACATTCCCTTGTGCAAAATGCAGGGTCCTGTGTGAGCCAACTCGAAGGCACCAATCCTGCAAAGACTTGTCTGTGTGCTATATTTTTCTCACTGTGAATAATCCCATTGTCCTCAAATTGACATTTTACCATGTTTAAAGCTAAGCACATGTGTAAATCTTTGCAGGATTGGTATCAAAAGCACCATTTTGTACATTCTTCATCTGGGGAATGAGACCATTTTGAGTTAAAAAAAAAACAAAAAAAACACCATACTTAACAATGCAGGAGGCCCAAATGCAAAACTTGCCCAATTCTTTATTTATACAGTGCCCTAAAGTGCGTTAGGCACTATACAGAAATATAAACAAGGATGCTGTCCCACAGAGCTTACATTCTGAATAGACAAACATACAGACAAAGGATGGAAGGGTAAAAAAAGGGTAACAGTTTTTTTCCCCTCCCCATTCATTGTTTCCTTTTCTAAATGTTATTTAGAACCCTATTTGCTTTTGTTTCTCAATGGAAATTGTTAATTTTTAATTATTAATGCTAGCCTGTTTATTCTCTTGCATATATTCTATTTATTACAAATTTATATTTTCTCTGAAAACCATTTCCTATATTCAGTTTATAGTTGTTTAATCCACCATTTTCCATAATGCTGCTTTTCTTCCAGCTTCTTCTTTATACATGTCTTCCAGTAGTCATCTCTTTCTGAATCCACACCCTCCTTCTCCTGTTTCAACAAAGAGTTCACTGAAATTTGGTTTTGCTAATGTTAGTATGTGGAATCATGAAGCGGCTATGAGGGTACTCACGCTGCTCTTGACATGACGCTGCTGCCAGAGTCTCTGCCTCCCAATAGGTTCAGAATTATATCTGCTTTTGAACTTCCATACGTATCAGGCATAACTGAGTAGAGGAAAAACAGAAGGTTCTAGTAGTTTAAAAGGCCAATGAATGCACAAATCTTCCACAGCAGAAATGGTTTAGTTATCTACGGCCAGCTGTTTGCCTTGGGTTGGATGAAATATTTTTTAGTCTATGGGGAAATTGATATGCCATGAACTCCTCTGGATGGTACATTCTTACATTGTTTGCAGGGAAGTACTTTGCTTATGTGTGACTCTTATGAACACTGGTGTTTTCTGACCCGTTGCATAGTTTCTTGTTATATCAGATTTACATGGTGTCTGATTTCTACATGCATCCATATTGGTGACACAGAATAGCCAAACACTGTGTTCCTGTGAGAGATTGTCTTTAAATGCTTTATCATATTTTGCTGGATTGCAACCACGAAATTAGAGAAATTCCTGTACCAGACTATTTTCACTCATGTTCTGAACAAGCCAAGCCCTACTTAATTTAGTGGTTTTGAATACTGAGACCAGTCTCATGATTTGGCAGAGTGAACATGTCATATCTTCTTTCTGTTTGCTTCTTTCCAGCATTAGTAAATGTAGGGAACTCATACTCCTAGAATACACCAATAAATTTTTAAATATTTATTTAAGGCACAGTTTAACTCCCCTTCAAGTCCAATAGGAGTCTTTTTATTGACTTCAGGGGGATTTGAATTGAGCCTGTAGCCTATAGATATCAAGGGATGCCTCCTATTTCTCAGGAAATCACAACTAGTAAGTATCCACTTCTAATTGTTTCTATTCACAAAAAAAACACACGTAAAAGAATATCCAAAGAGAGCCCTAGGGCCCATAATGCTAGCCATTCAGGATATTCAAAGGAAACTAACCTCTTCTGGGTTCTGCCATCAAATAATAGATCAGGTTATCCATGTGTTATATGTATAGTAAGAACAGACTCTCAAAATCCGTGAAAACAAAGAAATTCCATTTATTAACTCTATATAATTCTGTTTCTTTCACAAAATATAGTTTTAAAATCTGATCAGGATGTATACCTGAATCAGAACTTAACAAAAAAGGTACAGAAAAAGCAACTGCATTAAAATGCTTGCCATATGTCAAATGAAGAGTTAAAGAAATCCATACACAATCATCACAAATAATTTAAAAATGTAATATTCAACAGTGAAATTTATTTATTTATTTATGATAGAATATAGGTAACCCCTTCTAGTCACTAAATTTAGGGTTTCAGTAGGAAGTGATCTATTTAAACTGTTGAATTTTAAGTTCATTTTTGACAGAGTTATTGGACCATTTTCTTTTTTCCAGTTTTACTGCATCCGCCAAGGCTATTTTTATCATGTAGTTGCATTTCTACTTTTCAGGAGTCCTACCGAAAGAAAAGGAGCTATACACTGGAAGTAGTACCTTCTGGTTCTCTTGATGCTCATCCTTCAGAAAATGAAAACAACCTTTGTGATTTCATGGACGTAGCAGTTACGAAGAAACCTTGTTCGTTAGAAATAGCAAGAGTATCTTCCTCAAGAACAGGTAAATCACCACTATTTTCTTACCTTATCACTGGTACAGTCTGATGATATGTATAATATTTCATTGTTGGTTTATAATATTTTTCATTACTATAATGCCTTCCATCCAAGGATCTCAGGGTGATTAATACTATTAATGAACTTCTGTGAGGGATGTAAATATTATCCACATTTTATAAAAGGAAAGCTGAGGCAAGGGTTAAATGACTTCCTAGATTCCCATGGAAGTCTGTGGAAAAGCCAGGAATAAAAGCCAAATTTCTAGAGCAAATTTCCCAGGCATGTGCAGTCACTTCCTCACCATCCTATTTTTACCAAGTACTTAACACTAATCTGTAATACAAACAACAAAATAAATAAAAAAGATTCTGAATATCTAACTACTTAACAATTAACAAAATAACCACCAGAGAATAAAATTAAAGAAAGTACCTTTGAATTAATATATATGTATACAAAATAAAAGCCCAAAGCTCCCATTTCATATAGATGCAGTGAATAAAAACTGAGAGAGACATGAAATGACAGTCTAAAATATTTTTAAATTTGACAAATCACTATGTGGATTACACAGTTCTGAACAGCAGTGAGTTATATTTACAAGATAATAACAATTATACTGAGTCATATGAATAATATTATAAACAAGGGCTCTGTTTACATTTTCCAAAATTACATACTTCTCCCTGTTGCCCTTGTTTTGACTTTTCCTGTGTCACCACTTTGTACCAGATTTGCAAGGTATAATCTTCTAATAATACAAATAATTGGAATAAGAGCACATTTTGACAAGTAAGAAATCACAACAGTATATGGAACTATTAGGAACAACACCACTGATTTTTTGATCATCATAATCTTGTTCATGAATCATGGGTTTGGAAATATGTATGAATGTCAGATTATTAAGGGCTAGATCATGAGCTAATTATCTACTCTGAGCAAAGGGCAGCTCATTCTTTTCCCTTCTGTTCCACTGTGGATAAATAATGCAAGAGTGGAGCAGGTGGACTGGATCTTGGGGCTCCCACCTCCTATCTGGGTGCCCTAACCACTGGACTATAGTCTCTCTCTCACTCGCTCACTCTCGTATTTATCCACTGTGGAACAGTCTTCAGGCCAGAAAGAGAGAGAGACAACGACTGTCATTCAGTGGGAACACAGGGTCCAGTCCCCATGCTCCAATCACTCTTTTGTTATTTGTCCACAGTGGTACAGCTTCAACAGGAGAGATGGAGGGAGCCCCACACTCCAGGTGAGTTCTCTAACCACTAGACTAAAATTGGACACCTCTTCCTTCACCATTCTGTATGGAGTGAGGCAGGTGCCTAACTTATTCCTACAAGAAACAACTTGGGTGCCTAAACCTCTGGACTCTGGGTGACTGGCTCCCAATTGTGAATTGCTAAGCAGAGATAGGCACCTCACTACAGTCTAGATGTAGGTGCCTAACTCCAAGAGAGGGGGGGGATTTAGCACACATCTTTGTTGTCACCATCTCCCATTGGCTAGCTTAGGTGGCTTTGCTCCTAGTGTGCTGGCTATCTCTCCCCATTCATTGTATAGGGAGACTGAGTGCCTAACTTGGCTTTGTGGATCACAGTGTTCTTCCTGTGATTTTCTAGGTGCTTAAAACTTACACAGTGTGATGCTCAGCTTTGCAAGATCTAAGTCCTTTCATAGATCCCACCCTCTGTTCTGTTCCTGACTCTGCAACAGGCTTGCTGAAAGACTTCCACTCTCTCTAATAGAAAAGGAGTACTTGTGGCACCTTAGAGACTAACAAATTTATTAGAGCATAAGCTTTCGTGAGCTACAGCTCACTTCATCGGATGCATTGTGAAGTGAGCTGTAGCTCACGAAAGCTTATGCTCTAATAAATATGTTAGTCTCTAAGGTGCCACAAGTACTCCTTTTCTTTTTGCGAATACAGACTAACACGGCTGCTACTCTGAATAACACGGCTGCTACTCTCTCTAATACTTAGCTTTCTCACAGCAATGTTCTGAGGCATTCATTAATTTTTCCAAGGATAATTTTGCAACTTTGGATTGAGTGGAAGTTCTATATTAAACAAAGTTTAAAAAAAGAATTCTTTCAGGCAATTTTTTTTTGTTAGGTAGTCTGCAAATTAGGAGTTGAACTGCCTCTCTCATAACGGATCAGAAAAGTTAATTTGATCCACCTACTTTGGCTTTTTTCCTGAGTAAGACCCGGATTGCCTGCACTAGACACTTTTATTAGGCATTTTAATTTACTTATTGTCTAACTTTAAAGAGATCCATGTATGCGAGATACTTAACCTTGTGAAATCATAAAATCATAATAGTTAATAAGGCAGACATAATATTCTCCTTCTGATCTTAAGGCTGTAGTCAAGCTTTGTGAACTTTTGTCAACAAATCCATCATCCATTGAAAAGGTGTAAAAGTCTAATAAATCTCTAAGAGGCCTTAGGCACTGGATAATGATGTTGCTAAAATAGTAACTACCAGGCACCTGCAGTGATGTAGCGTTTGCCCATTTTACATAAAAATCAATTAACTGGTGACTAAAATACCAGTAAAAGATGTTAACTGGATTGTGTGAGAAAATGTAAATATGCTAAGTTCTGCTAGTGTGCTAAATGCTGTGATAAACACTTTAAAAAGTCCACACTGTAAAATCTCAAGACTATTTTAGCCCAGTAGTAATATTTTATCCTGTGACAGTGGGCTTTGAGGATTTGTCAATTTATATTTCATAGCAATGGGAATTTGAGTTGGGCCATTTGTTTCAAAGTAGGGGATTTTTTTTAAAACGTCACACCCAAACTCTGTGTTCTGCAGTAATGAAGATTGGGCCTGGTCTAGTCTGAAAAGGGTTACAGTTTATAATTTTAGTTAGGGTGTGATTTTTTAAAAACAAAATAGTTATATCAGGAAAAAACCTAGTGTAGGTGCAGTTTACTGATAAAGTGATAAAAAGGTGGCATATACTAGTATATTCCTACACTATATATACACACTATATACAAGTTTGCCCACCTCTGCCTTATATGATCACTACCATCAGAATTGGAAAGAACTCCTAAAAGCATGTCAGTAACCACTGCATCCATCCCAAACAAGAAAAAAAGATAAAGCTCAGAATACTATGCACCTTGGAAGCACGTGCCAAAACCTAGGCTTGTGTGCTGGTTCAGACTGGGAGTTTCCCATTTGAATTGGCAGAGACTAACCCACTGCAGGGTGAAACTGTGTATTTTCCAATGTAAATAGTACCATTTCTCAGATAGCTCAGTGCCTAGCCAAAAGTTGAACCTAGGCAAGACTGAGGTGGAGCAGGTGGGAAAGGAGTGCTCCATAGAACTTGCCATTTCTGCAACATTCCTTCCCCAGTCCATCCTCTGAAAGCACCTGCCTTCATATTGTTCAGTTAGTCTGTAGCCTTGGGGTCTGCAGAATAAGTGCTTCTGGATACTCCAAAACACTCACTTTAATTTGTGACTGACCAGAAGGCGGCACCCCATCCATTGAATTGCCATGATGCACTATTACATGAACTATTTTTCTGGGAGTCAGTAGAGCTACCATACCATAACACCATGAGCTTCTATGCTTGTACTTGCATGTGGACTGAAATTGATGGTCTTAGTTAAAGGCCTAGCAAATGAATTTAACTTTAATGATTACACGGTGGCTGAGGGACAAAAACACACTATATCTACAGTAACACAAGGCATTACCCACTCTATCCATGTCTGTGGATACTGCAGATGCAAAGATATGGATGGGTCATCTGACTCTGAGCCTAAATTCAGCATCACAACACATCCAAGATCTTCTTTTCTCTTCTTTTTGTTTTTCCATGTGTATTCATTTCAAGCGTAGTCTCTGTAGAAGTCAGGGAGATAATATCCATGCATTATTCCCCACCACTACCATATTTTAATTCTGATTCTCTTAAACAGATGGAATCCAAGACGGTTTATGAGACCCACATATGCTTTTATCTGATCTTGATTAGCCTTTGAGCAGTTTCTGAGCTCTGTAGAGAGTATTTTGGCCTTAACAAAGAATCTCACAATTTACTTGTCCCTAGAGGTTAATTTATAAAGAGCTACGCTCTGCATTCAGAGCTCCAAAATATAAATCATCAGCAGAACACAATGTAATAGATTCCATACTAAACTCCTCCTAATGGGTTGACAATGATGGCACACTTGATTTTTTTTTATCATGCTCACTGCCATAATATAGAGTGCACACTTCCATATAAAAATATCCTAGATTAATGCACCAGTATTTGTTTGCAAAGAGAACTAAAATTTTACACTCAAAGTTAGTGATGTTTGGTGGAGATTGGGGATTCTTCCCATGAAGTAGTATTGTTTCTAAGCACCTATTCTCCAATAATATAATAGGTTTTCTGAATGTTCTGAAAACAAAGCCTCAAGAACCTTTGCTGGTCAGATATTCCCTTGAGTACACAATTTATTTTCTCCTTTTAAAAATTTGCTGACATTTGCTGAAATTGCTTTTCTTTTACTTCCTCTCACATTACCTTCTATTATTTGTGGGAGGCAGAACATCCTAGAGTTGCAATTTCTCTTCACTAGTTATCTGAAATCATACCCATTTATTTTGAATCATATTTTTTTCAATGCAAATATAGATTTTGTAGTGTATCCTCGTGTTTTATTTACAATGGTTTGTCCCTGGAATGAGTATTATTGACCTTTTCTGTGTACTTCTCAAGTCCTATAGAATCTCATATAAATGGTAGTGAGTAGGAGACAAGAACTGAATACAGACATACTTAATATTGTTCAAATACAGTAGAATCATAATGTAACTTTCACCTTGCTGTCTTCTCACATGCTGTTTACTTAAATTAGTGGAGCATTTTAGAGGAGTACTGGCAAACTCTAATTTTCTTTGTCTTCTTGCATTATTTTATTAATTTTAAATGGTAAGTATTCTTATTCTGCTTTATTCCTACAATACGATTAAATGTCACTAACCATATTAACCAGCTTTTATTTGGTCTAAATGAGCATCCTTGCTATTGGGGTTGCAATTTCATCTGCCTATTCCTTTAATATTCTTCTATGGAGATTATCCAGAACCAGCCCCTGTCCCCCCCCCAATTTAGTCCCATTAAGATGTTTGAGTTTGACTTCTACCTCAGATGTGGTAATTTCTACTTTCATATGCTCATTCCCTTATTAAAAACTGAGGCAAAGTATTTGCTTAGGTGCTGGGCCATGGCTAGATTATTTTTAATCTCCATCCCATCCTCAGTACTTAGTGGTCCCATTTCTTGTTTCCTTGTTTTCTCTTTATTTATATGGCTCTAGAACTTTTTACTATTGGTTTTAATTTTCTTTGTAAGGTCCCAATCTGTCTGGTTTTTGAAAATTCTCACTTTATCCCTACACTTTCTGACCTCCAGGAGGTAGCTTTCCTTATTGATCCTTCTCATCTTCCATTTCTTGTAAGCTTTGTGGTAAAACAGTTGGCAAAATATTGGGATCTCACTTGGTAACCCTTCCATTAAGTTACACAGGGGAAATGACAAAATTTCAGTTATTTGAGTAATGTCCCCGTGGGCACTCCACTTTAGGTGCACATATGCCCCTATGCCTTTGCTCAGAATTTTTGGTAGCAGTGCCCATTTCACCCATGCATGTGCCCTTCACATCCTCATGCCCCATACTAAGGCTATATAGGGTTGCATAGGTGAACCGTCCTCAGTTCCTTCTCAACTACCTTCTGTCAGAGACTGAATTTAGCATGTGCCTCTTTATTATCTGTTCTGTTCATTCCCTCTAAAGCATCTGGGATTGGCTACTGTCAGAAGACTGGATACTCGGCTAGATGGACCTTTGGTCTGACCAAGTATGGCCATTCTTATATTATGTTCTTATAGTCTCTTTGCTGTGTACCTGTTCCCTCTCTTGTTAGCATTTTAGCTTTGATAGTTAGTTCTTAGTAGTAGTAGGTTTAACACCTTAGAGTTGTTGAAACATTTCCTCCCCTTTTCTTTTTTCTTTTCTTAAAAATATACATATGAGTAGTTTTTCTTTTCCCCTTATTGAGGGGCTTGAACAAGTTTTCGTCTGTAGCGGATGCTGGGATCCCTGGGGCTTAAAGGTGCCTCTCATGTTGGGACGCAGTCCCCATTAACAATGGGCATTCCCAATGCATTCATTGTTTGGGGGACTCTCATAGTCCAAGCAAGTGCAAGATCTGCACTTCTTTTAAGGATATACACTCTTAATGATGGAGCAACTCTTCTTTTAAGGGTACAGGCTCTTACTGATGGAGCAAGCCTTAAGACCGGCTTCTGCTCCAGGTTCAGAGAACTCTCCTGACAGGGACCCTCCACCTCTGTCAGTGCCCTGTCATTGTCAAGAGCATGATCACTGAGACCTTCCAAGGGGAAGATGGCATTGGAACCCCAGTCTCAAACACTCTCCACGAGTGAGGTGCTGATAACCATACCAGCAGTACTGAGAGCTTCCCACTCAAACTCCAAGGAGGGGAGTAAGAGGAGGAGAACAGAGAGTTCCTCATCAAAGAAGGTCCAGTCACAGGAGACCTCAGGTCCCAAGAGGAGTGCTAGTGAGGGTCTGAGCACTTTGGGTACCATGAAGCACACTAAAACTTCAACTAAGTCCCATACCTCAGTGGTAAAGGGCTTGGTACCAAAGACTACTATGACCAAGGGAACAGCGTCAATAAAATCTTTGGAATAACCAGTGCCATCTTTCTCCTATCCAGTCATCTCTTTCCACAATCTTGGATTATCTGTTGGAATTGAAAACATCAGGCCTTTCTATGAGTTTCATCAAGGGTTTTTTTAGTGGCAGTAACAGCTTTCCATGTGCCAGTAGAAGGTTTGTCAATATTCACTCATCTGACTCCGAGATTCCTAAAAGGCTACATGAATTTTTTCCACATTAGATCCTCTACACCACTTTTGGACCTTAACCTGGTTCTTAACTGTCTCATGAAACAGCCCTTTAAGCCACTAGCTACATACTCACTGCCACATGTGTTTATGAAGACCTTTTGGTAGTCATCACTTTGTCTTGAAGGGTTGGGTTGATGGGGCTTCTAAAGGCAGGCCCTACATTTATTGTGTTCTCCAAGGAGAAAGTATCACTATGATCTGTCCAAAGTTTTTTCCTAAAATTACTTCTGACTTTCACTTTAACCAAACTATCCACTTTGTTTTTATTTCCCTAAGCCACATCTCTTTACACACGAATGTGCCTTTCATATGCTAGATATTAAGAAGGC
The DNA here is from genome assembly GCF_009764565.3 of Dermochelys coriacea. Taxonomy (NCBI): domain Eukaryota; kingdom Metazoa; phylum Chordata; order Testudines; family Dermochelyidae; genus Dermochelys; species Dermochelys coriacea. Next base: position 267,063,958 of record NC_050068.2, read on the forward strand.
CTTTTACTTGGACAGAACTAGGCCATTCAGGAAGACCCCCTAGACTCTTTGTCTATTGCAGATAGCTCTAGGGGAGCCTCTGCCTCCACATAGACTTTCTAAATGGATCTCTCGATGCACTATTGCCTTATTATGGTTTTGCTGAGATTCCACCTCCCCTGAGAGTGATTGCACACTCTGCCAGATCATGGTTTGTCTGTGGCCCCACTCAAAAATATTCCAGTTGCTGAAATCTGCATGGATGTAACATGATTCTTGGTGCACACATTCTCTGACTACTATACAAGGGAGTCACTTGAAGTGGAGCACTCACAGGGGAAAACCTCTCTCAAAGAACTCCAATTACTGCAAAAGAGGAGTAACCTTTCCTATGTGTCACAGTTCCTGTGTTAACTGCACCCCTGATCCTTTCATGGGTTCCTTGAGGGTAACTCACTTTTGTCTCAGGACTTGAGCTGTCATCTTTCTTGGTGTGGAGTCCTGTGACACGCTCCCTATAGATCTGAGCCTTAAACTGCAGAATCCTGCAACTTACTGTGATTATCTCAGCAGGTCTGACTTTAATTCAGCACCTGCAGTCATGCTCTCTTTGGCAGGGTCGGCTCCAGGCACTAGCATTCCAAGCAGGTGCTTGGCATGGCAGTCAGAAAGGGGCGGCAGTTTCCGTGGCGGTGGCAATTCGGCGGCAGCTTCTCCGTTCCGCTGGCCACTGTGGCAATTCGGCGGCAGATTCTCTCTCCCCTGCCATCCACAGCGGCAATTTGGTGGCGGCAGGTTTTTTTCGCTTGGGGTAGCAAAAATGGTAGAGCCGGCCCTGCTCTTTGGGTGTGTCTACACTGTGATAAAAGACCCACGGGCATGGCTATGGCTGTTGACTTGGGTTTGCAGGGCTTGTGCTGTGTAGACATTCAGGCTCAGGCTGGAGCCCAGGCTTTGAGATCCCAGAAGGGGGAAGGGTCTCCAACCCCAGGCTCCAGCCCAAGCCTGAATGTCTACACTGCAATATTTAGCCATGCAGCCCAAGCCCAATGAGATCGAGTTAGCTGACCCATGCTCCGAAACTCAGTGCCATGTAGACATATCCACTGGGGTAATGATAACGTTAACCAGTGATCACTGCCAGCTTTCACAACCCAAACATTGCAGAGAAAACATGTTTTTTAAAAAAATAAACAGATTGCCTGCAGATCTTAGTTCATCAGGCATTCACCCATCTTCCATGTGGAGACCCTGATGGCGTTCAAGAACTTCAAGTAATTTCTGAGGGCCCTCTCTCTCTCTTCTCCATAGTTTAATTCAGTCATTGGACTGAGAGACAGTGACCACCCTCCTTGTGTCAGAACGATTGCTTTATACCGTTATCAGTTCTTTGACTGTCAACCCTCTTGAACTAGGTCAAATCAATATATGTTGTTTCCCCAAGGAGTGAAACTTCCAGGGGCTTGTTACTAGCATATGGATTTGCATTAATTCCCTTCCCTCCATCCCACTCCCCGTGATTTTGTTTTCTGTCAGTAGAATAGTTTAGCTCACCCATTTAGCTTGGAATACAATCACTAGTCAGTGCATAAAGATACATATTAACATTTATAAATCAGATACCATAGTCTTTGAATACTCCATGTGTTCCCTGCATCATATCTGTCACACTGGCACAAATAGAAGCACCTGTTTCATTACTATGTGGCTCAGTTTACATATGTATTCTCATAGCAAATGGTTAAGAAAAATCAAATTATAAAGTTGTCCAGGCAGTATGCTGCTCTTTCTCCTGAGTAGACTGAGGAGTAGAAGACAAAGCCAACAGTCCCTCCCATCTGCTGTCCCTGTTAATCTGCATTTTAAACACCAGAGATATCCTCTAGGACAAACATTTACCATGTGAAATGTGACTGAAGACCTGAAATCTTCAAATTATTCCATAACTAGAAAGGGTCGAGGAGCTGCAAATGCAAAACATGACTTGAAATTTTTAGTTCTTTGCTGGATTTGCAAAAAAGGCAAAACCGTTCTTTTCTCTGTTTCTCTTAGCTATTTCTTGCTTCTAGCTTAAAGCAGTATTTGCCAGTTAAACTGTTTTGCACTAAGCAAAAATGAAATTTACATGTCACAGATGGGGTAGCAGTCAGTGGAAGCTTCTGATTAATACTGCGTCTTGCTGCGTCACATTTTCATGGGCTGAATCTTACCCATGTGACCAGCGATGCTCAAACTCCCGACAGAAAGCATTTGAAGAGGGAGAGAGCTCATGTAGGCTTCTTGGAAGAAAAGCATAAAAATAATGTATAAAATTCATTTTCATAAATTGAAATGGGTTAAAACTGTCTAATTATTATTTTGTTTTCACCATATTTATGAGAAAGAAGGGACAGTAAGAAATAGTGATGGAGATGGGTGCAATTACAATCTTATATAAATATGGAAACAGACCCATTTTTAAAATCACTTCAGCTGCATGCACAGATTATATAAATGTGCGTGTCAGTGGCCATGTGTACATTGTGGCCCCAAATTCAGCAAAACATCAAATCACATTCTTAGGTCCCAATGAAATGTGCCTAAGTCCTTTGATAAAAAATATTTAAATAGAATAGGGCCAAGAACCAATCCCTTTGGGACCCCACAAAAAGTATCTGCCCAATGAGTCTCCACTTACAATTACATTTTGAAATCTATCATTTAGCCAGTTGTAATCCATTTTGTGTGCGCCATTCTGATTTTGTAACATTCTAGTTTATTAATGCAGTACCAAGTACCAATACCAAGTACCAGTGCCTTGCAGAAGTATATTACATCACTATTTATTTTTATCAAGTTAGCTTGACAAGATCCATTTTCCATAAAACCCATGCTAATTTCCATTTATTATACTACCTCCTTTAGTTCTTTATTAATAAAGTTGCATATCAACCATTCCATTATTTTGCCAGGGATAAATGTCAGGCTGCCAGCCCTATAATTACTCAGGTCATCCTGCTTTCCCTTTTTAACTGTGCCAATATTAGTTTTTTTCCAGTCCTTTTGAATTTTCCCAAGTGTTTCAAGACTTATTAAAATCAGTATTAATGGTCCAGATTGCTTTTGGCCAGCTCTTTTAAAACTTTTGGATACAAGTTAACCAGACCTGTTGATTTTAAATGTGTAATTTTAGTTGCTACTATTTAACATCCTTATGAGTTACTGTTGGAGTCAAAAGTATTTCATTTTCATGATGTGACTGTATCATCTGTGTGATAGAGTGCTATTAGCCGCACCCTGATCACTGATAATGCTGCAACCTGGAGAAGGCTGCAGGCTGAGCTGAGGGAAATTATACACTTTCTCTTGTGGGATTGTGAGCACCTGTGTGTCAATCACTGGGGTAATGAGGTAAGTGGGGAGACTATCAGGAGACAAAACAGGAAGCATAGGGGGCTGAGGAGGGAGTTGAGAAGGAAGCTCAGAAGGTGAACATGGGCTGGGGAGTGAGGGCTGCAGGGAAGCCTGTCCTGGCTATAACTCTGTGTTGCATGTTATGGGGATGTAAGAGGGACATAAATGCACACCTTGGTGAAGGATAAACAGCCTGGCATATGTTTATGACTGTGGAACCACCTGAACTAGTCAGGCAGTGAGGTTCATCGGGTAGCGATGGAGATACCTATGACAATCTGTTTTTTCCCAAATACAGAACAGAAATAGTTATTGAACTTTTGTGCATTATTATTGACCGTTTTACCATTGCCATCTAGTAAATGGACCAGTGTCATTGTTAGGATTCTTTTTGTTCCAAATATACTTAAAAACTGACTTCTTACTGTCCTTAACTCTGCTGGCTATAGAGTTCGCCTTGTGTCCTTTTGCTGCTCTTATCAATTATCTACAATTACTAGCTTCTAATTTATATTTATTATAATCAGCTCCCCCTTTTCCCATTTGTTATATAACTTTATTTTTTAAAATACTACTTTCACATCCTCACTAAGCCAGGCTCGGTATTTGGGGTTTTTTTAAACTAGTGTAGCCTTCTTTCACAATAGTTGGATTATGGCTTTTGGGTATCTAGTAAATTGTTCTTAAACAGTTCCCAATTATCATTCACATTTTTATGTTTAAATATTTTCTTCTACCTGATTTGGCTCAATCATTTTCAGCTTTGTAACTGGCCCATTTAAAGCACCAAGTGTGTGTGTATAATATTACTAATTAAGACTTCATTCTGTTTCCTCATAACAAATATATCAAGACATGATCACTTGCACCTAAGGAACCACTGAATTTTAGTTATTGTGATTAATTCCTCTTTATCTGTCAAGCTGAGGTGTAATAAATAATTCCCTTGTGTTGGATGCAACACTTCTTGAATTAGAAAATTAACTATCTTTTTCCTTTTTGCCACTTTTCCTGGTGAGGGTCGTGATGGCAGCATGGAGAGTAGGAATCGGACCTCCTTTTCCTCTGCAACAGGTTCTGGCTTCTCCTAGGGATTCCCCAGCATTCCCAGGCCAGCTGGGAGATATAATTCCTCCAACATGGCCTGGGTCAGCCTCTGCCCAGTGGGACATGCCTGGTAGAGTTCCAACAGAAGCCTTCTAGGGGACATCCTTAGCAGGTGCCCTGGGGCCAGTTTCCATGCAGAGGACCAGTCTGTCATGGTCTGTCCCTCCTGCTGTTATTCTGGCATCTCATCTGACCCTCATCCTTCACCTTGTGGGTGGTGAGCCCACAAGATGGGTCCATGTCAACTTTTCTGGCTGGACGTGGCTGCATTATGTGGGTGGCCCAACCACCAGACACGTGCCTGACACCGCCCCGGGGTAGGTCCCAATATCCCTAGTCGAGGTGAGGTTCATGTGGACATTTTTGGGCCTTTATGATGATCTAGATGTGGATTGTTTTTAGTATGGAACCTCCCCCCAGATCTGTTTGCCTAGGGTGACCCTACCAGGAGCACTAGGCTCCAGATGACATAGCCCTGGAGTTCATTGGAACATGCAAGCCCCTCCATCACAACAAGATAACGATCCTCAGAGGGGATGTTAACTATAATCTTTAGAAATTCCAAGGACTTTTTTAGTATGGGTAGCATGAGATATCCAGACTGTCACTCAGATTATAGTCCCCCATAATAACAGTTCCCCCCCCCCCAACATATTATAGAAGGGTATTTATAGAGCCCATCATCCTTTCTGTAGTGTGATTTGGTCATCTGTAGCAGACATCAAGTATCCCATCTTGTGCTTTGCATGTTAGAACATAGATCCATAAGCATTCAAGGACACCTGCTTCTGAGTTGTCAGGAACATGGAAACGTGTAATCCCATTTTTTAATATAGATTGTCACTTCCCTTCTCCTTTTGCTCACTCACTTGGCTTACGAAATAGGTTATAACCAGTGACTTTAATGTTCCAATCGTAAGACTCTTCCCATTAAGTTTTAGTAATACCAACCATGTTGAATGAAATTTGCTCTCTTGTTTACTGCCTAGGCTCAGAGCATTTGTAGATAGGCAATTTAAAGAATTTCTTCTCTTCACCTCCCTTGGTACCTTAATTAATTTTGTGCTTGACATCTTCATTTTGTGCTAAATAAGTGCTCATTTGTGCATTGAATGAGGCACATTCCACTGGATGCCTTGAATGAGGCAGGATCCTGTGGAAAAAATAGTATGTGAACATATAATTAAAACCTGTATCATAATGCATTTGTGCACAGGGACCAAATTAAGGTTGCACAGGCTGTTTTAATTCTAGCATTTCCTAACTTTTAAGTGCTTGACTTTGCAACCTTAACATTCTTTTAATGTAGTTTTGTATGTGTAATTAAGATGTGTTATGTTCTAATGACTCTGCTTAACATGCTTCTCCGGGTATATGCTGCGCTGCACAAAAAGTTATTCCTAAAAGTACTGTAGCATTTTCCCCAAAGGTAATACATGTAGAAATGAAGAAAGAACCTTTAATGGCAATTGTGCAATCATCAAAGCATGTGGGTGTGCATCTATCCCAATGTGTGTCCATAAACACAGTTTTATAAGGGTAGAATGATCATTCCATTTCCATAGTACTGACAGTCTTTTACCAACAAAAGTGTCAATCTGACATATTGTTAAACATTGCATTATGATTCATTGTTTATTATTAATTATTATTATTTAAACAACAATCAAAGGAAACATAGCTTTCAGGATAGATTTGAACAGTTTTAGGCACTAAGTAGTGAAAGTATAATTTTTTCCTCATCAACATGCATAAATTCTGAGCAGAACTGGGCTTCATTCACTCAAGTGTGATTACAATGCAGAATGATTTTGTTGTAGACTTGACTGCACTCTGTTCAACAAAGCCACTTTTTCAAATCAAGGATTCAGTGACATGTAATTGTTTTTGAGGTTCTCTATATTTTAGAGTTTTTACATAAATGCTTTTTATCAGATTTCCTTTTTGTTAAATAGCTATTAGTTAAGTTATTTTGCTAGTTCATTTTAATTAGGGATGAAATGCACAGAGGTACTATACAAACCATTTTAGTCTAATCAATAACTTCATTTTTAAAAAGCCTCTCAACCATTATTCTGTCTGTAATTTAAACAGATATAAAACTGATGGTTAATTGTAAGTTAATTGTAAGTTTGAGCAGGTATATGGAGGATAATGTTGTTTTAAAATCTTATCTTATTTTGCTCTCAGTGGCAATTCAGTGGCGGGGACATGACTCTTCTTCGGTTGCTGGCGGCAATTTGGTGGCCACACCATCACTCTGCCTCCATGTTTGGCAGCAAGTTTTTTTTTGTTTGTTTGTTTGTTTTTCCCCCACTTGGGGCGGCAAAAACGCTGGAGCCAGCCCTGTTCCTGGGTACCCCAGTTGTGCAGGGATGGAGTAATTTGCTGCAGCCCTTTTCAAAGTGCAGGTTACTCCTCATGCCTGTATACATCGGGCCAGCGCCACTGGCTGGTGCTTAGATGTGATACAATTATGGCCCTGTACACTCCCCACCTGTTCCCATCACTTCTGCCTGGAGGGAGCATCTGCCATGTGGTTACTGTGTTCCTTTCACCACCCAGAGCTAGGATACAGTTGCTTTGATATGACTGCATAAGTGTGGTTTGTAGTAACTATATTTCTGCTACTTTCCTGCGCAGTTGTGTTGAGCTAGTCACAATCTAACACTAAAAAGTTAGGGCCCAGTTCTGAACTTCTTACCCAGACAAATCTCTTGTTGTAAGTGTTCTCTGAGTAATGGCAGCACAATTGGGCCCTCCATGTTTTAGCATAACTCACTAATATAGCTATCAATTTTAACTTCATTTCCTGCTGATCTGTGTCAGTTCTGAACTAGTAATCCAAGGGTGAAACGCTTCATATCTCATTACCAATCTTTTCATTATCCAGATGCCTACAATTAAAAATTTTAATTTAGGATTTGTCTGAATTGTTAAGGAGGTTGGCCTCAGAGAGCCACAAGATTTGGCAGTTAAGATTGAAAGAATTTTCATTATGTTATATCGGGAACTGACTTCTTACATTAGCATAAAAGACATGTTAGAAGAACTCTAAAGTCAACTTTTCTGTAACTTTAGTAGACTTAAAAGGCAAAAATCTTGGCACAGTTTGCTTTATGGTGTTACATTCAAAATATTTGTTAAAATATTTACTAATTACAGAAATGAACCATTTCTGTACATAACAGATTTGTTTTGTATAGTGTTGGTGACTTGGTTTAAAAACACATTGGTTCCCAATGAAGGAAATCAGTATTTATTATATCTTGTAAAAAACCTCATTTTATTTTAAGTTCAATAACAACAATTCTTGTTTACTTCCATTTTCTCCGTTTCTCTCTCCCTTGCTGCATCTGCTATTCCTGACGTCAATGTGCAGCTTGCTGCCAGAAAACTGTTTCTTCCATTTCTTTCCATATATATTTCATTTTTATCACTTTTATTTTATACAATAAAGAGTCATGAACCAGATTTTTGCATTTATTGCAGACCCAAAATTCCCTTCAGTGGTAGGCTTAGGTGTGCAAAAAAATACAGTCTGGGGCCACCTCATATGGAAATTTTGATTGCACAAGGAATACCACACAGAAGGGATAGCACTGGGGATGCTACTGCATTATTATAGATGCAGAATATTTTTACTAGTGTGACAAGATGGCCAATGTTAGTCTGGTGGGTCCTGCGCTTTTCTTGGTGGGGAGAAAAGATGCCACCCCTTGCCCTTGTTCTGGGGGCATCAATGGCCCTGCTAGTGGCCCAGGAAGGTGGTAAAGGAGGGAAGCAGGGGAAGGGGTCTGGGTTTGCGCCTCACTCTGAACCCCAGCCCCTCTCAACCCCTGCAGGTTCTTACCCTCTTCCCCCTTGGGTGGTGTACCTGCAGTCCTTAGATGCTAGGGAAAGGGAGTCTCCCTCCCCTACTGGGCAGGGTCCCCCTTACTTCAGTTCTCTGATTTTCCAAGCTCCAGTCCTCTCTCCTTCCTCCTCTTTCTCTGTCTGCCTGAAGTAGGGGGGTTTTATTAGGTTCCTAATAGGGCCTTAATTGACTGCAGGTGCTCCAAATAACCTGCAGTCACCTTCCCTAGTCTACAGAGAACCACTCCTTAATTAGCCTTGAGTTTATATATTTCCCATCTCGCACTCTCCCACAGCTCTCTGGCTCTTCTGTATCACACTGGATGGAATCATTAACTTCAGACAGAATAACAAGTTAATCAGCATCTCCTTTCTCCCCAAAATGTCTCTCTGAATAGTGCAAATGTGGGAGAACCCTTTTGAGAGCACATCAGAGAAAATGTGTTTTTCAGGCTCTTCAAAAAGATTATTCCCTTTGCTCTGCACCGGTCTGTACTACCATTTACATTGGGGTGGGCAAACTTTTTGGCCTGAGAGCCACATCTGGGTATGGAAATTCTATGGTGGGCCATGAATCCTCATGAAACTGGGGTTGGGAAGCAAGAGGGGGTGCAGGCTCTGGGGTGGGGCCAGAAATGAGGAGTTCAGGGTGAGGGAGGGGGCTCCAGGCTGGGGCAGGGACTTGAGGTGCAGGGAGGGTGAAGTCTCTGGCTGGGTGTGTAGGCTCTGCGGTGGGGCTGGGGATGAGAAGTTTGGGGTGCAGGAGGGTCTCCTGGCTGGGATCGAGGGGTTCAGAAGGTGGGAGGCAGATCAGGGCTGGGGCGGGGGGTTGGGATGTGGGAGGGGCTCAGGGATGCAGGCTCTCGGTGGTGCTTATGTCTAACAGCTCCTGGAAGCAGCAGCATGTTCCCCCTCTGGCTCCTACGCAGCAGCTCTGCAGGCTGCCATGTCCACAGGCGCCACCCCTGCAGCTTCCATTGGCCACAGTTCCCAGCCAATGGGAGCTGCTGGAGTGGCTCTTGGGGCGGGGACCACCTGGCTGCCCCTAAACGTAGGAGTCAGAGGGGGGACATGCCACTGCTTCTGGGAGCCATGCAGAGCAGCCCCTGACCCTGCTCCCCATCTGGAGCTCGAGGGCCAGATTAAATCAGCTGGCAGACTGGATGTGGCCCCCGGCCCATAGTTTGTCCACCCCTGGTTTACATAATACATCATATCACCCCATGTGGTGGAGCCCACCCTTCCTGAGAGGTGGTACCTAGAGCAGCCAGTAATAAAATAATTCTAGTGGAGCTACGCAAACCTTGCTCCTCCCTTTCTCATCCACATACCATTCCCCTTCACTTATTGGAAGAGATTTGAGTGATGTATGTGTGTGCATGCAGAGAGTGACTCAGATGCTGGCCTGGCAACCACCATGCGCTAGCAGCTGTGACACTTGCAACAAGAGTTACAAGATTACTGCATGCACAGCCAGCCAGCCGCACAGCAAAATAATACCTGGCAAAAGCGCAAAACAAACAACCACACACAAACCAACTGCCATAAAACATATTTGGACAGCAGCTGGCAAGGCCATAAAAAAAAATAAGCCAGCCACACCAGTGAAAAACCACCAAGGTGGCAACCCTAATTAAGAAGGGAAATAAACTGTAGTGGCATGTCACCTTTTTATCTGTACAATTCTGCCCACACTAGATGATGTAATGGTATTATTCAGGGATCATCAACCTTTGGCACATGGCCCATCAGGGAAATCCGCTGGTGGGCTGGGACGGTTTGTTTGCCTGCACCGTCTGCAGGTTCGGTCAATTACAGCTCCCACTGGCCGCGGTTTGCCATTCCAGGCCAATGCGGGCTGCAGGAAGCGGCGGCCAGCACATCCCTGAGCCACGTGCCAAAGATTGCCAATCCCTGGTATAACTCTTTCAGAAGAAGTCAGTTCCCTAGCTGAAATAGTTCTCCTGGTTGAAAAATTGTATGTAGAGCTGGCTAAACCTTAACTAAATTGATATGCTAGTCTTATACCCATTTATTAATGTTGAAGAAAAGTGTTGCACTGAACATCTGCCCCACTTCAATAATGACATAAAGCCTATCACCCTTCATGTCATGCCAGGCATGAACAAAGCCCTTCCTGAACCTGCTGTGGGGAAGGCGAAAAAACCACAACTCCACCTAGGCCAATCTGGTAGTAAGGGAAAAATTCCTTCCCAGCTCCACTAAAATAGGGGCGGCTAGCACAATGCCCACAACAGGTCTTGACCAAACCTGGTATTTCACCACCTAAAGAGAAACAATAGTTTCTTTATAGCCAAGGTTATTGTTAGCTGTCCATTATAAGCTTGATTTGACCATCTTCTCCTTTCATTCTCTGTGACTTTGACAGAATTCAAGTGGTCTGTCTGAAATTTCTCATGTATGATCCTCTGGCAAAGGAGACATTTTTGGTAATGTTGGGCAAAAAGATAAGATGTGACAGTTCGAAAATATCAGAGGCATTTCATTTTTGTAAAAAAAAATATTTTTGCAACGTTGTAAGCCAATGTCTCTAGTCTGGTTAAGATGTGCAAGGCCAGAGATTTGGAGGGGACTGTATGCTTCCTCTGTCTTGGGGGACAGAAACACTCCCTATGCTGGTAACTGGATGTGGTGAGTGGATAGGATCTGCCATTGTGGCTCTACATCACTGGAGGATTCACCCATGTTGGGAGAATCTCTGCTGCCTGGATCCACCAGGTTTAAGTCCCCTTTGCTTCAGGAAACCAGGTCATATATCCAAAAAAAAAAAAAGCTTTATCTAAGAATTCTGTATTTGATTTAATTTTTTGTCACTGGAAATGATGCCTTTGAATATTTTGCAAATTTTGAAGGTTAATTTTTAAATTAATTGCTGTAGTATTTTTCAGCTCTTAAAAATCCCTGAGCTTTATGCAGACTTCATATAGTCTGTGGCCTCAGTGGGAGACCGTAAGCTCCACTAGTTGAAACACTTGATGTGAAGAATTTTTAAACATCTCCAAGATTCACTTCTATATATTAGTCTTTTAACTTTCTTGATTTGGCTTTGAACGTTACAAAATCCACTGGTACAGCCTACAGAATTCCTTAAATCTGGAGCTTAATTCACTGGGTTGAAGGAGTCAAAAAATTCTGAAGACCTAGAGTTTAAGAAATTGTGCTGCTGTTCTACCAAGCAGAAGATAAATTTGATGAGAATACAGCAGTGTTAGCTAGTAGATGATAGGTTTCAGAGTAGCAGCCGTGTTAGTCTGTATTCGCAAAAAGAAAAGGAGTACTTGTGGCACCTTAGAGACTAACAAATTTATTAGAGCATAAGCTTTCGTGAGCTACAGCTCACTTCATGCATCCGATGAAGTGAGCTGTAGCTCACGAAAGCTTATGCTCTAATAAATTTGTTAGTCTCTAAGGTGCCACAAGTACTCCTTTTCTTTTTGCTAGTAGATGATGTTGGTTAATTTACATTTACTAACCTGTTAAGAGAAGGTTCTACATTACATGGACTATTTTGTTCTTGGCATATCTATAAAACAAGAAAAAAGACTAAGGAGATTCCCAGGAAAAAAATTTTAAAACAGAATTAAAATTGTAAAACCTGTGAGAAAAGCTTACTAGGATGTTAATTATCAAAATACTTAAAATTCTGGATTTTAAAAAAGTTTGTATATTTAGATAGGTAATGCATACATCCACAGATACATTAGATATTTTTTATCAGTGCTATAAAAACTCGTGCTTTAATATCAGAAGCCAACAACTAACAGTATTTCTTTCACCTTCCTCTGAAGCATCTTGTCCTGGCCAATGTTAGAGAGAGAATACTGAGCTAGATGGACAACCGGTTTGACCTGATATGTCAATTTCTATGTTGCCATGAAATTCATATTACAGAATCAACAAATTACGTTAATTTTGACCATGTATCAGAGGCTATCCCTGTACGTATACAACAACCCCTTACACTTAACCAATATACCAGTGTACAATTAACCAATGTACCAAAAGACCTCTTATGCATTTTTAATATGAACAAAACCTCACTGTGAATACTTATACAACAAATATTAAAATAATGATATTAAGGTTGTAAAGTCAAAATGAGAATTAAGGTAGCCAACACTTAACTATAACATGAGTATATTAACCATAACCAATAGTTACCAGACTTTGAAACACTTAGTTGTTATTAAATTTCATCCTTATTTTAGAACTTTTAAGCTTCCAGATGTTTGGTTTATTTTATAATTGCAGTGTTTTTAAAAGGAGTTTTATTAAGTAACTGATACTTGTTAACATAGAATGAAGGTTGTACATATGTAATGTTGTCTGGAAACTACATTGTGCTGTTGTACAGCAGACTGGATATAGGCGAATACTTTAAAGACTGCTAAAGTCTAGTGATTACCAAGAGCAATCTCTGGAGGCTACTATCAACTCTGCTAAAGTAGACTAGGATGGCTGACTCAGATGACATATCTCTGGTTGCATTCGGAAATGGACTGCAAATAAAGCATACCTCATCTGTCAGCCACTAAAGTTCTGACAATGCTTTCAGAACAACAAAGTCTGTCTATATATGCACTTTGCAAAATATTGTACAGGGTAGAATTCAATGGCCCAGTCCTGCTCCCACTGCAGTAAAGGGGAGTTTTGCTATTAACATAAATATGAGCACAATCAGTCCTCAGTAACATCCTAGATTGTTCTCTTTGGGGTGCAGTTTGCTATAGAAGATCAATAGGATGTTCCATTTTTTAATGAATCATTGATGTAATCGAACATTTTGGCATCTATAATGACATTTTTTGCTCTTCATTCACCTTCTAGAAAGCTAACAACTAGAATACCGAAATAAGGAAAACGTGCAAGGTTATGAAATGTCAGTTGTAGACGGTGCAAACATGCCATGTAAATATGCAAAAGCCAATAGTAAACACTCATAATTCTGAGGTTACAAAAAACAAAAATAGGATAAATGTAGCATTGTTTTGGGAAGTTCTGTTAGGCATCTACTGCTTGCAGAGGCAGAGTACCAAAAGATTATTCAGGAAATAGTGTAAATGAACAATCATCTCTCATTAGTACTTAATGAGAGAGGTCTTTTCAGACCATTGTCTGGCACTGCTAGGGTTATGCAAATTTGAAAAAAATTGCAAGGTCTATTTTTGCAGGTAGGTGATGAGAGGAAATAAAAAGTTGATAATCATCACACCCAAACTCTCACAGATGATGCAGAAACAACTAACCAGACTCCCTGCTGCCACTGGAATGTACTTCACTAGTAATTAATTCCAAACACTATCTCAAAATAGCTACCAGATCCAATACCAAGCTAGTTATAGCTACAAGTGCTTTCAAGAAAACAGTTGCAGCTATATATTTACTATCCAACTCAGAACAATGCTAATTCAGGTTTAAGTACATAGAAAACAAAAGAAATTCAAGAGAACAAATGCATAAAGTTTAGCGCAACCTGTTCTTCCCATATATCAAGTTTAGCTACTCCCTGATTCCATGCCTGAGTCTTCAATGTGCTCTTTTTGCATTTTCTCGAGTAATGTTTCTCGTGTCTTTAGATCCTAAAATATGTAATTTGTCCCTATCTTTAATTCTGAGTTTTGTAGCCTGGAGGTAGCTATGCATTGGTGGGGGGTGAGGATTCACCTATGGGGTTCTGCTAAGGAAGGACAGCTTTTACGTCTGAAGCCCCACACTGGTGGAGTCTGCCTGGAGGAAATACTGCATCAGTGAAACTTCCACAAGTTTGGGAACTGCTTTGCCCAGTTTTGGGCTTGTACTTGCTGGCTCCAGCATCTTCAGTGGCTTGGGCCACTGTGCCTCCATTCCAAGGTGCTTACTATTGCTGGAAACAGCAGTCTGGCTTGCCTAATGGATCCCAAAGGATAAATCAAGCCTATGTTGTATGGGACTCCCACTTTTTTTTTTCAGATAAAACAAATTTTTAAATACAGCTATGTTTGAGTGCAGAATCCGGTTCTTTTTAATCACTGGTGCACTAAAGTCATCATTTTACTAATTTTTCCTTCATAGATGAATGCGCAATTCATGGATATCTATGGAAGCCTTCATTATTGAAGGGAGAGGTTTCATTTTAGCATTCACTGTGCTCTGCCAATGACTTCATAAAATAGTGGTAATTTCCTATAGCACTGTACAAATAATTGTGTTGAAAATCATTAAGATGAAAGTTTATGATAAAATCTTTTCAGAGCTGGTGTGGTTATTTTCTTCTTTTTATTTTTTTAAAAATGTTATGACTGCCTTTCTTCTGCAACATGCTGAGTTTCAGGAATATTTAATTTCTAAATCTAAAATTCAGAAGAGATTTAAATGTAGATAAACTATATATGGTCAGGTTTCAGAGTAGCAGCCGTGTTAGTCTGTATTCGCAAAAAGAAAAGGAGTACTTGTGGCACCTTAGCGACTAACAAATTTATTAGAGCATAAGCTTTCGTGAGCTACAGCTCACTTCATCGGATGCATTTGATGAAGTGAGCTGTAGTTCACGAAAGCTTATGCTCTAATAAATTTGTTAGTCTCTAAGGTGCCACAAGTACTCCTTTTCTTTTTGTATATATGGTCAGATTCACCAATATACTCTAGTTGTTTTACACAACTCCAGAGATAGTGTGACACAAAACAGCTGGAAACCTGCTACCAGCTAAACCATATTTACATATGATTTGTGTCACCAAAGCAGCACACCAGTTTACCTGGCACCAAGATGCTATATTTAAAAACATCAGTACAAAGCTGAGGAGAGTGTCTGATTTTAGCAATGTTGTTTGTCAAAAATTTACTGAATTGGTTAGGCACTTTTTTAAATGATATATTCAGGAATAGTCAAGTGCAGTACTGTGTTTTAGAAAGGGCCTAGTTTTCTGCTTGGCACTGGCATACTTGTTGCCTGCTTAATAATAATTAACAATATAATAAATAGGCACTATATGAGTGCAATGCTGTCTATCATTTGGTTATCCTAAAATACTTGGCAAAGATGAGAACCACCTACTGGGTCAGGAGATTTTAAATGTACAGTTGTTCCCCCACGTACATAAAAATAAATAACTGCTGCTGTATAAATTACATTGATACTTTGTGTACTACTGTTCATACAATAAGTTTTCTTTCTTCTAATATTGTAGCACATTAAAGGACACAGGCATCAGTGAATTCATGTTTTAATTGAAGTTGTAAGGTCTGGTTTCCACGTGCCTGATTTCTTTATAATTCTATAAACCATTAATTTATTGATGTTTCCTTTTCATATGTAACAGTACATTTATATAGCAAAGGGAGAACAACATAGTTTGCAGCTGTAATAAAGAAGGCAAGCTATTTCTGATTTTTGTCATTCTGCCTTTTATAATTTTGGGGGGAAAACTGTAAATTTTCCTAGATATAAGCAACCCTAGTATGTATAAACACTAAGCAGTCACCACTAGCATGAATGAGATCTTCATTCCCTTCCATGACTTTTATTTCCTGTTGATCTCCTGGTAGCCTGTAAACTCTAGAAAAAGGTCAGAAATATTTCTCATATTGTTTATCATACTAGTAATAATAAGTATGTTCCATCTTCAGTTAGATCTTTGGAGATAGTGGCCAAGATTTTCAAAAGACTGAGTGCCTATATGTCTGCTCCTAAATTGCTCAAGAATATGAGAGCTGATGGGTACTTTTGAAAATCAAGCACAACTTATTTAGGTACTTCAATATGAATATAGAAGCTCAACTGTAGCATCCATTTTGGCACCCGAAGAAACATCCAGCTAAATATTAAACACTATTAGAAGGGCATTAAATTAAATACGCCACATAATCCAAGTTTTATTTTATCCTAAAGGTCATTGTGTATTTGAACGGATTTTGCAACAATTTGAATCGCTTTGGGTATTTATCTTGCAATTGTGTAAATGAAAGGTATGGATGAAGAAATTAACTCCCAACCTTCTTGTCTTATGAAAAGATTAGTTATAGTGTTAATTCTTGTATGTTTACTTTGTTAGAGACACGTTAGTGTATACTGAGAATTAAACTAATTCTTTATATGAACAAGATACCTGGATGACCATATTAATTATGTCTCAAAACTGTGAACTAGGGAGCAGAGAAGATTAGTGTCCCCACCTTTCTGCTGTTACATAGAACAAACTGAGGTCATACGGTAACTGTGTTGACATAATACATTTACACTTCTGTAACACTTAGCATCGCAGAAGCATTTGACTGTCCTTCCTGACATTCTGCTTTAAAAAAGCAGTATTCAAAAATCAAGGTAATCCAGATTAAGTGGATTAAAAACTGGTTAACTGACAGATCTCAAAGTAATTGTAAAAGTGGAATAATCATCCTGTGGGAGAGTTTCTAATTGGGTTCCACAGGAATTTGTTCTTGGTCCTGTTCAATATTTGTATCAATGATCGGAAGAAAATATGAAATAATTGCTGGAAAAATTCCCACATAATGATGGAGATAGATCAGTTATACATATAGATCTGGACTGGCTGGTAAAGTGGGTTTATTTGAACAACATGCTTTTTACCACAGCCAAGTGCAAGTTGTATATGTAGGAGCAAAGAATGTAGGTCATAATTACTTGAGTGGAGACAGTATCCTGGAATGCAGTGACACAGAAAAGGATTTAGGGATAATGGTAGGTAACCAACTGAATATGAGCCCCCTAGTGTAATTCTGTAGTTTAGAGGGCAAATGTAATCCTTTGGTACACAAACCTGGGAATATCAAGGAGGAGTAGGAAAGTAGCATTACCCCTATATATGGTATTAATGAGACCATTACTGGAATACCATGTCCAGTTCTGGTATCCACGCTTCAGAAAGGTTGTAGAAAAATTGGAAAGGGTTCAGAAAAAAGTTGCAAGAATAATCTGAGACATGGAAAATGTGCCTCATAGTGAGAGACTTAAGAAGCTCAATCTATTTGTTTTTTTCCAAGAGAAGGTTAAGAGGTTATTTGGTTATGGTCTACAAGTATTTAAGTGGGCAAGAGATTTCTGAGAGTAGATGACGCTTTAATGTATCAGTAAAAGACATAACTAGATCAGGTGGTCGGATGCTGAAGCTTTCTAAAAGAATGCTATATCAAACAGAAGTTATGGACTTGATGCAGAAATTAGTGGATGAGATTCTATGGTATGTGTTATGGAGAAGGTGGATTAGATCATAATGGTCCTTTCTCTTCTTAATTTCTGAATCACATCATATGGCTAAATTCTGTGCTAACACATGCACTCCGGTGCAACAACTCAGTGAAATTAATAGGACTGCCTGGGATGTAAATCAGCAACAACAACAACAAAAATATTTGTTTGAACTATCTGAGCATATGTTTATATATGCTCTTGTTTTAGCATTATTTTTTAATAATTTTGGTTATTATTTTTAATGTAAGAAAATATTTTATGGGGCATATTCTCAGCTCTGCTTCTCTTCCTTTGTTCTGCTCATGTGTCACAAAAGGAGCAAAAAATGACCACAAGCCCCTAACATGAGGGAGTTCATAGTGGGCACTGATCAGAAATGGCTTCTATGACACCCTACCTGTGAAAGCTAGTGTGTTAGGGTAGGGAGAGAACGTGACTGGCGCATGGATTATCCACTGGAGATTACAGGAATGCATGCTTGGGGACCATTGGCAGCTGGTGCATGCTAGAACAGCCCCTAGACTACTATAACTTTTCCTGGAACTGGTAGAGAATCAGACACCAATAACTGGCTCACTGTCAGTTTAGTCTCTGGCTGCCAGCCCACTTTCCACTGGATGCAGCAGAGTCTGGCCCTACTATTTCAAGGGTAAATTGCTTCCTTTTGTCTTGAATTGCTGCACTGAAATTTATATTAGTTTGAATGTATTTACAGTTAGGGCTTTCATTAAAAAAACTACCTAAAAATATTTTCTTTGGTCCTATTCCCAACAAACAGAAAGGGAAAATAAATTAGAGCATTATAATTATGCAATAATTTATATTACAAAAGAAAATTAATTCAAGGCTTTTTATTATTAATGAAACTGCATACCATATACTTAAACTAGAAAATATCTTTGCTATAGTTGAATTGGTAATGATTCTCTCTCTTTGATGGAGAAAACCCATGTGGTACATCATTATTGGTCATCTGATGGTGGGTCATACAGTGAAAATAAAAAGCTGTTCACAATAAGGACATTGTTTATAAGAAACAACTACATATCTGATGCTTTATTCCCTTGAGAAAGGACAGAGGGTCTGAAATATTGAGCTGTTGGGTTTTTTCAGGGTGCTTGCATAATTGAAATACATGGTTTGTAGAATTTAGTATCTAAGAATATAAGGTATTCCAATAAACACAAAAGGGCCTGATTCTTATCTACACTACTTCCAATTTATGCTGCTCTGGCAGTGTAAAGAAGATTTAAAGTGGGAATACTATATTATTGCTCACTTCAAGGCCCCTTGCATGACTACAGTGGTGTAAACTGACTTTATTGGAAGTGAGGAATCAGACCCTAGAGAGTGCACAGGTTTTACATATACTGTAGGCCTGAAGATTGCTTTTCACTGCTCTGGCCCTGTAAAGCAGATTTTAAGTAGGGGTAAATTACGTTTACACTCACTTTAAGGCCAGAGCAAGGTAAAGGTGCTTTAGTGTAATTAAGAATCAGGCCCTATATGTATTTATCTTCCTAGAAATGTATTATTACATCTCTCCCCTACTCATCTAACAGGATACATACTTTGATGTGTATATTTTCAGTGGTGTGTCTGTAACATTAATATACCCTAACCCACAGGAGCATATGGGCCTCAGTCCAACATAGCACTTAATCATGTACTTAATTTTAAGCATGTGTGTAGTTACATTGACTCCTGTGGGACTGCACAAATGCTTTAAATTAGGCACATGTTTAAGTACTTTACTGAATTGGTGCCTTGATTGTCTTATTACAGCAAAGCTGACTGAAAAGCAATATGACCAGCAGTTGATATTTAACCTTAGATTATTCTGATTATAAAAGCAGTATTAGGAACTGTAATGAGTAATTCAGAAAAATGAATTAAATAATACTTTTTCATTTTGTGTGCACTAATATTTAGGTACCATAGGGGGTGATATATACCAGCTTAAATGGAAAAAAATATATACTAAAAATATAGGATAAATACACAGTATTTTCCTCACTGTCTGTGCTGAACAATGTTAATTTTTCAAAGTTGAAATATTATTCTGTTTTCAAAAGTATTTTCTGATTTTAAAAGACATATACTGTTCTAGAATATGTAGTAGGTTCATCAAAATGCTGTTTTTATTCACAGATAATGCACCTCAGGTAGCAATTACTGCACCAGGAACTGGTAACCATAGAAATAGCTCTACAGGCCCAACACCTGACTGCTCTCCTCCATCACCAGACACTGCACTTAAAAATATAGTAAAAGTTATACGCCCTCAGGTAGGTCATCAGAATAAACTCTCTTGTTAATTGTTTCTGATTCTGTGAACAGTTGACCGTGTGTGCATGTACTCTGTCTCTAATAAGGACCTTTTGAATATATAAATGTAGATAATTAAAAAAATGGAGAAACTGAGACATCCAAAATATTTTCTGAACTCAGAAAAAGTTCTTGGTTATACATGGGGAAATTAAAACCTCTGGGAATATGGTCAGAGAGATGTACAATGTCTTAAAATAATTATACAACTATTTCTTGTAACAAAATTAATGACAAATAAATTTTTTGTTTAATGTTAGCGCTTTATTTGGTTTATCTGCCTTTAGTTTTCCTCCAAGTTTTTGTTCTCTTTTTATTCTTTTTTCAGGTCTCCTTCCCTCACTATACTTCTGTCCTCTTGATTCCTTTTGGACATTATTTATTTTACTTTCTCTTATATTATTGTTGAGTCCATATAACTTTAAACTTTTCCACATATTTCTAATTCTGTGTATAGAATAGACAAAAGAGTCTTATACAGGCTTAACACTATAGTACCTAATATTTTCCAGTAGGACATTAAGCAACGTGACTAACATCAGTCACAAGTTATTTGTTTGTTCTCTCATCCTTTCTTCAGGAAGAGAAGCATATGCAGTGGTGTGTCTTGTTTTGGTTATTTTAATTTTTTTTAAGACACATGTTCCTATATATCTGTTAAAGAAGGCAAGGTCAAAGAAATGTCTTATATTTTGAGTAGAAGGTGATGAGGTTTGTGATAGTCTTTTAGTTCTTGGAGAATTCACTCCACAGGCTGGAGCCAGCTCCTCCCCCCCCAGATTCTGTCTCCCACACGGATGAGCTTTGCCCTTATTGTAGGGGATTCTGTTGTGCCAGAGAGCAAAGTTGTTGAGTACAGTCTTCATCCCAGAGCGTTAGGTGTCTGTTAGCTAACCTGGGCCCAGGCAATGCAGTGCCATGAAAATAAGAACCTAGACTTTGAACTTGATTCAGTAGTCCATGGGAAACTTGTGGAGAGACCAGAGAGGCTGAAGACTTCATGCCAAGGTATATCGTCACATTGCTATAGTCCAACTGCGAGGTAACACAGACATGAATAACTGAGTCCAGGTCAGAAAAAGAAAAGGAGTACTTGTGGCACCTTAGAGACTAACAAATTTATTAGAGCATAAGCTTTCGTGAGCTACAGCTCACTTCATCGGATGCATTTCGTGAGCTGTAGCTCACGAAAGCTTATGCTCTAATAAATTTGTTAGTCTCTAAGGTGCCACAAGTACTCCTTTTCTTTTTGTGAATACAGACTAACACGGCTGCTACTCTGAAATGAGTCCAGGTCATCATCCACCAGGATGAAATTGAGTCTCCTAACCAACTGCTGCTATGTGAGATAAGAGTTTAGCATCAGCAAGGAATCCAAGATTATTCTTAACCTATGGACTAAACTGATCAATTGTGACTTGATACCTTCAACCAAAGGAGATTGTACCATGGCTGCAAACTTTGCAACATG
The DNA here is from genome assembly GCF_009764565.3 of Dermochelys coriacea. Taxonomy (NCBI): domain Eukaryota; kingdom Metazoa; phylum Chordata; order Testudines; family Dermochelyidae; genus Dermochelys; species Dermochelys coriacea. The sequence continues at coordinate 267,085,299 of NC_050068.2, forward strand.
TTTCCCTCTACCACCAGCATCACTTTTTTCTTGCTTGGGTTCAGCTTCAGCCAGCTGTTCTTCATCCATGAGTTGATGCCATCCAAACATTTTCCCTTGATGGTAGTGGTGTGGTTGTATGTGGTGAAAGATAGGTAGAACTGTGTGTCATCTGCATATTGGTACCACTTCAGTTGTTTGACCAATTCACCTAGTGGCTGCACATAGATGTTGAAAAGGACTAGAGAGACAGTTGATCCTTGTTGGACTCCATGGTGAGGGTCTAGTGGTAGAGGTGAAGTTTCTCATCAGTACTCATTGAATGCATGCCTCCAGGAATGACTCAAACCATATTAACACATTACTCTGCACCATTGCCACCTCTCACATGAGAAGCAGTTGACATGGTTGACAGTGTCAAATGCTGCAGATAGGTCCAGAAGGATGAGAATGGATGTCTACTCTCCATCCACTGACAGCTGGAGATCATCCATTAGTGCCACTATCGCAGTTTCAGTTCCATGTTCCAGCCTGAATCCAGATTATACTATGTCTAGAATATTATCTTCTTGGCCTTTTTTGCCTTTTCCCAATTGTCTCCCCCCTTTTCTATTTCTGTAGGCTCTCTCTCTTACTCTATCTCTCCCCCTCTACCTCACAGTTCTATTGAAGTACCTTCTTCCCTCTTAGTTGTTTTTTCTAGTAGGAGGCAGGCAGACAGGCACTGGAAATACTGTTGGAAAAAGTTGTTGTGTGATAGTTCATTGAAAATAGCATTTAAAAATCAGTTTTCATCATGATATTGCCAACAGATGGACCCAGAACACTGAATGGTGATGTTCTTGAACTAGATCATCTTGAATAGCGTTCATAGGGACTCGGGGAGGAGTTGTTTGGATTTAAATCAGACCCATTTACGCACTCTCAGTGTATATGGCATCAGCGCTGCTGTCATCCTACTCCAGAAACAAAGGGGTTATGGTCAGAACCTCATCATTCTTGTTAGAATGGACAGTCAAAATAATTTTAACATAATATTTAGCCACCCTTTTTGCTATGTAGAACACTTCAATAGTAGGAAGTATGTAACCTATTGGTCAGTGTGTATTTATGTGTCTGCCTCTGTGCCCAATCCACCATGGAGATGGATCTGTTACAGCTCTCAGCTCCCCTTCCCCTTTTCTTTCCCGTATCTCCCTTAGATCCCTATCTGCTATGTCCCCCAACCCTTCCTTTATCTTTCCATTTAGCTAGTCTCCTCCCAACAAAACCCTACCCTAAGAATTTTTTAAAAAGAAATTGTAGAACTAACATGATGTTTGCAAAACATCAATCTGTTAATTCTGGTTTATATTTACTCCCTTTCCTCTGCCCTTTGTCTGTCTTGTCTATTAAGACTGCAAGCTCTTTTGAGCAGGAACTATTACTCTGACTGTACAGTGCCTGTCTTGGTTGGCCTCTAGGCACTATCATAATACAAATAAATAATAATGATAATATATAATACACACAGATGAATTCATTTTAGGGGTATATTTTGTTACCTGCTAGGGCCCCTTTACACCATTCCGACAGAGTAGAGAGGTTTTAAGGGGAACAGAAATAGCCCGCAGGGAACAGCCCCCACACAAAAGTGAACTAAACTGCTATACCACTTTTTTCCTCTTCTCTGTCCAGCATAGTGACATACCAGGGGACTGACTGGATGGGACAGCGAGTGCTAGAATGTAAAGTTATCTGGCTGTTTTGGGCTATCGAGCTCCCCCAACCCCTGCACTCAGAGCTGCTTTGTCCTTTTGCAAAGGCATACATCTGCCTCTGTCTTCTAGGACTCCACTTTTCCACTACCCACCCAATCCCTTCTGGATCCTCGCTTCCTTCATATTCCACTGCCTTCCCAAGTCCTCCATTCCCTCTATAAACCTTCCCTTTAAGGCTCTTTTATTTCTGTTAGACCCCAGGCTACAGACAGGCTCCCTACACAGAAAGTTAAGAAGCTGCCTCTGATATGTGAGGGCAGCAGAAGACAGCATCTCACGGATTCCTCTGCCTGCATACCCAGGCGCTGTGGAGGCCCTGATTTTCCTCAGAATCAAGCTTTTCTGGTTTTCCAATTTTCACCATAATCAATAGGCTTATGCCCCTTGATATCTCGAACATGCTTTGAAATTGATTCAAAGTTATCATGTTACATACGAACAAACAGAAAAATGGTATGAAGTTCAGCGTATCATGGAGTGAAGGTGAGATCCGTGATTTTTTTTTCTTCATTTTATTCAGACAAATTTTGCCATGGTCTAACTCCATCAAGAATTATTTTGATTACTAAACTTTAGCCTGGAAAAGGAAGTACAATTCCTATTCATGAGTTTTGCTTCTATGAAACACCAAGCTGTCACTCTGGAGTGTTCCTCTCACTCTGGAGTTACTCACAGTCCTTTGTGCTGAAAGGAATGATTGGAAACATTTTTTATAAAATGCCATGTGACATCAGAGTTTTGAATATGAATGTTTAATATTTTTGTGTTTCATAGCACATAATTGCTGGTTTCCAAACACTATTGGAGTGATTCTGTAAGTGAACAAAATCCCACTTTTGGAAACACCTTTGTAAAACTGCCATAACATAGCTTTTTGTTTTGTCTGCTTGATTTTATTTGAACCCCTTATTCTTTTATTTTCAACTTCAGTTTTGTTAGAGTGATAGGAGCTCTTGAACCTGATTCTCATTTACACTGAGCCCCCCTTACACTACTCTGGCAGTGTAAGAATCCCTTAAAATGGTCGTAAATTACATTTATGCCCACTTCAAGACTTTCTGATACTGGCAGAGTAGTGTAAAGGGGCTCTGTTTAGACTACGATTTAAAGGTGTGTTGTTAGATTGTGAAAGATAGCTTGATCTAAATAACACCTTCTAAAGTCTTATGTGCATTAGTCAGCACACTGAACAAAGTACTCTGGATTTACAAAAAGAAAAGGAGTACTTGTGGCACCTTAGAGACTAACAAATTTATTAGAGCATAAGCTTTCATGAGCTACAGCTCACTTCATCGGATGCATTTGGTGGAAAAAACAGAGGAGACATTTATATACACACACAGAGAACATGAAACAATGGGTTTATCATACACACTGTAAGGAGAGTGATCACTTAAGATAAGCCATCACCAGCAGCGGGGGGGGAGGGGGGAAAGGAGGAAAACGTTTCATGGTGACAAGCAAGGTAGGCTAATTCCAGCAGTTAACAAGAATATCAGAGGAACAGTGGGGGGTGGGATGGGGGGGAGAAATACCATGGGGAAATAGTTTTACTTTGTGTAATGACTCATCCATTCCCAGTCTCTATTCAAGCTTAAGTTAATTGTATCCAGTTTGCAAATTAATTCCAATTCAGCAGTCTCTCGTTGGAGTCTGTTTTTGAAGCTTTTTTGTTGAAGGATAGCCACTCTTAGGTCTGTAATCGAGTGACCAGAGAGATTGAAGTGTTCTCCAACTGGTTTTTGAATGTTATAATTCTTGACGTCTGATTTGTGTCCATTCATTCTTTTACGTAGAGACTGTCCAGTTTGGCCAATGTACATGGCAGAGGGGCATTGCTGCACATGATGGCATATATCACATTGGTAGATGCGCAGGTGAACGAGCCTCTGATAGTGTGGCTTATGTGATTAGGCCCTATGATGTGGACAGAGTTGGCCACGGGCTTTGTTGCAAGGATAGGTTCCTGGGTTAGTGGTTCTGTTGTGTGGTTGCTGGTGAGTATTTGCTTCAGATTGGGGGGGCTGTCTGTAAGCAAGGACTGGCCTGTCTCCCAAGATCTGTGAGAGTGATGGGTCATCCTTCAGGATAGGTTGTAGATCCTTGATGATGCGTTGGAGAGGTTTTAGTTGGGGTCTGAAGGTGATGGCTAGTGGCGTTCTGTTATTTTCTTTGTTGGGCCTGTCCTGTAGTAAGTGACTTCTGGGTACTCTTCTGGCTCTGTCAATCTGTTTCTTCACTTCAGCAGGTGGGTATTGTAGTTTGCATGATAGAGATCTTGTAGGTGTTTGTCTCTGTCTGAGGGGTTGGAGCAAATGCGGTTATATCGTAGAGCTTGGCTGTAGACAATGAATCGAGTGGTATGATCTGGATGAAAGCTAGAGGCATGTAGGTAGGAATAGCGGTCAGTAGGTTTCCGATATAGGGTGGTGTTTATGTGACCATTGCTTATTAGCACCGTAGTGTCCAGGAAGTGGATCTCTTGTGTGGACTGGTCCAGGCTGAGGTTGATGGTGGGATGGAAATTGTTGAAATCATGGTGGAATCCTCAAGAGCTTCTTTTCCATGGGTCCAGATGATGAAGATGTCATCAATGTAGCGCAAGTAGAGTAGGGGCATTAGGGGACGAGAGCTGAGGAAGCGTTGTTCTAAGTCAGCCATAAAAATGTTAGCATACTGTGGGGCCATGCGGGTACCCATCGTAGTGCCGCTGATTTGAAGGTATACATTGTCCCCAAATGTGAAATAGTTATGGGTGAGGACAAAGTCACAAAGTTCAGCCACCAGGTTAGCCGTGACAGTATCGGGGATACTGTTCCTGACGGCTTGTAGTCCATCTTTGTGTGGAATGTTGGTGTAGAGGGCTTCTACATCCATAGTGGCTAGGATGGTGTTTTTAGGAAGATCACCAATGGACTGTAGTTTCCTCAGGAAGTCAGTGGTGTCTCGAAGATAGCTGGGAGTGCTGGTAACGAAGGGCCTGAGGAGGGAGTCTACATAGCCAGACAATCCTGCTATCAGGGTGCCAATGCCTGAGATGATGGGGCGTCCAGGATTTCCAGGTTTATGGATCTTGGGTAGCAGACAGAATACCCCAGGTCGGGGTTCTAGGGGTGTGTCTGTGCGGATTTGTTCTTGTGCTTTTTCAGGGAGTTTCTTGAGCAAATGCTGTAGTTTCTTTTGGTAACTCTCAGTGGGATCAGAGGGTACTGGCTTGTAGAAAGTGGTGTTGGAGAGCTGCCTAGTAGCCTCTTGTTCATACTCCGACCTATTCATGATGACGACAGCACCTCCTTTGTCAGCCTTTTTGATTATGATGTCAGAGTTGTTTCTGAGGCTGTGGATGGCACTGTGTTCTGCATGGCTGAGGTTATGGGGTAAGCGATGCTGCTTTTCCACAATTTCAGCTCGTGCACGTCGGCGGAAGCACTCTATGTAAAAATCCAGGCTGCTGTTTCGACCTTCAGGAGGAGTCCACCCAGAATCCTTCTTTTTGTAGTGTTGGCAGGAAGGTCTCTGTGGGTTAATATGTTGGTCAGAGGTGTGTTAGAAATATTCCTTGAGTCTGAGACGTCGAAAATAGGATTCTAGGTCACCACAGAACTCTATCATAGAGCCCAGATTCCAGTTGAGATAGGAAGTCTAAACTGCAATTAAACAGCCCTTCAACTTGAGCCCTGAGAGCTTGAATCAACACTAGCCAGCTGCAGGTTTTTAGTTGCCGTGTAGACATACCCTAGGTGAGCCACATTTTCTCGTAATAGTGTCTCTATAATGTTCCAAGACACAGATGTAAGGATCAACCATCTCACCATCTCCTTTTGTGAATTTGTTTTTCTTGGCCTAGCCATTTATTTGTGGAGTCTTGGGCAATAATCATGAATTTCAATTCTGAACTCTCAGGGAAACCTTTTAAAATTCTTATTAATTATAATGTATTGACTGCTTTTTCTCTTCATGTCTTGCTAAGGTGGGTTTCATGTGGCTAACTGCAGTTATGGTTTTTGATGTCCAAAGTTGGACTATTTTAAAAATGTCTCAGGCATTATCTTCTGTGAATAAATGCTCATTTTATGTGAACAGGATTGTTCCTTGACATTGTTGTCAGTGATCTGGTATTTAATGAGTGGGGGTTTGGGGAGGGATGGGATGGCGGAATGAATTTCAGTATGCCTTCCTCTCACACTTGTGGCTTCTATTGCTCAACTCCCAAATAACCTCCTAGAAGAATTCTTTTTAACATCTTCTGTTCTGCTGATTTTGGAAGTACTGTCTTTAAAAGAATGGTAATCTCATACACGAGCAGCAAATGGTGAACAAGGGTCTAGGAGCAATGTGGAGGTAGTTTAGGTCTTTAGAGGAGAAAGCAAATTATTTCAGTCACTGTAGAGCCTCTCCGGCTCACACGAGTGGCATTGATTTACATTTGCAGAGGAAATTGGATCCAAATGTTTTACAGGTAGATTCCTCCCCACTCACAAAAGCACGCTGTAGAAAGGTCTTTAAAAATGGCTGTGGGTAGGCAAAGGAGACATTAGAATCCCAGAAGACCATTTTCCCTCAAAAATTATAGCTAAAGCCTAAGGACTTGATCATGCTTTATGACACTATACACATTACCAGCTATGCTGGGAAATGACTTACCATGCTTTTCCATCAATATGTAGTAAGTCATTTTTAAGATACAGCAATCGTCATTAATCTGTTTTACAGTATAGCTTAGAGGTCCAAACTGAAACTGGAGTCCCATAGAGCTATGTGGTAGAAGAAAGGAACTATTATTTACCCTATTTTACAGATTGGAAACTGAGGCTCACAGAGATTAAGTGACTTATCTAATGTCACACAAGTAGTCTGTGGTACAGTTTATGACACAGCCAACATTTCAGCTGAAAGAGTATGGGTTGTATCTCAAAGATTTTTTGAGATGTTAGCAGCCAGTTTCACAATTTTATTAACAGGTAAACCATGAAGATCAATGTCACTGTCTCCCAGCACCCCCTCAAAAATTCCTAGTAAATGTGTAATATAGCTATGATTTTTTTCTAACATTGAGTCAGGGTTACTTGCAGGCAAAGCTGCTGCAAAGAAAACTGGTGTTCACATTTTTTTTTTGCTTGTTTCTTGCACTTTTTTTTTTTTTTTAAAGAACATAATTTGTTAGATACTGCTCTGGTGCCTCAGGCTGGTCATCCCATCCTCAGCATTACTCATCTCCACTGATTTCAACTTCCTTTAAAAAAAAAAAGGAGTACTTGTGGCACCTTAGAGACTAACAAATTTATTAGAGCATAAGCTTTTGTGAGCTACAGCTCACTTCATCGGATGCATTTGGTGGAATGCATCCGATGAAGTGAGCTGTAGCTCACGAAAGCTTATGCTCTAATAAATTTGTTAGTCTCTAAGGTGCCACAAGTACTCCTTTTCTTTTTGCGAATACAGACTAACACGGCTGCTACTCTGAAACTTCCTTTAAGAGATCGATCAAAAATCATAACAGAATAGCAGGGGACAGTTAAGAAAACCTTGTGAAATATCCAGTGGAACAGCACTACACATGTGTGGAAATACTCTACTGCCAGCAGACCCATTAATAAGGCATTTCATATCACAAGAAAGAAAGAAAGAAATCTACAAAGGGCCAAGTTCTGTGAGATGCTGAGTACTCCCTGCAAAGTGCTGAGCATCCCAGATTCCCATTAATGTCAAGGTACTTAGCATCTTGCCCGATAGATCCAAAGTCTAGGCATGGATTTAGGGTACATCTCCACTGGAATGAAAGACCCACAGCTGGCCCAGTTCAGCTGACTTGGGCTTGCAGGGCTAAAAATTGCAGTGTCACATTCAGGCTCAGGCTGGAGCCTGGGCTCTGGGACCCTTCCCCCTCACAGGTCCCAAAGATAAAGTTCCAAACCAAACCCAAAAATCTGCACTGCAATTTTACAGTTCCACAGCCCAAGCCTGGTGAGCCCGAGTCAGCTGACCCAGGCCAGTCATGGGTGTTTAATTGCTGTTGACATAGCTTTAGTTCCTGATTCTCAGACAGTTGTATTTGTTTATATGGAATTATTTTTAAACCTGAAGTATTTATCCAAATCTACTGGGAATAGTTCAAAACCTTCCTTATCCTAGTAATACTGAAAGCAAGAGCGCTTTATGAAAAATAGTCAAAAAAGAAATAACAGGTATGCTATTAATGTCTATTTAAAAAGCTAACAAATCATATACATATGATTGCAAGTAGAACAAAAAAAACCTTCGTTAGTATTCTAAAAATATGTAAACGAGTGATACATGTTTAGAATGAAAAGTATACTTTATAATATAGTTAGTGAGGAGAAGGCTGATAATATCTCCAGAGCAGAATATTTAGAAATCCTTGTTTAGATACTCAGTTACTACTTAACACCATTAACTAAAATATTATTAATCGTGCACATTGTAATAGACCTTTTCTTTTGACAACTCATTACAAAATATTATTCCAATTAGATGATTTTAATTAGAGCTGAGCAAATATGAAAATAAAAACATCTGTTCAATACACAATAGTGATGAAAAAAGAAAACGAGCTGTTTGACTGCATTAAAGATTTGATCCACCCCTGCTTCAGCAAGGAATTTAAGCACATATCTAAGTTTAAGCATGTGAATAATCCTCACAATTAGTAGTGATTTGTTTAGAGAATATTGTTTCTAAATAGATACTTTTCTCTTGTTGAAGCTGAATTGCCTCTCTGGAGCTGTCCTGTAGTTTTAGTTTTCTAATTCAGTATGTACATAAGAGTCAGAGGAATTCAGAGTTATTCATATCTCTATTTACAGTATATGGGCCCATGCTTGTGCAGTACTGAACATCCTCAACTCTTTGGAGTCTATGATAGTTGAGGATCAGGCCTGTTATAGATAAATGGTTGAAAAGTGGATCGCAGAATATGTAAAAGCCTCAATGAATAATTCAATAAACATTTTTCAGTGAATATAGTGCACATACAGTTTGTGAATATGGCACTTTCCATAATCTCAGAGGCTAAAGATCCACTGTTAATACTAATCCCATCCTTTCAAAGGAACCAATACCCACAAAAATGCAACAGCTTTAGTGCATCAGAACAAAGTGGGTGTCACAGGAGGTATAGATAGTACAACCTAGTGGTTGGAGCCAGGAGTCTATCTTAGTGGTCAGAACAGCACCAAAAGGAAGAACGAAAGGCATAGCCAGGAGGCAAGCCAGGGGTCAGAGCCAGGAGTTCAGACATAGGCAGGGACTAGGGCTGGAGCAGAACTAGCAAGAATAAGGGCCAGCCAAGAAGCAGGCCTAGTACAGATATAAACGTGGAATACATAGAGCAGCCAGGGTGCTGCTGTTGCTACAGAGTTTAAATGATGATCTGTTGGCTCTTCTGACCAACTGGGGAGCACAGTCAGTTTGAGAGCGTTTATTGGGCCCAGCTGAGCTCACTGGGTTGCCAGACACTGAGTCTGGAGGCAGCTGAGTTCCTGACAGTGGGAGAGCTGCAGTAGGTGTTGTACCTCAGAACTCATTGCTGCTCGCTGGCTGAAATTAAGAAATGAGAATTGGGGCCCAAGGAAGAGGAGAGAAGCATCATACGTACCCTCCTTCACTCCCAACTACTGGTGTCAAGCAAAGTGGTGGTCTGAGATAAAGCAGGGGAGGAGGGAAGAACAGCACAGCTGATTGCTGACATTTGGTTACCTCATCCAGCAGAGGAGTCAGGAAGAGGAGCTAGGATAACAAAGAGAAGAGGCACTGTGAATGCGCAAGAACAGAAAGCCTGGTGGATACACCATGCACGCAGCAATACACAAAGGGACAATGGCAGCTGTGCCATCGTTGTGTGTATCAATAACTTTCAAATGTCTCAGGAAGTATGCTAACACACTGTCAGGCCATCCTGAGGAAGTGTGGACCAGCTGAATAAGCAGCATGCAGGAGGTCACCTTGTATTAATTCAGAATCTCTTTAGTAGAAACAGAAGTCACTAGGAATCTTTTGATTAGCAATAAAATTAAATAAATTAAGTTTGAGTTTATTGTCTTTATAGTAGAAAATAATTTTATGGTTAAAGTAATGCAAACATTTATTTATCCTTCTTTCATTTTTTAAAAATTCCCATGATGTTATGAGGTTTCTGTTGTAGCTCCTTGGGACATATTTGCTGCTAAATACAGTATAATTATTGCCTGCTGCTCCTGAATTAAGATATTAGACAAAAAATCAAGATTATCAGTATGAATGCTGAAACTTACTGCTTTTTTATCTTTAATTTTAGTCATTTATAATTTGAGATATGAAATTGTAATAGCCATAGCCATGAAAACATTAATGTAGATAATTATAATGACAGTGTTTCTTCTACATGTTCATTTATTTTGATGTTTGAAGAGCTAGTTATCTTGGGAGACTGATAATAGGACAATCAAGTCTTTCCAACTCTAGATTACTAGTTTGAATCAAACCCAGTTCAGTAGTGACTAAAAGTTGTTGCCATCTGATTATTTGATGCTCTCAGTCCAGATCCTGATAAGCAGATGTACAATTAATACACAGCTGGCACTCTTGTTGCTGTTAATATCGGTAATTAGGCTGAGAATGAAACAGGCATGTTGAGCCTTCCAAGTCAAAATTGAGTTTCATGGGAAGCACAGGTGTGAAGCCTGAACTGTCACTGCCTATGTTGTACCTGTTCTTTGGGTAAATGTGAGTATTCTCTAGCTTCTGTGGTAATTCAGCACTTTTCATGAGCAAAAATTTCATTTTATGATTTACTTTGTATTTAAATAGCAAGGTTTGCAATCTACCACTTTTCTTTATTTTTCATCTTACAAAATGCACATCTTTTTATAATGTAAGGAAATATGATACTGCTATTTAATAGATAATTTGAGAAACCATTATGGCTAGTATACTTGCCTCCTCCAAGGGATCATAAACCTATAGATGGCTCTAAACTGAGAAGGGAGAACCAATTTAGATATTTGAATTTGTAACTGTTCTGTGTTGCTATTTTTTAGCATGTGAAATATTTTGGATCAAAAAGCTACAGAAAATTGACTGTTTCATTTTGGACTGATGTCTTAACAAGGTTGTGATGTACATATGAAAAAGGGTGTCTAGACTTTCATTGTTTCTCCACCACTGCAATCTATAAATGAAAAAAAATATATTTTTAAAGATATATTCTAGTTCATACAGGAACTAATTCAGGGAAGTCCTATGGACTGTGTTGTTCAGCCTTTCCCCTGAGGTCACGCCTCATGACACCAATATTTTGACACCTGCAGAGGAGCTTATAGGCCATCAGTTTTCTCATAAAGAGAAATTTTGGCAGTTTTTAATTGCAGCAGATAAGGCTACCCTGTCAGTTTTCATTCTCAGTACTTCTGCTCTGACTTAACTTTGTACTAGGTAGATTTGTGCTTCTAGCTGCAATTAGCATATATTAATGAACATTAGCAGATTGTAATAGCTTGACATTTTCTAGGACCCGGGATAAGAATCCTCTCTTGTGCCACTAATGTTCAGGTGCTAGAACCCTGCATAACTATACTAATTACTGCATGCTGGCAGGTGGTTCTTGTTAGCTCCAATCTGAATATAACAGAATTAGACTGCCTGCCGCTCTAGGGAAAAGGGAACTAAAGGTGGAGATAGAGAAGTTTCTGCAGAAGAACCCTAGGATTAGAAACAAATCTTGTTAGGTTTCGGTTTTGTTGATTTAAATAATAATGTCAAAGCCCAGGAAGAGGGTAAACTTGAGCTCTGTGTGTGTGTAGACTATATTCAAAGCAGAGTAGGAAGGTTATTTGCTTACCCATCGGTTAGTATGTTAGGTGGATTTGCAATCCCAGTGTTCTGCATGCACAGAAATCTTGAAGGAGTTCCGAAAATCAGTCCTTTGCATGGCCGTAGTAAAAGACTCCTCGCTTAGATCTAAGTGCTCAGGCACCTTTGCCACGGTAGGGTGAAAGCACCTACATGGAGACTACTGAGGCTGTAGCTACTATCCATCTGCAGGTTAGGCTGCCTTATGAAAGTAATCAGACTTATTATTAAATGGTCATTTAAAGCAGCATAAAGCATTCCCTAAAACCAGGAAAGCATCACCTGTGGTTCCCTGCCATGCAGCCCTGCCCCAACAGTTGTATAACATGTGACCAAAAGGGAACCCTTCTGGCCTACTGTAATATCCCTCTCTCCCCTTTGCCAATTGGGATTAATGATTATGGGCCCTTAGTATCAGTGTGGGGGGAATTTAGGATGAGGACAAATACTAGGATCAACAAGAGATCACTTCTTATCAGGTAAGTCCTGGAGACTTACTTGAGCAAAACACTTAAGTGCGTGCATCCATCCCTTTGAAATGAATGGAATAGCTTTTTCAAAGATTTGTGCATGAGGTTTGCGCTGAAACTTTCAAAGAAAAGCCACTGTAGTGTATGTCATTCTAGACTAACGTGATAAATCAGATGAGCAGTAATAGGCCAGCGGGCAGCAGTATGGTGAATCTGCTGCTGCTGTTCTGATTGGCAACTGATATAGGACAGCCAGGAGGGGAAGGTTCCATGGCAGCTAGGAGGATGACTAGAGGCCTGGAAGAACAAAGATGGAGGTGGCTGCTCAGGGTGACTGAGTTGGAGATTCCAGAGCTGCCTAAGTGAGGTTGGGCCTGTCTCAGTTTAGAAGTAACTAGAGTCCTGTATTTCGTGTGAATAAACCAATTATACCAGACATAACTCCATGACATCAGCTTCTCTGAACAGAAGACTGCAAGGCACCCAAATCAACCCCTGGTTGGGCACGGGGCAAGAATATTTATCTGATGGATAAGAAACCTTCTTGCAACATATCCCTTTTAAACATAATTACGTCACTGCTGAATCGCATTTTAGCAAAAATAAATGGTGCACTTTTGTTGCATTTTTGTCCAGATCAGTAGTTTTGCTAAGACCCATACCAGTACCTCTTACTTAAAGCTATTTGATGCGGGAGTCTGTCTTCTGAGTTCATGAAAATCTGAGTCTGTCTGAGTTCATGAAAATCTTCACAGCAATTACTAGCCCTAGGAAGGAGCCTTGCAAGCCATACATTATTGTTTGGATTATTAAAGAAGTTAATTCCCCCCTGCAAACTAGTTGCAGCTGTGTGCCTATCCTTACCTACACAACTTTTTCAGTTTTAACAGGACACAGTCAATTTATATTATGCCCAAAATTTTGCTATTGAACAAGAAATCTTTTACAAAACCTGAGCCAAATTACGTTTCAAAATTATTTTTTTAACATTCCAATGGAAACAGTTGCTTTTTAGCAAAATACATTGTTTTCTCTATTTGTAATATAAACATTTCAACATTAATAACCTCAAAATGAAATGGGCCATAAACAAAAGTGAAAATTACTTCATTGGGCTAGATTGTACTTTTGCATTTTGTGCTGAGAAAGGGGTCTGAGTAGCTACATGGCCTCAGGAAGAGCCATTGCTCCTAGGGATAATCATCTGCTACCAGCCCTCACCAGGAGCAGATTCTTTTCTTCAGATGATCTCTATATATGCTGTGCTACCCTGGCATGTTGAAAGGCTAACCAAAGCTCCACCTCCATTTTTGTACTTTCAGTTTTAATAATATGGAGTATTATGAAAATAGGTGAAGGAATGAGTGTTTCCAATATATAGCTTTTAAGCTGACATTGTCCCTTTAGTTCTAAATAAGCTTTTAGATCTTTGAGAGTCTTTGACTAATTAAGATCAGCCTTGCCTGCAGTCAAATTTAAGAGCCTTGCCTGTATGAATAAACATCAGGGGGCTGCCTGACCATGCTCAATGGAATTTATTTACTATTATTACTGGTTTGTTACTTTGTAGACCATCAGTGAGATAGATCTAAATGTTTTGCAAGATATATGTTGAGTGAAGCAAAAGCTCAGAGCCAGCTGTCTAGCTGCTGAAAGGAGTGCACCTCTGTGTTTTAAAAAAGGATTACAATTAATATAGGTAAACCTGTAGAAGCATGTTATCTTCCTAAGCAAAAATGATTCTGTGATTAAGGTGACAAGTATGCAAAACTGCTGTTCAGATTTTGGAGAAAAAGTTGGATCTAAGTCACCACAGCTTGTCTTGTTTTTGGCTAAATAAAATTTTTAGAAAGAGATGAACTCCAATTATGTGGGGTGAATGTCAAATAATGAAGATAGGGGAAATCATCTAATGTCTGGGTTAATTAGTTACACTTTGAACTCTATTTTTTCAGCCCAAACAGAGAACATCAATAGTATCTTCTCTGGAATTTCACCGACTAAATCACAGCCACGATTATTTTGAAATCAACTCATCCATTGGATATGCAAGCTTTACTTCCAGTCCTTCAGTCAGTCCAGCTAATTTTTCTATTGGATCAATTGAAGAGAATGAACTTTTAGGTAAGAAAACAAATAAATAATTTCTTATGAAGCTAGGGAAAGGAGAGACATTGGGTACTGAATCAATTGAGCAAGATTTCAGTTTTGTACTTGGAAAGGTTTTCATGAGAAAACAGAATATAGCTTGGTAATGTTCCATATAATTTTAACAGAGTAGAAATTGGCAAAAATTGTACTGAATTTTTTTTCCCAACAAAAACGTGATGCAACATCTAGGTTTGACTGTGAAAGGGTCACACTGACAATTTTCATACAACTCTACAAGTGATTTGACACAATCCTACCACTATGATTAAAATATATTAGCTTTTCCTGGATTTTGGTTTTAATAAGTCTAGATTCTTTTTACATAATTGCATGAAGCATTGGTATTATATGTGTGTAAAATACATTTAAGGTTTACAATTTCTGTTTGCATTGGAATAATCTAAAGTTCATATTGTGGAACCAGGGTAAGGGAAAATAAATTGAATTAGAAATTATAAATTTACCTCAGTAAAGATGGTGAAGGGAAGGCAAATTTCTTATTTCCACTATTGCAATAGAGTAATACTTCTGTTTTAAATGTATTGTAGAGAGGTTTGTTATATATAATGTTATTCCATAAACAAAATATTTATTTAAAAGGGATTGAGGTTGGTTAAGTGTGAGATCGCCCTCCCTCCCAATGCAAAACCTAAGAAGCAGGGAAATGCCAAGTTATAGGATGCTTCTTAACTGTACACCAATGCCCGCAGAGCACATTTAGTGATAGTGACAGACTCTGTGTTATCACAAGGAACTTCCTTCTGCTTCTAGCTGATAAGGAATCACACTACAAGCAGCACATTAATCTCCCTTGCAAGACCCCAATTATGAGTTCATGCTTCCCCCATAAACACACATCAATTCTAAATATTTGCTTATGTTCCTCAGGCTGTGATTAAGGTTTCACATTATACTATGAAAACATTTAGAATAGGAGAATGTTGTTAATATAATAGAAAGGATATGAACAAACAATCATTAATAACTTTCTTTATCATAACCTACTTAATTCAAATGTACGTTTGATAGCTGACAGTGAGTTGTAATAATATGAAAAGTTTTAAAGATAGGAAGCCAGACACTTGTTAGTAAATAGAGTGTAAAAAAAAAAAGTCAGATACAGGACATTTATTAAAGGTCCCATTTTTAAATCGGTTTCAGTTAACTCATAAATTAAATAATGATTCAGTTGAAAATCCTGGGGAACTGAATCTTTACTCACAGATTGTGCTGTAAATTACACTATATTTTTCATACAAAACAAAGAGGTTGAATCCTTGCTTTAAGTAAAAAGTTGAACCCATTCTTAATACATATAGCTGCTACCCTATCTCATGTACTTAACATGCAATTATTTTTGTCTTGCACCTATTCCGAGCATATTGTATCAAAGTACCTGATACTGACAGTTTACTTTAACAATATAACTCAGACAGTGTATTGTATTTTAAGTTTTAAGACTACCACCACCACCCTGCTTGAGCTCATAGTATAATTTTAAATAATTTCAGACACAAATTCTTACATCAGGAACACTTTCAGTTAAACTAAAAATTGTTTTACTTTGACCAAAAAGAGAACAATACTTGGAAATGTAAATATATTGGGAAAATCTTTCTGATAAATTATCTATATTTCCTATTAATTGGAAGTGCTCATTGTAAAGACTTACTGTAGTTGAGCATTATAGAACTCATTTTTATAAGCTTATTTTGTTTTAGACATATATCTGCCTCTGCTGATATACATAATTTAAAATCTTTTGTGGTTTAAACTGTCTTTCACATTACTAGCTTTTATAGAAGTGCATATCTTAAAAATACATTTTGGTTTAGTTAAGTATATTGGACTGTGGGAATATAACTATCATATAACAAACTGTCTATATTAATAAAAATATACTGAATTCTAAAGGAAAAATGGCATGAGTCAAACAACTCCAAGATTTAAAAGCACAACGGTATTTGGAACACTATTAGTTTTGAGGTTGCACATCACCCTATCACTCAGAAGTATCATAATTACTTTAACTGAAGGTCCATCATACAATATTACAGGATGCAATATTGATGCATTTACATGTCCAATGTTTTGTTATATTTTTCTACTTCAGAACTAATTTAATAATTTGTTCTCCTCAACTCATAGCAATAGTAAGAAAATGAAATTCTGTCCGTTTCCACCAATGGTTGTAATGGAATGAGAGAGTCAATCAAACACCACTTTCTGAACGCTAATGGCATGTAATTTATGTCTTTGCTAAGAAAACTCACGCTTTGGTGAGTTTTTACATGAATTGTTAACAGGGTCATTTGGTTACTAGTTGATCTGAAACACAAATTGCTTTTTATAACTGCAGGTGATGAGCTTTTGATTTAGTGTATGGCACATCTAGAATAATGCAGCCCGAGAAATAACCTTGATGGTCAGCCAGACAAACGTACATTTTACTATAAGGATGCAGGTGTTTTCTCTCACTGTCACACAGTTTACTACACGTGTCTATCAATATCTTTCTATTTCTTGATATATTTAGAAAGAAGCCTTATACACCCACAGACAGGGCTAGATTCAATCTTTGATTGTAATCAGATGTAATACCAAGTGCAGGCCCTCTGCCAATGGAAGAGCCCAAAACCTTCCCCCTCAAATGGAAGGGCCTGCAGCTAGCCAGTACAGATGAAGGCCGGTAGAACTGTATGGTGCTGGCAAGGGTCATTAGTAGTATGGGTGACAGAAATCAGTACTGAAAACTAGGTCTGGCAAGAAAACAAGAATTCCATTTAATAACAATAAATAATAAATTCCAATGCCAGATGGGTCCACTGTGATCATTTAGTCTGACCTGCTGTATAAGATTCTGATATTTATTTTCATTATGTATTGGAACAAAACTGAGACCTTTTGAGTTTTTGTGTAGAAAAAACAGTCAGACTGGCAAGCCCACCCCCAGAATAGCCAGTATCCCAGTGGCTAGGGCACTCAACTGGAATGTGAGAGATCCCAATTCCTGCTCTATCTGGCATCCCAGTTGAGTTCCTGAAGCACTGCACTGTTGACTTTTTTTGGCATTCTCTCTCTGTCTCTCACCAGAAATTCTGTCCTGGAACTGAAACCCTTCCTAACTAAATTTTAATTAAAACTGTTACATTTCCATGAGAAGTTCTGTTTTTGAATCGGCACTGTCCAACAAAAGAACATTTTGTCAAAAAATTCCCAATTCCAATTTACAGAAAACCTCCAAGCACTCAAATATCATGAGTCAGGTCTCAAACCTGATAACATTGGTTTAAAAATCATAATTTTAAAAAGATATTTGGTTCTTTATATTTGCTTCCTGGCTTTGTTTTAAGGTTTTCTCCACAACCATACAACTAGAAACTTAAATTTTATATAATGAAAGCTAAGATTCTCCTGCATTCTTGTGATTCTGGCAGCTGGGGATCTAAGAAAAATTCCAAATATCATAAACGTGGCAAAATCGGGAAAGTTGGCAACACTGGGATATTCTGATTCAGCTTGTCCCTTGAACATTTTTTACTCTGTTGGCTACCACAACTGCAATTTTAAGCCCTCCTCCCCTGACAAAACCCTAGTGGTAGGCACCAATGCAAACACTTCCTACCTTCCCTTTAGAGTTACTTCTTCTCTCCATGACACAATAAAGACCCCTCCATCCTTAGATACCTCCTGGTACCTTTGGGATGAACAGAACCCATACTGTTGAAACCTCAATACCCCCCTCTAAAAATAACAGATCTTTAACAAAATACTAGTACCTGATTAGCAAGTCATAAAAAGGAAAATATTCCACAGGAAAGTATTCTTTGAGACCCGAATTAACTTTTTCCTAAACCAGAAGGTTTTAAGATAATCAATAACAAGATCTAGCTCCACTTTAAATGCAGCAAACGTTTTATAATAGTATATTTTGTTTGTTTTTTCCTACTCAAAAATGTCAGGTATTCAGAATAACCAGGGAAAAATCAGACCTCTGTTCTTTTAATAACTCACCCTGCTACCGTAAGTGAAATGCAGACTGTTCTATGGAGATTTGAGGTGAAAGGGGTTGTTGAGGTATAAAAATTAAATAGATATTTAATCCTGTGTTTACAGGATTATGGGATTATCATCATCAGGAATTTATGATGGGTAGATAGACTACATGTGACAGACCTGGTGATTGTTGGTGGCTTCCCCAGCATCTCTTTTTCCTCTGACAAATCTTCCTTAATCAAACACAAGAGTCTATTAAAATCTTCTGAGTACCCTTTCTTTCAGAAAATCTGAAAAAGAAAGAATTTGTTGCTGTTAAATTGTCTTTTTAGATGTGATAATTGATTTGAAAAAATTCCATCTGTCTCATACTATACAGAGATAAAAAGAAATGTTAACCATTTTTATACATCATTGGACAAAAGTCTTCTAGCAGCAAACAAAGGATGAGAGAGTTAGTCCAGTGAAATTTTTTTAAAAATGGACACTTTCTGGCACTCATAATTCTCTGTCTTCTCCTCTGAGGATAAGGACAAGCTTACGTATTCAATTTTGAAAACATGACATGTTTTATCAAACCAAGTGCATACATGTATTCATAAATATAGCAAGTCTATTCAAGCGCAGCAGAAAATATTTACTTTAATGGTATTTTTCAGTTATTAGTGTTCATAAATGTTTGCTCCCTGCCATACTACAAATTTATTCTAATGATCAGAAGTTTATTGTGTACAACTGCAATGATGCTAAGCATGTCTTGAGTACTTGAAATTAGAGAGAAGAAATACAAAATTAATTTGAGTTGGATAATGAATTTCTGAAAATTTCTTGTTCAATGCTTTTAACCTGAATACTGTACTTGCTTTAACTTTGCTTAGGATGTTTGTTTTATGCAGGATAAACTGTAATGTTATAGGTTGATTATAGTCAGTACTTTTCTTTTAATATAGATTATTGTATAATTTTATTTGCTGTAATAACTAAACTATATGGAGCTATAATACTACTTGCTTACTTATTGTGCTTTCATGATACACTTCCTTTTAACCTGAGAACTGCATGGAGATTTTATGAAGGCTATATTTCTACATTTATTTCCAGTTTTTTTTTAATTTAGATTTATAATACAGACCAAATGACCTTATCCTAAGCCCTAGGCATATTTGACAGTCGTTTTAAAAGCAGAATTAAACATATAAACAAAATCAGTAACGCCCAATGGAACCTTTTAAGTAAGATCTCCTTCCTCAAAAACCCCCATAAAAAAAGATTAGCTTGACACATACCCTGACTATTTGGGCTCTTTTCTACCATTAACATTTTAAATTGTTTATGCATTCATTAAATGCATTCAAACAATAAAATAAAAAACAGCTGAACCATTCCTCATCCCAGATGGAATCTGAATATTTTTGAAGTTAATGAACATACAAAGTCCTTAACCAAAATCTCCCTACTAGATGAGGAAAAAGAGGGAAAGGCCCAATCCAGTCTTTTTTTTTTTTCTTTAGGGCTACTCTGGTTAATCCTCTACTCCACACCTTACTGCAATACACCATGATCTTTTAATCCCCTCAGTGAGGCCATGCTAACTTTTACTGTTTAAACTGTAAATGCTGTATGCCTTTCCCTCACAATTTATTCCCAAGAATGAACTGAGTGCCCATATAAATCGAAGGACTCTCAAAATCTCCTTCTCCCTTCTTTCACACAGAAGCCACTAATATCAGGCACAGTTTAGACCTTTGAGAGTAGCAGGTTGTGATGGGCACTATGGAGAGACACTACCTGAGGCAGGTTTCAGAGTAGCAGCCGTGTTAGTCTGTATTCGCAAAAAGAAAAGGAGTACTTGTGGCACCTTAGAGACTAACAAATTTATTTGAGCATAAGCTTTCGTGAGCTACAGCTCACTTCATCGGATGCATCATTCGTCAGAGAGAAGCAATGCCTCTCCAAATACTTTGTGAGTGCCTTTTAACGACCTTTTGTAAAGATGGCCGGGAAGAGATACTCCTGGACTCTCTTAATATGGGCTTCATACCCAGCCCCCTCCTTGTGGACAGCCATGTAAAGCAGGGACACAGTCTAGCCCATATGATTAGAGAAATTGGGGTGTCTTTGAATGTTTGTGACAGTAATATTTAAAGGGAAATTCATAATTTTAATTGTTTATTATTGCCTTCAGATCCTCCAATTTGGTAAGAACATCTTTTTGGCAAAGCAGGATATTATTATTTTTAAGGTCAATATTAAATCTAATTTTACAAAGAAGAATGTCAGGCAAAGCTCAATCTAGAAAGATACTGCAAGATCCCTGAAGAAAATCTAATAGGAGGTCTGGGCTCATAAGTGAATAAGGCATAGCTCATTTGGAACTGCAAGATTCATTTCTCTCCTAAGACAATATATTAAGCCTTTGCAGGAGTTTTTTGCAGTATTATTATTTTTGCAGTAGGTTTTAATTAAAAACTTGCTTCCTTGAGGTCTAGAAGTCCCGTATTTTTGAGTGTCAAAAGAATCTTCAGTGTCTTTTGGGTGATACATTGATATTTGTCTCCCACATAAAGAAAATAATAATTTATTACCTAGCTCTTCTAGTAAAACCCATAAGGTGAAATCCTTCTGTCAATGACTTATATTCTTATCTTTGACTTAAATGAAGTCTGCGGTGAGCTGAACTATGTAACAGTTGCTCATGATTCCTCTGCACTGAGTATATTTGTGACCAGATCCATACATTTATTCTGATTGTTAAACCAGTATTAAAACAGGTTGGTTTACAGCAGGCATATTCAAGCACTATCATTCTGTGTTTCTAATATGTTTATCGTAGTTAGGGATGGGTGTGTAGATAAAACAAAACTGGTATGAACATTTGACATTGTCCCAAATCAAACTCCTGAACCTTGCCTTGCACATGTCTTTGATGTTGCCTCTTCTAGCATACACACATACAGAGCTATGGTTTATTGTATAAAAAAATTCCAAAACAAAACACTCCACTGCACACATTTCTACCCTGGGGAGAGTATTAGAGAATAAACTACATATGACAGATGGTGGCCACATAGAATCACAGAAATGTAGGGCTGGGTGGGCCTAAAGACGTCATCAAGTCCAGTCTCCCACGCTGTGGCAGGACCAAGTAAATGTAGCCATCCCTGACAGCTGTTTGTCCAACCTGTTTTTAAAAACCTCCAATGATAGAGATTCCACAATTGCCCTTAAAAGTCTATTCCAGCACTTAACTATTTGTATAATTAGAAAGCTTTTTCTAATATCTAACCTAAATCTTTCTTGCTGCAGATTAAGCCCATAACTTCTTGTCCTACCTTCAGTGGATGTGGAGAACAACTGATCACTGCCTTCTTTATAACAGCCCTTAACATATTTGAAGACTGTTACCAGGGCCTTCCTCAGTCTTCTTTTCTCAGGAGTAAACATGTCAAGCTTTTTTATCTTTCACATTCCTCAATGTACTGCTGGAAGATGCTCAGATACCATAGTTAGGAGGGCAATAAAAGAACCTATAATAGACACAATTATTATTATAAGACTATCAAGCAAGTACTTCAGTTGTATATGTAACTGTAATGCATAACTTCTACAATGAAGAAAAGAATAAGAGAATTGAGTTCAAACCTAAACTTGAGTCAATTGTTAATCATTTCCATATTCCAAGTAGCTACGTACAATACTCAAATTTCTCCCTATTGTTGTCCCAGTCAGCTCTCTACTTGCTGTTCTCTTGTCAAGCTGGAAGTAAAATAACCCTGTAACTAGGCTGTCATGGAGTGGGAGCACTGCGGAGACAGATCACTCAGTCCACAGGCAGCTAGCCAGCCTGGCTTGCATTGTTCTGTTACAATCCCTATGGCTATTTAGGGAAAAAGATTGACCAAGCCTAATGAGGGAGCCTCATCTAAGTTTCCTCAGCCAGAAGAGTTGTCAATGTGAAGTGAGGGCCTCAAGAGTGAAAGCTGCAAAACAATTAGGTAGGGTTTTTTTTTCAATTATTAAGTGTTAAGGCATAAAAGAGCCTCAGAGAGAAAAATAACCTTTTAGTAAACAATCTCAACTTCTCCACTATTGGTATGAGTAGATTAGATTTCCCTCTCCTCCTGTCTGTTGTGAATACATTTGAACAACCTTTCATTATTAGTTAGAATATTCTATGGAATTAATATTCAATATATATTTTTCTCTAATTATCCTGCCTACTTATCCTTATTTTGATAGATTTTCTGATTCTTCCCATTGCCAGATTGTTTATAACTTTTAAAAAGCTTTTTGCTTATCAGTTATGTTTGTGTGGCATATGTGAGATGACTGGAGCAGAAAGAACTGGCAAAAACCTGTCCTTTTTTTTTTTTTAACATAAAAAACCCACAAAACTTCAGTAGTCTTTCTGAGTTATTCTATTGACCACCTGAAAAAAATCACATCCATCTATCTTTACACAGACCAACCAGTACTGAAACATGTTACTCTCAGTTCCCTTTTCCCCTTAGTCCTTTTGTAGAGGAGGGAAAATCTTTCCTGTTCTTTCTCCCTAGTCTCTGTACTCCCAACTCCGCTACACTGTTCTCATCATCTTAATGACCATTCACTGGAATCCTTCCAAGGGTAATGAGTGTGACTGAGGACTTTCATTTTTTTTATTGGTACATGAGTGAACCCCAAGGGAGGAAACAATTTTTTAATGAACCTAAATAAGTGAACCAGAAGCTTAGAATTTCTTTTTAAAGGCCATCGAGCGTTAGAGTTCAAAATTAAGTCAAACAGCTCACTACAACATCTGTGCTTAATATAATGTGGGATATCAGGGCAAACTATATAGTACTTTTCCTGTACCAGTTTAATTCTTCTTTGAAGCACAGACAGACTTCTGTCTTTTCAGGACTTTTCAGAAAACATTACGAAGTCAAGGCTAAGATTCTCTTTTGAGTGACTGTCCAAATAGAACAGGTTTCAGAGTAGCAGCCGTGTTAGTCTGTATGCGCAAAAAAGAAAAGGAGTACTTGTGGCACCTTAGAGACTAACAAATTTATTTGAGCATAAGCTTTCATGAGCTACAGTTCACTTCATCGGATGCATTCGGTGGAAAATACAGTGTCCAAATATATATATTCCATTTATGGTATGCATGCACCTGAGATCAGTCTTTTGGCCAGCAGTGTCCATTGTGGCTATGCATGTGTCCTGAGTATCTTCATGCTCCTCACGGAGAACATAAAAGGTGACTTAGCACTTCTAGTTTCAAGATGGAGCTGCTTGCTGGCCATTCTTTATGTAGTGCTGTCTCTTGTGTTTCTTGTGTATAGTCCACCCCGGTGAGTAGTTAGTGTAAGAGATATTTAGGTTAGTTATTTGTCCATTGGCAAAACTTTTTAATAGGTTTCCTTTTGAAAAACAGGAAGAAATATATATGAGACTTGTCATGTGACTGTTGCATTTCTTAATTTATTTAAGATATGAACCAGCATACTCTGGCATGCTAATAAATCTAGCTCCAACTATAAGAGCCATTCCCATTGAAAATTTCCGCAGACAACTACCAAACGCAGGCCAGCCATGCCAGTTTTCCATGACAGGGAATATTGCTTCTTGACCCCCAAATAAAGAGATCAGTGCTATCCAGTACTTCTGAGCTCAGATCTTAAATGTATTCTTCTTGGGCATCACCCATTGTGACCTATATACAAACCTATGAGAGAGGGCCATCTGGTCGCTGGCCTTTTTTTTTTCCTGTTACCAGCTTACATACTCCTCATAGGCCTGAATCAGGCAGGAGAAGAGAGAGAGAAGTTTCCTTTTGACCAGGAAAATTTTATATTTGTTATTTCTTGATACCAAGGTGTAGGGATAGCGAATCCTAAATCCCACAGATTGAAATATTGAACCTCATGAAAGTCTGCTATGCTTATTAATGATGGGGACACAAGATACTCATTTAGTTTGGGAAATTATACATCTCTGGTAAAATGTGTGATATGTGTGTCCTTTTCAAAAAGGATGTTGAAATCCAGGAAAGTCCACCTTCAAATGTTTTTAATGCACAGATCTATGAGACTGTCATCAGATCCTGGTGTGTCTCACTGCTTGTGTGTGGCATGCCCATCTGCAGGAGTGCTCCTGTCAGCCTAAGGTCTACCAGCTCCCAAACCTCATCAGTCAAAACTTTAGCTCCAAGCTCAAGAAAGTCCAATAAAAAACTTTCTGCCAAAAAGGTACATAGCTTGGAGAAGGTTAGAGGTAGATCCCTCCAACAATTATGTTCTTTGATAGGATGGTTTCCCCATACCATCTGAGATCTAAGGAGACTTTGCAGTTCAGCGTGGTTACCATTGAAGATCTCAGTACTGAGGCTTCGGCAGTGAAACAGTATATGCAAACTATGGCTGTGCTGGTACTGACTCATATTGTCACCTCTGCTTAACTCTCAATACTATCAACCTCCAGTATAATTTCCTTGGCACTCCTTGGGACTGCTACTCTGATACCAATTATATCAGTACTGATAATAACAGCATTGCTGACCCTTCAGATCCACTTTTTGCCCCACTGCACTGTACAGTACTGACAACATACATGGTACAAGGGGACCTGCAGGTCAGGCAAGAGCAAGATTTCTTCAACTCTAACATCAATGGTATCAAGACCATCTTCATCTATGGTACCAAGTATGTTTAGAACTGTGTTTCAGTGATTGACACCTTGCTCCACTGCTAGACCTAGAATGCTGCTTTTCATCATTGTCTTTGTCATCATCTGAAAACTGTATGAGATACTCTCATATACATATATATATAGATATAAGATATATATATCTTACAAGGGACACTCTGATTTCTGATACTTTAGAATACTTACTCAAGCATAAACTTCTCAGTCTTTTGATTTAGTTGTGATTTACCTTGTTGCCATCTATGTGCCTATATATGCTGAATTAGAATTAACATTTTGCTGCGCTTTTGCTTTGATAGAATTTATAAATTCAGTATTAAGTTTTGAATGAGACTCTAAACTTGAGTCAAGTCTGATTATATTTATTCAAGTACTGATGTGCATTAGATTTCCTAATGTAACTTCCAGACCATTGACATGTTTGGTCCTATTAATTTGTAGTTGAATCTTATTTTTCCTATGTTCGCTATAATTTTACATTATCACTATTTTGATGGAAATACTAAAAGGAGTCAGAAATTTGAGTGTAGCCATAGGTTTTTCTTAGATTTAAACCTGTAATTCTTTATTATGTCTTTATGTTCTGTAACATATATCGGGTGGAATCAAGTGTTTTATTTTCTGAAAATATGTAAAACCAATTTGATGTGTGTTATGATGAGGCCCAAAATTTGCAACACCTCTCCAAGATCTATGTGAAAAGTGCCTCCCATGCTTTGCATTGATCTTGCATGCTCTAATTGTAAAATGATTGGTCCGTCTCATCTTTGGATTTCACAATGGGGTCTGGAAGGCCGGGATCCATACAGTGGGTATGGGCAGAGACTGAGCTGGCCATGTCTTGAGGAGAGGAAATATCACTTCCCCACCAGACCCACAGAGATTCCCAAATAAAGGTAATACTCTCTGGGCTTTATTGCTTTTTCATGCCCCCGCTGCCCCTCCACAGGGAGGAATCCTTTAAAAGGTGGCCTTTTGCCATTTGTGGATACCCCACACCTGTGAGTCACACTACAAGGAGGCAAACATCCTCCACAAAATGGAAGAACATAGGGAAAACACCACAAACTCTTCCAGGTTTTATGGTGGGAAGGAGAAACTGTGGCCTTTGCTTTGGAAGGATCCACACAACTCCTCTGCCAACCCACATGGGATTATATTTCCAAAGTGCGGGTGGAGAAAATAGAAAAAGAAAAATGGAAGCAGCTATCCCCAAGAAGGATTGTTACGTGTTTTCTTTCCTTACCTTTAAAAACCAACATGAAAACTTAAAATAATTGGATGCCCCAGTTAAAGTTTCCCTTAATCGGCTTTAATTTGTGCGACTAGCATCTGGAAGATTATGACAGCAACTGATGTTTATTGGGGTCATTTTTCATAGTCATAATATTTTAATTTATCCACTGCAGTGGGCACAAGCAGTGTTTTCTTATGCACCATGAATTGGTTTTCGCTTTCCAACTATTTTTTCTTGAGCAACCCTCGATATTGTAACCACTGAAATACAAATTCTTCTTTCTATTACTGTTGGTGTTCTCTTCTGCTACTTCTGCAGATCTCACAGTGTTGATTTGTGACTGTTCAGTACTTGGAGACTTACTGAAAATGAGAGCAGTGAAACTAAGAGACTTACAGTACTCTTGAAGTATTCATGTAGCGTTATTCATTTGTATTGCAGCAATGCACAAAGACCCCAGTTAGGATTAAGGGCCCCATCATGCATAGGCACTGAACAAACACAGAGGGAGATATTATTCCTACCCCAAAGATTTAATTTTGGAGACAACATCTTTTGAAAGGGTAATTCTAATCTTGGTAGGAAGATCCAAAGTTTTTCTTCGTCCTTGTTCCCCAAATTCTACACTGCCAACAATAGAAGATAATAAGAATGTGGTATTGTTTTTATATATTCATGGACAGAATGTGCAGAGGCATACCATCCATTCCCCATTAATTAAAGAACAATTTGCATTACTTACTAG
The DNA here is from genome assembly GCF_009764565.3 of Dermochelys coriacea. Lineage (NCBI taxonomy): Eukaryota > Metazoa > Chordata > Testudines > Dermochelyidae > Dermochelys > Dermochelys coriacea. Next base: position 267,112,170 of record NC_050068.2, read on the forward strand.
TGGAGGTGGTCTTTCAATGAACTTGGGGTTCATTAAGTAACAAAGTAGTGAATGAGAAAGTAATAAAACAAATAGGAGAGTTACTGTGGTAAACTGCTGCACGCAGCCATGCCCTGTTCCCAGCCCCTGCCTCCAGAGCACATTTCCAAATTCCTGCACTCACAACACTGTCCCTTATGAGGGAGCATCTCCAAATCACAATCTTTCATAAACATATCTCTATAGTCTTCTTGAAATAGATCATATATTTTGCCATGTTGAGAACATGATTTCTCCCTGAAGGCAGCTCTTCTGCCTATTAGGCATTGGCACCCACATAGACTCCCATTGAAGACAATGTGGCTTTGAGTGGGTGCATGGACATCTACCCTCAGAAAACAGCTTCATGATTGTGTATCCTCTTGATTAAATTGAAATCTGTTTTGGAAAATTCCATCAACCAGATCTGTATGGAAAGCTAGTACATTGTCCCATTTTCATTATCATAATTATTTAACTAAGAGTCTGGTTTAGCTTAAATTCATTTAAATTGAATAAATTGTGGTTCAGTAAGTTTGGGAGTTATGACTAATTTGGGTATAGGAAAGTCTGTTTTAAGGCTTAACAATCTTAACAGATTGAGATATTCTTGCTGGCTCTTTGGGCAAAAAACCACACACGCACTCTTTCTCATTTAAAATATATGTATTAGACCTGTCTTGTTACTGTTGCACTTCTTAATTCATTTAAAATATAAGCATTAATAAATCATCCAAGAATAAAGTGGATAGATTGATCACAGTTTCAGAATAAACCAGTTATACAGTGCATTTTCTGAGACCTGCTAATGCTCAAAATAATTAAATGTACAATGTCAATTTCTTTTGATATTTAGTCTTCAGATCTCTAAACTGTATACTTCTTTTGATAAATTGATTTCCATCTAGAAAAATAGTCATATATGGGAGAAAAGTATAACTGTTATCCTAATTCTTAGTAATTACTTTACTAAAGCCATTAGCATCCAAGGCTGGCTTCCTAATGGATTCTGCTTATCACGTGCCTTTCTGGTTATTAAATGTTTGTGTCTAAAAGGAACAACAAGGAAATAGATACCAACTTTGCTTCACTTGGAGGCATATTAAAAAAATTGATCAGCAAATCACTAGTACTCTTCACAGAAAAAACACATTGGTGGGAGTGAGTTAATTTCTGTTGTACTATATGGTGAGTAATAAGCTTCTTCCAGTGGGCATACTTCTCTTTTATTCTTCCTGTCAGCTACACTAAATGATACATGGTTGTCAAGTGCCACTCCAGGCTTATGCAACCCACACAAATAAATACACTGAACACAGGTGTTTGGATTTAAGGTCACTGGCTGCAATACTTTTTCAAAATAACTCCTTTAAAGCAAATTGTTAAAACAGTAAATAATATCCAGCTTTGTCACAGCCAGCAAGGGTGGTGGTATCCAGTGATAAGCTGCCAAAATCTTAACAGGTTTCCTCCTCACCCCACGAAGGGGTCGTTGCGCCCCCCCGCCCCCCGAGACTCCTGCCCCATCCAACCCTCCCTCCCGTCCCCTGACTGCCCCCAGAATTGGGCAGGAGGGTCTCATGGGCCACCATAGTGGGTGCCCACCCCACCCCTAAGAGCCAGAGGCACTTGCCGGGGGGCGAAGTGGGGAGTCCCAGAGGTGCTTACCTGGGGCATCTCCCAGGAAGCATCGGCAGGTCCCTCTGGCTCCTAGAGGCGGGGGAGCGTAGCTAGGGGGGAGCAGGGGAAGCCACTTTTAGTCAGTTAAATATAGAAGCCCTTTTAGAACTGGTTGTCCCTTGTGGAACAACCGGTTCTAAAAGGGCTGCTAAATTTAACAACCGGTTCTAGTGAACCAGTGGGAACCAACTCCAGCTCACCACTCGTGGTACCCCTATTTCCCTGCCTTTTTTGTAGAGAAAAATGGGCATGTTAAGGGGGGGAGTTCTCAATCCTGTGCCACCACTGAGGCCTGTCATTTCCAGTTTGAGGCTGTTTTTGTTGTGCTGGGCTAACTTCTGTCATATACTGCAACGTAGACACTGCTTTTTAAGTTGTGACCAAACATGAACAAACCACTTACCTATGCCTAGTCAGTAACATATCCGAAACAATCGCTCCATTCAACATATGAACCAGCATTCTCTCACCTGCTAATAAATCTAGCTACATCTATAAGAGCTATTCCCGCTGAAAATTTCCTCAGACAGCTACCAAACTCCGCCCAGCCATGCCAGTTTTCCATGACAAAATATTGCTTCCTGACCCCAAATAAAGTGATCAATGCTATCCAGTACTTGGGAGCAAAGATCTTAAATGCTGGATATTAGCCACTTTAAACCCTGCTTGGGTGGTATCCATTGTGACCTGTAGACAGGCACATGAGGGAGATCCATACTGTCCCTCCACTGCCTGCTGGACTTTTATTTCTCTCCTCTCACAAGGTACCAGATATCTGTTGCCAGCTCACAAACTCCTCCCAGGCCTGTGCCAGCCAAGAGAAGAGGGACAACAAAAGAGAAATAGATAGATGCCAAGCCACAAAGCACTGAAATATCTGGTTTCTGGAGACCTGGAAAAGCCCTTCAGTCTCTGTAAATTATCAGGCAGACTTCTAAAAGTGGTAAAAATCCACTTGATTTTCATAGAGCAACCTGGGCAAAATACCATCCTTTGTTTTTGTTGTGGTTTAGTTTTGTGTCACCTTTAAGGAGTAATGCAAGTGAATGCTGAGCATTCAAAACCATCTTTGTTTTATACAGTAAAGCAATCACCAAATTATTATGGCTTGGTTGACCCCAGCTTAGCCATCCCCTACCCAGTGGTAAGAGGATCATGGCCAAAGTAAGCTAAACAATAACAGTTCCTGAAGGTAAAATGGCTTCTAAGGTGTCATTACAAGTCAGTGAAACTTACAGCATCTTCTAACTGCTATCCATGGACAGAGAAAAAAGGCATATTAATCTCATTTTACACATGGGAAAGATCCTCAAAGGTATTTAGGCCCCTAGCTTCAATGGAAGTTAGAATGCTAAATATTTTAGAGGATCTGGGCCAGAGAGATTATTCCTCTCAACCGTGGGCAAGTCACTTAATGGACTAGAGATCTCCTGAGTCCCAATCCAGTGCCGTAACCACAAGACAATCTTTCAGGAAATGCTGAACTGTTATATTGTATCTTTTACTCATCAAAATTCTTCCATGTTCTGCAGTATATCACAGAGGTTTCAATATCACCAATAGCAACATTAGCCTAGGGGAAACAATTTTCCTTTTCAGCAATGAAAGCACACCATTGTCACAAAAGCTGTGCTACATCAGTATTGGAACAATAGCATTTTGCCATCGGTCATCGCTTGGAATCTTGACCAGGTATGCTCTATTACTGCACATTTTAGCTCTTTAGATTTTAGAGGGCATTTCTCTAAATTGAACAAAGTCACATATACTGGACTATGATACACTATCACGTCTTACTCTATGGATGATCATGGGTTATATTAGTACCTGTTTCAATTATAAAAATACTCAGTGTAATTGCCTCTGGAAGTATTGTAAAATAGTTTCCTTTCTTCACCTTATGGGATTTAAATAAGTCAGAGCTGGATATGCCCTGAATCATTTTTGAGATTTTCAGTATAATTAAGCATTGTGTTGAGATTTTTCTCTGTATTGCTTTTATTATAATGGTTAATGGAAAACTACTAGATTTGACTTTTATGGGAGTCATGCTTTCCTCCAAAGCTGGAATTTGGTTCATGGCTATTTGTCAGGGCTAGCTAGCTATTCACTTTCATGTGCTGGTGCAAGTATGTAAAGGGATAAATCATGCACTTAGAACTGGGCACAGTTATTACAAATAGTCCCAGTGCAACAAATGAGACTCAAGTAACAAGCACTGCATTCAGGACTGATAGTCAGCTGGTGAAGTCAATGTAGCTATATGACAATTTACACCAGTTGAGGATCTGCTCCTAACTGTTTGCAGGGTCAGGCTCCAACTCACTCTAACTCAGATTACAGATCTTGTTGAGTTTGGTTTTGAACCCCCAAACATACTGAAATTAAAAATAATTACTGAGCTCTTGGGAAAATATATACAAAACAGTGAATGGACAGTTGGAACCATACCCCTCAAATGTCACTCATTTTAGTCCCAAAACTACCTATGTTAAGTACAAATCTGATACCCCTCAAGAATCATGAGAGGTTATACAAAGAGGTTATACTCTAAAGGAATGAATACTACACACTAAAGTTTCCTCAATGAATAATTTTTCGTGTTTCTCATCTTCATTCCTTGTCATCCATTACAGCCTTCATTTTAATCTTGGTGTTTTGAGAGCTATGGTTGGAACACAATGAGAATACTTCAGGGGTTCTCAAACTTTTTCTTTCTGAGCCTCCCCCAGCATGCTATAAAAACTCAGTGGCCCAGCTGTGCCACAACAACGTTTTTTCTGCATATAAAAGCCCGGGCTGGCGTTAGGGTGGTAGCAAGTAGGGCAATTGCCCAGGGCCCCACACCACAGTGAGCCCCGCAAAGCTAAGTTGCTTGGGCTTCAGCTTCACTCGGGGCCCTGGGTTGCAGTCCTGCATGATAGAGCTTTGACTTTCTGCCCTGGGCCCAGCAAGTTTAATGCCAGTCATGCTTCACGGACCCCCTGAAACCTACTCGTGGCTCCCGGGAGCCCCGGCCCCTTGGTTGAGAACCACTGCTCAACTTGATTCAATTTTTCTCTTAAGTATCCCTCCTGAATATTATTGTACTGTTTCTGACAAATTTTTGCATTCTTTTATTTTTCATGTTCAATTTTATGTATCATAAGGCAGTGGAAATCAGAAAAGGTCCCTATGGTACTTGAATGGATTTCAGAAACTTCATTGAGTGTGACCTCTGATGGACTGGTTTGTAGACTGAAAACTATTAATGAAATATCTCAAAAAAACTTTGATTAGATACAATGCTCTACAACAGACTGTTCCTTGAAGGCAATAGGACTCCGTATGGGTGGATAGAACCAACTATCCAGATACTTTAGATATGGACCTATGTTTGTGCTATTTATATTTCTAAGTCCTGGTAAATGTAACAGAATCTCTGACAAAACCTGTTCATTCTATTAAATTAAAAAAATATTTAAAATTCTGATTAGTAGTCAAAATATATTTACTCTTTAGGATAAAGCCCATTGAAGTCTATGGAAAGACTTCTACTGAGATGTAGTGGGCTTTGGATTGGATCAGACCTAGCACAATAAAATTACATGGGTGCCAGTTTCTTTATCAGGTCCATTTTTTTTCAGTAAAAAATACTAGAGCCAAATGTATGCATTCAAAAATACTGGAGACACAATTCTAAACCAGACTGATATATGAATATATGTTCGAAAAGTTACTTAAAATTGGTCTGTGTTGGACTGGAACACTTAATTGATGAGCCACAGGAGTATGTCATGCTCTATAAGTGTTCAAATCTGTATGCTTTCCATGTTTCTGAGGTTGAAGATCAAAACTGGGCATTTTAGCACAAGATATCTCTTCAGTTTCATATTCTAAAAATTGCTTTGAAGTACATGCCAGAAGCAAAAATTATTTCTGACTCTAGATGAAATAACTCATTTTCTGCAGCTTCGTCAGATGTGAAGTCAGTAATTGCTCAAGAAAAAATATATTTATAAAAACAGTAACATAAAAACCCTAATGCCAGCTTTAGCATTCAGAACATTATGTGCTAAATTGCGGCATGTAGTCACAAGTCCTGCCCAAGGAGGAACATCAAGGACATTGTGTCTCAGGCAGGTGCAGTCTGCTCCAGTGCTGTTTCATGTTTATGGGAGCAGAGGGCTGGTACAGAATGTTTCCTCTGGCGTGTCAGCCCCACTGTGCAGGCTGGTGCTGGAAAAACACATAGCCATGGCCTCATCCTCCTGTCTCCAACGCCTTTTGACAACCTTCTTGGAAGTGGTGGGCAGGAGAACAGGAGCAGTCAATCTCTGCATTACCAAGAATACAAGGAGCAAGGGATTGCCATTGTGTGCTGTCCTTGAACAGCTGTACAAGCTTCTATCCCTGAATAGTTGAGCAACATTATACTAATTTTCCTCAGATCTTCACTCTGAAATACCAAGCCAGCATCTCTACTGCTGTGGAAGGGAGAGGTAAATTAGATTTCACAGTACTAGCAAGGCTCACTTGGAGGTTTCACCAAACGAGAGGCCCCGACTTGTTATCAGAATCCTTGGGGGGGTTCTGCTTGGGGACAGGGAAGCAATTTTAGTTTTGTCAAGGATTCCAGAAAAGCCCCACCAGTTGCTTAAGTTGGTGCTCTGAATCAATGCATCTCTCAGCCATCCTGACTACAAACTAGTGATGTTCAATATTTAGCTTGCATTGGCTCCCTCTGGCGTCTGTTAAAAAGAGGTTGCTTTTTGTCCTGACTCTTCACTGGAGTTTTTGCCATCATAAGCCCTGGATGAATTCAGCCAATTATAGAATCATAGAAGTGTGGAAATGTAGGATCAGAAGGGACCTCGAAGGGACCTCAAGAGTCATCTTGTACAGTCCCCTGCTTTCAAGGCAGGACTACATAATAACTAGATCATTCCAGAAAGGTGTTTGTCTAACCTGTTCTTAAATATTTCCAATGATGGAGATTCCACAGCCTCCCTTGGCAATTTGTTCCAGTGCTTAACTACCCTGATGTTTTTTCTAATGTCCAACCTAAATCTCCCTTGTTGCAGTTTAAGCCCATTGATTCTTGTACTATCCTCAGAGGTTAAGGAGAACAATTTTTCTCCCTCCTCCTTGTAACAATCTGTTATGAACTTGAAAATTGTTTTCATGTCCCCACTCAGTCTTCTCCAACTAAACCAACTTACTTTTTTCAATTTTTCCTCAGAGGTCATGTTTTCTAGACCTTTAATCATTTTTGTTCTGGACTTTCTCCAATTTGTCCACATCTTTCCTGAAATGTGGTGCCCAGAACTGGGGGCAATATTCCAGCTGACGCCTTGTCAGTGCAGAGTGGAAGAATTACTGCTTGTGTCTTGCTTACAACACTGCTGCTAATTCATCTCAGAATGGTTACAATATTTACTCATATTTAGCTTGTGATCACCTATAACCCCAGATCCCTTTCCACAGTACTCCTTCCTAGACAATCATTTCCCATTTTGTATGTGTTCCTTCTTAAGTGGAGTTCTTTATCCGTATTGAATTTCATCCTATTTATTTAGGACCACTTCTCCACTTTGTCCAGATCATTTTGAATTTTAATCCTATCCTCCAAAGCACTTGCAACCCCTCACAGCTGGTATCGTCCGCCATCTTTATAAGTGCACTCTCTCTGCTATTATCTAAATCATTTATGAAAATATTGAACAGGGCTGATTCCTGTGGGTCCCCACTCAATATGCCCTTCCAGCTTGACTGTGAACCATTGATAACTACTCTCTGGGAATGATTTTCCAACCAGTTATACACCCTCCTTATAGTAACTCCATCTATGCTGTATTTCCCTTATTTGTTTATGAGGAAGTCATGTGAAACAGTATCAAAAGCCTTACTAAAGTCAAGATATATCACATCTACTGCTTCCCCACTATCCACAATGCTCGTTACCCTGTCAGAGAAAGCTATTAGGTTGCTTTGACATTATTTGTTCTTGACAAATCCATGTTGACTGTTACTTATCACATTATTTTCTAGGTGTTTGCAAATCGATTGCTTGGTTATTTGGTCCATTTTCTTTCCAGGTACTGAAGTTAAGATGACTGGTCTGTAATTTCCAAGTTTCCCTTGTTCTTTCCCTATTTTAGCCTCACATTATACCTCATTTTCACTGGTGTTCACTATGTTAGACATCCAATTTCTGCTAACCTTTCTTGTAAAACTGAAACAAAAAAATCATTTAGCACTTCTGCCATTTTTACACGTTTTCTGTTGTTGTCTTTCCCCCCTCATTGAGTAATGGGTCTACCCTGTCCTTGGTCTTCCTTTAGCTTCTAATGTATTGTAGAATGCATTCTTGTTACCCTTTATGTTTCTACTAGTTTAATTTCATTTTGTGCCTTGACCTTTCTGCTTTTGTCCCCACGTGCTTTTGCTGTTTTTTTTAATATTCATCCTTTGTAATTTGACCTAGTTTCCACTTCTTGTAGGATTCTTTTTTGAGTTTCAGATCATTGAAAGTCTCCTGGTTAAGCTAGAGTGATATCTTGCTGTATTTCCTATCTTTCCTAGGCAGTGGGATAGTTTGCTCATGTGTATTTAATAATGTCTGTTTGAAAACTGCCAACTCTCTCAAACTGTTTTTCCTCTTAAACTTGCTTCCCAGGGCATCTTCGTGAGTTTGCTAAAGTCTTCCTTCTTGAAATCCATTATCTTTATTCTGTGGTTTTCCCTTCTACCATTCTTTAGAATCATGAACTCTATCATTTCATGTCAAAAGTAGAGCAGAGCTGAGAATACTCCTGCTAAGAAACATGGAAATTTAATCTTGCATCCTCTTTTTGAGACTCCAGATTTCTAGGATAAGCAAAATGGACACAGGGTTCTGCTAAATTATTTAGAACACCATGTATGAGAGAATAAAATAGAATAGAAGCTGCTTATTCAAAATGTGAGAGGCATTTATATTTTGTGGCATGTGGCATTCATGTCAATGAAATGGAAGTGTCTAGGATAGTCTGTTATGGAATTATCTTTTTGTTCTTTGATCTATGAGCAGAAATATACGGTTAATATCTGCTTCAGATTATCTTTATAACTGGGGATGACAATATGAATGTGCTTTAGAAAAGGTAATTACTAAGGTTGTATATGGTAGCTGAATCCTTGACAAAACAAAACACACTTAAGTGTAGTCCCAAATTTGGTCCAAGTGTGGTTCTGTAAATATTTCTCATAACAAGATCAGCAAATTGAGAATACATATTTGTGATAGAGAAGGATTTGGTAAAAACTGTGCCTTCCTGATAGTGTGCAGAGTTTCTGAAAATCAAGTTAAATGTGAGAGTCTCCCAGATGGTAAAATTTCACTCCAGGGAATTTAAATTGGTACTCAAAATGTCATTGTGTTCATGAAGATTCTTTTGCATTTCTAAAGTGAAAGCTGCAATGTATTATAATCACTACCACTTATTAGAAAGAAGAGTAAATGTGAACAAAAATTGCAGATGTCAATTTACTCTCCTCCTCCTCCTTTTTTTTTTTTTTTTTTTTTTAAAGTGGCCTGTAACGTCTCCTGCTTTTCCTGTGTTGTAACCTACATAATGAGACATTACTTTCTTCTGGGAAATAGTAAAAAAAAAAAAAAAAAATCTCTGTGAGACAGGCATCAGCACTGTTCCATTATGGACAGATTTCTTTCCCTTTAAATACCACCTGTCACAATCTCTAGATGTAGGTTTTGGTCCTAAGAAGTTTTTTTTTTAATAAAACACTTTATTACATGGTTTGTAGCACTGAGTCAACATTTGATTACCAATAATCATCAAAATACCATTTAATAGTATGATGTAATAGGTAATATTTTCTGTTGCTCTGAGGTCTTCTGCCTTTCTTCAGATTCCTTGTCATTTTAATACTTATTTAGTAAGTACTCTGTTTATCCATATTGTGTTATAACCAGTGCAATTTTCTTTTAAGTTTTGCATAATTTTTTGTTATCTCAAGTTTAATACATACATTATGCTATCTGTGAGTCAATGCAAAATAAGAAATGCCTACTTGATTAAAATATTGAAATTTAGAACTTTACTTTGCTATGTGGTATGCAGTATTGACAGCTAATTCATATAACAGATGTCACTTCTGTCTCAAAATCAAGCTAATTATGTTGAAAAATATTAATTTATTTTTCAAAATTGAAATCTTGACAAACTCTTCTGAAAGAAAAATGGAAATGATTGTTCCAACATTAAACAGATATTTCTGTGTGCCCCTACATTAATATGCCCGATTGCTTCACATTTATTACATAGTTCATTAATGTTTTGTGAAAAACAGTACTATATGGATATTCTTCTGTGTCCCATATTTTGGGTATGTAAGGGAAAAACTATGAAATGATCATGCTTAAATAAAAAAAGATCCAAATTAGCAATTAAGTTTGAGACCAAAAACATAACAGATAGTACATGAGTCCTCAAACTTTCTCATAATATAGACAATATTGTAGTGTGTCTTGTGGACCATCACATCTCCAGTTCACAATTGTATAATGTTCCATGTTAGCTCCAGTAACGTCTTACATGGAAAGTATTGTGAAAAAACTTGGTTCGTAATTCTGTGTAATTAAAAAATACTCTTTAGCTCATGTGTTCCTCCCTTCTTCCTGCTTATGTTTCCCTGTTACCCTGTCCTTCTCTCTACTGCACATGACTCCCTACCACTTGGTTCTCTTCTTCCTTAGATATTTCTTCCCTGATTAGACCTCTTCTCTTCTTTGTTCTCTGCACACGTTGCCTGGCTGCTTCATTCCTTTCTTTACTGTTCTGGTAGACTTTCCTCTCCTGCTGGTGACTGGCAACTCCAGCCCCACCTGAGAGCAATTCCTGTTTCCTCTCCTCCTCCTCCTCATAGTTGTTGCAGCAGCAACTAGTGGAGGCAGCTAGGGTAGATTCTCCCCTTTGTTGCAGGCTGCAAATACAGAGTCCCCAGGCTCTTTTTTACAATGAAGAGCCAGCACACTTGTAGAAGCAGTTGGAAACTAGAAGAGCTAACCCCATATGACCTGCTAGCTCTCAGCTGACTGTGAGTGGTCATTGTTGCCAGCTCTTCTGATTTTCTTGCAAGTCTCTCAATATTTGGCCCCAGGTCCTGGAATCAAGTGATTGTGAAAATCTCAGCTTTAATTTACAGAAACCCAGTAAGTTTCTAGCCATCATGCTTGCAAAGAAAAACTTGAAAACATGACCAGAGTACACACTAAAGGTTCAGAAAGCAAAAGAAAGGAACTGTTTTCTTTTTGATATCTAACTTATGATTTTAGAGTACCTGGGGTTTGCAGTGCTGATTGGTACATTGACTACAGTTTGAGTATTGCTGACATAAACTAGCCTGCAGTGAAAGACAGAGAGAATCCAAAATGTAGAGATGGATCTGTATCAGGATAAAGATCTATAGCCTTGAATTTTGGAGAAATTCACTTCCAGAATTTAACTTAATGGGTCAGACCAATCTCCACCAAAAAGTAGAGCTATCCCATGTTTCACAAGACCACTGACAGCACTGCATTCTGAATGGAACTCTTCAGACAAATGTAGCTTTCAGTATAGTTTCCCATGAGTTCTTCATTTTTGGAAACAATCATTGAAAGATTTTGAGACTATTAAACTGTTAAGCTGGGAACCTATTCACTTTTTGAAACTGTAGCATATCTTGTCACCAAGTCATGGTAAGCTAGAAAATTAGATATATTTTTTTTGCAGAAATGAAACAAATATTTCAAAATAAATATATGAGCGAAACATTAATTACAAGGGCCCAATCTTCTTCCCGTTGAAATTTGGCCATTATTTAAACAGGAACTGGATCGTGCACTAAAATAATACTTAATCTGAAAAATTAATTTACTGTACAGAAGAATCACATCACTACCTTTGTCTCTCAGTAGTACAGACATAGCCAGCAGCTGTAAAAGGCCAGTTTTAAAAAAAGGATTAAAAATCTAAGACTAGATGTTGCCCTTGTCTTAAGTATGAAGAGAAAGGAAAATGACACAGAACTGGGGAAAGGAGTGAAGTGCAGGGGCAGGAATTGGGAGGGAGAGAGGGGAGGAGAAATTATGGCTGTTGCAGCTTACTTTCTTCCATTCTGAAAAGCCATCATAAGAACAAGTACTTCCAAAAGCTCCCCAATGCACAGGTTGAGCACAGACATTGCTTCGTTCAGCCCCCCCCCCCCGCCCCTCTTCTTTTTGGAGTGGTTAGAGTCATGCAGATGAGCTAAAGGACGTTAAAATTAATTGCCTGTCAAACAAAATGATTATTTTGTTTTCAGGTACCTTTTTGTGTCTATTTTTAGTTAAATGTAGATAAATTTCTAAATGAAACATCATTCTGAAATGAAAAGCTGCCACGTTTTGACTTTTTTTGGAAATTCTTTCCTTGTTTTTTTTTGGGCTGGGGGGGCTGACACTATTTGCTGAATTTGACCTGAATTTTCAAAATGTTTCAGTCAACCTGAAACTGTTTTTCAGTAATTAAACTATTAGATGAAAATTTCTTTGCCCAGCTCTAGTTGTGACTGATCTCTACACAGAGGACTCAAGAGGGGAGGCTCCTAGTACCCTCCATCCTCTCATGCACCAATCCAGGAGCTGGTCACAATCAAGTCTATGTAAGTAATTATGGTATGCTTATCTAAAGTTTCTGTTTATTGTAACTGAAGGTGGTTATTCTTCACTTTATGTCCAGGACTATTATGTAATTACATGGCAAAAAAACTTTATCATCATATAGTTAAGGTTGCTCAGAGATAGCTTGTGCCCTTCCAGAATGTTGAGGTCAGCAAAATTCAAACCTCAGAAAATATGGAGTTACAGTAAACATTCATGTAACCTTAACTCTGCCCCCTGGATCTGGCAATAGGAATACTAGGAATTACCTGCATGCTCTTGAGCTGCATTTTCTGTGTGTGTGTCTTATCTGAATTGAATGGTTTGAATGGGAGAGGATGGAGGTTACTTTGAGGTGCATCTGTAAGAAACTGAGAAGTTGTATGGTCAGGCCTAGTGGTTGGAGCAGCGGTTATCATTCCTAGTGGTCTGGCCGGGGACTTGGCCAGGGGTCACAGCAGGAATCAAGGACAGGCTGGAAAAGGCTGGATCAAGAACAGGCTGGGCTGGAACAGGAGGAGTCTGTCAGAACCACCAAGCAGTGCGGGATCCTCCTGGCAAGGTAGTGACGATGAACAGACTGGAGTGGCTGCTCTCATTGGGAGCTTATATCCCTGGCCTTGGGGTCACCTGATTAGAACTGTACCTCTGGATTGTCTGAGCCCTGGTTGATTGATGGCACCCTCAAGTAATCAGGCTGAGTGATGACTTATCAGGCTCAGCAGCACTTAATAGGCTCAGAGAGCACTCATCAGGCTCAGAGATGATTCATTACAGCATCAAAGAACTGTGGTAGTGATATGAGGAGAGCAGGGTTTGTGCCTTCCTATGTGTGCGAGTAAAGGAAAGGGGAGTATGTTCATTGCCGGGGATGTTGTGAAGGCCAAAAGTGTAACTGGGTTCAAAAAAGAATTAGATAAGTCCATGGAGTCCATCAATGGCTATTAGCCTAGATGGACAGAGATGCAGCCCCCGCTCTTTGTGTCCCTAAACCTCTGACTGCCAGAAGCTGGGACTGGGTGACTGGGGATGGATCACTCAGTAAATTGCCCTGTTCTGTTCACTCTCTCCGAAGCATCTGGTACTGACACAGCCACTGTCGGAAGACAGAATACTGGGCTAGATGGACCATTGTTCTGACCCAATATGGCTCTCCTTGTGCCTAGCCACGAGGCTAGTCAGTGCGCTCAGGCTAACCTCCTTCAGTCCCTTCTCAACTGCCCCGGCTAGAGATGATGCTATTTGCAGTCAGTTATGACTTTGCTTTCGATTTTGCATTTCTATAGTTAGTTAGCCTCCTAGTACTTAGTGTAGTTATATAGTCAGAGTTTTCCTTTTTTTCTTATCTTTTCTCTCTAAAGTTTTTTTTTAAAAAGACTTTATTTTCCCAGGATTTTTCTCCTCATTGGCGAGCCTTCTTCTAATGGGGTTTGCCTGGCTCACTGGCTTCAAGAAGTGCCTCTCTTGCAAAGAGGCGATCCCTGTCACAGACAAGCACTCCCAGTGCATATTCTGCCACAGAGAAGGACATATTCAACAAAAGTGTTTTTCTGCCAGCAACTCAGGCCCAGATTTCTTAAGGATAGAAAGCTCACTCAGAAGATCGTCTCCATGGAGGCGGCTCTCCGACCCTCTCCAGACGTCCGCCACAAGTCACCTGGCAGACGTGAGTCTTCCCCATAGCCCTCAATGTCTAAAGGCTGTGGGTCGAAGAAACAAGCCGCTGACCCCTCTCAGAAATTATCGAAAAAGGGAGCAGGAAGTCCCCACAGAGAGCCCCTAGAATCCCTGGCACACTTGGTATCCTCTGTACCATCAGCACCAAGACAACCCCAGCCCAGTACCCACAGCTCAAATGTACAATGGTAGGTAATTATTGACAAGCCTATGGACCCGATGGGCACAGGCACTGAGTCGACAAGGACAGGAGAGTGATCTCCCATCTCCATGCAGCCAGTGGCCTGTGTTCCCCACTGCCATGCTGGAGCCTCCACATTTATTTACTGACCAATAACATTTGCAGAACATTGCAGAATTTTAAAATATTGTGCTCAGATTTTGTGTTTAGCGCAGAATTTTAAAATTTTTGGTGCAGAATTCCCTCAAGAGTAGAACATGGATACAATGAAGACTATCTTAACTTTTTTTTTTAAAGCTTTCTCCTGCAATAATTGGAGAGTTTGGGATCTGATTCTGAAAAGGGCTGCCAAATCTTCATCTCTTAAAAAGAAAACCCACACAAGCAGTTTATTACCAGTTTTGCTAATAGGTAGCTAAGTTTGTTAGTATTAGTCACTAATACTGAGAGAGTTCTGTTTTTTCATAATTGGTAAATTAAAACTAATTTTAGATCCTAATTTCTAGAGCGGAGTGTAGCTCACAGTCTTTCAATTATTTATATGGTATATTGTGTACATGTGTATTTTCAGCTGAGCGGTGCCTGAACTGTGACAGTTGCAGTCTACACCATGTTATTTATTTTGTTTGAGTGGCTATCCATTGCAGTGGTGGGTGAGTGATCCTTATGTAAAAAAGAGTGAAGAATCAGATCTTTACTTGAAATCAACAGGAGTATTGCCTTCTGCAACAGGGTATACAAATCCCACACTGGTAAGGAAGGAGTTAAGCAGCTGCTCTGGGCCTAGGTGGCTCCAGCCCGCCAAAACTTCAAAGCATACATGTCTTGGAGGAGGAACTCAAAAGGAGTACAGACCAAGAACAGAGGGTGGAGGTGAGCTACTGAACTACATTCTGAGCTCCTGGGAAGGAGCACTGCAGGGAGTCCAGGTGCTTGAGATCTCTGGCTGTGGGGACATTGCCAGACTCACAGAGAAGACACTTTTAACACTCAGAAGATCTGAGACTTTACCTTTCCTTTCAGTTACTTAATATCTATTTGATCTCTTGGGAAAGAGGGGACTGGGTAGGAAGTGATCCAAGGAAGCAGCAGTATAGCCTTTCTTGGTGCAAGACTTAGCTAACTGCCACTGGGCCCTGGATGGGAACCCAGTAGAGAAGGTAGGCCTACCAACCCCCAGGAGATGCAGAAGGCAGAAAGCCTACCATTGTTATGAGGAAATCTGAACAAGAGAAAACCCTGAAGTCAGAAGGATCAAGACCCCGAGTTCCTCAGCCAGGGGAAGCCTGGAGCATCTCACCTGACAGATGGGGCTACCCTTTGCTGGAATCTATATATACCCCAAAATGGATAGATGTAAATGTGATTTGGCTGGAGGACGGAGTCACAAGAAGGTCAAACCATTGCAGGCCCAGAGTGGCTGTCCATAGTAGGTGCCTGGAAAGAGGAGAAAAGGAGGACTTGTGGCACCTAGAGACTAACAAATTTATTTGAGCATAAGCTTTCATGAGCTACAGCTCACTTCACTGGATGCATGGAAAATACAGTGGGGGGGTTTATATACATAGAGAACATGAAACAATGGGTGTTACCATACACACTGTAACAAGAGTGATCAGGTAAGGTGAGCTATTACCAGCAGGAGAGCGGGGGGGGGGAACCTCTTGTAGTGATAATCAAGGTGGGCCATTTCCAGCAGTTGACAATTACATCTGAGGAACAGCGGGGAGTGAGGGGGGAGGAATAAACATGGGGAAATAGTTTTACTTTGTGTAATGACCCATCCACTCCCAGTCTTTGTTCAAGCCTAAGTTAATTGTATCCAGTTTGCAAATTAATTCCAGTTCAGCAGACTCTCGTTGGAGTCTGTTTTTGAAGTTTTTTTGTTGAAGAATTGCCACTTTGAGGTCTGTAATCGAGTGACCAAAGAGACTGAAGTGTTCTCCGACTGGTTTTTGAATGTTATCATTCTTGACGTCTGATTTGTGTCCATTTATTCTTTTACATAGAGACTGTCCAGTTTGGCCAATGTACATGGCAGAGGGCATTGCTGGCATAGGATGATGTATATCACATTGGTAGATGTGCAGGTGAATGAGCCTCTGATAGTGTGGCTGATGTGATTAGGCCCTATGATGGTGTCCCCTGAATAGATATGTGTACACAGTTGGCAATGGGCTTTGTTGCAAGGATAGGTTCCTGGGTTAGTGGTTCTGTTGTATGGTAAGTGGTTGCTGGTGAGTATTTGCTTCAGGTTGGGGGGCTGTCTGTAAGCAAGGACTGGCCTGTCTCCCAAGATCTGTGAGAGTGATAGGTCGTCCTTCAGGATAGGTTGTAGATCCTTGATGATGCGTTGGAGAGGTTTTAGTTGGGGGCTGAAGGTGATGGCTAGTGGCGTTCTTTTATTTTCTTTGTCCTGTAGTAGGTGACTTCTGGGTACTCTTCTGGCTCTGTCAATCTGTTTCTTCACTTCAGCAGGTGGGTATTGTAGTTGTAAGAATGCTTGATAGAGATCTTGTAGGTGTTTGTCTCTGTCTGAGGGGTTGGATCAAATGCGGTTGTATCGTAGAGCTTGGCTGTAGACAATGGATAGTGTGGTGTGGTCTGGATGAAAGCTGGAGGCATGTAGGTAGGCATAGCAGTCAGTAGGTTTCCGGTTTCGGGTGGTGGTTATGTGACCATCGCTTATTAGCACCATAATGTCCAGAAAGTGGATCTCTTGTGTGGACTGGTCCAGGCTGAGGTTGATGGTGGGATGGAAATTGTTGAAATCATGGTGGAATTCCTCAAGGGCTTCTTTTCCATGGGTCCAGATGATGAAGATGTCATCAATGTAGCGTAAGTAGAGTAGGGGCATTAGCGGACGAGAGCTGAGGAAGCGTTGTTCTAAGTCAGCCATAAAAATGTTGGCATACTGTGGGGCCATGCGGGACCCATCGCAGTACCGCTGATTTGAAGGTATACATTGTCCCCAAATGTGAAATAGTTATGGGTGAGGACAAAGTCACAAAGTTCAGCTACCAGGTTTGCCGTGACATTATCGGGGATACTGTTCCTGATGGCTTGTAGTCCATCTTTGTGTGGAATGTTGGTGTAGAGGGTTTCTACATCCATAGTGGCTAGGATGGCGTTTTCAGGAAGATCACCGATGGATTGTAGTTTCCTCAGGAAGTCAGTGGTGTCTCGAAGATAGCTGGGAGTGCTGGTAGCGTAGGGAGGGAGTCTACATAGCCAGCCAATCCTGGTGTCAAGGTGCCAATGCCTGAGATGATGGGGCGTCCAGGATTTCCAGGTTTATGGATCTTAGGTAGCAGATAGAATACCCCTGGTCGAAGTTCCAGGGGTGTGTCTGTGCATATTTGTTCTTGTGCTTTTTCAGGGAGTTTCTTGAGCAAATGCTGTAGTTTCTTTTGGTAACCCTCAGTGGGATCAGAAGGTAATGGCTTGTAGAAAGTGGTGTTGGAGAGCTGCCTAGCAGCCTCTTGATCATATTTCGACCTATTCATGATGACAACAGCACCTCCTTTGTCAGCCTTTTTGATTATGATGTCAGAGTTGTTTCTGAGGCTGTGGATGGCATTGTGTTCTGCACGGCTGAGATCATGGGGCAAGTGATGCTGCTTTTCCACAATTTCAGCCTGTGCATGTCGGTGGAAGCACTCTATGTAGAAATCCAGTCTGTTGTTTTGACCTTTAGGAGGAGTCCACCTAGAATCCTTCTTTCTGTAGTCTTGGTAGGAAAGTCTCTGTGAGTCAGTATGTTGTTCAGAGGTGGGTTGGAAATAATCCTTGAGTCGGAGACGTCGAAAATAGGATTCTAGGTCACCTCAGAACTCTATCATGTTCGGGGGGGTGGAGGGGCAGAAGGAGAGGCCGTGAGATAGGACAGATTCTTCTGCTGGGCTAAGAGTATAGTTGGACAGATTAACAATATTGCTGGATGGGTTAAGGGAACCACTGTTGTGGCCCCTTGTGGCATGTAGTAGTTTAGATAGTTTAGTGTCCTTTTTCTTTTGTAGAGAAGCAAAGTGTGTGTTGTAAATGGCTTGTCTAGTTTTTGTAAAGTCCAGCCACGAGGAAGTTTGTGTGGAAGGTTGTTTTTTTATGAGAGTATCCAGTTTTGAGAGCTCATTCTTAATCTTTCCCTGTTTGCTGTAGAGGATGTTGATCAGATGGCTCCACAGTTTCTTTGAGAGTGTGTGGCACAAGCTGTCAGCATAGTCAGTGTGGTATGTAGATTCTACAGCCATGCCCCACCACAAGGGTGCACCTGCAATGAGTGAACACCTTCACACCACACTAAAGCTTAAATATGGGTGGCAGGATCTGATCTCAAAATGTTTTATAATATGATTATTCTGGATGCTGTATTTTGTTAGGACTGAGGATATTCTCTGAAAAAAATAAGTGTGAAATGTAGCTTCTTGAACAAATTGATGCATTTTGGAAATAATATATATATATAATTGTTTAGTATTAGTTCTTTTTCAGCTTTATTGGTTTAAAAATGCTTAACAAAAATTAATGGACAGTTCGTCTGATCTTCTCAATAATTTTGTAGTAAATGTAATCACCAATAAGATAAATACTTCTGATTTTGAATGGACTTCCATCCAGTGATATTACTTTTTCATTTTTTTATAATCAGCCTCATAACTTGGGAACTGGGTTGCCTAAGCAACCAGAAAAACTTAAGGTTAGGGTTGCCTTTTTGCTACCTTGTATAATCTAAGCAGATCTACTCTATGTGATGTGGCTGTGTAAATTAACCAGGGTTTGTCTACACATACAGTACTGTAAAATGTCTAGAAATGTAAGAATTTTACAAAGTACCTTTCTAATATAATGATAATACTTAGCTCTTTTCATCCATAATTCTCAGAGAAATTAACAAAACAAGATGAATAAAGGAAGACTGATGGGAGGGACCTGTTAAGTCTTCAAATAGGTTAAGGACTGCTATAAAGAGGGTGGGGATCAATTGTTCTTTATTTCCACTAAAGGTAGGACAAGAAAGTAATGGGTTTAATCTTCATCAAGGAAGATTTAGGATAGCTATTAGAAGAAACTTTCTAACTACAAGGGTTGTTAAACTCTGGAATAAGCTTCCAAGGGAGGTTGAGGAATTCCCATCACTGAAGGTTTTAAGAACAGGTTGGATAAACACCTGTCAGGGATGGTCTAGGTTTACTTGGTGCTGCCTCAGCACAGGGCTGGACTTGATTACATCTCAAGGTCCCTTCCAGCCCAACATTTCTGTGATTCTATGATCATTACCCCATTTGACAAATGGGAAAACTGAAGCACAGACAGGTGAAGTGAATTGCTCAAGGTCACATAGCAGGTCAGTGGCAGAGCCAGGAATAGGGCAAGTGTTCTTACTCCAAGTTCACTGTCCTATTTATTAGTCCATGCTGCCTCCTTATGCTGTCTAAAATAAAAACGTTGACCCATCTATCTTACTCTTCACATGAATCACAGTCATTTATGTCTAAACTTATACCAATACTTATAGGAGGACAGATTACAGTTAAAGTGATCTCAATCACTTTCTTGAATGGTCACAGTTAGAGCTGGTTGAAAACTTTCCAACAATTGGCTAGATGTATTCTTTGATGGTGGAGGAGGGCTGGGGTTTGCTTTTCTCTGAAGCACCAGAGATTGTCCACAGCTGGAGAAGGGACACCAGACAGGGTGGACCAGTGTTCTGAGATGGTACAGAGAACCCACTTTTCAGATGCTTCTTTGGTGTGTCCTGGTCACATTCTAAAGTTCATATTGGTTGCCATATTTGGGACCGGGAAGGACTTTCTCTCCAGATCAGATTGTCAGGGAAATTTCAGGAGGGCAGGGGTGTTTGCTGCCTTCTGTAGCATGGGACATGATTCACATGCTGGGATCATCGGAGCATATCTAATCAATTTTCTCTGATTGCATAAGACATCAGTGGCACCTTGGTGACATGCAGTTTAATTTCCTCAGGGCTGCTCATGAGGATGAAATACTTTGGTCTAACTGAAGTCTTCGGGCTTGATATTGGGGTATCTTGGTGAAATTTAATTCCTTGAGTGGTGGCTTTCCCTCATTTAGGGGCAGCTATCATGCCCAACAGCTTCAGTGTGGTGGTGTTATTGCCCATAGAGCATAGACATGTTTGTTGGGAGTTGCCGAGCCTCCAGCATAATGTGGATATGCTTATATGGCATCTGAGATCAATCAGTGCTCCCTAAATGCAGTCTCAAGCAAATAAACATATTCTTAGCAATTACAGCGTTCGTGAGAGGGAATACATACAAGTTTTGTGTCTGTCAGAAAATAGATGCATATTTAGGGCATATGCACATGTGTCCATGTGTGCATTAGGATGGGAGTGGGGGTGTTATATAAATGTCCTCATAGAATACGGAGGACTGAATCTTTCTACTATAAAACAGTATTTTAAATATATTAAAGTTGTATGAAATAGTAGTTTCCTATTTCTATTTTCTACCTATAACAAAAGTTCACTGATATAGAATATATCAGAAATTGTACCATATTTGCAATAGTCATAGTGTGCCAAATACTGTCCTTACTAGCATGCAATACGATTTTATTTAGCATTCAGTTAGATTGTATTTATGTAACTGTCTATAATTGTTCCATTTTACAAATGGGAAAATTGAAACAAAAATTAAGTAGGTTAACTAGATCATGCTACAACAGTATGTGAGTTAATCACTTAGGTGGTGTTTAGTTTTTGTCTTTGATGTTATTCTATAGCATTGTTTACATTTAGATTGTCCTATTTACATGAGAGAAATCAATATCTACCTCTAAGCAAACATTTGTTTGAAATGGCCTTTCTTTTTAGCTAAATATGCTTAACATTATTCTACAGAGTACTGAGCACCATTAACAATTTTTTAAAATAAACTGAAAGCCTAGGCTCTGATATTGGAATTCAGTTAAGTCAGTCAGGCTATGTGCAGATGGTGCAATGCACTTGTATACAGTTAATTGTAGGATCAAGAGCCTTAGATTTGCAGAGAACATCGATCTTTCTCTAATTTTACATATATATTACCTATATTATCATTAAAAACCTATTCACAGTTGAGGCCCTCTACGTGGTTAAATGTATTCCTTGAATTAACGCCCTTTGTATTATAACCTGAAAACTTGACTAATGATATGATAAAAAGATACAACATTTTCTGGCATATATATACAAAGGGGAAAGTGGAAGTGTCAACCCTAACACTGCATTTGACTTATTTTGAGTGCTTAATTTCTCATCTTTACTATTATAGAAAATTATTTCATGAAATTTTTTACATTAAATTGATTTTTTTTCCTTGTTTATATTTCTCATAAAGCTATATGGGAGGACAATATTTTACAAAAGTGTAAAAATGGAGGCATCATGGAGGTGTATTAGAATGAGAAAGTTTAGAAAATGAGGGGGCAGGGGGAGGGAAGAAATGGGAGGTTTTAGCTCTTATGATAGTGGAGAAATCCTTCCATATGTGACCTAATGTAAACCAATACAGAGTTCTCTTTTGGAATATTCATATAGGCAGCCTGAAACAATCGGCTCAATCCCCTGAGTTTACAGTAGGCACTGCTGGAAGGAGGAGGTTGCTTTAAACCACCTTTTTGCTCTCCTTATCTTGGACCAGCCATGAACTAAAATTGCCCTTAGTGTAACATAGGCAGCTATATGGATGCTCTAAACTATGCTACAGCGAGAAGCTCTGCAGGCCCAGGATGAGGACTTCAATAGCTCAGACATAGGTGAGAGGTTTATCGCAGGAGTGGGTGGGTGAGATTCTGTGGCCTGCATTGTGCAGGAGGTCAGACTAGATGATCATAATGGTCCCTTCTGACCTTCATATCTATGAATCTATGAATCAGTTAGAGTAATGTGAGCTCTGCCCTACTACCTCCTATCCTTGCCATGCCTCCTCCCTAGTCCCAAAATATTCCCTACATGAGTAGCATTCTCTGTGCTGGCTTTGCACCCATAGATTCCTTTGTGTCAGGGAATTACTCAGCTACACCCATAGGGCAGCTCTTAGGCTGTTTTCAGTTGCTAAACATGAGCTAAGAGCTCATTATAGAAATTCTAGAAAATGGGTGAGCCAACCCATATTCACTTTTGTGACCATTGTAGCCTGGAAGGGGCCTCACTGAGATTGCTCAATCAGGGCAAACTGCAAAGAATCGGACAGATGGTCCCCCAAACTGATGGTTATTCTAATAAATAGATTCACCAAGCCAGCAACAAAACAGCTTCTTACAATACCTTACTGGTTACCCAGAAGCCAAAAACACAGCTCCCTTAAAGCAATCCAGCCTTGGGCTCCCACCCACACAGCCAAGTCAAATATGATGAGGATTACTGAAAATCTTGTTCAGCATATATAAAATTCTACCAATCCCAAGGGATCAGATACATTACCTACCAAATAAATGAATATTTCAAATCTTACCCAAATATCACTTCTAGCCAATTCTTATTAATTAATCTAAGATTTATTTTAAAAGAAAAGAGTATTATGATTAAAAGGTTGTTATACATACAGATATGAAAGTTTTTAGGTCAGTTTCATAGTAGAGATGGTGAGCAGCTGAATTGCAAAACATTCTTTCCAGAATCAGTTCTTTAGGTTATAGTCCAAATAGGCAGTCCATGTAGAGTTTGTTCAAATTCTTCCATGATAATCCAGACTGGAGCTGGAGATCTCAGTCTTGCGACTCAATTTTCCCCTGACCAAATTTAAGAAGATCTTAGATACAGGATTATTTTATAGATTTCTGGCAGGCTATCCATAGAACTCTTGATAGCCAGTATTCCTTGGGTGAAGCATTGTGGCTTTGAAGTAAAACCTCCTATTTCCTATGCATACACAGGTAGTTAATTGCATTCATCAGCATAAGGTAATAAGCCATTAAGCAGTTCATAGGCAGTTTACAACAAACTTCAAAGAGAAATATAGACAATGACATTATTACACCCAAGTTCCAATTACATGGTAATATCCCTTTTTGATCTCTGAATCAATAGAATATAGTAACAGACAGGAACCGTCTGGTTTCGTTGTTAACCTCTAACAAGGTATAGGTAAACACAGACCATTATAGTCATTATCTTCTTCCACTTCTCTAACAATACAAGTCTACATTTCAAAGCTCTAGAGTCTAACATGGCTTTAGGTTTCAGAGTGGTTAGTCCATATCGGCAAAAAAACAGAGTCCTTGTGGCATCTTAGAGACTAACAGGTTTATTTGGGTATAAGCTTCCATGGGCTAAAACCCACTTCATCAGATGCATGGAGTGAAAAATACAGTAAGCAGTATAAATATTACAGCACATGAAAAGATGGGAGTTGCCTTGATTGCATTGGCCTCGTTAGCATTAAAAAGTATTTTTTCCCTCTCTTGATATTCACACCCTTCTTGTCAACTGTTGAGAATAGGCCACTTCCACGGTAATTGAATTGGCCTCATTAGCACTGACCCCCTCCCCCACACACACACTTGGTAAGGCAACTCCCATCTTTTCATGTGCTGTGATATTTATATTGCTTACTGTATTTTTCACTCCATGCATCTGATGAAGTGGCTTTTAGCCCACAAAAGCTTATGCCCAAATAAATTTGTTAGTCTCTAAGGTGCCACAAGGACTCCTCTTTGTTTTAACATGGCTTTATTAGCTGTTTATAAGGAATGGCCTTAATTACCATTTCTATACTTTTCTAATATGTCTTTAAAGGTTGAATTTGGGTCATTTAGCCTGCTGGTTGCTTAACCTCTTCTGGCTCAGTGTGACAACTTAAATTTGAGTTAATTCTGTATGATGGTAATTTAAATATCAAGATTACTGAAAATACTGAATCAATGATTTAAATGAGACTACTGAAGGAGGTAGGGAACTACTGAATGGGAGGTTTCAGAGTAGCAGCCGTGTTAGTCTGTATTCGCAAAAAGAAAAGGAGTACTTGTGGCACCTTAGAGACTAACAAATTTATTTGAGCATAAGCTTTCGTGAGCTACAGCTCACTTCATCGGATGCATTTGGTGGAAAATAGTATTTTCCACCAAATGCATCCGATGAAGTGACAAATGCATCCGATGAAGTGAGCTGTAGCTCATGAAAACTTATGCTCAAATAAATTTGTTAGTCTCTAAGGTGCCATAAGTACTCCTTTTCTTTTTACTGAATGGGAGTAAGGGTGGCAGATTATGACCCAAGATGATCAAAACATTTGACAACTAATGGTTTTTCCTTTGTACATGTGTTATAAAATAAATATTAATTTTAAACTAAAATGTATTCTGCACATTTAGAAGAGGCACTCCTTCCAGAGGGCCTGATCCTGCTAACAGTTGTACAGGTGTAACTTCATTCACCTGAGTTGTTCCTCTGGAATTAATTTGGCTACTTGTATGCATAAAATTACACACGTGTAACTGTATGCTGGCTTGGGCCCTATGCGGGAGATATGTCGAAATGCAATGTTTTCTCTTAGAAGAATTAACTAAACCATTTTTTCTACTTTTAATACTTTTGAAAACAGCAATGATTACCATAAGAAAAATGTTGCCTGTTTAAGGGTAATTACAAGGATATGGAATTGACAACAAAATTAGTGCTCTTAGTTTTTATCACGTTATTAGCATCTTCTACTGCAAACTGAATAAATCTATTTTGTGCTGCTGCTGGCTAATTAGAAATATTAATATATTTATTTCAGGGAAAAATACTGATTGGTCATAAATAAACCCCATTAAAATGATTATCAGTTGTCAAATATAAACATCTAAGCAGATTGGATATAACAGATGTATTTAGTTCCTGTTGTCTGAAAGATTAACAGATTACATTCTAACCAGTGTTAGTCAAAGGTTTTGTTTCTGAGCAGTTTCATTTTATAGTCTATTTTATAAAGAACTGTGTACATTTACAACACTACGTTAATTATAATAAATAGGCAGAAACCTGTGAAGAACTTTTCCATGCTATTAGTATACAGATGTTACAGAATGGTAACCTGACATTTCCAAAATCTAAATGGTTAAACTACCATATAGCCAATGCAGAAAAACAATGCTAGATAATTCTGACAGTTATAATTGCTTATTGCTAGAAACAAGTAACTTGGATCTAAAAATACTTTTCTCTACAGCACTTTGACAATCCATTTTATTTACTAATTATTGAGAAGTAATGTAACCAATATTAAACTGTGAAAGATGGTTAATATGTATAGCAAAAGTAATAATTATAAACATTAAAACAGTTTGTCATATAAAGAAACTGATCCTCTTTAAACTTTTTAACTGGAGATTAAGGGCCTGATCCAGAGCCAATCAGGAGAGTGTCCATTTTCTTCAGTGGGTTTTGGATCAAGGCCTAAGTGAAAATGTTTAACTTCAGTGCATTTATCAGCATTTGAAGTTTTCTCAAAAGTAGAATTATAAAATCACTGTTTATACACGCATTCCCCATCTCTCACCACCATTCATATCATCCCAAACTCATTGTCCCAAAACTGTGATAGCACACTCTCATAAATTCCTTCAATTCCCTTCTCTGTGTTCCTGCAACGATCACAATGCAGACCCTTTTACCTGTGTTTTTATATTCTCAACTCCATCACAGTAGAAGTGCTATTTTTTCATTGCATTTTGGGCCTTACATTCCCATAGAGGACCTGGACAATTTGGCTCAAGGAGAATACCAGGCACCATCTGTCTCTGATTTAGTTTCATTGTGTTATCTGAAGAGTAAAGACATCTGTCTTTTTAAAGTAAGTATATCCAAATGAAAAGAAAAATGTGTATTGTCTGCACGCTTTAATTTCACCCCATTAAAGAGACACTTTTTTGAATGATTATATTTCTGTCTGAAATATGTATATCTACTACATTTACAAGTAACACTTATTACTAAAACTGAAAGGAGTTAGAAAAAACATTTTTCTAACTTCTCAGTTCACTTTGTACATTCAACAGTATTTTGTGTAGTAATTGCAGAGTTTTCCTTTTATAATCAATTTCTTGCATGCAAAAATGACGCTTACAAACATCAGCATGGGAGCAGAAAAAGTCTTTAAACATTTTTAAAAGAATTTTAGCACTCATGGCTAAATCTTCAGCTGATGTTATTTATACCAGCTGAGGGCCTGGCCCATTATTTTTGGAAGAAGATACCACCTACCTCTTACATAGCACTTTTCAGCTGTAGATCTCAAAGCGCTACAAAGGAGGTAATTATATTTATCCCCATTTTACAGATGGGGAAACAGAGGTGAAGTAACGTGCTCACAATCACACAGGAGATCAGTGGTGAAGCCAGAAATTGAACTCCTGCGTCCCAGTACAGTCCTTTATCCACTAGGCCACATTGCTGCCTTCTGATACTGTATCACAAATTGGACTTCAAAAAAATCTGTTATAAACATTCAGCTTCACAGTACCCCTGTAAGATAAACTATCTGAAACTGTAATAATCTATGTTGTTGTTTCTATCACATAAGGATTTTTAATTACAAATATGTATGCTGGTTAGGGGGCAGCTAACTCCCTTTGAAAGTCCCAGTCATCATTTTAACCTAAACTGTGTCCCTCTAAGAAATGTTGGTTTTGTCCCGCTCACTTTTTTATCATCCATCTTTTTCTTTCTCTTGTTGTGATTCAGCTCTGATGTTGAATGTTAATGAGTAAGAACTCAGGGCAAGCCAGGCATTCATTATTAGTTTTGATAAACTGATTTCCACAGGTTTTTTTCTGGTTTTGAGACAGTCCTTTAGAAGGGATAATTTTTCAGTTCATATAATTGGAGATTTTCCTGTTAGTGTACACTAGAGGGGATTAATACTTAGAAGAGAGAGGTATTTTCTTCTTAGTATACCTTCATTTTAATCACTGGGTCTACTTATCTCTTCCATTTATGACATGACTGGGAGAATCCAACAGCCAAAAATATGATCTGTGATCAGTCATGTAATGTTTGACAAATATGTGTGGCAAAGCTTAGGTTGTTACCTTATATAGAAACCTAATTTAAGTTTCTTACCTCTCCACTCAGTACTTCATTGAATGTGTTCCTTCAGGAATAAATGACCTTGGTATTGACCTTTTGATTGATAGATTTCTTGGATGTTTGCCAAAATGTAATAGATAATTGCTGTCTTCCAAGCAATTTGACTCGGCTTGTGTGAAATGTATACAATCAACTATCTTTCTAAAGACCTAATAGCTTCCTTCAGTTTTTGCTTGGACAATTGTTGCTTGATTATTGTTTTTACAAGGAAAAAAAATTAGCTTATCTGCATTTTTTCTTTCAATAGAAAAAGGGGTTGATGAATGTCGTCATTCTGATGAAAGTAGAGTTGAAAGGAATTAATTACTTTATTTAAACGATTGATTTGTTTGATATTATAAAAGAGAGAACTTGCAAGAAAGAACCTATGGGTTTCTCATTCATCAAGCAAAGCAAGCTGTTATTCTTAAGGATGATGATAAATCAGGGGAATGGAAAATTGACATGACAGATTGAGGAGAGAGTTATATCACAATGAGTAACAGAAATGCATTACGGTAGTCACTCATTGAAATTGTGGAAGGGGAGTTTTTTGTCATAAGGGAACGAGCACATCTAGATATAATATCAGAAACAATAGCTACATGATTATTAACACCCCAAACAATATACATAGTATGTAACACCAACAGAGCCCATCACTGGTGGGCAGGATTGAACCTGGAGCTTAGTGCATGAGCCTCTACTGTGTAAGCTAAACACCAGTTGGCTGTTGGCTAATACTGTAGAGCAAACTCATTAATCTCTCTCTTGCTCTGTCTGCGCCACTAGATGGGACAGAACACCACACCCAGGAGGTGTGTGGGTTACAAGTAGACTAACCTTCACTGCATATTTAAGGATAAAAGCATAGATAAATTGACTGGAGGGGGCCCAGTGGTAGGATCTAGCATCCCATAGCATTGATTGCAGTGGAATTAAGGAATCCCCTCCTCACCTACATGTAGAAGAAACTCACTCCAGAGATAGACTAGCAAGTAGCTGTGGCAACATCTTTTCGCAGTCACAAAATTCTTCCAGACAGTAACTCCCCTAACTTTTTGTTGTTTTTCTCCTGTTTTCTCCCACACCTTTCCTTTGTTCATTGCTGAGAACTCTTCCTTCTGTTCAGTCCCCACTTTCTTCTTTCTTATCTTGTCTCATGTTCTTTCCTTCCCTTCATCTAATCCTCTTCTCTCTGCACTGCCTGCCCACAACCTTCAATTACTAATTGCAAACCAAACATCTCAGGCACCCATGCATACTCTCACTGGAGCCAACTACACTCTCAGGGTGCATCTTCACTAGGAAAAAAGGTTTGTTCTTAACTTGTGTTATCTAACAGGAAGTAATATCCTAGTGTAGATAAGGCAGTTTGTAGTTTTCACATGAGTTAGCAGATGAAGGTAAACTGTAGTCAGACTGGACCTGCTAATTTATGTGTAAACTAAAACTGCCTTATCTACACTAGGATTTAAGTCCTGCTAGTTATCTCTGGTTAGGAACACACCTTTTTTCCTAGTGAAGACAAGGCCTTAAGTTAGGCCTCCACAACTTGTAAAGCGGCAAGGGCCATATTACTCCAAAGAAAACAGCTGAGAGCCGAAACCCCCTGGCCCCTCCAAAACACGCCCCCCAGCGCCGCCCGGCCCCACGGAAACAACCCCCCCCCAGCGCTACCTGCCCCGCGGAAACAAACACTCCTTCTCCAGTGCCACCCCGCCGGGTGTGAGGGGGTGCAAGGGTCAGGAAAGGGGGCTGAGGGTGTGTGTGGGGAGTGCAGAGATCAGGGCAGGATGCTGGAGGTGTGTGAGGGGGGTGCAGGAGTCAAGGTGGGCAGGGGGCTGGAGGTGTGGGCTGGGGCTGTGGGGATGCTCATGGCAGGGGCTGGAGTTGATATGCACCGATTCCAACCCATTCCCAAAGACCACGCTCCCTCCTCCCCTGAGCAGCGAGCGTGCTGAGGCTCCGCTTCTCCCCCTCCCTCCTGCCAGCAAGCAGTGGCAAGGAGAGGGGGAGGGAACGTAGCATGCTGGGGGTAGAGTTAGGGATGGAGCTTGGCTGCCAGCAGAGCCCCGCTGCAGCAGGAGCCCCAGCTGATGGCAGCATCAAGCTTCTGCCCCCACAGGAGAGAGCAGGAGGATGGAGAAGAGCGGGCCAGGCCGGGGCCCCTTTGGACCTGTGGGCCCGGTGCCAGTGCCGCCATGGTAAATCCGGTATTGCCGCCTCTGCCTGCCCACCCACTCGGCTCATCATCCCCCCACCCTCCCACTGCCCTCTTGCCTCCTCAGCCTCCCTCCCCCACCGTCAGCTCACCTGCCCTCCGCCACTAGCCTCTTCACCATCCAGCCCACCTGCCGGCCGGCCGGCCAGCCAGGCAGCCGTTGGCTTTTCCCACCCCGCCGCTTTCCCCACCCTACCTACTCACCCCCCGCGGGCTGCACAGTGACCCTACCTACTCATCCCCCCTCGGGCCACACAGTGAGCCCGCGGGGGCCTCATGTTGTGCCGGCCTGCCTTAAGTTATGTCCTCATTGCAGGCTAATTACAAGTTGGGCAATTGTGGGTAATCATTTCATGGTAGCCTAACTCACGAGTTAGTTCTGTCTAGTTCCTCATGCTGCAGTGTATCTGCACTGATGATGTATCTGGGTCATGAGAGGCAGTACAGACATCTGGGTGCATATTTTGCGTTTTATAGTACTACAACTCACTATCCTGCTCCATGCGTGCTTTTGTGCAACTTCTCTGCCCACTCTGGGAATTGTGAGAGGAGACTATCTAGGCCCAGGAAATGCATTGGGCATATCGGAAAAACCTAAAGTGCTGTAGTGCATTGGGCATATGGGTAAGACCTAAAGTGCTGTAGTGGTGTGCATTGCATCCTAGTGCTGAAGCTATGGATCCCGCTATCCTAAGATCTGGGACTAACAGCTGCTGACTTTAATGGAGGAAATGTTTCTTTGGCATATTTCGTCAGAAGCTGCTGCCAAAATGCAGTGGTGGGTGTTTCCAATGCAGCTTTTTGCCCAGAGAGGGCAGAGGTAGTGACTCGCAGTTACAAACAGAAGCGCAACAAAAACAGACTGCGGTGGCATATTCATGGATACCCACATAGGATGCGCTGTCCAAGTGCATCGTGCCAGGGTGATCTCGAGGTCTGGTCTGCTTTGACACGGAAAAGCTGATGCGTTGTTTTGCCTGTAATGACATTGTCATTATTGGGATGTCTGTGAAAATTGTGATTTTTAGGTGATCCAGCCTTATTTTCTGTTACCCTCGTTTGAGGAAGGCTTATCCTGAATTGTACCCACTGGGCAGGAGGCAGTTCAGCTATATGCTGAGCAGGTGCAAGATGGTGGTGGAATGTGCATTTGGCCACTGAAAGCAATGTGGCGCTGCTTATGGCTTTGTAGTATATATAATCCCATACATGGGATGGGGGCTTGCTGTGTGCTTCCCACTATATATGAGGACAATGGTGGTTTGTGGGTCTCTTAGAGACTATTGCCTTGTGCCCGCTGATGCTGGTGCAGGGTCTGTTACAGCAAAAGACATAAGAGATGCCTCATGTGCTCACATTCCTGCACTGCGTAGAGAGTACACGGAGGATAATTAATGGGATGGCTCACTGGGGCTGATGCCTTAAAATCAAATGTTGTGTTTGCACATGAATTAAAGAAAGAAATATGGTTCATTTGGCATTTTTCTTTTTGTTTACTTAAATTTATTGAAGGTAAACACATGTAGGCAGTCCAGCTGCCCTAACACAGTTTAAAGATGGGTGAGGAGGAGAAACGATTGCAAAACAAACCTCCCAGACATAACACAAAACCTTGATGCGTAACAAATAATGAAACTGCACATCGTCAGTGTATCTGTTCTATTACCCACATTGGAATGGGTATGGAGTGCAGCAGATATTGGTGATGCATTTCCATAGCTTATTGATTACCTCAGTGACTGATTCACGCATCCATTGTTGTCCATAGGTTAGAGGACATGGTAAAAGAGCTAAAACCTGTCCACATATTTTATAATATTTCAAATAATAACGCAATGGCTGCACCCATCTTACCCAGCTGAGATGCTGTATTCTCCTCTGGCTCTTCCATGAGGATCCCCTCAACACCACTGTGCTCTTCTTGGTCCAAACCTCTTAAGAGTCCCTGTGACTTGGGACTGAGGTGGTCTTCCGGGAGGGTTGCTGTTTGGAGGGATGGATTCTGTATCCTTGAAGGCATCCGGATTCCGAACTCATTCCTGTACTCATTCCACAACAGAGTCCAAGCTGCAGTGGGGCTCTATGCTCAGGGCTCTGCTCAGCATGCAGTCCTCTCCTCATAAAATGGGGAGCTCATTGCATATCCATTGTTATCCTTGGCTTTCTAATAGCTCACCCTGATATCCTGAATCTTCTCCCTTCATTGTTTTCTGGTACGGTTGATCTGATGATCAGCTAGTGGCTGTCAATGCACATTGTTATACAGTTGAAGTGAAGGTTCCTCTTCAAGGATCCAAGTCATGGGTTTTGCATGTTTCAGCCCAAAGATCACCCAAGATTTGGTGTCAGTTCCAGCCAGGTGACTACATGCTGATACATGGGCTTGTTAGCAGGAAGTCTGCCAGAGACCAAAGATATCCAAAGCAGCAGAAGTAGTGCAGGACTGAAGACCCTAAGTGAAGGCAGATGAAGGTAGTTGACTTCTGGTCAGTGCACAGATTGATGTACTGTACTCAAGATTGGGCACACACAGGGCTTATGAGAAGGAATTGGTGAGCCATCATCTACTGATTACTGGCATTGGTCATATATTTTCACTGCAGTTTCTTTGGGTTAGCAAAATATGAAATAAGCTAACTCGGGCTCTTTCCTATACATCAGGGCATGGTGGCTGCCTTATAACGTGGCACAACTATGGCATGACTGTGCGGTGTTGTGTGAATGGGGAGTGCCTTAAGGAGAAAATTCCTGGTGGGAACGTAGTTAAATTTCCAATGAAGACAAAGCCACAGAGTCTACAAAGAGATCTACCCTAAACCTAAGGAAAGAAATCCATGCAACATATCGCTAAGTATCCAGAAAGTCTTGTGGTTCTCTAAAACCATGTTTTTTAAAAGAACCAAATACCTGGTTTTGCAAAAGTAGTTTAGCTGCTACAAAACCTTTCTATGACTTTTTATAATTTTCCCTATGATTCCCGAGAGCTGTGATATTGACAATGTTTTCATGACTCATCCACAAAATTGTCCATGACAAATCTGCAGCCTGAATTATAGCAGATGAAATAAAATGGAATACTGAAAATAATGCCATTATTATATGAAAAGAAAAAGTTGCATAATAGCATAATTAAACATGTGCAAGGTACACAGTGAAATTAATGACCCCATGCAATGCACTTCAGCTACAAAAGACACAGGCGGAGACTGAGTATTAAACAAGTATTTGAAAGCCTTGGTTTGCCCCTAGACAATGATTTACAACAGATGTGGGAGATGATGGAGAAGAGTGGCTGAAAGAATCAGTGACAGCTAATTTCAATTTTTGTTAACCAAATGAGTTACTCAACAGGAGATATAAGTGTAATAGTGCTAAAAGTATGTGCAAAGTATACCAGTTTTGCTTGAATGCAGCCTCGTATATGGATAAAGTTCTTGATTTATCCATTGCTTACATGAGAGCTAGAAATG
Source organism: Dermochelys coriacea (assembly GCF_009764565.3). Lineage (NCBI taxonomy): Eukaryota > Metazoa > Chordata > Testudines > Dermochelyidae > Dermochelys > Dermochelys coriacea. Next base: position 267,145,152 of record NC_050068.2, read on the forward strand.
TGTATGGATGGTTAGGAATAGGAATTTTAGAATCCTTTAAGAGTCTTCCTTAACTGCTATTTTTGAGTTCTTCCACTTTCAGCTTCTTATATATGATCCCCTATGCCTGGAATGTCATCTTGATTCTGATGCACCAAACAAATTCAGTTTCAAATCCTTCTTTATAATCCTCTTGCTTTGCAAATTCTTCAAATGTTTCTCTTTAATAACGTCTGCTTTGTAGAATTGGTATCTGGTGTATCATAGAAATGTGAGTTACATTGTAAGCCCCTTCATGCAAGTATCTTTAATACACTTTTGAAGAGCCATGCAAACTTTGAGGTAGAAAGACTTAATATTAAAGAAAAAGACTGTAAATCAGAAGACAGAGATTGTGTTCCTGACTCTGCCACGAACCTGCTGTAAGATCTTCAGACTTAGCCTCTGTGTGCAGGAAGACAATACTTAATCACCTTTGCAATGTTCTTCAGAGGATTCTTTATATTGCAAAGTTGCTATAAAAGGACAAAATATTATTTGTTATGTAAATAATGTGTTGTATATAAGTGGCATTAGCAGAAACACCATCTTGATTAAATCTTATAACTTGTTAATAAAGTAAGGGCAGGCCTTGTCAGAATTCGAGTGATCTCAAAAAAAAAGGGGGGGGGCGTCCTCCAGGAAGTTGATATTCAATATATGCTCATCTTTCCTGTGAGTCAACAAAGGTCACAAAGTGGTTGTGAGTCAGTGTGCTGCTGAAGGTGCCATGGTTCAAATTGTGATGACCTTCTCTAAGCCAGGCTTATGTTTTAATTAATTAAGCCTAAATTAAGGCTAAGGACATAATTTCATTTTAATCAGCAAAAGATTTTTCATTCAAATGAATAATTTGTAACCAGTATGTTAGTCATCTTTTGGCTGAGTGGTACACTACGTTGGCTCCCTGCTCTCAGAAGCTTGAGTCTATGCTGATCATTATTCCTTAAATCTTATAAGGTCATCCTTTTTGAGATGTTTGCTATATCCTCCCACAATGCTATGAAACAGCTGATTTTAGCAGTTAGAGTGATCTAGATTTGTATGGCTCCTAACTTCAGATTCCATTGAAGAATTAGTATGTTTCCTGATAGGTGAAACCTGTCTGAGAGGACATTTCTTGCCAATATTTGAGTGATCTGTATCTGAGTGAGAACTACTCTCTTAATCTTCTTGTAAGAGTGCAAGAGTGGTCTCAGGGATTTGTCAAAGACTGCCTCCAAATGTACTCATTAGAAAGGAATCCACTCATTCATATCTGGTTTACTACAAACCTCAGGTTAGACCATAGGTCCATAACATTCTGAGTCTTTGACAAGACCACAGCCATAATGGTTTATAAACATCTTGGGAGCTCAGTGGGAGGGCAAAACAGCATATTTGAAAAACAGTTCATCTCCCACTATGGCCACAGTATTTCTAGGCAGCAAGAGAGATCCTTGGAGGTAAGGCATCAGGTCTGGGAACTTTGAGTCATAGAATCATAGAAGATTAGGGTTGGGAGAGACCTCAGGAGGTCATCTAGTCCAACCCCCTGCTCAAAGCAGGACCAACCCCAACTAAATCATCCCAGCCAGGGCTTTGTCAAGCTGGGCCTTAAAAATTTCTAAGGATTGAGATTCCACCACCTACCTAGATAACCCATTCCCGTGTTTCACCATCCTCCTAGTGAAATAGTGTTTCCAAATATCCAACCTAGACTTCCCCCACTGCAACTGGAGACCATTTCTCCTTGTTCTGTCATCTGCCACCACAGAGAACAGCCGAGTTCCATCCTCTTTGGAACCCCCCTTCAGGTAGTTGAAGGCTGCTATCAAATCCTCCCCCCCTCACTCTTCTCTTCTGCAGGCTAAACAAGCCCAGTTCCCTTAGCCTCTCCTCATAAGCCCGAGCCCCCGATCGTTGCCCTTTGCTGGACTCTCTCCAGTTTGTCCACATCCTTTCTGTAGTGGGGAGCCCAAAACTGGATGCAGTACTCCAGATGTGACCTCACCAGTGCTGAACAGAGGGGAATAATCACTTTCCTCGATCTGCTGGCAATGCTCCTACTAATACAGCCCAATATACCGTTAGCCTTCTTGGCAACAAGGGCACACTGCTGACTCATATCCACCTTCTCATCCACTATAATCCCCAGGTCCTTTTCTGCAGAACTGATGTTTAGCCAGACGGTCCCCAGCCTGTAGCGATGCATGGGATTCTTTCATCCTAAGTGCAGGACTCTGCACTTGTCCTTGTTGAACCTGATCAGATTTCTTTTGGCCCAATCCTCCAATTTGTCTAGGTCACTCTGGACCCTATCTCTACCCTCCAGAGTGTCTACCTCTCCCCCAGCTTAGTGTCATCCATGAACTTGCTGAGGGTGCAATCCATCCCATCATCCAGATCATTAATAAAGATGTTGAGTAAAACCGGTCCCAGGACCGGCCCCTGGGGTACTCAGCTTGATACCAGCTGCCAACTAGACATCGAGCCATTGATCACTACCTGTTGAGCCCAACAATCTCGCCAGTTTTCTATCTACCTTACAGTACATTCATCCAATCCATACTTTTTTAACTTGCTGGCAAGATTAATGTGGGAGACCGTATCAAAAACTTTGCTAAAGTCAAGATATATCACATCCACTGCTTTCCCCATATCCACAGAGCCAGTTATCTCATCATAGAAGGCAATCAGATGTCATTTGAGATGGAATTTGAGGACCATTCTTGGGTCCAGGAGGTCTCCATGCCACCTACTTCCAAGAAGGCTAAACCTTCTTATGACCATCTTCCTGATGCTCCAGTTGATTCTCCATTTCCCTTGACAACTTCTTTACCATGGGGACCCACCCTATCCTTATGGTGCTTGAAATTTGGCTAAATTCTGCAGTCATCTTGAATATAGTCTCTTCAACTTCTGCATTTGCCATTGGATGCCCATCTGATTCAGGAAGACATACCTCTTTTCAACGTCATGTTTCTCTAAAGAAGCTGGTCAGACTAGATAATCATAATGGTTTCTTCTGGCCTTAAAATCTATTAATCTAAATAATTAGATATTTAACTTTTTTTTTAGACATCTTGCTATTTATTTGGTATCTTAGAGTTCCAGCAAAAGAGCAGATTGGCTGTTCCCCTGAATCTCCTTTCACCAGCTGGGAACCTTTAGCTAATGCCTGCCTTTATCCTGCTCATATCCAAATATATGGAGAGACGTCGCCAGGTCCACAATGATGATCTGATAAATGTTTATATTCACTCCAAGTCAGGCTTTCTGGTTGTTAAGGTAATTTAATGAGTAGTCAAACCATGTTCCTCATCTTCAACGAGGATTTCAGGGAGAAAATTATGTATCTCTGCCGCACTTCAAATGAAACTTGCAAAATTATCAGCAAATACTGATGTGGTACAGTTTCTTGTCCTGGGACAGACAGCTCTTGTTACTGAATCAGCTCCGGAATTGGCAAAAAGACACGACAATAAGCATTTGAATTTGGGATTAGTTTACACTAACATTTGTCTTGACATTTTCTGCCACAGTACTACCACTGGTGCAGCTCCACCAAAGATAGCAAACAGTGGGAACTCTACTGTGAACAGGCCACTAGGATTAACCACTATCATCTAGACTTGGGTTTGGTTTTGAGGGACGTGGTGGCTAAAATGTGGGCAGGTGACTTACACTAATGCTGACAACCATTGCTAAAATCAGTAGAGCTAAATCGCTGGTAATGCAAAGTGGAAAAATGCTATGGAAAATACATTAGTGGGTTTTAAATAATACTGTGAAGAGTTACTTACTCTTACTATTAAAAACAAAATGTAAATACTTTTGCAATATTTCTTTGCAACATTGTTTAAAATCCTCTTTGAAAGTCATGTATTTAATTTCTTGGTGATTGATCTTGTTTTGTTTTCTCTAATTAGGGTGACCAAATGTCCCATTTTTAAAGGGGCAGTCCCATATTTAAGCCCTCCTGCAGTTGTCCTGGCTTTTTCTTAAAAACAGGCTAATTGTCCCGTATTTTCTGTCTTTCCATCATCAGTACTGGCCAGTCTTGCTGCTGGCTGGATCCCTGCTCACCAGCCGCCTGCCCACCAGCGGTGAGTGGAGTGAGGGAGGGGTCCACTGGCAGACGATAGGGGTGGGTGTGCAAAGCTGATGGCAGGATGAAGATCCAATGCACAGGGCTAGCCATTTCCCCTGCTCATCCATCAGCACAGTCCCCTGTCTCATTTCCGACTGGTGCAGCGGCTGATAAGTGTGGGCAGGTGCCAGGCAGCAGACGGTTACTTGTCACCTCTGCTGCCCACCCATCCGCCATTTATGTGCTCCCCCTCTCATTGTCCTCTCCCTGTTTTTCCTCTTCATCCCCCCTTCCCCCGAGCCCTACCGCTTCTCCATATCCACCCAGCGGGGGGATAGCACTCCTAGTGCTGTGGGGAGAACCAGGCCCTAGTCGGAGTGCTCAGCTCACCATCAGCCTGGCCAGCAGGCTCCTTCCTTCCCCCCCCCCCCCCGCCTCCAGCTGAACTGGTGTCCTGGAAGAGCCCCAAACCCTCTGGCCCGGGATGCTGGCCAAGAGGAGCTGAGCCCTTCATGTGCCAAAACCCACACAGTACTGCAACAGGGAAGCCTCTCCGCCCCTCAGCTAAGCTCTGGAGTGGCCGTGGGGAAGCAATTTCCAGACTTTTAGCACCCTAGCCCTGCAGGTTCCACAGCAGCCCCTTGGACAGGGGCTTAGCCCCCTCTTCACACGCACCACTGCCCTGGGTCCTGCCCCTAGGGAGCGCAGAGCTGCTCCATCCCCTAGGTATCCTCCACTGCTGAGCCACCTCTCTGGCCAGATTTGCTGAAGCCCCTGCAGTCAGATTTCCTGGACCCTGGTACACAATGTATCCTTAGGACTTAACACCTTCTTGCCCGCACTGTAGCCGGGGAACAGGAGGCAGCTGGGTTATGTTGGTGGCCAGCAGCAGCTTGGAGGTATTAGCTGCCTTTTGACACTGTGTGGGCAGGAAGGGACAAGCTGCTTCCAGCCACAGAGAATGTACAAGGGCATGGGGTGGGGAAGAGATGAGCTCTGCAAAGACATGGGCCAGGGCATCCTCCTCCCCACACACACACTCCCCCTCCCCTGAGGCTGGAAGCAGCTCCCATTCCTTCCCTCCCGCACAGTGCCGAAAGGCTGTTGCTGGCCACATTTTGGTGTGAACCCTGGAAGAAATCTGGGGGTGGGGGGCATGTGACCCTGCATGTCTTCCCATATATTGCCTTGGGAAGACATGGTGCCAGGTACCAGCAGAGGCAGGTGGAGAGCGCCGGGCAGGGAGGGTCGGGTCAACCCGTCACCCTCCCTGTGTGAGAGAGGTGTATGGGAGGGAGGGAGTGTGTGTGTGTGTGTTTCACCCCTCCCCGTGTGAACCTAAAGCCTTAAAGATAAGAAGGTAAATAAAAAGAATCCAACTACGCAGTATTTCTTTTTAACAGGCTCAGTCAACTTGATGTTAATTTGAACATTTGTACTGCATACTTCTGATTAATTGCCATTGAACTTGCTTGAATACAAGTAATTTTACCAGGTGTCCCAAATTCAGCATAGAGAAATATGGTCACCCTATCTCTAACACTACATAGCTGAAATGTGTTCATAGTAGCTTGATAATAATATTAAATATTACCTATTTTCTGTTGTTCCAGATACTAATCTGAAAGGATAACAAACAGAAACATGGGTTTAAAATTAGGGATGTATGAACTGATTTGGATACAATCGAAATATACCACAACCTCAAACCTTCTCCCATTATTATTATTTATTACTACTTTTTTTTCATAGTGCGTAGAGGCCCCAATCAAGGTTTACGTTCCTATTGTGCTAGGTGCCTTACAAACATTTTAAAAATCTTTCCACCTGAGTGTAAAATATTAAAAACTCAAATCAAACCTAAACCAAACCTATTTTGTGGTCTAAAAACTTCAGCTACTTCTCCCAAATGTTTTTTTTAATATTTTTCATCACAGCTTTGTAATTCTGAGTTCTGGTTTGGAGCAAAGTGTCAAAATACCACAAGATGGTGGTTCTTACAGTGTTTCTGTCCTGAATGGAAATGAAATAGACTGGAGATCTCCTCTTGTGGACTCTGCAACCTATAAATGCAGAACTAGGAGCATCAGCATTTACCAACAGTTAACTCTTAGTGTATCCCTAAGAACAGGAAATAACTATGATATCTCTGATGCTGTTTGTTCAATATTGGCATTGTGCGTGCATGTGCAATCTTACTGGAACCAGCGGGAGCTGCATTTGTATATCGGAGGGGTAGAGTTGGACCCCAAATTTGGATTAATGGTGAACATGGAAATGTCCAAGTTATACTGAATCTTTCTTTGCAAGTAGTAAAAATGCGAACATACATCATTTGAATCTGATGCTATTAGAATAAGACAAATTGCATTTTGGTATAAGAAACCTTTAAGAAGCAGTTACACTGTTTGTGCTTTGATGCAGGGACCTGTCTTGTGTTGTGCTCTTTGATGTGCCTAAACACATCTGGGTGCTGTAAAATAATAAATAATAATGAAAGCTCAGAATTGGGTAGAAATATTTAGATGCCATTTACAAATGTATTATATGCCTGATTTTTCTTTATGCTGCCAAAGTTTCTTTTAATCAATCTTTAAAATAAAATTCATTTCCTCATGAAAGCATGTGGCATGTTCATCCCATAAAACACAGACTGCTAAATTATATTCTTATTCATGTGACTCTCATTAGAAATTCTTCATTGGCACACAAAAGACTTATTTATGAATTACTGTTATTATATAGAACCATTGGAGAGAGGTACATTAAAGACCTCTAAATAACTGTTGCTTAGCTGGATTAATCCTTTTTACATCATCATCAGACTCAAATGTTCTATTTTTTCAAATGTCATATTCTGAACTAGTGATTTTGAATATAATAAATATGCTGTTAACCCAGTCAGTGTTATCTTTAAAAGCCCTTAGGGATCTATTATTGGAATCTCCTCTGAAAGGTCATTTGTGTCTTCATCATCCTTGGGATTACATTGACTGTGCTCTATTGATTAGGTGATATACAAAAGAGGCCAAAATTAGGTCATTTCTTAACACTGCCATTATAGTATTACTCAGTTAATGTTTGATATTTGGAAATGCTTTTGTCTATTCAGAAATAGTTCTGTGTTTCTCATAAGAAAGTAAAAAAGCAACTGCCATTTTAATGCCATTTTAAATTATCTATGTAAATATAACAGATTGCACTTTTGTGTCTAAAATACAGCTTTAACAGCACAGCTTGTTTCATAATCAACAAACCGTGATGTGTGCAAAAATACAGACGGCATTTTACCTCCCCTTGTTTTGTAAAGTGCTTTTGAGTTCTATATATGGGAAGAACTATATAAGAGGGTTTTTTTTGTTAGACAACTGCCATTTTCAAGACCAAACTGGCATGTTCAAATGTTCTAAGTAAAGTATTTTAAATCTCAAAGGAATGAAGTAATTTGTATAGGGGAGAGACAGCATAGCTCAGTAGTCCAAAATATATCAAGTAAGTCACCAACAATTTTCACCCTACATATCTTTAGTGCACCAGAATACATCAGAGATTTTATAAACAACCACTCCCAACTCCTAACCATGCAAAAACAGAATGGGAATAGAGTCTCAACTAGATACTCAGTCCAGCCAGGTCAAGGTTGATGTGCAGTGTACTGATAGTAGTGAGAGTGAGAATTGTGCATATTTGCATTGCTGCTGTATTAGTTGTGAAAAAAGGACTTTTGTCTCCAAGATTGTCAAGCCTGCACTGTGGTTGATTAAGTACTTACATGGAAAAAAGAACTTCTGGTTTGCCATGGGGAGGAGTGCAGAGAGAGTTCCTGGCTAGTATATTGATGAGTTATAGGTTGGCAGCAGGCTCAGAAAATAACCTTATCTCTAGAAACCTTGAAAGATGCTGTGAGATGTTGAGTCTTTGCTTGAGGGAGAGGAGAGCTGCATCTTTCCATCCTCAGATGTGGAAGTGATGCTGAGTGCTCTCTGGCTTCTCTTGAGAAAATATTGCTGCAGGTAATTTCTTGTAGGCTTAATTTGCACATCCTTCCATTGGGTTAGCAAAATCCGTATTTGCATGCTCAAATAACCATTTAAAGTGCTCATACAAGTGTAATTACTTAAGCATTTAGATACTTAGAGGTATATGTACATGTTTTCACATGCAAGGATGTCATGGTTACAGGGCAAGCTGCGTCTGACACCCCTTTTCACAGTTTGAAATGTATCCCTTGGGTGACGGACTTTGCTTCCCTCATCTCTCTCCAGGGTGGAACCCCACAGTTTAACCATTGTGGGACTGGATTTCTGGATTGCAGCCCCCCTGTTTCCCAGTCATGTTAATACAGCAGTCCTAACTGTATTTGACACTTGCAGGACACTTCTCTTGGGAGTCTGTAACTGCAAACCAAAACGAGTGGATAACTCCAAACAACTTTTTCAAACAGAAGATTGTTTATTCACTTATGGTTTCATAGCAAGTAGAGAGAAGGTTAAAACACTGAACATCAATAAGTGTCTGGTCTCACCTAAATGTTATCCTTTTCTTGCAGGTTTTGGAGTTTTGGTAAACTTCATTTAGCTCAGCTACCTCCATCTGTGGGCTGAGAAAGGCAAACTGCCCTACTGAATCCGATTGAAGTGAGTTGTAGCTCACGAAAGCTTATGCTCAAATAAATTTGTTAGTCTCTAAGGTGCCACAAGTACTCCTTTTCTTTTTGCGGATACAGACTAAACGCGGCTGCTACTCTGAAAACTGCCGTACTGCAGTTTCTCTCTCTCTCTCTTAACAGCTGCTGCCTGATCACCACCATTCCTCTTACTCTCCAGGCAGGAGGTAGTAACAGCTCAGTGTTCATTTGATTTTAGGCTCAGGCCTTGGAAAAATAGCCTGTTCACCTGGGAAGAGATAGGCAGGTAGGCATGTCCCAATTACTAGTTCCCTCATTATTCTCTTACGGACCCTTGGTATTTTTTCTGTCATTGTTTTATGTCCTGTTTGTTTCCTCTTAATAGCCTCCTTGGATTCCATGCAGTCTGGCAAAATAATATCAAGGAAGTAAACTTAGGTACATATAATATTCATGCAAAATAATAGATATCTACCTTGTTCTCCACAAATGGCTGTATGCACAATTTTTTTATTAGTTCATTTTACGAGTGCCTATATATTAAGATTAAATACTCAAGGTTCAAACACATACAGAATACTTAGAATCACAATTTTGTAGGTTTGTTAGTTTTGCATAGAGCTATCAAAAATGTAAAACATTTTTATGAAAACTTGTAATTTCAGTTCCATTGATTTTTGAAAAGCTTTTTTCATTCATTTGCAAATTTTGATTTTTAGAAATTTCAGGCAGTTTTTCCTCCACTTCCACCATCCCTACCTTCTTTTTTCTTTATTCGCCTTTTTCTTTTCCTCAATTTTTTCTTTTTTCCATTTGCCACTGAAAAGGGGAGATGGGGCAAGGGAGGGGAAAGAAAAATGATGCATTTATAAAACTATTTTTTCCAGTTTTATCCAGAAACTGGTTTATTTAAAAAAACCCATTTTTTTTCAAAAACACTTCTGATTTTTCTTAAAAGGGCATTAAAAAAACTAAATGAAAATTTCAGCCAGCTCTAGTTATATATTGGTGCTCATCACTGTGGTATCTGAGTTCCTGAGCTGTAACTATAACAAGTGTTGAGTGCTCATCTTTCTAGAGAGATGAAAAAGTAACTTTTTGAAAGATCTCAGGAAACTGCGATCGTATGATTTCCAATTTGTTCCAAGTGAAGAAAATGCTAATTAAAACAACTGTAATATTATTTCTACAATTATCTGTTAATTATGATTGATTCAATAAACTTCTGCCACATGCTCAATCTCTCCTACACATTTGGTAGGTTAGAGCAATTTGTCAGAGCTAGCAGTTCATGTTTGATTCAAAGAAAGCACTGGAACAATAAGTCTCATTTCAAAGCAGAATGATCCTGAATCACTGCAGCAACAATTGGTTATAAAATCTGCAATAAAGAGTCAGTTTAACTTAGCTATAGATGTAGAGAGTTATTTTTTCCACAGTTATTTGAACAATCCATTCAAAATCAAATTTTAAATAAGTCATTTGAATCCTTAAGTAATGGACAGGTTTAACACCTTCATAGATTTCATCAACCAGCTGCAAGCTCAGCTTCAAACATTGGTAAGAGTTTGCCTCAGACCTTTGCGTCATATGGCATCTTGTACTAATATCAAACAGCATGCCAGATTTCACCTGTTTTCTTTGCAAGGGTGGTTGAAACCGGTGTATCTGCCAAACAGACATCACAAGGAAATGGGAGTGCAGGTCCCCAGAGAAGTCCTCTCTCTCATTGTTAAATTGACGTAAGGGACACTCTCCAGGTATGTAAAGGGCTACGGTTTTCTCCACTTCTACCTACCAATACATTAGTGACCAATGCTACTATGCTCTGATGGGGAGTCCACTTGGAGTGGATCACATACGGATGCAAGATATCTGAACTCTCAAAGAGACTCACCTTCACATAAACTTTCTAGAGCTCAGAGCTTTTCATTTAGTGTGCACTGCATTTCTTCCCATGCTATGTGGACAAACAGTACAGGTCGTGACAGACAACACAACAACGTTTTATGTCATGGACAGGGAAGACCTCAGACATCACCCTCTTTTAAAAAACAAACACAAAACCAGCTGTCCCTAGAACTGGATTTATCACCAGATCTCACAAGTAGCTCTGCACTAGCCAGTCTTTCACAATGTCCTAGCATAGGCAATTCACAAGTGATCATGAATGGACTATCAAGAACTCAGTTCTGCAGAGCATCTTCTCCAAGTGGAGATACACATCAATAGACCTGTTTGCTACAGATCAGAACAAGAGTGCAGAACATCCTGATCAATGGGGGGAGGAGGGGAATACTGAGCCCCTGAGTCCAAGTTCTCTGTTGGATACTTTCATCATCTTGTGGAGTCCAGGGATAACATACGCCCACCCATCAATTCCATTAATCCTGAGGAAACTCAGTCGGGACTCTGCAATAGTGGTTAGAGCTGGATAGAAAATGTTTTTCCTGTCCCATGAAAAATTTTGAGATTTCAAAAAATTTTCCTGTTCCACATCAGGCTGAAATGGCAACCTTTCAAAATTTGTCATGAAAGGGGAGAGAGACAGAAAAATACACACGCACAGCCAATGGCCCAGTGGTTAGGATGTTCACTTAGTATGTGGGAGACCCCTGATTCTTAATTATTCTACATGAGTGCCATAACTGCTGTGCTATTGGCTATTCTGCAGTATCTCCCTCTCTCTCTTTTTTACCAGAAATTCCACTTACGGCAGATCCACCTTACACAGTGTTCCATAAAGACAAGGGTGACTCTTAAACTTCATCCTAAGATTGTTTCAGATTTTCATTTGAAACAGAAGATTCACCTGCCAATGTTCTTTTCCAACCAAGAGGAAGTCAGACTGGAAACCCTATAATGTAGTTACGGCTTTTACATATTACCTTGAAAGAATGGAGCCATTCAGCAGCTTCCCTAGGCTATTTGTAGGGAAAGGACAGGCAATATCAACCCAAAGACAATCTAAATGGATTTCTAACTGCATTAAATCATGCTATGCGCTATCTAGATTATATCCATCCGTGTGGGTTACAGCCCATTCCACCAGGATTCAGGCAGCTTCTGTGATTTCCCTGAGAAACATACTGTTAGTTACAGGGAGACCTGCCCCTGCAGTCCCTCTCAAGTACACCTCTCAGGTGACAAGTTTTGCTACTTTTACCTTTCTCTGGGTGGAACCCCAGAGTTCTAACAATCTTAGTCTGGTTCACATGGTAACGGACGGCCTGTTTCAACCAACTCTATTTGGCACCTGCAAAAAACTTCCCTCAAGGAGCAGCTGATTAAAGTGACTAAAAACAGCTTCTTCAAAACAAGCACAATGTTTATTCATATAAAGATACGTAGCAATCGGAGAAAAGGATTAAAACAACCAAAGTCTATACACATCTGATCTTGTGTAAATCTTAATCCTTCCATGCAAATTTTGGTAACAAACCCCCCCGCCATAGTCTTTGCCTCTGTCAGAGGCTCCCCATCAATGTCTCCCCTCGAGCAGCTGCTGACAACTAGCTCACCCTCCTTTTCTGTAGGGGTCCTTTTAACTATTAAGGGTCCTTTCTATCTGGTGGCTCATCACCTTGGCAAAGCAGCAACAGCGGTGTCATTTGTGTTGGATCCTGGAAGTCACCTCTTCATAGCATGAGTATTGTCTCTCAGCAGCAGAAACAGTTGTTCCTTATCTGAGCTATTGTGTTGTCTTCCTGCTTGTTGTCCAACAGGTGACTATTAAATTGAACCAATATATTTCAATAGCCCACTATAACTATGCACTGATTATCTTATTAGCAAGGTCCTATGTTCTCCACACATAACTATTTTGGAAATTTGTAAGGCAGCTAAATGGGGATCAGTGCACACTTTCACTGAGCACTTAGTTGAAGCATGAAGATCTGATGCCCATCTTGGTAGAACTGTCCTGCAATCATTATTTAAACAGATTGCAAGCACCCACTTCCTGTCTCTGAGGTCACTGAATCAGCAGAAGTGGAAATGTATAGACAATCACTCTAACAAAGAACAGTTACTTACCCTACAGTAACTGTGTCCTTTGAGATGTAGTTCCACATGTATTCCATGACATGCATGCCTTCCTCATTATTACATGGTCCTATGACACCTGGATTCTGTGGTGGCAAAGAAACTGAGGGCCAGTTCCACCTTTTGTGCCTGTGGTGGGGAGACATGAGGGCCTCCAAGTGCACAGGCATGGCTCCAACAGACATTGCTGGCTAAAGTAATCTAATCTTGTATGCATGGGATGCATGCATACCAGAAGTGAAATATATATGGACAGGTTTCAGAGTAGCAGCCGTGTTAGTCTGTATTCGCAAAAAGAAAAGGAGTACTTGTGGCACCTTAGAGACTAACAAATTTATTTGAGCATACGCTTTCGTGAGCTACAGCTCACTTCATCGGATGCATTTGGTGGAAAATACAGTGGGGAGATTTATATACACACACAAAGAACATGAAACAATGGGTTTTATCATACACACTGTAAGGAGAGTGATCACTTAAGATGAGCCAGCACCAGCAGCGGGGGGGGGTGGGGAGGAGGAAAATCTTTCATGGTGACAAGCAAGGTAGGCCATTTCCAGCAGTTAACAAGAACATCTGAGGAACAGTGGGGTGGAGGGGGGGGAATAACATGGGGAAATAGTTTTACTTTGTGTAATGACTCATCCATTCCCAGTCTCTATTCAAACCTAAGTTAATTGTATCCAGTTTGCAAATTAATTCCAATTCAGCAGTCTCTCGTTGGAGTCTGTTTTTGAAGTTTTTTTGTTGAAGGATAGCCACTCTCAGGTCTGTAATTGAGTGACCGGAGAGATTGAAGTGTTCTCCAACTGGTTTTTGAATGTTATAATTCTTGACGTCTGATTTGTGTCCATTCATTCTTTTACGTAGAGACTGTCCAGTTTGGCCAATGTACATGGCAGAGGGGCATTGCTGGCACATGATGACATATATCACATTGGTAGATGCGCAGGTGAACGAGCCTCTGATAGTGTGGCTGATGTGATTAGGCCCTATGATGGTATCCCCTGAATAGATATGTGGACAGAGTTGGCAAAAGGCTTTGTTGCAAGGCTAGGTTCCTGGGTTAGTGGTTCTGTTGTTTGGTGTGTGGCTGCTGGTGAGTATTTGCTTCAGGTTGGGGGGCTGTTTGTAAGCAAGGACTGGCCTGTCTTCCAAGATCTGTGACAGTGATGGGTTGTCCTTCAGGATAGGTTGTAGATCCTTGATGATGCGTTGGAGAGGTTTTAGTTGGGGGCTGAAGGTGATGGCTAGTGGCGTTCTGTTATTTTCTTTGTTGGGCCTGTCCTGTAGTAGGTGACTTCTGGGTACTCTTCTGGCTCTGTCAATCTGTTTCTTCACTACAGCAGGTGGGTATTGTAGTTGTAAGAATGCATGATAGAGATCTTGTAGGTGTTTGTCTCTGTCTGAGGGGTTGGAGCAAATGCGGTTATATCATAGAGCTTGGCTGTAGACAATGGATTGTGTGGTATGATCTGGATGAAAGCTAGAGGCATGTAGGTAGGAATAGCGGTCAGTAGATTTCCGATATAGGGTGGTGTTTATGTGATCATCGCGTATTAGCACCGTAGTGTCCAGGAAGTGGATCTCTTGTGTGGACTGATCCAGGCTGAGGTTGATGGTGGGATGGAAATTGTTGAAATCATGGTGGAATTCCTCAAGGGCTTCTTTTCTATGGGTCCAGATGATGAAGATGTCATCAATGTAGTGCAAGTAGAGTAGGGGCATTAGGGGACGAGAGCTGAGGAAGCGTTGTTCTAAGTCAGCCATAAAAATGTTGGCATACTGTGGGGTCATGCGGGTACCCATTGCAGTGCCGCTGATTTGAAGGTATACTTTGTCCCCAAATGTGAAATAGTTATGGGTGAGGACAAAGTCACAAAGTTCAGCCACCAGGTTAGCCATGACATTATCGGGGATACTGTTCCTGACGACTTGGAGTCCATCTTTGTATGGAATGTTGGTGTAGAGGGCTTCTACATCCATAGTGGCCATGATGGTGTTTTTAGGAAGATTACCAATGGATTGTAGTTTCCTCAGGAAGTCAGTGGTGTCTCGAAGATAGCTGGGAATGCTGGTAACATAGGGCCTGAGGAGGGAGTCTACATAGCTAGACAATCCTGCTGTCAACGTATTTTGAAGAACCATAGCCACTGTTGGGTACGTAACCGTTCTTTTAGAGAACTTTACTCTTTTTGTCCAGAGAATCAATATGTTTTAATCGAATTCCCTGATAATATATTTATGTAGCTTGACAGATTTTTTTTTAAAGGTAGATTAGAATTTTAACCATCTTTAGAGAGGTTCTGCATAGTTGCACACATTAAACTTTATTTCTTGTCACTGTCTTCCCTACACAATGCTGCATAGCCTAGGGGAATGTGCAGTGAGCAGCAAGTCAAAAGACAGTGATTTCCACTCCCAGCTTTTCCAATGATACATTTTAAGCTAATGTTTATGGATATATGTAAATTAGCTTATTAAATTTGCATAAAATATCACCTGGAGTTGCACAAAATTTACAGCTATGGATACTGTGAAAAAAGTTAGAATTTTGTAATATTTTGATGATTCATGTGCACACCTCAGTTTCCCTATGTGCTTTGTACTGCTATGTACTGAGTGTAAAGGGAAGGGAGGAGATATTTGACTCACATATCCATCTGTTTGGAGACCAGCGTCATCAACAAACTGAATAGAGCCTATGAATGTGAATGAAGGATTTGGAAAAGATAATGAAAACCTCAATGGCTGGGATGAATTCACATCTAGGGACAATAGCTAAGAGGAGAAGGTTCCCCATACCTTTCTGCAGGGAAGCAGAGCAAAGGCCCTGAGCTGGAAAACAAAGGCAGAAGGTGTCAGTTGTCTGTGTTAAGAACTGGGCTCACAGAGGCATTCTGGAGACAAAGGGGACAGAGACAGCATGGATGGAGCACAAGGAAGCAGGGAATGAAGACTGCCCTGTGTTGCAGCTGGCTTCTGCCTCTCTCCTGCTAAACCAAGGATTTTCCAATTCTGTATTCCAGGTAACTAATTAATTGTTACCTTGTTTTTAAAAGGCTACCTGGTGTGCTGCAGATACTGAATGAGAGCATTGTGCCCTGAAAAGGTGAAAAAAGTCAGGGCTTTGGAGCAGAGCCTGGAGCTGGAGCACGGAGCAGCTCTGGAGCAGTGGAGCTGCAGCTTTTTGCCTGGAGCCAGAGCACAGCTCCAAAGTCCTGAAAAAAGTCTCTCTTGGGAGTCTAGGGTGGCTGGACTTGCTGCAGGAAGCCACAGAGAGAGACAGGCATTTCTGGTGCCTGAAGGCCCTGTTTTGGTGTTGTACATGTCATGGGCCTGTCCCTGTGGGGATCCTTGGGGTCCAGCATACTAAAGGGGTACTCCCATGAGACTGGTTAAAGGTCAGGGTATAAACCAAACCCTGTGAATCTGTGACAGGTCTGAACATATAAGGGAGTATGTAAGACTTCTAGAGCCCAGTCTGAAATCAGTTCTGAACACTGTTGGTATAGAGACATCTTTTGTGCTGATGGTTTTATTTCCTGCTACCTACCAAAAATCAACTGGTGAGAGAAATTTCTAGTTGCTTCTTGGCACCAGAGAAACCTCTAGTTAAATGAAGCCTTTTGAATTAGGGGACTTATTTGTTTCTAGCTTTGGGGGGGGCATTGATTCTTCTCTTGCCTGTCTTGTAAACATAACAGTAAGAGGAAACGGAGCATGAGGTAAGAGTCCATGTCTCGTTGACTAATCACACTCTTGGAAAACTTGAGACGCTTCATAAACCATGGATCCAAGGAGTACCTGGACTGATTTGGAAACCTTAGTTCTGGCTTCATCCGCTCCCATGGTGTCACTAGCTGTCCAATCCCTAGGACCCTGGGAGGCTTTCTGTCTTTTGAAGGTTATATGAGATCATCAGCTGTACCATAGGCTCCAGCTTCCTCAGGGTGTTCATTATTCTTTGGCGTGATCTGATAGAAAACCTCTTTTTGATCTGGCAGGGATGAATAAGACTCTTGTTTCAGTAACTTGGTTCTGGAAGCCATTTAGTTGGTCCTTGTCACCATCTGGGATGTACTTTGAGGCTCAGCTAAACAACTTCTGGAGACAAAGGAACTTCAGCCTCCAGGGGGTACATGTTCTTTCTATTCAGAGGGTTATCATGCCTCTTGGTGCAACCCTTTGGAGATTCTTAACTTTCAGATTAACCCTTGGGGTATGTAACCATATTAGCAAAAGCTTCTTAACACCAGGAGACCAAAAGAGGCCAGCTCACAACCCTGTTGGAACCTAATTGCTAAGGAGGAATCACCACTTTCTTCATCGCCACCATCAATTATAGATCCTGTTCCTCTCTCTCTGCTCTGGTGACTTATCTGTTTCAGATGAAGAAGAGGTAATGACAATTAATTTTATGTTGGTCAGGATGGTACAGCATCTACCACTTTTCATTAAAATAACATCATGTCTTTATCAGTGTAGTAGTCCCCTCCTGGTATCTACAGACTATTTTATGAAGTGTTATAAAATCATTGGAGCCAAACAGCACCATGATTCAAGAGAAAACGCATCATCTCTTCCATATTTTGAAGACTTAATAGCAAGGGAAGGCAACCCTTCCAAAAGCTTGTTGTACCCTGCTATTGATTTCTGGTTTACCCCAACATCTGCACCTACAGTTGTCATGAAGGTAAATAACTTAAACCAGATTTGTCAACAGACTTTCAATATTTCTTTGCTCAACCTCTCCTAGATCTTTGATGCATTATGAAGTCAATAAGAACTCACAAACTGTCCCATCTGAGAAAGAGGTTAAAAATAGAGATTTCTTAGGCAGTACATTCAACTCCTCAGGTACTTTGGGAATCAGCTGAAGTACATGCCTGAGTGGAAAATTTCCTTTTTGAAGGAGATGTTCTTTCCCCTCCTCTCCCAATCTAAAGCTGATGAGAGTCTTGGAAAGATGAAGGAAGCCAGATCTACTGCAAGAGCTCTCAGATTGACTCAATCTATTCAGAGGAAGACAAGCTTTACTTAGTCTTCCTTTAGATACCAGTCAGTACCCTTCAGTGGATATTTTTATCCTTCTCTAGAATTCTTAATATTACCAGCGGCAGAGGAGATGGGGTAAAGAGAAAGCACTTCAAACAGAGATGGAGTTCTTCTGCTTCTAAACATCCACAGTCTAACAGGTTATATCAGAAGGACAGAACAGGTTGTGCGGAGGACGGGGGGGGGGAGTGGTACTATATGTGAAAGAACATGTAGAATCAAATGAAATAAAAATCTTAAATGAATCCACATGTTCCAGAGAATCTCTGTGGATAGTAATTCCATGCTCTAGTAAAAATATAACAGTAGGGATCTATTATTGACCACCTGATCAGGACAGTGATAGTGACGATGAAATGCTAAGGGAGATTAGAGAGGCTATCAAAATAAAAAATTCAGTAATAGAGGGGGATTTCAATTATCCCCATATTGACTGGGTACATGTCACCTAAGGACGAAATGCAGAGACAAAATTTCTCGATACTTTAAATGACTGCTTCTTGGAGCAGCTGGTACAGGAACCCACAAGGGGAAAGGCAACTCTCGATCTAGTCCTGAATGGAGCACAGAATCTGGTCCAAGAAGTAACTATAACAGGACCTCTTGGAAATAGTGACCATAATATAATAACATTTAACATTCCTGTGGTGGGAAGAACACCTCAACAGCCCAACAGTGTAGCATTTAATTTCAGAAAGGGGAACGATGCAAAAATGAAGTTAGTTAAATAGAAATTAAAAGGTACAGTGACTACAGTGAAATCCCTGCAAGATGCCTGGACGCTTTTCAAAGACACCATAATAGAGGCTCAACTTAAATGTATACCCCAATTTAAAAAACATAGTAAAAGAACAAAAAACAAGAGCCACTGTGACTTAACTACTATGCAAAAGAAGCAGTGAGAGATAAAAAGTCATCTTTTAAAAAGTGGAAGTCAAATCCTAGTGAGGTAAATAGAAAGGAGCATAAACACTGCCAAATTAAATGTAAAAATTTAATAAGAAAAGCCAAAAAGGAGTTAGAAGAACAGCTAGCCAAAAACTCAAAAGGTAATAACAAAATGTTTTTTAAGTACATCAGAAGCAGGAAGCCTGCTGAACAACCAGTGGGGCCCCTGGATGATCGAGATACAAAAGGAGCACTTAACGACGATAAAGTCATTGCAGAGAAACTAAACGAATTCTTTGCTTCAGTCTTCACAGCTGAGGATATTAGGGAGATTCCTAAACCTGAGCCATCTTTTGTAGGTGACAAATCTGAGGAATTGTCACAGATTGAAGTGTCACTAGAGGAGGTTTTGGAATTAATTGAGAAACTTAACAGTAACAAGTCACCAGGACCAGATGGCATTCACCCAAGAGTTCTGAAAGAACTCAAATGTGAAATTGCGGAACTGTTAACTATGGTTTGTAACTTGTCCTTTAAATCAGCTCCCAATGACTGGAAGATAGCTAATGTAATACCAATATTTAAGAAGGACTCTAGAGGTGATCCTGGCAAGTTCAGACCAGTAAGTCTAACATCAGCACCAGGCAAATTAGTTGAAAGTAAAGAATTAAAGAATAAAATTGTCAGACACATAGAAGAACATAAATTGTTGCACAAAAGTCAGCATGGTTTCTGTAAAGGGAGATCATGTCTTACTAATCTATTAGAGTTCTTTGAGGGGTTCAACAAATGTGGAAAAGGAGGATCCAATGGACATAGTGTAGTAAAATTCCCAGAAAGCTTTTGACAAGCTTTTCACCAAAGGCTCTTATGTAAATTAAGTTGTCATGGGATAAGAGGGAAGATCCTTTCATGGATTGAGAACTGGTTAAAAGGGAACAAAGGGTAGGAATAAATGATAATTTTTCAGAATGGAGAGAGGTAACTAGTGGTGTTCCCCAAGGTCAGTCCTAGGACCAGACCTATTCAATTTATTCATAAATCATCTGGAGAAAGGGGTAAACAGTGAGGTGGCAAAGTTTGCAGATGATACTAAACTACTCAAGATAATTAAGACCAAAGCAGACTGTGAAGAACTTCAAAAAGATCTCACAAAACTAAGTGATTGGGCAACAAAATGGCAAATGAAATTTAATGTGGATAAATGTAAAGTAATGTACATTGGAAAAAATAACCCCAACTATACATACAGTATGATGGAGGCTAATTTAGCTACAACTAATCAGGAGAAAGATCTTGGAGTCATCGTGGATAGTTCTCTAAAGATGTCCATGCAGTGTGCAGTGGCAGTCAAAAAAGCAAACAGGATGTTAGGAATCATTAAAAAAGGGATAGAGAATAAAACAGAGACTATCTTATTGCCCTTATATAAATCCATGTTACGCCCACATCTTGAATACTGCGTACAGATGTGCTCCCTTCTCTCAAAAAAAGATATACTGGCATTAGAAAAGGTTCAGAAAAGGGCAACTAAAATGATTAGGGGTTTGGAACAGGTTCCATACAAGGAGAGATTAAAGAGGCTAGGACTTTTCAGCTTGGAAAAGAAGAGACTAAGAGGGGATATGATAGAGGTATATAAAATCATGAGTGGTGTGGAGAAAGTGAATAAGGAAAAGTTATTTACATGTCCCCATAATATAAGAACTAGGGGCCACCAAATGAAATTAATGGCTAGCAGGTTTAAAACAAATAAAAGGAAGTTCTTTTTCACTCAGCGCAGTCAACCTGTGGAACTCCTTGCCTGAGGAGGTTGTGAAGGCTAGGACTATAACAGGGTTTAAAAGAGAACTGGATAAATTCTTGGAGGTTAAGTCCATTAATGACTATTAGCCAGGATAGGTAAGGAATGGTGTCCCTAGCCTCTGTTTGTCAGAGGGTGGAAATGGATGGCAGGAGAAAGATCACTTGATCATTACCTGTTAGGTTCACTCCCTCTGGGGCACCTGGCATTGGCCACTGTCGTTAGGCAGGATACTGGGCTGGATGGATCTTTGGTCTGACCCAGTATGGCCATGCTTATGTTCTTAAGTTGCTCAGGACAGAAGATTCAGTTTATCTCTAATACCCAACCTTCATTTTGGAAACTGTTTCATCCATTTCCTAGCTTCATGGAGTGGAATGATCACAGATTTTAATTGTTGAAAATGATTTAGTTCAGATACCCAGTCCAGTTGTATTCCATGCCATCTTCCAAATAACCCTCCACTCACATCTCCTTTTCCAGGGATTCATCTCAGGAAGCACTGGTCAGATCAGAAGTGGATTCCTTATTAAGCATAGGCTGGACAGGAGGATAGGCCTGGAGCAGTACAAAAGGAAGAGTACTTCTGAGTTACTTTTATTTCAAGAAAAAAAATAACCTTTGCCCTTGATGAACTTAAGGAAATTGAACAGTTACACCAGAAAGCATTCAAAGTTTTAACTTATTCTTGCTTGAAAATGGTTCTGGACTTACAAACTAAAAAGTGCATGTTTTCATACTGTAGTGAAACAAGACCACCTAAAATATTTTAAGCTTCTGTCTATGGGCTGTCATTACTAAGATTTACCCTTTAGTCTTGCTACAGCACTAGGAGTGTTAAACAAGTGCTTGGCAGTAGTAGCAGCATCTCTCACATGTCATGAAATCCACATGCACCCATATCTGGACAATTGACTGATTCAAACTTAGACATATCAAGCCTTGGAGGAATCTTTGAAGCAAATATGCAGCCTGTTTCAGTCCTTAGGTCTGCAGAAAAACTGGGGAAAATCTACCCTAACCAGAACATGTCCTTGATTGCAGCTATTCTGGAATTTGTAGAAGACAAGGCTTTCCTTCAAGATAAGACTTGCGGATACTGCTTAGCCATACTCTTCCTTAAAATATGCAATGTGTGAAACCCCCCACCCCACCACCACCAGTTGCTAGCCTCTATTTTGCCCATAGTGGTTGTTAATCTTTGTTTCTTTGGCGGAAGACTTATTCTTTATTTTCATTTGTTTTGTGATGATGGGTTATCAGTAAAGGGACAAATTCACTGGACTTCACTGGAGCTGTTCACAGAAGAATTTGGCCCAAGGAGCACAAGTTCTTCACACTGGTATGCATCATTGGCTTGATTGTTAAGTGCTACTGACCTTTCTTCCTCCATGGCTATTCTCTGATGCACTACATAGTAAAGAATAACTTGCACTCTCTGAGTGTAACTGCTTCCTACTCAACCAGCTTCTCTCTCCCACAAGCAAGACAAGCTGACAGAACTTCTTAATGCATTTATACTGTGTATTAACTTTCTGCAATATGCATAATATTTTGCAACAATTTTCACTCATTTTGCAAATATTCTCACAAATTTGCAAAGAAAAAAATAAATGTTTCCTCTTGCTATAGTGCAGAGTTGAGCTACTCAGTCAGAACTTTAGCATCAGCAAGTTATTGAAATGTGTATTTCTCCTGGGTGATATTGTACAATATTTCATCTATCTGAAATGATGTGAGCTGTGATGAAATCCATGCACTGGATATCCAAAACTAGCTCTGTTTCTTTATATCAGTGCTTCTTAAACTGCACTCCATGGATCACATGTGATCCATAATGTGCTTGTTCGTGGTCTGTAGAATATTATATTTTGAAAAGCAAAATATGAGGGACTGTAATGCTGGAAAATGAGATGAAGTAAAATACAGTACAGGGGCATTGTAATTATTCCAGAAATAAACATCATAAACCTAGGAAATTTCAGAGTTATGTTTAAAAGTAAGAAATCCAAACATATTACAATATGGAAATTCAAAGCTGGGATGCCCAAGCACCCTTATTCTGCTCTGTAGTGACAGGCAACAGACCATGACACGGGGAGGGGGGGAGAAAATCAATGTCTTTAAAAATCAGTTTAATCTAATTCACAACCACAGACACTAAAATGCCTTAATCATAATCATATGGTTATTGCATGGTATCATTAATTTATTAAAGACAAATCATTTTTGCATTAATATTGAGGTTTCATATGTGCACATTACAGAGCAAATTGCCATGCTGCCAGTGTTGTGAACTTGTAGGGAACCAGCCTGTAACTGCTGTGAATCTTAGCCCATCCATATACTGATCTTTGCAGACTAAAAGAGCTATTGACCATGACTTTTGGCTATTCCACAGTGACACTGAATCTTGCAACCAGCAGGGGTTATGTGACAAAGCAGGGACTCCATAAAGGCCACACAACTGTGGGAACTGGAATGCCCCTTCTATGTAGTTTTTCATCTGAAGAGGAATATCTGGTCCAAAATTTATATTTGAACAGTTTTTTGTGTAGTTTTTTTAATCTTTTGCCAGCATGCATACCTTAAATATGTTAATCTTTTCTCCTCTCTGTAACATTAGGGCTGCATGCTTTGACCAGCATTTGTCCGTTTCATATAGATGCGTCAGTGCACTGTGGCATGTAGGTGGAGTTTTTGTGTGAAGTCCAGTCTATCCGTTATCCTTATGCTGTTGCCCTTATCCTTCCCCAATCTCTCCAGGGAAGATTTAATACTTCATGAACCTGAACCACAATTCTGAGCCCCTTTTTAGGGAATTGTGTAAAGTAATTCTATTTTTTGTTTGGTTGGTTTACCTTCAGGACCATTCAAGGCAATTTTCTCGTTAATATTTATTCACTGCATGCTCCAAAGAATGGTAAATGGGACCAGAGTCTATGGTCTGCTAAGGCCACTTTTCACTTTATGCAGCACAATATGGCTCTAAACGTGCCAGAGATTTCCAGTAGAGAATTCCTACTCGGTTGGAGAAATCTCCACTGGCATAGAGCTGGCAGAGATAAAATAGCTGACTTCTTTATCAGCCACCCTTCCATCCCTAATGTAGAAGAATCAGGGCAGGTTGAGGGTGTATCGGGGATGGAAAGGAACATTGGAGAGCTGAGCTCTGCTGTACTCAATCTGCTACAGGATCTTTCCACTCTAATTCATGCTGGAACTGGGCAGCTCTGAGTGAGTCTGGGTACAACTCGAACATATTGAAGAATCAGGGCCATGATCTGTACCCCAAAAAGCAAAGTTTAGAGAAGATATGACTAGGAGAAAACAAATAATAGGGAGAGATTGTGGGAAGAGAGGACAAGGGTTACTAAAAGAAGGGCATTGAGCAGTTTTCTAGAAGAGATGATCTAGCTCAACCAGAAATTATGGTCTTAATGCAGGAATTACTAGGTGAAGTTCTATGGTCGTGTTATGTAGGAGGTCAGATTAAATTATTATAATGGCCCCTTCTGGCTTTGAAATCTATGAATCTAGGGATGTCATGAACAGATCTTGAAGGTGAATATAACTGTACAGCACATTTTTAATTGATTGATTTTTATCGGTAATTTTTTTTTAAATGACTGAGTTTATTTTCTATAGAAAGGGAAATGATTTTTTGTGTGGAGAAGAGAGGTTACAAATTGGTTGGATTAAAGAGCAGGAGAAGCAGGGAAGGATAAACAGGGGGGTCACTGATGCAGAGAAGATGGTCATGAGTAGGGCCCTACCAAATTCATGATCCATTATGGTCAATTTCACAGCCATAGGATTTGAAAATTGGTACATTTCACGTTTCCAGATGTTTAAATCTGAAATATCACAGTGTTGTAACCATGTGGCTCCCAACCCAAAAGGGGATTGTGGGGAGGTCACAAACCTGTTGTAGGGGGTCATGGGATTGCCACCCTCCCATCTATGCTGCCTTCAGAGCTGAACAGAGTGGGGAGGAAGGCGCATGGAACTATCTGCAGCTGGGAGAGATACCCAAGAGCAGCCCTGCAGGGAAAGAGCAAGTCCTGTCCTGCCGCAGTCCTGCCTGGACTAGCAGCTAGGACCTCACTTTTCTGGGGCACTCCCAGCAGCACAGAGAAGATCAGACCCAACTCCACAAGTTCCCTCCAACTGCAGGAACCTCTGGGGCTGCTGCCCAGTCCCAGAGCATCCTACAGCAGGTGGAGGCACCTGAAGGTGGGTCTAGTCCAGAGGTGGGCAAACTACAGCCTGTGGGCCACATCCGTCCCACAGGACCATCCTGTCCAGACCCTGAGCTCCCGATCGGGAAGGCTAGCCCCCAACCCCTCCCCTATTGTTTCCCCCCCCCACAGTCTCAGCTCACCGTGCTGCCAGAACTCTGGGTGGCGGGGCTGCGAGC
Organism: Dermochelys coriacea; assembly: GCF_009764565.3. Lineage (NCBI taxonomy): Eukaryota > Metazoa > Chordata > Testudines > Dermochelyidae > Dermochelys > Dermochelys coriacea. Next base: position 267,170,083 of record NC_050068.2, read on the forward strand.
TCCTGCCGGGCGGCGCAACTGCCAGACATGCTGCCCTGAGCAGCATGGTAAGGGGGCGGGGAGTGGGGGGTTTGGATAAAGGGCAGGAGGTCCTGGGGGGCAGTCAGGGGACAGGGAGCTGGATGGGGCGGAGGTTCGGGGGGGCGGTCGGGGACAGGGAGCAGGGGGCGGTTGGATAGGTGCCAGAGTCCCGAGGGGCCTGTCAGGGGCCTGTCAGGGTGTGAATAGGGGTTGGGGCAGTCAGGGGAAATGGAGTAGGGAGGGGGGCTAGATAGGGGGTGGCGCCCTGGGGGGCGGTTAGGGGTGGTGGGTCCCGGGAGGGGGTGGTCAGGGGACAAGGGGCGGGGGGGTGGATGGGTGGGGAGTTCTGAGGGGAGCAGGAAGTGGGAGGGGGTGGGGGCCAGGTTGTCTGGGGAGGTACAGCCTTCCCTACCTGGCCCTCCATACAGTTTTGGAATCCTGATGTGGCCATCAGGCCAAAAAGTTTGCTCACCCCGGTCTAGTCCCTCCATCCCCGCCCCCCCCAAGTGGTTGTGCAGGGGATGGACAAGTCCTGTCCCTCTCCAACCCAGCCAGAGCTAGGAGCCCTTTTTGTTGGGCCACTCCTAGGAACAAGGGGACATCGGATTTCACAGGGAAGGGCTTATTTCATGGTTTGTGACACGTTTTTCATGGCCGTGAAATTGGCAAAGCCGTAGTCATGAGTGATGAAAAAGAGTACTGGTACATACCAGAATGACAGACAAGGGTCAAGATGAGGCACGAGAGAAAAATGGTGGCAGTAAATGCCGTTAGATAGGTATAAGTAGTGAACCAGTAGTTAAGTGGAGGAGTCCTGTCAGGTGCCAAAGTGCAGCTAAAATGAAGGCTAAAATGATGTGAGATGAAGCAAAACAAAATATTTTTGGGGGCTCAAAAAATCTGGTACTGACCTCTGGGAGACTTAAGGGCTTCAGAAGGCTTGTGCTGTCGGTGGCATTTGATGTTTGTGTATATGGCATTTTGGGGCACTGAGAGCAGATTCCCTTGGAGTCGGATCCCTTTGTTTCTAGTGGGAGAGTTTGAGGTAAGACAGGTGGCCATTGCTGCTCCTTATTTGTGTTGCTATTGGTGATTAGAGTTTCACAGTAGAGAAAACACAAGGTTGTACAATATCCCATGTTCTTGATAAACTGCTTAATAATTACATTACTACATCTCCCATGCAGATCCAATGTACCTAGCTATAACATTTACTAGAGTGAGAACATACTGCAGCACCTCTTTAAAGAAATCTGTAGCTACCACATTGCCTTCAAGTAGCTGGCCCTTGTTCAGAGCACTGTTGTCTGACATATGAAGTAATGAGTTGCTGTTCTATTGATTTTCCATTTCAGAGCTAAAATACTGGAAATTTGTGACTTTATCTGGCTTATCATGTTGTATCACCTTGAAAATACAAGTGATGATATTGACACGCAAAGTATCCCAGTAGTCAAAGCCATTTTTTTTTTGCCAAACAAGCTGCCATTCGCCTACCATCCTCCTAAGCAGGTGGCTCCAACTTGCATAAATATGTAAGAAAGTACAAGAGAGGCTCACTGAATCCTCTATAATATCACTGAAATTGGATTGCCAGGTTTGTCAAGTGAGTGATTATGTGGACTTCAGCGCTGAGGATACAGTTTTGGATAACTATTAAACATGTGCAGAGCATATTGCTAAAAGCATCTTTCCAGATCAAACACAAGCAGAATTTGAATAGATTAGAAGCACGGGTGTCATAATTTGGTTGTTACCATAGCTATGCACAAATCTCTAACAGCGAATTTTTATTCTACATTAGAAACCCTTGCCATGGCAACAACAGTGCTTGTTAAAGATGTAACTTGCTAGATAGGAAAAATGTTCAAAAATGTAATGGATAAATTCTTTCTCCTCACCCCGATTAATAGGCACTACTCTTTTGCTAAGTCTACTTCTGAAATGGGCATCTCATGGGATGCAAGTCTGAATAAGTCAGTTATAATAAGTCAGAATAGGAAATTCACATAATGTATTTGAATTTAGAATACTCCTGAACTTTGCTTAATAAATTCAGCAGTCTCTGAGTGAGATTCAGAATGTCGTGTTAGTCTGATGAGGTATTTGTACATTATATTACTCAAGCAGTGTAAATAGGAAATAGTAGTCAGCAGAAATCCATATTTGTACCACAGGAGGTGCACTGTGGTGCACCCATGTGTAAATAGGTGTTTAAATTGCAAACTGTTGTCTAAATCAAAAGCTGGTTGTATATACCCTAGTGATACTAGCAAAATAGCAATATGAGGCTGTGAGATAATGGCAAACCTGGATTATTTAGTGTCTGTAAATGGAAATATGTTCTAAAATGTTTTACATGCACTGCGCACACGGTAATATTATGGACACTTCCATAACAAAGGCAGTCAGATAGGCAGGCAATACATGCACTGCACTCAAGAATAATGATGACATCAGAGGTGCTGAAATAAGTACACCTATATATATTTTTGCATTTCAGACATTGTTCATGACTGTAAGCTTGTGGAATGGCACAGCAGCAGCAAAAACAAGATTCATAAGCGAGATCTCTTCCTCAAGGTTTTTTTCTTCAGGGTTAGAAAGAAAATAAAATAGTTTAACATAAACAGAATTCCTCCATGTGAGATTCAGCTGAGGAACTCGGCCTTCTCCAAGTATTCTCTTTCTTGGGTATCCCAAGGACCTGCTCATTTAGATCTTTCTCTGAGTACCTGTGCAAGGGTAGGGAAGACTGGGCTGGTGATGGTAACCCTCTGATAAAACAATGCCCTTACTTCAATGCCAATTAAACAAGTTGAAACAACAATTTAAAGATAGTTATAAATACCAAGAGAAGACTGAAGAGCTTTAGAGGGGCCTAAGAAAACTAGGGCATTGAGCACATTGGGAAAAACAATTTTAACTGTTCATATATGTGATGGATTTAAAATTAACTGAAACCATTCAAGAAACAACTCTAGGCCTCTATAGCCAACTCAGTGAAAACACCTTTTCAGTGCCCAACAGCAGTCAAAAAGCAGGGTGGATTGATTTAAAGCAGCAAGCAGGAAACCTTCATTTAAATTGCATTTGTACTTTTCAGTTATTTCCCTGAAGTAAGGTTGATTATTATTGGTTGGAAACCATTAAAACATGTTGATTTGCAACTAAATATAGCCTTCACACAAAAATTGGTGCTTCTTTTTGCTAACCAGAAGAATACATTATTTCTGTACACATTTATTTAAGAAATTACATGAATTTAAAATTAAGAATCTAAATTAAAGTAAGTTTGTTTATATTAGGTTAGAAAATAGTGAATGATGCATTTCTTATTTATAATGATTAATTTTTACTTGAGATTTGTAGTAAGCTCTGTTTGGAAACTCAAATGCAAAGTAAAAAGTATAAAAATAGCGCTATATTTTTTAAATTAAATAAAACTATTTTAAATATGCTGGATACATATGCTTAAAAATGTTTTGCATTTAAAATTGATTTATTAAACAAAGGAAGTATTATCTGAAGTTAGTAAATTGAACATATTGTTTCCGGTCACCATATTCTTCAAGCTTTTAAAAGTAGTAGATCTCATCCTCTCACACCCAGTTTTTATTCACAGACTGGAAGAGGAAAACAAGATTTTCTGATTTTTCAACTCCCACCAGTATCTTAACTTTGAATCACCTATCATTGAATTGAACTAGATGAATTAACTGAAATGAAGAAAATATTCTCTCTGCACCTGCATAAGTAGCTACTGCTGTCAAATCTGGTTTAGCACTTCAACAGATTCGGGTTCCAAATACTTAATGATTTCCATCAGTTCAATGGTTTGACTTTCTATAAAACCTGGCTGCAAACATATATTGCTTAAAATTACTTTTGTATTTAATTTAAATAGATTATAATAAGGGTTTAGGTCTTAACATAAATTGTCAATTTCAAATTTAATTTTAAATGGGTAATTTAAAAAATAAATCCGTATTTAAATTTAAAAATCAATTTTTTAAAATTTATTTATAAATAATTGATTTTTATCCACCCTGAAGAGGGGCAAGCAAAATATTGCTATGTATAAAGAATGGGATAGGAATTAATATGTAAAATATCACATTTTGAGCATCCTTTGTAGGTATAGTCTAGAATACTGTGTCCAGTTTTGGTCATCCATTCAAAAAACGATTAAATAGAAATAGGAGGGCTTTCACGACAAATGATAATTATTAAGAGCTACGGGAAGACATCTATCTGAGAGTGTTTGAAAAAAATAGGACTGCTTATTTTGGAGAGAAACAGAAAAGAAGGACATTATATAGGATTATTTAAAATAAAGAAAGTATAGAGATGTTACATCTGGCATTCCTATGTACCCTCTCTCATAATTCAAGACTATGGGGATGCACAATGAAGCCAAAAGCTAAAATTTAAAATTGATGAAAAGAAATACTGTTTCGTACAACATATGATTAACCTGAAGAACTCTTTGTGGCTAAATATAATTGAGGCCAAGAGCTCAAAAAAGGGATTAAAAAATCAGACATCAATATGGATAATGAGAACATCCACAGTTATATTAGACAAAATAACATTTAACGATTTATATTACACCTCATGTTTCAGGCTAATGACTAGCTGTTTTGTGTTTGGAAGAAACTTCCCATATGGGCAGGTTATTCTGTGATTATCCATTACTTGCTTTCTTGTGATGCATCAAGAATTATCCATTATTTGCTTTCCTCTGATGCATCAAGAATCGGCCACAGAGAAAGGATATTGTACTAGATAGAGCACTGGTCTAGTTCACTGTTGAACTTCCTATATTCCCTCGACAAAATGGCACTAAGCACCCACAATACTGATGCTACAGCAAAATAATGTATTACACACAAATACAATTACACACACAACTGTGTTAAAAGATTAATAAGGTTGAAAGTCAAGCTCTCAAAAGTTAGGAAATGCCAGAATTAAGGCTGCCTGATCAAACTGCTTCTAGTCTTATCTGTCTTTACTCTCCCTCCTGGCTTCCAGTTGTCTCCCTCCTGCTCCATTCCTCCCCCTACTGTTTACCAGTCCCAGTTTCCTTGTCTGAGCAATTCTAGTCTCCTCCCACCCAGTCACAGTTTCTCTCCCCCACCCACTCTCTCTCTCACTTCTTGTCTCAATCTATTCTCTTCCCTTCCCCGAGTTCAGCTCTTATCTCCCCTGCATTCAAGTCAGGCAGCTTCTTCATCCACACTGCTTGGGCACCAGGAGGGTGTTCCTTGATAGCATGGGAGAAACATGCTCCCCACTCTCACTTGTGGTCCCTGACTTCACCGTGGCCCAAAGCTGCCCAGAATAATAGTTAGAGAAAATCCAGCATGATCCGTACAGCCCTAGACTGAAACATGCTCAGTTCCTCTGTATGGAGGGTACATGAGCAATCTGGTCAGCATTAGGAGTCGTGAGGGCTTGGAGCATGCAGTGAGGATGAAATCTACAGAGATTTTAGCTGCTGAAATCTGAAATGTCTCTACTGTGCATGTGCAAACTAAGATTTCTTCAAAGGCTTTTAACTTGGCCAAATTTTGGCCATTTTCACAGCAACAACAAAAGGCACTTGCCTGGCACAAGGGCCACTTCTCTGCAAGATTCCAGTGCTTACTCCAAAGCATGGGGGCACTAGAGCTATTTGAAAAAGGTTGTTACATATTGTTAAATGTCAGAACTTATATTTTCCCCTCGCCTTGTTCTTGGAAACAGTTGAATCGTTTTGGCTTTAACATTAATATAAATAAATAAATCAGCCAGAGGCAGACAGCCAGCATAGCAAATTTCAGCCCAAATGGTTAAAGTTTGGCAAAATTATACTCATCTGAAAACAGTGTCTTGTCTTATAGGAAGTGTTGCAGAGTCTTAACGATAGGCAGTGCTACCATCCTTACCTCTAATGCACACTATTAAAATGATATTTGGGTGAAACTGTTATATTAAATATTCACATTACACTTCAGTAACATCAATGACCATAAGTGGTATGTAAAAACAAAAGAAAATCTGCTTTTCAGTTCCTCTCCCATAATAAATCTTCATTGGGTAAGAAGTGAGTACCCTTCCACCAATGTTTTATATACCAGTAGTTTTACATACCAGTGTGGCTGCCCCACATTGGCCACATCAGATATGGACCCTGCTTTGACCTTTTGACAGACAAATGTAGATATCTGCATGTGTGCATGAATGTAGTTCCCGTTTGTTTCTGTTTCTTTTGTGTTTGGACTTCATTAGTGAAAGATGGATGCATCAAGACTACCAATTCTTTGCTAGTCATCAAAAAATGTACATAAAAAGATTCACATGTGAGGGAAATTCCCTACCCACTGACAAAAGGAGTGTCTGTAAGAAGTTTTGAATCTTATTCCTTATCACTCAGCTATTTTTAACCTTTGGTAACCCCATACCCTTTAAATTTGGGAAGCGATGTTCAATAATTTTGTTATTTGGGTAAACCACACTAGAGAAAGTGTTGAAGGCTAAAATCATAGAAATCTTCCTACTTTTCTTGCACTTTGTACTTGAAAAATACAGAGAAAAGAATTCAGTGTTCAGTATACAAAAGCACACTCAAGGTTTGTCTATACTACCGCTTAAGTCGAAGTAACTTCCGTCGCTCCGGGAGGGTGAAAAAACATCCCTGAGCAACCTAAGTTACATTGACTAAAAGCGGTGTCTACACCACACTAAGCTGGTGGGAGACACTCTCCTGCCAACATAGCTTCCACCTTTCATTAAGGTTGAGTAATTACGTTGAAGGGAAAGCACTCTCCTGTTGATGTAGCACGTCTTCACTAGATGCGCTACATCAGTATCGCGGTGGTAGTGAAAACAAGATGTTTTTATTTTGTATCAGAGATCAGTCATCAGCACTGCTATAAAGTAGCTCTTCAATAACCAGAATGATATTTTATTACAATTCTAATGAACATAGTAAGCCAGTCACTTGGAACATGTATTTTTATTTGTCCTGTAAAGCACCTAGTAAAGTATGTCTTTGGCCTCTCTGCAAATTATGTTGATACTACTTCCTAGAAAAAGTCTTAATGCTACATGTAAGAATCTGGGGACTAGAACCCAGTGCTGTAAAGCCTGGGACAGCTGATGGTTCCAAGTTGCCAACAGGAGACCAGCCAGAGCTACATTCAGGGAGCACTGTGTAGAGTAGCCACCACAGGAAGTACTGCTCAAGAGACCCAGAGTGACAGTTACCTGCTGCCCTTTGATTGGCCAAGCACCCTATTTAGTCCTGGAGGGTGCCCCAGAAAGTTGTTTGGGCAACCAAACAGACTTTGGGCCTACTGCGACTCCAGACATCACTTCATCTCCTGATCTCCAGCCTCTCATCCCAGCCTGACTCTGACTCTTACCTCCTGATTTCATCCTGGTGCTATCTCTGGTCTCTGACTCCAGCCTGGTGCTGACCCTGATTCCAGTCTCTTACTACATTTGATCTCCAACCCTGGCCTGATTTTAAACCCCGATTCTTCCTTATTGAACCTGGCTCTAGCGATTCCTTCAACCGCTGCTCACCGACTATGTTCCTGACATAGTCCAACTGTGACTGCTAGGCAAGACTGTCTAAGCCCCGGTCCCTTATATTTTACCCAGACCTACTTCCAACCCCCTCTGTGGGAGCCTTTAACAGGTATATGGAAGGGGCAGGTCTACCATCACCCACTGGACCCCATGGGATACTAAATCTGCACGAGCAGATCATGCATCTTCAAAGCTGTGATCCCACGTAGCACAGTTCTTAGCAGAAAATCAGACATTTCACAAGCAGCTAGCACGGTCCCGGGAAGAGAATACCATACTCCAGGCCCAGGTTGGGCCATTGCTGTCTGAACAGGACCCCGCAATACCACTACATTAACATTTTGATGGAAACCACCAGAAATTCAAGGGGTTTCTGAACCAATGCCATCTTCCTTTCCTGCTCTGCCCTTAAATGCATCCCACCGACGAGGCCAGGGTGGGACTACTTATCAGTTTACTTGCTAGAAAAGTGCTGGATTGGGTTTCTGGATTGGCTATTATCTTTGAAAATTCATGGCGATTGGGGGAGGTCCCGGACAATTTGGAAAAAGGCAAATATAGTGCCCATATTTTAAAATGAGAAGAAAGAGAACTTGGGGAACTACAGACTGGTCATCCTCACTTCAGTCCCCAGCAAAATCATGGAGCAGGTCCTCAAGGAATCCATTTTGAAGCCCTTGGAGAAGAGGAAGGTGATCAGGAACAATCAACATGGACTCACCAAGGGCAAGTCATGCCTGACCAACCTGATCACTTTCTATGATGAGATAACTGGCTCTGTGGATATGGGGAAAGCGGTGGATGTGTTATATCTTGACTTTAGCAATGCTTTTGATATGGTCTCCCACAGTATTCTTGCCAGCAAGTTAAAAAAGTATGGATTGGATGAGTGGATGATAAGATGGATAGAAAGCTGGCTAGATTGTTGGGCTCCACAGGTAGTGATCAACAGCTCGATGTCTAGTTGGCAGCCGGTATCAAACAAAGTGCCCCAGGGGTCGGTCCTGGGGCCAGTTTTGTTCAACATCTTTATCAATGATCTCGATGATGGGATTAATTGCACCCTCAGCAAGTTCGCAGATGACGCTAAACTGTGGGGAGAGGTAGATACGCTGGAGGGTAGAGATAGGGTCCAGAGTGACCTACACAAATTAGAGGATTGGGCCAAAAGAAATCTGGTGAGACTCAACAAGGACAAGTGCGGAGTCCTGCACTTAGGAAGGAAGAGTCCCATACCCAGGCTGGGGACTGATTGGCTAAGCATCAGTTCTGCAGAAAAGGACCTGGGGATTACAGTGGATTCGTTGCCAAGAAAGCTAATGGCATATTGGGCTGTATTAGTAGGAGCATTGCCAGCGAATCGAGGGAAGTGATTATTCCCTTCTATTCGGCACTGGAGAAGCCACACCTGGAGTATTGCATCCAGTTTTGGTCCCCCCCGCTATAGAAGGGATGTGGACCAACTGGAGAGAGTCCAGCGGAGGGCAACGAAAGTGATTAGGGGGCTGGGGCACATGACTTACAAGGAGAGGCTGAGGGAACTGGGGTTATTTAGTCTGCAGAAGAGAAGGGCGAGGGGGGATTTGATAGCAGCCTTCAACTTCCTGAAGGGGCCTTCCAAACAGGATGGAGCTAGGCTGTTTTCAGTGGTGGCAGATGACGGAACAAGAAGCTATGGTCTCAAGTTGCAGTGGGGGAGGTTTAGGTTAGATATTAGGAAACACTATTTCACTAGGAGGGTGGTGAAGCACTGGAATGGGTTACCCAGGGAGGTGGTGGAATCTCCTTCCTTAGAGGTTTATAAGGCCAAGCTTGACAAAGCCGTGGCTGGGATGATTTAATTGGTGTTGGTCCTGCTTTCAGCAGGGGATTGGACTAGATGACCTCCTGAGGTCTCTTCCAACCCTAATACTCTATGATTTTATTATTCTCCCCTGCTGGAGCAGGACAACCCAGTGTTAACAGACTGGAATTCCTTTCTGCAAGCATTTTTAGCCATTTTTTATTATCCTCATCGCTCTTGCTCAGCGGAAGCTGCACGACAAAGGCTCCAGCAAGGGCAAGGGCCAGCTTCCTCATATGCTCGCAGCTGCCATTGAATGGAATGAGGCAGCCCAACTGCATAATTTTCAGTGTGGATTAAGTGAGGAAGTAAATGATGAGCTAGCCCATGGTGAGACCCTGACTCATTTGGACGCATTCATTGACCTCTCTCTCTCTCCCTCTCTCTCTGCATTGACAACTGGCTGAGTGAGCAAAAGGAGGAGTGGAGGGGCACCCTGCTACTGCTTCATCCACACCAAAAACCCCAGGGTCCAACCATGAACTGCTGCCGGTTGATCTGGTCCACTGACACTAGACTTTGGAAGAAAAGGAATGATGACAGCACAATAACCTGTTTTTTTTAATTGCAGAGCACCAGTACATACCCTCACCTCATGCCTGTCATGGACCTCAACCTGCAAGCAATCATGAAATGAGTGAGCCCAGGACGTATGGCAGGGATGGCCAGCCCACCACCATGGCACTATGCACTAGACCCACCCCCAACCCTTGAGACATGCAGATCCTCCCCATGCTTCCAAGTAGGAATAGAATTGTGTTCCATGGATGGGGCCAAGCCAATTCCCCACCACTGAGTCCTGATTGATTTCAGGGCTATTGATATCTTCATAGATGCCAAAGCTGCTCAAGCACTACAAATTCCGCTCCGTTTAAAGCCCATACTGTTTCTCATAGAAATGGTAGAGGGGACCCTCCTGTCCTTGGGGCCAGTGATACAGGAAACAATACTCCTAGAGGTCGTAATCTAGGTCTATTGGAAAGTGCTGTCGTTCAATCTGATGAATTCTCAATGTTTCCCCCTAATTCTTGGCATCACCTGGCTGGAGTAGCATGGATCCTTGCAACACCTGGCAAGAAAAGGATCAGCTTCTCCTCTGAATGCTGCCCTAAGTGGCCCCACCTGCCTACATGCACGTGACCCCAACCTCCTAGTCCAGGACTCCTGCAGCTGATCAGAAATGACAGAACCTGTTTGGAAATGCCAGATGGCAGAGGCTGGCCAGAAAGAGTCACTCCCAAACCTAAGTCCCCATCTCCCTGAAAAGTATGGGGATTATGTGGATGTTTTAGAGAAGAAGAGCGCAGACACACTACCTCTGCACAGGGACTATGACTGCCCCATGACCTGCAACCCGGGTGAAGGTCCCTTATGGATGGATCTATGTAATGTCCAAGCCCAAGTTAGGAGCCCTTCATGCATGTATCCAAGAAAACCTGGCCTAGGACTTCAGCTGGCACTCCATCTCCTTAGCAGGTGCTCCAGTCCTTTTTGTTAAGAAAAAGTATGAAATGCTATGCCTTTGCATAGAATATCGGGCCCTAAACCAGATGACGGTCTGAAACAGGTACCCTCTCCGCATAATCTTGGAGTTTCCAATCTGCCAGAATTTTCACCAAACTGGACCCCGGGGGCACTTATAATCTAGTGCTCATCAAGGCAGGAGACAAATGGAAGACTGCTTTTCAAACCTGCTTGGGCACTTCAAAAATTGAGTTATGCCATTCTGGCTGACCAATGTTCCTGCATTCTTTCAACACTTCATGAATGACATAATTAGACACATCCTTAACCAATATATAATCAGCTATCTTGATGACATACTTGTCTTTTCAGATAATCCTGAGCAGCATTGTTGCCATGTTCATTCCATCCTGGAAAGAACACGGACAGAATTCTTGGGTTACATCTTTTCCCCAGACGGCGTCAAGATGAATCCCCAGAAGGTGGAGGCTGGCTGCAAATGCTCCATGCCCATGACCTGTTAGGAGTTACACTGCTTCCTGGCCTTTGCAAATTTTTACTGATAGTTCATTCCAGGCTTCTCAGTACAAATAGCCCCCATTACCAACCTCCTCCGTAAGGCTGCTAAATTTGTTTAAATACCCAAAGCTCACAATTCTTTCAAATAGTTCAAAGTTGCCTTCACCTCTGCTTCCATTCTAACACACCAGCACCCAGCCCAGGCTTTCATAATGGAAGCTGATGCCTCCAACGTAGCCACTGGGGCCATACTCTCTCAGAGGCATAGTCCACAGCAAATGTTGCCTACTACTTCAGGAGCCTACAACTCCTGAAAACTCACCCCTGCCAAACAGAATTATGAAATATTAAATAAGGAACTACTTGCAATTGAATTCGAAGAGTGGCACCATCACCCACCCACTGCAAGTCTTTTCTGACCATGAGAACCTTGAATATCTATCGAAGGCTCAAGCCTTGAACCAAAGGCAGCTCAGATGGGCGTTATTCTTTTCTCCATTCAATTTTGTCATCACCTATCACTTGGGAACCAAGAATGGGAAAGCCAAAGCTTTATTCTGAAAGGGGGAATTCTACCAAGGGAGCAAGGAGCAACCAAGAACTACCCTTTCTCCTAAATCTTGCAACTTCCTTAGTGCCGTAATATGCCAAGACCTGCTTGATCTAATCTGATCCACTTTGTGAGGCAATCTGTTATCTCAGGAGGTGACGGAACAGCAAATGAGAGCCAGAATCAAAATGCAGTGCTCCACACAGGATGGGATCACCTATCTCGATGAGCGCATATACGTTCCACCAGGGCCCCCTGGCTAGAAGTGCTCCATATCTGCCATGACACTTCATTGCAGACCACTTTGGATACTTAAGACTTTCCACATAGCTTTCTATTTCTTCTGGTGGTCCCATATGTAGCCTGAAGTCCAGGACTATGTTGATTCCTGAGCTGTGTGTGCCCACTAAGATATGAAGTTCTAAGTTTCTTGGTGCCCTAGCACCTCTGGAGACCACGCCTAGATTCTGGGCTTCAATCACAATGGGCTTCATAATGGAAGTCCTTGACTCTGATAGCCACACTGTAGTCTTGACTTCTGTAGACCAACTGACCAAAATGGTGCACTTCATTCCCTGTGACAGCCTGCCCTCTGCAGAAACAGTGGCTCAACTCCTGGTGGTTCAAGCGATCCATCTTTGTGGGCTTCTGTACCGAAGCCCACAGTTTGTTTCACACTTTGTGCATGAAGTAGTCCGGCTCAAGAAAGTTTGCACTTTTCCCTCCTTCTTTTACTTTTCACCCCGAGACAGATGAGCAGACAGACAGAGTGAACCAAGAATTAGAGCAATACCTAAGGTGCGTTGTCAGCTACCATCAAGATAACTGGTTCTCCCTCCTTCCGTACTCCAAGTTCTCATTCAATGCCAATCATGCCTCCATGGGGCAGAGTCCCTTCTTTGCCAAATATGGGTTCCACCCTTGCTTCCATACAGCCTTGCCAGCAGCTTCCCTGAACCCAGCAGCTGCTGACTGGATCCAGCAAATTCACCATATCCAGGAAGAGCTTAAGGACCACATCAAAGACTCAACATAGGATTAAAAGTGGTACACAAACCGTCGACTCCAGGAAGGCTCAGCTCTCATGGTAGGCCAAATAGTCTGACTTGCAGCAAAACATCTCCATACAAACTAGACATCTTGCAAGTTAGACCACCAGTTCAGCAAATAAAATTCATCACCTTCAAATTGAAGCCCTCTCAAGCTCTTAAAATGCATTTTCCACATAACCCTGCTGAAGCGTTATATAGAGGACCTCAATCCCAATCAGTCCCAACAGCTAGCTTGCCAGTCCAGGTCCATGGGTATGAGGAATATATAATCCATGTTATCCTCAACTCTAAACTGCAGAGGGGCAGACTGTACTACCTGATTGACTTGGGGGAGGAGAGGCTATGATCCCAAAGAACACTCCTGGGAACCCGCTGCCCAAGTCCATGCCCCTGACCTAGTAAAAAGGTTTAATCTAGACTACACAGATAAACCAGGCCTAGCACCCACCTGGAGGAAGGGTGCCCCTGAAGAGGTGTAACTAGGATTCAGGGATTAGAATCTTGTTCTAGAGAGCCTGGGACAGCTGATAGTCCCACAGTGCCCCCCGGTGGCCATGCCAAGCCACAGACAGTGAGTATTGTAGAGAGTAGGCACCACAGGAAGCCCAAGAGGTCCAAAGTAACAGAATCCTGCGAGCCTCTGATTGGCCAAGTGCCCTATTTAACCCTGGAGGGTGCCCCAAGAAGTTGTCTGAGCAACCACACAGACTTTGGGCCTGCTGCGGCTCCAGACCTCACATTGTCTCTTGGTATCTGGCTTCCAATCCCAGCCTGACTCTGATCCTGATTCCAGACTCATGCTACTTTTGATCTCCGGTCTCCTACACCAGCCTGACTTTGACCATGACTCTTGCTTATTGAACCCAGCTCTAGTGATTCCTCCAATCCCTGTTCACTGATTTCTGTCCCTAATGTGTGAACCCCCGTCCACCTGTGACTGCTAGGCCTTACGCCCAGGTCCCTTACACTAAAAACCCTGAGAAAGTGAGCAATAATAAAACCAAGCAAATATATATATTGGATGTATTTAGAGAATATTAAGTGTTCAGCTCAAACGGGAAAAAGAAAGGATTGTATACAACAAACTATTAGAATATTCTATTTAAAGCAAACTATAGAAAGGAAAATGCCTAAAAAAAGAAAAGCAAACTATCAACTAACACTTCTAAGTAAATTAGATGCACAACCAGAGAGAGAGATCTCACAGTCATGGTTATTCGGTGCACAGTCAGAGTGATCCTGCTCTCTTAGTAGAGTCAAGTAAGTCAGCTTATATACAGCTGCCACCTTCCGAATTTACCCTCCACGTGACGCCCCCAGAGAACTCACCCAGCAAATTTCAAAAGGTGAAAGAAAATAAGGGGTTTGCCCTCTTTTTCCCTCCCCAAAACAGCCTTCCTGATGTCATTGATTCTGCAAACTCTATCACATCCCACGTCCTCTTCTTTGCCATAACATCCTACAACTTCTCTGTTCCAAAATGCTCAGGTCTGCCTAACAGATATATTTTAGTCATCTGTTTTTCAAATGAGATAAGTACTTTTTCTTTAACAGGCTATTACATTTCTTCTAGTTCTGCTTAGTATTGTGCAATAGTGTTGAGCAATGTGCTTGGAAGAGTAGCTCTCCAATTTTTTCAGACTTTTGACCAGTGAAAGAAGAGTCTCTTGTGTTCAATCTCCTCTCCCAACTCTCTAGATCTCCCACTGCTTGTTTCTCAAATTATGTTTAATTTTATGGACCATCAGGAAGGTTTCTATGGACCATAGTTTAAGAACCATGGTTTATGACAAGTTTTAGAAAATTGGAGGAAACTGATCGACTTTCTTGCAATTTATGATATGGTGATAAATTTTATTCCTTCTGATAGCTTCACTGTGCGCAAAAATCAAACTGACTTCAAAGGTTTTTACGTACAGTTTTTACGCTGATACAATTATTTCCATTGGGGGGTGATATTTGGTTTGTTTTTTAACTGAAATAGTTATACAGGTACAACCTTAGTGTAGCCACAGTTATACTGGTATAAAAGCACCAGGAATAATAAGGCGCATCTTTCACTGCTATAACTGCATCCATATTAAGGGGGTGGTTCTGCTTTAACTTTACCAGTATAGTGAAAGCAGTACAACTTTTGTGTGGAGAAACCCTCAGTCCTTTCTCTTGGTCTGTGTAGATACAGGTTTACTAGGGCAAATACATTCCTAGTGGTTGCTAAAAAAGTGTGTTTTGTACCGAATCATACAGAAAACTTATTGTAAAAAGAGAAGAGACATGGGATACTTTGGAGACAATACAATGTGTTTGATTTCCTATTCTTTTTTTTTTTTACAATGGCTGCTGTTACTTTGAACTGTTCTTGCAGATTTGCAAGAAATAAAAACAAAATCCAGAACTGTTCGTTAGCTGTTGTCAGGAAAAATTAATCCTAGTTTAGATGCAAAGTTACTAACTAGGCTGTAGAAAGAGTAATTATTGACAGTACAATATCTCTGTCAATCATAGTTTCACATGCATTTTACCACATACACAGATAATGTAGTTTATACCAGATTGTATAGTTTGTACCTATTTCTTCTCAATAGCAAACTTAGAGAAATCATCAAGTTAATAGATAAAAATGACCATTAGTACCTTAACAATTCCCCTTTCTATTAGCTCTTATTTACAGCACTCCCGAGGTGTTCATATTTATTTTCCAACCAAAGCCGACCAATTAATCAAATTTATCAAGAAAAAAACAAAGTGCAATTTTCTAACAAATTAACAATAAACCAGTGCATGACTGCTATGATAGGAAATATCAAGCTTCTGTTTCCATACATAGTTAAGTACCAAAGAGCATACCAAAAATAATTCCGTGTTAGGACCAGTATGATTTTTAAAGATATTTGATGAAAATTATAAACAAAAAAACCCCTTACTATTTTGCAGAGAATCTTTGTCAGCAAGAAACATCCACTGAAAACAAGCTTCCCAAAGGATACCCCACTGAGCAATTTGCTGGTCTACTTCATGGGTCATCACCTGCATGTGACCCACCTGAAAATCCACTTCAACTATATAGTAAAGCAAACCATTGCAGCAATCTACTGGAAAGCAGTTTAAACAAGAACACAGTACAACAGAGACAGCTACAGCAGGAAAACAACCCTGATCCTCCAGCTAAGAAAAAAAAACCACAAGTTGTAAACAGAACCATATTTCATACTAAAATTAATCCATTAGAAAATCACACATTGGTTGGCACAAAAACAAGAATAGGCGAGCAATGGGTTATTACTACTGGGGGATTTGTGGAGCGAGCGTGCACACTTGGGAGGATTCGATCTTTGCCAAAGACGTTGCTTGAAATGCATTTATCCAAAAATGTTTCAAAGTCTGACTCTAATCTCATCTCCCATCCACCTAATGGGAAAAAAGCAGGAAGCAGCTGGAGTGAACCCACACCAAGCCAACAAAATTCTAAAGGAAATTCTGAAAGAACACCATCCTTCACTTCAGAATGGGAAGAAGTAAGTCTTTGGTCACTTTACACACAAACAAATGCATAAAATCGTGGAGGAACTATTCTCTTTTCAAAGTTACTGGGGGAAGAAATTACAAAATGAATATGCCCAACAACAGATCCTCAGGGAATGTGTATCATGGGGTAATACATAATGGTTTGACAGTTGGGACAAAATGGAATCCACTTTTGCTCTCAGTGCCAAACACTTAGCAGAGTCTATTGTTTCCATGGGAATTTAAGTCAACCAGAAGTAATCCTAAAAAGAAAAGGAGTACTTGTGGCACCTTAGAGACTAACAAATTTATTAGAGCATAAGCTTTCGTGAGCTACAGCTCACTTCATCGGATGCATTTGGTGGAAAAAACAGAGGAGAGATTTATATACACACACACAGAGAACATGAAACAATGGGTTTATCATACACACTGTAAGGAGAGTGATCACTTAAGATAAGCCATCACCCACAGCAGGGGGGGGAAAGGAGGAAAACCTTCCATGGTGACAAGCAGGTAGGCTAATTCCAGCAGTTAACAAGAATATCAGAGGAACAGTGGGGGGTGGGGTGGGTGGGAGAAATACCATGGGGAAATAGTTTTACTTTGTGTAATGACTCATCCATTCCCAGTCTCTATTCAAGCCTAAGTTAATTGTATCCAGTTTGCAAATTAATTCCAATTCTACCAGCACTCCCAGCTATCTTCGAGACACCACCGATTTCCTGAGGAAACTACAGTCCATTGGTGATCTTCCTAAAAACACCATCCTAGCCACTATGGATGTAGAAGCCCTCTACACCAACATTCCACACAAAGATGGACTACAAGCCGTCAGGAACAGTATCCCCGATACTGTCACGGCTAACCTGGTGGCAGAACTTTGTGACTTTGTCCTGACCCATAACTATTTCGCATTTGGTGACAATGTATACCTTCAAATCAGCGGCACTGCGATGGGTACCCGCATGGCCCCACAGTATGCCAACATTTTTATGGCTGACTTAGAACAATGCTTCCTCAGCTCTCGTCCCCTAATGCCCCTACTCTACTTGCGCTACATTGATGACATCTTCATCATCTGGACCCATGGAAAAGAAGCTCTTGAGGAATTCCACCATGATTTCAACAATTTCCATCCCACCATCAACCTCAGCCTGGACCAGTCCACACAAGAGATCCACTTCCTGGACACTACGGTGCTAATAAGCGATGGTCACATAAACACCACCCTATATCGGAAACCTACTGACCGCTATTCCTACCTACATGCCTCTAGCTTTCATCCAGATCATACCACTCGATCTATTGTCTACAGCCAAGCGCTACGATATAACCGCATTTGCTCCAACCCCTCAGACAGAGACAAACACCTACAAGATCTCTATCATGCATTCCTACAACTACAATACCCACCTGCTGAAGTGAAGAAACAGATTGACAGAGCCAGAAGAGTACCCAGAAGTCACCTACTACAGGACAGGCCCAACAAAGAAAACAACAGAACGCCACTAGCCATCACCTTCAGCCCCCAACTAAAACCTCTCCAACGCATCATCAAGGATCTACAACCTATCCTGAAGGACGAGCCATCGCTCTCTCAGATCTTGGGAGATAGACCAGTCCTTGCTTACAGACAGGCCCCCAATCTGAAGCAAATACTCACCAGCAACCACACACCACACAACAGAACCACTAACCCAGGAACCTATCCTTGCAACAAAGCCCGTTGCCAACTCTGTCCACATATCTATTCAGGGGATACCATCATAGGGCCTAATCACATCAGCCACACTATCAGAGGCTCGTTCACCTGCGCATCTACCAATGTGATATATGCCATCATGTGCCAGCAATGCCCCTCTGCCATGTACATTGGCCAAACTGGACAGTCTCTACGTAAAAGAATGAATGGACACAAATCAGACGTCAAGAATTATAACATTCAAAAACCAGTTGGAGAACACTTCAATCTCTCTGGTCACTCGATCACAGACCTAAGAGTGGCTATACTTCAACAAAAAAGCTTCAAAAACAGACTCCAACGAGAGACTGCTGAATTGGAATTAATTTGCAAACTGGATACAATTAACTTAGGCTTGAATAGAGACTGGGAATGGATGAGTCATTACACAAAGTAAAACTATTTCCCCATGGTATTTCTCCCACCCACCCCACCCCCCACTGTTCCTCTGATATTCTTGTTAACTGCTGGAATTAGCCTACCTGCTTGTCACCATGGAAGGTTTTCCTCCTTTCCCCCCCTGCTGTGGGTGATGGCTTATCTTAAGTGATCACTCTCCTTACAGTGTGTATGATAAACCCATTGTTTCATGTTCTCTGTGTGTGTGTATATAAATCTCTCCTCTGTTTTTTCCACTAAATGCATCCGATGAAGTGAGCTGTAGCTCACGAAAGCTTATGCTCTAATAAATTTGTTAGTCTCTAAGGTGCCACAAGTACTCCTTTTCTTTTTGCGAATACAGACTAACACGGCTGCTACTCTGAAACCTGTCAGAAGTAATCCTGTAACTTTCTGTGATGTTCAGGAGAAAGCACATATTATATTCTACTAAACCTCTTCATTACTGGAGTTTATAAACTTGATAAAATATCTTCTTCTTGCTGCTCTTCCTTGCTATTTCTAAGCTTTTTGATTATTTCCATATGTCTCTCTAGGGCACCAGTTAATGCCCACAAGGGACAATAGAGAATCGCAGATATGAAAAATCTGTAGATTCCACTTTTTTAAGTGGAACAAAACCTGTTGAGTTTCCATAAGCCCTTGATGTATAACACATCCTCTGACAGTCAATTGCCCTTGTACACAGCATTTCATATGTTCCTGGTCCTGGCAGGAAAGGGGAGCTATGCTTGGGGCTGTTTTGATGTGGGTACAGGATAATGCTGCTTTTGTGATGCATTTGAAGGACATTTTTTCTGTAATTTCAGAATTTGGTTTAAAGTTTTCAATATTTTTATAGCATCTTTACTCTATTTGAGTTTTTTCCTTACTGCTGTGCTAAATGTTAAGCATATAAATTATCCCCAGTAGACACTGAAGTTCCCATCTTATTGTGGTGAATGAGTTAGGAGAGGGGGACATTTGAAATATTGCAACTGTTGTGTAGCTGCAGTCACCTTTCTTTAAAGGTAAGCTGCAAAAAGGGAGTATCTCTCTCCACACATGCACCCCTCATTTTATGACCTATAAAGACGGCATGAAAGGTGTGGAGGGGTTTTGGTGTTTGGTTTGGGTTGATTTATTTTTTAAAGCTTGTTTTTCAAAATTAGAAATTTATGTCCTGTCTTTCCTAGAAGATTCTCTAATGTCTAGCAAAGTGATGATAGAATAAAATTCAAGAGGGTGAAAACTGAGCAGTTGAGAGGGGAAGCCTTTTAGTCCCAGTTTAAAGATTCTTTTTAAAAAAATGTTATCATCTATTTGTTGTCAATGACTGACTAACATTATAGAGAGAGAACATTTTAGTTAAAGCTATGCCACCACTTCTTTTCAATTAAAATGTAAAAACTAACAGTGCATACCCTCAGAGATCTCCATTAGCTCCTCTGGCAAAACCAATGGCAACAGAGATTGATATTCTAAAGCTTGTCTGCATTCAGGTTTTGTTTGCTTGTTTTGTTTGTTTGCCTCTTTTGCATACAAGGGTTTGAAACTGGGCTAAGCCATTTTTTGGTGTAGGTCATTTTTTTACACAGTGCACCTCTATCATCTACCCTCACAGTTTGCACTGTAATGCTACTACATGAGCTACCTCCAGTGGAGATGAGCTCCAGGGTATTTAAAAACATTAAAAAGGCAGAAAAAAATTGAAAAGAACCCCAGAACTTTCACATGCTGCTTTTGTCTCAGAAAAAAACTCAATTTTTAAAAAATTGTTGCAGGTCACTTTTACAGCTGATTTAATAGAGTCCCAACAAGGTGGCTTGAATTGTGAAAGCTATATCTTCTCAATGAAAAGATGCTTAGAGTCACATCATAATCTCAGTCACTGGTATAGATTTTAGGAAAAGCATGAAGTTACTGAAATCAAAATCTGACCTTTTAAAAATGAAAACTTCATTTACCCAAAATTGTGTAGTGGTTCTAAAATTGCAGTTGCTGGGATTTTTATATCCTCTCTCTGATTTTTCTCCTGTCACTGGTATTATCACGTAGGAAAACGTAGAACTCTTTCCTAACATTAAATATATGAACAAATAAACAATAAATTATTCTATTTCCAAACACTTTTTACTTATTGTCATCATGCTTTCTCTCTTATTGTACCGTACCAGCACTTGGACCTACTTTTTTGTTTTATGGTCTTTCTTGGAAGGAGGCAGAGGGAAGAATATAGGATTAAATTAATGAAGAATTCAAGGAGGGTATATAGCTAATCAAAATCAACACAGGTTTATTAAAAATAGATCCTTTCAAACTAACTTGATGTCTCTTTTTTTATGAGATTACAAGTGTGGTTGATACAGGTAATAATGTTGATGTAATATACTTCTGTAAGGAGTTTGACTTGGTGTTGTATGACATTTAGTTTTAAAACTACAACAATTTAAAATTAAAATGGAACACATTAAATGGATTAAAAGCTGGCTAACTGATAGATCTCAAAATGTCATTGAGCGGGCGTGTTTCTAGTGGGGACTGGGTCATGGCTCTATGCCCTTTAACATTTTTATCAATGATCTGAAAGAAAATATAAAATCATCACTGATAAGATTTTCCGATGACATAAAAATTGGGGAGTCATAAATTATACAGATGACAGGTCACTTATATATAGTGATCTGGATTGCTTGGTAAATTGGGCGCAAGCAAACAAGGTGTGCTTTAATACCGCTGAATGTATACATGTAGGAACAAAGAATGTAGGCCATATTTACAGCATGGGGGACTCTATCCTGGGAAACAGTGTCTCTGAAAAAGATTTTGAGGTTGTGGTGGATAATCAGCTGAACATGAGCTCCCAGTGTAACGCTGCGGCCCAAAGAGCTAATACAATAATTGGATGCATAAATAGGGGAATTTCACATAGTAGTAGAGAAGTTATTTTACTGCTGTGTTCAGCACTGGTGTGACTGCCAATGGAATACTATGTCCTGTTCTGGTGCCCACAATACAAGAAGGATGTTGATAAATTGGAGAGGGTTCAGAGAAGAGTCATGAGAATGATTAAAGGACTAAAGAACATACCTTATAGTGATAGACTCACAGAGCTGAATCTATTTAGCTTAACAAAGAAAAGATTTTTACAGTCTATAAGTACCAACATAGTGAATACATATTTAATAATGGGCTTTTCAGTCTAGCAGAGAAAACAGTCCAATGGCTGGAATCTGAAGCTAGACAAACAGACTGGAAATAATTCATTTTTTTAACAGTGAGAGTAATTAGTGGAACAATTAACCAAGACTTATAGTGGATTCTCCACCACTGGCAATTTTTAAATCAAGATTGGGGTTTTTTTTTCTAAATGATATGCTTTTGGAATTATTTTGGAGAAATTCTGTGGATGGCTTGTGTTATGCAGGAGTTAGATTACAGGATCACAGTGGTCCCTCTGGCCTTGGAATCTATGAAACTAGTAAAAACCTACAAATTAACAAATGTGCAAAGGCATCTTGCAAGGAATGCAATATGGCCTCACAACCCATATCATGCCACAGTAGGCACAATTATATTTTCCATCCGTAGGCTTGGAAAAACAAATAAACAACAAATAAACAGAGGATTCAGAAAATCACCCTACAATTTTAAATGAACAGGCGAGGTGATGCTTAATAACCCAAACCAATATCTCTATCCATTAGTGTGACAAATATGTCAATTTCCTGCAATATCTTTGGGAGATCTTGCTGTATTAAGTTTACATATCATTGTGGCCAGGGATTTTTTTGTTCTTACGTTTTCTGTATAATGCTTTTTACCTTAAGAATAAATGTGCTTATTTATACAGGGCCATGTGGTGATGTATAACCACTGTCAATTACGCTAATCATAAGCCTTCAGAGAGAAAGCAAAGCACAGATGCTGGCCTCTTTAGGTATTCTGGCTTGCTGAGGATATCACAGTGTAGGCAAGGAACCATACAGTCTGGAAAACCCCAGTGAAGTGGGAAAGAGAAACAGGTCTCCATCAAGAGAGGTGACTGCTGAGGAGCCAATAGCCTATAATGAATGCCTTGGATGAACAATTAGCATTGCTGTTTATATAGTCCACTAATGGCTTACAAACATCATCAAACAACTCAGTGCTTCATTGCAGCCTATAAATTACGTTCCCATTTCATAGATATAAAGGCAAAAGGGGCTATTGTCTTCATCTAGTCTGTCCTCCTGTATAATACAGTTCATAGAACTTCCCTGAATTAATTCCCTAATAAATTAGAGCATATTTTTTAGAAAAACATCTAACCTTGATTTTAAAATTGCTAGTGATGGAGAATCCATCTTGGAAATTCGATCCAAATGGTTAATTATTCTCACTGCTCAAAATTTGTGTCTTATTTCCAGTTTGAATTGGATCTTGTTATACCTTTGTCTGCTACACTGAGGAGTCTATTATCAAATTTTTGTTCTTATAAACTGTGATCAATTCACCCCTTAACCTTCTGTTTGTTACGCTAAATTGTCACCATTTATATATCTTAATTTTTTCGTTATTTATATTACATACATCTAAAGTATGACAAAGTAGTTGAAAGTATACTGATACAGTTATATGTGAATAGGAGTTTGTGAATACGAAAAGAAAAAGGAAAAATAAAAATTCAACTGTGAAGAAGTTGCCCTTTACATTTTTCTTTGTGATCTTCTTGATTGTATTATTGTTTTTATAACAATAATAATGCCCTAGTTTTGGTACTTGAAAAATTGTAATAAAATACAATAGATGAGTTTATGAGATATTTTCCTGCTTTCTCTCTTGCAGATTGATAAAATAATGAGTTCCATAGATGCTGGAATTAACACCGGGCTAGAGGAGATGAATGATGATACTGCAGGTAAGAAAGAAAATCTTTCTTTTCTTTTCTAAATATTACTTAATACGCTGGCTTTTAGGACACTCAGGAAAATTGGTGATAGAATTCTGCTAAGTAACCCAATATGTTGAAATCATCTTATATTTATTTTCATACCAGTGGACAGAATTTGTTTCATTCACTTTCACAGATGCAGTATGCCAGTTATTCCAGAATTATCAGAATTATCACTATAAATGGCATATTGGAATAATTAATGTTGTTTTGAAACCTTAGCAGAGAAAAAGTTCTTGTCTTTGATAGGGAAAAGGTATTGTCTTCAATAGGGAAAAATTTTAAAACTCATTCAGATGAGTCTTTGTTGTCAATATTGGGATCCCTAGTGTAGACAGCCTACCAGCTGGTGACACTGTTTTAAGCACCATGTTATCTAACCCTGCTTGGAGCAAATCTTCGACACTGTTGAAAATGGTGCTGAAAGTCAGAGACTGGTGTTAGAAATAGTGGGAAATTTTTCAAACTTTCCCTAGTATAGACAAACCTGAGGTGTCTAAGTCATAGCTACCATGTTGACATGTCAGTATAAATCTATGTTACTGAGCTGAGAGACCAGATTTTAGAAATTATTTGTCATTTCAACTCCCAGTGCTGGTGGAAGAAAGCGTTTCATGGGGAGTGATTTGATATTTGGGAAAGAGCTTGGTGCCACACCACAACTGAAAAATCCTTGCTAGCTCTTCCATGGAGTAATACATGTCTGTATTGGGCAGGGATTATGCATTTTATCATTTAGGTAAAATAAAACAGAGTATTCTAATAGCAAGCTATTTCATGGAGCAATACTGATGTCTATACTAGATGAGACTATGCAGCTTATTAATTAGGCAGAAGTAATTGCTAATCAATAAAAAGGAAATCTGTGAAAAATCTGGGGAAATAACGTACTTGAATGCAAATATGGTTACAAAAAAGTACACAGCACATGCAGATTTGTTTCTGGAAGAGAATGATCAGTATGGTGGAAAAACCAGGAAGGTGAAATTAAGAGACTGAAAAGGCATGTTGTGCTGACTTTCTAGAATTTGTAATGCTCCTAAGTAGAATTATGGGTAGAGGACCCCAGACAGTGTTTCTTAAGCTATGGTAGAGGATAAGCTATTATGGGTAGAGGACCTCTAGACAGTGTTTCTTAAGCTATAGTAAGGCTTCTCCAGCCAGGATGACAATGATTGTTATTATTTTGGACTATAGTAGCACTCAGAGACCTCAATCAAAATCAGAGCCTCAATATGAAGAAACACAAGAAAAGTGGGGGATAGGGGAAAGGGAACAACAAAAGAAATGCTAAAAGGCACATAGGGTTACATAGCTTAGTTATGTGCAGATAGTCACCCATCACTTCTTGTGATCAGACATTCATTTTCCCTGTGATTTTTTTTTAAATTGTGTCAGGTAAGCCTCCCAATAATTCTAGCCATCAAGCACATGTGCTTTCTGCCTTATCAGTGGCCACTATGTTCCATATTCTTTTTCCGGACACTCACATGTGACATTTGGTTCTCCAGCCCTTTCAACTGAGAGGAGATCTACTATGTTCTTCACTCTTCTGTTCCAAAAGAGCATCTGTGGGTCTCAGCTTCCTTCCTTTCAGTTTGCAACTGGCTGACAACTCAGCTTGTCCTGTACCACCTTTTCTTTATTCGTGTAAATTCAGCTGAGCTCCATT
This sequence comes from Dermochelys coriacea, assembly GCF_009764565.3. Lineage (NCBI taxonomy): Eukaryota > Metazoa > Chordata > Testudines > Dermochelyidae > Dermochelys > Dermochelys coriacea. Next base: position 267,195,344 of record NC_050068.2, read on the forward strand.
ATATAATTCCACCATCAGTGAAGAATCAGAAGTATACAAATGAGCAAAGTAAGACCACATTTTTCTAATCTAACCATCTTTAATGCAAACAAAGCTACCTTTAAAGAAGTGCTAGTCTCTTTCAGAGCTTGCTACAAACAGCATCACCATTACAGTTTTCACTTTATAAGAATTCTCGGTAATAACTCAGAGCTTTCTCCATCTAATGTCTCATCACCGGCTGTTAGCAGTCACAGATCAGCTACATGTCATAGGCAGTTTCATCATACCATCACCTCCATAAACTTATCACGCTCAGTCTTGAAGCCAGTGAGGTTTTTTGCCCCCACTGCTCCCCTTGGGAGGCTGTTCCAGAACTTTACTCCTCTGACACTTAGAAATCTTTGTCTAATTTCAAGCCTAAATTTGTTGATGGCCAGTTTATATCCATTTGTTCTTGTGTCAACATTGGCACTTAAAAAGAAAAGGAGTACTTGTGGCACCTTAGAGACTAACAAATTTATTAGAGCATAAGCTTTCGTGAGCTACAGCTCACTTCATCGGATGCATTTGGTGGAAAAAACAGAGGAGAGATTTATATACACACACACAGAGAACATGAAACAATGGGTTTATCATACACACTGTAAGGAGAGTGATCACTTAAGATAAGCCATCACCAGCAGCAGGGGGGGGAAAGGAGGAAAACCTTTCATGGTGACAAGCAAGGTAGGCTAATTCCAGCAGTTGACAATTACATCTGAGGAACAGCGGGAAGTGAGGGGGGAGGAATAAACATGGGGAAATAGTTTTACTTTGTGTAATGACCCATCCACTCCCAGTCTTTGTTCAAGCCTAAGTTAATTGTATCCAGTTTGCAAATTAATTCCAATTCAGCAGTCTCTCGTTGGAGTCTGTTTTTGAAGCTTTTTTGTTGAAGTATAGCCACTCTTAGGTCTGTGATCGAGTGACCAGAGAGATTGAAGTGTTCTCCAACTGGTTTTTGAATGTTATAATTCTTGACGTCTGATTTGTGTCCATTCATTCTTTTACGTAGAGACTGTCCAGTTTGGCCAATGTACATGGCAGAGGGGCATTGCTGGCACATGATGGCATATATCACATTGGTAGATGCGCAGGTGAACGAGCCTCTGATAGTGTGGCTGATGTGATTAGGCCCTATGATGGTATCCCCTGAATAAATATGTGGACAGAGTTGGCAACGGGCTTTGTTGCAAGGATAGGTTCCTGGGTTAGTGGTTCTGTTGTGTGGTGTGTGGTTGCTGGTGAGTATTTGCTTCAGATTGGGGGGCTGTCTGTAAGCAAGGACTGGTCTGTCTCCCAAGATCTGTGAGAGTGATGGCTCGTCCTTCAGGATAGGTTGTAGATCCTTGATGATGCGTTGGAGAGGTTTTAGTTGGGGGCTGAAGGTGATGGCTAGTGGCGTTCTGTTGTTTTCTTTGTCGGGCCTGTCCTGTAGTAGGTGACTTCTGGGTACTCTTCTGGCTCTGTCAATCTTTCTTCACTTCAGCAGGTGGGTATTGTAGTTGTAGGAATGCATGATAGAGATCTTGTAGGTGTTTGTCTCTGTCTGAGGGGTTGGAGCAAATGCGGTTATATCGTAGCGCTTGGCTGTAGACAATAGATCGAGTGGTATGATCTGGATGAAAGCTAGAGGCATGTAGGTAGGAATAGCGGTCAGTAGGTTTCCGATACAGGGTGGTGTTTATGTGACCATCGCTTATTAGCACCGTAGTGTCCAGGAAGTGGATCTCTTGTGTGGACTGATCCAGGCTGAGGTTGATGGTGGGATGGAAATTGTTGAAATCATGGTGGAATTCCTCAAGAGCTTCTTTTCCATGGGTCCAGATGATGAAGATGTCATCAATGTAGCGCAAGTAGAGTAGGGGCATTAGGGGACGAGAGCTGAGGAAGCGTTGTTCTAAGTCAGCCATAAAAATGTTGGCATACTGGGGGCCATGCGGGTACCCATCGCAGTGCCGCTGATTTGAAGGTATACATAGTCACCAAATGTGAAATAGTTATGGGTCAGGACAAAGTCACAAAGTTCAGCCACCAGGTTAGCCGTGACAGTATCGGGGATACTGTTCCTGACGGCTTGTAGTCCATCTTTGTGTGGAATGTTGGTGTAGAGGGCTTCTACATCCATAGTGGCTAGGATGGTGTTTTTAGGAAGATCACCAATGGACTGTAGTTTCCTCAGGAAGTCAGTGGTGTCTCGAAGATAGCTGGGAGTGCTGGTAACGAAGGGCCTGAGGAGGGAGTCTACATAGCCAGACAATCCTGCTGTCAGGGTGCCAATGCCTGAGATGATGGGGCGTCCAGGATTTCCAGGTTTATGGATCTTGGGTAGCAGATAGAATACCCCAGGTCGGGGCTCCAGGGGTGTGTCTGTGCGGATTTGTTCTTGTGCTTTTTCAGGGAGTTTCTTGAGCAAATGCTGTAGTTTCTTTTGGTAACTCTCAGTGGGATCAGAGGGTAATGGCTTGTAGAAAGTGGTGTTGGAGAGCTGCCTAGTAGCCTCTTGTTCATACTCCGACCTATTCATGATGACGACAGCACCTCCTTTGTCATCAGCCACACTATCAGAGGCTCGTTCACCTGCGCATCTACCAATGTGATATATGCCATCATGTGCCAGCAATGCCCCTCTGCCATGTACATTGGCCAAACTGGACAGTCTCTACGTAAAAGAATGAATGGACACAAATCAGACGTCAAGAATTATAACATTCAAAAACCAGTTGGAGAACACTTCAATCTCTCTGGTCACTCGATCACAGACCTAAGAGTGGCTATACTTCAACAAAAAAGCTTCAAAAACAGACTCCAATGAGAGACTGCTGAATTGGAATTAATTTGCAAACTGGATACAATTAACTTAGGCTTGAATAGAGACTGGGAATGGATGAGTCATTACACAAAGTAAAACTATTTCCCCATGGTATTTCTCCCTCCCACCCCACCCCCCACTGTTCCTCTGATATTCTTGTTAACTGCTGGAATTAGCCTACCTGCTTGTCACCATGGAAGGTTTTCCTCCTTCCCCCCCCTGCTGTTGGTGATGGCTTATCTTAAGTGATCACTCTCCTTACAGTGTGTATGATAAACCCATTGTTTCATGTTCTCTGTGTGTGTGTATATAAATCTCTCCTCTGTTTTTTCCACCAAATGCATCCGATGAAGTGAGCTGTAGCTCACGAAAGCTTATGCTCTAATAAATTTGTTAGTCTCTAAGGTGCCACAAGTACTCCTTTTCTTTTTGCGAATACAGACTAACACGGCTGCTACTCTGAAACCTGTGATTGGCACTTAAATAACTCCTCTCCCTCCCTGGTATTTCTCTCTCTGATGTGTTTATAAAGAGCAGTCATCTCTCCCCTCTTTTGGTTAGGCTACCCAAGTCAAGCTCTTTGAATCTCCTCTCATAAGGTAGATTTTTCCATTCCTTGGACCATCCTAGAAGCCTTTCCTTGCACCTGCTCCAGTTTGAATTCACCTTTCCTTACACACTAAATTTGAAAAAGACTTCAGATAGATAAGGTTACGCTTTTTAAAACACATACACAGAAAGAACATTGTTTGATTTACCTGCATCTTAGAGGGCTGTAATAATGGCACCTTTTTTCAAGAAATACCAGTGTACAAGACAGAAACTCCTCTAAAATCAAACAGCTAGCTTTAACTGCCATGCGTCAAAGAATGCATGCAGGGAGAGAGCCATCTAAAAAGGAGTAAAGGAGAAAAAACTAGTTTAGCAGGGAGAGTCATCCTGTATATCCAAAAAGCATATAAAGAAACAGCAAGATCTCACTGATATTAAACAATTCTTACTACGTACTCTAACATTTCCATTTATATATAATATATATGATATGATATGATTAAATCTTTTAAAACTATTATATCTGAATGAGATTTAATTTGAATGCTAGCATATCTTCTACTTTGGCCTGTCTCTTTGCTGTTTTGTGTAGCTCCGATCACAACAAGGTCCTGGTCTGTGGCTGAGGCTACTAGGAACTACAGTAATACAAATAATAAATAATTAGAGATGAGTGAAAATTTTCAGACAAATAATTTATTCATCAAACAATGCAGTTTCAGGTTGACTGAAACTTTTCGCAAATTCATGTCGAGTTTGCCAGATGTTTGAGCCGAACCAAAAAAGTGAAATTTTTTCAGTAATGTCAAAATGAAATGTTTTGTTTTGACCCCAAAAATAATTTAGATTTTCAGGTGTTTTGACAAGAGCAAAGCAAAGAATTCACAAAACAGCTGGAGGAAGAGGTGGTGTTGCTGCTGCTTTCCTTATCAGCTTTAGATCAGTGGATAGAGTGTGGGAATATGACTCTACAGTTTCATAGTTAGGGCACTCACCTAGAATGTTGTAGGAGACCCAAGTTCAAGTCATGCACAAAGGTAGAAGAAAGCCATCATGTCTTTCCTCTCCCTCTCCCATGTCCTGCACTGCACTCAGCTCAACCAGTCATGAGGCCCAAGCCTACATTTATATATGAAAATTAATGTAATATTAAGTGACAATTATTTTTATATAAACTCATATTTTAAAATAATTTTCTAAATTTCATAGATATAGCAAATCTCCTGTAGTTTTATTTAAATGCCTTTGTAAGAGAGTTTCAGAGATGCAGACTGAAAATGGTGAATTACTATTTAGAGTTCACTGAAGAAGTCAGAAAGATTTCTGACAATGTTACGTTCATTTGTTTGAAACTGGTTAGGTTATTTAGTATAATTTTCAGGAAACATCAGTTTTCTTTTCTAATTTAATTTAACAATCAAAAAAAATTCAAATAATACACACTCTGAAATGTAATATGAAATGGCACACTTCATTTTTATTTGTCTTCATTTATTACTATGCTATCGTAATTTCAATATATGTTAGGAGAGACAGCAGTTAAATGAAATTTACACACATGTATACTTGTTTAGCAAGCATGAAAGGGTTTTGATATTGCATAGTATCTCACTTCATTGTATTATATTTTTTGGGTATGAAATATATGACTTGCATTAATAGAATGGCTAAATATAAATCTGCGCTATGATGATTATTATGATAATGTGAGTTAACTGCAGCCAATCGAGAGGTGGAGTTTAATCAACTAAACAGCTGTTGTTTTTTTTGGCAGACAAGACACTTAAATTTGATAAGTAATATACATCCTGCAAGTCTTTAGAAAAGCAAATAAGCTGAAATATCAACTATCTGCACTTCTCTGTAAAATAATAATAATAATTAATAATAAAGTTCAAATTCACATTTTCTTTTGATTACTACTTGATTATAAGCAAATTTTTCTACATAATTTTTTCTTTCAAGGAGTGCAGAGTAGAGTTTCCAAATTAATGAGAGATTCATGGTTGCCCAGCAGCAATGCAGAGATATGGGGCTCAGAGTTCATTTATTTCTGAAAGTTACTTGAAAGGGAATAACTAAGAGACTTAGCCACTTTGGGGAGAAATGGCTCTTGAACACAAGGAATAGGAAGTACATCATACTAGAAATCAGAATGCTTCAGGGATCTAGTATTTAAATGAGTGAAGAGTGAGGCAAATCTGGATGGTTCCACATCAAAGCAAGTTTGAAGAACATAAGAATAGCCATAGTGGGTCAGAGCAGTGGTCCATATAACCTAGTATCCTATCTTCCAACAGCATCTGGTGCCAGATGCTTCAGAGGGAAGGAACAGAACAGGGCAATTTATAAAGTGATCAATCCCCTGCCATCCAATCCCAGTTTCTGGCAATCTGAGATTTAAGGACACAGAGCATGGGATTGTGTCCCTGACCATTTTGGCTAATAACCATTGATGGACCTATCCTCCATGAACTTATCTACTTTTTTTTAACTCGATTATGGGTTTGGCCTTCAGAACATACCCTGGCACTGAGTTCCACAGGTTGACTGTATGTTGTGTGAAGAAGTACTTCCTTCTGTTTGTTTTAACCTGTTGTCTATTAATTTCACTGGGTGACTCCTGGTTCTTGTGTTAGGTGAAAGGGGTAAATAACATTTCCCTAATCACTTTCTCCACACCATTCATGATTTTATAGACCTATATCATAATCCCTGTTAGTCGTCTCTTTTCTAAACTGACCAATCCCAGCCTTTTTTAATCTTTCCTCATGTGGAAGCTGTTCCATATCAGTAATCAGTTTTGTTGCCATTCTCTATATTTTCCAATTCTATTATATCTTTTTTTTTTTAGATGGAGCAACCAGAACTGCATGCAATATTCAAGGTCTGGGTGTACCATGGATTTACCTAGTGGCATTATGATATTTTCCGTCTTAATATTTATCCCTTTCCTAATGCTTCCTGACATTCTGTTTGCTTTTTTTTGACTACAGCTGCACAATGAGCAGATGTTTTCAGAGAACTATCCACGATGACTCCAAGATCTCTTTCTTCTTCTTTTTGTGTGGATAGTTGGGATAGAGGTAGTGGTTCATTTGTAGTTTAATAATTATAAATGTTGTTGTGATTGCTCCTACCTAGATGTATTGAAAGAGGGTGTGAAATGGTGCAGGAAGCCTCTCTCTCACATTCCGTGTACCCATACAAGAGGCAGCTTAATAGACACAGCATCCCCTTGAGCATTAAACTGCTTGGCTGGCTAATGTGCTAAGTGGTGCTCCTTACTGCAAAAAGGCATATCCATAGCCACATTTCCCCACTATCTTTTGCACCTGCCAGAGTCAGGCTGCAGGTGTTTAGAATAGTGCACACTATTCTTTTTTAAAAGTCTGGATTGCTCCTAGTCAAATGGGTGTGCTGCAGGTGGGGAAAGACTGGAACAAGCCACCTTTTCCCTCTGCCGGGACCAAACACATTCTTGAGCACAAGGAGTGGGAGTGTAAAGTGGAGACAGCAGCACTAGGTTCTCCCATTGGGAAGGGATGGAGTGATGGTGGGACAATGGCCAAAGAAGCTGAATGAGAGCAAGAAGATCTCATGCTACGTTCTATAATACTGTAGCCTGTAGGTGAGCTTTTCAGACCCATGCTTCCCAGAAGTTAGGAGTCCATCTTCCTCTCCTTCTCCCATCTGTTCTGCACATGCTAAATGACGGGATACTAATACTCAAACATGAAATCTTCCCCTCCTCCAGTGTGCTTCTGCTTGTAAATTCTGCTAGAATTTGGCTTAAAAGACATCAAACTTTCTTTGTACGAAGGAAGACTTGTTGGGCTGGCCCTGTTCTCTGTTTGCTGCCATATGGTTGCAGCTTTGGCAAAGCAGTCTTCCTCCAAAGCTGTTAATATCCTCCCTTCTCAAGGGCAGAAAACAGATAAATTATAAGTACTTAATTAAGGCAGTATTTTAATTATATATGTGTAGGCATGTTGGCATAAGGCTGTTTTCACAGTGGTTAGTTATATATTTGCAATGATATACTTTAATCGTCGTTTAGTTTATAGCAATTGCTTCCTCTCTTTAACCAACAGCATTGTTAAACTTAGCACCTTGGTATAATGTATCCAGTTCATGTACTTTAATGAGAGGCGCTCTGCTCATCTGTATTTCTTTATTTAGATTTACCATAACTGTCTGCTTCTCCCATTAGAGGGACAAAGTGGATGAGGTAAAATCTTTCATAGAATCATAGAAGATTAGGGTTGGAAGAGACCTCAGGAGGTCCTCTAGTCCAACCCCAACTAAATCATCCCAACCAGGGCTTTGCCAAGCCAGGTCTTAAAAACCTCTAAGGATGGAGATTCCACCACCTCCCTAGGTAACCCATTCCAGTGCTTCACCACCCTCCTAGTGAAATAATGTTTCCTAATATCCAACCTAGACTTCCCCCACTGCAATTTGAGACCATTATTTCTTGTTCTGTCATCTGCCACCACTGAGAACAGCCTAGCTCCATTCTCTTTGGAACTCTCCTTCAGATAGTTGAAGGCTTCTATCAGATCCCCCCTCACTCTTCTTTTCTGCAGACTAAATAAGCCCAGTTCTTCTTCAAGTGCTTTTGACACAGTCCCATATGAAAGTCTCATAAGCAAACTAGGGAAATATTGTCTAGAGGATAGGAGAACTTGTGGCACCTTAGAGACTAAAAACTTATTTGAGCATAAGCTTTCGTGAGCTACATCCGATGCATCCGATGAAGTGAACTGTAGCTCACGAAAGCTTATGCTCTAATAAATTTGTTAGTCTCTAAGGTGCCACAAGTACTCCTTTTCTTTTTGCAAATACAGACTAACACGGCTGCTACTCTGAAACCTGTCATTGTCTAGAGGATGAAATTGCTATAAATTGGGTGCAAAACTGGTTGAAACACCATGCTCAAAGAGTAGTTATCCATGGACCATTGTCAAATGCAGGGGACATATCTAGTGGGGTTTTGCAGGGTCTGTCCTGAGTCCAATACTATTCAATATTTTAATTCATGACTTGGATAATGCAGTGAAGAGCATTCTTATAAAATTTGCAGATGGGAGGGGCTGCTAGCACTGTGGATTAGAATTCAAAACTACCTTGACAAATTGGAGAATTGGTCTGAAATCAGCAAGATTAAATTCAATAAAGACAAATGCAAAGTATGCAGTGTAGTTGTAACAGTGTTGGTCCCATGATATTAGAGAGACAAGGTGGGTGAGGTAATATATTTTATTGGACCAACTTAATTGGTGAGAGAGACAAGAATTCAAGATGCACAGAGAGCTCTCACCAACAGAAGTTGGTCTCATAAAAGATATTACCTCACCCACCTTGTCTCTCTAAGTGCAAAGTACTATATTTAGGAAGAAAAAAAATCAAATGCACAACTACAAAATGGAGGGAATCTGGCTAGGCAGCAGTACCGCTGAAAGGATCTAGGGGTTATAGTGGATCACAAATTGAATATGAGTCGTCCATATGATATAGTTGCTTAAAAGACTAATATTCTCTTGTAGATTAATAGGAGTATGTAAGACATAGGAGGTAATTGTCCTGCTCTACTCAGCGCTGGTGATGTCTCAGCTGAAGTATTGTGTCCAGTTCTGGATGCCTTACTTTTAAGAAAAATATGGACAAACTGGAAAGAGTCCAGAGAAGAGCAATAAAAATGATAAAGCGTTTAGAAAACCTGATCTATGAGGAAACGTTAAAAAATGGCACGTTTAGTCTTGAGAAAAAAGACAATGGAGGGACAGGAAAGAGAGGTAACATGATAAGAGTCTTCAAATATGTTAAAAGCTGTTATAAAGAAAATGGTGACCAGTTGTTCTCCATGTCCATTGAAGGTCCAAGATGTTCTCTATCTCCAAGAAGTAATCAGCTTAATCTGCAGCAAGGAGATTTAGATTAGATATTAGGAAAAACTTTCTACCATAAGGATAGTTAAGCACTGTAATAGACTTCCAAGCGAGATTGTGGAATCGCCATCACTGAAGGTCTTTTAGAACAAGTTGGACAAACACCTGTCAGGGATGGTCTACATTTACTTAGTCCTGCCTCAGCATAGGGCTCGACTAGGAGGCATCTAGAGATCTCTTCCAGCCCTTCACTTCCATGATTCTATAAGTGCTCAGCAATTTTGAAAATCAGGCCACTTAAATGCCTAAACATGGGTTTAAGAGCCAAACTTCAAAGTCAGTTTTGAAAATTTTCACCATCATATTCTGTGTGTTCGAGTAATCTACTGTGCCACATAGGGAAAGAGATTTAGGATGAAATCCTTGCCCCATTGATTTCAATGGATCCAAGATTTCACCCTTCAGGTTTAAAGTAGTCTCTCTTGTAATGAAAGCATGGAGTCATCTGAAGTCTTTACTTATCATTTTCTTCTCTTTTTTCACTGTTCAGGAGTCACAAGGTGGAAACCTAAGGAATTACTTAATAGTGAAGGACATTTCAAGTCATTTGACATTAGCATTATGTACCAGTGTGCGTTTGAGTTTTTGACTCTGTAAGGCCTAAAGTCAAAGAGAGAGTTTCACTCTTTTGCTGTGTTGTTCTCCAGGAGAACTATGATATGTTGTGTAACATTCGTTTTTTAATGCCTGGGTCAATAATCTGAGTGGAATTTCAGTATTGTTGTTAAATTTCCATACTATTTGGATGTCCATATCAGTGGATAATGCATGGGAATTTGTTGTAACGGGAAAATTGCCTGTAATTCTGCTTCTCTAAAGATATGTTTCACGTTTCTCGCTCCTGGGCCTTAGCTGTAAGCTTTTAGAACATGTACAGTACAAAATGAGTCCCCACCCCTCGCCCCCAAAGGCCAAATCTAAGCTATAGTGCATTTGTAAACATGTAGAGAGAGGGCCATGGAGCTGTTTTACAGCTGACTGATGGAAAAAACACTGAGGAAGGCCTTCATAACAGCCTTGGCTCAAATCAACTGAGCCTTGACATAAGTGAGACCAGCCAGGTTATAGCAATGTGAAATTCAGTCAAACATATGGTTAGATGTGGTCCTCTTACAGTAACAGCATTGCCTGATGAATAGAAGAAACAAAGACAAATAAGAAACAAAGAGTTAGGTGGACTTTCAGTATAAGCTCACTGAACATTTAGCATCAAACTTATGGAGAAGAGATTCCACAAGAACATTAAAATAATCTTTGCAGGACAATATGTGCTTTAATTTTACAGATGAATATAGGATGATGTCATGGTACCACTTTACCCTTATAAAAATGAGTATAAGGTGGATCAGTAACTAGACTTCGAAGTTCATTTACTTGGTGAACTGAAGTCACTGACACCATGGAAATTATTATTGTATTATTATTGCCCCTTGGATACCTAGTCATGGACCAGGACCCACTGGACTATGCACTGTATGGACACAGAACAGAAAGACAATCCCTGCCCGAAAGAGCTTACACCATAAGTATAAGACAAGAGACAACAGATGAATACATACTGATAGATGGGGGTACAAGGAAACAATGAGATAATATTAGTCAGCATGATAGGCAGCGGTCACAATACATGAGCAGCCTAGCTGTTGTGAACTTTTTTGAATGCATCAACCAAAGGAGAATTTTGAGGAACGATTTGAATGAGGATAATGAGGTAGCTTTGTGGATGTTCATAGGGAGCTCTTTCCAAATACAATGGGCAGCATGGGTGAAAGCACAAATGTGCTGGTTTGAAAAATTAGCAAGTGGTCAATGGAGACTTGTCTCATTGGCCAGTTGGAGGCAGGAGTTGATAACTCAATAGTAAATGAAAGGTGATAGGTAGGGTGGGGATAGGCTGCAAAAGTGAAGACAAACAGCTTATGTTTGATGCACAACAGAACTCATACGAATATATTAGTTTGAGAGTGGTAACTTTGTAGCAATCTACTGTTCCATTAAATAAAACACAAGACTATATATAGTTGGGTTTTGAATTAATTCTCCCGATGTTGAATTTGTCTCAAGGTCTAAGCGGTGTATGATGAAACTGGAATTGGTGGAGGGATATCTATAATGTTTGGGGTTTCACCTAAATATATTAGTTCAGTAGCAAATGTATAGTGGCATCTAAGTAGATGATGATAACCATCATGAGTCTAATGTTGATTTTTTGTTTTATTGATATTGGACATATGTATAATATGTATGTGCTTTCCTTCATGGGCCTGTCAAGGCTGATTCCCCACTCTGGCACTTCAAGTGCAGAAGGTGGGGGCTCACAAGGATTCTAAAAATTAATACTGGCCACTCCAGGCTTGTATTAAACTCCCAGGGTTACAGCTTCATTCTGACCTTAGATGGGTAGATACTGCCACCACCCAAATGCAAAACCCCTTGGAACCCAGGAAGGCGCACTTGGGAATTCCTTTCTGTGGGGTACCCTCAAGTCCTTTCACCTACCCCCTGCTTCAGGAAAGAACTGGGAAAGGAAAACAAAGAAATCAGCTGTTGCCACCAGATAACTAAAAAACATGTGCACAAACCTCTTAAGACACAAAAATACAAATCCTTTTCTTAAAAAAGGTCATTTTATTAACAATAAAAAGAAAGAATATACATCTGAAAACTCAGGCTATTGCTTGATTTTTAAAAAAGCAATTCCAAAATTTAAGCACCCAAAATAGTTTTCGGGGGGGTTCAGCTTAAAGGTTACAAGCAACAAAAGCATCTGGGGTTAGCACAGAGGAATCCACAAGCCATAAGAAATAAGCAGAATAAACCTAATCGCGTCTTTCTACACATTTTCTGATCTATTTACACATCTGGATTCCAAATAAGCAATTCTAGGTATGATTCTGATGATTTTCATACCTGGCCTTCTACTTCTCACAGCATAACTGCTGCCCTGTTCCCCTCTTTTCTGGAGAGCAACAACAGACACAAAGGGAAAGTTTTTTTTTCCCAAGTTTAAAAAGTTCTAGCCTTCCCATTGGCTCTTTTGGTCAGGTGCCCACTCCCTTCCTTTACCTGTGGACTTTTTTAACCCTTTACAGGTAAAGCAAGTAGAGAATAGTTACTAACAGGGATTTTATAGCTAACTGGCTAGCTGGGTGTCCATAAAAGGGAGCTACCCGCTCCCCACACCCTTCATTTATCACAGGGCCAAATTCATTCCAGATGTAACTTTGCTCTACATTAATGGCATTGCACCTGAGATTAATCTGATCTGTGATGTCCAAAATGGGTTTAGGATGGCTTTCATTTGCCTCGAAGTACCTGTGTGTTTACCATTAGAAGCTTTTTGAAGACTGGATTTGTCACACTTAGAAAAAAGATTTCTTTCTTATAGGTATAATTTTATTCTCCTAGGAGAAGAAGGCTTTTTCCCCTTTTCCCCCAAGTATATTACACCACCATTTCAGCAAATGTTTTAGGAAGTCATGGATTTATTTTTAGACATTTGGCCCTGTCTGAAAGGTTTATGCTATCATACACAATTAACTGATATGACATGCAGAGCTCCCCTGTAGATTAGTTGCCTCTTCTTTTCAGGCAGCTTGGAACTGGGAAGTTCTCCCAAAGTTTAGCAGGTCACTTGAAATGAGTTTCCTCCTCAGTAGTTGAGATTTTTTTTTATTATTTGCCACAGAAATACATAGGTAGTTCATAACTATTTTTAAATGGGTAATTAAATTAGAACAAAGACAACAGGGTAGATGGGTGCATTAATAAAGAAACTAATAAAAAAGCTTCCTGTAGTATATTAATCAATGGTATAGTATTTTCTGATTTTTAATACTCTGTTCATTTTGGTCATAGCACCTTATAGTTTTATATTTTATATATATATATATATATTGAGAGTTATCAGACATACTCAGTGCTGTACAAACAAGAGAAGACCCAATTCTTGCTCCCAAAGAGCACAGACACAGACAATAGTTCAGATGTACTGTAAGTTACATTTAAGTTTTTAATAAAGTGATTGTGCTAGTAAATACAACGAGGAGTCCTTGTGGCACCTAAGAGACTAACAAATTTATTTGGTCATAAGCTTTCGTGGGCTAGAACCCACCTCATCAGATGCATGGAATGGAAAACACAGTAAGCATGTATAAATATACAGCACATGAAAAGATGGGAGGAGCCAAGGTAATAAAATGGAGGAACTAGAGCTACTGGTGCAGGTAGTGAAACCAGATATTATAGGGATAACAGAAACATGGTTGAATAGTAGTCATGACTGGACAACAGGTATTGAAGGGTATGTGCTGTTTAGGAAAGACCAAAATAAAGGTAAAGGTGGTGGAGCAGCATTATGTATCAATGATGAGGTAGAATGTAAAGAAATAAGAAGCGATGGAATGGGTGAGACAGAGTCCGTCTGGGCAAAAATTACATTGGGGAAGAAAACTATTAGAGCCTCCCCTGAGATAGTGCTTGGGATGTGCTATAGACCTCCAGGATCTAATCTGGATATGGATAGAGCCCTTTTTAATGTTTTTAATGAAGTAAATACTAATAGAAACTGCGTGATCATAGGAGACTTTAACTTCCCAGATATAGACTGGAGGACGAGTGCTAGTAATAATAATAGGGCTCAGATTTTCCTAGATGCTATAGCTAATGGATTCCTTCATCAAGTAGTTGCTGAACCGACTAGAGGGGATGCCATTTTAGATTTGGTTTTGGTGAGTAGTGAGGACCTCATAGAAGAAATGGTTGTAGGGGATAATCTTGGTTCAAGTGATCATGAGCTAACTCAGTTCAAACTGAATGGAAGGATTAACAAAAATAAATCTGCAACTAGGGATTTTTTATTTCAAAAGGGCTGACTTTCAAAAATTAAGGAAATTAGTTAGGGAAGTGGATTGGACTGAAGAACATAGGGATCTAAAGGCAGAGGAGGCCTGGGATTACTTTAGAACAAAGCTGCAGAAGCTATCGGAAGCCTGCATCCCAAGAAAGGGGTAAAAATTCATAGGAAGGAGTTGTAGACCAAGCTGGATGAGCAAGCATCTTAAAGAGGTGATTAAGAAGAAGCAGAAAGCATATAGAGAGTGGAAGATGGGAGGGATCAGCAAGGAAAGCTACCTTATTGAGGTCAGAACATGTAGGGATAAATTGAGACAGGCTAAAAGTCAAATAGAGTTGGACCTTGCAAAGGGAATTAAAACCAATAGTAAAAGGTTCTATAGCCATATAAATAAGAAGAAAACAAAGAAAGAAGAAGTGGGACTGCTAAACACTGAGGATGGAATGGAGGTCAAGGGTAATCAAGGCATGGCCCAATATCTAAACAAATACTTTGCCTCAGTCTTTAATAAGGCTAAAGAGGATCTTAGGGATAATGATAGCATGACAAATGGGAATGAGGATATGGAGGTAGATATTACCATAATTGAGGTAGAAGTGAAACTTGAACAGCTTAATGGGACTAAATCGGGGGGCCCAGATAATCTTCATCCTAGAATATTAAAGGAATTGGCACCTGAAATTGCAAGCCCATTAGCAAGAATTTTTAATGAATCTGTAAACTCAGGGGTTGTACCATATGATTGGAGAATTGCTAACATAGTTCCTATTTTTGAGAAAGGAAAAAAAGTGATCCGGGTAACTACAGGCCTGTTAGTTTGACATCTGTAGTATGCAAGATCTTGGAAAAAATTTTGAAGGAGAAAGTAGTTAAGGACATTGAAGTCAATGGTAAATGGGACAAAATACAACATGGTTTTACAAAAGGTAGATTGTGCCAAACCAACCTGATCTCCTTCTTTGAAAAAGTAACAGTTTTTTTAGACAAAGGAAACACAGTGGATCTAATTTACCTAGCTTTCAGTAAAGCGTTTGATACCGTGCCACATGGGGAATTATTATTATTTATTATTAAATTGGAAAAGATGGGGATCAATATGAAAATTGAAAGGTGGATAAGGAATTGGTTAAAGGGGAGACTACACGGGTCCTACTGAAAGGCGAACTGTCAGGCTGGAGGAAGGTTACCAGTGGAGTTCCTCAGGGATCGGTTTTGGGACCAATCTTATTTAATCTTTTTATTACTGACCTCGGCACAAAAAGTGGGAGTGTGCTAATAAAGTTTGTGGATGATACAAAGCTGGGAGATATTGCCAATTTAGAGAAGGACCTGGATATCATGCAGGAGGATCTGGATGACCTTGTAAACTGGAGTAATAGTAATAGGATGAAATGTAATAGTGAGAAGTGTAAGGTTATGCATTTAGGGATTAATAACAAGAATTTTAGTTATAAGCTGGGGACGCATCAATTAGAAGTAACGGAAGAGGAGAAGGGCCTTGGAGTATTGGTTGATCATAGGATGACTATGAGCCACCAATGTGATATGGCCATGAAAAAAGCTAATGTGGTCTTGGGATGCATCAGGCAAGGTATTTCCAGTAGAGATAAGGAGATTTTAGTACCGTTATACAAGGCATTGGTGAGACCTCACCTGGAATACTGTGTGCAGTTCTGGTCTCCCATGTTTAAGAAGGATGAATTCAAACTGGAACAGATACAGAGAAGGGCAACTAGGATGATATGAGGAATGGAAAACCTGTCTTATGAAAGGAGACTCAAGGAGCGTGTCTTGTTCAGCCTAACTAAAAGAAGGTTAAGGGGAGATATGATTGCATATCAGAGGGATAAATACCGGAGAGGGAGAGGAATTATTTCAGCTCAGTACCAATGTGGACACAAGAACAAATGGATATAAACTGGTCATTGGGAAGTTTAGACTTGAAATTAGACAAAGGTTTCTAACCATCAGAGGAGTGAAGTTTTGGAATAGCCTTCCAAGGGAAGCAGTGGGGGCAAAAGATCTATCTGGCTTTAAGGTTAAACTCGATAAGTTTATGGAGGAGATGGTATGATGGGATAACATGATTTTGGTAATTAATTGATCTTTAAATCTTCATAGTAAATAGGCCTAATGGCCTATGATAGGGTGTTAGATGGGGTGGGATCTAAGTTACTACAGAAAATTCTTTCCTGGGTATCTGGCTGGTGAATCTTGCCCATATGCTCAGGGTTTAGCTGATTGCCATATTTGGCATCAGGAAGGAATTTTCCTCCAGGGCAGATTGGAAGAGGCTCTGGAGGTTTTTTGCCTTCCTCTGTAGCATGGGGCACGGGTCACTTGCTGGAGGATTCTCTGCTCTTTGAAGTCTTTAAACCATGATTTGAGTACTTCAGTAGCTCAGACATAGGTGAGGTTTTTCGTAGGAGTGGGTGCGTGAGATTCTGTGGCCTGCGTTGTGCAGGAGGTTGGACTAGATGATCATAATGGTCCCTTCTGATTTTAGTATCTATGAAACTGGGGCGTTAGTGCTAACAAGGCCCATTCAATTAGAGTGGATGTGGCCCATTCCCAACAGTTGACAAGAAGGGGTGAATATCAACAGAAGGAAAATTACTTTTTGTAGTGCTAACGAGGCCAATTCAATCATGGTGGATGTGGCCCATTCCCAACAGTTGACAAGAAGGTGTGAGTATCAACAGAGAGAAAATTATTTTTGTAGTGACCCAGCCACTCCCAGTCTTTATTCAAGCCTCATTTGATAGTGTCAAGTTTGCAAATTAATTCCAGTTCTGCAGTTTCTCGTTGAAGTCTTGTTTTGAAGTTTTTTGTTGAAGAATGGCCACTTTTAGGTCTGTTATTGAGTGTCCAGGGCGCTTGTCGGTTCTTCTACTGGTTTTTGCATGTTACAATTCTTGATGTCTGATTTGTGTCTGATTTGTGAAGGTGTATAAGGAAAAGTTGAGGTTCCAAAATTGTTCTGTTACATCTAGGATTTGGAATAACTCAGTTGGAAGTCAGTGGAGTTACTCTGGATTTATATTAGTGTAAATGAGAGCAAGATTTTGCTCATGCAGTCAGTGGTGCTGGAACAATTTTTATAGTGGGGGTGTTGAAGGCAGAAACCATGTATTTGGGTTGTTATTACTACTTCAAGGCAGTGGGTGAGGCAGCACCATTAGTTCCAGCACCTATGCATGCAGTCACTCATGCGAATAGAAGGCTCGGGGAGTAAAAGGCCTGACATATTTAGAGAATATAGGGCAGGGGAATAGTTGAGGATGAGGAGTCTGAATATGTTACGGGTGGCAATCAAAAGCCAATACAAACACTCAAGGGTGATACGGTTGGGATAAGAAGCAAGAAAAACGGTTTGAGCAGCAGTAACTTGGACAGACCTGAAGAATGCAATTTGAGACCTGAGAAGGCCAGGAAGCCAGAGCTCAAGGTTGCAGAAGTGATTGCAAAAGATGATCAGCCATAATTGTAGCAATACAGGAAGGGATATATTTTGGGGATAACTTAGAGGAAGGAACTGCAAAATTTATCAACAGCCTAGATGGTGGTGGTTGAGAAGAAGAAAGAGAAGTGGAATATGGCAACAAGGTTGTGAGCCTGAGTGACAGGAAAGATGGTTAAATGGTGGGAGGGAATAGCGTGTGTGGGAAGGTAGAAACAACTATCAATGTAAAAAGGAGAAGCTGTTGGAGTCTCAGAGGCGAATAAGTACCATAAGAATTCCCAGAAGTATTACTGTATATCCAGATTTTATAGTTTTCTTCATCTAGAGATAAGTGAGTTGTACAAATAAAGCAAGGGATGAATATTGCAAAGTATTTAACATGTATATCTCCAGCCTAGCTGTCATTGTACACAGATAGTTTGTCACTTGTTATTTATAGATAAAATATATAAATATATAAGGTCCTATGAGTTTTCCAATTATTTAAAATGTGGGGTTATGAACTCTTCTCCTTATCACCACTAATATTTAGGAATTGGCCAACATATATGGGCCTGATTCTCCTCTGCTTTACATCTAGTACAGGGGTTCTCAAACTTCATTGCTCTGCAACCCCCTTCTGACAACAAAAATTACTACATGACCCCAGGAGGGGGGATGGAAGCCTGAACCCGCCTGAGTCCTGCCACACTGCGTTGGAGAGAGCCAGAGCCAAAGCCCGACCCCCACTGTCCCAGGTGCGGGGACCAAAGCCAAAGCCTGAGGGCTTCAGCCCCAAGCAGGGGACCTGTAAACTGAGCACAGCTGCCCAGGGCTAAAGTCCTTAGGCTTCGGCTTCATCCCTAGGAGATGAGGCTTGGGTTTCTGCCTCGGGACCCCAGCGAATCTAAGCCAGCCCTGGTGACCCCATTAAAACAGGGTTGTGATTCCCTTTGGGGTCCCAACCCACAGTTTGAGAACCACTAATCTATAATATTCATTTACACCCATGTAAAGTGAATGTAAAAGTCTACCATATCAGAATGGCTACATTTTAAACCTGTTTTAGGTGTAACTGACTACACAAGGTGTGAGGCAACGGAGAATTAGGTCCATATGTTTGTAAATTTACATGAGATAAATTGTGGTCTTTGACATTCTTTGCAGAGAACATGACATCCATAATATATTGTATGTCCCTGAATACATCATTAGGATTATATAAATTTGATAGACAAATTATAAATAATTGGACTATTGTGCTGTTGGCAAGTACACTGTAGAAGCTTGAAAAGAAGAAATAAAGATATTCCTATATTTTAATGACTTAATGAATCCCAAAACAACCTTTCTAGATGACAAGGAAATTATGGGGTAAATGTTCAAAGCGTTTTGTGGGTTTTAACCACAGGCTTCCTGTTAAAGTCAATGGGAGTTGAGAGCCAAATACCCTAAGCATCTCCTTCAATATCTGTTGTTTATATATTCCAGTTGCACTGGCAAATTTCACCCTGAAGGCTCCTAAACATAACAAACACATGTATATTCTCCACACACTACTGAAATGCAGCCACCTTTGCAATAACATGCCACAGGTAAGGAGGAAAAAACAAGAATACTTTATCCAACTGAAACTGTGGGGGAATTTTAGTAGCCAAAACACATTAACTCAAGTTTTCTATGTCTCTAATATGCTCTCCTTTTTTATTCTTCTGCTTGCCACCAATAGCCTCAATACCCCCTTCACATCTTTCTCTCTTGTGCCTTTTATTTTTCTGTACTGCCCTTTATGCATAGAATTCCTTCTCTGAACCTGTGCCAATTCCTTTACCACATTCAAATCCCTACCAAAAACCTCACTTCTGTCATTTCACATACTGCAAGCCAGGGGGTTTGGGTGAGGTGGAGTAGAGGTTAGGTAGTCAAGAAATAATTTTTTTTTTAAATATCATGGTATACCTCACTGGGTAACTCAGTGATTTTATTATTGTCAGTCATGCCCTTCCTCTACCTCTTGGCCATTTGTGACTCTCACTTGTGTCATCCTAAATTTAGACTGACTTCAGTAGGACTTTGTGTGAGCAAAAGGGATTTCTGCCCACTCCGATTTAATTGAAGGATTAAGGCTTAAAACTGAATGATTTCAAAAGTCATTATTCTACTGGAGGTGCCATTTTTGGACGAGAACTAAAACAGAGGTCCTTACCCACTTCTGGTCATCATTAAACTTTTCCCCAAACAGACAGTATTAACTCTGGTCCCCTAGTCAATTGTATAATTTTTTAGCATCCAAAAGTGTGTTAAATGCCTCACAAAACAAGTAAAAACATGGATTCTTTGCTGAAGAGCATACATTAGTACTATGTGGAGACATAAGGATCTATCTATAGGAATGTGATGGTAAGACTGAGTCCTTAGGGAGAAGAGCACTGTTTACTTTATAAACATATGTGGAGCTGGGAAGGAATTCTCCCCAAGTCAGATTGTCAGTGATCTTGTGCGGGTGGCTTCCCTTCCTCTGTAGAATCAGGTTGTTTGCTTGCCAAGGTAATCTGGGTATATGTCACCTAACTGGTTTCCTACCATTGCAGAGGCCTTGGGCATTCGTGTACCTCAGTCCTTCCTGTTCTCTGGCTGTGGCACATAATAGTTTAGTGTAAGCGGGGGAATGGTCCCGCTATTGTGGAGAACTTTCCTGGCTTCTGCACTACCCCAGTGAAATGGGCTAGTGAAAGGATCTGAGTCCTCGCTCCCACTTCATTTACCCAGAAGCCTCCGTGCCCTTGAGGACTCCCCTTCCACTCTCCTGTCTGGCAGAGTCCTTGTAACCCTGACAAGGCTGGGCCCAGGATTCCTGGGGTGCTTGACCCCAACCCTGCTATGGTCACCTAGGACAGAGGCAAGGGTGACCCCACTCCGGGATACTCTCTCTGCACTGGACACCTCCCTGACCCACTGCTCATTTCATACAATTTAAAGCAAATACAAGTTATTTAATTAACAATTAATTTAAGAAGAGAATAAGGAAAAATGGGAAAGGTTAAAGGAAAACACATCACCCTGCTCTGTGGCAGGGAACATTACAAACAGTGTCTCTGGACTTAGGGCACTTCACAGTATGTTCCTTGTAGGTCCCAGGTCTCCTTCTCAGGCCCTGGCTGTGCTGCAGGGATGCTGCAGGTTGGACACTTGCAATGGTGGTGGCCTCACACCTCAGGGCTTCCCAGTGTCAGCCCCCCGTTAGGTTAAGATCCCCCTCCCAGTCTTGCCTGCAAGGACCCTTGGCTGGGGTGTCTTTCTGTGCTGGGCTCTTTGCCCAGGGTCTCCCCTTGGCTGTCCCAATTGCTCACCACACCTGGCTCTGTGGTTGCAGCTCTGCTCCCAGCACAGCTTGGGCCCCTGCTTTCTCCTTAGCTCGGCCCCACTCTGTCTGACCCAGGCAATTCCAGCTCACACGGAGGACGGACCGCCTGGCCTCCTGACTGCCTGATTAGCCTGCCTGCCCTGTCATTCAGGCTCACCTGGAGCATTGGCCTCTCCCCATTGTTCCTGGGGACTGTCAGTTTCAGGGTGCTGATTTCCCATCGACCCTGGAGCTAGCAACTAAAACATCCCCACTGAATGTTAGTAAGGGGGCAACAGTCCCCTTACATTAGTCTCCTGAGGGCTGTAATACTTTAGTCTAATTTCAGTTGTTGAGTTTAGTGTGAGGGTGCTGGTGGCCTGTGATGATCACGCTAGATGATCTGGTGGTCCCTTCTGGCTTTAAAATCTATAATTCTATGACCCAGATTGTTAACATAAAAGCATGTTCATCTCATTACAATCAGTGTTTACTGACAGTTTATTTCTTAATAAATCCTTGCAGCTGATCCCCTCAGATCCTGTGAGAGTTATACTTGCTGTGCAACTTAATGTCTCTAGTTCATAACCCATGGTGCCACAAAAACTCCCAGAACTTTGCTTTTCTGGTAAATGTCACCTGATGCTTTTACATTTTAATTCAAGTTAGAACTGGTTGCATTATATAAGTCCTCCATTATATATATATACTGGTCTGCATTATATAAGTTCTTGTTGAATTATTCATTGCTAATACCGTTGGTGAAAAAATTGTTTATTATTCTTGAACCAAATTTATTTTAAAAATATATATTTATTATTCATGACTAATCTTTGGATAGTTTGGATAGATTAACTTTATTTTATTGTTTAGAAACTGTCCAATTTGAGTATTTGCTAGTTGTTGTGTCTCATTAGTTATCTGAGCTACTTAGTTATTTCTGTTTTCTGATTGGATGTCTGAAACTTTTTAAAGAGCATAATTGCAAAGAATGGATTCTCTTGTTCAGGCACAAATAACCTTATTTGTATATGCTTATGGTATTTGTATAAAGAGCAGCCATTCCCCCCCCCAAATTTATGCACTTCCATTCCCCAGGAATGTTTGCAAACAGTTGAATAACAAGAGAATATGAATGTGTCTGAGTCAAACAGTGGCTCAGAATTTGAGTGAATGTCTACAAATGCTGATTTTGAGTACCCGACCAGCTCTAATCTTGGGGCTTGTTTACATAAGATAAGAATGGCAATACTAGGTCCATCTATCACAGTATCCTGTCTTATTACAGTGCCCTGTGACAGACACTTCAGAGGGAGGGAACAAAACAAGGCAATATATTGAGTGATCCATCCCGTCATCCAGTCCCAGCTTCTAGCAGTCAGAGGTTTGGGGACACCCAGAGAATGGGGTTGCATCCCAGTCCATCTTGGATAATAGCCATTGATGGACCTATCCTCCATGAACTTATATAATTCTTTTTTGAATCCCGTTATGCTTTTGGCAGTCACAACATCCCCTGGCAATGAGTTCCACAAGTTAACTATGCATTGTGTGAAGAAGTACTTTCTTCTGTTGTATATTGATTTCATTGGATGACCATTGGTCCCCTTGTTATGTGATGAGATAAATAAGACTTCTTTATTAACTTTCTCTGCATCATTCACGATTTTCTAGACCTGTGCCATATCCCCCCTTAGTTGCCTCTTTTCCAAGCTGAACAGTCCCAGACCTTTTAATTTCTCCTCTACTAATCATTTTGGTGCCCTTCTCTGTATTTTTTCAAATTCTAATATATCTCTTTTGCGAGGGGGTGACCAGAACTGCATGCAGCACTCAAGGTGTGCGTGTGCCATGGATTTACATAGTGCCTTTATGATATTTTCTGTCTTATTATCGATCCCTTTCCTAACATTCTGTTAGCTTCTGACTGCCTTTGCGCATTGAACAAATGTTTTCAGAAACTCTCCATGATGACTCCAAGGTCTCTTTCTTGAGTGGTAACAGCTAATTTAGACTCCCATCATCTTATATGTATATTTGGAATTATGTTTTCCAATGGGCATTACTTTGCACTTATCAACACTGAAATTCACCTGCTATTTTGTTGCCCATTCATCCAATTTTATGAGATTCCTTTGTGACTCTTCATAATCTGCTTTGGACTTAACCTTCTTGAGTAATTTTGTGCCAGCAAACTTTGCCTCCTGTTTACCCCTTTTTCCAGATAATTTATGAATATGTTGAACTGCACTGGTCCCAGTACAGATCCTTGGGGGAATCCTTCTATGTAGCTCACTCCACTGTGAAAACTGAACACTTACTCATACCCTTTGTTTCCTACCTTTCAGCTAGTTATTGATCAATGAGAAGACCTTCCCTCTTATCCCATGACTGCTTACTTTGCTTAAGAGCTTTTGGTGAGGGTTCTTGTCAAAGGCTTTCTGAAAGTTGAAGTATGCTGTGTCCACTGGATCACCCTTGTCCACATGCTTGTTGACCCCTCAAAGAATTCTAATAGACTGGTGAGGCATGATTTCCCTTTACAAAACCTGTGTGACTCTTCCCTAACATATTATGTTCATCTGTGTGTCTGATAATTCTGTTATTTACTATAGTTTCAGCCAATTTGCTTGATACTGAAGTTAGGCTTGCTGGTCTATATTTGCCAGGATCACCTCTGGAGCCTTTTTTAAAAATTGGTGTCACGTTAGCTATCTTCCAGTCATTTGGTACAGAGGAAGACTTAGCAATAGGTTACATACCACAGTTAGTAGTTCTGCAATTTCATATTTGAGTTCCTTCAGAACTCTTGGGTATATACCATCTGGTTGCGCTGGCTTATTATTGTTTATGCTACAGAACTTACAGTTGCTGACAATAAGTGTCAACAATGCATGCAACTAACTTATAGGTTTTCACCATGGTTTTTGAAAAGTTACTGAAACCAGTTTATCCATGCCTACATTTGGAGCTAAACTGTTGCTAACACCCATTGTCAACAAGGGGTAAATTCTACAGTGTGGCCAAGACTGTAGGGTCTTCACACAATAAGCCTAGTTTCTGTGTTGCAGTCTTGACTTTTATACCTAGTTCATTATTATTAGAGCTGGTCTGGAATTTTTCACTACATTATTGTTTTTAATTGAAAGGTGCTGATTTGTTGAACCTGAAACTGTGAAACAGGGTTGTTTTTGACAAATTTCTCAACTGGAAAAAAATGTACAGCAAAAAAAAAGTTTCAAAATTGTCAGACTGTTTGAACTCTTCAAAATGAAAAAATTGAGTTTTCCTGTTCAAAATGATTTTTCATTTAAAAATGTAAGCTATTTAGACTGAAAAAAGGTTTTTAAAAGTCTAAATCAAAACAAAATGCTTTGAAATAATGAAAAACAAACTTTTTTTATTTTTGAAATACTGAATTTTCATCATGATTTGATCTTTTGGAGCCTAGGGTTAACTTTGACCAACTAAATCAAGGCTAAATGTAATAACCTGCATCTACACTATGAAAAAGGTGAGGTTAAATTGGGATTAGCTCAAACACGTTAGCAAAACCCAACCAGAGCTTGACTATCTTTCCTAGTCTAGACAAACTCAGAAGTGGGTTAGCTGCCTTGACGTAGCTAGCGCGATTTAAAAAAAAAAACCTCACTCACTCCTTTTCCCCTCTATTCTAAAAAAGGCATAAGAAAGGAGATGAGAGAAAAAGGAAGATGGCACATATAGATGTGATAGATATTGTGAACGATGAGACACCAAAAATCTAGGGCATGGCAGAAAAGGAGCCAGTGATAAAAGCTGTTAACTTGAGAAGGTAGAAATAAAAACAAATGAGGAGAGGTAGCTGAAAGAAGAGAGGGAAGCATAAAATGCCATTTGAAAGAGGAGGGGTACTGAAAATAAGACAAAAGGAAGGTGTCATTCCAGACTGACATGACATTAAAAAAAAATCTAAAAATTCCATCTTGTATAGATTTAAGATTCAACACCTCTAGACATAAAGTTGGCTACAGTGTCATACAGGTCTTTCTGCCAGTGTCACTGGACCTTATTAGAAACCTAAGCAGCTCTCAAGTTCCTAAATGTTAAGGCTACCATTTATTTTACGGCCTTGCAAGCTTTCATAGAATATTAGGGTTGGAAGAGACCTCAGGAGGTCTTCTAGTCCAATCCCCTGCTCAAAGCAGGACCAACACCAACTAAATCATCCCAGCCATGGCTTTGTCAAGCCGGGAATTAAAAACCTCTAAGGACAGAGATTCCACCATCTCCCTAGGTAACCCATTCCAGTGCTTCACCACTCTCCTAATGAAATAATGTTTCTTAATATCCAACGTAGACCTCCCCCACTGCAACTTGAGATCATTGCTTCTTGTTCTGTCATCTGCCACCACTGACAACAGCCTAACTCCATCCTCTCCTGAACTCCCCTTCAGGTAGTTGAAGGCTGCTATCAAATCCCCTCTTACTCTTCTCTTCTGCAGACAAAATAACCCCAGTTCCCTCAGCCTCTCCTTGTAAGTCATGTGCCCCAGCCCCATAATCATTTTTGTTGCCTTCCGCTGGACTCTCTCCAATTTGTCCACGTCCCTTCTGTAGTGGGGGGACCAAAACTGGACCCAATACTGCAGGTATGGCCTCACAGTACCGAATAGAGGACAATAATCACTTCCCGTGATCTGCTGGCAATGCTCCTACTAATACAGCCCAATATGCCGTTGGTCTTCTTTGCAACAAGGGCACAGTGCTGACTCATGTCCAGCTTCTTCTCCACTGTAATCCCCAGGTCATTTTCTTTAGAACTGCTGCTTAGCCAGTCAGGCCCCAGCCTGTAGTGGTGCATGGGATTTTTCCTTCCTAAGTGTAGGACTCTGCACTTGTCCTTGTTGAACCTCATCAGATTTTTTTTTTGGCCCAATCCTCAATTCAATTTACATGCTCCACTGATTCAGACATTCCTGTGCAGGAAGGGTGCTCTTAATTCTTTTTTGAGTATTTTGTTAAAAAATTCCTTTATGGTCCACTTCTACTGCTTTGCAAGACAAGTGTTCCTGAGGACGGAGCCATACAAATACCTGCTTTTAAAAATGTGTTTTAATTATAATGTTTTATGCTGCCATACACTATAGTATAAAATGTTCTTTTCCTGAAAACAGTATCACAAAATGCTTTACTGAATTAAATAATACATTTTGAATCAGATTGTCATGCTAAATTTGAAGATTTTTTTTAAAAAAAGTAGGTAGAAGCAATGACAATAATTACTCATAGGTAGAGGGCATACTGTTACTGTTATCCCTAAGTACTTCCTGAGAATCTCATGCAAGCAGCAGGAAAAACAATTTCAGTATTGCTTTAATTGCTGCCTCACTATAGCACTTTCTGAGAAACAATCTCTTTCTTCCTCTGAAAAGACTATGGTTCACTTTCACTGAAGCTGGAGCATGAAGGAGTAAATTATACCTCCTGTGCCCCAAGGTTGGCAGGTGGTTGGCAGGCTGCTGCTGCCCTTCTGCAGGGATTTCTATTATAAAGAATTTTAGGGGAAGAATTTTAAGTTACATCTAGGGCTCCATTAAGACATGTCCCTAGTGTTCCATGCCTCAAACTCCTGGGGGAACAACATGGGGCATGACCTCCACCAAATCCCATTTTAAGGGGGAAAGAGCTGAGCTGGACTTCAGCTGTAACCTCTCAGGACCCAATACATGGTGCCAGCACATGGTGGCAACAGCCCATCTTACTACACTGGGATAAGCCTTCTTCCCACTGTCAGCTAGTGTCCTCAAGAAGTAGCAGTGCTGAAGGCTCAGAGTTCAAACCCGTTGATGAAGCATGATGAAATGGTTGTTAGAACAGTGGTAACAGAATTTGATTTTACCTTTGTCCTTAAAACACTCTCTCTCTCTCTCTCTCTCTCTCTCTCTCTCTGAAATTACAAACACAAACCTACATTTAAAAGAATATTATTTAGTTGCAAAATCGAGTGCTTGAAAGTTAGGAAAATATCAGATAATCTGACATTGCCAAATATGCTTAATTCACCCCCTTTGTATGTATGCATTTTGACCTGTATTTCAGGATTACATACTATTTTTCCATCGGACCTTTGTCAAGGCAGAGGATGGACACACAAGGGGGCTGAATTAACGTTGCAGTCACAAGTGTAAATCTGGCATTTCCTAACCTTTGACAGTTTGATTTTACAATTGAAATCTTCTGTTAATGGTTTATGTATGTAATATATATTGACATGATAAAGAACAGTTTCAGATGAGTTGTTGTTTGGATAAGTAATTGAACAAAAGCAGTTCATATATACAAAAAGAGCCAACTCAAAAAAGTACAGTTCAGTCAATATTTGACAAATCATCCAATAAGTTCCTAGCCAAAAGATTAATTATCCTAACAACTCATGCATGTAGGGTTGAAAGAAAAAGGAGAGCCAGAGTTCCTCATTTCTTCATCCTGTGGAGATCAGAAAGTCCCAGGATGGATTGATTTAAATCATTGATTTTAATTGTTTTGCATTTGTGCTTTTTAATTATTTAATTATTTTCCTAAAGAAAGATTGGTTCTTATTGGCTGGTAATCATTAAAATGTATTGAATTAGTACTAACTATAATCTTTACACTATATTTGGTGCTTCTTTTTGCTAACCAGGATGATACACTGTATCTGTACACATTTATTTAAGCAAATATATAGCTTAACTGATATTCAGATTCTTAATTTTTAATTATGTTAGAAAATGGTGAATGATGCATTTCTTATTTAAGATACCTAGCTCTATTTGGCTGGTAATTCAAATTCAATTAAAAATGCACAAAAAGTGCATTTTAGTTTTTTAAATTAAATAAACTGCCTTAAATGTGCTGGATACATAAACATTTTTCCTCATCAAAACAAGTTTATCATTAAAAACTGATTTTATTAAACAAAAGAAATATTATCTGTAGTTAGTGAATTGAATTGAGTGTTTCTGGTCACCATGTGCTTCAGGATTTTAGAACTAGTAGATCTCATCCTCTTACACCTAGTTCTTATTCATACATTGGAAGTTGTGCTGTATTAATCTCAATGGAATATATTGTCCTGTCAGGGTTCCTTCACCACTCTGAACTCTAGGGTAAAGATGTGGGGACCCGCATGAAAGACCCCCTAAGCTTATTCTTACCAGCTTAGGTTAAAAACTTCCCCAAGGTACAAACTTTGCCTTGGCCTTGAATAGTATGCTGCCACCACCAAGCGTTTTAAACAAAAAACAGGGAAAGAGCCCACTTGGAGACGTCTTTCCCCAAAATATCCCCCCAAAGCCCTACACCCCCTTTCCTCGGGAAGGCTTGATAATAATCCTCACCAATCTGTACAGGTGAACACAGACCCAAACCCTTGGATCTTAAGAACAATGAAAAATCAATTGGGTTCCTAAAAAAAAAAATTTTAATTAAAGAGAAGGTAAAAGAATCACCTCTGTAAAATCAGGATGGAAAATACTTTACAGGGTATTCAGATTCAAAACACAGAGGATCCCTCTCTGGACAAAACCTTAAAGTTACAGAAAACAGGAATAAACCTCCCTCTTAACACAGGGAAAATTTACATAAAACAAAAGATAAACTAATCCGCCTTGCCTGGCTTACCTATACTGGTTGCAATATTGGAGACTTGGATTAGGATGGGTTGGAGAAGATGGATTTCGGTATGACCTCTCTCAGTCCCAAGAGGGAACAAACACGGGTAAGCAAAGAACACAAACAAAAGCCTTTCCCCCACCCCCAAGATTTGAAAGTAACTTGTTCCCTTATTGGTCGTTTGGGTCAGGTGTCAGCCAGGTTAGCTGAGCTTCTTAACCCTTTACAGGTAACAGGATGTTGCCTCTGGCCAGGAGGGATTTTACAGCACTGTATACAGAAAGGTGGTTACTCTTCCCTTTATATTTATGACAGGGGCCCAAAGGGTAAAAGGTTTTAACATGACCCAGTCACTGTCCATCATTAAATAGTTTTAAAGAATGTTTGGTATACAGAAACCTCAGCCTGCCACACTAACAATCATTTTAACCTTTTATTAAAGATACAGAAAAGAAGGAAATACAGTTAAAGCATTTGAAATGAAATCAAGACTTTCACTTAACATTTTGTTTTGTTTCCCTCCTTGTAGCTGGAGAGCATTTTTAGAAGGAACCTTCCCTCTTTGACAATCTTGTGGATGGTAATAACTGTCTTTTTTGAGAAAAAGTTGGGCTGGGCTGGGCTTTGCTGGAGCTGAAATTATTGCTGCTACTGTTAAAGTCTGATCCCTTTTTTTCTAGAAGACAAAACAAGACAATAAACACAAAAGATGTAAGAAGAAAACAGCGAAGATAGAAAATGCAGCTTCTGTCTCTGGCGTTCATTCTCATTTGCAACATCCCTGCTAGAAAAACATGGGCATGGCACTTCATCTTATTAGGTGCTCTGAGACCGGGTAAATACATATCAGCATTGGGCTATTTAGGTTATCTTGCAGAGTATGTCAGTGCTGCAATTATAAACCCATGGTTGGCCCATGCCAGCTGACTCAGGCTTGCAGGGCTCTGGATACGGGGCTGTTAAATTGCAATGTGGATGTTCAGGCTTAGACTGCAGGCCAAGTTCTGGGATGCTCTCACTTCTCAGGGTCCAGCCTGAGCCTGAATGTCTTCACCACAATTAAACAGCCCCTTCGCCTGAGCCCTCTGAGCCCGAGTCAGCTGTCACAGGCCAGCCAAGGATTTTTAATTGCAGTATAGGAATACCCTTAGTTGTCTCTCTGATCACAGGCTTACAGTAGTGTTGGTCAGCAAAGCCAGACTCTAATTTAATCAGATGTCAAAAAGAGAGGGATAGGAAAAAGAACAAATAAAGTAGGGAAGCAAAAAGATATATGGGAGGGAGGGGGATGGTAACTCAGTCTCATATCCCAGGTGGTGGTTGGGATTTAGCCAAAGTCAGTAAAGGTAGCAGTGGAAATGGTACCTATGGGTCCGTCTCTCTCTCTCTCTCTCTCTCTCTCTCTCTGGCCTGGTCTAGTCAGGACATCTCTGAAGATTACAGTGATGAAGGTCCAGCAGTGATGCCTTGGATTCTCAGGGTCCAAGAAGACAGTGGGGATGGGAGCCATGATGGTGAAGCTCGCACTTTTCCTGTTCACCCATCTCCCAGCCAGCCATTGTTTTCAGACAGCTTCCTCTTCTGCTAACGTTTGTTCCCAAAGGTCTTATCTATTAAGTATCCCAAAAGGGAGTGATGGGTCGAATAGCCCATCCCCTTATTATTTTGTCTGCCAATTAGGCCTAATTTCCAACACACCAATTTTGGTTCATTGATTTCCAGTCCCATACTTCACTTGTTTACCAGGCATGTTCTTAACACAGTTCTTGAGAGTTATATCAATTGGCTTTTTGTTTGGACTAATTCAGTCTTTCTGCCTTCCCTTTACAGCTTTTCCCATCAACATTTGTTGTTACAAGTCATTGCAACATTTTATAAACTTTCACTCACTCTTTACTGTGTTTCTCACAATTAGGGTAAATTTATAGGCCCAATTTCCTGCT
The DNA here is from genome assembly GCF_009764565.3 of Dermochelys coriacea. NCBI lineage: Eukaryota > Metazoa > Chordata > Testudines > Dermochelyidae > Dermochelys > Dermochelys coriacea. The sequence goes on from NC_050068.2 coordinate 267,225,898, forward strand.
TTTTCAACTTCCAGTCGGTTTCTTAGTTTTGAAAGAGCTGATTATTGAATTGAACTAGATGAATAAACTGAAATGAAGAAAATATTCTCTTTGCATCTGCAGAAGAGGCTACTGCTATCAAAAACTGGTGTCATAAAAATAAAGGGCAGGGTAACCACCTTTCTGTATACAGTGCTATAAAATCCCTCCTGGCCAGAGGCAAAACTCTTTCACCTGTAAAGGGTTAAGAAGCTAAGATAACCTCGCTGGCACCTGACCAAAATGACCAATGAGAAGACAAGATACTTTCAAATCGGGGGCGGGGAGTGGGGGGGGACAAAGGGTTCGTCTGTCTGTGTGATGCTTTTGCCAGGAACAGATCAGGAATGCAGTCTCAGAATTTCTGTTAGTTAGTAAGTAATATAGCTAGAAATGCGTTAGATTTCCTTTTGTTTAATGGCTAGTAAAATAAGCTGTGCTGAATGGAATGTATATTCCTGTGTTTGTGTCTTTTTATAACTTAAGGTTTTGCCTAGAGGGATTCTCTATGTTTGAATCTGATTACCCTGTAAGGTATTTACCATCCTGATTTTACAGAGGTGTTTCTTGTACCTTTTCTTTAATTAAAATTCTTCTTTTAAGAACCTGATTGATTTTTCATTGTTCTTAAGATCCAAGGGTTTGGGTCTGTGCTCACCTGTACAAATTGGTGAGGATTTTTATCAAGCCTTTCCCAGGAAAGGGGATGTAGGGCTTGGGAGGATATTTTGGGGGAAGACATCCCCAAGTGGGCTCTTTCTCTGTTTTTGTTGAACACGCTTGGTGGTGGCAGCATACGGTTCAAGGCCAAGGCAAAGTTTGTATCTTGGGGAAGTTTTTAACCTAAGCTGGTAAAAATAAACATATGGGGTCTTTCATGCAGGTCCCCACATCTGTACCCTAGAGTTCAGAGTGGGGAAGGAACCTTGACAGCTGGTTTAACACTTCAACTAACTCTGGTTTCAGGTGCTTAGCACATGACTTCCACCAGTTTAGTGGTTGGACTCTCTTTAAAACTTGACAGCAAACATGTACTGCTTAATACTATTTTTTTGTGTTTTGTTTAAATTATTATATAATCTATAATCTATAATAATCTATAATTATAATAATATAATCTATAATTGTTATAGATTATAACAAATCTGACAACCTATATAAAGGCCTGATTTCAAATTTAATTTTAATAGGTTTATTTTTTTACAAAAAAACCCCTGTATTTAATTTAATTTTTTTAATCCAATTTTTTAAATATTTGTTTTTAAAAAACATTGATTTTTATTCACTCTGGAAGGTCTCTAGAAGAGAGGACCTCACCACTCCTAAGACTGTGTTTATATGTACAGCAGTCACCATTTGTGATTTTTTTCAACTCACTAAATGCGAGTTGGAGAATAGATTTGTCCAGGGTTAGTTTAGCCATATAAAGATGGCAGTTCTCCCTTACATTAGAAAGAGGACAAAACACAATGAAGTCTAACTTGGTCACCCTCTCCAGTTCAGAGTTCCCATGATTAAGGCTATGAAGGAATGTCAAATTAGCCTTGAGAGTGACTTTATTTATCTGGATCATTTATTCATTTTTTGTGTGGTTGCAGATGTATATTCCCATCGGATGTGCACATGCCCTGGGCACTAAAGCTAGAGACCTTTGTCTAGCAGTACCTGTAGAGGCAGTGGTCCATCCCTGCAGCCCTTAGCCCCTTCCCTGGTTACTTAAGGGTGGTGCCACTCCAATCCCCCTCAGTTTCTTCTCAGCACCTGCAACTAAAGTTGGAGCATTCAGTATGGTAGTTTACCTATGCTGCTTATCTCAGTTTTTGCTGAGGCTTTAGTACTACTCTTAGGTCTAGTTGTACTGATTGGTTAGTTCCTGCTTCCCCAATAGTTCAGAAGCATTTGGAAGCCAAGACTGCTCCGGCTTCTTGTGATGGACCCTTGGCTCCGTCTGGTTTGGTCACAGAGTTGTCTTTGTCAGCACCATATTCAATTCCACCTAAGACTCAAATTTAGAATTGTGGTCAGCATCCTTTTCGGTACCAAGGGGCCCATCGGTGTAGATACCGTCTTTGGTTCTGATGATGTCTTTGTGGCAGACCTCATCTTTGGGTTAGTTACTAACTTCTGCTCTGGTACTGTCATTTGCACCAGTACCCAGTGGAACTGTGATGCCTCTTTGAGTACTGAAGACACCAACTGCTTCTTCATCCTTGGTACTGATGCCATCTCCTTACTGGTTTTCAGATGAGGTTGATTGCTTACTTGCCACATTAGGAGCGACTCCTCTACTGCCATCAGGCAATTTCCAGGGCTCATCAAGATAGAGTTCGGAGACATCTTTCTCCTTTCCATTCTCAGAAGTCCTGAAAACCATCCTCTGATCACCATCGGTACAAGATTGGCATCTTATCTAAATTACAAACAGGGGTCCCTCCTGGCCACCAATGCCTTATCCCTATGCCCAGCAGCCCCCTTGGAATTACTGAGATGTCTCCCAGTCTGGAAGATCCCATTTTTCAATGCAGTCCAGGGCTAGGTTGCTAATTTTGGCTGCAGTTTCTCTTCCTGAGTTTTACCTCTATTACAAGCACAGGCTGAGGTCATTCCTACTGTGCTGGTCCAGATTGATCCTTTCATATATGAGTCTGTCTCCCGAAGGAGCTTGCATTGTCCTGCACCCTCCTTCTTTTTCCAGGAAGGGTCACAGGTCACAAAGGAGGAGAGCTTCTGGGCCCAATTTCAACCAGCCAATTCACCCTTCTCCAGTGCTAAGGAAGCAGCCATTTTGACTTGCATGTCCAGGACAGCATTCCAGTTGTGACCTCTCCATCCCTGTCTCAGTTTTAGGACAGGCTGTCTTGCTTTTCAAGTGCTTGGGACTCAGTAACCATGGACAAATGGGTCCTAAGCACCGTGAGATCAGGTTATGCCATCCAGTCTCCCCTTATCATCCTCCTTACCCCATCTCTCTTCAGGGATCCCTCTCACAAGCCAGGTTTCAGAGTAGCAGCTGTGTTAGTCTGTATTCACAAAAAGAAAAGGAGTACTTGTGGCACCTTAGAGACTAACAAATTTATTTGAGCATAAGCTTTCGTGAGCTACAGCTCACTTCATCGGATGCTGATGAAGTGAGCTGTAGCTCATGAAAGCTTATGCTCAAATAAATTTGTTAGTCTCTAAGGTGCCACAAGTACTCCTTTTTCTTCTCACAAGCCATTTATCCTTCAGCAGGTCCAGACCCTGTGGGCTTCGGGAGCTATCGAGGAGATCCCTCTGCAGCATTGAGGGAAGAAAGTCTATTTCTGGTTCCCAAATCTAAGGGAGAATGAAACCTATTCTCAGTTTCTCCGCAGACTCAACAAATACATCAAATATGTGAGATTCCATATGGTCACTTTACCGATGATTCTTCCTCAATTAAGTAACAATAACTAGTTCGCTGCCCTGGATCTTCAGGATGCTTACTTCCATGTAGCAATTTTTCCCAAGTCACAGTAAATTTCTAAGATTTGTCCTGGCAAGTCAATATTATCAGTACACTGTGCTTCCCTTTGGCCTCTCCTGGGCTCCTTGAGTTTTTACCAATGATGGTAGTGACTACGTATTTCAGGAAGAGAGGAATTCATGTCTTCCTGTACCTGGACGATTGGTTAGTGAGGGGCAAGTCAAAAAAAAAAAGTCCTTTTACACATTCAGTTCACATTATGCCTTTTCAATCATCTGGGCCTGATCTTGAACAACAGGAAGTTGATGTTAATACCAACTCAGAAAAATTGAGTTCATTCGGGCCCTACTAGTTTTTATGAGTTCAAGTCTTGTAATCAATCTTTAAGTAGACTCTGAGTTCCACCTCCTTCTGATACTGCCTGTGAGTCACCTGAGTGGAGTAAACATCTGCAACCACACAAAGAAGAGACGATTATGCACCTGCATGATAACTATTGTTCTTCAAGATGTGGGTGCAGACATCTATTCCACAATCCACCCTCCCTTCTCCGCATCAGAGTCTCAATTCTTGATGTTCAGTGCAAAGGAACTGAAGTGCTTCAGGGCAGCACTGCCCTTAAATATCTAGGGGAAGGGCTAAAGGCCCCAGGACAGAAGCACCACCCCTGTGGGTATAGCTAGGCAAAGTTCTCTGGGTTCGATATGCTCATTGCATACACACCTGAGTGAAATACACATCTGCACCGACCTCTCAAGAATAACAGTTACAGTACAGAAAAGTAATTGTCATTTTTTAACAATTGAATTGATTTTTCTATTTTGGGTTCTTTATATTGTGAAATGTTTAAACAGCTATTGCTTTTTAAATTTAGAAAAGTGGTAATTTAATCTGTATGATGGAAAAAATTAATATACATTTTAATAAATATATATTACCAACAAAAATACTGGAAATTTAGGACTAATACCATTTTTCTAAATGTCAGTGTATATTGGTTGTACACAGAAAGCTCCCCGTAAGCAAAATGTAATGAAAACTAGTTAATTACTCTATATTGGGCCATATCTTACCCTCATGTGGCCTACTATTCTTCCCTCTTAGGAGTTGTGTTGTCATTGGATTTTCTGCCCATATGTGTACTATATTCCCCTCCTCAAGAAGGGGTACGGGCATAGAATATTCGTCAGTGCTGCTAAGATCAGTATTAATTCCTATCTGGATATCTGCATGGCTGTAAGGGAAGTATTTTATATAGAGTGGCTGTTATCACCTCTTAACGCCTTTAGGCACAACCTTTACCAGAGCCCCATTCCAGCAAACTAGAGAGAGAGCCCCAGATCCACAAAGGTGCTGAGGCACCTAAACCCTAGACTTAGGCACCAAAGTCCCTGTTTTAGGCACCACTCCAATCTATAGAACTCCCACTCACCTGCTCCCTAAGCATGTAGGCATCTAAACTCTCTCAGCAACAGCGGTGAAAGTAAGGCGGTATGGGCCAGTACAACGTACCGGTAAAAAGTAGCTGCCAGTACTGGCCCATAACGCTGACTTTCAAGTGCTGCCATGGCAGTACTTTAAGGAACCTGCTTAAAGCACTGCTGTGGCAGCTTTAACATCACTGCCCCTTTTGCGACCCCCATTGGCGGCCCCGCCAGGTCCCTTCCAATAGGGCCGCCAACTGTGAGGGCATAAAAGGGGTGGCGACGACCCGACAGCTGCTGATGGGGGGCACAAAACGGGCAGTGACGTTAAAGCACTGCCGCGGCAAAGGAGCCCACTTAAAGCGCTGCCGTAGCAGTACTTTAATGTTGTTGCCCTTCCCCCCCCCCCCCCGGTCACCAACGGGGATGGCAAAAGAAGTAGCTGCCCTGGGGCCACAATTTAAAAGGGCTCAGAGCTCTGGCCGCCGCAGCCGCGGTAGCCCTGGGCAGTGCGGGCCAGGCAACGCAAATGGGCTGGCTGGGGGATGGGCAGAGTGGCCCTGTACTGGTAAAAGCTCAATTTTACTTTCACCCCTGCTCAGCAACTAAATTTTTGCTATAAAAGTTATCTAGATACCTATGTTTCTGCCTCCAAACATGCATGCCACAGCCTCCCTCCAGGGATCTGGCCACATATCTCCTACCTAAGCCCCAGAGGAATCCACAAACAGGGGGAAGATAGGTGGAGGAGCACCTCTCTCTCCCATGTGGCCTAATCTGCTAAGCATTTTCTGAGCACCCTACTAGTTTGGCTCTCTTTAAAATCTGACAACTGCAGCAGGAGCAGCAACCACCACTGTCCACTTTATACAATTTAGCCCAGTGGTTAGAGCACTCTCCTGGGATGTGGGAGATCTAGGTTCAATTATCCTCTCTGCCTGATAGGGAGAAAAAACTGAAGAGGGGTATTTTACATCTCAGGAGAGTGGTCCAACCTCTGAGCTTTGGGATATTCTGACGTGGGGTTCCCTGTTGAAGCTCTTCCACTTTGGATTAAATAACTAAAAAGTCATTGAGCCAGAAAGAGAGATTGACTCTACAGTCCAGTGGTTCAGGCATCCACCTGGGAGGTGGGAGACTCAAGGTCCAGTCCCCCTGTTCCAGTGACTTTTTAATTAGTCTTATTAATGGACTTCTTAATGGAATAGGGCAGATTGAGTGAATCCCATGTCAGAATATCCCATAGTTCAGTGGTTAGGGTGCTTTCCTGAGTGGTGCCTGTTGAGATTCTTTCTACCCATCAGCAAGAAGGGGGAATTGAACCCTGGTCTTCCATAACCCAGGTGAGTGTTCTAACTACTCAGCTAATAGTTATTAGGTGGGCATGACCAGCACCACCTCTTTCATCTGATTAGTGTAGAATGAGGCAGGCGCCTAACTCTTCACAAGAAATGACTTAAGTGCCTAAGCCACCTGGCTCCAGGAGAGGGGTTCCTGGTGTGGATTACTAGCAGAGATAGGCTCCTGCTTCCAGCCTGGACTTAGGCATCTATATCTATAATGGGGTGGGGCTCAGTTTACGCACCTCCCATTTGCTAATATAGGTGGTTCCCTGCCTAGCATGCTTGCTTTTGTGGATCCTATTCTTAGGTTCCCATCTCTCCCAATTCATTGTATAGGGAACCTAGGCACCTAACTCAGGCTTTGTGGATTGCCATGCTGTTCCATTGATTTAGTAGGCACCTAAATGCTTAAGCCTCTTTATAGATCTGGGCCAGAGATAGTTCCACAAGTTTTCAAGAGGAAGACATAGTGCAAAATTCTGTGATGACCTCAATCCAGCAGTTAAGTCTCTTGCTGGACCCCTGTACCTGGACAGGGCTGGTTGCAGGATCAGAAACATATTGAGCAATGTAAATTAGTCATGAGGTCCAAGATAGTCAGGAAACAGATGGATGTGGCAAAGATGCACTGATTTGACATTCTGCAGTACTGCAAAATGAGTCATAGGTTTTATCTATACTAAAAGAGTCCCCTGGTTCAAGGACATTGGTTTAAAAATTGATTTAGTTAAACTAGTGCAAACCCCTAATGAAGACACATTGAAACCAGTTAAATCCTCACTTATATCAATTTAGTTTGTGTTATTAAATTACCAATTTAGGTTAAATTGATATGAGCAAGGGTTAAGTGTGTCTAGATTAGGGATTTGCACCAGTGTAAATAGGCCAGTTTTAAAATTTGTTAGTTAAACTGATCAACTTTTCTAGTGTAGTCAAGGCAATAGCTTCTGTTACAGAAGAAGGAGAAGGCAGGTAATGGGAAAATGAGGCATGGCTAGTGAAAAAGAGGGCCTGCTCAGTAAGAAAGACCCAGTAAACCTAAACTATGGACTTGCAAATGTCCAGAAGTCAGTAACTGAAGGGTGTAAGATAAAGCAGCAACCCCAGAGACAAGCTGTAAAATCTACCTGCACCACTGTAGATCTCTCTAACACTCCAGGCAGCACACACAATGGACATAGACTATCTGTGTGAGTCTCTCTATGGTTCCTTTGTGCAGTGCCCTGAGCACAGGTAGTACACTAATGTACACCTTCCACTGCAAAATTGGTATTAATGTTGCATAATGGCCATGTGAATAATGACAACAATTTATTTAAATAACTTGAACTCCAAAGGCCTTTATTTATGTTTCCTAGGTCATAACTAGAACTACATGTGTGCAAAAGATAAAAACTAAATTTTATTGTTTTGCTTCTTCCACAAAAAGTAAGACAAACAAACAAAAAAGATTTTGCCAGCAATTTCTATACAAATGCAGCAAAATTTAAAATAATCAATTTTAGTCCTGCCCAATAGTGCAATTACTATCATATATTTTGAAAAATACATTCACAGTAATATCAGGACTTGTATTAAGAATTATAAAAATTGCTGTTTGTACTATTTTTGTGTTTTCTCCCAGCAGCATTAGTGCCAGGAGTCCAGCTAAAGAGATCTCAGAGAAAGAAATTAGAAGAAATTTCTCTGAGTAAACTAGTTCAGAATAAATCAGTCTGACATCATTATTGCTAGATGCAAATGCTGTATATCATGGAGAGAAAGGGGATTTTCTGTTGTGTTTGTAGCCCTGGAAGGCCATGAGATATCATATCTTGAAATTTGAATGGGTCCAGGAGTGAAACTTGTCAAATGAAAAGTCATTGGTTTAAACACACTTTTTATTGGATTGTATAACTAACAACACCTTTAACCATTAAAATTCAGAGATGTTAAAATCTAACCAATTTTTTAATATACATGGTATAGCTTACTTTAGCATTTAATTAAGCTTGGATGATGAAATTAGATTTGGTCATGATCTGGCAAATTAATGCATTGGTTCAAATGCTTATGTTTGTGCATATTCACCCTGTTCCTGACTCTGTTCTGACTTATACTGTTGTGAATCAGCCATAACATCTTTGGAGGCAATGAAGTTATTCATGTGCAAAGCCAGAGGAAGTAAGGTGAACCATTGTTTTCAATGCAACTCTGTATGAACATAGGTGTTAGCACCAGTCCTGTCTCAGGACTGGAAGTTTGAGGGTGCCCTTTGTAATCAATGGGAGTCTTCCCATTGACTTCACTGGATGCTGAGTTGGAGCTTTAGTTTATCGTACTTTCTGATTCTCACACATGAGCAAAGTGCTGCAACATTTAGGATGCAAATGCTGCAGGGGAATGTTTAAATTCAAACTATTTGCATTGATTTTGTTTGTGTGTATGTGTGCCATGAAAACATTTTGATTTAATATTAGGTTTAGTAAAAGTAATTTATAACAAAACCTAACATGGTCATCCAAAGTAATAGAAAGCTAGCCCACTGGCAAAAATTGTTGGATTTAAATAGTGCATCTGGTTAGTTCAAAGTTCCATGAAAGGAGGAAAGCCAAAGTCTAAGTACTTGAATAATGTAGTTCTTGAGCATCCAATTTATCATTTGTGTCTTTGACTTTTCTCTTGTATATTAAGAGAGAATACACAATCTCTTTGCCTTTCATTGAGACTCATATCTGTTATCATTCAACATTCATTTTTTGAGAAAGGATCTGTACTTTCAATTTTACTTCGCTAAAAATATCCCTTTAACTGTTAATTTGAAATGGTAACCTTTTCATGTTGAATCATAAATAGGCTAGAATGAAGGTTTTCTTGTGTCTAATAATATTTTATGTTTGAAAATCCTGGAGATAGTAAACTAATTATTTTGACTAAAAGGTTGTTGCACAGTTTGTCTTGTGGAGGGTTACAGGAAAAACATTCTAAAATGTATTCATTTATTGTTGGTTCATTAAAGAAAATGAATGATTATTTTCAGAATAATGTAAGTTGATCTACAGACCAGTATTTATGTTGTATTTAAAAGAGAACATGTAGTAAACCATGCTATAGACTATGGTTAATGCTTTGCATTTCCTGATGTCTTTTGAAACGTAAAAAATCTACAACAAACAGATCTGTAATGCGTAACTGGTATGAAGATTCAATTCAGATTTAAGAGCGTTAGTTTGCTTTTGAATCTTTCTATTTTCTGCATTTGTTTTGACTGCTCTCATCATTCAAGATTGACACTTGGATGAGTGTGTAGGAGGAAGCAGCAGCAGCAAGCTTACAGCTTGCAGACAAAAAAAAATCTGCCTTATCTGATGGCTATTATTGAAAATGCGAGGTGTAGCCTAGGCTGGGTAATGAAGGGGAGCGAGCGAGGGGGAGCAAGAAGCATGGAGCTGCATACTGATGAGTGTAGGAGTACTTGATAAAAAGAATTCTTGCTGCTGGCAGTGCATTGCTCATTGTGGAGTATTCCAACTATCACATATAACGGCAAACAGCTTAGCTGACAGCTTAATATGTCTTTTTTTTTTCACTGTATGACGTTATGGTCTATAGTAAAGATTAATAACTAAGAAATGTTGAGCTAGGATCAGATCATACTCTGTAGACTGGCCTGTAAACTATGTTTTACTTCTGACTTTCTTCCTTGCTGAAACCATTAATCTGTCAAGCTGGCGGGCTCCTTTGATAGCAACTTTTCCAGGAACATGATGTGGCAATGCCACCTCTCAGCCCAGGACTACCGCTACTATCCAGTGGATGGCTACTCGTTGCTTAAACGCCTCCCTCTTCACCCCCTTACAGGACCCAGATGCCCTGTCCAGACAGTGGGACAATGGTTGGAAAATATTGGGCTACCTCAGTATGAGAATCACTTGCTGGCTAATGGATTTGACAATGTGCAATTTATGGTAAGAATCCTTCTCTGTATTGCTGTGTATAGGCACTGTAGCTGTTGGGGTTTTTTTTTATTGTCTGTCTGTGTTTCTTATGTGATCTTAAATAGCTTAGAACTATTCTGCTTTGCACTGAAATCTGGTAGTGTTTCAGTTTTCTGCATACAGCTGAATCAATATTTAAGGTGTTCTCAGGATAAAATTCTAAAATATGCATGTTATGAAATAATATCTATAGCCAGGGACATGGCCAAGGAGAAGTTGGGGGTTAAGGTTCTCTCCCACCCCCATATCAATCTCCAGGTTTTTAAAAAAAGTAGAAATGCATAATACTTGTACACCATCATTGGGAGGGGGCAATTCCCCCGTATGTAAAGGTTTGGCCACACCCCTATCTGTAGCACATCACATGATATTACTTTTATTTAAACATTACACCCAAGTTAATTAAATAGCATGACTTGCCATTGTTACAGGAGGATGTATTTTAATTATGGATAATTATTGAATTGTGCCAACTCTAACTAATTCTGGATGTCTTAGTAAAGTGGGGTTGTTTGGGGCTTTTTAGGTAATCAGTTTATGGGATTCACTTGTTTGAACAGGAAAGCAAGAGTATTCCTTTAAACTGATACCAAAAACTTTAGCTTAAGTATAAATTTTTCATTGAGATGAGCAAAAGGACCAAATTATTTCGGATACCTTAGAATTTAGGGTATCCACATGTGGTATGGATGACAAACCTCATGTATACAATCTTTCCATTTGAAATTAATATGGCTAAGGTGGGAAGGTAACCTATAAAATTGCTACATAACCATGAATATACCTCTTCCATTGTTTATCATTTTTATTTGTAGTAAAAGTACTCACTGTACTTGTTGTACAGTACCAGATCTCCATACATTATTCTTTTTCCCTAATTAAGGTATTTTTCTCTGTAAATATTTTCATCCTTGGATACCTCTAGAGCTATTATATTAACGAACAGCTTACATACAGTATGTAAGATGTACAAGTGGACTTTGGCATGAATATGTTATGATTACAAAGGCATATTTGTACATCAGTCATATTTTTCCCATTTTTCTTTTTTTTTACCAGTACTAAGTATACCTATGGGTTATTGATAAGAAAATTGTGAAAGACCCATCTATTTTTATTTCCATATGTATTTTTGATTTTTCTTCCTGCCTCTACATGGCTGCTGTGTGTTCTTTTGCTTATACCAACAAAAATCTTAGCAGTTTTTGCTTCTCTTTTAAATATTCTTGATTTTAAAAGCAGAAAAATTAGACCCAAATAAAAAATAAAATAAAAACACACATGTAATTTGTAGGCTTCATCCATCCAATAAAAGTTCTTAAATGGATTTCATTGTAGCTAAACTTGCAACCACTAGTATCTTACATATTCTGTAGCTTTAGAATTACTAAAGCAGATGAGCATAAATCTAAAAAGATTACAAAAGAGCAATGTTCACAATGGGTCGTAGGTGGCATAACAAATGTGTAGAGGTGCACCTACCACTAGTAACCAGTGAGCAGGTAGGAGCTAGAGAAATTGACTTGGATTGCTTTCCAAACATTTACTGAAGCTGTAGGGGCCTGATCCAAAGTCCATTGGCGTCAATTTGGACACTGTCATTGACTTCAGAGGGCAAGCCCTAAATTGCTCATTGACATAATTATGTAACTGTATCTATTTCATCATGAAGTTCTTTTAGTAAATACCCAAACCAAACTTTTTCAGGTACCATGTGAGTTAAGTTATGGCATGAGTGTTTGTACAGTAACCACTGCATTCTGGTCAGCTTAGTCTACTAGTTCTTTTCTCATTTAATTTCTTCTTGAATACATATTACAGTTAAAACATACAATTTCCACTGATGTTATTTGGAATTCGGTGCATGTATGAATAAGAGATTAGAACCCTACATTGAATTTAGTAATTAAACATATTGCTGTGAAATAATGTTATAATGAAACAAGAATGATATAATAACTTTTCAGTATTTACAATAATTTGATATGCTATAGGTTGGGCCACAGTATATCAAATATTTTATTGCAACAAAAAAGTGATAATAAAATCATAATTTGCTGGTTTATATATTATTATTTTGCATACATCATCATTACATAATGTAACAGGTTTCTCCTGGCATAATTCAAAAAATGTTTATCGTCACTAAAATACTTTCCTTTCTATCCAAAATTATAGAAGAAAATTAAACCTGGAATGTAGTTATTAAAATTGGAGAATAAAGGTCTGTTAGGGTAATAGGAAAAACGAGATATCTATTAACCTTAAATGTAGAGTGTTACATTTTTCTAAAATATCAGAAAATTGTTTACTTTAATCAAAATTGTTTACATATTCATCTATTTTATGTAAGCTTATTTATTCAGTTGTAGACTTGGCTAAAATTGGTTGGCTGTCTGCTTTTGAACAACATTATTATTTTAATGCAATGAAAAATCAGTTAGACATGTCTGTTCTTCATTCTGTACCATATTTCTGCTTTTGTTTTTCTGAAAGCACATTCTGACCTGCATTTATTCATCTTGTTGCCTAAGCAACAGCCACTGCACTCCTATTATATATGATGTAGTAGTACAAGTCTTACTAAATGTTTAGAACAAGAAAGGGAATATCCTGATATAATTAATGTTAGAAATATCATACCATATCTGAGAACAAATATATTATATTTAGGCAACTCTCAGCAGCAAAATTCTACTAATTAAATTAACATTCTGGTAAGTAAAGTATTTTTTAGATAAAAGGATTTCATGCTAAATCATTCATTAGATTCATAGAAATTATATCCTTGGGTTTATTCTGCCCTCACTTTGCAGGGAAGATAGGCATTAACTACCATTACAATTAAGAAGATTTACTCTCACAATTTTCTGTCCATGGACTCAAGAAATAACCTCTTTACCTATAAACTTCACAATCTGAATTATTCTTTTCCAGTAGTTTGTCAGTTCACATAAGAGTTGTTACAATTATTTTAAAATATAGCATTTAAAATCAGTATTTGAAAAATTGCTCTTGCTTTTCTTACCAAATCTGTTTCTATTTTTAGAGTATTTGTACACACAGCAAGCAAAATTCCTGTCATATTATTATTATTATAATAAAGCAGCAGTCATGTAACATTTAGTGGGACAATGCATTTGTACATTTTCCTAAGAGTTTAAGTTGAGATGTTTAAATCATATCACTTGCTTAATATTACAATCTGACCAAATTGAGCTCTCTGAGATCTATAAACATTATGTGAGAGGAATGTGGACCAGACCACCGAAAAGAGGCAGAGTTCATAGAAAAATATGAGACATTTGATTTGATGGACAAATTATTTTTATCTTCCAACATTTACTGTTCACTAGTATCCAAACATTTAACACTCTATTAACTTTAATTCGCATTTTGACACTGGAACAATGGTTTGCCCAACATTTTATCCTTCCGCTACTTACTTATATGGGCCTCTATTTGTCCAGGTACTTATACGGCCTCTAACACCATAGTATCTGGCATCTCCCAAATATTGATACATTTATCCCCATTTCACAGATGGGGAACTGAGGCACAGAGAAACTGACTGACTTGGCCAAAGTCACACAGGATTGGGAACTGAACATGTCTCCTGAGTACCCATTAAACAGCAAGACCCCCTCTTATTATGCAGGAGCACAGGCATCAGCAATTTAGCCACCTCCTACGTATGTACATTGGAGGCAGATGAGAGTCTCTCATCCTCTCTCCTTTCTTCACTTCCCCCGATAGATTCCTTAGACCATGCTTCCAAATTGAGATTATAGAAACTTCAATTAAAATTAATGAGATCTGCAGTTGCTCTGCACCTCTGAAAATCAGGCCACTTTTACTTAAGTGCTAAGATTTAGGCACCCAAGCTTTAAAAATCTTTTACTCAATTCCTAGTCACAACAGTTCAAATTACATCTAGATGCATGTGCAAATTTGCATTACTCCTTTAACTTCTCTGTCACATTTTTCCTTCCTAATGGCTGATTTACATGGGGGCTGATTTTTGTTGTATTAAATGGTGTCTTTTTAAAATACTGTCACACTGCCTAGAACCAGACAAATGTTTTTAAAATATATTTCTGTAAATCAAATAATTTTATCAGGTGTAAATGCAATATATTCTCTTTCCCATTTTCAACTCCTGCTCATTTTCAAAGGAGTAAAAATCAAGCATATCAAGCTTAAGGAGATTAAGGGGTAACATGATAGTGGTCTTCAAATACTTGAAAGGTTACATAAAAAAAATAGAGAAAAGTTGTTCTCTCTTGCCACAGAGGCCAGGACAAGAGGCAATGGGTTCAAACTAGAGTATAGCAGATTTAGATTAAATCTCAGGAAAAACTTCCAAACTGTAAGAACAGCAGGACAATGGAACAGACGGGCCTAGGGAAGTTGTGGAAGCTCCTTTGCAGGAGGTTTTCAAAGGGAGGCTGGATAGCCATCTGTCTTAGATGGTTTAGACACAACAAATCCTGCATCTTGGCAGGGGGTAGACTAAATGACCCTTGCAGTTTCTTCTAACCCTGTGATTCTATCTGAATAACCTAAACTCAGTTTTAGTGCAATTTGAAGTATGAAATAGGTAATTTTAGACATCGATTACTTTATATACAGTTACTCTCAAAATATGTAACTTAAATGCAATTATTTAATAGGTCTACTTGTGTGACTAGGAAAATCAGTATTGGCCTCAGTATTCTGTCCCCAGAAGCTGAGCCTGGGCAGGGACAGGGAGGCTGCTGTCGCCGCTCCCTGCCTTGCTCAAGCTCAGCTTCTGGGGACTGAAGCAGACTCTGAGCATGCCAGGGAGGGCTCCAGCTCGCTTGGCCACTGTCCTAGAGAAGCTGAGTCCAGGGCAGCTACTGCGCTGCACTGGGCAGCGTGGCCAGAAGAGGAGAGGCTCTGGCCCTGCCCCTTTCTCTCCCCAGCTGGGGCTGGCTGCTGGGTTGAATGCCTCGAGCAAGCATCTGGGGAGGGCGGGCTGCCGACCCTTCCCGCCCCTTCCCCCCACCCTGGCATCGCCTCTGAGCCCTGAGATCTGCCCGGGCAATTTAAAAGGGCCCGGGGCTCCCAGGCACAGCCACTGCAGCGGTGGTGGCTGGGGGGGCCCTGGGCAATTGCCCCCTGTGCCTCCACCGTCAGGGAGCCTGCATCAAATGGTCATCTCAACTGGTTTATTAATCAAAGATTAGACATCTAGGATTAATCAGCATGAATACAGAAAGGTAGTATATACCGATTCGGGGTCCAGGCTTGTCTACTTCCACTGGTCCACGTTGTTAACATTTTCATGTATATTTATATATTACTTGGTAACCTCATATTACAGTTTGTGATTGGCTGCATTACTGAGCATTATCCAATTATTATCAAACGTCAGCATATTCCATTATGCTCTAAATTTCCAGTTACAAAGAATCATAACAACTTTTAGCCTATTTAACAAGAGCTTAACATGGGTTTAAAACAAGTGTCTTAACCAATCATTTTATTTTGCTCTTTGCTCTATACTCAAATTTAACGTTTTCTGCAAGGTGATTTACATTATTTTGCTAACAGTTTCTCCTTTTACAATGTATCTACCTGCTTCTCCCTTTCTTGTGGTTTTTGTTAGTTTGTTATTCACTTAGCAAAAAAACAACCTTAAGCAACTGCAAAAACAGATTATAAAAAGGTCATGCCCTTAGACACATTTCTGTTCTGTCAATAGTATATTTTACATGCATTTATATGCCAATATACAGTCAAATATATCTTTTAGTTCTTGTGACAAAATTTATGAGGGATTCTGGAAATGCTTAGGCTTATATGACATTTTCATCTGTATATCTCACAGCACTTTGCAAAGGCAGGTAAGAACCATTCTCCCAATTTTACAGATGAAGAAATTGAAGTACAAGCTGATGAAGGAGCTTGCCCAGTATCACCCAGCAGGCCAGATACAGAGCCAGGAACAGACCCCAGCTCTCCTGAATCTCAGTCCAGTGTTCTTTTCTCTAATCCAACAGTTCTCAAACTGTAGGTCAGGACCTCAAAGTGGGTTGCGACCCAATTTTAATGGGGTCGCCAGGGCTGGTATTACACTTAATAACTGGGGACCAGGATCAAAGCCCAAGCCTCACTGCCAAGGACCAAAACTTAATTATGAGCCCCACCACCAAGGTCTGAAGCTGAAGGCCAAGGGTTTTAGCCCTGGGTGGCAGGGCTCAGGTTATAGGTCCCCTGCCTGGGGCTGAAAGCCTTGAGCTTTGGCTTTGTCTCCCCCAATTAATTTGTTCCCCAATTTGTCTCTGGTGCGATGGGACTCAGGCAGGCTCAGGCTTCGGTCCCCCCTCCTGGGGTCATGTAGTAAGTTTTGTTGTCAGAAAGGGGTCAAAGAACAATGAAGTGTGAGGACCCCTGCTGTAAGCCACACTGTCTGCCACAGTGACATATTGTCACTGAAGTCAATGACAAGATTCCCAGGGCTCAGAAGTGACCCTACCTGGAATAATGTGTGTGATGCTACTCCTTAGAATTAGGAAGGATACAGAAAAACAGATGAAAATATAAAGAGAGACAACAAAAATGATAGAAAGAAAAATTGACAAAAGAGTTAAAACTGAGGAAAATAATGTATATAGTTCAGAAAACAGAAGACTTGAGGGACATATGGTGACTGGATATTTCAATTTATATTATAGAATATAGATGAAAGGAGAGAAATATTTACAGTGTAAGTTGACAATAGGAATCTAAAGGAAAAGTTTGGCTATTATGTAACCTATCAGGGGGAAGGTCTTAACACCAAGAAAAATTGCGCGTTGTAAGAGATTTCAAAGGAAGCTGGTCAATGCACCATTATGGAAATATTCAAGAATAATATTGCCTGATAGGAAGGAAATAGTTGGGAGGTAAACTCATCTCACATAATGATTAACTGGTAGTATTCCCAGGATACATTAAGGATGCAGCCATTAGGAGACAGCAGTACAAAAGGACCTGATTACAAGTAATTACATTTTGAAAAATTAAAGGAGTTAATAGATAAAGCTTAATGGCTAGAAGTTCTATAAGATAACTGGACATGTGCATAAGATCCTGAGAGATACTGTAATCAAGGCAGAGCAGATAACTATCTCTCTACAAAATAAAATTAAGTAGTATGAGGGGAGAACTGGGTATATCAGCAGCTGCTTAAGGAGTGGAAGTGAAAAGTAAATTAAATCTAAAATAAAAAAGAGAGAATACAGAGTATGAACAGATAGTAAAAGCAGCAAAGGACACTAAGGGAAAAATTAAGCAAGCAAAATGATGTCATACTAACTAGGGAATTAAAATGAAATAAGAAAAAGTTTTATAAATATGTCAAGGTTAAAACAAATATTAAGGAAAATATATGACTGCTGTTAAGTTCAGATAATAGAAGACACGGAGAATGTTCTGAAATACTGGAGACTTATTTTGTTTTTTTGCATAAAGAATAAAATAGGAGGCTGAGTGAAATACAGTAAATGTTAATGAAGACCTCAGAGATATTAGGGACACAGAATTTATAGGAGACAGTTAAAAGAATACTTAGATAATTAAAATATATGAATCATCAGGGTCAGATGATATTTATCCAAGGGGACTTAAGAAACTGGCAGAGAAAATATTAGATCTATTGGCAATCATCTCTGAGAATTTATATGGAAGACATGAGGAACTAGAGGACTAGCAAAAATGCAAAATAGTACCAAGATTCATTTCAGAGAGCAGGATTGCACTCTGGGTACACAGTCCCACGTTACTGATCTATTTGCACTGAACCCTCCCCATTGGGACAATATGGTGCACCATCCCCGGAGGAAATTGGTAGCAACATTATTACCACTAGATAGCTACTGCCAGTAGTGTTGGGCTTGATGGTGCGGGAGGAGAGGAGAGGATAGTATGCAACAAAGGGAAAAGATTTATTGTACCAGAGTCAGTGTCTCTCATCAGTAAGACAAGCAAGCATTATCTCCATCAAAGCCAGTTTAAACATCAAGAAGCCAGAGAAGCTATAGAGGAGGGCCTAATTACCTGCCCATAGCTAAGGGGAATGGGGGAAATTGTGACATGACCCTTTTAAAATAATTTTCTTTCTTCACATGCCTTTGTTTACTGCACAACCTGCTCAGAATACTGAATTATTAATTTACTCATGGGCTAATCTAAGTTTTCACAAACATTAACAAATGTGTTTTCATAACACCCCAGTGCAATGAGGGAGTATTATCCCAATTTTACAGATGGTGAGCTAAGGCACAAAGAGATTCGGATCAGACGTGTCTGATAATTTTAGGTGCCCAATGTGAGACATCCAGGACCTGATTTTTCAGAGCACTTAACATTATATAGCACTTTATATGTTCAAAGCACAGCTCCCACTGACTTCAGTTGTAGATATGAGTGTTTAGCACTTCTGCATGTCAAACTGTAGGGTCCCAAATTCAGCAACCAAATGAGGATATACCAATATTACTGAACATTTGTGATAAGTTTGGTTTAAGTGACTTGCTGACCATCGCATAGGAGCTCTCTGGCAGAGACAGGGATAGAGCCCCATTATCTAGGATAGCATGCAATACCCTTAACCATGAAACTATCCTTTCTCTTCCTGGAGTCTCCTGCCTCATTCACTACACACCTTCCAACTTCTGCAACAAATGAGGCAAGGGTCCTACAAGTCAGAGCCTCTTTTATTACACAATCCTGATTCATCTTCAGAGTAGATCTAGTCTGTACCCTGAATGAGGCAAGGGTCCAGTGGGAAAAAATAGTATGTGATCATGTAATTAATTAGACTGTAGTATAATGTATACACGCAACCAGGCTGAATTAATGCTGCACAAGCATTCTAATTCTAGTGTGGTAGCCATGTTAGTCTGTATCAGCAAAAACAATGAGAAGTCCTTGTGGCACTTTAGAGACTAACACATTTATTTTGTGGGCTAAAACCCACTTCATCAGATGCATGGAGTAGAACATACAGTAGGAAGATATAAATACACAGCATATGAAAAGATGGGAGTTGCCTTACCAAGTGGAGGGTCAGTGCTAACAAGCCAATTCAATTAAGTTGGAAGTAGGCTATTCTCAACAGTTGACAAGGAGTGGAAATCACTTTTGTAGTGTTAATGAGGCCAATGTAAACAAGGTGGCCCATTCAAACAGTTGACAAGAAGATGTGAGTATTTAACAAGGGGAAATTAGTTTTTGTAAAAACAATGAGGAGTACTTGTGGCACCTTACAGATTAACAAATTAATTTAGTTTTTGTAGTGACCCATCCACTCCCACTTTTTGTTCAGGCCTAATTTGATGGTGTCTAATTTTCAAATTAATTCCAGTTCTGCAGTTTCTCATTGGAGTCTGTTTCTGAAGTTTTTTGTTGAAGAATTGCCACTTTTAAGTCTGTTGTTGATTGACCAGGGAGATTGAAGTGTTCTCCTACTGGTTTTTGAATGTTATAATACCTGATGTCAGATTTGTGTCCATTTATTCTTTTGCATAGAGACTGTCTGGTTTGGCCAATGTACATGGCAGAGCGGCATTGCTGGCACATGATGGCATATTTCACATTGGTAGATGTGCAGGTGAATGTGCCCCGATGGTGTGGCTGATGTAGTTATGTCATATGATCGTGTCCCTTGAATAGATATGCGGACATAGTTGGCACCGGGTTTGTTGCAGGGTTTGGTTCCTCAGTCAGTGTTTTTGTTGTGTGGTGTGTAGTTGCTGGTGAGTATTTGCTTCAGGTTGGGGGGCTGTCTGTAAGCAAAGACTGGCCTGTCTCCCAAGGTCTGTGAGAGTGAGGGATCATCCTTCAGGATAGGTTGTAGATCCTTGATGATGCACTGGAGAGGTTTTAGTTGGGGGCTGTAGGTGATAGCTGGTGGTGTTCTGTTACTTTCTTTGTTGGGCTTGTCCTGTAGTAAGTGACTTCTGGGTACCCTTCTGGCTCTGTCAGTCTGTTTCTTCATTTCACCAGGTGGATACTGTAGGTTTAAGAATGTTTAATAGAGATCCTGTAGGTGTTTGTCTCTGTCTGAGGGATTGGAACAAATTCGGTTGTATCTTAGAGCTTGGCTGTAGACAATGGATCATGTGGTGTGGTCTGGATGAAAGCTGGAGGTATGTAGGTAAGTATCTTAAGTAATAAGTAAGTATTCGGTCAGTAGGTTTCCAGTATAGGATGGTGTTTATGTGATCATCGCTTATTAGCACTGTAGTGTCTAGGAAGTGGATCTCTTGTGTGGACTGGTCCAGGCTGAGGTTGATGGTGGGGTGAAAATTGTTGAAATCCTGGTGGATTTCAAAAACACTAACCCAGGAACCAAACCCTGCAACAAACCCCAGTGCCAGCTATGTCCGCATATCTATTCCAGGGACACCATCATAGGACATAACCACATCAGCCACACCATCAGGGGCACTACTTCCAACTTAACTGAATTGGCTCGTTAGCATTTAATTGAATTGGCTCGTTAGCACTGACCCCCTCACTTGGTAAGGCAACTCCCATCTTTTCATATGCTGTGTATTTATACATCCCTACTGTATGTTCCACTCCATGCATCTGATGAAGTGAGTTTTAGCCCACAAAAGCTTATGCCCAAATAAATTAGTTAGTCTCTAAAGTGCCACAAGGAGTCCTCGTTGTTTTTGCTTAATTCTAGCATTTCCTATCTTGAAAGCTTGACTTTGCAATCTTTATAATGCTCTTTTAATTTATTTTTGTGTAACATTAACTAGACTTTTAAAAAAGCAAACTAAAAAACCCCAGATATTTCATCATGTGGCATCATATTGCGACCTACAGCATTCATAACCAGGGCTGGAACCTTTAGATCCACTACACAGACTTCCACCACTTGAGCTAGCAGAATAATGAATAGCAATAGTAGGTTGTCACCTTCATGAGGACCAGCACTAAAAGAGGAGGAGACGCATTGCCAATGTGGTTCACAGTTATTTGCTGACAGTAGAGGAATGGTTGAGACTCAGGAATCTTGGGTTCTATTCCCTGCTCTGGAGGGGAGTGTGCTCTAGGAATCACAGACCTTTGTCCCTGTTATCCCCAAGCTTGAGCTGTTCTGTCCCATCCCCTCCAATATAACCCTATCCGAGACCTGTTGCTTCCCCATCCAAGTCTCATTATCCTTTCCTTCCCAGTCTAGTCTCCTCTCCTCAGACTTCTCTTCCAAGTCCCACTCTCCTTGCCCAGCCACTTACTCTCCCCACTCTTGGTTCCTTGTCCAATTCCAAGTATCCCATTCTCTCTCTGCCCCCATTTCCTGTCTAAATGCCCAGTCATTTCCAGTCCCCCCTCTTCCTGGCTCTTCATCCAGTCGCTCTCTCTCCCTCCGTCCAGCTTCCAACCTGCCCCTTTTTTCCACCTCACACTGGCTCCGTTTTCCCTCCTCAGGCTCCTCCTCTCTCTCTCTCTCTCTCTCTCTCTCTCTCTCTCTTTCCCAGTCAACCTTCTTTCCCCCAGAATTTTGTCTGATCTCAGTGTTCCTTCTTCCCAACTGGCTCCCAGTCTCCCACACCCACATTTCCCGCACCAGCTCTGAGTCCCAGTCTCCTTGCCCAATCAATCCCAGTGCTCTCCTTGGCCCCTAGTCTCCCCATAATTGCCCCCATTGGAGACTGAGGCCAGGGGTATGTTTACACTTTGAATTGGGGGTGTACTGTAGTTCTCAGTTCAAGGAAATATACTCACTCTAGATCTGATCAAGCAAGTGCACTAAAACTACCGGAAACCACAGCAGTGTAAGTGATGGGAGGGGCCAGCTGCCCTGAGTATACACCCGTCTGAGATGCTAGGCATGTACATAGGGAAGCTAGCCCCTCCAACTACTTGCACTGCCACAGCTAAACTCTAATTGTAGCACACTAGCTTGATCAGAGCTCATGTGGTACATGGGATCCCTGCTCTCAGTTCCAGTGCCTGGCTCCACCCTGGCCTGGAAAAGCAATTACAGGGTAAACTGCCTTCATCTCTTCCCTGGGGCTAGAGAATGCTCTGTCACTCTGAAGGAACAGCGCATAAGAAGTCCTGTCAACAGTAGGCATTGTGAGAGGCTGGAGCATGCTCAGTCAGGATGAAATCTACAGAGATTTTAGTTTTTAAAACTGCATGTGGTCTCTACTGAGCATTTGTGAATTGATTTTTTTAAAAGGCTTATAACTTGGCCAAATTTGCACAAGAAAAGCAAAGGGCATATCCCTGACACAAAAGTCAACTCCTGCCAAAATTCTAGTTCCTGCTTCAAAACACAGCAATGCTAGGGCATTTCAAAGAAAAGATCTCAAGAATTAAAATGGGCAAAACAATGTATTTTTTCCAAACTTCATTCTCTGCAATGGCTAGATCATGATGGCTGAAATTTCCTCCCCTCAAATAGGTCAGCCTGAAGCAGATGCCTAGCATGGAAAATGTCAGCCCAAATAGTTAAAGTTTGGCAATATTATAAGCATCTGTAAACAGGGTCTTATAATGGGAAGAAGGAGCAATCTTAATAATAGGTAGTGTTACCAAACCTTTCTTTAATTTAACTCAAAATTATCTGGGTACCCAATCTTATTAATATTCATCCTCCCTCTGCCATTTCTTCTAATTGATTTTCTGAATGGCAAAGCCCCAGAGTCAAATTCACTGCTGGTAAATTCATTTGGCTTCACTAGTGTTGCACCTGCTTATACCACAAGTGGCCAGTTTGACCTCCAGTCTTTTACTTAATCCACTTTTGATGGTAGTATAGTTTCAAGAAACAAGTAATGCAAACAATTTAGCAAATAATTAAAGAACCTGAATTTTGCAAAGAATTATTTATGTATTCTTACCATTGAGACTTATTAGAGTTCCTCATATAACTCCAGTTAATGTACAGGTGAGATACCATCTCTTAACAAAAATAAATTGTATTTCTCTTATTTTGTATCTACTGAAGCTGATGCTAAATATAACTGTTGATAACATCTAACCCCATGTCTCAGTTGAAATCACAAGTTCCAGACCTTTATTAATAGTCTTTCATGCAGTATGGTATTGAGTTATTGAAATCCAAAGCAGACTATATCTACCACTTTATTCATGTCAGCTCCTCAGAAAAGTTAATCACATTTATTATATACAACTTCCCATGCTTTAAAGTTGTGTTAACAGTCTTTGACTGGACAGTATCAATTCAAAAGTTGTTATTTTGACTCCAACAAAAAAATCTAGACATGAGTTAGGCAGTACCATAAAAAACATGCATTTCATCAAGAACGGCTTGGAGGAATAAGTTCAGTGCAAATACAAATGCCATAATAACAGATGCAAAACCTTGAGACGTATCTTCACTGCTGCAATGATCAATACCTCCCACAAAACACCTTTCAAGATCCATGGGTCCTATATATGCTTATCACAACATGGGGTGTACCTCATCCAGTGCACTAAATGCCCCAATAACAACTACATGGGTTACATAAGACAATCATTACACTCTCAAATGAACTTGCACATAAAAAAGATAAAAGACAAAACTGCCATGTTACCCATGGGTGAACACTTCAAAAAGCGATCTGACCTCTCATTCTTCATCCTCAAAGGAAACCGGCACAACATCACACCTTCAAAAGATGATCCTGGGAGCTTAAATTCATAACTTTGTCAGAAATTAAAAACCATGGACTCAATAAAGACACTGGGTTTATGGCTTATTGCAACAGTCTATCACCCACTAACCCTCCTTTGTCCTACAACTTCATCTGCCCACTTCACCTCAAATGCTCTCTTACAATAGTGGTTCTCAACCAGGGGTACTCATAGATCTTCCAGGGGGTATATCAACTCATCCAGATATTCACCTAGTTTTACAACAGGCTACATAAAAAGCAATAGTGAAGTCAGTACAAACTAAAATTTCATAAAGACAATGACTTGTTTATACTGCTCTATATACTATACACTGAAGTGTAAGTATAATATTTGTATTATTGTAATTTAATATTGATTGATTTTATTATTGTACAGTAAAAATGAAAAAGTATTTTCCAGTGATAGCGTGGCTGGGACACTTGTATTTTTATGTCTTATTTTGTAAGCAAGTAGTTTTTAAGTGAGGTAAAACTTGAGGGTATGCAACACAAATCAGACTCCTGAAAGGCGTACAGTTGTTTGGAAAGGTTGAGCGCCACTGTCTTACAACATGTTAACTCCTCATGCTAAACAATCTGATCCACCTTGTATTTAGCTGTGACACTCTGAGTACCTTTCCTAGACCTGAAGAAAAGCTCTGTGTACGCTTGAAAGCTTGTCGCTCTCACCAGCAGAAGTTAGTCCAGTAAAATATATTACCTCATTCACCTTGTCTCTCTCATTGTTAGGTTTATATGTTAACAGTATGTTGATGTTAACAGTGAACACACTTCTCAGTCTGTCGGCTGTCTCCAGACAACACTTCATTAGATACGTGTGATTCATGTTTTCAAGACTTTCTTCACGAACATGAGGGCACAAAATTGTATATTACCTCTTGGGTTTTCCTCTTCAAATCTCCATTATAATGGCATACCTTTAGGGAAGAATAGAAGGGCAGTGAGGATGTAGGATATCTCCAGGTTATGTAAGGTATGAAACATGAGAGAAAGTGATAAATGCCTTTTAGGGGATGAGAAATTACTGAGAATAGAATTCTTGAATTGGAGGGAACTTTTCTTTTATTCACCAGCAGTGAAGGACTAAGTCAGTCATGACAGACGTATGACACATGTATGTAATTTGCAGCAGCCTAAAAAGTCATGTCAGGTAGCTAATTTCTCAAACATTTACAACTTCCAAGTACCTGAGCTGCTCATGTATGGGAGGAGGGC
Source organism: Dermochelys coriacea (assembly GCF_009764565.3). Classification (NCBI taxonomy): domain Eukaryota; kingdom Metazoa; phylum Chordata; order Testudines; family Dermochelyidae; genus Dermochelys; species Dermochelys coriacea. Next base: position 267,250,993 of record NC_050068.2, read on the forward strand.
CCACTTGTATTGCAAATGACTGAGGTATTAGTAGTGACTGCTGTTTTCATGATATATCTGAGATACAGGAAATATGTGTAAAGGGGTGAAAATTGAATACTGTGTGATTGTGAATGAAGGGGGAAATGTGGACAGAATGAGAGGTTAGACTAACTGTAAGCATGATTTGTATTGGGAAAAACTAAGTGCTATAGGAAGAGAAGTAGATGTGGGAGTGGGATGAGGGAATTGGAAGGGAGGAAAGAGTTTAGTGTAATGGTCACCAGGCATGGCCAGGAGCCTAATCAGTTATTCCTTCTCACCTTTGAAAATCAAAAGTTTTATTGCTGCTGGGCTAGATAATTAAAAGACTATGAAAATTTTTTTGATGCGTGTAATAGTTAATATACTGCATGGAATCAACTTTATAGCTTGTGATTTAGTTTGCTGTAGGTGATGCCATGCCATGCCACTTGAAATTTTATTAAAAACAATGCCCCAGTGAAACAGTAATACTATAATCAGGGTCCAATTTGTAGAGGAATTTGCTGCAGAATTCACCCCTCACCTAGCTCTTGCCACAAAATTGTTTTCCAAAATCTAACCTTTCATTTTTAAATAAAGTAGTTCTCTGATTGGTGTATCCCATTCCAGGACTCGTTAAGCAAGTCTATGTAATTTGCTTCCAATTCTTTCAGTATTTGGTATGGACCAAATAGTGATAGATCAGTGAATTGGAGAGAGGAGCTTCCCCTGTTCCCTGCATACAACAAGCATCAGCCTGCCTCAAAACATTTCCTGCAGGAACTGCTCCTTCTTTTAACCTTTGGACGTACATCATCCCAAAGAAGATGGGAAAGAGGCTGAGCCATGGCCCAGCCACCCTATGCCAAGGCAAAGAGCAGGCCTAACAGAACAGGAGACAATGTTGCAAGCCTGAAGGTGTGCGATAGCTGCAAGTTCCCTCTGCGCACTGGAGAGCAACTGAGCCCCAAATAACCAGCAGAGCTATGCTATGCTATGCCATGCATCCAATGACATGAGCTGTAGCTCACGAAAGCTTATGCTCAAATAAATTTGTTAGTCTCTAAGGTGCCACAAGTACTCCTTTTTTTAGAGCTGAGCTGTAACTCTGTCCCTAATGATTATGGGCTCAGTGCTGCAATGCATTTAGCACTCGAGTCCCAATTCCTCAAAGCTGTTAGATAAAACAAGTTTAACCTTACTGACAGGGGTGCTGGAACAATTTGTGTAGTGGGGGTGCTGACAGCCATTGACCCAAACTGTAAACCCTGTACATGATGGAAACCACTTCAAGTCAGGGGGTGCTGCTGCACTCCCAGCACCTCTAGTTCCAGCATCTATGTTTACTGATATCAATGGAACAACTCATGTGCTTAAAGCTAACCATATATTATGTACTTTGCTGGATCAGGATCTGAGAACTAAGGATCAAACCTAATACAGAGAGAAGGCCAGCTGGGCAGATCTCAGTACATTCTACAAGGCATGTATCTACCTTCCTGGAGTCTCCTTCTCCAATGGCTCCTAGTACAGTGATGTGACCCATGCACCAGGCAAATGCTAATTAGTCTTGTTTTATCAGAATTTGGAAAGATAGTCTCAAAAATATTATCAGAGAATAGCACGGTATATTGACATAAAACTCATGGGATCTGTCATAAATATAAAGGGAAGGGTAAACACCTTTAAATCCTTCCTGGCCAGAGGAAAAACCCTTTCACCTGTAAAGGGCTAAGAAGCTAGGATAACCTCGCTGGCACCTGACCAAAATGACCAATGAGCAGACAAGATATTTTCAAAGCTGGAGGAGGTAAGAAATAAAGGCTCTCTCTGTCTGTGTGATGCTTTTGCCGGGAACAGAAAGGAATGGAGTCTTAGAACTTAGTAAGTAATCTAGTTAGATATGCGTTAGATTCTGTTTTGATTAAATGGCTGAAAAAATAAGCTGTGCTGAATGGAATGTATATTCCTGGTTTTGTGTCCTTTTGTAACTTAAGGTTTTGCCTAGAGGGATTCTCTATGTTTTGAATTGGATTACTCTGTAAGATATTTACTATACTGATTTTACAGAGGTGATACTTTTACTTTTTCTTCTATTAAAATTCTTCTTTTAAGAACCTGATTGCTTTTTTCATTGTTCTTGAGATCCAAGGGTTTGGGTCTGTATTCACCTATGCAAATTGGTGAGGATTTTTATCAAGCCTTCCCCAGGAAAGGGGATGTACAGTTTGGGAGGATTTTGGGGAGAAAGACGTTTCCAAGTGGGCTCTTTCCCTGTTATATATTTGTTAGATGCTTGGTCGTGGCAGCAAAAAAGTCCAATGGCAAAAGGTAAAATAGTTTGTACCTTGGGGAAGTTTTAACCTAAGCTGGTAAAAATAAGCTTAGGGGGTTTTCATGCAGGTCCCCACATCTGTACCCTAGAGTTTAGAGTGGGGAAGGAACCGTGACAGGATCATATTACAACAACCTTGTTGTTGCCACGGTAACTAGAGTGGGTCAGCAAAATGAGCCACTCAGCAGCTGAATTGGAAAGGGAATAAGAAAAACATAGTCCAGTTCCTATGTGAAATGAATTACAATAACAAGTAAAGAAAGAAAAGAAAATTGTCAGCCCTTAATCAAATGTTCTTATATTTTTAGAAGGAGTATGGAGGAAATAGAGATCATCTTCATTTACCCCTTGGGTTTCAGGAACTTGGAAGGTAAAATTTCTGCACACACCGTGAAAGTAAATCACACCAGATTGTATAACAGAAATCTCAGGAGTGTGCAATACTAGATGGCAGCTCATTCAATCATACTATGTGTTGTGTCTGCCCTTAGGAGCAAAGGCCCTGATTTTTAAATGTATTTAGGTGTTGCTTGTGCTCAGCTTTGCAGCACCAAACTGATTTAGGAGCCTGAGTCCCTTCTGAAAATGAGAATTAGCCAAAATTCTGCTGGCTCCTAAGCCAAACTCAATATTTTTCCCATTGACTTTCATGTAAATAAGAGACAGCAATTCTCAGTTGTTTTGTGGCTGCTCTGTTGTGCTTGCAAATGTGATTATCTTTAATTTCTGTTTATTTCTTTAATGTCAATGTTACAGATTACTATAGGCATAGCAAAATATCCAGGAAACATAATTAAACATGCTAAATCAACTATACAGCAAAAGCACATTTTAGTTTCTAATATTTCTCATTTTCAGAGTTAATTTATCAGATTGTTTTTAAAAGATCTAAACATAAAAGAAAAAATTCTCAGGTACTAAATTCCTTACTGATGCTTATTATTTTTACTATTATACTATGGAACACAAATTTGAGTTAGCCACTTTTAATAAGATGTAGTCCATGCCCCCAAAGAGTTTACAATTTAAGTCTTTGATCTTGTATTGTAATCGTCACAAATGGACTGCTGCATCTGTATGTATCCCAGTGAGTTATCAGGATCAACGTTTTAGATCTGATACAAATGAAGATGACAAATTATAGCAAGGCCAGGAAGGACAAGTTTAAGATAAAAATAAAATGCAGTTATCTTAAGATATGCGCATAATACTGTGGGACTTTTCTAGAGGTGAAGGGTGGTTTAAGTTTATTACAGACATACTAGTCTCATTTTTATAGTTGAACTCCATTTTTCACTTAAATCAGGGATTCAACATCTTTGTTATGTGTGAAAAATACAGTGTTTTCTACCCAAAGTTACAGCACTTACTTCTGAACTAAAGAATATTTTTTCTGAGAATGTACAGGTTAGTTTAACTTAAAATTATTTTAAAATGGGTCCTTTAAGAAACTTAGCATTTAATTCAACCGTCTTTTCCTTTGTTTCCAATTATCTTAATTATGTAATAATACAGACTCTTCAAAATTAGTTAAAATTAATTGAAATCTTGTGCATAATCTACATTTGAAGAAATTAGGCTGTAATTAAACTAAATTATTAATAATTATTATAGATAATTATTGTGATTATATAGGTTACATGTAGGGTTAGATCAACAGTTCAGGTAATTCTTAAGTGGGTCACTGTGACATCAAAAGTAATTCATCATTTCTTTATAGATAATTTACATAGAACAATCCTGTTGTTTATAATGAGGAAGAAGTGTCAACAGTTCTCATTGGTTGATTACTTGGTCCAACTCACCGCTGTTTGAAGGTTTCTGGTTGATGATAGTTTGGGTATCTGTACTTGAAAGGCTCCTGATGGCATTGCTGCCCCAGCTCCTGTGAAGTCACTTTGTGGGGGAAACTCTTAAAGTGCGGACAGATTGGGACTCAGGAACTACTTGGCTCCTCTCATCCTCCCTTTCATGTAATGCTGACTTCACCAACATAGCCTTCTTGAACAATAAATTATCTGCAATTGTAGGGCCAGATTTATTAGTAAACATAGGTTGCTTGGATTTATTCTACCGGTGAAAAACACCTAGAAAAACAGTTTAATTAGTCAGTGCACACTGGCTGCTTTGCACAGCATTGTATACAGGTGAAAATGCCCTGAAAAATATTTTTTTTAAAAATGAATGTTGGTACTACATTTCTTTAAACCGTTAAAAATATTGCCTGGTAACATGTTCTTCAGGTTTCTTGTTTAGTATTCATGTATGAATTTTTAAGAAATAGGAAATTCCAAGACAGAAAACTACAGTAAGTTGAAGTTAAGGTAGAGAGTATGTATCAGTATTGGTAATTTAAGGATACAAGAATTACAGGTATGTTGTACTTATTCCCAAACCAAAAAATTACAAAACCAGGAAAGTCCAAGTTAAGATTACACTTAAAAGAAATCCAAACATATTGAGATATAGAATTGTACAGTTAAGTCACTTGAAAAACCTTAACCTGCCCGGTAGTGACAGCATGGAGGAATTTTTTAAAAAAAAATAATCTGATGTCTTTATTAATGAATGTAATCTAATTTAGGACCACAAATGTTAAAATGCCTTAATCATAATCAAATGGTTATTGCTCAGCATATTAAATCCATTTTTCCTCCATCCAGATTTTACATACAGTCAATCTTTTACTCACAGTTAAGACAAAGTTTCATAGTTCTTCAGGGTGGTTTCTCATCAGCAAAAATTTCTATAGTAGCCCTAGGGATCTGATAAATCTTGACCTTCCAGTACAGGTCAAGCATTTCATTTAATAATAATTCTTACAGAACTCATTTTCTATTAATGGTGACACACTAGAGAGATGCAAACCTTTTTTCTCCTACCTTGAAACAAAGCAAATTTCTGGTTGTTTGCCTGTTCTGATTTTGAAATGAATGAATGATGCATTGTCTGAAATCTTCACATTTAACAAGAAACAGTTTTGATGACTGAAAACTGCATTTACCCATCTTCTGCTCCCCAAATACTCTTTTCTGCCTTGTGGAAAAACTATGCCATGCCAGAAATTTATAGGCCTTCTGACAGAGGATTGAGAAAATGAAAAAGAAACGGGTCTTGAGTATTCAGGACATTCCTAAACATTTTGTGAGGTATCTTAGTGTTTTCCAGCCTTGGACGGTCAAGGACAGCACAGTTCCCTAGGAGATTGTGCTTTAACTTCAGTAAATTTACTGTATTTCAGTTAGTAGAAATGGCTAACTGGTGGCTGCTAGAAACTGCAATACAAGGTCAGGGGCTTACTAAACAGCCAGTGTAGAATCCTAGGATTCAGCTAATCTCCTCTTCCAGTAAAGGGATTTTTTTAAAAAATAGCCCTTTGCCAAAAGGGTCATGGTTGCATAATCTCTTAATTGTTTTCACAGAGTTTTCTCCCAGAATTTTTCTGTGGAATTTTGTGAAGTTAAAAAAGAATATCATTGATTCTCTGCCCCATTCTATTCACTTTGCACCATTCAGGTGGCAACAACTGAGAGGGAATTAACCACAACCCCCTACCTGGTGTATACAAGTCCATAGCAGGCCTGGAGCCCCTGTAACTGGCTGTTCTGCCTCCCTTCCTGGAGACCCGAGCACAGGGAATAGAGATGTGGGAACAGTCAGAGCTCAATATACTCCAGCAATATATATGTAGCTGGTGGATAGTCCCTTGGCTACTTGACTTCCCCTCTTTTTTCACTCTGTGCCCAACATGAGCTGGTCATAGCAGAGAGTTTGTCCCAGTGTATTTGCCCAACTATATTTGGAAACTTCTGGAGGTTTTTTGTGTTTTTTTTCATGTCTAACAGGCTTAGCTTTTACAACTCAGTTGTTCTCCATAATCTGGATTTACTATGAAACAGGCTGTTGTCTATCTCCAAGGACCTTAAGATCTAAAATGTCAGATACAGAGTTGTCTTTTACTTTCATTTGTTCTTTCTATTCTTATTCATCAAGTTTCTTTCCCACTTTTCACAAAGTGATGCATATGCATTTATCTTTGCCTCAAGATTTCTTTCTAGAGTTGTAATAGCACTGAGGACATTTTTATAGACTTATATCAAATGGAACTCTGTTAACAAAGGTAGAACAAGAGTAAGACCAAAAAGCTGCTGCAGGTGATATACACCCATCCACCCAATCACTATCATCCATCATAGAATCATAGAATCATAGAATATCAGGGTTGGAAGGGACCCCAGAAGGTCATCTAGTCCAACCCCCTGCTCAAAGCAGGACCAAGTCCCAGTTAAATCATCCTAGCCAGGGCTTTGTCAAGCCTGACCTTAAAAACCTCTAAGGAAGGAGATTCTACCACCTCCCTAGGTAACGCATTCCAGTGTTTCACCACCCTCTTAGTGAAAAAGTTTTTCCTAATATCCAATCTAAACCTCCCCCATTGCAACTTGAGACCATTACTCCTCGTTCTGTCATCTGCTACCATTGAGAACAGTCTAGAGCCATCCTCTTTGAAACCCCCTTTCAGGTAGTTGAAAGCAGCTATCAAATCCCCCCTCATTCTTCTCTTCTGCAGACTAAACAATCCCAGCTCCCTCAGCCTCTCCTCATAAGTCATGTGCTCTAGACCCCTAATCATTTTTGTTGCCCTTCGCTGTACTCTTTCCAATTTATCCACATCCTTCTTGTAGTGTGGGGCCCAAAACTGGACACAGTACTCCAGATGAGGCCTCACCAGTGTCGAATAGAGGGGAACGATCACGTCCCTCGATCTGCTCGCTATGCCCCTACTTATACATCCCAAAATGCCATTGGCCTTCTTGGCAACAAGGGCACACTGCTGACTCATATCCAGCTTCTCGTCCACTGTCACCCCTAGGTCCTTTTCCGCAGAACTGCTGCCGAGCCATTCGGTCCCTAGTCTGTAGCGGTGCATTGGATTCTTCCATCCTAAGTGCAGGACCCTGCACTTATCCTTATTGAACCTCATTAGATTTCTTTTGGCCCAATCTTCCAATTTGTCTAGGTCCTTCTGTATCCTATCCCTCCCCTCCAGCGTATCTACCACTCCTCCCAGTTTAGTATCATCCGCAAATTTGCTGAGAGTGCAATCCACACCATCCTCCAGATCATTTATCAATTTATATAATTCTTTTTTCAACCCAGTTTTGTTTTGACCTTCACAACATCTCCTGGAAGTGAGTTCCACAGGTTTACTGTGCATTGTGTGAAGTAGTTCCAGCTTCCTGTTAATTTAATTGGGTGACCCCTGGTTCATGTGTTTCATGAAGCCGTAAATAACACTTCCTTATTCATTTTCTCCACACCATTTATGATTTTATAGACCTCTAAAATATCCCAATATCCCAATCCTTTAGTAGTCATCTCTTTTCAAATCTAAAGAGTCCCAGTCTTTTTAATTTCTCCTCATATACAAGCTGTTCCATACTCCTAATCATTTTTGTTGCCTTCTCTGCACATTTTCCAATTCTAATATATCTTTTTTTGAGATGAGAAGACCAGAAGTACACACTGTATTCAAGGTGTGAGCATACCATGGATTTATATAGTAGCATTATGATATTTTCTGTCCTATTATCCATCCCTTTCCTAATGGTTCCTAAAGTTCTGTTTCCTTTTTAGACTGCTGCTGCACATTGAATGGATATTTTCAGGGTACTATCCACAATGATTCCGTCTTGAGTGGCAACAGCTAATTGAGACCCCCATCATTTTGTATGTGTAGTTGGTATTATGTTTTCCATTGTGCATTACTTTGCCCTATCAGCATTATATTTCATATGTCATTTGCTTGCCCAGTCACCCAATTTAGTGAGATCCCTTTGTAACTCTTCTCAGTCAGCTTTGGACTTAATTATCTTGAGTAATTTAATATCTTCTGCAAATTTTGCCATCTTGTTGTTTGTCCCCTTTTCCAGATCATTTATGAGTATATTGAACAGCACAAGTCCCAGTACAGATCCTTGGGGGATCCTGCTATTTCCCTATTTCCATTGTGAAAATTGACCATTTATTCCTACCCTTTGTTTCCTATTTTTTAACCAGTTACTGATCCATGAAAGAACCTTCCTTCTTATACCATAATAGCTTAGTTTGTTTAAGAACTTTTGGTGAGAGACCTCGTCAATGGCTTTCTGAAAGTCCAAGTACATTTTACCAACTGGATTACCTTTGTCCACATGTTTGTTGGTGCCCTCAGAGCATTCTAATAAACTGGTGAGGTGTCATTTCCCTTTACAAAAACTGGTGTTGACTGTCCCCCAACATATCCTTTTTATGTATGTATTTGATAATTTTCTTCTTTACTATAGTTTCAGCCAATTGCCTGGTACTGAAATTAGGTTTACCATCCTGTAATTGCCAGGATCACCTCTAGAGCCTTTTTTTAAAAATAGGTATTACATTAGCTATCTTCCAGTTATCTGGTACAGGGACTGTTTTAAGCAATAGGCTATATACCATAGTAGTATTTCTGCAATTTCATAGTGGTCATTTTGTTGTTTAAAAGGAGTCTTGAACCTGTTTATTTTGTGTTTAAAGTGAATAAATACTGTCTACAAACCTAGAAATCTTTTGCTTAGTGTGGATCTTAGAGTATCTTTGAGCTGTTTTGTGCATTAAAGATAGGCCATTACTGATACAGATGGTTCTCTATTGCAACTCTACTGACCTATTCAAAGTAAATTTCTCTTTATAGAGCATATACATATATTATATCCATATATATCATCCCTGGAATAAAGGGACATATTTGGAATGGCTATATTAACCATGGGTGGAGAATGTCATAATTGATATATATGGGTCTGTGATGGGGTATATTCCCATTTGCAGCTCCTTGTTACGAGCTCACAGTCCTACTACACCCCACCTGTAGGAGGAAAAGAGCAGAGAACGAAAGTCCTCCAAGCTTTCCTAGAGGACTCTTCAGAGTGGCCATTTTTGAAACCAGAGAGACTTGGTCCTCCAAGGGATAGAGGGCCTAGCAACAGCCACTCAGGGCCCTGCTGCCGTGACCTTAGCAGTTCAGTTCCTGGCTGCAAGCAGAGTGGCAAGGAAGGGTATGCCTCTCTTGCCAAAGGAACTTGAAGGATAGAAAGAGTTTGTTTTCTGCATTTTGTATAGCTGGGTTTGTACGGAGAGGGAGGAACTAAGAACCTTAATGCTGTGATGAGGGTGAAACTAAAGGGGCTGGGTAGGAAAATGCCAGGAGAGGAGCCCCTCTGGACCTAGGCTGGTTGCTGGAGGCTCCATCATGGTTGGCACCTACCCTCCTATCATGAAGCAGCAGCCCAAAAATACCAAAGAGAAGAGGTTAGGCAGACCATACTAACAATCTGGTGGTATGTTTTCACTGTGGGAAGCCAGGGTGCTTCAGTCGGTCATGTCATGTCGTGGAGTACGATTTCCTAGATTGTGGGATTACAGAACTGTGCAACAGCTCGGATCTCAATTTTGATCTGTACCATAAGGCATATGTAGTCCAAATTGAAATCGGGAGGGAGGGCACTGTCCAGATTGTGGACTCAAAGTGTTCCCTCACGTTGATTCAAGAGGCCTTGCTCAAACCTAGCACCTTTCAATATGACAACAGTGTGAAGATGACGTATGTACATAGAGTTGTCCATTCCTATCCTACATATTAGTTGCAACTGAAGGTCAGTGACCACAAACCAAAAACGATACCTTTAATAGATATGCCCTTTGAAAGGATAGGGATCGATATTGTGGGTCCCCTAGAAAAAAGCTGCATGGGGACAATATATTGGTCATAATGAACTATGACATACAATACCCAGAAGCGGTCCCTGTGTGCTCAGTAATGGCACATTCTGTAGTGAGGGAACTGCTACAGCTTTTCTTTTGAGTAGGCGCACCCACTGAGATCCTCACAGATCCAAGGATAAACTTTATGTCCTGATTATGAAGGGAAACATGAGCACTCCTAAAGGTTAAAGCCTTCTAGACCTCCAGAAAGGTTTAATCGAACCCTGAAAAACAAGTTAAAAAAATTGTATCTATAGAGAACCCTTGCAATTGGGTCCAAGTCCTGACATACTGGTATGAGAGGTGCTGCAGGCATCAACAGGTTTTTCTCCTTTTGATTTACTTTATGGTGGGAAACCCCAGGGAATCCTGCCCTGTTCAAGGGGACGTGGGAGGAGCAGCCTTCCCAAGACCAAAATGAAATCCAATACGTGGTACAGTTGTATGAACACCTAGTTGTTCTTCAAATAATGTCCCTATGGGTACTCCACTCTCAGTGCACATGCACCCCTTGTGCCTCAGATGAGAGATTTTAGATAGCAGTGTCCATTCAGCTTGCACCTATGCCCCATGCATCCCAGTGCTCAGCAGCGTGGCTATAGAGAATTGTGCAGGCAAAACACCCTCAGTTCCTTCTCAATTGCCTCAGCCTGAGACAGAGCCTCAAAAGTGTCCAAGTTGAGCTTACTTCAATTGTATTTTTTCTCTTATCTACTAGTCAGTTAGTACGTAGTGTTAGTTTTCCACTTTATATATATATGTCACTGAGAGAGACATATTAGTTTAGCATAAGGACTGTTGTCCTTTTGTATCCCTTTTCCCCCTCAGAGGAACTTAAACACTGTGAGGGCATGCCCAGTTCTGATTTTAAACACTGTCTTTCATGCCAGAAGGTAATACTGGTGAATGATTGACACTCCCAATGTGTCCATTGCCTTGTGGAGTCACATGTTTCCCAAAAGTGTAACTTCTGCCTGGCATTAAAATCAAGAGTCAGAAAGAACTGGAAATTTAAGCTTTGTCTCCTGATGACTGAGAGTTTGCGCTGACTGGCTTCTGACCCCAGCCATGGGACCCACTCCATAAAACAGTCTCTGAGCAAGTCAGTTGCCTCAGCTTCCTCAGTGCAGCACTCCCCTAGAGCTTCGAAGAAGAAATCTCTGAAATCTTCTCAAAAGGACTCTAGGAGGTAAGCTTCAAGTTCTCTAGGGAGAGAATCTTCTTAAAGAGACAGTCTCCAGTTCAGATGACCATTTTGGCACCTTCCAATCTTCTACTACATACCCATCAAGCTGCAGGTTCCTCAGATACTGTGAGCACCAGCAAGCGCAATGATTCTAAGGGTCCTGGCTCTGGAATATCGAGCAGCAGTCTGATATTGCGAGACTAGCAATCCAGTGGTACTTGTGCCCAAACCAGAAGGCACAACCAATCTGTGTGGATTTCAGGGGCTTGAATGTGGCCTCAGAATTTGACACTTATCCCAGGTCCCAAGTTGACAAACTCTTTACCAGCATGGAAAACCAAAGTATTTTACAACATTGGATTTGACCAAAGGATATTGGCAAATACCCTTTTCAGCTGACTCCTGGGAAATAACAGCTTTTTCCACCTTCTTAGGGCTGTTCCATTTTATAACCATGCCCTTTGGGTTAAAAGGGACACCAGCCACCTTTCAGCTTCTTATGGACCATGTGCTTCTTCACCCCAGGCAATTTGCAGCTGCCTATCTGGATAATGTGATAATCTTCAGTGAATACTGGCAATTACATGTGGGGCATACAATGTCTGTACTGCAGTCACTGAAGGAGGTTGGACTCATAGCAAACTTGAAGAAATGCAAGTTTGGCATCCAGGAGACCTTGGCTATCTGGTAGGGATTATCATCAGTTAATCAGAGCCTTTCATTGAGAGTGTAGCAACAACTAATCAGGGCCTGCTGGCCTAAATGAAAGAAGCTGCCTGGCCTTAGCAGGTTAGTTGCTGGCTGGGACCAGAGGGGCAAAGGAACTTGAAGGATAGCCAGAGTTTGTCTGGCTGCATTCTACATAGTTGGGTATTCAGGGAGAGAGAGGACCTAAGAACCTTAACCCTGAGATAAGAGTTCATTCAGACTTTGTGAATGAGTTCATTCAGACTTTGTGACTTGCTGAAGGGTCAAGCCAATAAAGACCCACCAAAACCAATTGGTAGCCTACAGAGGGCATCAGAGGGAGAAAAGGACTGTGCATTTAAGAGGTGAGTGCCCTGTTATAAGATTATTCCAAATGAATGCCAGTAAAATATTTATACTACACTGTCGTGCCATTTGTTTATTACTTATTTACAGAAACTATTTTAGAATTGAAGGGGGAATTAATATAATTTTTCATACCTCTCCTTTTGAAAAGTTAGATTCTTCTAACTGACCATATTTAAATCAGGATCGGATGCTTTTCTAAAAGTTGTTCCTCAGGAATTTTTGGGAGAAAGTTTGATGGCCTGTGTTATACTAGATAATAACAATAGTCCCTTCTGGCCTTGGAATCTCTGTACAGAATGCTATCCAGAATTCATATGCAAGACCTCCCCTTTCTCTTCAAATTCTGATCTGTTATACTTGGGTAATTCCACTGAAGACAACTGGGTTGGACAGGTGTAATTAATGCATAATTTGAGGCTAGACATGGGACTGCCAAAAATCAGCATTTCAAACCTGATTAGACAGAAAAGCAACCTCATAGGAAAGGCTTTTCTCATAAGATTTCCAGCCCAGGTGCTGATTTAATGTGAATATCCAAGCCTTATGAGGTTCATCCATCACTAATAATTCATATTCAGTGTGTTCATAGAAATGCTACACTAAGTCATGAGTAAGTAATGTGTTTGCTTTATTGACGTGTTAGCAGCTTTGCTTGAAACAAGTACTTCCTTCCAACACTGATTCACATGCAAAAAGTGTTTATTGAAGGAAAACTCAGCATAATATGAAAAATATTTGATAACTACTTAAATTGCAGGGAACTGTAAATAACTAATTTTACAAGTCTTACAATGCCTTAAATGTAATTTTAAAAAGAATAATTATCAAACAGGAAATTGCCATCTTGATAGTTTGATGCAGATTAGGCCTGAAGGAAAAAGTGCACCGTTTTATGTTTTTAAACTTTGGATGGTTTATTTAGCAGTGTTTATCTTAATTGTTAAATTAACTGAAGAAATATTTTTAAAATGAGTAGAATTTAACTTACAAAAGCTTTAAAGCATGCTGGGCCAGATCCTTAGCTGGTGTAGATCACCATAGTTCTATTAAAGTCAATCACAAGGAAATACATTAAAGGGAATGAGGTTATATTAATGTAGAACTGGAATAAGAGAGATCTAAATCTGGCCCACTACAAGCAGTCTTCGCAGATCTTTCCTACTTCAATTCAAAGCTGAAAAAATTTGCTGAGGACTATAGAACAGACTTAAGAAACCTACAACATCAAAGCCTTTGGTGTTTTCATTAAAGGTGGAGCAAATAACAATACCAATAGTTAAGGTTGCCGTCAAGTGATTGCATATGTCTATTCCAGTGTAGATGTGTGCACGCCTTGTGCACAGTTGTCAGATAGCTTTTTCCAAGTAGTACTCACTGGAGCACCCTCTGTTGCCACACACCTCTGCAGAGCCGCCTTGATACCCCTCAGTTCCTTTTTACAGCCAGTGATGGTTGTGGAGCACTTCCAGTCCTCTATCTCAAGTTTATTTTCCTCACACTTATATATAGTCTTTTTGTCATTTAGTAGTTAATTAGATATAGAGTATAGTCAGTGTTAGTGGTAGGTTTCAGTTTTTAGGTGCTTTTTGAACCAAATTTGATTCTTGATTCCAAGACTAGGAATGGAGCCAGGCCTCACTCTCAGGGGTTCAAGTCCTGCTGCTTGTGTGTCAGACCTATGCCAATCAGTGACGCACACTCTAGCTTCCTAAAATGTTTGAGGGAGTCCCACATCAGTAACAAGTGTCACATTTATAGAGGGTTTAAATCTTGCTCTAAAGAACATAGAGCAGTGAGACTTAAGTGTCCCCTTATGGAGGTGGCACTTTGCCCTCTATCAGAGCCATTTGGTTCAGAGCATACTCTGAATGTGGCACCATCCATACTGAGTGTACCTCCTGAGATGTCTTCAACACCTCATTTGGTGTCCCCAGTACTAAAGAATATATACAAATCTTCTAAGCACATGGTACCTTCGGTACCAAGGCCAGCTAGAGGCAAGGTTTCTGGGAGGGACTCTGAGGGGAAGTTTTCCCCCAGAGAATTGCTCTGCTACAAAGTGGGGGTTCATTGACTCTGGAACCTGTGTGGGGTCTGTCGAGGCCAACCCTTGAAGTTTCTGTATGCCAGACTCATGACTCAATTCCAGTACAGAAAATTGCGGAGGTATATGTTGGTGCCAGAGAATTGTTTAACCTTTTGGTACCAGCATTCTTGGTGGTGTAGGAAGACTTTCAGTTGGTACCAGCGACTGTAATTTCTACACCAGCTCCACAACAGCACAGTATCAATGCCACTTTCAGTACCTAAAAGCCTAGAACATTCCATGGGCAAGCCACTGTTAATATCCCCTGGGTTTGGCTCACCTATCTCCTATCCACATGGGTTCTGCTCCACTATTATCAGAGGGATCTTTGTCAGTTTCTGAAGTGAGGTCTTTTGTGTCCCATACAGAAGGGAAGCTTACTCTCCATCAGAGCCTTGGGGTCCCTGGCTGTCACAGCAGCCTTGGGGTCCCTGGATGTCACAGCAGTTCTATGTACTGTGTTACACAGGAGGTCAGACTAATGATCACACTGGTTCCTTCTAGCCTTGAAATCTGTATACTATGTATGCCATGGTGTAGTTTAATTCACTTTTGGGAGTTGAGGGTGCTCTTCAGGCATGTAGATGAGTGGCCTCATGGCTCCTGGTGGTGGCCACCAGGTAGGCCTGCATGCAGTCCCTCACCTCAATTTGGCTTCTTGGATTCCCAAATAATGCCACAAATGGTTTTTCCAATCCAGTCACAATAACCCTACTTAGAGTCTGATTTATTAACTTTAAGTTCAAAACTAAACACAAAGGTCTTCCCTCCTTCCTTCAGCTGGGTACAGCTCTAACTCCCCTGTTCTGGTCAGAATCCTTCCTCACTTAGCAGGCTATTCCAAACCCTTCCTAGCTGGAGCAATTTCCTGGTCTCAGGGTCTTCCCTACATTCTCTGAAGTCTCACTACAACCTCCTGAGTTTCCCACTTGCTGCAATCACCTTTTGCTCTTTATAAGAAATTGCCTGACTCAGATGGAGCTAATTCTGTGATCAGGGTTTGCTTTGCCCCAGCCTTTCCAGTCCAAGGGCAAGCCACCCTGTTACAAGGCATTTTACTAACATATTACTAAATAATTCTATCTAACTGTCTCCACTGTATTGTATTTGATTTTTTTCTAACTTGAGGAAGAAAGGATATCGTGTATGGGGCAGGGGGGAAGAGAAACAGATGTGGCACTGTATGCATATAGTTAAATTTTATAATTACATCCCTGTCCTCAATCAAATGTCAGGAGGGGGTAGAGGAGAAAGATTCCACTTATGGAATTTGTTTTTAGTGGGAATTGCAGTTTCTCCATTGGCAGTTCTGCCAGCACACTAGTAAGTGTCCATGAGTTCAAGGTCCTTTCACATTTTATAGACCTGGAAATCAATGCAATCATCAATAATTTATTATTCTTGTCATACTGTATGTTAAATAAAGTTATTTTCTTTTAAACACAGTTTAAGGGTTTGTTTCAGGATTGTTTCAGATTTGAATATCTCCTTTTTCAGGGAAGCAATGTAATGGAGGATCAGGATCTGTTGGAAATAGGAATTCTTAACTCTGGACACAGGCAAAGAATTCTACAGGCAATCCAGCTCCTTCCAAAGGTACGGTTTCTTTTATTATCTGTATACCAGTAGTATCACCAAGAGCTTTTAATTCTTAAATACCATTTTTATATAAAAATGTGGATATTGTGAGCCTAATTCTCCACTGCCTTGTGCTTTTCCTAGTCAATTGCACCATGCAAAGTAGGTGTAAAATGCTACCACTCTGGATTGGTAGTGATTTACGTCCACTTTGCACAGACATAAATGACTACACAAGTGCAGAGCAGAGGACAATCAGGTCCCGTATTCATGATGCTAATTATTTTAGAAATGATTATAGAAATGTTTGTTTTTTCAACATGTTAACAAATGAAGTGGGGCTAGGGATGTATTTTAGGACAGCTTTTGCATATAGATTGTGGCGTCACCTCCGTAAATAAATTTCTGTATAAATCCCAGATGAATTTTTCTTAATATAGAGGTAAGATTGGAAATACAATTAAGTAACCCTAGAAACTCAAGATATTCCATTATGGATGCAATACACATCTTTCATATGTGGATTGGAGACTATCAGCAGTTGCTATATTTTATTTGTTTGTCCTGCTGAGTATATGAATTCTGCTCTTCAGATGCGTGATCCTGTAACTTGTACCCATTTTTCCAGTGCACTTAGGGTGTAGGATGGTGTTCATTGCAGATTGAGATTGTGTCAAGCATACTAAGCGACTCTGATTGTATCTTTGGGATTTAATCTACATGCTAGATAGAACACCAAAATTTGCCAGTGGGTAGTTCACAGCTGATGGCTAATACCTGCTTGTTGCTAGCTTTGCCTTGAGCAGAAACCTGAGAAGATGGACTGGGCATATTGTGACCCTGAAGGTTGTCACATGATTTGGGAAGCCATCTAAGGGAATGATGCCAGGCAAGTTGTATTCTGCCTTTGAGGCCAAGCAGGGCCCTCATGCATATTGGCTCTGTAGGAGATAGAGCAGGAACAAAGCCCATTGTAAAGTGTATGAGTTTGTGGACAGCATGTATAGAATGATCAAGGTAAAGATGGAGCTGTGTATCCAGTCTCTGACCCCTACAGGGAATGCGTGCAGAGCAAATAAAAGATTTTTCCCGTCTGTACAGTGAAGATGAATTAGGTGAAATAGGCTTTCTGGTGCATGGATGGATAAGGAAGGGTGTGGTCTTGGGGCCACTTGTGAAGAATAAGATGATCTGGCCTGTACTGAGAAGATGGACTGGAAGAGTGACCTTCTGGTGCATCCTTGTATGTAGACAGTCACAGTCTATATGTAGTGCAACATGATTAAAGATAGTGATATGTATTCCATGGACTATATTGGGAATATAGATGGAGGTAAGAAGGACTAGGAAATAGATTAGTTTAGTTTATAGGCAGAGGGTAGGTTGAGGTGCTGAATTAAGTTTGGTGTTTAAATTTTAACTGTGAATTTCTTGAGTTTCTGGCTTTTTTTAGCTATAACATTATGTTAACATTTTTTTTACTTTTATTGTTAGGTCTGTACAACTGAAATAGTTTGTCTGTATGTTTCCTTTTTTTCTTTCTTTTTTTTTTTAGTGGATGGGCATGCTTTTTCTTCATCTAACTCAAAAGCTAGTAACAGAATTTTATAATATTATATGTTAGTGAGATCTGCACTTAATAAATGGGACTCATGAAGACTACAAGCTCTGAAGGCTAGACTAGAAACAGTATACAAGAAATGCCAAAATTAATTCCCACTATCCTGGTTATTTTTATTATTCAGCCCTAAACGTGCATGAAGTTCCTATGCTAAATCCCATCATCTGGTCCATATTTGCAAAACAAATTTGACAAAAAATCCACAACTTGCACAAGTACAGAAAATGATAAACATCCATTTCTAATTGTGCTTACTGTATGGGGAGCTAGAGATTTAAAGATTCTGCCACACATACTCCCATTGAGTAGTTACCTTACTTTAGAAGTAGGTACTCCTTGAGTGGTACCTCATGCCTCAAGATGAGTAAGGATGGCAGAGTCAAGCTCTAAATGAACCCTCGAAACCAGCTGTTTCTGAGAACAAATGAGTCATGATATTGCTTGCTAGAATCCACATTCTGTAAATCTGAGATAGTTAAATACCTTTGAGTGACTAGAATCAGTGCTGTATAACAGTCAGAGGGTGTTTAGAGGTTGCCAGCTGCAGCAAAAAATAGTCCAAAAAGATCATGTTCTTAATGCATCTTTAATGCAGAAATATTATATCAAAATGAAGGAGGGTGGAAGCAAAAGCTGTGCATCTCAACTCTTTATTTAAATGACTTGGCAACACAAGAGAGCTTACACAGAAACAATATATCATTTTCTATTCAAAACCCACATTTTTTAAGGCAGAGCTGCCAAGGAAGCTATATGACCCATAAATCAGTATTATAACAACCCTAATCTAATAGAGCTCATCCTGGTTATATTCTCAATAGCACACTGCAAATTTTGAAAATCCTTTCACGTCCTGCAGAGAAACATACAGCGCTAGTATATTTGTTAAACTGTTCATGAGTCCAGCCCCATCATATTTTCAAGATAAGTATATACATTTTAAAGTGTGTTAAGATACCCGACCATGTAAGAACAGTAGGACAATGGAACAGACTGCCTAAGGAGGCTGTGGAAGCTCCTTCACTTGAGGTTTTTAAAAGGAGGCTGGATAGCCATCTGTCGTGGATGGTTTAGACCCAACAAATCCTGCATCTTGGCAGGGGTTTAGCCTAGATGACCCTTGCAGTCTCTTTTAACCCTATGGTTCTATGAGTGATGATAGATAAAAAGCTTTTAATTTAATTTGCTTTTAAAGCTTCCCTGCTTCCATTCACAATTCTTTTAAAACTTCCAGGGGTTCTTCTGAGACTTTTTTTATATTTCTCCTCCTGTGATTGTCTATAACTAGAACACCGAAGGAAGGAAGAAATGTTTTTTGAGAAACTCTTACGTCTTGACACTACTTCAAACCCACCTTCTTGCATCCAAAACTGATGGATAAGCTTAGAGAGTAAAATAACAAGTGACAAATCTAATGTTAGACTTTGAAAATGTTGATTTTTTAAAAGCTTTCCCTTACCTGATCCAACCTTCATTTTTGTGGAAATAGGATTGGAAATGCAGCAGAGAGCCAGTAGTGTAAAATGAAAACTGTCCTTTGATGCTTAGATGCTGGTTGCCTGCTGAGTAATGAAACTTTTATATTTCTGACACCAGTGAAAGATTTAGGAGCTTACCTGCTAAACTTTATAATGTTTTAGAATTGGAAAAAAAATTACTTTTTTTTTAAAATAGACAAATTTCATTCTATACTCCCCTATACTGTATTTATACCAGTATAACAAAGTGGATTTAACCTAGAATCTTAAAAATATGTTACTATTTTTCCCTTAGTAATGATTTATCTGAGGAGAAATTGGTTGAGAGACCAGAGTATAGTATAGCTATAACAGATAAACATAGTTGGAATCATCCAATCAGATTACTGCTTTCATAATGCCATTTTTTATTATAGTGTTCGGTTGGAGATACTGGACCAAATTCTGGTCACTCACTGATGTATGTGTGGAGTAACTCCACTGAAGTTAATAGAGTTACTCAAGATTTATCTGAGTCTAAATGAGAGCAGCATATGGCGCATTACTATTAGTTTAGGGTGAGAAGGGATTTCTGTACAAATATAACTTGTGAAATTATTGCTTTACAATTGAAATATATCATACCTGGTCCTAGCTTGAGAGCAAATTTCTTAATAGAGTTTGACAAAATCTGGGTCATTTGTTTCTGAGTGAAGGGAAATATATTAATTAGGATGGAATAAGGGCCCAAAGAATTAAAGGTGTTAACATAGCCCAGTCATTGTCGAACCTTAAATAGTTTTAAACAAGTTTGGGGCTTGGTATACGGAGACCTTAGCCTGCTTAGCATGATGGCAAATGCACCATTAAACAGTCTTTCAAAGTTTTATTAAAGATACAGAGAAGAAAGAAAAACAGTTAAAGCATTTGAAATGTAAAGTATTAAATAAAGCTTTTATTTTAACAACATCCATTCCCTTTCCCTTTAGCTGAAGAGTTTTTAGAAAGAAAGGCCCCTTGTTAGACAGTTTCTTAGATGGTATTAAAGATGGTAACTGCAGTCCTTTCTTGGGAAAGGAGAAGTTAGTTGAGATGGTCTGGAGCTGTTGATGATGATGATACAGACCAGTCCTGTTTCCTATAAAGACAAAACAAGACAATCACGCGCAAAAGGGGATAGAAAAGAATAGTAAAGATAGAAAATGCAGCTTCTGTCTCTGGTGTTGCAGCCTCGCTGCTGGAAAAACATAGGCCCAGCACATAGTCTTATCAGCCACTCTGGCAAACTTGTACCAGCTGTTTTTGGGCATTGTTTTTAGTTGCCTCTTTAGTCACAGGCTTATAGCAATGTTGCCAGCTAAGCCAAACTCTTATTACATCCGATGAAGTGAGCTGTAGCTCCACAAAAGCTTATGCTCAAATAAATTTGTTAGTCTCTAAGGTGCCACAAGTACTCCTTTTCTTTCTATGAATACAGACTAACACGGCTGCTACTCTGAAACCTCTTATTACACAGAAGGCAAAAGAAGAGAGATAGGAAAGAAAAGAAATGAGGTGGGGAAGGGAAAGGACACATGGGAAGGAGGGGAGAAGTTGGAGATGAAGTCCCATCCCAGGTAATGTTTGGGATTTAACCAGTGCCAGTAGAGGTGGCGGTGTGATTTGGGTCCTTCTTTTTGGCCTAGTCTGGTCAAGTCATTTCTCAGGATTAGGATGAAGAAGGTCCTAGAAGATAGTGGAGGTGGCAACCCTGATGTTAAAGCTTGCTGCAGTGATTATTGGCACACAGTTGCTTCTTCTGCTAATCTTCCCAAAAGTCTTTTCTTTTTAAGAACTCCAAAAGGAAGTGTTGGGTGGAAGAGTCTGTCCTCTTAGTATTTTGTCCACGAAGGGGCCTAATTTCTGACATACCACCTTTAGTCCACTGATTTCCTGTCTTCTATTTTTCTTGATTACCAGTCACAATTTCAACATTGTTTTTGTGTGGTATTAGTAAAACCCTTTCTGTTTAAATTAATTCAGACTTTCTATCTCCTCCTTACATCTTTTCTTAATGATCTGATATATAAAATTGTTTGTGACCATTTATGAATTTCTGCTCATTTTTTACAGTTTAGTTTACAATTAGGGTAAATTTGTAGGCCCAATTATCACAATATATTTAAAAAATAGAAGTTAAGTTTTAGGGGTGGAATTTTCAAAAGCACTGAAGTGAATAGCAAGTACAAGTCCCATTTGAAGAGGGAATTAACACAGTGCACAGGTAAAAGGATACGCAGACAAGTATAGAGATATAGGGGGACATTTAGTGCACAGCAGGCTACTGCAGGTAGATTAACATCCCAACTTGCTGCATACTAAATGTCAGTGTAGAAAAGTCCTTAATGAGACACTTTTGAAAATTTTACCCTTAGGCAAGAATGGACCTGTCCAGATCCTTGATGGTTAAAACAAGTCATTTAATATGGAGAATGAGAAGCTAATGAAAGGGTTTGAAGGAACATTTAGAGGAACGGGATAGCCATGTGATTTTTTTAACTCCATTGTTTTGGATAGAATGGAGAGAGAGGTGAGAGGTTACAGCTGTCTTTATCGGTAGGACCAGCTGTGTCAAATTATCCTCTTACTCTTAGAGGTGCTCCCTCCAGGTCAAAGGTTTGAGGCATGTTGGTGATACAGGGTGGGGAAGCCTGCCATGCTACTGTCCTTACTCAACTACTGACATTTCACGACCGCTACAATCACATGGAAATGCTTTATAATGGCCACTAAATGTTGAATCAAGACAGTAGATCTGAAATTAACGTTCAAAACTGTCTGCATCAGCAGCAAAGCATCAAGTTTTCTCACCATTGTCTATTCACATCATTGCTAAAAAACACACTCACATTGTATGAAAAACAAAACAAACAAAAAAAAACCTCTTAGCTACAAAGAAGCTGTTTGTAGCTTACTGTATTATGTACAATGGGAATGGTGTTCATAGTTATCTAATCAAATTCAGTTGTATTTTCTAATGTGTAATCCCCTTAAAAAGGCACACAATATGTCCAAAACTAAAAACAAAAATTGCAAATAAGTCACATAGCCTCTTATATCAAATCTTTTATTTCCAATGTTGTGTTTGGCTATGCCTTTGGGGAAAATACTGTTCTTTAAAAGACACCATACACACAGGATTCCTACTTTTGAGTCCTAGCTTCCTTGTGTGAGACATTTGGTACTCCCCTTATTCTCAGATTTTTTTTATACTCTGAGGACATCTGTAGTAGGACATGAGTCCTTTCCTGTGTTCTATTTCAACTACTATTGGCTCATTTTCCTTCAGAATCTTCTCAGAAGTTGTGCCCCAGATTTTTCCCAGTGCTGCTCCAGCTCTTTCTAGGACACTGTCTTACTTCAGGCAGTCCTCTTTATTCTGTATTGGTCTCTCTCTTCTCAGTTGTTCCAATTAATCAGCTTTCAACTGGTACTTAACCTTTTGTCTTGGATTTCCTTTGAAGCTACAGTTGTTTTTTTCTTATTGAAATCTGGGATTTGAAGCAACTGCTCTTTGTCTGCCTATAGAAGTTCAGAACAGTTGTTTCTTCCAAATACTCTGCCTGTGATAGCTATAACCAATGGCTTTGTCTTCCACTCTTAGGGGGTTTTTCAGGGAATAATCAGCAGGAAAATTCTCTCCATCTCTGCCTCACCACATAGCTTTCTTTTGTGCTTTTTGGGTAATAGACTTCCAGTCCAGAGACCCCCTGCCACCAGATCCCTAGAGACATAACTCCAAACTTAGCCCAATTTGTTAAGGCACATTCTCCTGATCGATGAGAGGATCAGAACTTCTATAGGGTATCTCATTTATCTGACTGGAAGAATAAGATATTACAATTAAAATGTGCAAGAGCACTTAAGTCTTGAAGCATAGAGAATTGGTGGTGGTGCAGAAGAACCCAATATACCGATGAAGATTGCTGAACACTTTATTACCAGTCAGGAAAATACTCTGGTAGTCTGGCACCTTTACCTTTGTGTGCTGGGATTAGGCCGGTTTGGTGCCCTTTGTATCTGCCTCAGTGCATTGGCACCGAGCAGAAGCACTCCAGAATCTCTGCCTAGGTGCATCACTGTCATAGTGAGAAGATATCTAACTATAAGAGCCCCATAGAGATGAGGTGCTTCACGGTCATTAGAGCCATAGAAGTAAGTTGCACCTCTGCACAACTGCACCGGAGAAGTCTTGAACTTGGGGCACAGGGGTTATAGAGGTGAAATGCCTCTGCACTGGCACCTCAGCTTTGGAACATAAGTACTTTGGAGCCTCCACCTTGGTGCCGTGGTGCTGAGGTGCCTCAGCACATTGACGCCTTTATATTAGCACATCAGTACCACTGCAAGTGGGTTGCCCTAGCTCTCCGGTCACTAGACTCTGGTGTGCATTGGCTTTGTGGTGATTTGGGAGGCTGGAGCTTTACATTGTATCTTGAGGAGGAGCACCTTAAAGTCTAGCACTCAGAGTTTAGGTACCATAAAGAGGTGCTCCATCATGAAGCTATATTATATGACAGCAGTGGCGCCCTTCTATCCCTAGACATCAGGTAGCCCAGCACAGTACTGGAGTACTAGTGCCTTTCCAGACTTCCCTAGTATTGTGTGCAGGAAATATTTTTGTAGCATTAGCCATGCTTGAACTAGAGTGTTCTGCTCTAAGGAGAAGTTTTGGAACATTGGCATATACTCTCAATTCCCATATACCCTCAGTGCACAAAATTTGTATTGATGGAATATTATGAAGTTGTTTGGTAGGTGTGCTTAGCCCTTTTTTATTATATTAAAAGAAACACATTTCTCCATATCAAAGGACTCATCCATGAGTTACCTTCAGGACCTTATTGGCATTAAGGCATAATATCCAAGGGTGAGTTTTTGATGTTCTGACAAATCCCACAGCTAGTGACCCCATTAAATGCCCTATCTGACATGGGAGCCAAGCTGCTCTGCTCAACATAGATGCCTTGTTTCATTGCCTAGTTGCTTAGTACAGACTGCTAGCCCTAATTCAACTTTTCCTTCATTAGGCCCAGCTCAGCACATTAAAGGTACCATTTTCTTCTTCAAGTGCTGTCCCTGTGCGTGCTTCACTTTAGGTGTCAGTGCATCCTGGCACTGCCAATCAGAGACTTTTGGTAGCAGTGCCTGGTTGGGATGCGCTTGCATATTAGCTGCTTTGTGGTACCATTGGTGCTCACACGTCCCGACCCCTTCAGTTCCTTTTATCCTTGGCTGCAGATGGAGCTCCAATAGCAGTGTCTTAAAACAACCTAAAATGGAGAAATAGAACAATTTAGATAGCAATTAGGGTTTAGTTAGTTATAGTTAGTAGATAGAGTAGAAATAGTCTTAAGCTTCAGTTTAAAACTATTTAGACTTCAAAAAACAAACATACACACACCTCCAAGAGATCCCTCTCCTTCTTTATTTCTGTTTAATTAGAAAATTAGAAAAAGACAATGCCAGGCTTGCCTGGATTCAAAAGATGTACTTTCTGCAAGGATGCGATGCCTCTCTCAGACGGCTGCTCATACTGCGTCCGTTGCTTACGGGAAGTGTACATTCCCCAGAAATGCGCCCACTGCAACAACCTCAAAGCCAGAGCGAGGAGAGACAGGGATCTTAGACTAAAAATGGTCCTAACGGAAAAATCCCTTACTCCTCCATTGGATGCTAGCAAGTCACCAGGAAGGGAGTCTCCAGGCACCTCCTCCCTTTCCTCTCAGTCACCTCTTCAAGTGTGATGTTTTGGCTTTGTGCCATCCTTCTAAACAATTCTTGGAATTGTTTTGAGTCGTCCACTACTGTGGGTGGGGAGGGGGGTCATGACTGACTCATCTGGGGATGAAGAGGAGCTATGTTCTCGTGACAGGTCCTGTGTAGTGTCTTCCCACTCCTCTACTGTGTCCTCAGGTGCCTCAGAGGGTCCTGTGGCCATCTCCTTAGGGGGTTGTATCTGCTTTCTTTGAATCATAGAACCATAGAAGATTAGGGTTGGGAGAGACCTCAGGAGGTGATCTAGTTCAACCCCATGCTCAAAGCAGGACCAACACCAACTAAATCATTCCAGCCAGGGTTTTATCAAGCCGGGACTTAAAAACCTCTAAGGATGGAGATTCCACCACTTCCCTAGGTAACGCATTCCAGTGCTTCACCACCCGCCTAGTTAAATAATTTTTCCTAATATCCAACCTAGACCTCCCCCACTGCAACTTGAGACAATTGCTCCTTGGTCTGTCATCTGCCACCATTGAGAACAGCCTGGCTCCATCCTCTTTGGAACCCCCCTTCAGATAATTGAAGGCTGCTATCAAATGCCCCCCTCACTCTTCTCTTCTGCAGACTAAATAAGCGCAGTTCCCTTAGCCTCTCCTCATAAATCATGTGTCCCAGCCCCCTAATAATTTTTGTTGCCCTCCCCTGGACACTCTCCAATTTGTCCACATCCTTTCTGTAGCGGGGGCCCCAAAACTGGACACAGTACTACAGACGTGGCCTCACCAGTGCTGAATAGATGGGAATAATCACTTCCCTCGAACTGCTGGCAATGCTCCTACTAATGCAGCCCAGTGTGCCATTAGCCTTCTTGGCAACAAGGGCACACTGTTGACTCATATCCAGCTTCTCATCCACTGTAATCTCCAGGTCTTTTTCTGCAGAACTGCTGCTTAGCTAGTCGGTCCTGTAGTAGTGCATGGGATTCTTCTGTCCTAAGTGCAGGACTCTGCACTTGTCCTTGTTGAACCTGATCAGATTTCTTTTGGCCCAATCCTCCAATTTGTCTAGGTCACTCTGGACCCTATCTCTACCCTCCAGAGTGTCTACCTCTCCCCCAGCTTAGTGTCATCGAAGAACTTGCTGAGGGTGCAATCCATCCCATCATCCAGATCATTAATGAAGATGTTGAACAAAACTGGCCCCAGGACAGACCCCAGGACATTGCGCCTGATAGTGGCTGCCAACTAGACATTGAACCGTTGACCACTACCCATTGAGCCTGACAATCTAGCCAGCTTTCTATCCACCTTATAGTCCATTCATCCAATCAATACTTTTTTAACTTGCTGGCAAGAATTCTGTGGGAGACCGTATCAAAAGCTTTGCTAAAGTCAAGATATACTTGTATATATTGAGAAGTGTGAATCCTTTGCAGTTGTGATCTGTATGCCAACCATGGGTCCCAGTGTGCCCATTACATCAGGAATGAAAAGCGTGGAAACATCCATGGGGGTATGTCTCTGTGAGAATGGTCCCTGGTACTTGTGTGGGATGATTGGGGTTTGGTACTGGAAGGGGAGGAGAGTCTGGAGTAGAATACTCCCTCCTCCATGTCGTTCTCCTCATTGCTTGAGAAGTGTAGTATGGATGTCGAGTCCTGGGTTTTTTTGGTGCTGGCGGCGCCAGGGAGCCATCGGTGCTGAGAATGGGAGAGCCTGATAGAGCAATTATTAGCATGTCTGGAGCTGAGGTCGTTGGTGCCAAGTAGATATGGTCATGCACCTGTACTGGTGCCGCCCTCTTCTGAGTGGCTTTAATCAGTGCTGATGTTGGCGGTTTAGATCTTGTGGGTTCTTGCTCCATAGGAGGCTGTACCAGGGGTAGCATTGTTGTTTTCAGTGCTATCAGCACCGTGCCCTACCTGGGAATGGTCAGTGCTGTGGAGAAGGAGGCTGTCTTATGCCTGCCACTCAACTCCTTGTCTTTACTGTTCATACTCCTGGTGCAAGTGGTGCCGGAGGTGCCCGGAGCATCGCACATGCTCACCCTGCTAGCCATCGGTACCGAGGGCAGTGATCTTGCTCGAGACCATTTTCTCTTTAATGGTTCTCCCTGTGTCAATGATGTTTCCCTTTTCCTCGATTTGTTGGAGGAAAGATTACTTGCTTTATCTAGGGAGGAGGTGCCTGGAGACTTCCTTCTGGGGGGCTTGGTGACTGAGAATCAACACCATCTATTAAAAATTCTACACCCAGCATCCACAATGAAAATAGCACAATCAGCGAAGGACACACTGATGGAACCAGCAGAAACAGTATGGCAAACACCAGCCACTATACTACCTATGAGCAAAAGAGCTGACAGAAAATGTATGTCCCTGTAATGAGGCAGTGTGGTCCTCCGCAGCCCCAGACACTAGAGTGAGCGGGGCCAGAGAGCTACGAGCCCGTCTCCCAGAGGTTCAGGCACAGGACAGAAAGTAGAAAAGCATGGGGCCAGAGTTCACTTGGGGCACAGCCGCTGGAGAGGCCAGACGCCTGCAGCCTAGCTCCCAGCTGGGAGACCCCGGCAACCGGCGGTGGAGCCAAAGACTGGCCCACCCAACCAACATCTGACACTGACCAGAGCCCTGAAGAGCTGCCAAGCCCGCCCGTCACCAGTAACCTGGAGGAGCTGCCAATACACGATTGGTCATGAATGACTGTTTTGTGGCATCTTCCTGGTCACCCCTGTGAGAGACTCCCGTGACCAGACTGATTCCACGCCAGCAACCGTGAGGACATAACAAGGCAGTGTAGTCCCCCCGCCACCCCGGAGAGAGACGAGCCCGGCTAAGCCCCTCTACATGTGGTGGAGAATGTCGGCAATGGTCCCCTGATCACTGTGAGAAGGGGTCTGAAGAGGGATCGTGCCCAGGATGACCATGGACATGGAGAAGCTCATTAAGTTCCTGGCCAAGAGCCAGCAGCAGCAGCAGCAGGCAGAAGCCCAGCTCCAACAGTAGCAGCAGCTGGTCCAGCAGTTAGGAACACAGCAGCAACAACTGATATTGGAGCTGGGATGCCAGAACTGGAACCACCAGCAACAATGCCTGCAGCAGTTGGCGACTCTGCTTCCCCATCCTACAGAACCCCAGCCAAAAGACGCCACTGGGGCATCCACTGTAGCCCCGCCGATCCAGCTGACCAAGATGGGCCCCTGCGATGACCCCGAGGCCTTCCCCCGACCTTTGAAAGGGTGGCATTAGTTGCGGGATAGGTCCGAGACCAATGGGCCACCCTCCTGGCCCCATAGCTGACCGGGGCTGCCCAAACCATGTACCGAAGGTTATCAATGGAGGAGGCACAGGACTACACCTGGATAAAGGCGGCGATCCTAGATGCCTTGGACATCAGCTTGGAAACCTTCTGGCAGCGGTTCCGGAGTCTGACATACCCTGTGGACACCCGACCCCGGTTGGTGGCCCAGAACCTGAGGAAGGCATGCAAGTAGTGGCTACAGCCTGAGAGGCAAACCCCAGACAACCTCACTGAGCAAGTTATTCTGGAACAATTCATCCACATCCTCTCGCCACAAGGAAGTGCCAGGGTCCTCTGCCATTGGCCTGCAATGCTGGCTGCTGCCGTCACTGTGATGGAGGGTTTCTTCGCGGATGAAGCCCCGGGGGGACCAGCTATTCGAGCCCATCCACCAGGGCCTGAGCACCCTAACCCAGAGAAGAAGGGGAGCACCTGAACAGAACTGGATAACCCTTCACGGGGCCAGGAGCCCCAGTATAGACATCCCAAGGTGCCAGTTCAACAAGCCCCAGTGCCCCCAGGGGGACCAATCGAAGGCCCCCAAGGGGCCCAATGGGAGCGTCCACCTGGCCTGGACATCCAAAGATCAGACTATGTTTCTACTGTGGAAAATACAGACACCTGCAACGTGACTGCACCAAGATGGACAGCAGCTTCAGTCGCATTTGCGCTGGAGAAACCTGTGCCCAATGGTCCGCAGGCCACCAAGATTATGGTGCCAGTAGTTGTCGGAGATTGCCCGACCCTGCCTCTGATTGATTTAGGCTGAGGCCAGACACTAATCCGCCAAAGTTTCAGCCTCCTGGCTGACCTGTACCTGGGGATGATCTGACTGAAATGCATCCATGGTGATGTATGGCCCTACCCCAGTGCCCGAGTCCGGCTAACTGTGGATGGGGTCACGTGGCTAATGGTGGTCGGCCTGGCTTCTTGACTAGCCTACCCAGTGATCCTGGGACATGATTGGCCTGAGTTCCCAGAGGTCCTTCGCTCAAATGCCAAGAAAGGCCCTGAGATCACCCCAGCACTGGAAGGGGGCTGCCCTGAGACCTGCTCCAAGGAGGGGGAGGAACCAGATCCCAAAGTACAGGGAGGAGAGTCCAAGGACCCCCCGCCAGGGCCCGCCATTGAATCCATGCTTAGCACCAACTTTTTCCGGGACCAACCCGAGGACCCCACCCTCAGTCGAGCGCATGAGTGGCTAGCAGCCATCAATGGGACCCTGATCAATCCTTATCGGGCATCACGACCATCTCTATCGGGTGGAACGAGACCCCCACACCAGAGAGCTCCAGACCCAACTGTTTGTGCCTCAATATCACCGACAAGCTGTAATGAAACTCGCCCACGACATCCTGGTTACAGGGCACTTGGGCCATGAAAAGACTCTCACCAGAATTCTGACGTGGTTCTTCTGGCCCAGTGTGCACCAGGAGGTGAGGAACTATTGCAGTTCCTGTCCAGAATGTCAGCCAGCTGCCCCCCATGGAGGCCCAAGGCCTTGTTGATCCCCATGCCCATTGTAGAAATGCCGTTCAATCAAGTGGCCATGGACTTAGTGGGCCCCCTTCCGAAAAGCACTGATGGATTTCATACATGCTGGTCATCATGGACTATGCCACCCATTTCCCAGGAGCAGTACGGCTCCAGAGCATTACCACCCAAACCATCGCTGATGAACTCTTGAAGGTCATCACTCACGTGGGCATGCCCCAGGAAATCCTCATCGACTAGGGCACCAACTTCACCTCCCAGCTGCTGCGGCAGGTTTGCGAGCACCTGGGGATTAAGCAGCTGCGCACCTCCATCTACCACCTGCAAACCGACGGCTTGGTTGAATCGTTTAGCCACAGCTGGGGAAAACTTGCACAGCATTTCCTTCAGGAAGACCTACGCTGGTGGGATCAGCTACTCCTACCCTTGCTTCTGGCAGTCCGTGAGGTGCCCCAATCCTCCACAAAATTTTTCCCCTTTGAGCTATTGTATGGATATTGCCTGCAGGGGCTGCTGAACCTCATGCGAGAGACATGGGAGCAAGCCCCATCACTGACCCAGGGCCTCCTGAAGTATGTCCTCCAGCTCCAGGAACACTTCTCTCAAGCAAGAGCCCTAGCTCGGGAAAACTTGAAGGCCACGCAGGAAGCTTAGGCCCAAGCCTATAACGGGGACACCTGGCTCCACAGCTTCAAACCCGGCGATTGGGTCCTGCTCCTCCTGCCCTTGAGTGAGTCAAAGATACTGGCCTGTTGGCAAGGGCCCTATGAGGTGGTCCAAAAGGTCAGGCCCGTCACCTTTGAGGTCAACCAGCTCAACTGGCACAAGAAAACTCAACTATACCATGTCAACCTTCTGAAGCCCTGACAGGAGAGAGAGGGGCTATTAATTAACCCTTACCCACCGGAGCCAGAGCTGGGCCCTTGTGTACTCCTGACAGAGGACTCTGTGGGACCCCAGCTCAGAGAGACACTTACCGAGGGGCAACGTAAGCAGACCCAGTGCCTCTGCAGGTGTTCCCATGAACCTTAACAGTCCAACCGGGATACAGAATCCTAGTTGTTCATACCATTCAGACGGAGCCTGGGGTGGTGATCCATGAGCCAACCAGGCCCTTGCCATACCGCATGCAGCAAATCGTTGAAGAGGAAGTACAGGCTATGTTAGACCTGGGAATCATTGAACCATCGCAAAGCGAATGGCACAGCCCGGTAGTGCTGGTATCCAAGCCCGATGGAACACGGCGCTTCTGTATCAACTTCCAACGTGTCAACGCCATTTCAAAATTCAATGCATATCCGATGTCCCGTGTAAATGAACTGCTGGGCCATCTAAGGGAGGCCTGCTTCCTCACCACACTCGATCTGAGTGAAAGGTACTGGCAGATCCCCCTCAACCCAGCCTCCAGGGAAAAGATCACTTTTGCCACCCCAATGGGCCTGTATCAATTTACTCAGATGCCCTTCGGCCTCCGTGGGGCACCGGCAATGCTTCAATGGCTGATGGACCGCATTCTCCAACCCCACCCAAGACTATGCTGCAGCATACCTGGATGATGTGGTTGTTTACAGCCACCATTGGAAGGACCACCTAGAGCAGGTAGCTGTGGTCCTGAGGTCCCTGCAGGCAACCGGGGTGACAGCCAATCCAAAAAAATGCCGTACTGGATGGCAAGAGACCACATATCTCGGGCACGCTATAGGGAGAGGACAAGTGAAGCCTTTCGTGGGAAAGGTTCAGGCCCTGGCGGCCTGCCTGCCACCCACCACAAAGTGCCAAGTGCGCCAGTTCCTGGGACTTGACAGCTACTATCAGCATTTTATTCCCTGATTCACATCCATCACAGACCCCTTGACCGAGCTTTTGACCAAGGACAGCCCCCAGCATGTGGTTTGAACCTTGGAGTGCAAAGATGCCTTTTAGACACTCAAAGAGAGTCTCTGCTGCAAACCTGTCCGATATAGCCCAGACTTTGACCGGGAGTTCATCCTCCAGACAGACGCCTTGGAAGTAGGACTTGGAGCCGTCCTGTCCCAGGGGATCAATGGAGAACTGTGTCTTGTGTACACCCGGTCTTGTGTATTAGCTGGAAATTGTTTCCATGGGAGAAGAACTACCGGTTGTAGAGAAGGAGGGCCTTGCAGTGAAATGGGCTTGAAATGGGCTCCTCGGGGACCCCTTCACATTGGTCACCAACCACGCCTCCCTCCAGTGCTGGCCAAAATGAAAAATAATAATGCAAGAATAATGCACTGGTACCTGGCGCTACAGCCCTATGCTTTTACTGTTCAACATAGGGCAGGTAAAGATTACGCGAATGTGGACTTTCTGTCCCACCTGGGAGGTCTGGAAGAGTCTGGCATCGACAGGTGGGAGCCAGACTTGGGGGGGGTATAATGAGGTGGTGTGGTCCCCCACCACCCCGGAGAGGGACAAGCCCCTCCGGACACCAGACTGGGCGGGGCCAGAGAGCTCTGAGCCTGCCTTCAAGAGGGTCAGGCACAGGACAGGAAGTAGAAAAGCATGGGGTCAGAGCTCACTTGGGGTGCAGCCACTGGAGAGACCAGATGCCTCCGCCCTAGCTCTCAGCTGGGAGACCCCAGCAACAGGCAGTGGACCCAAAGACTGGCCTGCCCAACCAATGCCTGACGCTGACCAGAGCCCAGAGGAGCTGTCAAGCCTACCCCTCACCAGTTACCCTGAGGATCCCATGGTGCTTGACCCCCCGGAGGACACCATCCTGACCCAGGTACCTCTAGAGGGGGAGATCTCAGTCCACATACTCAGCAGCAGGCCTTCTGCCGCTGCTAGGGCTCCGGGCTGGGATGCAGTGGAGTGGGTGGACCTGCATCCCCCCTGCCACCCAACTTGTGGGTGGCAGTCTCCCCCTAACTCCCCAGCCCTTTGGAGCCAAAAGCCTGGGCTTATTGTTAACCTGGCTGAGCTCAGCCCCTGCCTAAGGGCCAGAGCCTTAGACTCATTGCTGCCCTGCCCGACCCAGGGCCTGGGCTTGGTAATTGTAGAACTGTTGCTCAGTCCTGTCTGAGGACCTGAGCCACCGCCCACTGGCACTCACTGCCCTTGATTGGGCGCGAATAACTGTTTTGTGGAATCTCCCTGGTCACTCCTGGAACCAGACTGATTCCATGCCAGCAACCGTGAGGACATAATGAGGCGGTGTGGTCCCCCATCACCCCGAAGAGGGAGGAACCAGGCTAAGCCCCTCTACAGTTCCCAACAAAGGCATGGACTTTTTATTCTCCCACCCACAACCAAATTCATTGGTGGCGGATGTCGTAAATCAGATGGGTAAACAGCCCCAATTTAAGAACACATCTCAAGACAAAGACGCCATGAGATTAGATCTTTTGGGCCGAAAAGTATACTCGTCAGTGACACTCCAATTCTGCACGGCGAACTATACCACCCTATTGGCGAAGTATGACCACAACAACTACCAAAGCTCAACGAGTTCCTACCAAATATTCCGGAGGAAAAGGAGTTCCTTCCAAGCCATCATGATGGAGGGACAAATAGTAGCCTGAAGAGCACTACAAGCTTCCCTTGATACAGCAGACAAAGAAACCCATACAGTAGCTACTGCCATAATCATGAGGAGAGCCTCCTGGCTGCAAGCCTCAGGAATCCCACGGGAACTGCAGACCAAAGTAGAGGATCTCCCTTTGGACTGGGAGAAATTTTCATCAAAAACAGATGATGTCCTGCACTCAGTGAAGGACTCCTGTGCCACACTCCATACTTTGGTATATATACATCCCCAAATAGACGCAGATGATTCCATCAGTATAATAGGAATCATGACAACCTGAACCAATGATTGGTTGAGGGTCGACCTCCCACAACTTCCAGAGCAAATTACATTGAATACCCAAACTTTGGGCCTCCGACTTCCACCATTTTACCTAGCATGGGCATCCATCACCACAGACAGTTGGGTGCTGGAAATAATATCAAGATATACCATCCTTTTTCACCTCCATCCCTCCTACCCACCCCACTTCCTCATCCTTCTTCAGGGTTCCTTCTCACGAGCATCTTCTGAGTCAAGAAATAAACCATCTTGTACAGCTAGGTGCCATAGAACAGATTCCAATAGAGCACAGAGGGAAAGGGTTCTACTCCCACTACTTTCTAACACAAAAGAAAAATGGAGGATGGAGACCTATCTTAGATCTCAGGAAACTCAATAAATTTGTTCATACCCACAAATTCAAAATGGTCACACTGACATCAATAATCCCAGCACTGGAAGACTGGTTTTCAGCCCTTAACCTACAAGACACGTACTTTCACAGCACTATGCACCGCACACACAGATGATTCCTACAATTCACAGTAGGCAGAGACCACTTCTAATACAGAGTGCTACCATTCGGACTATCCACAGCTCTGAGAGTCTTCACCAAGGCCCTGGCAGTAGTAGCAGCATACTTACACAGACAGGAAATCATGATATTCCCATACTTGGACGACTGCCTGTTAAAGGCTTACACTCAAACAGAAGCAACAAACTTTACACAGAGAACTATAATGCTCTGCCATACGCTCGGCCTATAGATAAACAAGAAAGAAATCGACACTAGTTCCAGTGCATCAACTAGACTTCATTAGAGCTTACATAGATTCAGCAGAAGCAAAAGCTTCCCTAAAAAGGTCCAGATTTTTCACAACTTCTCGCATATCTATGATCGTTAGCAGTCTGACAGTCTCTGCACGCAAATGCCTGCAACTATTAGGACACATGGCTGCCTCTACTTTCATAGTCAAACACGCACGACTGCACATGCGGTGTCTCCAGGGATGGCTAAGGATGGTATACATAAAATGCAGATACAACCTAAACAAAATCCTATCACTACCACTGAAAGTCACACAGTCCCTACAAGATGGACAATCCCAAGCAATGTGTGCACAGGGGTTCAATTCCAACAAATCCCTGCATCCATCCTAATCACCACAGATGCCCCACTGATAGGATGGGGTGCACACTTGCACCACCACAAAATCCAAGGGAAATGGTCTCCTGAGGAGTCATCATTACACATCAATCTACTCGAACTATGAGCAGTTCGCAATGTGTGCAAACACTTCCTACTGATAAGAAACAAATCGGTAAGAATAATGACAGACAACATAGCCTGTATGTTCTACATAAACAGGCAGGGAGGAGTGCTTTCTCATTCCCTATGCACAGAAGCCATGAGACTATGGAACCAGTGCATTACCCACATTATTACTGCTGCTGCGTCTTACCTCCCAGGGCAACAGAACTCGATGGCAGACATGTTGAGCAGACAGTTTTCCCAGGAACACAAATGGGAGCTGAACAACAAAGTAGCACAACACATATTCCACATGTGGGGACTACCACACACTGACCTGTTCACAACAGCACAAAACCGCAATTGCCAAAGCTTTTGCTCACAAGCAGGACTAGGACCACACTCCCTAGGAGATGCCTTCCTCATCCAATGGAATGCTCCCCTCCTGTACACATTCCCACCATTTTCCATTCGACGGGTTCTCCTGTCTCAGGATGAGGGTCAAATCTTTCATCCGAATCTACCAAAACTCTACCTGAAGGCTTGGCTCCTTGATGACTCCAATGAGACAAACTAGCCTGTTCGGAAGAGGTTAAAAATGTATTACTAAATAGCAGGAAAATCACCATACGCACTAGATACCTGCATAAATGGAAACGGTTCACTTCGTGGTGTCATGACAAACATCTCTGCACATACAAAACCAATCCATGAGATCCTATAGTACTTGCTACACTTGAAACATTCAGCGCTGTCCATTAGTTCACTCAAGGTAAACCTCGCAGCCATATCCGCCTTCCACCACAAGATAGATGGTTTCGTAACCTTCACACATCCAATTACAAAATGCTTTCTTGCAGGAATTCAGAATATGTACCCTAAAGTCTGCAACCCTACAATAGCATGGGACCTAAACTTAGTCCCCAGAGGAATTACCAAAGCACCCTTGCTACCTATTCACTACTACACCTAACAATGAAAGTAGCGTTCCTAGTTGCGATCACCTCAACACGTAGAGTGGGTGAGATCGGGGCACTCATGGCCCATCCGCCTTACACTATATTCTTTAAAGACAAAGTGACTATGCGACCACACCCTAAATTCATACCAAAGGTACCCTCATTATTCCATGTCAATCAACCTGTACATTTCCCTGCAGTCTATCCAGGAATCTGTTCTCTACATACTAAATGTTAGAAGAGCACTAGCATTCTACCTAGAGAGAACAAAACCTTTCCATAAGTCACCAAGACTCTTCATCTCCACCACTGAACGAACAAAAGGCACAGCCATTTTGAAACACACTATCAAAATGGATTTCAACTTGCATCAACCTATGTTATCAACAACAAAGTATAGAACCCCTGACAGGGATCAGAGCCCATTCAACGAGAGCTGTTTCTACCTCAACTGCTTTTCTATATAATGTCCCAATCAAAGAAATATGTCAGGCTGCCACTTGGGCTTCACTACACACATTCACAAACCACTGTGCAATAACGAAAAGCTCTGCAATACTCAGCCTTACGGTATTATCATCAACTGTGCAACCTACTCTGGAATCCAACCTTCCATAACGGGGTACTGCTCTACAGTCACCTAAAGTGGAGCACCCACAGGGACAGCACTCGAAGAAGAGAAGGTTACTCACCTTGTGCAGTAACTGAGGTTCTTTGAGATGTGTGTCGCTATGGGTGCTCTGCTACCCACCCTCCTCCCCTCTACTCTGGAGTTCGTTATATGAGCTGTACAGTAGAGAAGGAACTGAGGGGGTTGGGACACGTAAGTGCCAATGGTACCACAAGGCAGCTACTGCACATGCGCGTCCTGACCAGGCACTGCTACCAAACTGGCAAAACTAGGCATGCTGCACGGAGGGTCTGCCAATGTATTCTCTAGCTCTTTGTTGCAGGTGATGGCTATAAAAGTTTATGATGATGTGAAATTGTTGTTTTAGATCATAAAACAGGAACTGGAGAGTTCATGGAATAAGTAATAAGCTACTTAGTCTATCATCTCTACTTCTGTGACTGAAGGGCTGTATCTCTCATGTCAATGAGTGAGATTTAATGTAGAGCAGCCTTATAGTAAAAACTGAGTTATGGATGGCTGTAGTAGAGCTGGGCAGGGAATAATAATTCTGTTTCACAGAGAATTTCAAGTCTGGTTTCATTCTGATTCAGAACAACCAATTCATGGAGAACTTCAAAATTTTGGGAGGAATTGTCATTCTCTACCAATCTGTGCTAAGAGACCTGACTCCAGGGCAGGCTTCCCCAGAAACTGGGGACACGGGGTGCCCTCGTCGGGCACCAGCCTCCAGGTGGACTGCCTCAGAATCAGAGCTCTCAGGGCTTCCGCGGTCCGCAGCTCTGAGGAAACCTGCCAGTCCCTGTTTTATGATCTAAGACAACAATCTCACATTCATCGTATAAAGTTTTATATCCAGCACGTGCAACAAAGAGCCAGAGAACAGAGTGACAGACACCCATGCCCCCAAAGTGTGCCTAGTTTTGCCTGTTCCTCCAGGAAAGTGCAACAAAATAAGATCAAGATCATGATGTACTAGGTGTCTGCCAAGTATTTGAAGTGACAGCATTGTATATTTTGGTGAACGCTACTCCAGCTTTCAAAAGCAAATTTTTTCTACTGCCTTGAATTCAAATTACATTTCAAATTAACTGTAAAGAAATACAATTGGTTCAGGCAAGATTTTAAGTAGAGCAGTCTCTACTTTTGAAGTTACATTGTCATTCACTTAAAACTTAAGCTCAAAAGCATTATGCTCCTGTCATACTTGTTTTGTTCCCTTAAAGTAAAAATGTGTATAGCAGAGGAAAGTAGGAGACTGGCTACCAGCACTCACTGTATTAAAGTTTCAAACATACCATAAATTCTGTGCAAAATATAAGGCCTTCTAAACCTCCTAAATCTTCTTTAAAATTTACTACTGTAATATATGACTAAGTTAGCAATAGTTACACTTTTGTTTAACGATGTGATACTTATAATATTATTGCACATTGATGCTATTCTGTAGTTCATTCTTCTGGCATATGCAGCTTGATCCAGTACTTATGGCTGTCGATTAATTGCAGTTAACTCAGACGATTAATTAAAAAAATTAATCAAGATTAATCGCAGTTTTAATCACACTTTTAAACAATAGAATACCAATTGAAATGTATTAAATATTTTGGATGTTTTTCCTACATTTTCATATATATTGTATTCTGTGTTGTAACTGAAATCAAAGCTTATATTATTTTTATTATAAATATTTGTACTGTAAAAATTATAAAGAAATAGTATTTTTAAATTCACATCATACAAGTCCTGTAGTGCAATCTCTTTGTTGTAAAAGTGCAATTTACAGATGTAGAATTTTTTTTGTTACATAACTGCACTCAAAAACAAACCAATGTAAAACTTCAGAGCCTACAAGTCCACTCAGTCCTACTTTTTCTTAGCCAATCGCTAAACCAACAAGTTTGTTTACATTTACAGGAGATAATGTTGCCCCCTTCTTATTTACAATGTCACCAGAAAGTGAGAACAGGCATTTGCATGGCACTTTTGTAGCTGACATTGCAAGGTATTTACGTGCCAGATATGCTAAACATTCACATGCCCCTTCATGCTTCACCCACCATTCCAGAGGACATGCTTCCATGCTGATGACGCTTATTAAAAAAGATGCATTCATTAAATTTGTGATTGAACCCTTTGAGGGAGAATTGTATGTCCCCTGCTCTGTTTTACCAGCATTCTGCCATATATTTCATGTTAGAGCAATTTCGGAGGATGTACCAATGTGAGATTTCTAAAGATAGCTGCATCACTTGATCCAAACTTTAAGAATCTGAAGTGCCTTCCAAAATCTGAGAGGCATGAGTTGTGGAGCATACTCTCAGAAGTCTTAAAAGAGCAACACTCTGATGCAGAACCACCAAAAAACCAAAAAACAAAGCTGTTTTGCATTGTTATTGAGCAGAACCTGTCATCAGCATGGATGTAAGTCCCCTGGAATTGTGTTTGAAGAATGAAGGGACATATGAATCTTTAGTGCATATGGCACATAAATATCTTGTGACGCCAGCTACAACAGTGCCATGAGAACACCTGTTCTCATTTTCAGGTGACACTGTAAACAAGAAGTGTGCAGCATTATGCAAATATAAACAAACTTGTTTGTCTGAGCGATTGGCTGAACAAGAAGTAGGACTTGAGTGGACTTGCAGGCGCTAAAATTTTACATTGTTTTATTTTTGAATGCAGTTATTTTTGTACATAATTCTATATTTGTAAGTTCAACTTTCATTATAAAAAGATTGTACTACAGTACTTGTGTCAAGGCTGAATCCCCACTCTGTCACTCCAAGTGCAGAAGGTGGGGGCCCTCAAGGATTCTAAAAATTAATACTTGCCACTCCAGGCTTGTATTAAACTCCAAGGTTACAGCTTTTCTCTGACCTTGGCTTGGTAAACACTGCCACCACCCAAATGCAAAAAAAAAAAAAAACTCTTGGACCCAGGAAGGAGCACTTGGGAATTCCTCCCTGGTGGGGCACCCTCAAGCCCTTTCACCACCACCACCACTCCCTCAATCCGTCCCGGGGAAGAGCTGAGAAAGAAAACAAAGGAAATTAGCTGTTGCCACCAGCTAATGAAACAGCATATGCACAAACCTCTTAGGACACCAAAAATTCAATCCTGTTCTTAAAAAGGGTAAATTTTATTAAAAACAAAAAAGGAAGAAAATACATCTGGAACTTAGGCTTTTGCTAGATTTTAAAAGAGCAATTCCAAAATAGCTTTCTTGGGGGTTAGCTTAAAGGTTACAAGCAAACAAAAGCTTCTGGGGTTAGCACAGAGGAGTCCAGAAGCCTTAAAAAAATAAACAGAAATAAACCTAATCGCGTCTTCCTAAACATTCCTAATTTACTTACATATTTGGGTTGTTAAAAGTAGTTCTAGATATGATCTGATGGTTTTCATATCTGGTTCAAACTTTACACAGCATTCCTGCTTATAGCATTGTTGCACCGTGTCTCTTTCTCTGGAGAACAACAGACAAAGGGCAAGTTTCTGTCCCAAATTTAAAAAGTTCTACCTTCCCATTGGCTCTTTTGGTCAGATGCCCACTTCCTTTTCTTTACCTGGGGGACTTTTAGCCCTTTACAGGTAAAGCAAGCAGAGACCATCTACAAAGAGGGATTTTACAGCTAACTGGCTGGGTGGCTGTTCATCAAAGGGAGCTACTCCCCTTCCTTCCCCCCCCCCCCCCCGCTGCCACACACACTTCATTTATCACAGCTTGTATTTGGTGAATTGAAATATACTATTTCTTTTGTTTTTTATAGTGCAAACATTTGTAATAAAAAATAAATATAAAGTGAGCACTGTACAGTTTTTGTATTCTGAGTTGCAACTGAAATCAATATATTTGAAA
Organism: Dermochelys coriacea; assembly: GCF_009764565.3. Classification (NCBI taxonomy): domain Eukaryota; kingdom Metazoa; phylum Chordata; order Testudines; family Dermochelyidae; genus Dermochelys; species Dermochelys coriacea. The sequence goes on from NC_050068.2 coordinate 267,291,165, forward strand.
ATGTAGAAAACATCCAAAAATATTTAAATAAATGGTATTCTGTTATTGTTTAACAGTGCGTTTAATTGCGATTAATTTTTTTAATTGCTTGACAGCCCTACCAGTACTATTATATATTGCTTTATATATTCATATGAATGGTATGTCATCAACAGCTGAACATGCAGAGGTTTTACATATTTTATTCTTTCAAATTTTATCATTAATAGCTAACTTGAAAATCTTCACTTGTGTCATTCAAAGCAATTCAGAAAGAGAAGTCACAGTTCTTTACTTATTTGTAGCTTAGTAGAATTTAGAAAAGTAAAATCAAAATCCTAATAGTTCTATGTTTCAGGTTGTACTAATCATTAAAGGAATATTCATAGAATTATAACACTGGAAGGGACCTTGAGAGGTCATCCAGTCCAGTCCTCTGCCCTCAAGGCAGGACTAAGTATTAACTAGACTATCCCTGCCAAGTGTTTGTCTAACCTGCTCTTAAAAATCTCCAATGATGCGGATTCCACAACTTCCCTAGGCAATTTATTCCAGTGCTTTACTACCCTGAGAGTTAGGAAGTTTTTCCTAATGTCCAACCTAAACCTCCCTTGCTTCAGTTTAAGCCCATTGCTTATTGTTCTATCCTTAGAGGTTAAGGAGAACAATTCTTCTCCCTCCTCCTTGTAACAACCTTTTATGTACTTGAAAACTGTTATTGTGTCCCCCCTCAGTGTTCTCTTCTCCAGACTAAACAAACCCAATTTTTTCAATCTTCCCTCATAGGTCATGTTTCAGAGTAGCAGCCGTGTTAGTCTGTATTCGCAAAAAGAAAAGGAGTACTTGTGGCACCTTAGAGACTAACAAATTTATTAGAGCACAAGCTTTCGTGAGCTACAGCTCACTTCATCTGATCGATGAAGTGAGCTGTAGCTCACAAAAGCTTATGCTCTAATAAATTTGTTAGTCTCTAAGGTGCCACAAGTACTTCTTTTCTTTTTCCTCATAGGTCATGTTTTCTAGACCTTTACTCATTTTTTGTTGCTCTTATCTAGACTTTCTCCAGTTTGTCCACATCTTTACTGAAATGTGACGCCCAGAACTGGACACAATATTCCAGTTGAGGCCTAATCAGCAGAAGTAGAGTGGAAGATTTACTTCTCGTGTCTTGCTTACAACACTCCTGCTAATACATCCCAGAATTATGTTTGCTTTTTTTGCAACAGTGTTACACTGTTTACTCATATTTAGCTTGTGATCCGCTATGTCCCCCAGATCCCTTTCTACAGTACTCCTTCCTAGGCAGTCATTTCCCATTTTGTATGTGCAACTGATTCTTCCTTCCTAAGTGGAGTATTTTGCATTTGTCCTTATTTAATTTCATCCTATTTACTTCAAACCATTTCTCGAGTTTGTTCAGATCATTTTGAATTTTAATCCTTTCCCCCCAAAGCACTTGCAATCCCTCCCAACTTGCTATCATCTGCAAATTTTTTGAATGTACTCTCTATGCCATTATCTAAGTCATTGATGTAGATATTAAACAGAACTGGACCCGGAACTGATCCCTGTAGGACCCCAGTCAATATGCCCTTACAGATTTACTGTGAACTACTCTCATTTATCACCTTCTTATCTTCTAGGTGCAAACTGATTGCTTAATTATTTACTCCATTATCTTTCTGGGTACTGAAGTTAAACTGACTGGTCTGTAATTCCCCAGTTGTCCTTATTTCCCTTTTTATAGATTGGCACTATATTTGCCCTTTTCCAGTCTTCTGGACTCACTCCCATCTTCCATTATTTTTCGAAGATAATCACTAATGGCTCAGACCAGTCAGCTCCTGGAGTATTCTAGGATGTATTTCATCAGGCCCTGGTGACTTGAAGACATCTAACTTGTCTAAGTAATTTTTAACTTATTCTTTCCCTATTTTAGTCTCTGATTCTACCTACCTTTTGGTCAAATGAAGATAACTCTGATCCAAAGAACTTAACACATTTTATTGTTGTCATAAAAGGTGCTTAATAATATTTCTAGTAATACTTAGCCATTTGTACATTTCAGATGAAGCAGACTGGTAATGATGGCTACAACCCCACCTCTGTGGCAGAGTGGCTGGACTCCATTGAACTGGGTGACTATACCAAATCCTTTCTGATTAATGGCTATACATCGATGGACCTTGTGAAAAAAATCTGGGAGAGCGAATTAGTTAATGTAAGTTGATCTATTTGTAGAATTAAAAGCAATTCTGCTATGAACATACTTTTAAATACCCTTCAATGTGTCCCATTATAAATCAAAGAGATAATATGAAAAGAAATAGCAATATAAATTGATATTCTTATACTGTTCCTATCTCTTATTTATAGTTAAAGATTACAGCAGGGGTTCTCAAACTGGGGGTCAGGACCCCTCAGGGGATCATGAGGTTATTATGGGGGGGGTCATGAGCCGTCAGCCTCCATCCCCAAACCACGCTTCATCTCCAGCATTTATAATAGTGTTAAATATAAAAAAGGTGTTTTAAATTTATAAGGGCAGTCACACTCAGAGGTTTGCTGTGTGAAAAGGGTGACAAATGCAAAAATTTGAGAACCACTGCATTACAGCTTATATACCTTTAATTTTCATTTACTTGGTCCTTCTCTTAATCATGTAACTAAATTAGTATGGTATGTCTTTGGCTTCAGGAAGACTAACAACTCTTTTAAAGTACATTTTTCCTAAAAGTATATGAAAACAAAGGTGATAACTATAAAACATATTGTCTCCAGTTTGACTGAGAAGAATATAGCAACAATACTTGCAATAAGTTTGCTTATAATTTATTTTTTCATATACTCCGGCAAAATGAAGCATAGATAAAACAAGCCTTGAATGTACTCAAGAAACTATGTTTAAGGAACAAAATATTTTAACTCTTCACTTCTGATTGTAACCTTGTTTTCTTATCTCTCAGTTAAGACAGATTTGGTGATGCACAAATACCTGGAAGTTACTGTAAAGGTGTTATATATTGGCCATAGAGCAAGTCCCAATTTTGCACGGTTATAATAACTAACTTGACAGGTTTCAGAGTAGCAGCCGTGTTAGTCTGTATTCGCAAAAAGAAAAGGAGTACTTGTGGCATCTTAGCGGGGGGGGGGGAGGAGGAGGAAAACCTTTCATGTAAGTTTGCTTGTCACCATGAAAGGTTTTCCTCCTTCCCCCCCTCCTGCTGGTGATGGCTCATCTTAAGTGATCACTCTCCTTACAGTGTGTATAATAAAACCCATTGTTTCATGTTCTCTGTGTGTGTATATAAATCTCCCCACTGTATTTTCCACCGAATGCATCCGATGAAGTGAGCTGTAGCTCACGAAAGCTTATGCTCAGATAAATTTGTTAGTCTCTAAGGTGCCACAAGTACTCCTTTTCTTTTTGCGAATAACTAACTTGACAACACAACATTATCATATATAACTTCCACAGAGGCTAAGGTATCTGCAACTGAATTGTTGTCTGTTTGTAAAAGATGGATGCTACAACTGCTCCAAGCATCCATACGGACAGCTGAACTGGCCTGTAGGGGGTTCCCTGGATGGCAAAGACCACTTATGTCACGTGCTTTCTGCCCTCCCCACAGAAACAGAGGTACTCCTCTCCCTGGTGAAGAGGGCATTGTCATAGTGCTTCTATGCTCCATCAACCCCTGACTGCCAGAACAGTCCCTTGAGGGCCATAGGCAGCCAGGCATAAGTTAGAGTAGCTGCTCTAACTTATGCTGGGGAAAACTCAATGAACCCCAGGGTTGGGGAAGGGAGGGCATAAAGATGGTATAAAGCCATGTTCCACTATCCCCTGAGCTGCACAGAGCTCAGCTCAGATGCAGCCCAGAACAGGGACTTGAAAAAAGAGAATTCATAAATTGAAAGATAAAATTATTATGTGATACAATTTCTTCTCCTCACAATGGTCCCATGAAAATCCCATTACACGCATTTATTAACATGAAAATGGATTGATGTAAGGACCATTTTCTCCTCAGATGTTCTACACATGCATAATGCCCATTGAATTCAATGGGTATTGTATGAACATACCTGAAGACAGTTTAGAGGCTGATGTCCAGATCCTAGCTCTAAATGTGACTTTTTTTTAAAAAGTATAACTGTGAAGACTGAGGCAGAGTCAGTGAAATAAAATCAGAAAAACTTTATTTCAGAAGTTTACACAGACAAATAACCAGCACTGAGCTGAACAAGGTAATAGGTGGAGAACTTTGTTTCACAGGGCTCCCTGTCCATACTACCTATTCTGAAATAATTATGCACTTTGAACACTTTGCCAAAATCAATTGGCAACAAATTACCCTGTAGCTCCCCCCAGTGGCTCTTTAAACCTCATTAAAGGCTTCTGGCCTGATTCTGATCTCACTTAGACTAATGTAAATGAGGAGTAACTACACTGAAGTCAGTAGAGTTGCACTACTGTAAAACTGGTGTAAGTCAAATCAGAATAGGACCCTACAATTGTTAAAGATTAACCTTATATCTCCTTTGAGAATTGTCCCTGCTCATTCCCACTTTGGCAGACACCATCCTTGATGCCATCAGCTCTAGAATTATTTGAAAAGCAATAACTGTTGTAGCTACCCACCTCTTACCCACCAAACTGAACACTGCAGATTAAGTTATACAAGATTTCTTACTCTAACAATTCTCTGGTCCTAACCTTCTGCCATAAGCAGTAGAGGCTCAGAAGTGTCATCTCAGTCTATTCAATGTATATTTTACTCATTTCTTTTCTCTTTTGTTCTTTTCTTGTTAATTATTGTATATTAGCCTATTAACAACTGTATAAAATATAATTCAGTTAGCAAACTTGTAATTTAGGTAAGTATCTACTGATGTGTGCAGTTGTCATTTCCGATCTTTTCTCTCAGAAATCAATACAAATATTGGGTTTCAGGCATTGTGCATCCTGCTAAAACAAGATGTCCATCTCAGACCAACATGCCTGCTGTTTGAATTGCTTCTAAGAAGGTTCCACCACAAGCAGTTGTTTAGTATATACTGGCTTCACCTTGGGCCATACAAACCAGGAATTTATAATAAAAATTTTCATAATGAAAGAAACTGTAAAGGCAGAATCCTATAATTCTGGAACTATAGCTTCTGTTTTAATAAGTCAAAGCCCAAGTACTTGAAAGAGAGCAAAGAATCAGATCTGAAGCTCTAAAATCAATTCAAAATATTCTCAGTTGTGCTGTCCTCAATTGTGAAGTTCCAGAAGCATGATATCAAGAAGCACTTCATTGAGCCCAGCACAAATATCCAATAATAAATATATTAGAGACTGCAGATCTGAGCACCCCTTAATGTTGTCTCCAAGTCTATCCAGTGGAGTCTTTGAATCTGAACCCCTTCTTGGCTCTGTGTAAAGTATCTTTGAGTTCTCACTTAGTGCTTCATTCCTTTAAGTCAATGGAAGCCCTTCAGTGCTTTCTGAGAGGTGAACATTCTTCATCCTACTCTCCTATTTCAGACCTCTGTGTCAATATCTGTTTCTAAACCTGAGGCTCAAATTCATGAGTCTTTAGGTTCTGCATCTGTTCCATAACAATAATATTAAGTGTATGATATGAGTCTGAGATCAGTGGCCTCATCTGTTATCTTAAGATGTCGCTCATGATCGTATTCCTCAACTTCCACATGAGGTACTGGCCAAGGATACCTTGCTTCTTTGAGTGACTGCACACATCCATTCCGCATTACGCACAGTTGGAGATTTTTCACTTAGCAATACCCGTCAGAGCAGCCCTCTGCTGTGTTGTGCCACTGCACACAAATATAAAGGGCAGAGCCAACCCTGATCACCCTCTCAGTTCCCTCCTACTACCAGTGATGGTTGTTGGAGCTGCGATCCTTGCATTTGCAATTGTTACCCTATTTAGTGTACATAGTACCTGTAGTGTTAATTTTAGTGTAATTTAGAATCTATGTATGTAGTATAGATATAGTATAGATATAAGAGTAAATTTAGATAAGTATTTAGTAGTGTGAAGTTCCCAGTTCCCATCTGAGTATCAGCACTGGACTCACGCCTTATGGAAGTCTTCAAAATATTTGGTGAAAACCCCGAGTGGAGGCAAGGACATGGAGTCACTCAAAGAAAAACTCCAAGGCACAGTCTTTAAGCCAAGAGGGGTTGCTGACTTCAGAGCCTAGGAAACTTCCACTGAAACCAATTCCTGAAGTGCTGACACAACATTACCACAGAGCCAAGAGCCCTTTCTAGAGCTGTCTACTCCCAAGGCTTTTGAGGCAGCTCAAGAATTATCGAACCTGTTGGTACTGGTCGCCCCAGCTATTTAGCACGCCCACCTGGTATTGGCATCTGGCATACAACAGTACTGTGCATGGGGAATTGCATCTTCTGGATTCTCCTGTGGATGACTCAGAGAAGGCTTGACCTCAACAATCCTTAGCTTTCTTTTCTTCATCTCCTGATGAGGTGGTAATAACAGAGTCTGCTTCTCTCTCTCCCGCTCCTGACAATTACAGAGCTCATCAGAGCTTGTTTAGGAGGATGGCTGCAACTCAGGATATTCAACCAGGAGAGATGCAGAAAAAGTCACATGGGTTGATTGACATTTTAGCCTCGGCAGGACCCTCTAGGATAGCTCTCTCTATTAATGAGGTTATTCTGAAGCCTGACAGGGCATTATGGCAGACCTCATCTTCTATGCCTCTTATTGCAAAAAAGAGTGGAGAGAAGATTTAATGTCCCTTCATAGTGGTTTGAACATTTTTTATACCCATCTCCTCCTCTTTACCTAGTAGTCGCAGCTGCTAATGAAAAAGAGAGACAGTGATACCAGGTCTCAATGCCAAAAGGGAAAGAAGCAAAGAAGCTGGACCAATTTGGAAGGACGTTTTATTCCACATGAGATTTATAGCTTAGAATCGTGAACCATCATGTTCTGCTGGGTCAGTATGATTTTAGCCGGTGGGATGGATTCCTGAAATTTAAGGACAGGCTTCTGGACAAGGCAAAGCAAGAGTTCAGTGCTATGATGGAGGAGGGCAAGTTAGTTGCCAGAACAGCCTTACAGGCAAGTCTAGATGAGGCATATGCTATGGCTTGAGTTATGACTTCCTCTTCACTATATGGTATTCCTCTCAGTGGCAGTCATCAAATCTTCCCCCAGAGGTGCGACAAACCATCACACACTTCCCATTTGAAGGCTCCTTGCTTTCTGAAAAGACTGAGGAGAGGCTACATAGTCTTAAGGATTCAAGAACAATCCTTAAGTTTCTGGTGATTTATACACCAGCAACAACAACAAAAAAAGCTGTTCTACCCTAGCAGTCCCAACAGTTTCCACTTTTCATGCCTCGTACCCAGACCTGTCCAGAAAGAGGGGCAAAAGTTACAAGAGGGTCGTCCATCTGTTCTGTAGCTGCCAGTTCATCTAAAGACAGGTTTCAGTGTTAGTGTTAGTCTGTATCCGTAAAAAGAAAAGGAGTACTTGTGGCACCTAAGACACTAACAAATTTATTAGAGCATAAGCTTTTGTGAGCTACAGCTCACTTCATCGGATGTATTCAGGGGAAAATATAGTGGAGAGATTTTATATACACAGAGAACATGAAACTGTACAGATTGTAACAAGAGTGATCAGGAAAGGTGAGCTATTACCATCAGGAGAGCGGGGTGGCGGGACCTTTTGTAGTAATAAGGTAGGCCATTTCCAACAGGTGACAAGAACAGTAGGGGGAAAAATAAACAAGGGGAAATAGTTTTATTTTGTGTAATGACACATCCACTCCCAGTCTTTATTCAAGCCTAAGTTAATTGTATCCAGTTTGCATATTAATTCCAATTCAGCAGTCTCTCATTGGAGTCTGTTCTTGAAGTTTTTTTGTTGAAGGATAGCCACTCTCAGGTCTGTAATCGAGTGACCAAAGAGATTGAAGTGTTCTCCGACTGGTTTTTGAACGTTATAATTCTTGACGTCTGATTTGTGTCCATTTATTCTTTTACGTAGAAACTGTCCAGTTTGACCAATGTACATGGCAGAGGGGCATTGCTGGAACATGATGGCATATATCACATTGGTAGATGCGCAGGTGAATGAGCCTCTGATAGTGTGGCTGATGTGATTAGGCCCTATGATGGTGTCCCCTGAATAGATATGTGGACACAGTTGGCAACAGGCTTTGTTGCAAGGATAGGTTCCTGGGTTAGTGTTTTTGTTGTGTGGTTGTTGGTGAGTATTTGCTTCAGGTTGGGGGGCTGTCTGTGATCAAGGACTGGCCAGTCTCCCAAGATCTGTGAGAGTGATGGGTCATCCTTCAGGATAGGGTATAGATCCTTGATGATGCAACAAACTCATCCTCCTGACAAACATTTTTACCCATTGGTTGAGAGCAGTCTGCCACTCCCCAGAGTATCATCTTTCTCCACCCCAACATTTCCCAACCACCTATCCCACTTTCTAAGTGCTTGGTCCCACATCACATCACTGGGACATACCCTACAATTTGTTTCTATCCCTCCTTCTCACCATCCTTTCCTATCCCTTTTCAGGAACCACACTCACAAGAATGTAGTACTTCAGGACTCTAGTCTTTTCTCCTTGTGAGGGCCATAGAAGAAATTCCCATCTTGCTCAGGGGGAAGGGATTTTATTCCTGATAGTTCCTAATCCTGAAAGCAAAGTAGGGGGTTGTCAGGCCTATTTTAGATGTAAAAACACATAAATGAGTTTCTTATGAAAATAAATAATTATAATTATAATATAATTATAAATTAATTATAAATTATTTATGAAAATAATTATAAATAATTTATGAAAATAAAATTTCAGATAGTCACTCCCTAGCTTCTATTACCCCATCTCTAGATCCTTTAGATCTTTAGACAATTTAGACTGTCTAGATCAAAGGTTTGTGGGAGACTCCCCAGGTAGACTTATTTGCAACAAAAGCAAATAAAAATGTCAACTTTTGTTTCTTCCTGGGCAGGCCACAGCCCTCCTCCTATCCTGGTCAAAGGGTCTGCTGTCTGCCTTCCCTCCAATTCCACTCCTACCCAAGGTCTTGGCCAAAGTCAAACATGATCATGCTCACTTTATACTAATAGCCCCAGTGTGGCCCATCAGCATTAGTTCTCGACTCTGTTAGCCCTATCTGTCAGACCTCCACTGTCACTCCCATGAGATGTAGATGTGATCTTCCAGGACCTCAGCCACCTCCTTCATCCCAACCTGGAGTTTCTTCACCTGACATCATGGATACTTCATGGCTGAAACCCTTGGAAGGAGGTTGCTCTAAGGGAGTGCAGGAAGTTTTTCTACACAGTAGAGAGCCTTCAACTAGAACTACTTTCCTTGTTAAATGGAAAAGATTCTCCAATTAGTTCACACAGAAAGGCATTTCCCCAGCTAGAGCGCCTATTCATTGTATATTGGATTGTCTCTTGTTTTTGAAACAACAAAGGTTAGCTGTTAATTCCATCAGAGTCCGGATGGCAGCTATTTCAGCTTTTCACCCTCCCATGGATAACTGATTGGTTTTTTAAACCCCTATGTCCATCAGATTTCTGAAGGGTTTAGACAGATTATATCCACAGGTTCACAATCTGATCTCCCCGTGGAATTTAAATTTAGTTCTAGTGAAGTTGAAGGGCCTCTCCTTTTGAGCCACTAGAAACCTGTTCTTTGTTACACCTTTCTATGAAGGTGGATTTCTTGGTTTCAATTACCTTAGCCAGGAGAGTAGGAAAATTGTGAGCCTAAGTATCAGAACCTTATATGATCTCCTTTAGAGAAGATTTTTTTCTACTTCACCCCAAAGTTCCCAATTAAAGTGTATTCCAGTTTTCACATTAACCAAGCGTGTATATTTGCCAACTTCCTTTTCAAAGCCTCATTCGAGTAAAAGTAAAGAAAAACTTCATATTCTAGATGTTAGAAGAACTTTAACTTTTTACCTGGATCAGACTAGGCCATTTAGGTCTTCATCACAGCTGTTCACTGAGGGTTTGGACAGAATAAAGGGCCATCCAGTATCCATCAAAAGGATCTCTTCCTGGATTTCCAGATGTATTCATCTTGCTACTGACTGGCTGGTATTGCACCACCAGGTAGATTGTTGACTAATTTGACGGGGTTGTAGGCAACTTCCATGGCTTTTCTGGCTCACGTGTTCATCCTGGATATTTGTAAGACACCAACCTAGTCATTGATCAATATGTTTTCTTCTCACTAGGCCATCTCTTATCAGTTTAGAGATGATGCCAGATTTAGACAGGTGATACTACAATCCCTGTTCATGTGGACTCCGAAGCAGCCTCCAGCTCAAAGTATTGTGAGTCACCTATGGAGGAACGGACATGTGCAATCATTCAAAGATGAAGAAACAGTTACTAACCTTTTTCTGGAATTGTTTGTTTTGAAATGTGTTGCACATGTCCATTCCACATCATTCCCTCCTTCCTCTCTCTATCGGAGTCTTTCTGGTAGGAAGGAATTGAGAAAGGTCAGTGATAGCTCCATGCTTTAAATCTGCATGCAGTGGAGCGAGACAGCAGAGGACACCCATGCTGCCCGGACGGTACTGCTGAGGGAAAAATCTCCAATAACTGTGCATGAAGCATGCACACACCTACAGTGGAATGGACATGTGCACCACAGTTCAAAGAACAACAAGTACAGAAAAAGGTCAGTAACTGTTTCTGTCCATTTGAAGGGACAGACCTATACAGCACTAAGACAAATGGGTTTTGGGAGGGGGTTGTTGGTTTTTTTGCAAAGCAGAAGTAGGTTAGAACTGTCAGACCTCTGAATTTTACTGATTTGCTACAGAGCAGCTCTTATTCCAACATTAGTTCTAGCAGTCCCAGAGCAATTGCCATTTGGGTTACTATACCCAACAAAATGGATATTCTAAGAAAGCCTAAAGAGGAGGGCAGTTTGAGTCTTTGTCTGCAATAGAGGCCAACCCATTTAGCTACTGTATTTCCTCACTCCATCTTGCTGGCACAAAGCAACTATTTTGATATGCAACTTAACAGCTCTGAACTAATGCCTGCTACGATGTCTGTTGTTCTTTCCTTAACCGTTTCAAAATTCTCTCTCATTCCCTTGCACCGTGGAGTAGAATTACTTCAAATAGTTTAATCTTTGAAATCACAGGGAAAAAAGCACTATTCACTTCTTCATGCTGGCTTCCAACTTCCTTCTCTATCCTCTTTCAGGGACCCTGACTCTGTGAGTTAGACTCTGTTAGATTCACTTCTCCTACATTGGGATCAAAGATTTATGACAGCCTCCCAATCCTCCTCTATTGTGAATTTCTCAGGATGGTGAGATAGGATAGAGCTCACAATGTTTTAACAGCCCTGACTTCGGCTTGTCAGACTTAGTACTCAGTTCTCCTTGCCCTGAAAATGGAATTTCCAGTGTTTGTGTTCTTATCTTTCAGTTTTCCTAGTCCATGAGCAAGGTGAAATTCTATTTCCAGTTTTAGGTTCACTTTATCTAGCTTGGGTGAATGTTTAGACCTTTTCTAGAACTCAGTCTGGCTTTCTGAAAAAGGTTAAGCACATTCTTCTGAAATTGCCTAATTTGTCTAAAATGATGACCTATGCTTTTCCATGTAGATTAATAACAAAATGTTCCTTGCTCTTGCTCAGTGTCTTTTATTCTGAACTACTGATTCTCCCTGAAGAAATCTTGTTCATCTTTCATCTAGATTTGTTTATCTACCAGCCACAGCAGCAGTATTCCTCCACTACAAGAATCTTCTGCTTCCATACATTCTAAATGATTTCCTATATGGATGATTCATCTTTATCTTTATTGTGCATAATCATTTAGCTTCATGTGTTCTTAAATTTAATTCTTACCAGACTTGTATCTCCATAGTTTGAGCCTATGGGGAGTGTTCTTTATACTGTCTCTCCCAAATTGCATTTTTGGTTTAAATTATTTCCATGAGGTGGGTAAGAGAAATTCAGGCACTTATGTCAGATTAATCTTTCACGGACATCAGCAAGGAGGAGATTATGTTACTTTAAGGATGAATTTAGGGTGATAATGTATTTTTCAATTTCTCTTAAATTCATCTACTAATTTTCCACTCTTTTTCCCAGAATCACAAAGCTTGCCTGGGAAAGCCAGACTGCACAAATGAAGTTTTAAGAGCTGTAGGCTATCATTTGAAAAATTTGAACAAGAACGAATCTTTTAAAAAACCAGCTTTTTTTGAAGCGAACTCAAGGAAGGAAATAAACTCTTTTCAGATATTTTCAATACGGATCACAATCTGCAGAGATTTTCAAAATGAACCTTGCTCTGTGCTCAGATTTGCTATGACTGGATAGGTGTCCCACTAAGCAGTGTCAGTCTACTCCTGTAGAGCAAAGACAGGTACCACAGCTTGACTGAAAAATGCAAACCATATTCAGCTGACTTTTGTACAGATGCTATATGGTTATTCAGCTTTGCTCTCTCTATTCTGGGCCTAGATGAGATGCTTTTTCTCTCTTTTTTTTGGGGGGGGGGGAAGAGTATTCCATCAATCTCCCTTCAATTAAGAACATGAGTTCTTCTGTGGCTATTTTTACTGCTTAATCTCCCAAGAGTGCCATCTTCAGAGGCAATTCTGGAAGGAAAATGAAAAGTTTTTTTACCAGTTACTTACGAGCAACTGGCATTCTCAGACAATATTACCTCCTGTGCTATATTTCAAAATAGTTAAAAGGAACTGAGAATGTTTGGAGGCACAGCCCTTTAGACTCTCTCAGGACATTCATTTCTGACTGCAAAGTTTGCAATTGCTTTTCAAATAATTGCAGGACTTTTGGTGCTGAGAAGTGCTTCCAAGATTGTGGGACTTGTGTAAGTAATATTCTCTGGGAACTCAAGTTATTGGTAAGAAACTTTCCTGTTAAAAATGATGGGAGTTTGATAATTTTTTTTCTTTCAGATAACTTAAGAGCTCAGAGAATTCTGTCTGCTTTTCTGTGGAACTCCTTCCAGATGTTTAGGAGTTTTTCTCTAGTTTCTGTAGGTTTCAGGCAACAGCATGTGCCTGAACAGAGTCAAATTAGCCAAAGTTGGGCTCTGTGAATATGGACTTATAACAAATATATGTAGTTAAAAGTTAATAGATATCAGAGCAAGTTTAATGACAGTATTTTAAATTTAGGCAGATAACTTTAGGAGAGGCAGCCATTTTGATGTCCCTGGCTGGGAGTTCTGCTCTGATTCAAATTTTGCATTGTGATCATATGGATACATACATTTTTGCTTGTTAAGAAGGTCTGGTTCTCTACTAACATTTTATACATTTGGGGCCTGATTGAAAGCCCACTAAAATCAATAAGAATCTTACTTCACTAGCATTTCAATCAGGCCTTTCCTGAAGGGCTGTGGTGGATATGGACATGATATACTATTGTTAGTGGTGTTTTTTTTTTCTAGAAGTCATGCTTTTAACATACAGACACAGTATTTGTCCCACAGGGCTTTTACTCAATAGAATGTACCAATTTCACACTCCAGTAAATGATGGTGGAAGAAAGTGCAGAAGGCTCAGCGAACCCATTCACACTCACCCCTGCACAGGGATCAAACACAGTCTTTGTATTCCCAGGGTGCAATGTCCAGGATAATTTAGAATAGGTGATAGTGCTTGATTCTGCAAAAGGGGTGAGATGCATGCGAGGCCATAGACTGACCCCTTTATACACCAAGCATAGTTTAGGCACAATGCCTTCAGATGCTGCTGCTTTGTGGGGTTGGGTGGGTTGTATTACATGATCACACGCTATGGCTTAAATGTCATAAAAGAGTCCTTATGGTATAGAACTTATTTTCGCTTCATCTTATTAAATTGCCTCTTTGAATCCAGGATACCCACAACTACATTAAAATAATACTTAAACCCATCAAAACAAGGTATGTAAATCTGAAACGCATATTTTTTCTTCCACTTTTCTCCCAACCCGCTTGTTTTTGAAAATATGAAAAGCTCTTGCAGAATACCCTACAAAGCATTTTTTAAAAGATTTCCATTCACACTTTATTTTTAGATGGTATATTTCTTCCAATCTCTTCCTATCTCTGCTTGAATGCCGCTGCACTAGTAATGTATGGGGCAGAGCCAGCATAGTAGCATTGAGGGACATGAGACTGGGTCCAGCAGAGGTTAGACGGGAAGTGACATTTCCCATCTCTCACTCACACACTTCTGGCTCTGAACCTCCCTACCAGCAGGTTCCTTCTCATTCAAACCCCGGACTATTGCCGCCTCCTCCCCCAAGTATCTCTTCGATTTAGAAGGAGATCATATAAATACAGCCACTTTTCAGCCGTTAACTCAACAGTTTTCCGTTTTAAATAGTAGAGACTAATTCAGATTGTAATGAATGCTTTGCAATTTTTTCCAGTAATAAGAATTTCAAAAGACACTTCATTTATTTTACACTCCTATAATTTAAAGGAAGTCTATCAAAGGCCCAAAACGTAACCTAACTATTTTAAGTACTTTACAATTGTGTTTTGTGATCTTGAGAAGTCTGCAAACAAGTCATTTTGTTCAGCTGTTCCAGTGTAGTACGTATATTGGACTCTTGGTTGCACCCAGCTGTGCTAGATCTTCAAAGATTACAGCCAATGTGAAATGACTGAACCTGTCTATTCTTCTGTGAAGATGTATGATAGTTATATTAGGAACCAGGTATTTCTTGACTGTCTAGTTATTATGGGACTCTTTAAAGATTTCTAGCAGGCAGCATGAGTTACAGTTCTTTCAGCTACTAGTTATGTAGTCTATATATAGAGGTGATTAGCATATCTAAGAAATTCCTTTCCGTTGCATTTTGAGATGTTTATATATAAATAACCCAAAATACATACATCCACATGTGGGTATATATGTAAATAACCTCAAGTCTGAAACAAAGAATTCATGTATATGATTGATTTGAAGAAATGTGTAGGGGAAAAAGCTTCAAAATTCATTCAAATACATGCTCCCAGCTTGTCTTTTTGCAAACACCTGTTATATAGTATAAATAGTAGGACCACATACCTATAGTTAGGCAGTTTTTTGTGAATGTTTGACAATAGGATGGTTACTCATACACATAAAACATGACATTTTCAAGCACATTTTCATAACACTGCAAAGGAACTGAATGACTTATCTTGGCATGTTTTTTTTCTTGGTGAAGCTAAGTTGTGTGTATGAATTTGCTCTATAGCTCCTGAGAGTAATAAAATTCTATTGCATATATTAAATTAATTTGGTGCAAGCTGGTGCAACTGTAAATCCAAATGACAACTAATTCTTTTTGAAATAGTGTCAGTAATATGTTGTGTTCAGTAAGCAAATTGTGTGAAAACTATGTATACTGTAATTTGTTTCCCCATCCCCCATTTGGTTACGTGTTCAACATATCCAGGATATGTACTGAGATCCTCAAAGATCTTTGTATTGTACTGGGTTGTTTTTTAGTTTGGGGTTGTTGTTTTTTGTGGGGGGAGGGGCTCTGTTGTGCAAGGATGGAAATGCTCAGCTACTGTAGTCATATAGGTCAATTTCTTCTATTGGATCTTGCCTTTGGTCATGGAAAAGGATTCCTTCGGGAATCCTTTTCTTCCCACTTTGAATAATGGTAATGGCCTTATCAGTCACTGAGTCCTTGAACATCTATGATTGTTGCTGATTTTTCAAAAGCTATTATGCTTTTAATATTGCTGTCTTCTGCCAGATGTCCTATTGGAAGTTAACAATACTTGATATCCCGCAGTCATGTGTCTAATGTGGCAACAAGTTACTTCACTACCTTTGGATTCTCTGCTGAGGTTATGCTTGTTTTATGAACATCCTGTACTGACAGTATCTCCTGCGAATTGTGATTGCCTCACCTGTTGTCTGGCCTGATGCAAACTGTTTATCCTGCTCTTGATGGTAATACAAAACACCTTCTAAATATAACAGCAACTTTAGCCTATGCTGTTTCTAAGTGAAAGTTAGGATACTGGAAAAATTGCCAGGGCTTGCACAAGTTTTCCCCTGCACTACCATCTGCTCCCACTTCATTTTGGATCTCAACAAGGCTCAGATTCAGCGGAAAGTGGGTGGAAAAATAGTTCCTTTGGTTAATAAGTAGTTTGTTCAGTTTTACAATATACATAGGAGTAAACCAGAAGGTAGGGAACATTTCCACTGTGGATCTCATCAAAAGTATAAATAGTTTGCTGGTGAAATAGATAAGAAATTCACTATCTTGTGCAATTCTTCTTCAGAAACTAATTAATGAGACAATATATGTAAATATAACAATCAGTTTACCACTATATTTAATATTCTTTGGCGTTTGTCAGTTTAATAAAAATGGTTCACTCTCTAATAAGTTTCAAATAACATGACCATTATAACATGTTTGATTTAGCAAACATTGTAATTGAAAATGTCATATTTCTTTAAATTAAATTTAAAAATTTCACAGGGAAATTGAAAACTAAGATCTTCAGTTAACATAACCATGCCTTATAACAATGCCTCCTACTCCTCTCCTGATAGGCAAATGTTTGTTTTTATATTAGGACTGTTTTAAAGACAAGTTACAATTTTTTTACCCGTATCTTTCCTTAACACCTCCACTCTTTCTAAAACACGTTATAGTCAGATACTGAAACTGCTGATTGGCATTAATTTTAAGCACTAATAATCAAAGCTGAGCAATGTTAGAATCTATTGTGTGTTACTTGCAGGAGGATTTTCTTATAGTGGAACACTGTGCAGCACAAATGAGTCATTTATTATGTAGGTTTCAGAGTAGCAGCCGTGTTAGTCTGTATTCGCAAAAAGAAAAGGAGTACTTGTGGCACCTTAGAGACTAACAAATTTATTAGAGCATAAGCTTTCGTGAGCTACAGCTCACTTCATCGGATGCATGTGTTTATTATAGAGAGTTTCTCTGTTTGTTGAAGCAGAGGGTGCCCTCCTGTAAATATAATGAAGTCTTCCATCATACAGGAAAAAATAATCTGCCATATCATCTAATCAGCTCTATTAAATCTTAATGTTTTCCTTCTGAAGTCTCAGCATAGTATCTCCATTCTAAGGAGCACAAGAGCAAGATAATAAACTCAAGAGCAACCTTAGCATTCCTGCTGCCCTTAAGCAAGTAGAAAATGCCCCTGCCCGCCCGCGCGCGCGCACACACACACACTTACTTCACAGCCCACAGTCTCACACAGACAATAAATAAAATAGTTACCGTAGGCAACTTTGTTCCGCCTATAGTATGTTTGAACAACCCTGAACAACATAATTATACTTTACCTTCTTAACCCTTCTGGTATCAGTGAACATACATCACGAATACAATAAAATGCGACATGCAGTCAAAAGATGTGTCCCCTGTTCAGCTATCTTAATTCACATTATTTAAGACATTTAATCACCAGAAAAGCCTCATGAGAAGCACATCTCCTTTTGTTAAGGACCCAGCAAACGTGCAGTCTTACAACAGTCTCCTTCAGTACCATAAAAAAAATTATATAATAGAAGACACTCCCTCTAAAATCACTGAACAGTGACTATTTAAGTTTTGTCTTTGGATTCAAAAGCCTTTTTATAAGTCAGATAATGTTTGTTTAATTTTGATGGAACAAATTGTCAGGTTCAAGTTGCTACTTCCCATAGTTTTGGCTGCAGGCACTTAAAAATAGATTAGGTTTTGTGAAGACTGTATTTGAAGTCCATGGTAGATTATGTCAGCACAAATATACTGGGGCTAAAGTTATGAGCACATTTATACAGTGTTGTAAACCAATTTTAGTGTCTTTGTGTGGGAGAAACTTTGGTCAATTGTAGAGGTCACAGTGAAGAATCCCCAGTTCATAGGAAAGTGAAACCTGCAGAGTTTATATAATGTGTCCACACACTGCAGTACCACCCTTTTGCTTTTACAGGGACATTGCCAATTTTCAGATAGTGAATTGAATAATTCCCTTTGAATAACTTTCTCAGGGGGAAAAATGTTTAAAACATTAAAAATAATATTTTTTATTCAGGTGGTTCTGTTCCTTCATAGTTTTGAGACATCTTTATTGTGGGTCTCAGCCCATCTAAAACACAGCCAGAACCATGTCTTCCTCCACCCCCTTCCTTCTCATTGTATGCGTTGCTACCTAGGCTTCTTTCCCTTTCTGTTGCCTTGGCAGACAGCAACCCAACATTCCTAACCCTCACCGCACCTCCCCTCCCTGCTCCATCCCCTGCCAAGGACTGGAGACCACCACCCTGGCTCCCCAACCTGCTGGCTGCTTGGGCTTCCCAAACTCCTGTGGAGGAAGCCCAGTTATGAAATAGAAGAGCTATGAGTGGGCTCTGGCTCCTGTGGAGGAGGACATGAGATCCTGAACTTTCCCAGTTGCCCTTCCCTGCCTCCCCCCATCCAGATTCAGTGACGAAGGATGGAAACAACAAAGAGCTTGGCAACAATTTTAGTCACAGAGATAGTGAGGGAAAGACAGATTTTAGAGACCTTAGTTTTTGTTCTACAACAGGATTTAGGGGTGATAACTCCTCCCTCAGGTATCTACAAACACCAACATTGTTAGCATAGGTGAGGGTAGCATTTTGGAAATGTCAACAGTGGGTGTAATAGGGAGGAGGAGAAGCTGCTTTCATTTTAGCTGGAAAAGGCCTATTGCCTCGTCCAGTGCATCCCCAGAAAGTGAGGGATTATAGCCATCAATACATTTTTGAGATTTTGTCCATTTTCTTTAATGTCCTAAGCAATGAAGCTTCTGGCACTTCCCAGGGGAAACTATTCCATATTCTAATAGACCTCACTGTTGGGAATCCTTTGATATTTTATCTGCATTTTCTTTTATTAATTATATCCCATTATCTCTAGTTCAAATGTTTTCAACCTTTTTCTTTCTGAGGCCCCTCAACATGCTATAAAAACTCCACAGCCCTGCATATGCATGGTTTTCTGCATATAAAAGCCAGGACTGGTGTTAGGGGGTAGCAAACAGGGCAATTGCCTGGGGCCCCATGCAACAGGGGCCTCCGTGAATCTAAGTTGCTCAGGCTTTGGCTTCAGCCCCTGGTGGCAGGGCTTGGGGCCCCAGGCTTCAGCCCCATGTGGTGAGGCTTTGGCTTTCTGTGCTGGGCCCAAACGAGTCTAACACTGGCCCTGCTTGGAGGACCTAGTGAAACCTCCTCGCGGCCCCCAGAGGGGCCCTGGACCCCTGGTTGAGAATTTCTGCTCTAGTTATACCTTCTTCTGCAACTCCAAATAATAAATCTTCAATCCTAGCATCTACACCATTTCAGTATTTATAAGAACTTGTTGTTATTCCCTTCCCTTAGTAGTCACAATGTAACCAGACTATGCATACTTAGCTCTTTTGATCTTTTTTTTAATCTCAATTTCTCCAGCCTCCAGATTTGGGGTTTTATTTTTATTTATTTATTTATTTTTAAACCGTGATTCTCAAACTCATAGAAAGAAGTTAAAATACTATTTTCGTCAGCAGAAATATACGGATTTAAAAATTCCTTTATTGTAGAATTTGGATAGGAATTTAGGAAAGTGGGGGTAGAAGTGTGTGCATGTCCACTGATACACAGAACAGTATTCACATAATGAGTCTGCAGTATGGCTCGTTTAGATCTGCTTTTCTTAGTTTGCTAAAAGAATTTGAGAGAGCTTTCCACTTTGTCATGAAAAATGGCACCAATATGGTTCTAAGCATTGGGAAAATCCTGTATAATGTTAAATCTATGGCTGTTCAGGATCAGGAAGAAATAAAATAAAAATTTTGATTTGGGTGCCTAGTGACTAGCAAATGGTACAAACATTGAAAAAATGTAGTCAGAGTCTGATCTCCTTTACACTGATGTAAATCCATTGACGGTGGAGTTACTCTGGATTAACAACAATGTAACAGATCAAAATCTAGCAAAGTAGTATTTATATTTGTCACCCATAGCAATTATTCCTAGTAAAAAAAGAAAACCTAATTACATATCCATTCTCCTAACTGCTATTTTTATTATACATACAGGACTCAGCCCAAGGTTTTGGCCATCCTGCTTTCCTCAGGGGTTACACATCCAAGATGCTACACTACTATTTAAAACATCAGAGAGTCAAAACTAAACATCAGGGGTTGACGCAGCTGAGCTGCCTCACAGCTGATCGGCCAGCTACATCATCAAAGAGGATTCCCCCCTCATCATCCCCTCTTCATGCGTAAGCCACCTGAAGAAACAAAAAATGCAGCCATCATAATAACTACTGAAAATACTTGTCCTTTCAATAAAAAAAAGGAATCCATATACTGTACAGCAATAGAGCAGATTTATGAAAATCTATATAAGTGAATAAAGTGAATTAAACATTCATGTTCCCCAACCCAGGATGTTTCTACAATGTTTTCAATAAATATAACTAAACACAAATCAGTTTGTGCTTCCTGTCTTATGAGTTCAATATCTGGAAGATCTATATTAACAAGAACATTGATGCAGTACCTGAGGAAGATTGGATGGCAAAACTCTGGGCCGATTCCTAAATGTACACTATAAAAAGAGTACTAGAGAATGGATATGTATGTGATTTCTTTTGTTTAAACTAAGAACAATTTGCTAATGGGTATAATAAATTTAAATGCTGTAGAACCTATTCTCTTTCTTCTTACTAATCCTATTAGCACTGGGATGTACAGTGGATCTGGGATGGGATCACATAGGTTAATGGTATAGATAGACACCATTAACCTATGTGATCTGGTTTGATATGCGATTTTGTTTGTTAGTTTGTGGCTCCTGGAAAGTGGAAATTCAAAATGTGAATAAGGTGGAGAAATGAGATTGAGGAGTTGAATGTAATATTAAATATGCTTGTCATTTTGTCAAGATTTTTAAAATACAAGAGGATTTTCATATAAGGTCTGACTTTCCTCCCACTTAAACTAGTTTTACATTACAGTAACTCAGTTGCTTTTAGAGGAGTAACTCCTGACTGACACTGGTGTAGGTAAGAAGAGAATTGTGCCCAAAGTGTATACATCTCCACTGCATCTTTAGAATCAACGGTATTGAGATCTAGTATGCTCTCATGCTTAAGTGGGGATTTAATATAGCAAAAGAGGAGAAAAAAAATCACACCTGAATAAAAATGAGCAAACCAACTGAAGCTGACCTATAACTAAAGTTTGCACATACATTCTTCCCAGCAATATATCTTACAGAAGTTACATCTACCTATCAACAAATAAAGCCTTTTCATTTGTTAAGTAAATTTTGTTCTTCACAGTAACAAAAATAGTTATGTTCCTGAAATCATGACAGTTTGTGTTACATCAACTAAGGCTGTATTTAGTTCTTATTTTAGGCCTTTAGTACTCTTAGCCTCAACCTGACTATAATTGAAACACAAAATACCTTATTAATATCTAATGATTGCCTTTTCATTAAGTAAATGTTACAAATTACCATGCAAACCCCAGCCTCATGGATTAAAACATTTTCAAATTAAGTTTTAGATATGTTCAATTTGTGTTGTATATGCCAATGTGATCAGTCCCATAATAAGTAAATCTCCATGTTAACCAAGCTCTCCAATATTTGTCATGTCAGAAGATAAAATGATACAGGTGCCTCATAACATCTGTATGTTTTAAAAACAGTGGCATGTAATAAAATATTGAAATGTGTTTTATAATGAAGTGCTTCATAGTTATGGAACTCCTGGTCCTGAGAAGACTATAAATATAGTGGTGATTTAGCACTGGGGCTTGCACCAGCCAGGCTTTCATATACCAACCACCCTGGTGATGTCCAGTGACTAAGTGAACCGTTCAGGAGTCCACTTACATCATCAGACCTCATCTGCATTGGAATCATCATTTCTCATCTACACTGTGTGACATGACTAGGATGAAAGAATGGAGAAGAGGGAAAGGAGAGAGGATGGCTGTTGGGTGGGTTAGTAAACTATGTGATCATAACAAAGCAAAGGTCAGGGTCAAACGTAGGAGGAGATGAAGGGATTGTTATTAGGTTAGTTAAAATACCACAACAGGAAAGAATAAAAATAGGCAAGGGACTAACATACATGGAATGTGTGCGTCATACAACACAGAGAGAAAAGGTTTATTTAAAAAAGAAAAAATAGATGAGGGTTTATTTAATAAACAAAAACATGAAGATATATAGTAGCAGTTAGTTGTGATGTTCTATAACATACAAGATTATTTCCCCATCTTCCTTTTCCTTTGGTCTGTAAATGAGTAATTTGCAAGCTCTTTGGGGCAGGGAACTGCCTTCATGAATTTCCTGAAAGACATTAGAACACTATACAAGATATTGCCCAAAACTGTAGGCTGTACTGTTGATAATTAATCAAATGTTTATATAACACCAAAATGGAGCTCTGGAGAAAACTGGAAAGACCCAGACCATGTTTCAAAGCATCCACCATGTATCAGACGAGACAAAACACAGGATCTCATTTCAAGTGGTATGGCTTACGTGAAGAGTTCACTGGAGAGTAGACCAATGCAGGAAGAATGGTTTGAAGTGGATTTTAAGGTGCTATGCTTGCTACTAAGTTTTTATTTTGGGCCGTGCATTAATCAGATTTGCTTTTTCATTGTAAAATTTGTGAATGTTCTTTGGAACTCTGATAAGGAGCAAAAGGGCAACTGCCTGCCTCCTTCTCTGCATTTCCTCAGGCATGCTCTTTGCCTACACCTATTCCTATTTAATTTGAGTACACTCCACTTACTCTCATGAAGCAAGGTGCTATAAGCAAATCAGAAGGGATTTCATGTTTCGTGCTGTCCATTTACTATGTTTCCACAAGGAAGCTAGGTTTATTGTTCTATTTTGTGTCTCTAATATGTACAGTATTTTAATTTAAGTAGGCATTGGGTCTTTGTCTCTCTCTTGTAAGGAGCAAAGGGGTAAATTTTGTTCACAGTTCAGTATAGATCCATGGACAAGGAAGTGAACATTTTTATTTGGATTTGGTAATCATTTATTTGGTTTAACTGTTTCATGTCACAACCTACAAGTCAAATATACAGTATAACCTCAGAGTTACAAACACCTCGGGAATGGAGGTTGTTCATAACTCTGAAATGTTCGTAACTCTGAACAAAACATTGTGGTTGTTCTTTCAAAAGTTTACAGCTAAACATTGACAATACAGATTTGAAACATTACTATACAGAAGAAAAATGCTACTTTAACCATCTTAATTTAAATGAAACAAGCACAGAAACAGTTTCCTTAGCTTGTCAAACCTTTTCTAAACTTTCCCTTCTTTTTTAGTAGTTTATGTTCAACACAGAACTGTACTGTATTTGCTTTTTTTTGTTTCTCTCTGCTGCTGCCTGATTGCATACTTCAAATTTCAAATGAGGTGTGTGGTTTGTAATTCTGGTGGTCATTACACTGAGGTTCTATTATATGTCAAGGCCAGGAAATCTAAAACTTCTAGTAGCACAAGGTCAAGGTGAGGATAAATGACTGATATTCAGAAACTTATGTTTACTGACACTATAGGTAATCAGTCAACAGAATCACAGTTGGGGAACAGTGGGGGGTGGGGGGAGAAATACGTAAAAGAATAAATGGACACAAATCAGACGTCAAGAATTATAACATTCAAAAACCAGTCGGAGAACACTTCAGTCTCTCCGGTCACACAATTACAGACCTGAGAGTGGCTATCCTTCAACAAAATAACTTCAAAAACAGACTCCAACGAGAGACTGCTGAATTGGATTTAATTTGCAAACTGGATACAATTAATTTAGGCTTGACTAGAGACTGGGAGTGGATGGGTCATTACATAAAGTAAAACTATTTCCCCATGTTATTTCTCCCTCCCCCCCCCCCATTCCTCAGATGTTCTTGTTAACTGCTGGAAATGGCCCACCTTGATTATCACCACAAAAGGTTTTCCTCCTTGCCCCCCTCCCCCCGCTGGTGATGGCTCATCTTAAGTGATCACTCTCCTTACAGTGTGTATGATAAAACCCATTGTTTCGTGTTCTCTGTGTGTGTATATAAATCTCCCCTCTGTATTTTCCACCGAATGCATCCGCTGAAGTGAGCTGTAGCTCACGAAAGCTTATGCTCAAATACATTTGTTAGTCTCTAAGGTGCCACAAGTACTCCTTTTCAATTATGTTTATACATCATTTTGTTTCCACCCACACACAAACTTTTTTTACTCTCCAGGGATGTTTTTCACAAAAACAGGAGCTTTTGTTGCTTCAGAGTTCTTCTGTTCCTACTGTTAGTTTCTCATTTGAATTCTTAATCCTGTTTTGGTGACAATTCTAAAAGCAGCTCATTATAAATGCTGGTAAATGTTATAGGAGGTATACAGAGGGCTTGGGATTTTTTTTTTTTTACTATCAATTAATGACTTCAGTGAAGCTGTGCCCATCTAAGATTGCTGACAGTTTGACTTGTGTGTATGCGTTCATGTCAGTGTGTGTATGCCCCTTCCTATCTATCTAATTTACCTACTTATATGGGTCATCAGTATTTTAGTAACCCAGGATGGATGTTCAATATATTACTTGTTATGCGATGCTCAAGGAGGTTTAAAATGTATGAACTGTTTATTACATTAAGGCAGTCTCAGGAGTATAGATGTGTAAAAGCTACATACAAATTTAATAACATGAAAAGGGGGCATTATACTCACTAAACACGATGATGTAATTTAAACCATAGCTATCTGATTTGCTTCTTATATTATGGATGTCTGGCTCACTTCCTCCCTCCCCTACCATCTAAAGGTGAATACTTCTCAGTTTTCTGCCTTTAAACAGTATTGAAAGCAATAGTTCTGACAAATCAGGAGGAATGCCATTCTCATGGCGTTTCTGTACTACTCAGAACTAGGAAGTTCACATTTTTTCAGTAGATTCACAGCTAAGTTGTTGAATATAAGTATTTTAGAGGCTGAAACATTTAACTGGACATTTCCAGAATTCCTCCACACTCCAAAGGGTGTTTTATGCCAATCCACACCTTTACCAACTGATGCACAAAGGGGGCATTGTTTGGCAAAATGCACCATTAAGATAATCATCCATGCACGTATTAGAATAAGAAGGCCAATTCAGGTTAAAATATATTCCAGTCATTAGGTGAAATAATGCAGAGCCACTAGAGTGATGGAAGGCTGCATGTTTTTCACAGACTCAGCTGTTAATGTAAAAGGCTCAATGCAAATATTAACATTCAAGCACATCATGGAGAAGGGACACTTCCCAGATGATTTTATTTCTGCTTACAAAAAACTGGCTTGAGAGAAAAATGATTTTTCTCCCAAAGGTGTCATGCTTTCAGAAGGGAAAATTCAACCCTCCTCCTGAAACTAGCTTCCAGAAGTTTCAAAAGCTAAGAAGCACGTTTCTGCATGAACCATCTTGGAATTATATCTTATGTAGGAAGATCACCTCTTGAAATTTCAGACATTTGGAATAAGCAAATTAGTGTTTCTTTAAACTGGTTGTGAACACTGAGTCAAATTAAGCCCTGGCATAGGTGGGCCTTATGATATAAATGGAGTTACAACTGCTTACAGTCAGGCTGAATGTGATTCTGTGTAAGAAAACAAAATAGAAATTATTTATCCAGGATGTGAGGTGCTGGAAGTGTTATGGCTGTAACATACTGCAGAATATAGCACATCTATGAGGGAAGTGGAAAGGATTGTCGCACATCTATTTTTTAGCCCTACCATGCTATACAGTGTTAATTTTCATGGCATGCATGGCACAAAATATAGCAACCACTACTGCTTGCTTTTGTACCCTAGCCTTTTAGTGATGGTAATGATGAATTGACAGTGTCCAGCACAGGCATTAAATTGAGGATTAGTCTTATTTTGTATTATATGTTATATGGGGGGAAGGAGAAGAGAGAAGTGTAGAATAATCCAGTGTAGAACAGATTTTCACCTGAGCTGTTGTGTTATGCTTGGTTTATATCCCAAATATTTTCTGCCAAATCCTGCATTACTTACTTAGGAAAAATTCACATTCAGGTAATTTGGGGCCTGACTTTCAGAAGTCCTGAGCACCTACAGCTCCCACTAACTTCAATTGAAGATATAGGCGCTCAGCAGCTCTGAAAATCAGGCCTTTTGAATTTTGCCTGAAGGAGTACTGAAAGCTGGACCAAACTGCACTTAATACGATAAGTTCAAAGAAGGATGATGATCTTTGTGAATTTAATTGCAGAGTAATCAGAGTCCATTCTGTGGTTGGCAGCAAGAATAAGACACCTTATACCCAAATACTCACTGAAAATATAGATCCAAATGTGTCAGCTAGATTCAGTTGACTATGTGCTTCAGTTTTGCAGATCCATATAGTGAGCAGATCTGGGCAAAAAATTTTGGCCAAAACTTTTTTTGACAGTACTAAAACATTTTGCAAATTCATGTCTGTTTTGCTAAACTGTTCATGTAAAAAAAAAATCCAAAATGTTGAAACATTGACATTTTTTAAATGAAATGTTTTGATTTTTGTTTGAAATTACTTTGATATTTCCTTCAAATTTTTAAAAAGTCAAAAATGTAAAATAATTCTCAATTGAAATGAAACATTCTGTTTCACATTGAACCAAATTTTTAATTTGACCCAAAACATTTTTTTAAACTTTTCACCAACTTTTGATATGCTTGACCCAATTTTTTTTTTAATTGCCAGCAAATTGAAAAATCTGTAATTTACACAGCTTTAGCAGTGAGCTCTGTCACAGGCTCATAAGGATTCCTGTTTAATTCTGTTGTCCTATTCACAGAAAAATCAGGAGGTACACATGTAAAACTCAACTTTAGATTGCACCCCTCTGATTAGTTAATGGTTGTGAGACAAGCCTGAATATGTCTGTTAACTGTTGTAAAAATGATGACTTATAGATACAAATTGTCAAAATGTATCTTAAGTCAGGCTCAGTTTTTGTGTGCACTAAGTTACATGCATGCATGGTTTGTGTACATCGTTGTCTGGCTATACCAAAAGGGGGACAGGAGACATTTGACATGGGTTTAATCAGGCTGCAACTTTATTATTAGATGTCTGGGACTATCCGGCAGATAAAAGTATACTGTGCAGGTAACCCCATGTTTATTCCATAATTGCCTGGAGGGCTTTTACCAGCTCCCCACTTTTCCATCTAGGTCTCTCCAGCAAATCCATTGCTGGGACCTTACTGTCCACACACATGCACGCACCCACATAGGACGGTTAAGGTGGGCTATAAGAATGGTGGATTGACTCCCTGCCATACCAATCATAGGAGTCCCTAACTGCACCCCATTTGTTCCTTTAATGAACACTTCTTTAAGTCCTTTTCCAAGCCATTTATCTGGTCACGTATCCCTTCCCTATGGAATACCTGTACTGGACATCCACCCTACATTTAAAAAATGAGTTGCAATATACAGGCAACCACCCTTCATGCCATGCATGAACAGAGCCCTTCCTGAACCCATTGTGGGGAAGGCAAAAAACCCCAATGGCACCCAAGCCAATATAGTAGTAAGGGAAAAATTCATTCTCAGCCCCCCTAAATAAGGGGCAGCAGCTAGCGCAATGCCCACAGCAGGTCTTGACCAAGCCTGGTACTTCACCACCTAAATGGGAGGGAGGGCGAGTCCTGCATCAGCCTGCTCCATGTAAAAGGGAGGCTTCAGACACAGATCTGCCCCTTTTAAACCCTCAAACCTAGGGGATGAGTCAGCGACTATGCTGACCCTTTTCCAGCAGTTTTCATCTACCCCTGCCTTAAAGCACTGTTCCCTTCATTTGGCCCACCCCACCCACACCCATGCTTAAAGGTGTAGGGCGGTCATTGGTGACCATAATACTTATACAGTGCACAGCTGAGGTGTGTAAATTGTTGATGCCTGAATAATAGTGTGCAAAAATGTTGCCTAAGGTTGTGTGTGCACAAGTGGGTTTTTTAATGTGACCCAGAACACTGTGTCAACTGTCTATTTAAGTTCTGTAATAATTCCTTCTCTCTTGTCTCCTAATGTTCTGAATAAGAGAGTAAACACCACGCTAATGAAATTTACAGATGTTGCTATGATTGGAGGCATTGCAAACACAAGTGAGGACAGAGAAAAGAAACCCAGATGGACAGAAAATAATAAAATGAGATTCAAGCTAGAAACATGAAAATTTTAAATATCTGCGGGAACACGTTCACATCACGGGGGGAGGTGTCTAAAAACAAAAATGCTGACAGTCTAAGGAGGATATCTTGCTAGACATGTGATAGAGCACCAAAAGAGAGACCAAAGTATCAAAGTATACTTATGAAAAGTATCACAGTGCTAGGAGCTAATAGTCCCTAATGTCACTACACCTGGAATATTTCATTTAGTTCTGGACACCTTATTGTCAGAAAGATATTGACCAGAATCCAGACGAATAACAAAACTTGCAAGGTGATCAATGAAAATTATTTAAAAGAAAAGGTTAAAAGAATTAAATATCTATATCTATGTATATAAATCTTCACTATGCAATGTGGAAGGAAACTGATAAATCTACATATATATATGAAGAGTATAAACACTCTTTTATAGAGTGAGCAGAGGAATGTATTTAGAATGGTACAAGGGGGTATGACTGAAACTAATAGGATTAAATTAAGAAAAGGAAATACTAAAATGAATTAAGATAAGGTCCTGATATCATTTATAAAGGCCGTGAAGCAGTCTCCCAAAGCAAGTAGTGCATCTATTGGCACATATAAAACCAGAGGAAAAAACAATAGTGTGCAATAGGGGAATGATCCTGCAATGGAAAGAGATGAACTAAAGACCTAATGTGTCTTTTCCATCTCTAACGCTTAGATTTCAATGGGTTATATTATATATTAGCATCTAACATCCCCTGAAGGGAGCTTACATTTGCAATTACAGTTTACAAAATGGCATTAAAAAAATCACTGTAGTAAATGAAAATTCCACTAGGTGGGCCTGGTGTTCTTCTAACAAGTATCAAGAATTTAGAGTGTTCTAATTGTAACTTAGAATCATAGAATATCAGGGTTGGAAGGGACCTCAGGAGATCATCTAGTCCAACCCCCTGCTCAAAGCAGGACCAATCCCCAATTTTTGCCCCAGATCCCTAAACGCCCCCCTCAAGGATTGAACTCACAACCCTGAGTTTAGCAGGCCAATACTCAAACCAACTTCTTGCTTTGCCATCAAATACTCATGTCTCAAACGATGCTGCATATGTCAGATCCTAAAAATGTGGATATTTTCCCAATGGATATATTAATATTTGGTTACAGGTATGTCAGTATGAGACATCTTAGTATTGTTAAAGTGCATTGGTGAGTTACAGTGTAGTGTTCATCAGTTAAATCACTGCTGGAGCTACATTGTCTTCCCCCGCCACCCCTCCACCCCCAAGTTCTACCTATGCAGCTTTGTTGAAGTCTGTAGTGTTGCATGGATGTAAGTGAAGACAAAATTTAGTCCAGTAAACATGGCCATATCATTTCAGTGGACATTGAGCCAGTTTTATTTTGTATGGCAGCATTAATATGCTGTTATATTTAAAGGACTGAAATATGTTTAGAGGATGCTGCAAATTCTACCAGAGTTAAAATCAGGGCATTTCCCCCTTTATATTATGTAGTTTTTGTTGGTCCTTTTCTTTGGTGCATGCAGTTAGAGCTAGATGACAATATCAAAAATTAACAAATCCAGTATTCACTTGAATAAAAAAATTGAATTTGCTTCAGCTGTGTTTGTTGCTCACATATTTGAGTGAATGAATTGACTGTCTGGAATGTTCACATGAATTTTAAGCAAATATTAGAGAATAGTAAAAAAAATAAATGTTGAGTATTTGCACCAGAAACTTGATTCTAAGACATGCTCATCCAGACAGGGAGCAGAAACCATGCTAGATGAGCTATGTGTCCAGTCAAAATTAACCAACAAACAGTAGCTCTCATGTAGAATTTTGAATACTAACAACTAAATGCTTATGAACAAATCACAGCCCAAACATTATTTTATGTTATTAACAGACACTGCAATCTACAAAAAAATTTAGACCAAAAGGAGCACAATCAGCCCTTCCAATTTCACCTTCTCAGCTTCCTTCATTTCTCCTACCCCAGATAGCTGCTGAATCCACTTTTTGAAAAACATTGACACCAGTTGTCTTTTTTGATAGTACTTTCTACAGACATTTCAGACTTTGAGTAAAACAGTCTCTGTTAAAGTGCCTTTAAGCCAAGCTTCTCTTAGTTCACATTTGTGCTGCTTTGTGCTAGCAGCTGCAGTAGTTCATAGGAGTAACTTCTCAAAACTATGTGCACCTTGGTTAGGTCACTTTTCATTTCTTTTGGTGAAATTCACCCATTCCCTCACAAAACCTGAGAAATCAGATTTGCACAAAGTACAAAGCCATAGGGTTGCACCAGCTGGCTTCATCTTCTATGCCAGCCCATTCCCTTTGCCTCATGCCCAACAGCTCTCTTGAACAGGGACTAAATTGGCTGACAGATGTGTGGGGGTGGGGGGGAGAAGGGCTTGATTTTTGATTTATTTTGTTTTTGTAAGGTGGATATAGGAGGGACATTTCAAGCAACGGACAAAACTGAGATTAGAGGCCATTTTCTGGCAAAGAAGACATCAAAAGAAACTGTTACACCAGTCACTAGTGTGATGATGTTCAACATGCAAAATAAACAAATATAAAAAGCATTGGGATGTGCTGATTTGGCCGATGTTCACAAAACTCCCTATTTTTCTGTACAAAAAGAGAAGAAACCCTAGAGAAATTCTAAGACAAGAAAAGGAAATAGTTCTTCTGATGCCACAATACCTCTTATCTTGCAATAGCCAACTATCCATATCAAAAATATAGAAAGTGTATGAGATGAGATACTTTTAACGATTCCCAGGGATCCAGTCAAAAAAATACAACATAAACAGAGGATCAAATGTGCAACAGATTATGATTTGTGTGTTGAAATTGTGGCACTGGCAGACCATGTTCCAGCTCATGCCAAGGCCTCTAGGCCTCACTGAACACTGAGAAATGCATAGCTGGAAACCACTCAGGTTCACCTGTGTGATAGTACTGTTAAAATAGATTTTAGAGTTATAAAAAAATGTGTTTAGACTTGATTAAATGCTTGTAGGATGTTGCATATATTGATCTCTCTTATAACAGCCGTATCCCAGGGTATAAAGTTATATTGAGTGTTTACAGAGGTTTACAATGTAACTGTGCAACTCACCAGGAAAGAAGCATTCATTACTGTAAAGCTTGCACATTATAGAAGCTTCTATTACTTTTTGAAACCTAAAACTGTAACTCATTTGAGTGTGTATGTTTTAAGCTTTAAGCTTATAAATAATTTATTTCTTCTTCCTAATCAATAAATCTTTAGTTAGTTATTATAGGATTAGCTACAAGTATTGTCTTTAGTATAAGATCTGAGGTGCAATTAATCTGGGGTGATTGGTCCTTTGGGACTGGGAGTACATGAATATTGTTGTGATTTTTGGTGCAAGGGGGTATCTATCACAGAGACAGGCTTGCATGGGTGACAAGATAGGCCGGAGTGCCCCAGGGGACTGTCTGTGACTCCATGTTAATAGGGCTTGAGGAATTCACACTTGATACTTGGTTGAAGAAATCTAAGTATAGAAGACACAACCAGTTTGGGGTCTGCGCCTTGCTTCTCAACAGTCTTTCCTGAGGTTGGCACTCATGGTCATGAGCCACTCCAGACAGCTTGACAGAAATACCTTTGTGGTTTGTGTTATTTTAGAAGGACAATAAAACCACTTAGATGGAGAGAGATTAATGCAGAGAGATTAATTCTCCCATAGCCAAGCCCTGTGTGTCCTGCAATCAATCACCCGATAACCAGTTTTAAAAACATAAATGTTGAAAGTCCATGCACTTACCAGTGCAACATGTGGCAACTGAGGTGGGCATTGGTGATAAATAGATCTTCCTGAAAACTTTGATCTTTGTGCTTCAAACATCAACGTGTGCCCAGGGATCTGATGAGTTAAATGAGAATTGGATGTTACTACTTTAAAGATAATTTCATCACTATTGTTGTACATTATTGGCTACTGGGGAGTATCATTATGACCAATGCTAATATATGGGGAAGTATGGGGAACCAGTGAAGGGCAGTACATGGTGTGAAGACCAGCAAGCCTGAGCAACCATGCTTCACTTTAGACCACATGTCATCTGTTAGACAAATGAGTGGTACAGAATACTAGAATTCCAATAGCCATATTATAAAAAAACCCACATGTGTGAAAGCAAAATAATTTTCAGCCAACACTTGGCATTTAGAGTGTCTCACTTCTGGGAATAAAAACAATAGAAGTGTTAAAACAAACAACCCTTTCATTGTGACTTTACCATCTGCACTTTCATAACTGGAATCAGTCAGTAAACTGAAAGATTTTCTGTTCTTTTCTTCTGGTATGCTCAATGCAATGCTTCTATTCTATCTTTAATAATGTCTGTCATTATGTACTATTATTACTAGAGTACCAACCTATTGTATGTAGTTTCCAATGAGAGCATATAAAATGTCACTGCCAAAACTGGCAAATTTTACCTTCTCTTGATAGTACAATGTTAGAAACGATCTTAGTGTGCCACTCAAAGTCTTTAAAGAGTAGCTTCAGTCTGGATTCTGATCTCATACCTGTTTTTCAAAGTCATAACTCCTTCATTCATTTCAGTGACACTTCTCCAGGTTTACACAAGTATAACTTGGACTGGAATCAGGCCCATGCAGCATAGCGTGTTATAAACCACAAGCAAACTTCTGTGACTTTGCGGGCAGATTAGCAATAGATACTATGCCGTGGTCCTCAGATTCCCCCCAATTGATGATAATTGTCTGAGTTGAGACTTGACAATGTCAGACTCTCTCAGACTCTTCAGATGTGGAAAGAATCTGAACACTGACCTCGTTATCAGATTAAGTGGACATTGTAAATTTGAAAATCATATTTTTCAACCATTTATTTTTAGAATATTTGTCCTTTTACTAATCTGTTTGTCTATAGTTAGCAGTGTTATTTTGCAACCTTTTTTTGGTGGCCCTTACATTTTCCTAAACTGGAATATGTATCTCAGCAAACACCAATCTAGGAACATGCATGTAATTGTTTATTAGTTGATGGAGGGAAATTCTACATTGATGCCCACATATTGCCCTATTCCTCCCTACAGAGTTTCTTTTCAAGTCCAGTCCCTTTTAGATTTCTTTTTTTAAAGAATAGGTGCTTTTAAAAAAAAATACATTTTATTTTTGTTTCTTCCCCACGTTCTGATCACTGTCTTCTGTCCTGATAGTCTAGTAGGGACAGTTTGTGACATCAATCTGATCTTTATGTTCACATATTTACATGTATACCTATATTGTGCCATCTTAAAAATCAACAGCATCCAACATACATACTTAACTATGGGCATTTTCCCCCTCAATTTTATTAAATTCCATCATAATTCCTGTTTTGCTGGAACAGTTCATTATGAAAATCCAAATGCCTGGATCTCAGCAGGGATTTAGGAGGCTGAAGTCTGGCAGCAGAGTGGAGGCTATCTAGTTTATTGCACTGAAGGGAGCATGTATGATTACCTGCCTTGTAGGCAGGTGGTGTATGTGTGCAAGCAACTCATGGCCATCAGAGACTGAGTCAGCATGGGTTCTTGAAACTAGTATGGCTGAACAGGAGGAGTTAAGGGAGACAGGGAGATATATAGACAAGACTTTCTATGACACAATAAAGCAGTTCTGGTTTTACCTCCCCAGGCTTACAGCCTCTGTCCTGTTGTTGAGGAGGAAGGTCTCAGGGAAAGAGAACATCAAGCTGGAATGGAGGGAAACAATCCTATAGTTGGGAGCCTCCTTCCAGACGATGTCATGGGAATCTTTCACACTGAGGATACCCCAGTTATTAGGAAGAGACAGGTAATAGTAATGGCAGATTTGATTATTAGAAATATAGATAGTTGGGTCTGTGATCACTGGGAGAATAGCATGGTGAATTCCCTGACAAGAGTGAAAATTACAAACATCTAGTTAGATTTATGTACAGTGATGGGGAGAAGCCAGTGGGCATGGTACATGTAAGTACCAATGACATAGGGAAAAATGTAAGAGAGAGGTCCTGGAGGCCAAATTTAGGCTGCTAGGTTAAAGTTCAGGACCTCAATGGTAGCATTTTCTGAAATGCTTCCAGTACTACACATAGGGGCAGGTAGACAGGCAGAACTGCAGCATCTTAATGCATAAATGAAACGATGGTGTTTGGAAGAAGGATTTAGGTTTATTAGGAACTGGGGAACCTTTTGACAAAGGAGGAGCCTATCAAATTAAAAAGGTTGTAGAGGCGTTTTAAACTAAGGGCTGGAAACTAAGGGAAAGCTGACTGGGTAGAGGAGCACATGGTTCAGACAGACACATCCTTTAGGGGAGGAGTAATTAAAGGAGATTCTCTAGAACCTAGTAAAGAGGACAGGATAGAAGTTTATAAAGCATAGATAGTAACTGAAGAGAAACAGTCAGATGAAAAAGAGTCCCCGAGCAACAGCCCAGGCCTTAATTAATCTTTCCACCCCAGTCCCTCAATCAGGGTAGTTCACAGTTTATATCTCAGGCTGAGTCCGTGCAATACAGCACAGCAGTTCAGGGTGAGGAATTAGCTCCCAACTGGGAGCAACAGCAAATGTGCCTGGCACCCTAGCTCCAGCAGGTAGCAGACCAGTTCAGGCCTCCTGGCCTATTAATGGGGAGATGGCCACCCTTCACAGGTGGGGTGCCCAAGGTAGTGGGACACAGGCCCTCCCACTCCACTGCGTCCCAGCCCAGGACCCTGTTAGTGGCAGGGCATTGCGCACTAGGTCACCAAAAATTCGCCCGCAACATGCTGGCCAGTTCACAGTAACTCACAGCCAAACCCTCTTTGGCGTCCTTGGGTTCCATCCTACCCCCAGGGTGGAGTACCTGGGTTCCAGTGTCATCCTCGATCACCCCGGGGTAAGCAACCAATAGCAGTCCTAGCAGTTCGTCAGCGTTGCTGGTCTCCGGCAATTCAGGTAACTCCTCTGGTCAGGCAGCCATCTCCTTCAGCTCCGGGCACTGGCAGCAAGAAAGAGACATCCTGCTCCTCTGGCAGCCCTCTCCCTATTGAGCTAGGAGGCTGGCCTTTTACAGTCCAGCTTCCTGTCCCATCCCTCTGCTTCTGGCAGGGCAGTCGCAGGTGGCCGGTTCTGCCCACCAGGGAGCGATCTCAGGTCTCTCCCCTTCTGACAGGGCAAGGGCTGCTTCTCCTTGCTACAGATGGTTAGAGACAAAAAGACATCCTTTCGCAACTGGAAGTCAAATCCTAGTGAGGAAAATAGAAAGGAGCATAAACTCTGCCAAGTCAAGTGTAAAAGTAGAATTAGGCGTGCCAAAAAAGAATTGGAAGAGTAATTAGCAAAAGAAATAAAAACAAACAGCAAACAATAATATAAGTACATCAGAAAAATGAAGCCTGCCAAACAATCAGTGGGGCCAGTGGATGGTCAAAGTGATTGAAGGAGCACTCAGGAAAGAAAAGGCCATGCAGAGAAACTAAGTGAATTCTTTGTATCAGTCTTCACTGCAGAGGATGTGAGGGAGATTCCCATTCTTTTTTAAGTGACAAATCTGAGGAACTATCCCAGACTGAGATATCAGTAAAAGAGGTTTTGAAACAAATTGATCAATTAAACTGTAAATAGTCACTAGGACCAGATGGTATTCACCCAAAAGTTCTGAAGGAACTCAAATATGAAATTTCAGAACTACTAACTGTGGTATGCAGCCTACTGCTTACATCAGCCTCTATACCAGATGACTAGAGAATAACTAATGTAACACCAATTTTTTAAAAAGGCTCCATAGGCGAGCCTGGCAATTACAAGTCAGTAAACCTAACTGCAGATCCAGGCAAATTGGCTGAAACTATAGAAAAGAACAGAATTATCAGACACATAGATGAACATGATGTGTTGGGGAAGAGTCCCAACATGGCTTTTGTAAAGGGAAATCATTCCTCACAAATCTATTAGAATTTTTTAAGGGGATCAACAAACACGTGGACAAGAGTGATCTAGTGGAGATAGTCCACCTTGATTGCATTGGCCTCATTAGCACTATGAAAGTAATTTTCTCTCTCTTGATATTCACTCCTTCTTGTCAACTGTTGAGAATAGGCCACATCCACCCTAATTGAATTGGCCTCTTTACCACTGACAAGGTAAAGCAACTCCCATCTTTTCATGTGCTCTAATATTTATACTTTTTACTGTATTTTTCACTCCATGCATCTGCTGAATTGGGTTTTAGCCCATGAAAGCTTATGCCAAAGTAAATTGGTTAGTCTCTAAGGTGCCACAAGGACTCCTCATTTTTTTTGCTGATACAGACTAACACGGCTACCACTCTGAAACCTAGTGGAGATAGTGTACTTGGACTTTCAGAAATCCTTTGACAAGGTCCCTCACCAAAGGCTCTTAAGCAAACTAAATAGTCATGGGATAAGAGGGAAGGTCTTCTCATGGATCAGTAACTGGTTAAAAGATAGAAAACAACGGGTAGGAATAAAATATTCATAAATGATCTAGAAAAGGGGGGTAAACTGTGAGGTGACAAAGTTTGCTGACATAAAACTACTCAAGATAGTTAAATTCAACTGTTAAGGGATCTCACTAAATTGGGTAACTGGGCAACAAAATAGCAGATGAAATGCAATGTTGATAAGTGCAAAGTAATGCACATTGGAAAATCTAATTCCAGCTATACACACAAAATGATGGAATCTAAATTAGTTGTTACCACTCAACAAAGAGATCTTGGAGTCATTGTGGATAGTTTTCTGAAAACATTTGCTTGATGTGCAGAGGCAGTCAAAAACACTAACAGAACGTTAGGAACCATTAGGAAAGGGATAGATAATAAGACAGAAAAATATCATAATGCCACTATATAAATGCCTGATATGCCCACTCCTTGAATCATTGCATAAAGTTCTGGTCACCCCAGCTCAAAAAAGATATATTAGAATTGGAAAAGGTACAGAGAAATGCAACAAAAATTATTAGGGGTATGGAACAGCATCCATACAAGGAGAGAAGATAATGACTGGGACTGTTCAGTTTGGAAAAGAGCCAACTAAGGGGGTGGATATGATCTCTAAAATCATAAATGGTGTGAAGAAAGTGAATAAGGAAATGGATTTACACCTTCACATAACACAAGAACCAGGGGCCACCCAATGAAATTATTAGGCAGCAAGTTTAAAACAAGCATAAGGAAGTGCTTCTTCACCAACCTGTGGAACTCATTGCCAGAGGATGTTGTGTTGGCCAAAAGTATCTCTGGGTTAAAAAAAAATTAGATAAGTTCATGGGGCTAGGGCCATCAATGGCTATTAGCAAGCTGGTCAATGAAGCAACCCCACTCTCTGAGTGTCCCTAAGTCTCTGATTGCCAGAAGTAAGGAGTGGATGACAGGGGATGGATCACTCAATAATTGCCCTTTTCTCTTCATTCCCTCTGAAGCATCTGGCTCTGGCCAGTCTTGGAAGATAGGATACTGGGCTAGATGGCACATTGGTCTGACCCAGTACAGCAATCCTTACATTTTTAACAGGGAGTTTTAATTAGTGTGAAAAATATTCCATTTTTGTTTCTCCCAATTCAGTTTTATAAGCAGCAGTTTGAAAGGTTTAAATTTTAATTTGGACTCTAACGTACCCTTTTGACATTGTGCTGTAAATACCACCTTAGCACATCATAGTGATTTACTTTATTACTGTATATTCCTCT
The DNA here is from genome assembly GCF_009764565.3 of Dermochelys coriacea. Classification (NCBI taxonomy): domain Eukaryota; kingdom Metazoa; phylum Chordata; order Testudines; family Dermochelyidae; genus Dermochelys; species Dermochelys coriacea. The sequence goes on from NC_050068.2 coordinate 267,329,096, forward strand.
TAAAAGCTGAACTTTTAAAAACTTGGGCAGAGCAAGGATATGGTAGTATCTAGATCAGCAGTCCCCAAACTTTTGAGGATTGCGCCCCCCACTAACCTCTGTCCGCGCTCCCCTGGAGCCAGGAGGGCTGTGGTGGAACTGCAGTCAGGCTGCGCTGAGGGCCGGAGGCCAGCACCCAGGCCCTTGGCCGGGTGCGGCTCCACTCTGGCCTTGCCCCCAGCCTTGGCCCTGGGCCAGGAACAGAGCCATAGCCAGCAGCGAGGCTGGGGGCTGGTGTGGGGCCATCGGTGGAGCCGCACCAAGGCTGAGGACAGGACCAGGTGCAGGGTTGGGAGCTGGGATGTGGCTGGACCAGAGCAAAGCTGAGGAGGAGCTTTGTGCCGCTCCCTTCCTGCCTCTGTGGGGGCTGGCCCAGGCCCTGCCAAACCCTCCTGGACATTCCTCCACACCCCCGTAAGGGGGCCCACCCCTCACTTTGGGGACCTCTGTCTAGATGCTTGTGACACACACACAGATAACTTAGATTATTTGAAATTGGACAATTTGTTAAAGTGGTGTATCTCATTACCAATTTATAATCCATCAGTTTTGTTTCCCAACAGGCACATATTCTGAGATACCACAATTTGCTCCCTATGGGTATTTGCTTACTTTAGTAGCAAACAATAACTTCATTTGATAAGTTTACATTGATTTTGTAAGAAAAAGTCTGCTACTTTTTACTTCTGTCAGCTCTGTAGAGCCAACCCAGTCATGGAAGAATGAATTAAATTCTTTCTGGTTTGCACATTAGCAGAGTCATTAAGTTATAATTGCGGAATCTTTGCTACTGTTGATGATGCATGAGCCAGAAAGAAGTCAACTTGACTTTCAGTTGCCAGTACTGTCATTTAGAAAAGTAATTTTTGAAATTGCAAACTAAGTCAGTATGAAAGACAGAACTCCATAATCCACTCTTATGGAGCTGTTTTGCGGATGGCATGGAACAGTATTTTAGTGGTAGCAAAGAAGAGAAAATAATGGATTTTTGGCGATAGAGGGAGAAACAGCAAGATTTAGCAACAACCTGCAAATATGAAAGGAAATGAATGATATATGACACCATGTTTGTGAGCCTGAGTAAACAGGGCATGCGGTGAAAGATTGACATCTCCTTAGATATATTACAATTTGGTTTTAGGTCAAGGTCATTCTTTGTCTTTGTTTTTTACAATTAGCTCATTGGCTAAAATCAAAGTCCCTCAAATTGTCTAATCCAAACAGTAATTTTTTATATCCCTCATGTGTTGTTTAGTCAGAGTATGATACTAGGGTTTTTCTTGTGAGGCAAAGCACAGTGAAGTATTTCCTGTTGCTTTTGTTAAAATCCATTGTTGTTTTATAGGGTTGGGGAAAGTTCTCCCAGAATATAATTAGCTGGATTTGTATACAAGTATGTTGACCATTTTCTGTACACGTTTTTGTATCAGTGACCAAAATATTTGGATCTTTGCACAGTTTCCTATATGAGTGTGCAGTGACTTATTTGTCCATATCCTCTTCAGCAAATGTTGGGAATGTTAGACATCATTTGGTTGGTGATTACTGGAATATAGATGTAGCATGTAGTCATTTTCTATTGAGAATCTCTACGTGATGTTTATATTTTTGAAGTATATCTGTCCAAACGTCATTTTAGAGTACTTTGAAATTCGGCATTTTATTTTTCCTTTCATTTCACTGTGTGTGGTAACTTAACTATTTCAGCTCTATTCAGAGCTTTATAAAGCATGGTAATATCTTTATCTGGTTGTCTGAATCTTTTCAATATATTTTAACACTTAAACATGGGTTACTGGATGTCTGTCCATCTGTGATTGCACTGTAGTTGTCATTAGAAAGCCAACACTTACCAACAGATATCACACAGTTACCACAATTATTTCCCATTCAGTTTCAGGAGGGAAAATCTGGGTTATCCCCAATGAAAGTATGTGTTAATTGTTAATGAATCAGGACTTTTTAATAGTTACTAATGTAATAATGTCAGAGATCTGAGTTCAGGTGAGTCAGACATGAAATCATTTACATGTGAACGGGTTGATCTAGGTGTATTAGTTTATTGTGTTCCCATTAAGCTATGGTCTCATGAAGGCAAAATCTGGGATAACGGAAAGTTTTGTCTCATAGCAAATAAATGTGTTATAACTTGGCTTTTGTACCTTGCATATTTATGGGATGGATCTAAGTACTTATATGACCCCATCATTTTAATATCTGAGCATCTCCTAGGTATTTTAAATAGATATTACAATAACTAGTTCTCTCTCTCTTTCTTCTCAGACTATAAGAGAAGTAATTCCATTAATGTAATTTTGTGTGCATGCTGTCCTTGTTAAACTAAAGGAAAGCTAAAACAAAGAAAAGAGTTTTTCATTTAGTTCTGGAAGTAATGAGTTTGGTATTCAGTATCTTTTGTCAGACTGAGTCCATAGTCTAAGCCCCAGTCCTAGGAAGGTTCTGTCTGTCACAGTCACAAGCCTCTCCCTATTGGTTGACAGGTTTCATTGTTTCAATGGAACGTAGCTGAATTTTACAGGGGCATGGGCATGGTCACAGTCACAGAGACAGAGCTGGTTTCTTGGATAGCTAGGGACAATCATGGGGGAGCATTGACTATCAGGATGGAGAACTTGAATTGGAGTCTGTATTCATTGGGGAGCCAGTGCAGAGAGCAAAGCACTGGGATTATGAGTTCACAACAGCTTTTACTGCTAAACAAAGTGTGTGTGACTTATTCTAAGCACCATAAATTGTAATAATCAAAGCTGGAGATCACAAATGTGTGGATCCCAATGGCCAGATTTATGTTCAGTAGGATGGAATACAGATGGAAGTGAGCCATGGCTATTTGGGTATCCAATAGTACTGAGGAGACAAAAATATCCCAAGGCTGTGGCCTGATTTAACAGTCTAAGGGAAAATGCCCACAACAGTGAGATATGTGACAGATGAAGCTAGTTCTTCCAAGTGCTTTTCTCTTCCTACCAGCTTCACCTCAATCTTGCCAAATCTTTACCATTTGCTGATTTCAGCTAGGTTCGGGAACGCTGGGACATGGTGCTGTTTACATTTGGCAATAAAGGATATGCAGAGCTGCAAGTTGTCTGCATTTTGGCACTTCAGCCTGCGCTGGCTCACCGGCTCACCCATAAGATACTTCTTATGGCACAAATCATCAGACATCACTGTTACACAGAGTCTTATAAGTTCTTTTTCTTAGGTATTGTAGTTTTTTGAAGAAATACTATATTGTTAGTTTGTTTTGTGGTTACAGGGTTTTTTTGTGGGGAGTGTTATGGCAAACAGCAAAAGAATTTGTTCTCTGCCCTAATCTCTCCATATGAATCCATGCTTGTTGTGTAATTGCTTCTTGGGAACTGGGCATTGGAATTTGGACTGAGATTCCTGAAAGGGGGATTGCCTGTGTGCTGTTTAGGACCACCTCTAGTCAAAGGCTGATCTACAGTTTAAAATGAACAAATTGCATTAAGCAATGCCCGGCTAGGCTCCATGTCACTTATTTCTCCTCAAACGAGGAAACTGACCCATGTGGCCCTGGCATCTGCTATATGGCCCCTATTACTATGGTATCTGGCAAAAAAATTTATAGGTATGGAATAATGTGGGAGAAAAAGGACTGAGTTTTGTGGGTCTCAACAAGTGAATGGTTTGGAGGTAGAGGAACAGTTGCCCCTAATGACCCTCTGGGTTTGATCTGACGGGGAAGACATGAGCCATATCAGGCCATTTCTGATCATCCCTGTGACCGTTTGGAGGTAGAACAGGAGTATTTGGTGATTGAAGTATCTATACTGTAGAGAGGCTATACAGGCTGAGTACGGATGTGTTTTCCATGTTTCCCAGAAAAAGAAGGTAATTAGCAAAAGGAAGAAGACTGTTGTGTTTCTGGATTTGGTCTCTGCTTGTTGTTCTGGATAGCTTCATAGGAAGTTATCTTCCCTATGAAACGACAATAATTCCCCTCAGCAGCTAATGGTATGTTCTGTAGTTGAGTGGGCGTAGTCTAGGTTTAAAAAATGATTTTACAGTCCAGAAAAATTCTGTGGGTCTTGTCTCTGTAGCGGAAAAGAGGTTTGTGTGCTCTCCTTCTTTCATGGCAATAACAAAGGTTTATAGAAATTCTTTGCTCGTATTTCTCTGTATCAAAGTGTGCTTCTGACACTGAAGCTTGAGTTTTGTTTCTTCCTGTTCCTAGCTGCTGTTTACTCTCTCATGAAGATCCAACTTTTGTTCTAATTTTATTTTACTCTTGTTATACTATAAAAGTCATTCCTAAGAGTATCATATATGTTTGTTCTTTGTGTATATAAAATATTAATAAAAATTTGTCTGAACACTGTCACAAATTACATAATACAGAAAATGCTGTTTAAATTAGGGCTGTCAATTAATCTCAGTTAATTCAAGCTATTAACGCAAAACAAATTAACTAGATTAAAAAATTAGTTGCAATTAATCACAGTTTTAAAGGCACAGTTAAACAATAATAAAATGCCTACTTAAATTTATTATAAATATTTTTGGATGTTTTTCTACATTTTCAAATATATTAATTTCAGTTACAAAACAGAATACAAAGTGTACAGTGCTCACTTTATATTATTTTGGATTACAAATATTTGCACTGTAACAAAGAAACAAAACGAAACAGTATTTTTCTGTTCACCTCATACAAGTACTGTAGTGCAATCTCTTTATTGTGAAAGTACAACTTTCAAGTGTAAAGTACATTTTAGTCTTAACCATCAAATGAAAGTATGATTGAATGACTCACATTTACTGGCTCTTCCAGTTATAAGTAAGATTTCATGGTTATGACAACTTCTCAGTTTTGCCACTGTCAGTCCAAGCTCCACTCCAGAACACTGTGGTGTATGTGAAAATTGCTCAGAGGCTGGCCAGAGCTTGACCACAGAATTAAACAGTGCTAGGACAAAAGATAAAGCCTTTCAAGTGCACTTTAACAAGGTCTTGGACAACAACCAAACCTCCAGGCTGGGAAGGCACATTGCTCCTTCCTAAATGAGTTGAAGCAGATTCTGAAGCGTATTGCATCCACTGAATCTCCCATGCTATTGAACAGCATCCAGGAACAATCTGGTGGTGTGTGGTGGAGGGGCAGAAGTTGGCAGCAGGAGCAGCACAAAGGTGGGGACTATGACAGGGATAGGGACTCTGAATGCTCCAGATTCTAGGGACTGACTATCAAAGCTCACCACCAGGAATGGAAGAGAGAACTAAGGAGAAGGACCCTCCAGACAAGGTATTTTGCTCATTATTAAAATGATTTTCCTGTGTGTGTTTTTGTGGGGCCAGCAGCCAAATTCATTGATTCACTGTGCATACCTTTTGTCATTTTAAGTGCGGATATGGCTCCACTAGGAAAGAAAGTTGCCCTGCCCTGCCCATCCCTTTATAAGTCATCAGTAGTGCCCTACCAAATTCACAGCCATGAAAAACATGTCACGGACTGAAATCTGGTCTTCTGTGCTTTTACCCTATGGCAAACAACCAGGGCATAGGAATCCTAGTGTGTTAATTAATGCCTAGAAGACCAACTGCTTACATAAGGGAACCACTACCAACCTCGCAGGACCACTACCAACCTTGTGCTCAGTTTCCCACCTTTGTTATGAATCTGGCTAAAGGCAACTGCTGTTTTTTCAACTGTGTTGTTTCTTCTGAGCCTAGAAATACATAGGCTTCCCCACTGGTAATTGAATCGCATGGTTACTGACACCAAAATGGCACTAGAATGGCATAATTTAAAAGTTTCAGAATAGACACAGCCATCATTAAAGCCTATTCACAAAGCCAGATCTATTTATCACACTAGGCTACTTAGCAATTACCAGCTAGGCCATTTGTACTTGCCATTAATGAATCAGCCCAGTTGCACCTAGGTGCTGGGACTAGACAGCTGTCTACCACAGGTAACAATTTATCTTTGTTTTAAGCTTTCTCTGTTTATCAGGTTTCAGATCAGTAAGCCACTTAAACATCCATTCTGCCAAGATAGCACTGAGTTTGAAAGGCAAAATAGCCTTTTCCTCTGTTGTAGCTGACAAGGCCTGTCCACATCACCAGAGTGTCAGCACTTATCAACTTATGTAACTCAATTATAAATCGAACAGGGCAGATTTGTCCAATACAAACAGATCTTAGACTGGTGCTGGAACATTCAGGGCTTCAGTGTCTACCACTGTGCTTTCATTTAACATCTGGTCCCATAGGAATGTTTATGCAAGACCCTAGGCTAAACCCCACTCCAAAAAAGTGGTAAATATTAAGAGCCAGATCTTCAGATGAGGTAAATCAGTATAGCTCCTGTACCCACATATCCTTCATGTATTTCATATCTGAAACAGTCAGAAAATGCATTGCACTGAATATCCTTCATGCTTTTCATTTCTGTTCCAGATGCTGCTGTCAGAAGGGAGAAGACAGCACAAGACAACAAAGGCCACACACCAGTAAAAAGAGGCCAAAATAAGCGTCAGCTGCAGAACAGCGCTGCAAGCTTCATAAAAAGAACAGAAGACTGGAAGATGGCATCTTCCTCGTTTTACATATGGGGCCAAGGAGGCCATCTGATTTGCTAAAGGCTCTGGAGCAAGGGAGAGAGGAAGAAGAGGAAGAGGAATAAGCAAGGAGAGGAGGAGGATGACCCTCTCGGGTTGCCTATTGAGATCAGTATCTACCAGCTCTTATTTAATATTTGGTCCCCGAGGGATGAGTATATATAAGACCCAAGACTGAACCTTTCCCCACCCCAAAGTGGTAAATGTTAAGTGCACCCAGGATAGCACTGCAAATAGAGAAAGAAGAATGGAGACTGCAGAAATCTACGCAACACGAGGAGAAAGTGGGATGGATGAAAATTGAATTATAGTTTAGACTGTGTGGTCAACCATCACATGATTGAAGACTTATGTCAAATCTGTGTACCAAAAAGCTCAGATGCAACATGCCAACAGCATTGTCTAACTCCAGCATTCGCTCTCAGGCCTCCTCGTGCAGGACCAGAGCAGCGAGTCAGGATGCCTCTGCCCACCACAGAAGAGGTGAGATAAAGAACAAAGGTGAAAGGAGATTTTTCATTACCCAAACCCAAAGTGTTTGTTAGCCCACAAGACACAGAAATAACTAACATACTGATCCATCCTCCAAACTGCAAAGTAACATATCCCAAGAGTATCCACAATACCGTGGTTGTCAGAGATCAAAAACCATGTGGGAAATGAACTCCAAGCCTCTACAAGCTCTCTTCACTGGTTCTGCTTCCTCCGGAGCATTCTCAATCAAACAACAATTTCCTTCCTCCATGCTGTCTTTCCTCCAGCTGCCCTGAGAGGCAGAAGAGTCTATATTTTAAGGACTTTCAAGCAATCCTAACATGCTTTGCCATTAAAAGACCGACATCCAGACCTTCTCCCCTCACTCCTGAAATGGCATACTCCTTCCTCACTGTTGCAGAGCCAGTCTTCTCTGAATCAGGCACTGAATCCAGCCTTCAGGTAAGAGGGATAAACTTTTCAGGGCTAGCTTCCTGTCTTTCAACCCCTGGAACTGGGTAACCCAGATTTTCTGTCACTGGACGAAAGGGAAGCACTGATCCACCCTTTTCTCAGACCTACGGTCTTGGGACCTATGACAGAGTTCACTCACCAGAGTGGCACTTCCTGCTTGTTGTCTCGAGGATTAGCTCTCTCAGCTGGCATGCCCTCTTATGGTGATGTCTCTCCTGCTGCCCTGTCCGCCTGCAGACCCAACTCAGCCCCGGAACTGCAGCATCCTTTTCATGACTCAGCCCTCCAGCTGTGCCACCATACACATCTTCCCCCTTCTAAGTCCAAATCCTGCCACATCCCCAGTGGTGAGTGTGGGAGGACCCAGGCCCACCCACTACTGCGCATCCCAGCCCAGAGACCCTGTGGATAGCAGCCTTCTGCTGCACTCTTTAACCTCCACCTCTGCTGCTTCAATTCCCTGCGGTCACAGCACCTTCTTCACCTTCTCAGGACTTTCAGCCAGCAAGTTGCAGCCAGCCAGGAGCTCTCTCCTTCCTTGCCAGCAACTGCCCTGTCCAAGGTGCTTCTTTCCTGCAGCCTGCTAGAAACACAGTCCTCTCTCCTTGGGCTTCCTGCAACAACTGACTGTCTCTGGCCCTGCAGCTCCCTTTTATGTGACCCCCATTGGGCCCTGATTGGCTGCTCCCTGTGCAGTCTCCCTAGGCTGCTTTTAACCCCTTCCTTTCTGGTATGGGGTGAACAGCCCATCACAGGGCCCTAACAAAATATGAACAGGGATATAAAGTGCAGTTATTAGTGAGCACCGATTTCTTTCCTGAGACCCTTTCTTTACCGCTCTCTCCCTCCCTTCCCCCCCTCCGACAGCTTGTCCTGTCACATTCTCCTTTCTGCCGTCTCTGGAGCAAAATCAGAGGTAAACCAGGAGACACAATCTTTGAGCACATTTTTATGCTCCTGCTCATTTCAAATAGCAAAATTCTGTGTCCGCATTACAAGGTACCACCTATTTTCATATGAGTTGTGAGCTTTCATGTTTTGCAACCACTGTAATCCTTTTACTATTCATTTTGAGAATAAAATATCACCCATGAAAAAACTGATCCACTGCACTGCCCGTTCTCTTTCTAAACTGGCCTATATTGTTTCTCTCTGAAAAAGCTTTCCCCACATACAAGCTACCTGGCATTGTCCTCCTTTTCCTGTAACAATGCCTCTCCCAGGCCATCTTCAGAGGCATCTACTTGAACTCTGAATATGAGAAAAAAAACCAAGCACTGAAGTACAAACTGCTCATGTATATTCTTTTTTAATGCTTTGCAACCCAGGTGTACTGACTTGCAACTCCCGACATACATCACAGAAATAAGGAGGAGCTTTTTTCTCATAGCTCCTTAATGGAGGCAGCAAATGAAGAAGAGGCATAACTCTGTACTAAAGTCCAAACTGAGCTCCATTGCTACAAACAATTTTCCTCCTTCGTTCTGAGTATATCTTAAAACAAATAGTGCACAAGGCATTCTTTCATGTGGGACAAAGTATATGGTGGGATTCACAACTCTGTAGTTTGGGCTTTCACATTTTCATTAATTAAATTTGAGGAATGAGGGGGAAAACTATAGTGAAACTAGTGCATCCCCAGAATAGAGGCTGTCTGCCTCACTAAAGGTTCTTTCTATCTGTAGCGTCTGCCCAACACCAGAAGCTTGTTAGCTTTACTGGAAATTAAGTGGTCCATCTCCAGAAGCACTTCTGCTCAGTCTTGTAGGTTATAAATTAAGGTTTCTTGCTAAATGAACAACTTTCCAAGACAAGTTGTTCTGCCCACTGACAAAACAAATATGTTACTGCTTCTCCTTTGTCCCAGTTTGTTTGGGTAGGCAACAATGGTCATATTGTGTATAAATGATCACCTTGTCATTTATATGTTTTATGATCAGTTGCTGGAAACCTAACAAAAATATTCTTATAATAAACTGTTTGGGGCCAGGTTTTTGTGTTTCTATTTGTACTGTACATCATCCAGCACACTTTTGCCAGTGGCAACAATAATGAGTGGGTCAAATACAACAAAATTATTCAACAAAAAAGAAAAAAACACCAAAAAATGGTCAATTAATATTCAGACCGCTCTAAAAAATAATAAGTAATCTGAATTTGAGGAAATGTATGTGCGTTTTCTATTCTGAATGAAACTACTTTTGCTGTAATGTACTGTTAGTTTAACTGGTGGTGATTGTGACTAAAGCTTTGCAAATAATCCATAGTGAATAACGTATTCAATTAATTTTACCTCAGTTTCTGTATGTATGTGAATTAGTCAGGAGAATCTTTCTATTTTCTCAGCTGTATTCACTATTCGAAATATTTCATGGAATAATTTCTCTGAATAACTGTAGGTCTACAGATTGTTCACAATTGCAGGTATTCAAAATTCAAATATTGAGCTGTTTTAGAGACATACAATTGGAAATATGTTTCTGTTCCAGGACTAGTTGAAAGAAACTCTTAAAATCAGATTTCTATTGTGAATATTAATATTTTCAAGTTCAAAATTTGCTTTGTGTGAATGTTCTCTAATAAATGCTTAAAATGATCTGTTTCTGCAAAAAATCCTACTATTAATCTCATTCACTGCAATATGCACAGATAGTAAACACAAAGGACTGAAAACCCAGCCAAAGTAGATTCAATGTGTTATTCAAGCAAATCTTAATGGAAATGTTGAGCTATTCTATGAGATCTAGTTATGACCCACTGATCAACCCAGATTTCCTTGGGCATGCTCACCTGGAGGTTTCTCTGGAGCTGCCAGGGTAGAGATGACCTCATTTTCTCTACCTGGAAAATGGGATCACCTAGATCCTGAAATCTATGGACCCTTTGAAATAGAGGAGATAATTCATGAGTTCTAGATAGCTTGTGCTGGGGTTAAGTGCAGGTTTTAGTCCCCCTTGTGACTCTGAGCATGTGTGTAGCCAACTTTACATAGTAGCCCAAAGCGTTTAGCTGTTAGTAAATATTCTTTCTGCACTAGAAATGTTACTGACTTCAGTGGCACTACACTGATGTGCACCAGCAAAGGATCTAGCCTGGATTTTTTATTTATCTATTTAATATCACTTTTCAGGAAGCCTTCATAGAATTTTGTAAAGCAATTAGCTTAAACATGTATGGACTTAAGCTACATTGTTAACTAGGTGAATGTGATGTTGTTAGTGTGAAAAATCACACAATAATCCCAACAGACTACAGTTAATGGAAAAGATGTAGAGAAAAAATAATTTGCATGGCTATAATTTTGTAACGCCTAGCAGATTATAGGCAAAGCAGATGTTTCGCTTGATTCATTTCTTTGCTAAATTTGAACTAGATATTTATCAGCTATTACCACAGGAGATGCCTTTCACATGTAGTCTTGTCTCAGGTACCACTTGATGAGAAAACATTAGAGGAATAGAGAAGACAGGGTATACGTAGACTTTTCAGGTGAGCAGAGCAATTCAATTCAGATAATTTTCTGATTTTTTTCCAAATGAGTTTACAGACTGGCTTCAACCTTCCTGACCGATACAAGTGCTAACCTTGTTAGTAACACGTTTTACCAGTAACAATCATTTGCAAATTCTAAACAATATAGAGGTCTGTGACAGGGTTGGGACTCACCACCACAGCGCCTCCTGCCGTTCACTCTGGGAATTAGCTCAGTTCATGCGGAGCACCCTCCACTAGTGGTGTCCCATCCGTCTCTCACCCTCTGTTGACGTCTCAACCCGCTCCCAACATTGCTTCAAGCTCACAGTGTCCTCTTCAGGACACTGCCCTCAAGTCCTCACTCACCCCCTTCTGGGAGGGTTAACATCAGTCTTTTCTCTTCACCCCAGCCACAGTGGCCAACCACATCCCCAAAGTCTAACCCCTTCTGTCAGGGGTCAGGTGCAGCCTGCTATGGCCACTTCTAATGGCCAGGTGTAGCACAAAGTGGAAGGGGGGGGACCCAGGCCCACCCTCTACTCTGGGTCCCAGCCCAGAGACCCCCTGGCAGCAGCCTCCCTGCCCTCCTTCACTCCCCTTGTCCACCTCTCCTCCCTGGGCCGCTTCCCCTTCAGCCCCCTTGCGGGCCCTTCTATCAGGGCCTGCAGCCTGGCAGGTCCGGTCCGGTCCGGTCCGGTCCGGTCCGGTCCGGTCCCGTCCCGTCCCGTCCCGTCCCGTCCCGTCCCGTCCCGTCCCGTCCCGTCCCGTCCCTCCTTCACTCAGGAGACAGACCTTCTCCCTTGAAGGTCTGGGAGAGACTGCCTGCTCCCTTCCTGGGCAGCCTTTATATAGCGCCTAGCCTAGCCCTGATTGGCTGGTTGTAATACTGGCCCTGATTGGATCTCTAACAGGCCCTCTCTGATTGGCTGTCTCCTTGCGCAGCCGCTCTGGGCTGTTGTAGCCCAATCAGGTATGGGGGTGGGGCATCACCCCACCACACACTTCCCCCCTTAAGACTATTCTCATGGCGGGGGGGGAAAGGAAGGGGATCCCAATCGCCCCTGCTTCCTTCACAGCTTGGCCCACAGGGCATCCCTCTCCTCTCGCAGGCCCTCCACACTCTGGAGCCACCTGCTTCCCTCTTCTAGGGTCTGGGTTCCCACCGTAGACCACTCTGGTCTTCCCCTCTTGGTTTGGGTCACCACTGTAGCCTCCCTGGTTCTTATGTGGATTTCCAGTTTGGTCTGGGGTCTCTCTACCCCCGACCATTCCTTGGTTGGGGTCCCTGCCTTCCCTGTCCCTTCAACCTGCTCAGGTGTGGGCTGGGCCCCTTGATCGACGCTCCCACTTCTCCTAAGGGGGCAGTATCTTTTTAAATGGCCCTCTATGTGGTACTAGAAGTACCTCTTGTGTCTTCCCTTGGCCAGGGCCCTCCCACAACTTGTTTTGGGCTCAGCTTTTCCCTCAGATCTAGCTTGGGCCCTGTGAGTCCTGTAAGAGCTCTTCCCTTTTATGTGCCCAGACTCTCCACAGGCCCAACAAGTTTGGGGCCCCCCTATTGACCTCATAGGGGGTGCTGGTGCTGGGCCTCCTTGCTCCCTCCCAGTGGGGACAATCCCTCCTGAAGTGTCCCAGTCGCCCACAGGCAAAATGGTTCTTGAGCCCAGGCCCTGCCTCCCACTCTTGGTGCCTGGTCTCTTATAGGGTCTGGGTGCCCACCCCCGCAGCAGTCAGAGACCCACTCTGCTGCTCGGCAATCTGGGCCCCCCAGGCCCTCCCATAACAGTCCCTTTTCTCCACCATTTTCTCCTTTATCTGTTCTGGGCAACTGTCCCACAGTCCATGCTCTGCCCCTTGTATCAGGGATGGACCGCTAGTGCCCACATTCTCCACCACTTGTGACGGGGTTGGGACTCACCACTGCAGCACCTCCTGCCCATTCACTCTGGGAATTAGCTCAGTTCAATTAGCTTAGAGCGCCCTCTAAGACTGACTCTAAGACAGACTCTAATACTGACTGCAGGATAAAATTAAAACATCTATCACTGTTCCTTGTCCTACAGGGCCACAATTAATTCAAAGATAATATTTTTGATATGTGAGTAACTACATGCAGTGATTAAAATTTACGTTCTGGGCCATTACTATGTAAAGTCTGCTCTCTGTTTTGCTGATATATCGGATTGCCTCAGGCTGGTGACTTTTTGCCTGCTTGCCCATGACTCCACGGTACTATCTGATATAAAACACTTCATTATATTTTGGTTACCCTGTCTCTATCCCTAATAATATGCAGCAAAGATAGAAATAAACAGAAATAGGTGATTGTGCTCCCCACCATAGTGCACATGGTATGAAAAGAGCCATGTATGTAAAAATACTGATCATTACATAATATTTTCCCAACCTCCATTAGTACCCCATCCTGAAAAGAACATGAGAATGGACATACCGGTCAGACCAAAGGTCCATCTAGCCCAGTATTCTGTCTTTCGACCATGGCCAATGCCAGGTGCTTCAGAGGGAGTGAACAGAACAGGTAATCATCAAGTGATCTATCCCTGTCACCCATTCCCAGCTTCCAGCAAACAGAGGCTAGGGACACCATCCCTGCCCAACCTGGCTGATAGCTATTGATCAACCTTAAAAGCACTTAAGCATCTATTTATCTTTAAACGTGAGTAGTTCCACTTATTAAATAGACTTGAGTGGAACTACTCAAAGCTTAACTGATTTGCTGGATTGGGGCCTATGAGCGTAAGAAGACAGTATAACAGCCCAGATTTTCATTCTGGCCTCTCCGGAACTGTAGTGTAGAGATAAATGTAACTGCAACTGTAGAGATAAATGCTTCTGCCAATCTAATTAGAGGCAATGATATTTTTTACAGCAAGCTTTAATAAATTTAGTAAAAAGTACCTAATAAACATTATTGTTTTGGAAGAAATCTTTGTTTATTCTGCTCAATGCAGCATTCTGAAATCTTGCAGGGTAAGAACCATTTCTTGATACGTATAAACTGCCAGTTATATTTTAGAAGTATTTCTTTTTATGTTGGCATTTCTGAGCCTCCTATCATCAGCAAGAATCTTGTATAGTGAAATAGTGATATATTAAGTAACACCTTTTATTCAGTCAGATATACCAAAATTGGTATCATTTACATTCCATTATCATTAACACTTATATTCTAAGATGCAGATTAACTAAAAGGTTAAAAGTTTTAAACATATTTGGACAAATTCTGCCCTTTCTTATACTGATTTGATGCCAAAGTAGCTATCGACTTCATTCTGGAATTACAGAAATATAACTGAGGGAAGAATATGGGCCATAAATTCCGTCACAGACTGCCCTTCTTCTGCTCATATATCTTCATTGCGGGTTTTAATTTCTGAAGCTAGCGGATGCTGTTTCTGGCAACTGTATGCAAGACTATTTAAGACATTCCCTGTTAACAAATTGATGTCTAGAGTGTACAGTGGATGCAGTTAAAAAGTGCACTCTGATTTTAGAGATATTGCATCTATACATATTTGCTAAAAAAAATACTTCAGATATCCCATTTGACAACCAAAAGGAAAATTGCCATTTTCTCCTTACAAATTAATTTAATGAAAATAAACACTAAGAAATCCCTTATGTTTTATGATGGCTTGTTCTTCTGCCTTTTTTTCAGGCAGAGGGACAATCATACCTAACATAGGACCCCTGAAGGAAAATCTCTAGGAATTCCTAGAAGCACTGCCACCTGTTGGATCATAGCAGAATGGGAGCCCTCAGATATGTAGATGTTAATGATCCATCACCTCTGCTATACTTTCTATAAAGAACAGAAGATACAAACAGCCCTCCATTTTAATTTTGGGTAAGCCTCTTTAACATAACTTTTATGAAAAGATGTTGTTGGCTTACCTGAGGCCCTCTGGGATCACTAGCGTATGATCATCATTATTTGATGTTACTAAGTTAAACTGTAATAATAAACTAAATACCACCAACTGAAAACATTTTTGCATTTATGAGTCTCATCTTTTCAGACAATTGCCAAAGATTATTATCTATCAACATAAAAACTTAGTAATATAAAACCTATTCCTTCAATGAATAGATAAACCAAAATCTAGTATCCCTAAAAGACCTCTTGAATAATAAAAAGTGTTGACAAATGTTCCCATCCTTCTGGAAATCAAAAAGAACAAACCTAAGAGCCCAACTTCCATTCCTCCTTTTATTAAAACAAACTGAAAAACATACCAAGACTGACTTGAGGCAAAATTAAATGACTGTGCAGTTGTTTTCACAGTACTACTGGAAATAAACTCTTATAGATACTAAGAGCAACACTACCTGTCCCAAAGTAGTCACAAGACAGGTCACATTTGTTATGAAGCACCTGATATATTTTTAAAATGTGCTTCCAAAAAGCAAGATGAAATGAGAGTAGAAAGGTCACATTAGACAGCATCTGAGTGGCTTGTGAAAGTGAAGAAAGAGGGATGAATGACTGCTGTTAGAAGAAACTCTCTGAGAAGCCTGTAATCATCATTGAAACAGTGATTAAAAATAACACTTTCAGTCATGGTGCATTCACCAATCTCGAGGTAGCAGCTATCATACTGAGTTGCATTCATATATGTAAAGCATGAAAGCAGCTCTGTGAAACACCTGCCACAGGACTTAAGCAAACTGCCTCCTGCAGCCAGCTGTTCTGTAGTAAATCAGAGCACTTTGACCAATTCTCCACAGTAGCAAAAAATCTTCCACATCATGACTGAACAAAATGTTGCTAATATTTTTCAAGGCAGAGCTTGATCTGTTCATGAAATCTCTGTAAAACCGTCTCACCAGACTGCCTGATTCAGTGTTTGTGCTCACTAATAGAGCTGTGTAAGTGAGCCTTCTGTTCAGAGACCAAACCAAAAAAAAAATCTGAAAAAAATTGTTCCTGGTCAACCTGAAATAACAATTTTTAGTTTTTTCTTGCTGAAGTAAAAAACAAAAAAAAATGTTTCAGTTCAAATGAAATTTTTTATTTCATTCCATCATCTCAAATGTTTTATTTTGGGGGTGATGTTAACCTTTTTTGTGTCTTATAGTTAAATCTTGACAAAATTTCATATGAAAACTAATTTCAAAATGAAAAGTTAAAATGTTACATTTAGAAAATATTGAAATTAAATCTTTCTCATACCACCACCACCATTTTTCCACCCAAATCTATTTACTTTGTCTGTCTAGATTCACAGACAGTTTCAATTGACCAAACCCACATACTTTGGTAAACTAGCTATTCACTGAAAAATGTTACCTAGCTCTGCTCGTTAATTTATCCAGTACTCTCTGTTACAATTTCTGGATCTGGCCCCCTGTGATTTTCATTCAGATACTTTACCTGATAATTCCTTCATACATCTCAGATCTGGAACATTGGACTATCTCAATAGATCTCCATTACTTTAACCAAGGTTGGCCCTTTGACTATCAATTCTAGGATTAAAATCCCCCTCTGCTGTCCCTCCTAAAGTTTATTATTCTTCAGACCTTGTCTACTCTTCACAAATGCAAGGCTAAAAGTGAGCATACTACAGCCTCTAAAAAATCCAAGAAACTAGGTACAAAACATTAAAAGAAATCTACCCTATTTTTTCTATAGACGTGAACAACCCACCTCTTGTGCCTCATCTCCATCCTCTTTCCTATCAGGTTCTGATTTTGACAGTACATCAACACTATTTAGGAAGACAAATGTCAGTTTAATTGAAAATATTACCAAAAACATATATAAAGAATTGCCGTAAGGAATCCTCTAATGGGCCTTTTAAATAAAACTCTCAAAGATACACTTGGTTTTCCAAATTGTGGCCTGGGAATGATCTCACCATCAGCAAAAAATAACTACCTACAACACTTGGCAAAAGCTGTTATAAAATCTAAAAAGATACTGGAGAATAATATTCAACTTTCCCTAAGATAGATGCTTCTATTGTTCAGCTAATCAAAAAACAGTTAATAATGGAGTTTAATCTCAAAAGTGCCTATGTGATGTTTTGGTGAATCCATGTCTGCTACAGTCTCAGTAAGAACTTCCTTATTCTGAATATGAAATTTTCTTTTCTGTCACATTCAAACTTTAGGATAAGCAAGTACAAAAGTGTTTTGAATCATCTTTTTTTCCATGTATGATTTTGCAAGTGATATTACCTGTTTTACATCCTACAGTCTCATTTATTCCAGTCTCACAAGAAGGAAATTCTGGTTAAAAGCCTGGGGAAAAGACTCAATCATCAAGAGTCATTTTTCTAAAACTCCCTTTCATAGCTAGAAAGTTTTTAGAGATTATTTGGCAATGCCAATAAGAATGCAAGAAAGGACAACTTTCTGAGGAGCCCAAGAAGAAGAGTTACAAAGGGACAGACTTAGAGCATTCTTCTCTTCTAGTCAGATGTATAAAAAATAAAAATGAAGTTGCCAGCCCACCATTGTTAGCCCTACATAGGATGCGGATTGAAAACTGTTTTCTCACACCTGTACTGCTATTACTCAAATCAACAGCCAACTGTAAATTATTCAAGATGCCTACTCCATTAATGACAGGTTTCAGAGTAGCAGCCGTGTTAGTCTGTATTCGCAAAAAGAAAAGGAGTACTTGTGGCACCTTAGAGACTAACAAATTTATTAGAGCATAAGCTTTCGTGAGCTACAGCTCACTTCATCGGATGCATCCGATGAAGTGAGCTGTAGCTCACGAAAGCTTATGCTCTAATAAATTTGTTAGTCTCTAAGGTGCCACAAGTACTCCTACTCCATTAATGTTTTCTCTCTCCTTTCCCCTTATTTTGTAAGATCTGTTCAACTGTTCAGTGCAAACAAGAGATTAGCCTTTCTAAAGAGGATCCAGAATCTCCTATCCCAAGTAGCTATTGTTCTGATCCATTCTCAAAACATGTCACCTAAGGGTTATTCAAGAAACTGTCTCTCCTTCAAGAGGATCTTAAACCTGGATGATTTAATCAAATATGTTCTGAGGCTTCACTTCCAGATGGAACACATTTCCTTTTCTCATGCAAGATGTTTCAGCCGAGCATTTCTACTATTCATAAGAGCTGAAGATGGCCTTCTTTCTTGTCTCTTCCCTCCATTCTCTCTCCTTACATCACCTGGTCATGTGGTCATCATTACCTCCTTTTGGAATATTATCAGATTTTTCCAGGCTCATGGTAAGCCTTATACAATATATTCCTTCTGGTTGGAGGGCATTCATGTGTTTTACTATTTATACAGCTGTGATGGGATTCCTGGGGTACAACCTGGACCTGTTATCACTCAGCCACCGGCATACAGAGACACACCCAGCTAAATTGCATGAATGCTCTCCAAGTCACTCATGAACTATACAGAGGGAAACACCAGCAAATCCCCCAAACGCCCAGCCTTGCACTCCAGAAATATATTGTCTTACTCTGCTCAAGACCTTCCCTTGAACAATACAAGCTCATTAATTAGTTTGTCACTTCATCAAAGGTTAATGGACGTGCTCCAGCCTTTGTAATCTGAGCATATTCTCCAAGAACTTCAGACAAATTCACTGGTAAAGATAAAACATTAAAATAAGTTTATTAACTACAAAAGATAGATTTTAGTGATGTTAAGTGTAGGCATAAAGATCAGAGATAGTTACCTAAGAAAATAAAAAGTAAACATGCATTCTAAATCCTGAACTTTCAGACTAAGCAAGATTTTAATCAAACAGTATTTCTCACCCCACTGGAAGAACATCTCACAATTGTTAATACACAGGTTGAATTTCCTTCTCAGCCTGAAACGAGTCTCCTCATTTCAAAGTCTTTGTCTTCCCAGCATTCTTGTTGCCTTCAACGTAAGTGGTCTCATAATGCCACTGTCCCTTATTTTATACTCTCAGTTCATGTCTCTGGACAGATACTGGCCCAAGCATGTCCTTGTAGGGCTTATTGAGTCACAGAGTTGAGCAATCCCCATTGTGTGGTGCTTGCAGGACTGTCTCTTACAAAATTGTAAATCTCTTATTTACAATTCCCCTGCTGATCAATGGTTATTTAATATCTGCCTGGGTGTGGGTCACCACCCTTTTAGTCACTGGAGAGCTAGCAGTGAGCATCTCCCAAACTCACATCATAGTTCAATAACAACCATGTAGCATAAATCTCACAAATTCATACACACTAACAATATACATATTTTGACAGAAAAATGAGTTTCAGCAGATCATGACCTTTTATATGGTATCTTATATGGCATGCTTTGTATGAAATATCACAACCATGTACAAATTATTAATATGGAGATTACAGGATGCTACTTTGAGGTACAGTGTCTTACAACAATATTCTAGAAGTTGCCGCAGACTCCAGGACTTCATGCCTTACAATCCATGGCTTTGTGATAAATTTGCAAAAGATCTTTCCTGTTCTTATTCAAAACATCCTACACCAAGAAGTGCAATACCTTACCTGGAAGGATCCAATCCTCCTTCAAACCAGGTTTCTCAACTGAATTTCTAGATCCCCATATTACCAGTTCTTCAAATGTTGGATCATCTGGTCTCTTGCACAGTGGGGACATTTGTAGAGCACTCAGCACAAGGGGACCCTGGATCCTGTTTTGGGTCTTTGGGCACTAATGTGATATTAATTCATTTGTAATAATAATAATAGTTCATTATGAGACATCTACAAGATTTTTTTATTTTCTCAATGAGTTGTTTGGGAAGAAAATCTACATCAAAACATAGTCCTTCCCACACGCTGTAGAGTCCTCCCTTCCTTATACTGGTTGACAAATAGATAGTCCTAGAATCCACTGAAGATCTTCCCTTTTCAAGAAATACCACTATCTCTAATCTGGTGGGGGTTCCCCAACAGGGAATGAGACAACTTTATCTACCTATAAATTGGTCTTGTCAGAGTGAGTGCAACCAGCAGACAGTATTATAGAAATTAGAGACAAGACATGATTTTCTCTACCTTACATTTCCTAGAGTTTTGACCAGACTAGCAATGGGGCCTCCCTACTTTACCTGGGCAATCTTGAGGATCCATGCCTCTCACTTTTTATCTTGTTTGTCTCTTATTTGTATGGATCATATTCTCCATCTGAGCTACATTCATTCTCTTTGGAAATAGTCTCCAAAGAGGGTAGTGGGATGCAGTCTTTGTGCACTTCATGAGACTGGAATACATCCCATGAACATGCTATGGACCACCTCTGTGGGTGGGACAATATAGTACCGATGCATCCAAATTAGTATATAAAGTACTATGAGAAAACAAAACCGCATCTACAACAAAAATATCTCAATGACAGTGATAGGCAGCCATATTAAGGCTACCTAAGAGTAAAATCAGTATTTTTAGGTTCTGTAGTGACATTCTTCCCAGATGACTCAAAAATAAATATCTGTGATGAATACATAAATGATGATCCCACATGCTATGGTTTTAACAATTAAAAAGTAATAGTAATTTTGGCAGCCTCACATTACAAAGATATTAGCATTGATGAACAGTCATCCCTTGAAAGCAGGAAGAGAAGTTTGAGAAACATTGCTTCACATAGATTGGATCACTAGGAAATCCCATGGACCACTCCCTCCACTCCTTCTATTTGAGAGTTCTGAGGATAGAAAACAGAGTTAAATGCAAACTTCAAGAAATCCCTTAGAAAGGAGTGGGACACAGCTCAGTTTGCTCCCCATTTAAGAGAGAAATTATACTATTTTGACTTTTATCAGTTAAAAAAGGGTTTACAGAGAGGAGTAGAATAAGCCATGAGAACAGACAAGCATATACTATGACATTAGCATAGCATAGCATATACACTATTTGTCAAACCCAGCTAAGCCTTCAAAAGTGGCACCTGATCCCACAATAGCAGTGTCAATGATGTGAAACCAACAAGAATCATGTAGTCCTTCCACTTTACTGTCTGTTTCCCAAAGGAAATGTACGGCTGTACAGGAGCACCGCCCAGATAGGCTCATGTAACTGAACACTTCCTTGAGATTTTGGAAAGTGAAAGAATAGAAAAGCAGTGAGCAACAGAGAAATAGAAGGAAAGAGAGAAAAGTGAGGAAAATTTAAAAGATAATCAGAAATAAGGAAATAAGATTTAAGAGGGAGGAAGAGGAGGTTGCTAACAGCAATTGGACCAGATGTTAAACAAAACATCTTTAGTAAAGCCTTCATCTGGAATAATATTGGTGGAGGTCCTCTCCCACTTCAAAGGCAATTAAAATTAAAGCCCTGAGGGACTCAGCAGGTTTTTGCTTAGGTGCTGGCATTCTCAATTTTTACTTACAAAAACGAAAAATAACCATTGTTCAACATTAGAGTGTTCCCTCTCCTTCTTGCACCCTTTCAATGCTAATCTTTGGGGCAGGAAATGCAGACAATTCTCTTTTAAGAGCTACTTGAACACCTGGTCACCTTCATCTGCTCCCCACCCTCACTACAATCTGTAGTGTAACATTTGATATGTAAATTGAGAAAATGGATCAGAGAACTCAACAGAATGAGCTTAGCAGATGAGAGGTACTCCACGAGCATACCACCACTTACACTAATGTGGAGGGACAGAAGTCTCAACACATCTTGCAGCTCATAAGATACCCTTTAATGTTTGCTGATCAGGTAGCTCAGAGTACTACCAGTAACACACAGCCTTTTTCTTCTACTTCTCGGTGAATGCTTCTAGTCTGACACAGGTTGTTAATACCCAAAGTTGTTGTGTAATGGCTGTTTGGTGGTTTGTGTGAAATGAGTTTTATGGTCTCAGTTCCAGTTTCCACATAGGGCACAAATTGCCAGTCTTCCTGGAAATCCAAATGTAAGACCAGGGATTGAATGGATACAGAAGCAAAATTTTCTCATGTCCCTTGAGATGATTCCTCCAGAAATGAGTTGAACCACTTTGTTAGGCCTGTTGGTATGCTTGCAGTTTCATTGCTCGTGCTGTGCCTGTTCTGTGAAGAAACATTAGGATGGGAGAATGAAAAAAAAGCCAGGGAAGACATTAAGAGATACTGATAGAGTGGGCAGTGGTTAAAAGAGAGGTGGGATAGCTGAGGTAAGCATGAACCTGAATTTAAAAAATGCAAATATAATATTAAATTGAAGGAAAGCTTCTGAAGGAAAAATATAGGAAAAGAACTATTAATAGGAAACTAAATAATGAATTGCATCAAAAGGGGAAATAGTCTAAAAAAGAAATGAAAAATTGTATGAGATAAAAGAAACTGAGGGACACTGTAAAATGTATTAAACATAAAAATATGAGGGAAAACGAGTGTGAAAAGACTGAATAAGGTACTAATGCAATGGCCAGGGAGCATATCATCTGATGTGTGGATGCATTTCAAATGGCTGTTTTCACTCCTGAGAATAAATCTTTGTTTTTATCAATTCTTATTTTCTCTAAACAAGTTATTCACAAGCACTGTACATCTGGGTTGCTAAATCATATTTGGAGTTTTATGATATTTGGCAAAGAATTTGGAGTTCATTTATAGGTATGAAAAAATAAACATCTCTTTCACATTTGATAACTGAAAAATTCATCTTCTGCTGAATATGAAAAAAAACCTTTACTTTTTTTATTGGTCAGTGTGACAATGAACTCCATATGATTTTATTAAAATATGGTAATGAGTGTGAACATAATGTAACTGGAATATGCTTCATGCAAAAAGTCTCTTGTAAGGTATCATTACAAAGCTTATAATCTATTGAGTGGGGTCATCTGATTTGTATAAATGTATCATTCTTGTATCTGAAACTAGAAATATGAAATATAACTCTGAGGTCCTATTGTAATTATGCAAAGTGAGGGCCATTAATGGTGGTTTGGAATCTTGATGGCTCCCATCAACTAGGACAACTGGTTGTAAATGGCTCTGTTTACTTGCAAGCCTTCCTGTGAGTCAGGCCAGGAAGAATGAAGGCTTGGAGTCTCACAGGACATGTGACCATGTCACCTGGCACTGGAATCCATCTTATACCTGGTTCTTTTCCATTTAGAAGAGGGGTGGGGACCCAGAGAGACAAAAGATTCCCATCTTGTGCCAATGCTATATAAGGGGGTGGAACAGAACAAAGGAGGCTGCAGTCATGAGAAATCCCCTAGCTACCACCTGAGCTGGAACAAGGCCTGTACCAGGTGAAAGGACTGGGCCCAAACTTGGAAGGAGTCTAATCTGTGAAAGAAGCTTATTGGAACATCTCAGAGGGTGAGATTTACCTGTATTCAGTTTCTTAAATGTATTAGGCTTAGACTTGCATGTTTTGTTTTATTTTGCTTGGTAACTTACTTTGTTCTGTCTGTCATTACTTGGAACCACTTAAATCCCACTTTTTACACTTAATAAAATCACTTTTCTTATTAATTAACCCAGAGTAAGTAATTAATACCTGGGGGAGCAAACAGCTGTGCATATCTCTCTATCAGTGCTATAGAGGGCGAATAATTTATGAGTTTACCCTGTATAAGCTTTATACAGAGTAAAACAGATTCATTTGGGGTTTGGATCTGTCAAGGTTCCTTCCCGACTCTGAACTCTAGGGTACAGATGTGGGGACCTGCATGAAAACCTCCTAAGCTTACTTTTACCAGCTTAGGTTAAAAATTCCCCAAGGTACAAACTATTTTACTCTTTGCCCTTGGACTTCCACTGCCACCACCAAACGTCTTGGTTTACTGGGAAAACGTTGTTTGGAACGTCTTTCCCCCCAAAATCCTCCCCAAAAACTTGCACCCCCCTGCCTGGGGAATGCTTGATAAAAATCCTCACCAATTTGCATAGGTGACCACAGACCCAAACCCTTGGATCTTAAGAACAATTTAAAAAAGCATTCAATTTCTTATAAGAAGAATTTTAATATAAGAAAAGGTAAAAAGAATCATCTCTGTAAAATCAGGATGGTAAATACCTTACTGGGTAATTAGATTCAAAACACAGAGAATCCCTCTAGGCAAAACCTTAAGTTACAAGACAGACACAAAGACAAGAATATTCATTCTATTCAGCACAGTCTAATTTGTCAGCCATTTAAAGAAATCATAATCTAACGCATATCTAGCTAGATTACTTACTAAATTCTAAGACTCCATTCCTGTTCTGTCCCCGGCAAAAGCATCACACAGACAGACACTTTGTTTCTCCCTCCCTCCAGCTTTGAAAGTATCTTGTCTCCTCATTGGTCATTGTGATCAGGTGCCAGCGAGGTTATCCTAGCTTCTTAACCCTTTACAGGTGAAAGGATTTTTCCTCTGGCCAGGAGGGATTTTAAAGGTGTTTACCCTTCCCTTTATATTTATGACACGCCCCCCAAATCACAGCTAGGGTGAAACACTGGCTGGGATTTCTTCCTGGAGCTCTAGGAAAAAACAGAATTAATAAGACACATGCACCTCTAAATATACTACCAAGTATATAAAGACTAACAATATTTTCCACATCTCAAGGATGATTTTAACCAGTTGATTCTGGGAAACTTTCACGGGAGAGTGCATCAGCCACTTTGTTAGAAGCTCCTGAGATGTGTTGGATGTCGAAATCAAAATCTTGGAGAGCTAAACTCCACCGAATAAGTTTTTTGTTATTTCCTGTGACGGTATGAAGCCACTGTAGTGCAGCATGGTCGGTTTGTAGGTGGAAACGCCATCCCCAAACATATGGGCGTAGCTTTACCAGAGCGTAGACAATGGCATAACATTCTTTTTCACTGACTGACTAGTTGCTTTCCCTCTCAGACAGTTTTTTGCTGAGAAACACTACAGGGTGGAATTCTTGATCCGGTCCTTCCTGCATTAAAACTGTTCCCACACCACGCTCAGACGCATCTGTGATTACTAGGAATGGTTGTCAAAGTCTGGGGCTCTTAGTACCGGGTCAGACATGAGTGTCGCTTTAAGTTGGTTAAAGGCCTTCTGACACTCTTCGGTCCACTGAATGGCATTTGGCTGTTTCTTTTTGGTTAGGTCTGTCAGTGGGGCGGCGATTTGGCTGTATTGCGGTAAAAATCGTCTGTAATAACCGGCCAAGCCTAAGAAGGATTGAACCTGTTTCTTTGATTTTGGGACAGGCCACTTTTGGATAGCATCCACTTTGGCCTGTAGGGGGTTGAGAGTTCCTTGACCCACCTGGTGTCCAAGGTAAGTCACTCTGTTTAGGCCTATTTGACACTTCTTAGCCTTAACAGTTAGTGCTGCCTCCCTTATGCGCTTAAAGACTTTTTGTAGATGTTCCAGGTGTTCTGCCCAGGAATCCGAAAATATGGCCACATCGTCAAGGTAGGCGACTGCATATTCTCCTAATCCCACTAGGAGACCATCTACAAGTCTTTCGAAGGTGGCGGGTGCATTCTGCAGCCCAAAAGGGAGTACATTAAATTCATACAGCCCGACGTGTAGTGAAGGCTGACCTTTCCTTGGCAGATTCATCTAGCGGTACCTGCCAGTACCCCTTGGTTAAGTCCAAGGTAGAGATGAACTGGGCCCGTCCCAGTTTCTCTAATAGTACATCTGTGCATGGCATTGGATAGTTGTCTGGGCGAGTTACAGCATTTAGCTTACGGTAGTCCATGCAAAAACGTATCTCCCCATCTGGTTTGAGAACTAGAACCACTAGAGATGCCCATGCACTGCCAGAGGGGCAGATTACACCCATCTGTAACATATTCTGGATTTCCCGTTCTATAGCAGTTTTAGCTTGAGGAGACACCCAGTAAGGTTGGACTTTAATTGGGTGAGCATTACTTGTGTCAATGGAGTGGTATGCCCGTTCAGTCAGCCTTGGGGTGGCTGAGAATGTCGGCGCATAGCTAGAGCACAGCTCCTGGGTCTGCTGTCGCCGCATACACCCGAGGGTCATGGAGAGGTTCACCTCTTCCATGCCACCAGCACTTTTCCCTTCATAGTAGACACCTTCAGGCCTCTCAGCGTCATCTCCTCTTTGGGCTGTAAACTGCCAAACTTTTAATTCTCTGGAATAAAAGGGCTTAAGAGAATTAATATGGTATACCTTAGGCTTTCAGTTGGAGGTGGGGAATGCTATGAGGTAATTAACATCTCCCAGGCACCCTGGATCATGAATGGCCCTTCCCACAACGCTTCCATTTTATGGGCCTGGAGCGCCTTTAAGACCATAACCTGGTCTCCTACTTTGAAAGAATGCTCTCTGGCATGTTTATCATACCAGGCTTTTTGCTCTTTTTGAGCATCCTGTAGGTTTTCTTTAGCAAGGGCTAGAGAGGTTCGGAGTATGTTTTGTAGGTTTGTTACAAAGTCCAGAATGTTAGTTCCTGGAGAAGGTGTAAATCCCTCCCATTGCTCCTTCACCAACTATAATGGCCCCTTAACCTCATGGCCATATACAAGTTCAAATGGTGAAAACCCTAAACTGGGATGTGGTACAGCTCTGTAGGCAAAAAGCAACTGCTGCAATACTAGGCCCCAGTCACTAGAGTGCTCATTTATGAATTTACGTATCATGGCCCCCAAAGTTCCATTAAACTTCTCCACCATGCCATTTGCTTGATGGTGGTGAGGAGTGGCAACCAAGTGATTTACCCCATGAGCTTC
This sequence comes from Dermochelys coriacea, assembly GCF_009764565.3. Taxonomy (NCBI): domain Eukaryota; kingdom Metazoa; phylum Chordata; order Testudines; family Dermochelyidae; genus Dermochelys; species Dermochelys coriacea. Next base: position 267,355,780 of record NC_050068.2, read on the forward strand.
CCAAAGGCTTTCCATAGTTCCTGCCAGGAAATTAATTCCTGCATCTGTGAGGATGTCAGAGGGCCAACCTACCCTGGCAAAAATGTCTGCTAGTGCCTGGCACACACTTTTAGCCCTGGTGTTGCTTAGAGCTACTGCTTCCGGCCATCAAGTGGCAAAATCCATGAAAGTCAGTATGTTCTGCTTTCCTCTGGGTGTCTTTTTCGGAAAAGGACCCAGAATATCCACAGCTACTCGCTGAAATGGAACTTCAATGATGGGGAGTGGCTGGAGAGGAGCTTTGACCTTGGTCTTGGGGTTTTCCCACTTTTTGGCATACCTCACAAGACCGGACATAGGTAGCAACATCCTTGCCCATTCCCTCCCAGTGGAATGACCTCCCCAAATGGTCTTTGGTCCTGTTCAGCCCAGCATGGCCACTAGGATGATCGTGGGCTAAGCTCAAGAGCTTGACCCGGTACTTAGTTGAAACTACCAACTGTCTCTGAGGATGTCAGTCTTCCTGGTGTCCACCAGAAAGAGTTTCCTTGTATAAGAGTCCTCTTTCTACAACAAACCTGGATCGATTAGAAGATCTGAGAGGTAGTGGGTTGCGCCGTGCCACTGTCCAAGCTCTCTGCAGGCTTTCATCTACTTCCTGTTCGGTCTGGAACTGTTCCCTTGATGCTGGAGACATCAGTTCCTCGTTGGATTGTGGACCTATGCTTGGTCCCTCTGGAAGCGATGTAGGGGATGGGGCTGTTTCCATTGACTGTGATCCGCTCTCCGCTGGTGCACTATGTTAGGGTTCAGGCTCCAGCTGAGCCTCTTGTGTAGGGTTATTGGCTGCTGCTGGTTCAGGTTCGGTGGGCCCCTCCGGGATTGGGGTTGCAAGTACTGGATTCAGTGCTGGCAATGGATCTGGTGCTGGTTGTTCTGCTGTTTCCGGTTCTGGGACTGGTTCTGTCTGGGTTTCTGGGACTGGATCCACTACTGCTGTTGCAGACATTGGCCTGGGATCTGGGTCCATCACCTCTGACTGGGTCCTGGTAGAAGTTTCCAGAACAGCGCTAGGCGTGACAGCTGGTTTAGTCTGGCTGCAGGTGACCATTCCCACCGTCTTGGCTGACTTCACATGACTGGCCAAGTCTTCCCCCAACAGCACGGGGATGGGATAATCATCAAAGACTGCAAAAGTCCACGTTCCTGACCAGCCCTTGTACTGGACAGGCAACTTGGCTGTAGGCAAATTGAAAGAGTTGGACTTGAAGGGTTGAATCGTCACTTGGATCTCTGGGTTGATTAAATTGGGGCCCACTAAGGAAGCATGGATAGTCAACACCTGTGCTCCGGTGTCCCTCCATGCGGTGACCTTCTTCCTGCCCACACTCACAGTTTCTCTCCGCTCCAAGGGTATCTGGGAGGTATCTGGGCCTGAGGACCTCTGGTGTGATTCCAGTGCAATGAACTGTGATCTGTTGGAGTTCTTGGGGCAGTTTGCCTTCACATGCCCTGGTTCGTTATATTTAAAACATCGTCTAGCTGACGGGTCACTGGGACGAGGTGGGTGGCTGGAGAACGGTGTGGCAGGACAATAAGGTGGCTGGAGGGTTCCTTGGGGGGAAGGTGGGGCCTTGGGCAGCCCCCGGTAGTAGAGTGTGGTCTGAGGTTGTCCCTTCTGGTATCCTCTCCAACTGCAACCAGTTTTTTTCCTCTCTGCCACCTCCACCCATTTGGCTCCAATCTCCCCCACCTTGATTACAGTTTTGGGCTTCCCATCTAGGATGTATCTTTCTATTTCCTCAGGAACACCCTCTAAGAATTGCTCCATTTGCATTAGGAAGTGCTAATCTTCTGCAGATTTAACACTTGCTCCTGATATCCAGGCATCCCAATGTTTCACAATGTGGTAGGCATGTTGGGTAAATGACACGTCTGGTTTCCACCTTAGGGCTCTGAACCGCCAACGGGAATGCTCGGGGGTTAGCCCCATTCTGACTCTCGCCTTGGTTTTAAACAGTTCATACTGGTTCATGCGTTCCTTAGGCATTTCAGCCGCCACCTCAGCTAAGGGTCCACTGAGCTGTGGCCTCAGCTCTACATGTATTGGTCTGTAGAGATGCTGTACCCAAGGCAGGCCCTTTCGAAGTTTTCTAAGAAGGCCTCAGTATCATCGCCTGCCTTGTAGGTGGGGAACTTTCTGGGATGGGAAGTGGTACCTGGAGAAGGATTGCTAGGGTTTGTTGGTATATTCTGCTGAGCCTTTGCCTTCTCCATCTCCAGTGCATGCTTCCTCTCTTTTTTCCTTCTCCTCCTCCACATGCTTCCTCTCTTTTTCCTTCTCCTCCAGTTCTTTGGCCCTTGCCTCCATTTCTTTGTCCTTGGCCTCCAGTTCTTTGTCCTTGGCCTCCATTGCTCTCCTGTGGATAGCCGCTTGGTGTTGTTCTGCCTCTTTCGCTGCCTCCCTGTCTTTGTCCTTTGCCTCCATTTCTCTCCTGTGGGCCGCTTCTCGAGCTTTTTCTGCTTCTTTCACTGCCTCCAGTTTGGCTAACTCCAATTTGTGTAGTCTCTTGGTTTCTGTCATCTTTACCTCTCTGTTTTTAACTAACTTTACACCCAAGGTTTAAAAATAAAATAAACAAAATTTGGCTTGTAAAATTTTGCTGTGCTGTAATAGGATACCTATATTCTCTGATAATGATTGTCAGCCTACAGAAAAATCCAAAAAAAAAAAACCTAACACCTTTGGCTCCAGGCAAATAGGCTGAAAACCCCTCTGGTTGCTCTTAGGAAAAAAAAAAAAAACTTTAGGTCTGTGAAGACTGATGAATTTCCATGCAGGAGCTTAACTATCCTGCCATTAGGTAGAGAGAACTCCAGCTCACAAAAGACAATTCCCTTTTGTCTCTGCTCTGGCCCCAAAGGAAAAAAAAACCTAGCTGCTTTCAGCCAAAACCCTGCTTTTCAGCAGCCCAAAGGAAAAAAAAATCCTTTTCAAATCTGTGCTCCTGGTTCAAAAAAATCTCAAAATGATTTCAAGTTAATCCCACTGCTCTGCCACCATGTCAAGGTTCCTTCCCCACTTTGAACTCTAGGGTACAGATGTGGGGACCTGCATTAAAACCTCCTAAGCTTACTTTTACCAGCTTAGGTTAAAAATTCCCCAAGGTACAAACTATTTTACCCTTTGCCCTTGGACTTCCACTGCCACCACCAAACGTCTTGGTTTACTGGGAAAACGTTGTTTGGAAACGTCTTTCCCCCCAAAATCCTCACCAAAACCTTGCACCCCACTGCCTGGGGAATGCTTGATAAAAATCCTCACCAATTTGTATAGGTGACCACAGACCCAAACCCTTGGATCTTAAGAACAATAAAAAAAAGCATTCAATTTCTTATAAGAAGAATTTTAATATAAGAAAAGGTAAAAAGAATCACCTCTGTAAAATCAGGATGGTAAATACCTTACAGGGTAATTAGATTCAAAACATAGAGAATCCCTCTAGGCAAAACCTTAAGTTACAAGACAGACACAAAGACAAGAATATTCATTCTATTCAGCACAGTCTAATTTCTCAGCCATTTAAGAAATCATAATCTAACACATATCTAGCTAGATTACTTACTAAGTTCTAAGACTCCATTCCTGTTCTGTCTCCGGCAAAAGCATCACACAGACAGACCCTTTGTTTCTCCCTCCCTCCAGCTTTGAAAGTATCTTGTCTCCTCATTGGTCATTGTGATCAGGTGCCAGTGAGGTTATCCTAGCTTCTTAACCCTTTACAGGTGAAAGGATTTTTCCTCTGGCCAGGAGGGATTTTAAACGTGTTTACCCTTTGCTTTATATTTATGACAGGATCCCTTTGGGAGCTGGGTGTCTGGGTGCTGGAGACAGGAGCACTTCTTAAGCTGTTTTCAGTTAATTCTGCAGCTTTGGGTTGCGTGATTCAGATCCTGGGTCTGTGTTGGAGCAGACTGGCATGTGTGGCTCAACAAGGCAGGGTTCTGGAGGCCCAAACTGGCAGAAAAAATGGGCTCAGAGGTAGTCTCAGCACATCAGGTGACAGTCCCAAGGCGGTTTCTGTGACCAAACCCATCACAGTGATTTGGAAAAAAAAGATTCAGATATGATGGAGAACACTATTCTCTCCATCATTAAGGATGAAGTAAGGATCCCATTATAAAGCCACCTTTCACATGCATACGCACATTTTTGCTCTCACTTTTCAAAACAGAAACCGAACTATTTGATATTTAGTAGGCCACAACCTTATATAATACACATTTTTGTATAAATGTAGGTGAAATCCATCAAGATGCCTTGAATGTATTCCTGTCATAAGTGTTCCAGGTTTGAACTTTTCCTGAAATTTTTCTGCTCTCCTTAAGAGAAATGCTGATGGAGAGCTCCATCCGTACAAACTTTAGATGGTTCATTACACTGGAGCTCCACTCCTGTGCACCTCCTAAAGGGGAAGGAGCTTCTCTTCTGATCATTTTGTGCACCTGTAGAGATACACAAGAGGGGAACTTTGCTACACCAGACCTCCTGAGCAACACAAGCATATTTACGTTAAAAACTGGTCAGCTTGAGTCCATGACTATGGCCAGTAAAAGTGGAAACATGCATAGGAACTGTTCTGCAAGTTACAAAAAACACACTTAAAATTCTCTGTAATGCCAAATGAAAAGCTCAGTTAAGTTTGAAAGGGTGTCTGCATTCTCTATTGCCATCAATCCAAAGAAAAGCACTCTCCAATGAAAGAAGCATAAGTTTTCAAATATTTAATATTTAAATATCATAAAGTTTGGATATCAGTAATTAAGGTATCTAGTTAGAGCCACACTGCCATACCTTCCCTATTCATTAGCTTGAACTAAGACATTTTTTAGAGGAATCTGAAGGAAAAATTTAAGTCTAAAGCCTTGTTTACACAGGAAAGGGTTTTTTACATAGTTTTACTTGTAATTATACAGATATAACCATACCAAACGAGTAAGTCCACATTGTTTTGTCTAATGTGGCTTAAGCTACTTTCCTGGTGAATCATATGTGCACAGCATTCTGGGCAGGTATCCCAGGGTGCAGTGTTCTGCTAGGCTGAATGTATTATGGGTTATTTATCATGGCGGATTCTTAGATACTCTCCATAACTTACTGGAATACTGGGACTTGGAGTTGAAGTCTGAAGATTCCTTCCATGATTTCCCATAATTTGTCTGGGTTTTGCTAGCCAGCAAGTATTTCCAAACTGTTTCCATTTCAAATAAAATTTTAAAACTGCTGTCAGGCAGAATAGAGGAAGCACTGCTGAGCGCTAGATTCCTGACCATCATTAATATGAATAGGCTGCTCCAGATATATTGGCAATCACACAATTGGGTGGCTTTGAAGGGAATGGAAGATCACTGCTGTCATGGTGCTACATGGACATTGCTAAGGAAGGAGGAAGAAACTAAGAAGTTATTTCTGCATGATATTTTCCTGAACTGACTTCACTCAGTGGAACACCGTCAGCAGTGGGTCTGGCCAACCAGCAACAACTGGACAGGATAGTGCTGCAGACCTGGGATGATTAGTAGTGGTTGCAGAACTTCAGGATGCTGAAGGCCACTGGAAATCTGCACAGAGCTCAACCAGAGCTGCAGAATGACATGCAGCTAACATGTGAAGAAACAAGAGGTCATTGCTATCTGGAAGTTTGCCAGCCATGATTTCCATGAGCCAGTAGCTAACCAATGTAGTCTTGGTAAATCAACTGTTGGAGCTGTTGTCTTGGAGGTGTGCACTACTATTGAGAGGCTGCTGCTGCTCCACTTCATAAATCTTGGAAATGTACAGGGGGTTGTTAACAGCTTTGAATACTTAGGGTTCCCAGATTGTATAGGGGCCATTGATAGGATGCATGTGCCTATTATTTGTCCTCTCTTCCCCAGTAGGCTTCAGAGTTCATAAACAGAAAAGGATTATTTCTCCAGGGTATTGCAAGTTCTGGTTGATCACTGGGCAAGTTCATTAACATTAACATGAATGTGGGGTGGTCTGAAATAGTCCATGATGCCAGGCTCTTTTATGCAATGAAAAATGGAACATTTGCTTCCAAAACCAATATGGACATTAATGGTGTTGGATTCCAGCTATTACTCTGGGAGATCCCAGTTTCCTCTCTGCTTCCCTATCATATGAAACCTTTTACTGTGGGCACTTGGATAAGAGAAAAGAGCTGTTTAGCTATATGCTGAGTAGCTGTGGAATGACTGTGAATGTGTCATGAGGAAAGAGTTGAGCCCAGGCTGGAAGAGGGATCTGGTCAGTGAATATGGTGTCTGAAGATTTAAGCTGCAAGCAGGGTAGCTAACCTTCAAGAATTTCTGCATCCTGCCCAAAAGCAGCATTTAGGGTGAGAAATTGCTTCTTGAAACCAGTCTCTTTAAGATCTTAAGCTTAGTATGCGTGTTTTGTTTTATTTGCTTAGTAATCTGCTTTGTTCTGTTTGCATAAAATCTGCCTTTTGTAGTTAATAAACTTGTTTTTGTTTATTATAAAACCCAGTTTGTGCAATTTATAACGGGGGGGGGGGGCAAGAAGTTTTGCATATCTTCCTCCACATTGAGGGTGAATATATGCGCATAGTCGTATAGATTTCTCTACAGTGCAAGACAATATTATTCTGGGTGTGCTTTCCCGAGGGCAGCTGCATTTGAGTGCTGGTCGATTACTTAGCAGAATCTTCCCATAGAGAGCTGCTTTCAGACTCTGTGTGATTCTGCAGCTGGTGCGTCCCTACTTGTGTGTGTGTACTGCCAGAGGCTGGGGAGCCTGATTCAGCAAAACAGGGAGGGGGAGCCCAGGCTAGTGGTGCAGGCAGGCTCAGTTAAACCCCAGTACATCAGGTGGCACCCTGAAAGGGGGGTCCAACTCGTCACAATGTGATGCATTGATACATGTCAGAATGGTGCCCCTCAAGCTGTTGCTGGAATGGAAGGCAAATGCTACCTATATGGACAGCCCCATGAAAGCAACATTGCCTTGTAATGTGCATGCCAAACTCGATTGCTATCTTTGACTTACATTCTAGTTTATAATACCAGCTGATCAGCACAAAGTGTGCTACAAATAAATAGATTTTTGCAGCTGCGATGCATTGCCTGTAATGAGTTTACTAATGCAATATACTGCAACAAATGAGTGCTTGTTGAAAAGCCTTTTTAACCCTTGCAACTGCGAATCCCTTATAGAATCTATGCAACATGAAATGCTTAAAAGAATCCTTTTTAATCTCAAGAGCCCAGTTTACCTTGTTTAACTTTTACATGTATGAAAATCTTAATATTTATAAAAGTTCAGGGCAATGAACAAATTGTGGTCATAAGTGAATTTTCTACTGATGTATTTCTTGCTTTTTCTTTTGCCACAATAAAATTTCCTTGGATGCAATGAATTTGTCTTTTCATATTTTATCTCTGTTGTGTGGCTGCCAAACTTGCATGGTGTCATATAGCTTGAGGCAGGGAAAGGGGAGGCAGAGGCAGTTGAGGGGTAGGGATCATCACACAGCATGGGGAAGGAGAGAGGGCCAGTATGTTTGGGTGTGAGATTAAATATTTATTGGAAAAAAGCTACTTTTAACTGTTAAATTTTCTGGCTTGGGCACCATGTTGAGGCTACGGGCACTGCACAGGGATTCACACATCTGCCTTCTGCCGTAGCAATATCCACCAGCCATGGCAACATGTAGCCAGTACCAGAAGAAAGGTTTCCAGATGCCCATAAGCAGACACAAATGGAATAGATAGTTGTAATACAGCCCTTTATGTGGCCTCCTCAGCTGTGCTGTCCCTCTGGGTCTCGGGGGGCATCTGCAGCTGGTTCCTAGCTGGCTCTACAACATACTGAAGAGATCTTGGCTAATTAAGGAAATTTCCTCCTGTTTGAATCTGTGGCTGCCTGTGTGCTTTCAGTGCTGCAGGCCATTGGCAAAATGTTCATTGTATATTGGGGTTCTGTGGTGGCATTTCAGCCAAAATCTGGTCCAGCTCCTGCTAGTATGCACAAATACTGGGATTGTTATCAGAGGTCTTAGTTTTGTCTTTGGTGTTTTTGTAATTCTGCCTCAGCTCCTTGGCTTTGGCACAGCACTGACTCATGTCTTAGAAGTACCTCGTCTCCTGCATTTGCTCCAATAGCTGCTAGCAGATCTTGGGGTTCTGGTGACTACAAGAAAGATGAGACTGATCATGTGCCTCTCCCCAAAGGCAAGGAAGTCCAGAATCTCCAAATGAAACCACACAGAAGCACAGGCATTGTGACTGTAATGGACTCAGGGCCTGTGGACTTCCCACAAGATGGAATCGCTAACAGATGCACTCAGATATGTGCCAGCATTTAAAGAGAGATAGGTCAAGATGACCCCAGACTGTGGAGAGTGCATAGGTAACCAGACAGGCCATCCAGATGCCAAGCAATGCAGTGTGGGATAGCAGTGGGAGGACTACCTGAAGTAGTATTTGAAATGGGGATGCATCCACACAAACCTTATTGTGCTATAACTCATTCTGAAATAGTTATGATGCTTCCATAGTGGATTAATTATAGTGAAATAAGATGCAACAGAAAGCAAAACAACTGATTATTTGTGTGTGGATGCCAGGCAGTTTATTCTAAAAAACTTTCCCCAGGAGACAAGGCCTAAATTTCAAAAAGAAGACATTTTTAATTACTGAAAAGGTTTACTTGTACCTTTTCAGAAAACAAACGCTCTGAGCATGTTGTAGCATCACCAATTTGCACATTATTATTTTTCTGCATAACAAAGATTTAATCCCCTCTAAAACTTCTAAATACAACTTTTGATATGGAATCACCAGTAACACCTCCAAATTAAAACAGAAAATCTCTACGAAGTCTGGAGTAGGTGGCTACCAGAGAAGGTAAATCAAACCAATAATATTGAAAGTAAAACCAGAATTCAAATAGAAAAGAATTTGTTCCTTAATAGCATTTTTCAAAATAGCTCTTACTTTCTGACACTGAATATGCCATCTCCTTAATAAAAAAGAAAACAGCATTATCAGTAGTTTTTTTATATCAGGATCTAATCCAATAAGAAAAATTGTAAGCAATAACTACGTTTTTTCTTTAATTCCATCTGGGTTTCATCTAAAGCCCATGGCAACAGTAAGAAAAGTAATATTAGCTCCTTAAACTTCATTCAATTATTATGTATTATGTATTTAGTCTCTTTGAAGATGACATTTGAATCATCATCAACTAGAGTTTTTGATTTCAAAAGGGCTGACTTTCAAAAATTAAGGAAATTAGTTAGGGGAGTGGATTGGACTGAAGAATTTATGGATCTAAAGATAGAGGAGGCCTGGGATTACTTTAAATCAAAGCTGCAGAAGCTATCGGAAGCCTGTATCCCAAGAAGGGGGAAAAAATTCATAGGAAGGAGTTGTAGACCAAGCTGGATGAGCAAGCATCTTAGAGAGGTGATTAAGAAGAAGCAGAAAGCATACAGGGAGTGGAAGATGGGAGGGATCAGCAAGGAAAGCTACCTAATTGAGGTCAGAACATGTAGGGATAAAGTGAGACAGGCTAAAAGTCGAGTCGAGATGGACCTTGCAAAGGGAATTAAAACCAATAGTAAAAGGTTCTATAGCCATATAAATAAGAAGAAAACTAAGAAAGAAGAAGTGGGGCCGCTAAACACTGAGGATGGAGTGGAGGTTAAAGATAATCTAGGCATGGCCCAATATCTAAACAAATACTTTGCCTCAGTCTTTAATAAGGCTAAAGAGGATCTTAGGGATAATGGTAGCATGACAAATGGGAATGAGGATATGGAGGTAGATATTACCATATCTGAGGTAGAAGCGAAACTCAAACAGCTTAATGGGACTAAATCGGGAGGCCCAGATAATCTTCATCCAAGAATATTAAAGGAATTGGCACCTGAAATTGCAAGCCCATTAGCAAGAATTTTTAATGAATCTGTAAACTCAGGAGTAGGGTTTAAAATACAACATGGTTGTATTGGGACAAAATACAACATGGTTTTACAAAAGGTAGATCGTGCCAAACCAACCTAATCTCCTTTTTTGAAAAAGTAACAGATTTTTTAGATAAAGGAAATGCCGTGGATCTAATTTACCTAGATTTCAGTAAGGCATTTGATACCGTGCCACATGGGGAATTATTAGTTAAATTGGAGAAGATGGGGATCCATATGAACATCAAAAGGTGGATAAGGAATTGGTTAATGGGGAGACTCAACGGGTCCTACTGAAAGGTGAACTGTCAGGTTGGAGGGAGGTTACCAGTGGAGTTCCTCAGGGATCGGTTTTGGGATCAATCTTATTTAATCTTTTTATTACTGACCTTGGCACAAAAAGTGGGAGTGTGCTAATAAAGTTTGCGGATGATACAAAGCTGGGAGGTATTGCCAATTCAGAGAAGGATCGGGATATTATACAGGAGGATCTGGATGACCTTGTAAACTGGAGTAATAGTAATAGGATGAAATTTAATAGTGAGAAGTGTAAGGTTATGCATTTAGGGATTAATAACAAGAATTTTAGTTATAAGTTGGGGACGCATCAATTAGAAGTAACGGAAGAGGAGAAGGACCTTGGAGTATTGGTTGATCATAGGATGACTATGAGCTGCCAATGTGATATGGCTGTGAAAAAAGCTAATGCGGTTTTGGGATGCATCAGGAGAGGCATTTCCAGTAGGGATAAGGAGGTTTTAGTACCATTATACAAGGCACTGGTGAGACCTCACCTAGAATACTGTGTGCAGTTCTGGTCTCTCATGTTTAAAAAGGATGAATTCAAACTGGAGCAGGTACAGAGAAGGGCTACTAGGATGATCCGAGGAATGGAAAACTTGTCTTATGAAAGGAGACTTAAGGAGCTTGGCTTGTTTTGCCTAACTAAAAGAAGGTTGAGGGGAGATATGATTGCTCTCTATAAATATATCAGAGGGATAAATATAGGAGAGGGAGAGGAATTATTTAAGCTCAGCACCAATGTGGACACAAGAACAAATGGGTATAAACTGGCCACCAGGAAGTTTAGACTTGAAATCAGACGAAGGTTTCTAACCATCAGAGGAGTGAAGTTTTGGAATAGCCTTCCAAGGGAAGCAGTGGGGGCAAAAGATCTATCTGGTTTTAAGATTCTACTCGACAAGTTTACGGAGGAGATGGTATGATGGGATAATGGGATTTTGGTAAGTAATTGATCTTTAAATATTCAGAGTAAATAGGCCTAATCCCCTGAGATGGGATATTAGATGGATGGGATCTGAGTTACCCAGGAAAGAATTTTCTGTAGTATCTGGCTGGTGAATCTTGCCCATATGCTCAGGGTTTAGCTGATTGCCATATTTGGGGTCGGGAAGGAATTTTCCTCCAGGGCAGATTGGAGAGGCCCTGGAGGTTTTTTGCCTTCCTCTGTAGCATGGGGCATGGGTGACTTGAGGGAGGCTTCTCTGCTCCTTGAAGTCTTTAAACTCTGATTTTAGGACTTCAATAGCTCAGACATAGGTGAGGTTTTTTGTAGGAGTGGGTGGGTGAGATTCTGTGGCCTGCGCTGTGCAGGAGGTCGGACTAGATGATCAGAATGGTCCCTTCTGACCTTAGTATCTATGAATCCTCCTCTACTGAAAGTTCCCTGGATCCAGCCTAAAGTGTCTTTGATTGTCTCCTAAAAAAATGTAGCAAGTATAAGAAATTAGTCTGTTTTGTCAGATATACATTGTTTACCTTAATATTTGTAATTAGAAAAACTTCCTTGAGAAAAAATTATGTATATTCTTCATACACTATCCAGTTTATCATATCGCAATGTCTTTGTTGGTATGCATCTATCTATTTAGTTTCTGCTCTGGCCTTTGTTTGTATCTGGGCAGTTGTTTGTGAATTCTCTTCTTACTGCTCAAGTTAGTGCAACATGGCGTGGCAGGGTATATGTTGTGCTGAGATGCTGCTATGCCCAGATCTGTTTTCTTGAGTGTTGCTACCATTCAAGTCATATGTGGTGACATTTTGCCTAGTGCACACCCTGGAATGTCTTATTGAGATTAGAAAAAGACTCTATATAAATCTTACTAGTATTCTAAACTAATACAAACAAAAAATAAATTTTTATATAAAATAATTATTATATAGCTAAAAACAGTTTCTAAGACTAAAATGAAAGTTAAAAATCAAATGAATAAAATACTTGTTTGTTTTTACTAACTTTTCTTTTCTTTTTTTTTTCTTATTTTTAGGTTATTGTTTTCCTGCTATGGACAGCCCTTCCCCCTCCCCAAATGCACCAGCACCCCAAGGCTTAGCCATCCCTTAAATGAGACTTTGGCTTACATTCTTATCTCTAAAAACAGCTGAATCAGGAGTTGTGTTCCACTTCTGATTCATTATATCCCTGTGACATACAAGGCAAACATGGGGACAGTACTTGTGTAATAAAGTGTGGCTCAGAGCCACATCTCAGTTTCCCAATTTCAATTTGCCACTTTGTCTCTTTCTAAGAGTGTTTCCAGGACAAGGCCCTGAATAACACTCCAGTGTGGGTTATTGACTTCTGGCCCAGGAAAAACAGGACTCCCTTCAGAGACCATTAAGATTACTACTTAATCAGCCAAAAGAATTACTATTGTGTGACATGATGCATTTTTTATCCTTAAAGGCCAACGCATGCTGTTTGCACAGTGTTTCCAGCCTGGAATGAGAGACCAGGCCATGAAATTGATTCCAGGTCTCATTTATGGTAATGCAGAGCACTGACCAGATGGCCATTGTGCCAGCTTTAGCCTCAAAGATTGATGGCATGTTCTTGGTTTTAGGAAAATATTAAACAGTAGGATACTGCCTTGATTTTATTCTAAAGTGTTATCAGTCTTAGGTGACCTGTTCTTATTTTGGAGTCCTGTTGCTCAATTTCAACAATTATTAGCGCTGCATTGTTCTCAGTACATTCAAGCCAGTTATTATTAGGAGGCATTAAAACATAGCTCAGTAGTTAATTAACTTTGTCATCCAAGGAGATTGTCATTCATTAAACAACATCCTTTTTTTCCACTAATGAAATAATTTAACTATAATAGTTAGGAAAACTGGCAAATAGGGGAGAATTCAACACAGTTGCCTTCTCCCACTACAGTTCCAGGAGGAGGATTGGACCCTCTATCCCACCTTGATGGAGAATGGATGCCCTCAGCAGTTAAATCATTGTTTTAACATTTTTTTAAATCTTTCTTATTTTCCTTTTAGTGTCTTTTAAAAAACACGGTAGACTTTCATCTAGTACATACAGGAAACAAGTTTCAATGAAAAACAAAGTATCAGGGAGCAGGATGGTTTCGATGAGCATGTTAGCCCTGTGGTTGATGGTGGTGGTTTAGGCATGGGCTAATGACCACTTTCTACTTCTAACTGCCAGATGCTTGCCTTGACCTTCTTTGTGGGTTCGTCCTGCAAAGTGCTGAGCAACTCCTGCAGCACCCTCAGCTCCCATTGACTTGCTCAGTTCCTTACGTGTTCAAGTTCTCTGAGAGTTGGAACCAAGAAGTGATACCCTGACCCTATTGACAGTGGGAAACTAAATGTCAGGGGTGGGGAAGAAAAAATTATTTAATAAGAAATGGTCCGGAAAGTAGATTGAACAGGAGTTGATATGGTCCTAGAGCTATTTGATATTTCTGATATTTGTTTGTATTTTAATTGCTTGCATGGAGAAAGAACATCCGTTATCTTCCCTTCCCCCTCCCCCGCCATGCATCTGGAAGAGAAAATGGCAGCTATTTTCTGATTATATATAAGATATTGTCGATTAACCCTTTCACTGATGAGCAGAAGGATTCATTTATAATAACTTACACGTCATTTACAAAGTGCTGTAATTATAGCCCACTGGTTCTCATACATCTACAACGCATAAAGTGCATTTGCTTTATTTTCAGAGTTTGCATATAAATTGCCAAATTGTGTCATCAGGTACAAGAGCATGGCTCCCATTGACTTCCATCAGGGCTTGAATTGGAGGCGGTACATGGTGGTATGCTTTACTGGCACATCTGTATTTTAAATGTTAACACTGTTAACTGTTTAACTGCTCATCAAAGCAAGTAGAAAGGAAATGAAGACTCACATTATGAAGATCTACACAATCTACTCTGAGTGACAGCTCATTGTGATACACAAGTGGGTAGACATGAGAAATACCTTCACTTACTTTTATCCCCAATCCAGGGGGAGCTAAGCAGAGCCAGCAGAGCATTTGAGCATCACCAAGGGGGAGCCAAGCCAGAGGAGCTTAGCAGACTCAGGGAGCACACAAGATCATAATTTGAATACCAATACAATCTGTTGAGCACATCATTTTTGGCACCACATAGGAGCAGCTTATTTTGTAGATGGTTCTTGGAAAAGAGCCACTACTTCTCCTGCCTCCCCCACCCCCAACTCAACCTCTGACTTCTGTGCAAGTATTACTAGTTATATGCCCAATGGTAGAATTTGGCCAAGTATGTTTGCTATGCTATCTATAGAATAGTGAAATGAGAAAAAATAAAGTTAACCTGTAAACAGGAGCAACTGACCAGTAATAATTACGCCGGTGTATCCTAGGGCTTGTAGGCCCCAAATAGTGGCCAATCTGCTAGGAGGTGGGGGTCACAGTGGTGCAAAGTGCTGATGGCCTTCACTCTATGGGGACCCTGGAGCTGGCCATTCAGCCCCTATAGTGGGCAGTGCTGGCTAGAGACAGGGCACATTGACCGGGTGCCTGGATGATATGTTAGTTTAGTGCACAATCCCTACAGTCTCCATTGATAGGTCTCCTGTGGGGCCTCAGCCATAAATTAAAGCTGTCCTGCCCAGCAGAACCAAGAGGGGATGATAGCAATGTCTACCCTACCCACTCTCCCTTGGGGTGATTCTTCTTGGAGCACATGTAACACCGACAGACCCCAGTCGTCAGTGGGATCGAACCTTGGGCTTCTGAAGCTTAGTGCATGAGCCTCTATTGCATGAGCTAAAAGCCACATGGCTGTTAGATAAGGCTATAGTAGACTCATTTATCTTTAAGTGGTCTCAATGCCACTACATGGGACAAAGCACCACGCCCAGGAGGTATGTGGGTTACAAACAGTTGCCCCAGTGCCAGCAGAAGCCAAGCAATCCTCGAGTAAAGCATCATAGAAAGTGTGTAGACTGGAAATGTTCTCTAATCATCCTTTAAATGCTTTATAGTGAATGGGTAGCCATTAAAATTAATATGCAGCAGCTGTTGTGCTGTAACTATTCAGTATGACAAATATTTCATATATAAGATATTTATGTATAACTGTACTCTATAGCTCGCTTAACACTTTATAATTCATTGATAGGCATCCCTTCAAATGAAATATTACCTAGGCCCAGGCATGTTCATATAGGAATGATATGAAGGTAGTAAACATAAGACAACCATATCGTGCTAAAATGTAACTTGCAGATACTTCTAAGGAACACATTTTGAGAGCCATGAGATTAATGGTTGCAAACTTAGTAATGAAGTAAAGGTTTCGGAGTAGCAGCCATGTTAGTCTGTATCTGCAAAAAGAAAAGGAGGACTTGTGGCACCTTAGAGACTAACAAATTTATTAGAGCATAAGGTTTCGTGAGTTACAGCTCACTGCATCAGATGCATGCAGTGGAAAATACACTGGGGAGATTTTATATACACAGACAACATGAAACAATGGGTGTTACCATACAGACTGTAACAAGAGTGATCAGGAAAGGTGAGCTATTACCAGCAGGAGAGCGGGGTGGGCCAGGGGGAACCTATTGTAGTGATAATCAAGGTGGGCCATTTCCAGCAGTTGACAAGAACAGTACGGGGAGGGGGGGAATAAACAAGGGGAAATAGTTTTACTTTGTATAATGACACATCCACTCCCAGTCTTTATTCAAGCCTAAATTAATTGTATCCAGTTTGCAAATTAATTCCAATTCAGCAGTCTCTCGTTGGAGTCTGTTTTTGAAGCTTTTTTGTTGAAGGATAGCCACTCTTAGGTCTGTAATCAAGTGACCAGAGAGATTGAAGTGTTCTCCAACTGGTTTTTGAATGTTATAATTCTTGACATCTGATTTGTGTAAATTTATTCTTTTACATAGAGACTGTAATGGGGGGAGGGATAGCTCAGTGGTTTGTGCATTGGCCTGCTAAACCCAGGGTTGTGAGTTCAATCTTGAGGGGGCCATTTAGGGATCGGGGGCAAAAATGGGGGATTGGTCCTGCTTTGAGCAGGGAGTTGGACTAGATGATCTCCTGAGGTCCCTTCCAACCCTGATATTCTATGACATGATGGCATATATCACATTGGTAGATGCACAGGTGAATGAGCCTCTGATAGTGTGGCTGATGTGATTAGGCCCTATGATGGTGTCCCCTGAATAGATATGTGGACACAGTTGGCAACGGGCTTTGTTGCAAGGATAGGTTCCTGGGTTAATGTTTTTGTTGTGTGGTGTGTGGTTGGTGACTATTTGCTTCAGCTTTGGGGGCTGTCTGTAAGCAAGGACTGGCCTGTCTCCCAAGATCCGTGAGAGTGATGGGTCGTCCTTCAGGATAGGTTGTAGATCCTTGATGATGCGTTGGAGAGGTTTTAGTTGGGGGCTGAAGGTGATGGCTAGTGGCGTTCTGTTATTTTCTTTGTTGGGCCTGTCCTGTAGTAGGTGACTTCTGGGTACTCTTCTGGCTCTGTCAATCTGTTTCTTCACTTCAGCAGGTGGGTATTGTAGTTGTAAGAACGCTTGATAGAGATCTTGTAGGTCTTTGTCCCTGTCTGAGGGGTTGGACCAAATGCAGTTGTATCGTAGAGCTTGACTGTAGACAATGGATCATGTGGTGTGGTCTGGATGAAAGCTGGAGGCATGTAGGTAAGTATAGCGGTGAGTAGGTTTCCAGTTTCGGGTGGTGTTTATGTGACCATCGCTTATTAGCACCATAGTGTGCAGGAAGTGGATCTCTTGTGTGGATTGGTCCAGGCTGAGGTTGATGGTGGGATGGAAATTGTTGAAATCATGGTGGAGTTCCTCAAGGGCTTCTTTTCCATGGCTCCAGATGATGAAGATGTCATCAATGTAGTGCAAGTAGAGTAGCCAGGAACCTATCCTTGCAACAAAGCCTCTCACCATCATAGGGCCTAATCAATCAGCCAAATTATCAGAGGCTCATTCACCTGCGCATCTACCAATGTGATATACGCCATCATGTGCCAGCAATGCCCCTCTGCCATGTACATTGGCCAAATTGGACAGTCTCTATGTAAAAGAATAAATGGACACAAATCAGACATGAAGAATTATAACATTCAAAAACCAGTCAGAGAACACTTCAATCTCTTTGGTCACTCAATTACAGACCTAAAAGTGGCAATTCTTCAACAAAAAACTTCAAAAACAGACTCCAATGAGAGACTGCTGAATTGGAATTAATTTCCAAACTAGATACAATTAACTTAGGCTTGAATAAAGACTGGGAGTGGATGTGTCATTACACAAAGTAAAGCTATTTCCCCTTGTTTATTTCCCCCCTACTGTTCTTGTCAACTGCCGGAAATGGCCCACCTTGATTATCACTACAAAAGGTTACTACTCCCTCCTCCTCTCGCCCCCCCCCACTCTCCTGCTGGTAATAGCTCACCTTTCCTGATCACTCTTGTTACAGTCTGTATGGTAACACCCATTGTTTCATGTTCTCTGTGTATATAAAATCTCCCCACTATACTTTCCACTGTATGCATCTGATGAAGTAAGCTGTAGCTCACGAAAGCTTATGCTCTAATAAATTTGTTATTCTCTAAGGTGCCACAAGTACTCCTTTTCTTAATGAAGTAAAAAAAGCCATTTTTTCTTAGACTATGTTTTTCATATCAGTGTCAAGATAGGGAATTTATGTTTAAGTGCAGTTCTACTTTGAAAAATGATTCAGGGCTATATTCTGCCTTCCTTACTTACAGTGAATAGAAAGTTTACTTCTGAAGATACTGTATTGCCATTGGCATCAGTGGGCCTACTCATGGAATAAGGTACTAATCAAAAAAAGCAAGTGTATCAAAATCTACCCTGAGTGGTTTTCAGAATAGAAATACAGGTTAACATAAGAGTAAATTGGCATGACGGGGTTCCATATGTGGTGGACCACATTGTGTCCTGGTTTCAGCAAGTACCATTGCCATAGGAAGTCAGGGGGGTGGCACCAGTGTAATGTAGGGAAGAATTTCGCCCACCATGTTTCAGTGATTTCCACAACTGTGCTTAATTTACAGATAACGTTTTCTAAGTGCCAGCCCCGCAAATTCAAACTGGAGACATTCTTTTTTTACATATCATCATCAGCAATAAAGATTCTGCAGGTTCTGTTATGCCCTCAGTGACTCCTGTACCATCCTAGTGCTGTCAGTAGGGTTTGCCTGGGTAACTGATTGGCACTTAATAAACAACTGTGTTAATGGTGCATAAGAATGAACAGAATCCAGCTTGCATTCTCTTGGTCACATTGGTTCTACATGATGAAGAGGAAAAGGAACTAGTAAAACACACATTTTGTGTGCTAAGGTCAGAAGATACAACTCAGAATACATACAGGATGAAAGTCTTATGATATTTCCAACCAATTATACTAGGATGTTATTTATATTTGGGAACTAATATGCATTAAGTACAATGACAATTTCCATAAAATACTTGTTAAGATACCAAATTCAGGCCAGTCCTTAAGTGGGTTATGTATGGCTTTAGAACCAGATTGAGCACCCTGCAAGTACAGGGAATTGCAATTTACAAATAGATGAGACCAGTCCAGGAAGGGATGGGGCCAGCCACCCAGGAGAGGCAGTGAGTATATTCTGGGCAGTATTTGCTGGGGAAGAGCATCTCTACAATCTGGTCAGGACCCCATTGGACCCAGGTCTGCTGGTGGAGACTGCTCTGCTGTCTCACCCAATTTTGAGCCTACACTGGGTAGGATGAGGCCCACAACTGGGATTGTGAAAAACTTGCACCATTGCACCTTGATCTGGCCACAACTATTGAGGGGCAAATAATGCTTCAAGATTAATATTGAGAAGGGCTCTGCAATAATGGTGACAAGTTTTTTTGCTTCTATCAAAGCCAATTAAAAATGTTTTTTCAGGTGTCTAAGTACACTTCAGCTACTGCTGTCCCTTCATCTATTACTTTTGTAATTGTATCAAGAAAGGAGTTATGTTGGCAAAAATTTATCATTTGTTAACCCAAGCTGCCTGTTATTCGTGAATGTTTAGTGATTTTTTCTGTTAAAATTTCTAATAAGACTTAGGATTTCTATAGCCTCTTAGAGCTAAGAAAATCAAAGCACTTTACAAACATTAATGAATTAAGTCTCATAAAACCTATGTAAGATAAGTAAATATTAACATTCCCCTTTTGCAGGTAGGGAAACAAAGGGACAGAGAGGTGATGTGACTTGTTCAAGTTTATGCAGTGAGCCTGTGGCAAAGCTGGGAATATAGAACTCAGGTTTCCTAGCTACTGGTTCTGCACCTTTATCACGAGATTCCTGTAGGGTAATCAAACTTCAGTCTCTGGCAAGAGTGGCAGGGTGACTCCTCGCTATGCTGTCAAGAAGAGAGTTAAGGATAGAAATATTATTAGGGATAATAATTAGAGGCATTGTCCAGGGCTTTTCCGTTTGGAAAATCAGTAACACATTTCTTTTTCTTCTCAATTGTCCAGGATTTTTCAAAAATAATTGCTAGTGTTTCAGTAAGATCCTCTGCTAATTCCTTTAATAACTTAAACTTTGAAATAGCTGACTTGGACAATTTCTGTTTCTTGTTTTCTTTTTCAGGATACAAAGTAGTCTGTTGCACTTTAAATATATTGGGCTGAATTCTTTGGTTTGTCAAGTTCGCTTCGTATCACTTAATGAACTTAAAGCAGCTGGAGATTGCCCCTGGAGAATTCCCCCAAAATAAAGAGAATCTTTGCCAGTGTAGAGCTGATGAGAGCAGCTCCTTGCCCACCTCCACTGTCTCCTACACTGAAACCTCCCTCCCGGGATAAGAACAGAGGGAATGGTTTAGGCAAATGATCATGGTGTGTATGGCATAGCTATTAGTCCTTGTTGCCAACCTCTTTCTATTTGAAATCTAACATTCTTCCCCATTAGCATTGGCAGTAACTGGTTGACATTCTTGTTGTAGGGTATCTTTTGCTCTAGTTTCTTGGAATATAGTTCTTTTGTATCTACTTCATAGTTAACTCTCTTTGGCCCATCAGCTGGTTAGATGTTGGCACTAGAGTTTTGTCCTTCTGTCCAAAGGTCTTTGTGTTGCTGATCCTAATAAAAGATAGCTGTCTATCAGTTTTAAAATTGGTTTAGCTGAATCCATTTTAAAACTTACTAGAATTTTAGGGGGAAATTTCCCCATTTTTGACCAGAAATATATTGACAAATTGGAGGGAAACAAATAAACATAGGGCTTGAAGGACTGATCTATGAGGAAAGATTAAAAACTAAATATGTATAGTTTGACTAAGTCCCAAACACTGTGAGTACTTAACGTGTGTAACTTCACTCACATATATTAACCTGCATACTTGATTAAGTATTTGCAGGATCAGGCCTAAGTGGAAACATAAGAGTCTGCAAATAGCTGTAGGGCATAAAACACCAAGGAGGGATAAGGATGATTTAGTGTGCTACACAAAGTTATAAGGAGTAAAGGGATTAAATTAATACAGGAAAAATGTAGGTTGAATATCGGGGGGGGGGGGGAAATTGTGTTGTAAAGATGCATTAGGCTGTGGCACTGCTTCCCGATGGAAATGATAGAAGCCCCATCTGTTGGGACCTTTTAAACTAGACTGGACAAACACTGGAAAAAATATTGCAGGGAATAAACTTGTATTTGCAGAGAGTTGAATGGGATGATCAAAGAGACCTTCTGCACCTCTAACTTCTATAAATCAATTTAATATAGAAAAGTGTGAAATAAAGTGAAGGATGGAAAATGACAAAAGATATTATGCTTTAAAATTTAAAGTTTAAAGTTTAAATGGTCACAGCTGGGGTCACTGATAGAAAAAAAGATATGGACATAATAATAGACTGAATTTTATAGCCGTCACCTCAATATCCAGCAGTGTTTAGGAACGCAAACAGAACACAGGGATGTGTCAACAGAGAAGCAGAGCTAAAATCAGAAGCAATTACCATACAAAGAGCTGGTGAGACCAATCCTAAAGTATTGTGCACAATTTTGTAGGAAGGATAGTACAAAAATTAAACTGGTAAAGATAAGTGTCTTGATAGCTATACTTATGGAGAAATATTAGCGAAGTTAAATTTGTGTTCATTGGAAAAAAATTAAAATGGCTCATTATTATAAAATTCTGATTATAAAACTGAGGTCTATGCAATTCTGAGATACAGAATCTGGTTGTTAAAGCCCTTAACTTTGGTAGCCTGGACTCCATTCAGGTCTCTCCTCTGTGAGCCTCATCCTGATGGATGTCTGAGCTTCCACACCACCTGCCATTTAGGATTCACGCCACCAAGTTTCAGTAAGCATGTTATTGTATCTTTGATATGGTGGGCTCTAGGATGCTGTATTTCCTCCCCCATGGCAGCCTTCTCATTTTATCTTTTTGCACTCCTAAAAATACCTCAAAATGCTTTTTTCAAACGGTGTTTTTAATATGACCATGGCTAGCTGAGATATTACTTTTATTACACTTTTCTCCATTCTCCTTTTTTGTTCCTTTATTTTGTAGTGAATTTTCTTGGTTGCTTTATTCATTTTAGATTTTAGTGGTGTATTTTTTAATCATTTTATATTGTATCAAGTTTTTAATAGAAACTCAAGAAATTTGTTGGGGGGGAACACTTCTTTGGCAATTAAATTATTTTTATCATCAAGTGAATGTCAGCAAACTATTTGAGAGAGAATACCATGCTCAAAAAGCAAAAGAAAGAGTGGTTCCCTATTCCTGAAGAGAAATCATTAAGGGGATATTCTGCATCCCTGACTCCTAATGCAAAGTAGCAGCAGGTTGGTAGCAATGTTTTCTATTGTGACTCATGAAAACTTCTGAGGGGTTTAAGCCTTCCAACAGTTTAGAAGCCTTCAGCAGAAGGACACATCGAAATAACTTTGAGCATTTATTTACTTACACAGACTTCTCAGTAGCACTTTATATGTATCCTCTTTAGAATCGTTCATAATGCTAAACCCTGATCCTGCAAACACCTACACATATGAGTAATCCCATTGATTTCAGTGGGTTACTCAAAAGTATAAATGTTTTGCGAGATGGGGCTGTATGCATGCTCTGATTCTTTTGTAACTTATTTAAATCTCTGATTTACTTTCCTTAAACTATGTTCATTAATATTTCACCTGTCCTGAAATTGAAACTACAAACACTTTGATAAATGGATTGGATGGTTGCCTACTTTCTGTAAGTGCCTGTGTATCCTTCATTGAAATGCTATTGTGGAACTGAAAGAATCAAAATACTAGTGAATTAGCAGAAATATTTCTTTTTTGTCTGTTTGATTATAGATTGGGTCTTTGCATATATGCTAATTTGAAACAAAGACCCAATGTTTTAATCAGTTATCTGGAATATAATCACTCCATGGGTATTTAAGAATTATTGCTGAAAACTTTATGGGACTAAAATAGTGATTTAAAAAAAATTCTTTAAAACAGGTCAGGCTAGGTGCAGAGAATGGGAGCATGAACAGTAGGCAAAAAGAGAGAAGAAAAGAACAGAAAGAAGACATTTGGTAATGATTAAGAAACTGGTGGTGTATATCAAATGGAGACAATAAGTTATATAATAAAATGTATTCATTCAATTACCCAAAATATGAATCAATTACAGAAATTTTCCGGGCAAGAATTTTAAAGTATTCAACTAATCAGAGCCAATGATTTGTATAATATGGAATATGGAAATTGCACTGGTTTGTTACTTACTCAGAAGAAAGAATAGAACTCACTGAGCTACCAAAACAATTCTCTGGGTTTTCTTTACAGAATTTCCATCCAGGTACAGAGGCCTGATACTTTTTTAGTAGCATATGAGATCTGACAAGATCACAATCCAAGATGATAAATTTACAAGCTGTAAAAGGATAGTTCCAGCAGACTAAGATCTGTAATAGTCAACAAAATATAAAGTGCTTCATTCAAGATTGTGGGCCTGCATAGACAAGTTTGAATTCGTTTGGATTTTCAGGATTTTTTAAAGAGATGCCATCAAGTTAAAAATCTGAAAATTGTTTCCCACTATTATATACTAACCAGAAAAGATTAGAGAAAAACATTAATGTTTCTATTTTTTTCCCACTTTGTTTACTTTGTGCACTTCAAGGCACTGTGTATAGTCACTTTCATTGTTTTTCCTATGTGTTATTTATATTGCAGTTGATGTCCAAGTCCTATTGTGCTAGGCCCTGGACACACACAATGTAAAAATGGTGCCTGCCCTGAAGAGCTTGCAGTCAAAATAATCAGTGCAGTCATTCAATTATCCCTGGTTTTATTATGGGTCCTTTCACTTAGCAATGGGAGAGAAAAACATTATTTTAAAAATAAGAAAATAAGGTTCTAAAACTCCAAGGATTGCTTAGGGAGCTCAAGGATAGCTTCCATACCTGAAACTACTTTTAACTCATATCTTCAAACTGACTGGATTTCAGGTTGACAGTGTCCCTTCAATGCTTCTTCTAACAGGCAGCTGCTGTAAGATTTACAAAGCACAACAAAACAAAAACACAACTACTAAGGAATAAAGGAGCAATTCGAGATCAGGTAAATACATGGGTGAAATCTTGTCCTATTGAAATCAAGGACAAAATTCCTCTTAACTTCAACAAGGCCAGGGTTTCATTCATGGGTTTTAAAGAGTTACATCACTCATGCAACCATGGGGAGAATAAAGGGGACATGCCCTTTTTACTATCTTGTTGATTTCCCCCCATTATGTTGATTTTCCTCCACCCCCCTTAGTTTCTTCTATTCTTGTGCTTTTCTCTCTCTCACACACAGACACCACTTTTTATTCACATGTAGTTGCAACTCTAAAAACAAAAAGTACTTGGAATGACATGGGCCAAATTCACTGCTGGTGTAACTTGGTGAAACTCAATTGACTTCAGTAGAGTGGCACCACTTTACACAAACAATGACTTTGGCCTGCCATGTTAAACTAGGATAAATGGCTAACCAGCGCTTCCATAGTCAATGAATTTCTGTGCAATCTAATCTGTTTCTTTTGTGAACCCACTGCTCCATCAGGCTTGGAAAACAGCTGAGTTTTTCTACAGTGTCCAAACACGTGAAGCTTTTATTTCCTTTATCAGCCTTCTTTACACTGTCCTTTGGTGCCACATATATAAAACTCTACGTACAGCTCCTCAGTGTTCTGCTCAATACTCAAAGCCAGTGGCTCCTCTGAACTCTTTTCAGGCAATTATCTTTAAATGTTCTCCCTCTGGTTTGACCCCATCTA
This sequence comes from Dermochelys coriacea, assembly GCF_009764565.3. Classification (NCBI taxonomy): domain Eukaryota; kingdom Metazoa; phylum Chordata; order Testudines; family Dermochelyidae; genus Dermochelys; species Dermochelys coriacea. The sequence goes on from NC_050068.2 coordinate 267,380,325, forward strand.
GTAGGGAAAAGATTTTCACAGAACCACTAGGGCTGACCTGATGAGTTCCCTAGCCTAGCTGTAAAACCCAGACTTCTTATCAGCAACAACAGCTGTTAAGTTGGCCCAACAACAACTTTATAGGGCTCTGGCTCCCGTACTGAAATCTTTGTGCTGGGTGCCCCCACCCATCTCAGTTTGCTGATCAGTGTCTGGGGAGGGTTCTGTTTCAGCAGGTACCTTGCTTCTTGGCAAAATTTTGCCAAGAACCTACTTTATTTCTGACCTTTATTCCCTATACCTGACAGCCAGTAGAGGATGGGTTATTCAGAAAGGAAAGAAATGTGGACTGTGCACCTGCACCTCTCGCACCCCTATCAACTGCTATACTGGTGGGCTCCTACTGCCTCTAGGGTTCCTGCTCTTTCATTACCTCAATCTCTTGATGTTCATACTCCAGTTTGCAAAAAGAAAAGGAGTACTTGTGGCACCTTAGAGACTAACAAATGTATTAGAGCATAAGCTTTCGTGAGCCCCGATGAAGTGAGCTGTAGCTCACGAAAACTTATGCTCTAATAAATTTGTTAATCTCTAAGGTGCCACAAGTACTCCTTTTCTTTTTGCGAATACAGACTAACACGGCTGCTACTCTGAAATACTCCAGTTTGTCTCCCTCCCCTCAAGTCTCCCTGGGATGTCTCTTCCCAGAGTCAGCCCTTCACTGGCTCTTATACCTCCAAAATTGTAATGTCCCTTTTGAATCAGAGGAGGATTTGCAGGTTCTCACTCTTTTGAAATACCTTAAGAACTCCATCTCTTCTAGATGTCCTTGTGAGACTTTGCAATCTCTTCAGCCCTCTCCATGCAAAGTTAATCATGTAAATGCTTCTGGTTTCAAGTACTCCCAGTCTCCTTCAATAGCTCACTCTCATCCAAACCACCACCTCTAGCCTTCTCCAAATGCTGTCCATGGGAGTCTCAAAGTCTTCTCTAGTCTTCCTTAAGCAGGGACACAAATAGTATTCCATGGGAAGCAAGCCAGTCCCTTCTTCCAGGGATTCCCCCAGGCACCACAGATAGCAAACAATGAGGTTGAAAAATTTGCAGATGATACAAAATTACTCAAGATAGTTAAATGCAGAGCAGATTACAAAGAGTTACAAAGGGATCTCACAAGACTGGATGACTGGACAACCAAATGACAATTGAAATTCAATGTTGATAAATCCAAAGTAATGCACATTGGAAAACGTGATCCCAACTATACATACAAAATGCTGGGGTCTAAATTAGTTGTTACAACTCAACAAAGAGATCTCAGAGTCATTGTAGATATTTCTCTGAAAGCATCTACTCAACGTGCAGTGGCCATCAAAAAAGCTAACAGAATGTTGGGAACCGCTAGGAAAGGGATAGGCAATAAGACAAAGTATCATAATGCCAATTTATAAATCCATGGCACTCCCACATCTTGAATACTATGTGCAGTTCTGGTTGCCCCATCTCAAAAAAAGATATTAGAATTGGGAAAGGTACAGAGAAGAGCAACAGAAATGAGTAAGGGTGTAGAACAACTTACATATGAGGAGAGATTAAAAACACTGGGACTTTTCAGCTTGGAAATGCAACAACAAAGGAGGGATATGATAAAGGTCTATAAAATCATGAATGGCTTGGAAAAAACAAATAAGGAAGCGTTATTTACTCCTTCCCATAACACAAGACCCAGGGGTCACCCAATGAAATTAATAGGAACATGTTTAAAACAAACAAAAGGAAGTACTTCTTCACACAATGAACACCAGATATGAATGAAATTATGCTTAGCCAACCCTCATGTAGATATGCTTAGCAGGGTGTCAGGTCATTTTGCCACAACAACAGCTTACAGCAACGCCTGAACTATCAGTCCTTTTGCCTTTTTTGTTCCACTGGGATCAGGAATTTTTTCTCCAACAAAAGTTCTCACTGAAAGTTCCTTCATGTGGGAAGCTTCTTTGTACTTATTAATCTTAAAGTTCACCTTCCACCTGGTGATCATATCAGCAAGGACAGTTAGTGATCTTGTAACATTTTTCTATCAAGCAGCATTATCTGAAGATAAGGGCAACTCAGGTTCTATGCAATGACCCTCAGTTTTCCAAGCCTGACAGACCAACAGATTTCCATGATGAATAATAAAATTATCCATAACAGAACAATAAAATTAGTTTCCTTAACTACAGTTTTGTCACCCTGGAATAGTAATCTGATTCTCCACCAGGACCTACCCTGTGCTGGTTGCTCTTGGCAACTCTTTGTTCAGTTTCACAGTGTTGATCAATGTCATTCTCATCAGAAGATTTTTGGTTGTAGAGAGAAGGAAATATCAAATATACCCTGCATGCTACCCATTTTTCATTGAGAAACTATTCTTTCTTCTTTGAGTGATTGCTCATGTCCATTCCATGTTAGGTGTGTGTGCTCGCCACATGCACCAGTGCTGGAAGTTTTTTCTCACTGGTATCCATAGGGGACCAGCTCTGGTGCCCTCTGGAGTGGCATGCCTATGCACCATTATAAGGGGTGGTGCCGGCCCCCTCCCTCCCTCCCTCAGTTCCTTCTTACCGCCAGTGTTGGTGCTGGAATACTCCCCTTGCTCTAGCAAGCAGTTTCTGTTCAGTGGTTCTTTGAACTTTTGTGTAAATAGTTGTTAGTTAGTAGATAGTTAACAGTTCTTAATAGCTAGTGGATCTTAGCGAATAGTCCCCCGAGAGACTTAGCCCAGGGATAGGGCATGCCCCATTCCCCAGGCTTCAAGCTGTGCAATCGCTGTAAGCCCATGCCAATCATGCCGCACCTAAGCTGTTTGAAGTGTCTGGGTGAGTCCCAGAATCGCAAAAAGTGCCGCATTTGTAAGGGATTCAAGCCCCGGACCAAAAGGAAGAGAGACATTAGACTTCATGCACTCCTATTGGAGTCAGTGCTGGCACCGGCCTTGGAGCTGGCACATTCGGCCTCGATACTGAGTAAGTCGGTATTGATGAGAAGCACACTGGCACTGAGTGCCTCTCAGCACCATTCCATGTCTCCATTACCAGCCAAAAGGCATAGGAAGCACATGGAAAGGGGGCACTCCCCCTGGTACTCGTAAGACCAAGGACAGGGCACAGATGGAGTCCAGACAGACTCGGCCTATCTCGCTGCCCCCGGAGCTCAGGCAGCAGCCTTGCCAATGGGACCCAGTCCATCCCACAAGCTGCCCCCCACTCCTGTAGGTGCTACAGGCACACAGTAGCTTATGGTACCATCCAGCCTGGAAGCCTTGCATGCGGCAAGAGATATTTTCTCTCTCCCAGTGCCGCTAACTCCATGGGAAGAGAAGCCCAAGGAGCATGCCCTCCCACCTGCTTCAAGGACAAAGCCGTCAATGGTGTCTCTGCACAAGTTGCCCTGAAGATCCCCAGGACCGTGCAAACTATTCCGTGCCAATTCCGTGCCTCCAGAACTGCATCCCGGACCACAGATCCAAGACCAGGCAAGTTCTAGGCACAGATCGCTGAACTCCAGGCACTGATCACCAGGGCCCAACACCAGTCACTGGACCCATGGTACCGGGCCATAAACACATATTGTCGGTCCCTGGAGCCCCGGAGCCAGTTGCCAGAGTCCCTTCAGCACTCTCATGAATCCTAGCACTGGTTGCCAGAGCCACAACATTGGTCTCCAAAGCTGTGATGCCGTCTGCCGCAGCCCCAATGGCTGGTTGCCAAGCATCATTGCCGATCACCACAGCGTCATGGTCACCAGAGTCGGCGCACCATGCCTGAAACAGGTGGCATCACTCCCCAGACTATTACCAGGCTGATACACATTGCTGACGGTTGTCAGAAGCACAGCATGGCTCATCGGGCTTCTGGTACCGCTCCCCAAATGGTAGGCGAGAGGCTGCTGGATATAGTGGGAAAGCCTACCCTATGGTGGCAACAACGTGGTCACCACAGGAAGAATATTCCTCCTCAAGCTGGAGAGTGAGGAGTTGCTGGCCCCCATCACCAGTGCAGCCAGCAGGCCAGCCTACGAGTGTGTGGCCACAAGGTCAATGGTCGGGGCCCTGGCAGGGATATAAGCCATGGTCATGTCCACAAGCTGTGGGACCTCAGACTCTGCAGTCAGAATCAGAAGGATTTTCAGCATCAGCATCTCGCCCCTCCCCCCCGGGCTCGTAAATCAGGTTGGCCCAAGGGGCCCAGGACCAACCCCTCCAGGACAGGTGGCACCTCAGGCACAAGACGCACAACCTATCCTTCCTCAGGGCTGGCCTCCTCATCGTCATCATCACTTGATAGACAGTTGCAGGCCCCTTGCAGACAGTGTCCCAGGATGAAGTAAAAGCCTACCAGGAGCTGCTTATACGCGTCGCAGCAAACCTTGGACTAAAGGCAGAAGAGATGTCTGAACCAGTGGACTCCCTGTTTGATATGCTGGCTACAGCAGCACCAGCAAAGGTGGCCCTGCCAGTCCATAATGGGGTGGTCAAAATCATAAAGGCCCTGTGGCAGACCCTGTCATTCTTGCCACCTAGGTTCAAAAGAGCAGAGCATAAGTACTATGTTCCTGCAAAAGGGTTCAAGTACTTGTATGCGCACCAGGTCTCTAGTCGTCGCGGCTGCCAATAAGCATGATGGATTCGGTCAAGCTACCTCGACCCCTTAAGAATAAAGACACCAAGTGGCTAGATCTGTACGGCAGGAAAGTTTATTTGACAGCCAGCCTACAGTTTCATATAGCTAACCACCTTATAGAGGTTTTTAAGGCTCGGCTTGACAAAGCTCTGACTGGGATGATTTAGCTGGGGTTGGTCCTGCTTTGAGCAGGGGGTTGGATTAGATGACCTCCTGAGGTCTCTTCCAACCCTAATCTTCTATGATTCTATGACCAGGCCCTGCTCGGCAGATATCATTTTAATGTTTGGCAATCCACAGCCAAATTTGCTGACTCGCTCCTGCAGGATGTTAAGCAGGAGTTCAGTGCCATGCTGGATGATGGCAGGGCGATTGTGAGGGCCTCCCTCCAGCCTGCCTCAGATGCAGCTGACCCATGGCATTGGTGGTCTCAATGAGACGGGCATCGTGGCTGCAGTCGTCTGGCCTCTCAGTGGAAGTCCAGCAATCAATCCTGGAACTCTTGTTTGAGGGCTCGGCCCTGTTTGCTGAACAAACGGACAGTAGGGTTACATGGCCTGAAAGACTCCAGAGCCACTCTTCGCCCGCTGGGCCTATACACCCCTGTCCATGCCAGAACACAATTTAAGCCTCAATACACCCAGAGGTTCCTGAGCCAGGCCAGAGCAGAACGATACCGCAAGAGAAACAAGGACTATAGGCACCGCTAAGGTCAGCCTGCAGCAGTGGGAGCACATTCAGGCTTGAGTTGCACCCCTCCTAAGAACAGGCAGTCATTTTGAAGGGACACTCAAGGGCGACCTCCCAGTCTACAACCAGGATTTGTCTTGTCCCTTATTTTCCCACCGTTTGTTGCCTTACCTCCCCGCTTGAATCACCATAACTATGATCATTGGGTCCTCAATACGGTGGCAGCAGGTTATACCCTCCAATTTTGTTCTATCCCCCCATCCAATCCCCCATTCCCTGTCCCTCTTCAGGGACCCTTCTGATGAGCAACTACTCGCCCAGGAGGTGCAAGCCCTTCTGCCCCTGGGGGCCGTGGAGAAAGTTCACACAGAATGAAGAGAGAAAGGTTTTTCTCATTCCAAAGGCCAAAGGGGGCTTACGCCCCATCCTGGACCTGCGAGACCTCAACAGATATCTCAAGAAGTTGAAGTTCCACATGGTCTCCCTGGCCTCCATTATCCTCTCCCTGGATCTTGAAGACTGGTATACTGCCCTCGACTTAAAGGACGCTTGCTTCCACATATCAATATTGGAACACAAGAGAGTTCTACTGTTTGTGGTTGAGCAAACACATTACCAATTCGCAGTGCACCCATTCGGCCTAGCAACAGCGCCGAGGGTGTTTACAAAATGCATGGCAGTAGTCGCAGCCTACCTTAGGTGTCAGGGGGTCCAGATCTATTCCTCCCTGGATGACTGGCTTATCAAGGGCCACTCCGAGACACAGGTACAGCACAGTATCGAGATGTTGCAAGCCACTTGTCACATCCTGGGCCTGTTGATAAACAAACAAAAATCAACATTGGGTCCCATTCAGAGGATAGAGTTCATTGGAGCAGTCCTTGATTCTACTCAAGCCAGAGCATTCCTACCACAAACCAGATTCACAGCCATGTCAGATCTGATTGCCCAGGTCACCGCATACCCTTTCACCACAGCTCGGGTCTGCCTCTGACTCCTAGGGCACATGGCCACATGCTCATATGTAGTCCAACACACAAGACTGAGGCTGAGGCCCCTCCAAATGTGGCTGTTGTCGGTCTACTCCCCAGCCAGGCACCCTTTGGACAGGCTGCTCATGACCCCACCCCAAGTACTCACCTCCCTACAATGGTGTTGCAACCCAAACCCAGTGATGGAAGGGGTTCTGTTTGCGACTCCATGGCCCACGGTGTCCCTAGTGTCGGATATGTCCGACCTCAGCTGGGGAGCACACTTTGGTACCCTCAAAACTCAAGGATTGTGGTTGCAGGAGGAGCTGTCACTTCACATAAACTTAAGAGAGTTCAGGGCCATTTGCCTAGCATACGAGGTGTTCCTGCCTCATCTATCTGATGGGGTGGTGCAGGTTCTGACAGATAACACAGCCTCCATGTTCTACGTCAATGGATAAGGGGGATCCCAGTCATTAGCCCTGTGTCAGGAAGTCAGGGCTGTCCCTAGACATTTTGGTGCCCTATGCAGCCCCCCAGTGATGGGGGGTGGCCCCAGGCCTCTGTGGGGAGGGAGGGGGCTGGCCCCAGGCCTCCGTGGGAGGGCAGGAGCAGGCTTGGGGGGTAGGGGGAAAACCGCCCCCTAGCATGAGCGGGCAGTTGAGGCTGGGTCGCTTCACTTCTTGCTGCCCGGTGATTGCAGGGTGGGCCCAACCCCACACTCACGGGGCAGCAGGAAGTGGAGTGACCCGGCCCCAGCCCACTCCACTCTGCTCCCTTGGGTCCCAGCCTTGGGACTTGGGGGGCGGGGGGGAACCTCCCCCCAGCACTCACTGGTGGTGCGGAGCAGGCTGGGGTCAGGTCACTCCACTTCCTGCCGCCCGGTGAGTGCAGGGTGCGCCCGACCCCTGCTGCAGTCCCCCAGGACGTTGCTCAGGGGAAGGGGTGGAGTTGGGGCGGGGCTGGGGCAGGACTGGATTGGAGCGGGGGGCCATGGGAAAGAGGCAGAGCAGGGGCAGGGGCAGCTTTCCTGGGTGGTTCAGCCAGCTGGGGGATCAGGCTGGCCACTGGAGCAGCACGCAGCTGCATAGGGCACCAGGAAATTTGGGGCAATTTGGTGCCCCACATTTTCTAGTGCCCTACGTAGCTGCATACTTTGCATATGGGTAAGGACGGCCCTGCAGGAAGTCCTTCACCTGTGGGACTTCTGCATCCAGCACGCTATCTGCCTGGAAGCCTCGCATCTCCCTGGCATCCGGAATACGGATCACCTCTGCAGATCTTTCTTTTCTCACCATGAGTGGTCCCTCCACTCAGAGATTGCCTGAATGCTTTTCCCCAAGTAGACCTATTCACTACCAGGCAGAACAGGAAATGCCACCAATTCTGTTCGCTACAAGGCCTTAACACTGGTTCGCTGTTGGATGCTTTCCTTTGATCGTGGTCAGACGACCTCATGTATACCTTTCCGCCAATCCTGCTAATCAGCAGGCTCCTCTCCAAGATCAAGAGGGACAAGGCATGAGTCATCATGATCATGCTGACCTGGCCTCATCAGCATTGGTTTGGCATTTTCATGAACTTGACAGTAGGATCTTGGGATCCTTCCCAACTGCCTGGACCTGCTCTCTCAGGATCACAGGCAATTGCTGCACCCGAACCTCGCCTCTCTCCACCTCACGGTGTGGATGCTATGTGACTGAGCTCCGAGGAGCAGGCCTGCTCCACTCAGGTCCAGCAGATTCTTCTGGAAAGCAGAAAGCCTTCCACTAGAGCTATCCATCTTGCAAAGTGGAAGCGCTTCTCTTGCTGGGCTTCAAAGCACAATATCTCCCAAGTTGATGCTTCATTACAAGCCATTCTGGACTGCCTCCTGCACCTACAACGCTAGGGCCTCATCAATCAATGTGCACTTGCGGCCATAACTACTTTTCACTCATACATTGAAGGAAGATCAGTATTCTACCATAAGATGACAATAAGGTTCCTCAAAGGCCTTGAGAGGCTGTTTCCTCTGGCCTGGGATCCTATCCTCCAATGAGACCTCAACCTGGTTCTTTCCAGGCTTACAGGTCCCCCTTCCAAGCTGCTAGCCTCCTGCTCTTTCTCACACCTGTTGTGCAAGGTCACATTCCTGGTAGCCATTATATCAGTGAGTCAAGTCTCTGAGATTAGAACCCTCACTTCAGAGGACCCGTATACAATGTTCTACAAGGATAAGGTGCAGCTGCGGCCACATCCGGCCTTCCTGACAAAGGTGATGTCATACTGCCATGTCAACCAGGATATCTTCCTTCCAGTGTTCTGAACGAAGCCCCATAAGATCAATGAGGAGAGACGCCTGCAGGCTCTAGATGTCAGGTGCACTATAGCTTTCTACATGGAACGCACCAAGCCCCTCCACAGATCGACTCAACTCTTTATTGAGACTGCTGACAGAATGAAGGGCCTCCCAGTGTCCTCTCAGAGGATTTCAAATTAGATCACCACCTGCATCTGCACCTGTTACGAGTTGGCATGGGCTGTGCCTCCACCGATAGTGAAGACTCACTCTACTAGGGCTCAGGCATCTTCGTCTGCCTTCCTGGTGCATGTCCCTGTTCAGGACATCTGCAGGCTGTGACATGATCTTCAGTACATACATTCACCATGCACTATGCCATCACCCAACAAGCCAGAGATTACACTGGGTTCGGCAGAGCTGTGTTGCAATCGACACGTCCATGAACTCCTACCCGCCTCCAATGGTGCTTGGGAGTCACCTAACATGGAATGGACATGAGCAATCGCTCAAAGAAAAAAAATGGTTACTAACCTTTCGTAATTGTCATTCTTCGAGATGTGTTGCTCATATACATTCCATGACCCACCCTCCTTCCCTACTGTCAGAGTTCCGGCAACAAGGAACTGATGAAGGGAGGGGGCCATCAGTGCCCATTATACCGGTGCATATGAGTGCCACTCCAGAGGGCGGCAGAGCCAGTCCCCTACAGATACCACTGAAGAAAAACTTCCACACCAGTGCATGAGGAGAGCAAACACACCTAACATGGAATGGACATGAGCAACACATCTTGAAGAACAACGGTTAAGTAACCATTTTATCCTGATCCTTCAATATTTTATCTGGTTTTGTTTCATTTTAAGCTGCAGCACTTATGCACATGTATGACTTTAAGCACACACATAGTATAGGACCACTGAACTCAGTAATACTACTCATGCTTAAAGTTAAATTTGTTCATCGAGGTTTGCAGAATCAAGGCCTTTGTTTCTGTATATTTGGCAATATGACCTGACGCAAGATGTATCCACAGTTCCACAACAGTGCCACTAGAGGTTACTATAGAGACACTATAGAGGGATTTAGAGTAGCAGCCATGTTAATATGTATCTGCAAAAAGAAAAGGAGTACTTGTGGCACCTTAGAGACTAACAAATTTATTTGAGCATAAGTTTTTGTGAGCTGCAAAACTGCAAAGGAACACTGTTGTTCTGTTTCTGAGATGCAACTGAGATGTTTTCCAAGCCTGACAGAGTACTGCATTCCCATTCAATGGAAAGAAAACAAGGAAATGTGAATTTTATTAGGTTTTTTAACAATGTATGTATTGAAAAAAGATAGGAAAGAGACTAGAAATACAGTAGAACCTCAGAGTTACGAACACCAGAGTTATGAACTGACCAGTCAACCACACACCTCATTTGGAACCAAAAGTATGCAATCTGGCAGCAGCAGAGACACACGCACAAAAAGTAATACAGTACAATACTGTGTTAAACATAAACTACTAAAAAATAAAGGAAAAGCAGCATTTTTCTTCTGCATAGTAAAGTTTCAAAGCTGTATTAAGTCAATGTTCAGTTGTAAACCTTAGAAAGAACAACTATAATGTTTTGTTCAGGATTATGAACATTTCAGAGTTAGGAACAACCTGTATTCCTGAGATGTTTGTACCTCTGAGGTTCTACTGCTTTTTTGGTTCCAAAACCAAATTATTATCGCTAGATCCAAAGAGAGTGGAGGCAGAATTTGATCTAAATTACAAGCCTACCAATATAGTATGGTACTCCAGTTCATATATACTTATTCCAACAACTACTAATATGGGGAAAATAAAACACAAAGATGCTGGCTTGGCTGCTGTTGATTTTTACTCTGCAGATTGAAAAAAAAATGAAGTCCGGTTGCACAGCAAGTTGTATTAGCAAAATATTAGCAGAAGGTTTTGTTGTGTTCTTTTTTTCTTCTTCTTTCTTTAGTCAGATGTAGCATGTGATTTCAGTCGTGTCCTTTGCTTTTGACTAACTTCACAATTGTGCTGACTGAAGTAGAAGTTAAAGTGATGTGCCTGATATCACACATTATAAGTGGTTCAACTTAAATCTGAACCCCAAATTCTCAGCCCTTCACTTTAATCACTAAACCACACTTCTTACTGATAGAGAGAAATTTGTGTGTGTCATTCCATTTCACTGCACTAGCTCAAACCTACAAGGATGTATATATGGTAAAAGGACTGTAGTCTAGACAGAAAAGGAAAGATAAACAAAATTAATTGAAATTTTAAAGGTACTACATTGTTTACATCAAAAAACTTAATTCAGGTTTTGTTTCCTACCCAGTACATTTAATTGTTAGTCTTTTGTTCCTTCAGTTTGTCTTATCTGAAGTAAACAAATTATCAAAATTTATTTTTATTTCCATTGTCCTCAGTGCTTTGACCTCTATAGTTATAATTTATTTGATAAGACCCTAATACTTTAAAATTGGGTATACACCATGCAATGAGAAATTATACACTTTATACTGTATTCATCAACAACAAAACTGCCTGTATCAGTGATGGACAGAATCAGGTTGATTTCACACCCGGTCTAGGCAAGCATCTTCAAAATGTTGATTATTCTGAAGCTACTTTTTCTGATATCCTAAAAGCGGCTGTTGCATAATTATCAACTGTCAGTGCCACTGCACATTCTCAGACAATGGTGCAAGTTGGATCTTCCTGCACTATATCAGAGAGATATATATCTACTAAAGATAGAAGCTACTTAAGCAAAAGGCATTAAACAAGGACTAGATTATCAGCTGTGTCCAGCTTCTGCTGGTTACCTCAGAAGGGGGACCATCAGGTTATGGCTTGCTGAGTCTCTACCTTATCCCACCCTGAGTAGTGCAAAGGAAGTAGAGTGGGGCAGAGAATCTGCCCCTATATTTGACTCTGTTGCCTTGTAAAAGTATTTAGCAAAAAAAGGCATGGGCTTGAAAGAACAAGTGGCTCCTGTAAGAGGCACCATTGAGGAACATATAGTTGTGGTTTCAAAGTGTGTTTGGTCAGAAATTTCCCAGTTTTAAATGTCCAGAACTACATACAGCCAAACATTTACATGCTTAATTTCAACATGTATTAAAGTAATATCTCAGCTATTATAAAGTATTGTTTTTATTTGTTACTTTATTATTTTAGTCAGCATTTTCTTACTGGTTTGCAGAGACTTTGTTATCAATTTTATGTGGAAGGCACTCAGATACTATGGCAATGAATTTTTTAGTATCCTAAAGTAGATGGATAGATGGATGCATGATACATCTCCATGGGCATGTACTTGAGTGGTTAGCTAGAGCCACCACCAGTGCTACCACCGGTTACACTTCTATTTTTTAGCTTGCTAGCTTAAAGAGACCTTGCGCATGTCTAGCTATCTAAGCCAGAAAGCATTCTCCCAGCTGCAATGTAGACATACCCACAGTCTTAATTTACATGATGACTTACTATTTTTTCCGCAGTGTCCCTGCCTCATTCAATGCACAATTTGGACAGTGCCTAATGAAGAAATTAGGCTTGTGCAGTGAATGAGAGTCCTGTCTGTGGGCCTCCTTCCTCATTCATTGCAGTAACTGGAAGGTGTGGAGTGATGAGAAAAGAGCAAAGACAGTCTTTTGGATAAGGCAGTTGAAAGCCCCCTCAAAAGGTGTAGCAAACCACCAGAGGGAATGCAGCAGGAGAAGGAAAGCACTAATAAATAAATGCATTATATAAGTCAAGTAAGTGTGCAACTAGATAGTTCTGAGAAATATTTAAAATGCAAATTAAGGTATAAACAAATAATTGAGATAAATATCATAAACAGAAGTCTCTGCTGGCCAACTACCTAGTCATTGTCACTTAGCAATTTGCCTTTAATCATGGTGCTGCCGTTCTGAAATAAAATCTAAGATGGCAACACTAAAAATTCACATCTTAACTTGAATATCTGATCAAATTTCATTTTATAGATAAGTATTGCAGCTTTAAACTGAAGTTTTTTCAACTATGTGAGGCATCTCAAAATGCCTAGCAATTTGCATGGAAATGAGAAATCGAGGCACCAGCCATACTAACTTGCAAGGGACAGTATAGAGAATTCCCCTTCTGCTTTCTGTCTTCTTGTTCAATAACTAGACTTGGAAGGATTAGATATTTAGTGATAAATATCAGTAAAAGTCGCACACAAACAGACAAAAAATATTTCCACTAATAAATAATTGAAATTTACAGATAAGCACAGTAAGAAAAATGCTGCTTGAGAACTTTAGAGTCAAAATCCAGTGATTTAGATTTTTTAATTAAGCTTGTTACAAATGTACTAGCAAACGAATACTGAAAACAGGTATGATTTGTTGATTTAAGAATATTTACTTTGTATATTTGATATGTGATGTGGACAACTTGCGGTTTAACTGTTTATAAAGTTTTAACATTTTGAATCTCAACAGCTACTATATTAAATAATTATTGTCTGCCCCACCCCCATAATTTCCTGCAACAGTAAAAATGTAATCAATAAAAATCTAAAAAAAGTTTTAAATAAATATTGATATTATCTGTCAAAAATTATTTTAAAAATAAAAATCAAATGCTGCCAAGTCTATCAATAACCTTTGCTCTGGTTTACAGGTCCCAACCCCTGTTAATAAGGTCCTGGGCCTGCTCAGGAATTCAAAGCAACCATTAATGAGTTAGTGAGTTTTTAAGGGAATTAATTTAAATTATATCCAAAACAAATTTTTAACTGAGAATTAGGTTTTATAAACCTACTGAATATTGATCACATCATATCAAGGTCAATAAACATGTTCCTTTGTTTTATTTACTGCTGGAAAGGTTAAAAGACATTCATTATCATCATGTTCCTATTACACCTCTGGCGTTTAGGACAGTGACGAAGCTCCTCCACTCCTGTCTGTTTCTGGCAAGTCTTTCAATGGTTCCCCAGCTGTGTCCCAGGTTTTTCAGGTCGGCTTCCACAGCTCTTCACCATGTTGTTTTCGGGTGGCCTCGTTTTCGCTTGCCTTCAGGTGTCCATCTAATTGCTACTCTGGTGACGGAATCAGTTTCCACCCAAAGCACGTGACCGATCCATCTCCAATGCCTCCTGGCAATGATGGTGCTCAGATCCTCTTGGCTGCCCTGTGTCAATAGATCTTGGTTTGAGATTGTTCTGGGCCAAAAGATATGGAGGATTTTTCTGAGGCAGGTGGTATGGAATGAAGGCAGTTCAGACATGTCATACTTTCTCATTCCCCAGCATTCTGCACTATAAAGTAGTGTTGAAAGTACGCAGCTCTGATAAATCTTGAGTTTGGTTTTGGTTTTGTATTTTGATGATTTCCAGACTGTATTTAAGCTCCTGAAGGTGTTCCTGGCTTTATTGATTTTGTTCTGGATGTCCTAGCTTGTTCCACCATCCTGGCTGATGATGCTGCCCATCTATATGAATGTTTCTACATTGGTGAGAACATAATCCTCTATCTGTACTGGTGATGGTGAGGCAATATTAAAGGTCATGATATCTGTCTTATTGCGGTTGATTTTCAGTCCAATTTACTGGCTGAATGCATTGAGTCGAATTGTTTTTTCTTGTATATGGTGTTGGGTATATGATAGGAGAGCGACATCATCTGCAAAGTCCAGGCCTTCAAGAGATGAGAAGAGTGTCCATTTAATGCCTCTTGGCATGTCTTCTGTTGTACGCCACATTAAAAGACATTACAGTATTGGAATTTCTTGTTCCATTAATAATTAAAAGACAAATTCTGACCTGATGTAATTCCATTGACATCGATTGAGTTAAATCAAGGAAGAATATGGCCCTAAAATTCAAAGAAAAGTGTAAAAACTTTTAATAGCTGAATATATGCAAGAGGAGAGAATACTTGAGAGGGGAAGTGCTGGTACAATGTTATTATGCAGGTTACAAGGGACTGCTCACATAGAGCTCTTTACAGGACTGGGACATAAGTGGTCAATGTCATCTGTGGACTGGTACTGACTTTTTTACATTATAATATTAGCCCAGCAAAAAAGGATTCTGTCTCCAAAATCAGATATAGGTTTTACATCTGTTTCTGTAGCCTGTTTTTCATTTAATCAAGCCCATGTTCATTATTCTCCATTTATATCATAGACACATTAATGTTCTTAATGTAACAATTTTTGAAGCAAAACATTTAACAAAATTAATGACTGGCTTGCTTATGTAATGGTACAGAATAAAATACCTGTTTTTAAAGTACAGTAGTAACTTATTATTGTAGCTATTATAAAAAGAGAAATTTGTCTCATATTTTGCTGCCTTTGAACAAAAGCTTTAGATTAATATAGAATCATTTTGGCTGGAGGTGACTTCTAGGGGGTCATCTGATACATCCTCTTGTAACATGCAGGATTGATTCAGTTATTTATAAACCATCCCCAAGAATAATAAATGGACTTCTTATACAATAGTTCAGTCTAAAATAGCAATGTCAAAACCTCCCTGGGTTGTACCATTACCTCACTGTTTGTATAGTTATACAATCTTTCCTACTGTTTAACCTACATTTTCCCATCTACATGTTAAATTAATTGTTCATTTTTTGATTAATCAGAAAAATTGACCCACTTTATGACATCTCTTTAATTTTTTGTAAATAGTTACTGTTATGTCTCTTTTGGCTAGAATGAACCTATTTAACTCTGTTAACAGTCCCTCATAGGTCTTGTTCTCCAAACATTTTCATTTGTATTGCTTTCTGACAAGCTTTCTCCAACTTGAACGCATCTTTTCAAAAGTGTGGTCCCCATATTGCTCAGTATTCATGATAGATTTTTCAGGGGCCTATAGGAAGTGGTATCTGAGGCTTAGGGAACCCAGTGAGCATGGAGAAAGAGGCCAAAGTGCAAATCATGGGGAGGACAATGAAGTGAGGGATAGCAGTTGGAAGAGCAGCCTGGGAATTCCTTGCCATTGCCTACTAGCACCAGAATCCAGTGGAACCACACACAAGGAATAGGTGGTGATACTCTGGCTGGCACATTAGCGATATGTATGTTATGGAGTCCCTGGAAGAGGGGTATTTTGTGCAATCACAGACTTAAGCTGAGCCATGCCTTAGTTTGTTATATATGTGATATTCCTATTACTTAAAACAATTAATATAGCATTGCTCTCTTCTATATCAGCTTTGAACTCTTTACTTAGGGCTTGTCTACACTACAAAATTAAGTCGACTTTATCTAATTCAACCTCAAGCCTCCGAATTAATTAAGTCAATTGTGCATGTCCACACCATGGTCATTGTCTCAGTGGAGTGCGTCCTCACTAGCAGTGCATCAATGCACAAAGCAGTGAATTGTGGGTAGCTATCCCAAAGTGCAACTTGCCACAGTGTGTTTTGGGAAGTTTGTGCAATGGGACCAAAACATTGTCGCAGGGGAGAATGGGATCATTGTGTTGGCATCCTGTGATGCACTGTGCTCAACGGCAAACAATCCAGTGGTTTTCATTCCTTAATACCGCCGCACATATGCCATAGCCCCAGAAGCATGGAGCCTGCTCATTTGTGCACTCTTGCTGTGAGCATCTCAAACATCTCATGCCTTCTCCTGCAGTATTTCCAGAGCCGAAGTAGAGTCCACCACATGGAACGTAGCGATGTCCTGCAAGCAGCCTTGCTGCAAGCCATTGAAAAAAACAATTCACAGTTGCTGCTGGCAGTCACAGAGCAGCTGCACTCTGTTCAGTACCATTTCTGGTCCCATGAAACAAGCACTGACTGGTGGGACTACATCGTTTTGCAGGTATGGAACGACGAGCAGTTGCTGCCGAACTTTCGAATGCAGAAGGGCACCTTCCAGGAACTCTGTGCAGAACTTTCCACTGCTCTGCAGTTCAGCAACACAAAAATAAGAGCTGCTCTGACAGTGGAGAAGCGAGTGGTGATCGCTATTTGGAAGCTTGAAATGCCAGACAGTTACCAGTCAGTGGGGAATCAATTTGGAGTAGGTTAATCAACCATGGGAGCTGCTGTGCTCCAAGTGTGCAGGGTCATTAATTGACTTCTGCTACGAAGGGTAGTGAGTTTGGGAAATGTGCAAGACTTAGTGGATGGTTTTGCCACGATGGGGTTTCCTAATTGCAGTGGGGCGATAGATGGCACGCATATCCCCATCTTGGCATCAGACCACCTTGCCAAAGAGTACATAAACTGAAAGGGATACTTTTCAATAGTGTTGCAAGCGCTGGTGGATCACAGGGGGCATTTCACCGACATCAAAGTAGGATGGTCGGGAAAGGTTCATGATGCGCTCATCTTTAGAAACTCGGATCTGTTCAAAAAGCTGCAATCCGGGACTTTCTTTCCAGACCACAAAATGAACATTGACGACATTGAGATGCCTATAGTTATCCTGGGGGACCCAGCCTACCCCTTGCTCCCATGACTCATGAAACAATACACTGGCCGTCTGGACAGCAGTAAGGAACAGTTCAACTATAGGCTCAGCAAGTACAGAATGGTGGTTGAATGTGCCTTTGGTCATTTGAAAGGGCGCTGGGGAAGTTTACTAACAATGTTGGACCTTAGTGAAGAGAACATCCCCATAGTTATAGTTGCCTGCTGTATGCTCCATAATATCTGTGGAAAAAAAGGGAGAAATTTTCCACAGGGGTGGGCAGTTGAGACAGATCGCATGGCAGCCATTTTTGAGCAGCCAGACACCACAGCAATAAGAAGAGTACAGCAAAAGGTGCTGCATATCCACGAGGCTTTGAAAAGCTGTTTCAGTAATGAGTCACAGTAATGTGAGCTGCTTGTCTGCATTGTGCTTTCCCAAACCTTCGCCTGCCTTGTATCATCGTCCCTGTAAAGCCAACCCCCCGACCCAAGCCCACTGCTTCTACTCAATAAAAACATTTATTTCTCAAATCCATTTACTCTATTTAACAAACATAAGTAAAGGGGGAGAACAAGGAAAAAAAGGTAACCTTGGGGAAAAGGGGTTGTAAAGTTGGAACAGGAGAAACATTTTCGGCTGTGTAACATAATACCACATTCCAGACCATCAAAGGTCTGTTCCTTGTACCCTCCCCCTGAGTTAAATGAAAGGGATAATGGATTTTTCACCCACGCCTCAGGAAATGCTTGGTGGAGAGTGATTCTGTGCCAGGCGATGCTGGCTGGCCATCTACCAGGGTCTGCAGAGGGACTCTACCCTCCTGCTTCTGTTCCTGCAGTTCAACCAGATGCCTCAACATGTCCGCTTGGTCCCTCATAATCCGAAGCATCTCAATCTGCACCACACGCTCTTGCTCATTGGAAACTTTCCTGCTCTCCATGTCCATGTCTAACTTCTTGGACAGTGAAATCCTCCATGCCCTCAGCTTTACGTCAGCTGTCCTGGAGGCGTTAATTATCTCAGTGAACATGTCCTTCTGCATTCTCTTTCTTCTTCTAATCAGTGAAAGTCTGCTTTCAGGTGTTGATGACATGCCGAAGGACACATTTTCAGCTGTCAATCCTGGGAAAAAATAAAGAAGCCATTGTACATGAATAAAATGTTTCCATAGCATGTTTACATTAAAAAAAACACCCTTATTACACTAGGTGCAAGCCATAACATAATCAGAATCCGTAACCATTCACTGTGCCGTTTTGCTGCTCCAGCCAGGGTGAGTAGGCCCTCCCAGCTCATGTCGGGAGTAGAGGTAGCTAGTCGAACAATGGCTCTTCCCCATAGCACCACAGGAAGCTGTTTACGAACGGGGCAGGGGAGCATGTTTTCACTCCCAAATTGAGAATCTCTCATGTGGTGCCCCAGTCCCCTATCAGCCACTATAAATTACTTGCCGACCCACGCGGAGAACAGCAAAGGCACGTTAGCGGCCATGTGGTTGGTGATCCGGAATGTGTGTGTGTGGGCGGGGGGGGGGGGTCTACATGCCCTTTTTTTTTCTTGTAGGAGCACTTTTAATGAGAACTTCCCCCATTTCCCCTAGGCAACCCTATGCAATATCAGTCTCCTGAGGGTAACATAGGCGGAAACGAAGGAGATGCTGCAAGCATCTGGGTATAGACCTGGTCCTGAGGCTGCTATGCTGTGTACTGCAACGATGCCAGAAGAATTAATTCAGGAGTTGCGTGGGAAAGTGTCCTACCATGAAGAAAAGGAGTACTTGTGGCACCTTAGAGACTAACAAATTTATTAGAGCATAAGCTTTCGTGAGCTACAGCTCACTTCATCGGATGCATTTGGTGGAAAAAGTTTTTTTCCACCAAATGCATCCGATGAAGTGAGCTGTAGCTCACAAAAGCTTATGCTCTAATAAATTTGTTAGTCTCTAAGGTGCCACAAGTACTCCTTTTCTTTTTGCGAATACAGACTAACACAGCTGCTACTCTGAAACCTGTCCTACCATGGTGGAAGAAATAAGACTGCCCTGCCCACACACCTTCTGCAAAGGATTGCAGAGTACCTCCATGAAAGTTTCCTAGAGATATCCATAGAGGATTCCCAGGCTATCCCAGTCCACCTAAATAGTCTTTTCCGGGGACCACCCTCTGCATTGCTGGAGTGGCCTCTTGTAAACAGAGACCCACAGCATCTCGCTTTTTCTTCACAGTAATCATGCAATACCACCGAATATGTGTGCCTGCTAAAGTTTAACTGGACTTTGATTGTAACTGTATACTCACTAGAGGTGCCTTCCTTGACATCACAGTCAGCTACCGTGATGTCCTGCAACCCACAGGGCTCCAGGGTTAAAAATATTTCCTGGCTCTCGGGGAGAATGGATCCACCACTCGCCTGTCTCCCATTCTCCTCCTCCTCCTCTTCCTCATCCACCATATCATCCTACTTGTTGTCCCTAGACTCACACACCTGTGAGATGTGTACGTTGCTTGTGGGGGTGCTGGTAAGTCACCACTGAGAATCGCATGCAGCTCATTGTAGAACCGGCATGTGTGGGGTTCAGCACCAGAACGACTGTTCGCCTCCCTTGATTCTGGTATGCTTGGCGAAGTTCTTTTATTTTCACACATTACTGCTTTGTGTCCCTCATGTAGCCCTTCTTCCCCATTCCATGAGCGATCTTTGCATAGATGTCAGCGTTTCTTCTGCTGGATCGGAGCTCTGCCTGCGCAGACTCTTCTCCCCACACAGAGATGAGATCCACCACCTCCTCTGCAGACCAGGCTGGAGCACATTTGGGGCTTGTAGTCTCCATGATCAGCTGTGCTCAAGCTAGCATACTCCCAATGCTGATCAAACAGGAAATGGGAAATGAAAAATTCCTGGGACGATAGCAGGGGAGGAACTGTTTAATGTGTACCTGGCTGCAGTGCCGCAAAGTTGAGAATGATTTCCAGAGAGGTCACAGATGAGCATTGTGGGACACCAACTGGAGGCCTATTAAGTCGAATTACGCAACACTGCATCTGCACTATCTTGTAGTCGACCCATTAAAATTGAATTAAGCACTACGCCTCTTGCAGAGGTGGATTACAGAAGTCAACATTAGAAGCAATTTAGGTCAGCGTAAAGGACCCAGTAGTATAGACACATACATTAACAGGTCGACTTATGGCAGCTTCCTTCAACCTAACTTTTTATTATAGACCAGGCCTTAGATTCAGTTTATATGTATTCCAGGAGGAGGAAGAAATGAGAATTGTTGGATCTTTAATTATGGCCTGTACTATGCAAGAGGTCAGACTAGGGGATCATAATGGTCCCTTCTGGCCTTAAAATGTATGCTTCGCCTGAGGTAATACTACCACCCTCTATTTTTCCAGTTTATATTTATGTCTTTAATTATTCTTCACTCTGTAAAGTACTTTACATTTGTAACTGATTCTCATTGTATTGATTTCACTAAAGCTGAGCAAAATGCAAAATTTCTGTTCCACGGAAAATTCTAATATTTCAACATTTGTTTTGTCCCAAATTGGGACAAAAATTTGAAATTTTGAATTTTTTCAAGAAACAAAATATATAAAAAATTCAATTTAAAAATGCTGAAATGTCTCACTTTAAAAATTTTCAATCAGAATAAAACATTTTGGCATTCCCAATATTGAAATGTTTGGTTTCAGTTTGTTTCAAATCAGTGTAACATTAAACTGCATTTCTCCATTTGTTGCACATTGCCTCATGGTAGTTGTACTTTGAGAGCTTGATGCTGCTGTCCTCTCCTATGTGTCATGCTCCTTGGCCAGACTACTTCTCGCATGATGCACCCATAGTCATGTGTCTCCTATTATGCACCATGCAGTTTGGTCAGAGAGGAATCCACTTTGCATTAAGTGAGATGTAGTCGTCCAGAAAGCCTGGACCATAGTAGACAAAAATTCCCATGCAGCAATGCGGTCATAGGGAAATGCAATGTAATATTTTATTGAACTGATTTTAAATGAAATACTGTGGATCAGTTCAACAAAAAAAAATTCTGATTTCGGTCAAACCAATGGAAAAGAAAATACTTTCATTTAGATTTTCCCAGTGGAAAACTAAAATTTTTTGGCACAAAATTGAACTTTTCCCATGGAAAATGTTGATTTTGTGAAAACTGCATTTTCTGTCAGAAAACCATTCCAATAGAAAATTGCTGACCAACTCAATCCATGCAAGATTGGTCCCAATGATGATAATATTTATAACATTATTTTCCTGTAGGTGCTCACATATTGACTGCTTATTTGAGCAATTTTCCATGGATTTAAGTGAAACTTACTTGGAAGCAATATACTGTCCTGCAGTTCTCAGGCCATGTTCTACACTAGGTATTCACTAATCAGGATTAACTAGGGCCTCAGTCTTTTTGGTGGCTCTCTTTCAGTGCTTACCTCTTGATCACTAATTAGACTGCTGAGCTCCCTTGGTCTCTTTGTTTAATTCTCCTCTGTTTTGTCAAAGGTAGAATACCTAACATTAGAAAAGGTTAAATGGCTCTATCATACATTTTTCCTTTTGTTCTTCACACAGCTTCTAACTTTATTGATGCCACATGTCTACATCATACTTCTCTCCAATTCAGGGACTTATCACATTTTGTCTCATTTAACGACTGTTTGTTCTTTGTTCTCTTTGTTCTTCGTTCTCTGTCCGCAGTTCTTTGTTTCTTTTAGAGATTTCAGCAGCCATTCAAGTTCCGCTTTTTCCTCCAGAATAGAAACTGTCTTATACTTTGTACCTATGTAGACCTCATAGTCTTCATTCATAAACAGAAATGTTGCATAGCCTTCACATCAGATTACCTAGGGTCCTTTAGAAGTCATCTTTGCAGCAGCTTTTGCTTGGATTTCAGGATACTTCCTCACTTGCTGGAACATGTTAATGTAAAAAAAGAAAAAAATGCCATGTACAGTCTCCTGTTCACTGTTAGGATAACTTTTTGAATGTTCTATGTTTTTTAGCTCCCATACAAAGCTGGTGCTAGGCATAAGATGACTAAGCAATTGCTAAGGGCCTCCAGCAGCTCAAGGGTGCCTCCTATTTGCTTTTAATTATAAGAACTTGCCTGTTTTAGTATTATGGGGGGGGGCAAAAGTATTCCAGTTTAGGGTCCCCAGTGGGCCAGCACCGGCTCTGCTCCCATGTATGCTAATCATGACATTATCTCAGTTCACTTCTCAGCACCTAATTCCCACTCAGGTTAAACTTGTTTGCATTCATTAGATTCCTGTCTCATTCAGTTGCTAGCTAGCCTCTCAGAGAATAAATCTCTTGTCCCATTTCTTGTTTTCAAGATGATCAAGGATCAAGAGCCTTGCAGAAGTGTCAAAATACAGGAAGTATGTTCACTCCCTATTTCTTAACAATCATGTTGTTCCCTTCTGTTTAATGTTCCGTCACTGTGATCTCTACCTGTCTTACGTCTCTGATGGTGTCTCTTATGGTAATTTGTCAATACCTTCTTCTGACTTCCTCATCTGCTTCAGAGTTTTCAGATAGTGCTCAAATCTATGTGTAAGGCCAACAGACCCTGATTGTCATTGAATCCGGGACCTCTGAAGCTTAGTGAATGAGCCTGTACTGCATGAGCTAAAAGCCACATGCTTAGCTAGAACAGTAGCAGACTCATTAATCTCTAGATTGTAGATGCCACTAGAGGGGGACAGAGCACCAAACTAAGCAGGCATGGGTTACACATGCACCTGCTCTTCCAAGGTAACCTGCTTGCATTTTATGAAGTGAAAGTTAGTTTTATCTTCATGTATATCCTCAACATTGGACTAATCCTCAACATTAGACCCCTTCTAGGAGGGTGCCATTCTTTCATAGAGTTTCTTAGCTCAAGTTTGTAGGTATCTAATCCATATGTTTTTCTGAGGTGCCTATTGCAGTGATATTTAAGCACTGCAAAACAATTAAAGACAACCAAACATAGCAATATACCCATGCCTCTCGTTCTCAAAATGCAAAATAGTGGTCACCAGGTCACCAGGTTAGGAGAGTTCCCCCCAACCCCCCAGGAAGACAGTGAGCATTCTGTGCACATCTCTTCATTTTTCTTTCATGCGCTTTATTAGGGGTGAGTGTGAGTGAAGCATCCTTCTCAGCCAGATGGACAGGGATGTCACAAAGAGAGGGCAAGTGGAAACACTGTCTCAGGCTAGCTCTTCTACTAAGCTCCCAGAGCAATTTTTCTTTTATTAGCACTAGCAGTTCCATGCAGTAAGAACAGGGGGTGCCTCAATCACCTCCCTCTCTCCCTCTCCAGCATGATACCGCTGGCAGGGAGGAACCTGAACCCAGGTCTGCATAAGCAATACAAAGAGTTGAGTTGCCTCACAACTGGCAAGCCCTCAAACTGCCTTACCTCCTGGGGAAAAGACAGGAAAGAAGAACAGTGTTACCTCTTCCACTGGCATCTCTGAGTTGTTGACATTTGAATCCATTGATGTGTCTGGCTCTCCAAGTGGTTTCAAGAATATGCTAAAAAGAGAGGGAATGATCTTGATCTTTGCAGAAGCCCACACATGAGAGCTCTTGGAGTGGCAGCGCTCATTCTCTGTGATCCATCTGACAGGAATGAACTGAGTCAATAAGTGCTATTCCATTCTAACTTCTTTTTAGTGCTAGTTTCCTGTCCTAGTTTACACTGTGCAGTTACATATTTCCCTAAATCCTACCATTAAAACTTGCTTATCATGCCTTCTAAGGGACAGGGTGTGACTTAGAGAGACAGCTTGCTTTGGAGGAGAAGGACTGTGGGAGCCCCCAATGAGGAATCCTGGCTGATTCAGATTCGCCTCTCTCCTGTCAAACTGAGCAGCCATGTTCATATAGGACCCTTAGATTATACACACTCTTCATGATCAAAAAGGTAAAATGATTCCCTATTCATACTCACTCATCTATTGCCCACACTAAAAAGCCCACTCCAGCAATACCACCACTAATCAGCTGCGGAGAGTAAAATTTCCAAGGTTAGCAAATTGGGCTCTCATTGCCTTTCTATTCTATTTCCTTACTTAAGGAAAACATAAAAAAAAAATAATCCAATAGTAACAAACACACAGATATCCTAAGACCAATAAAGAAGAATGACTTTACTCCCACCTCTGGTTACCCATTCAGCTCTGATTCTGATGCCTAACTCATTCAGTGCCTAACTCTCTCTCAGAGCAAACTCCAGTTTAGTAAGACTAGCACTGCTTCTTTTTCTGTTCTGGTGGCTTCTCGTTGCTGTAAAGGTTTAAATTAGTACAATATTCCAGTACAAATAAGCAGTACTTTATACCATTGATATTTTCCATTCAAGTCATTTTTCTATTGTTTTTGTAATTTCACTTCTGCTCAGTAAATATTGTTCGCAAGTCTTTTACCTAGCTCTCTGAACATTATGATGATCTTGAGTACTTATAAAACCTATAATTGTGGATCCAACTGTGTAGCTGTAATTCAGGTGAAAGTCCCTTGGGAGTCAATGAGTTTTGCTGCAGGACCAGGTCCTTTAAATCTTATTTTATATTGTTTTATCTTTCTCTTTTTCCCAGTGTACAGAGAGCTGCTCAGGAGCCTTCGACTTCCAACCAATGATTAATTTTAACTTGTATTGAACTCTAGTTCCCTTGCTACAATGATGATAAGTGGTGGTATTTATGTCAGCAGTCCAGTCCAAACTGGCAGTGCTAATTTTTAACACTGAGTCAAATGACTCAGACCTAAAAAGGAAAAATGATTTAACACTGAGATTTGTGGAAACTTGTTTGAGCATTCAGGGCATTATGATAATATTAAGAAGGTTTACTTAAAAATTGCTTTAACTTACCCTTTAAGAGATAATTAATTCATTATCGTAAAATAATAATCTTCATTGGCTAGAAAAATTTCAAGATAAAGATTGACTAGATATTTATTAACAATATATTTTGGAAAGGAAACAAGTTTTCCCCTCCCTCCAACAGACCTCAATTTGCTTGAAAAAAAAATCTGCAACCATCCACTTAAAACACCACAAAAGACCACAAAAACTCAGAATCTGGCTTCTCAGTAAAAACTGCAGGATCTGCTAATCTGCAGAAGCCATTTTGTTAAATATCTGACCAAAGTCTGCTATGCATTGTTTCACAAAAAGAGGAGAGCTCATCTTTATCCATACTTTGAGACATGAAAATGTGTGACTTGATGAGCTTTTTGGCCATCTTCACAGGGTTTTTTTGTTTGTTTGTTTGTTTTTGTTTTTTGGGGTGGGGGAGTGTCTAAAAAATAAGCCTGGCTGTTTTGGTCCAGATGGAGAATGTTTCTCTTTCCACAAGAAGACAATGAATGGGATGCTTTTCCCCAACACATAAAATACTAGATACAGCTCCCCTTGAAATCAATACAAGTCTTTCCATTTTAACAGGTTTCAGAGTAGCAGCCATGTTAGTCTGTATTCGCAAAAAAGAAAAGGAATACTTGTGGCACCTTAGAGACTAACAAATTTATCTGAGCATAAGCTTTCGTGAGCTTCAGCTCACTTCATCGGATGCATTCGGTGGAAAATACAGTGGAGAGATTTATATACACACACAGAGAACATGAAACAATGGGTTTTATCATACACACTGTAAGGAGAGTGATCACTTAAGATGAGCTATTACCAGCAGGAAGGGGGGGGAAGGAGGAAAAACTTTTGCGGTGATAATCAAGGTGGGCCATTTCCAGCAGTTGACGAGAACATCTGAGGAACAGTGGGGGGTGGGGAGGGTATAAACATGGGGAAATAGTTTTACTTTGTGTAATGACCCATCCACTCCCAGTCTCTATTCAAGCCTAAGTTAATTGTATCCAGTTTGCAAATTAATTCCAATTCAGAAGTCTCTCGTTGGAGTCTGTTTTTGAAGTTTTTTTGTTGAAGGATAGCCACTCTCAGGTCTGTAATCGTGTGACCGGAGAGATTGAAGTGTACTCTGACTGGTTTTTGAATGTTATAATTCTTGACGTCTGATTTGTGTCCATTTATTCTTTTACATAGAGACTGGCCAGTTTGACCAATGTACATGGCAGAGGGGCATTGCTGGCACATGATAGCATATATCACATTGGTAGATGCGCAGATGAACGAGCCTCTGATAGTGTGGCTGATGTGATTAGGCCCTATAATGGTGTCCCCTGAATAGATATGTGGACAGAGTTGGCAACGGGCTTTGTTGCAAGGATAGGTTCCTGGGTTAGTGGTTCTGTTGTGTGGTGTGTGGTTGCTGGTGAGTAATTGCTTCAGGTTGGGGGGCTGTCTGTAAGCAAGGACTGGCCTGTCTCCCAAGATCTGTGAACCCATCACTCTCACAGATCTTGGGACCAAGCATTGATCACTATGAAAAGCTGCCAGTGTACTGTGCTATTAAGATCAACTGATTACATATGAGATTAAGCAGGAAAGAAAATTCCATTCCTGATCAAATCATATTTTCCATCCCACCACCCCAAATTAATTTGGCTCCTTCATACATAGAATCATAGAACTGGAAGGGACCTCGAGAGGTTATCTAGTCCAGGCCCCTGCACTCAAGGCAGGACTAAGTATTATCTAGACCGTTCCTGACAGGCGTTGGTCCAACCTGCTCTTAAAAATCCCCAATGATGGAGATTCCACAACTTCCCTACACAATTTATTCCAGTGCTTAACCACTCTGACAATTAGGAAGTTTTTCCTAATGTCCAACCTAAACCGCCCTTGCTGCAATTTAAGCCCATTGTTTCTTGTCCTATCCTCAGAAGTTAAGAAGAATAATTTTTCTCCCTTCTCCTTGTAACAACCTTTTACGTACTTGAGAATTGTTATCATGTCCCCTCTCAGTGTTCTCTTCTCCAGACTAAACAAACCCAATTTTTTCAATCTTCCCTCATAAGTCATGTTTTCTAGACCTTTACTCATTTTTGTTGCTCTTCTCTGGACTTTCTCCGAATTTGTCCACATCTTTCCTGAAATGTGGCACCCAGAACTGGACACAATACTCCAGTTGAGGACTAATCAGCGTGGAGTATCGCGGAAGAATGACTTCTCATGTTTTGGTTACAATACTCCTGCTAATACATCCCAGAATGATGTTAGCTTTTTTTGCAACAGCATTACATGGTTGACTCATATTTAGCTTGTGATCCACTATGACCTCCAGATCCCTTTCTGCAGTACTCCTTCCTACCAGTCATTTCCCATTTTCTATGTGTGCAACTGATTATTCCTTTCTAAGTGGAATACTTTGCATTTGTCCTTATTGAATTTAATCCTATTTACTTCAGAACATTTCTCTAGTTTGTCCAGATCATTTTGAATTTTAATCCTATCCTCCAAAGCACCTGCAACTTCTCCTAGCTTGGTATCATCCGCAAACTTTATAAGTGTACTCTCTATGCCATTTTCTAAATCATGGATGAAGATATTGAACAGAACCAGACCCAAAGCAATCCCTGAGGAACCCCACTCATTATGCCCTTCCAGCATGACTGTGAACCACTGATAACTACTCTCTGGGAACAATTTTCCACCCAGTTATCCACCCACCTTATAGTAGCTCTGTCTAGGTTGTATTTCCCTACTTTGTTTATGAGAAGGTCATGTGAGACAGTATCAAAAGCCTTACTAAAATATACCACAAGATATACCACATCTACCGCTTCCCCCCATCCACCAGGCTTGTTACCCTGTCAAAGAAAGCTATCAGGTTGGTTTGACGTGATTTGTTCTTGACAAATCCATGCTGACTGTTATTTATCACCTTATTATCTTCTAGATCAGTGGTTCCCAAACGTGTTCCGCCGCTTGTGCAGGGAAAGACCCTGTCGGGCCAGGCTGGTTTCTTTACCTGCCGCATCTGCAGGTTCGGCCGATCACGGCTCCCAGTGGCTGCGGTTCGCTGCTCCAGGCCAATGGGAGCTGCTGGAAATGGGAAGCTTCCAGTAGCTCCCATTGGCCTGAAGCGGTGAACCGCGGCCATTGGGAGCCACGATCGGCCGAACCTGCGGATGCAGCAGGTAAACAAACCGGCCCGGCCCGCCAGGGGCTTTCCCAGCACAAGTGGTGGAACAAGTTTGGGAACCATTGTTCTAGGTTTCAGAGTAGCAGCTGTGTTAGTCTGTATTTCCAAAAAGAAAAGAAGTACTTGTGGCACCTTAGAGACTAACAAATTTATTTGAGCATAAGCTTTCGTGAGCTACAGCTCACCTCATCGGATGCATTCAGTGGAAAATACAGTGGGGAGATTTATACACATAGACACATGAAACAATGGGTGTTACCATACACAATGTAACCAGAGTGCTCACTTAAAGTGAGCTATTACCAGCAAGAGAGCGGGGCGGGGGGGAACCTTTTGTAGTGATAATCAAGGTGGGCCATTTCCAGCAGTTGACGAGAACATCTGAGGAACAATGGGGGGTGGGGAGGGTATAAACATGGGGAAATAGTTTTACTTTGTGTAATGACCCATCCACTCCCAGTCTCTATTCAAGCCTAAGTTAATTGTATCCAGTTTGCAAATTAATTCCAATTCAGCGGTCTCTCGTTGGACTCTGTTTTTGAAGTTTTTTTGTTGAAATATTGCCACTTTTAGGTCTGTAATCGAGTGACCAGAGAGATTGAAGTGTTCTTCAACTAGTTTTTGAATGTTATAATTCTTGACATCTGATTTGTGTCCATTTATTCTTTTACGTAGAGACTGGCCAGTTTGACCACTGTACATGGCAGAGGGGCATTGCTGGAACATGATAGCATATATCACATTGGTAGGTGTGGAGCCTCTGATGGTGAACGAGCCTCTGATGGTGTGGCTGATATGATTAGGCCCTATGATGGAGTCCCCTGAATAGATATGTGGACACAGTTGGCAATGGGCTTTGTTGCAAGGATAGGTTCCTGGGTTAGTGGTTCTGTTGTGTGGTATGTGGTTGCTGGTGAGTATTTGCTTCAGGTTGGGGGGCTGTCTGTAAGCAAGGACTGGCCTGTCTCCCAAGGTCTGTGAGAGTGATAGGTCGTCCTTCAGGATAGGTTATAGATCCTTGATGATGCGTTGGAGAGGTTTTAGTTGGGGGCTGAAGGTGATGGCTAGTGGCGTTCTGTTATTTTCTTTGTCCTGTAGTAGGTGACTTCTGGGTACTCTTCTGGCTCTGTCAGTCTGTTTCTTCACTTCAGCAGGTGGGTATTGTAGTTGTAAGAATGCTTGATAGAGATCTTGTAGGTCTTTGTCTCTGTCTGAGGGGTTGGAACAAATGCGGTTGTATTGTAGAGCTTGGCTGTAGACAATGGATCGTGTGGTGTGATCTGGATGAAAGCCGGAGGCATGTAGGTAGGAATAGCGGTTAGTAGGTTTCCAGTATAAGGTGGTGTTTATGTGATGCAACTGATTGCTTAATTATTTGCTCCATTATCTTTCTGGGTACAGAAGTTAAGCTGACTGGTCTGTAATTCCCTGGGTTGTCCTTATTTTCCTTTTTATAGATGGACAGTATATTTGCCATTTTCCAGTTTTCTGGAATGTCTCCCATCTTCCATGACTTTTCAAAGATAATTGCTAATGGCTCAGATATCTCCTCAGTCAGATGCTTGAGTATTCTAGGATGCATTTCATCAGGCCCTGGTGATTTGAAGACATATAACTTGTCTAAGTAATTTTTGACTTGCTCTTTCCCTATTTTAGATTCTGATCCTACCTCATTTTCACTGGTATTCACTAGGTTAGACGTCCAATCGCCACCAACCTTCTTGGTAAAAACTGAAACAAAGAAGTCATTAAGCACCTCTGCTATTTCCACATTTTCTGTTATTATCTTTTCCCCCTCATTGAGTAATAGGCCCTCTCTTTCCTTGGTCTTCCTCTTGCTTCTAATGTATTTGTAGAATGTTTTCTTGTTTCCTTTTATGTCCCTAGCTAGTTTGATCTCATTTTGTGCCTTGGCTTTTCTAATTTTGTTCCTACATACTTGTATTATTTGTTTATATTCATCTTTTGTAATTTGACCGAGTTTCAACTTTTTGTAGGGCTCTTTTTTTGAGTTTTAGATCATTGAAAATCTCCTGGTTAATCCAGGGTGGTCTCTTGCCATACTTCCTATCTTTCCTACAAGGTGGAATGGTTTGCTCTTATGCCCTTAATAATGTTTCTTTGAAAAACTGCCAATTGCCTTCAATTGTTTTTCCCCTTAGACTTGCTTCCCATGGGATTTTTCCTACCAACTCCCTGTGTTTGCTAAAGTCTGCCTTCTTGAAATCCATTGTCTTTATTGTGCTGTTCTCCCTCCTACCATTCCTTAGAATCATGAACTCTACCATTTCATGATCACTTTCACCCAAGTTGCCTTCCATTTTCAAATTCTCAGCCAGTTCCTCCCTATTTGTGAAAATCAAATCTAGAACAGCCTCCCCCTAGTAGCTTTCTCCACATTCTGAAATAAAAAATAGTCTCCGATATATTCCAAGAACTTTCTGGATGATCTGTGCCCTGCTGTATTATTTTCCCAACAGATGTCTGGATAGTTGAAGTCCCCCATCACCACCAAGTCCTGTGCTTTGGATGATTTTGTTAGTTGTTTAAAAAAAAATTATCCACCTCTTCTTCCTGGTTTGGTGGTCTGTAGTAGACCCCTACCATGATATCACTCTTGTTTATTACCCCTTTTATCCTTACCCAGAGACTTTCAACAAGTCTGTCTCTTATTTCTATCTCAACCTCAGTCCAAGTGTATACATTTTTAATATATAAGGCAACACCTCCTCCCTTTTTTCCCTGCCTGTCCTTCCTGAGCAAGCTGTATCCCTCTATGCCAATATTCCAGTCATGCATATTATCCCACCAAGTCTCTGTGATTCCAACCATGTCATAGTTGTGTTTATTTACTAGCATTTAGAGTTCTTCCTGCTTATTCCCCATACTTCTCGCATTAGTATACAGACATCTAAGATACTGATTTGATTTCCTGACCCCACCCCAAGTTCTGTCTTGTCTCTTCCTTATTTCTGCTATAACAGCCACGCCCCCCCCCCCAAGATTCCAACCCTTCTCCCAGGTCTCCAGGTTTTTGACTTACCTATGGGCTTTGGTCACCTGCCCCCATTAAACCTAGTTTAAAGCCCTCCTCACTAGATTAGCCAGTCAGTAGCCAAATATGCTCTTCCCCTTCCTCAATAGGTGGACCCCACATGCCAAAGCTCAAGAAGCCCTAAAACATATTTAGCCACAACCTGTAAAATGGATCTCTGCCCCTCCTTACTGATAGAAGCAAAGATCACCTCACTACTAATGAAAATTGTTAATGCCTTCCTTAGAGAGGCATACTTGCCAAACTCACTGAAAAATACAACAGTCCCACCCAATCTTCAAGAAGCCAAAAGTGGACCCTGATGACTTAACTATCATCCCATCTCCAGCTGCCCATTCCTTGGCAAATTAATTGAGAAAATAGTAACACCAAGCTTCAACAACATGTGACATCAGCCAGCATCTTTGGATGCATGACAATCAAGGTTCTAATCGAGCATAGCACAGAGACAGACCTCGTAGCACTGAAAGACTGCTTTCTTATGGCCACGGAAGCAGGCACGATCTCCATGCTCACATTGATGGACATCTCTGACACAAGGTATGCAGACTTGCCTACATGGTGTACCAGGAGTAGCTTGCCTAGCATTATAATGGTTTCATTCATTCCTTTCTTGCTTACCTGCAGTATCCCACAGGGATTCCGCCCCCTTCTCTTCAATATACAAATGAGATCCCAGGGAGAGAGTGAGACACCACCAGCTCAGCTGCCAGCAATATACAGACAACACTCAGTTATTTCTCATTCACCATTGACACAACCTCCATCACTACCAAGTTACACAGATGCCTACAAGAGATCAGATCTTGGATGGAGAGTCACTGCGTCAAGCTGAATCCAGATATCAAAGTGGTGATGGTTGAAAAGGGGAAAGATTTTGAAGTATTAGTTACAATACGGAAGAATTAGCGACAACATTGAATGAGTACAGCTCCCGTTTGTCAAGTTGGTGCAAAGCCTTGGAGTCCTGTTTGACACCTCACTAATCCTGGAGGGCAAGATAGTGTCAGCTTCTAAAAATGCCTTTCTTCATCTCCAGCTTGCTAAGAATCTTCACATCTCTCTAGGACCAGCCATTTGTTACCTCCAGGTTGAATTACTGTAAATCACTATATTTGAAGCTGAATATGAAGATGGTGCCCACCCAGGCTCTAGCTGGCATAGAACATGGTTGCCCATTTCCTCCATGGTCTAGGAGGTCATAGTGATTCCATCAGATCCATGCTCATGTCCCTCCATAAAATGATGCGGTCTAAATTCGCTGTTACCACTCAAGAAAGAGATCTTGGAGTCATTGTGGATAGTTCTCTGCAAACATCCACTCAATGTGCAGCGGCAGTCAAAAAAGCAAACAGAATGTTGAGAATCATTAAGAAAGGTATAGATAATAAGGCAGAAAATACCATATTGCCTCTATATAAATCCATGGTATGCCTACATCTTGAATACTACATGCAGATGTGGTCACCCCATCTCAAAAGAGATATAATGGAAAAGGAAAAAGTTCAGAAATGGCAACAAAAATGAGTAGGGGTATGGAACGGCTTCCGTATGAGGAGAGATTAATAAGACTGGGACTTTTCAGCTTGGAAAAGAGATGAGTAAGTGGGGATATGACTGAGGTCTATAAAATCATGACTGGTGTGGAAAAAGTAAATAAGGAAGTGTTATTCTACTCCTTCTCATAACACAAGAACTAGGGGTCACCAAATGAGGTTTAAAACAAACAAAAGGAAGTATTTCTTCACACAATGCACAGTTAACCTGCGGAATTCTTTGCCAGAGGATGTTGTGAAGGCCAAGATATAACAGGGTTCAAAAAAGAACTAGATAAATTCATGGAGGATAAGTCCATCAATGGCTACTAGCCAGGATGAGCAGGGATGGTGTCTCTAGCCTCTGTTTGCCAGAACCTGGGAATGAGCAACAGGGAATGGATCACTTGATGATTACTTGTTCATTCCCTCTGGGGCACCTGGCACTGGCCACTGTCGGAAGACAGGATACTGGGCTAGATGGACCTTTGGACTGACCCAGTATTGCCATTCTTATGTTCTTATTGGCTCCCCGTCAGTCTAAGGCCTTGGTCCTAATCTTCAAAGAGCTTAATGGATCAAGCCCCAGCTACACTAGACACTGAATTTCAGTCTATTAACTACCGAGACAATGCAGCTCACAAAACTCAAGACAAAGCACATGAGAGCTGAGGACAAAGTATATTCAATCAAAAGGATTCACCTATGGAAACAACTTCTAGAGGAGATGAGGCAAATTGAGAGATTGACCATCTTTCAGCAAGTGCAGCAAAATGTTCCTCTTCAAAAAAGCCTTTCCAGCACAGCAAGAATGACAGTCACAAAAGAGACAATCCATATACAATATTTAATATTTTATATTTTAAAAAATTATTGAAATGAAACATTTCAATACTTTTTTTTTCAGGTTTCTGAAATAAAAAAGATCAAATTTCTATTCCACAAAAATTTCAACATTTTGATTTTATAATAATAATAATTCAGGACAAAAACAAATTTCAAAATGTTGGAATTTCCCATAGGATGGAATTCCATTTTATGATCAGATCTACTCAGTATAGACTTGTTTCCAAAAAAGTCCAATCGTGCAATCCAATCTGCACAGGTACAAGAGTCTGCCCAGGTAGATACAATTACAGGATTGGGGCCTTAGGAAGCAGCATAAGATATTCAGTCAAACAGAATGACTCCCCAAAACCCCTTCCAGGATTTTGTATTGAATTAGGCCTAAAATTCTCAGGTGTTTATTTGGCAGACCTACTGACATAAATTCAGTCATTATATACAAGAGGTTTTTTTTTAAAAAAATATTGTGGGAGTGCCTGTCTGTGCACCCATTGCAGTATTTTAAACCACACACTGTAATCAGCAATTACACAAGTGGGCATTATAATAAAAGTAACTTTGTTCAGTTTTTTTAAACCTGCATTACTCTATCCAAAGTCAATATTATGCTTTACAATTTTTCCAAAGTGTGGGTCAGCGAATTAATCATTAAATATCACATAACTTTTCTATTTATGCCATATCAGTTAAGGTTTTTTTTGTGGAGGGCGGGGGGAAGGGAATGGTCTGCACCATAAAAACATTGTATTGTTATTAACACAGTAATGAAGTAAGACTTTTATGAACAGTAAACATTTAGTGTTTGAGTTATGGTGCTTTTCAAAATG
The DNA here is from genome assembly GCF_009764565.3 of Dermochelys coriacea. Taxonomy (NCBI): domain Eukaryota; kingdom Metazoa; phylum Chordata; order Testudines; family Dermochelyidae; genus Dermochelys; species Dermochelys coriacea. The sequence continues at coordinate 267,414,664 of NC_050068.2, forward strand.
TTTCACCTCAGCATTGGTTTAAGACATAATTAAGTCTTTGAGGAATAACGTTTCAAAAGGGCCTCAACCAAACGGTAATCCTGTGCACAAAATAGCTAATGTCTGCAATTCTGTGCTCATACACATACAAAATGAGAATGTCAGAGAATATCACTTTTGTTTTAATTTGTAAGTGAATTTAGTGACTGCAAATAATAAACTCAAGAGTACTGGCTTCATGTGTGTAGGAACTGTTGAAAGGTATCTTCAGCAGCTCTGTCACTGCACCTCAGCCCTGAACTGCTTCATCCGTCCCTCCTTTAGGGCTGGTCTACACTACAGAGTTAGGTTGAAGTAAGCTAACTCTGTAAGGGTATGTCTACAGTACAAAATTATTTCGAAATTATTCTATTTGAATTTTCAGAAGCTATTTTATATATTCAGTCTTCTATGTCCCCACTAAAGTGGGTGAATTCGGCAGATTGCATCCACAGTACCAAGGCTAGCATCGAATGTCGGAGCGGTGCACTGTGGGTAGCTGTCCCACAGTTCCCACAGTCCCCGCCGCCCATTGGAATTCTGGGTTAAGCTCCCAGTGCATGATGGGGCAGAAACATTCTCGCGGGTGTTTCTGGGTGTGTGTCATCAGAAAGTTACATCAGACAATCGTTTCGCATCATTTTGGCATGCAGACACGATACTGCTTTCAGCATACGGTGCACCGCTGCTCTCCTGCTACTATGAATCCACCTCTTCAACTCAACGCTGCTCTGCTTCCGCTGCCAACTCTGCTCTCCCGCTATTGCCACGCTTCCAAGCTTCTCCATGTTGTCTGTCCTGGGCTCCCACCTCCGTGAAAGCCACAGAAGACAACCATTTTCCGCCTTTGTTCGGCTACTGTGAACCAAACAGCACAGCTTCCGCTGCCACTCTCCTTTCCTGCATTTTGCACCATTTTTCCAGGATTACCCGTGCAGGCGCCATAGCCATGGAGCCCGATCAGATCTCTGCTGCAGTTTTGACCATTGTAAATACCTCGCGCATTATCCAACAGTATGTGCAGTACCTGCAAAACCGGGCGAGAAAGCGATGACAGCGCGATTACTATAATGATGAGGACATGGACACAGACAGCACGGCATGTGGCAATTGGGAGATCATGGTGGTGTTGGGCCAGGTTCATGCTGTGAAACGCCGATTCTGGGCCCAGGAAACAAGCATAGACTGGTGGGACCGCATAGTGTTGCAGGTATGGGATGATTCCCAGTGGCTGAGAAACTTTCGTATGCGTAGGGCCACTTTCATGGAACTTAGTGACTTGCTGTCCCCTGCCCTGAAGCGCAAAGACACCAAAATGAGAGCAGTCCTCACAGCTGAGAAGTGAGTGCCCATAGCCCTGTAGAAGTTTGCAACACCCAACAGCTACCGGTCAGTTGGGAATGAGTTTGGAGTGGGGAAATCTACTGTGGGGGCTGCTGTGCTGCAAGTAGCCAACACAATCATTGACCAGCTGCAATCAAGGGTAGTGACTTTGGGAAATGTGCAGACCATTGTGGATAGTTCCCTGGGGTTCCGCTGGGGCTCCCTAACTGCAGCGGAGCGATAGCTGGAACGCATATCTCTGTCTTGGCCCTGGAACACCGGGGTGGCCAGTACATAAACCGCTAGGGGTACTTTTCCATGGTGCTGCAAGCACTGGTGCATCACAAGGGACGTTTCACCGACATCAACATGGGATGGCCGGGAAAGGTGCATGACACTTGCATCTTCAGGAACTCTGGTCTGTTTGAACAGCTGCAGGAAGGAACTTACTTCCCAGACCAGAAAATTATTGTTGGGGATGTTGAAATGCCTATAGTTATCCTCGGGGACCCAGTCTACCCCTTAATGCCATGGCTCATGAAGCCATACACAGGCACCCTGGACAGTAGTAAGGAGCAGTTCAACTATAGGCTGAGCAAGTGCAGAATGGTGGTAGAATGTGCGTTTGGACATTTGAAAGTGCGCTGGCGCAGTTTACTGACTCGATTAGATCTCAACACAACCAATATTCCAATTGTAATTGCTGCTTGTTGTGTGCTCAACAATATCTTTGAGTCGAAGGAGGAGACGTTTATGGTGGGGTGGGAGGTTGAGGCAACTCGCCTGGGAGCCAGTTTCACACAGCCAGACAACAGGGCGATTAGAAGAGCGCAGCAGGTCGCGCTGCACATCAGAGAAGCTTTGAAAGCCAGTTTCATGACTGGCCAGGGTAGGGTTGACAATTGTATTTGTTTCTCTTAAAGTTACCCACCCCCTATATATATATGAAAGGAAATAAAGTCACAATTGTTCAAAAACCGTTCTTTATAATTTGTTGCACAAAACATTGAGAGAAATCGGAAGCTAGATGGGGGGGGGTATTTGGTTAGGAGGGTGGAGGAGGAGGGAAGGACAAGTCCAGAAACCAAATTGAAATTTAGGATATGCCAGTTTTCTGCTGCTTGTGCAATCCTCGGGGGTTGCCTGTGTGGGTCTCCATAGCCTCCCCCGCCCCATGTTCTTGGGCGTCTGGGTGAGGAGGCTATGGAACTTGGGGAGGGTGGTTATTCAGAGGCTGCAGCGGCAGTCTGTGGTCTTGCTGCCTTTCCCGCATTAGATCCACCATACAGCGGAGCATGTCAGTTTGCTCCGCCATGAGCTTGACCATAGCATCCTGCCTGCTCTCATCGCGTGCGTCCCTCCTCTCTTCGTATTCATGTAACACTTTAAGCAACTCCACAATTGTTTGCCTCCACGCATTCAACTGAGCCCTATCAGTGCGGGAGGACTGCATGAGCTCGGCAAACTTGTCGTCCTGAGTTCGTTTTTCCACCTTCTAATCTGGACCAGCCTCTGAGACGGAGTACATAGGGGCCGCATTGAAACATTTGCACTTGCTGCAGGAGGAGAAAAAGGGAGGGTAGTATTTTAAAAGATACATTTTAGAGAACAAAGGGGACACTGTTTCTCAGTGAAACAGGCAATTCATAGTACACAGCACATGTTCTTTCTGTACAAGGTCTCATTTTGCCTCCTATACTGAAGTGCCTGCCACTTTGGTGTGAGTAAGCCATCACATGCAGCCAGGCAACAGAATTCAGCTTGCAGGCAGCGGCCAGGCAACAGAATTCAGCTTGCAGGCAGCCTGCGGGCTCTCTGGGATGATCGCTTCACACAACACCCTCCCCTCCGCACACACACACACACACACCGCGGGGCTCCGATGAGGCTCCCAGCAGGGATGAGCTCTTTGAACTAAACACAAACAGCCCAGCATGGTTCCAATGAGGCTCTGAGCAGGGATGAGCTCTTTAACTAAACCCGAACAGTCCAGCACGGCTGGGTTTCCCCCCACCCCACACCGCATGGCTCCGATCAAGCTCTCTCTCACCAGAAGTGCCTTCTCCAGGGTCATGGTCCGGGAGCATGCTTTGGGAGTGGGGGGAGGCTATTGGCTCCAGCGTTAAGAATAGTTCCTGGCTACGGGGGAAACAGATTCCCCACTTGCCGCCTGTGCACTGTCCTCCTCCTCCTCTTCGTCCTCCAAAAACTCATCCTCCTTGCTCCGTGCTACTCCCCCCTTGCAGGTGTCCACGGACAGTGGTGGGGTAGTGGTGGCGTCACCCCCCATAATTGCATGCAGCTCATGGTAGAAGCGGCATGTATGGGGCTGTGACCAGAGCGCCCGTTTGCGTCCCTGGCTTTTTGGTATGCTTGCTTGAGCTCTTTGATTTTTTGTACGACATTGCTCTGTGTCCCTGGAGTAGCCTCTTTCTGTCATGGCCCTGAAGACTTTAGCATACGTATTTGCGTTCCTTTTTTTGGAACGTAGTTCTGCCATAGCAGATTCATCTCCCCAATATGCAATGAGATCCAGTACCTCCCATTTGGATCGTGCTGGAGCTCGTCTGCAAATCCGGGACTGCGTGGTCTCTTGAGATGGTGGACTCTGCATGGTCACCTATGATGGTGTACTGTGCTGATGGTCACCTGTGCTGATGGTGACCAAACAGGAAATTCAAAAGTTCCCTGGGCTTTTACTGCCTACCCGGCTAGTGCATAGGAGTACAGAGTGTTGTCCAGAGCGGTTACAAGGGAGCATTCTGGGATAGCTCCCAGAGGCCAATATCGTTGAATTGCGTCCACAGTACCTGAAACCCCGAACTGTGATCTCGATTTTAGTGCTACTCCACTTGCCGAGGTGGAGTACAGAGTAAAGAGCCCTTTAATTTGAAAAAACTGGTTTGGTCGTGTGGACAGAACCAGTTTTATTTCGAGGTAACTCGGCTAATTCCAAAATAACTGTGTAATGTAGACCAGGCCTAAGAGTCTCTATTACAACGTTGCTCCCACCAAAGTAAGTTGCTCACTGCACCGACCTAATAACTGCACTTCTGCAGTAGTGCTTAGGTTGATGTCGTTAGGGTGACGCAGTGTCCATGTACATACCGCATTACTTATATTGCATGCTCGCTGCCAGCCTCACGTGGGGCTCACATGCTCCACTTAGATTGGTGCAAATTGTCCTGCTGAGGACACGCCTCACTCACCAGCGGCAGGAGGATAGCATGGATACCAACAGCCAATTGAATTACTGTGGTGACTGTATGCTGACCTAACCTAGCCTTTTTTCAGAGTAGCAGCTGTGTTAGTCTGGTATCCACAAAAAGAAAAGGAGGACTTGTGGCACCTTAGTCTCTAAGGTGCCACAAGTCCTCCTTTTCTTCTAACCTAGCCTGATGGACTTAATTTTGTAGTGTAGACAAGGCCTTAGTCTTTCTTTTGCAGAGACTACAAATCATACAAAATTTTAGTGTGGTGACTTCAGATGTTAGAAATTGAGAATATGGGGCAAAAACCACTAAATTCACTTTTTTGTTTGTTTTTAGTAACCCCAACATCTAAAAGGTTAGGCCCTGATCCTACAATCCACACTGGTGGACCTATTGAGGCTATGTGGGTTCAATTGCAAAATAAGGGTCTACGTTCTTTAACCCACTAGTTCCTAGAGTAAACCTTGCCGTCTATTGGAACTGTACCAAAGTAATGTAATTTTCACGAGAAACCACACACATCACATCATTGCACTTAGCTCATTGTAGTAAGGTATTGTGACTTGGCAAAATTCTGCTCTTAGACCCACTGGGCAAACCTTGATTGATAATGCGCTCGTCTCACATACACAAAACTTCCCTTGGGGGAGTGAAATAACATTTGAGAGCCACCTTGGGGATCTGTGAGTGCAATTCTGCCCTGAGACATTTTTAAAAGTTAAATATTAAGGAAATTATCTTTTGTTTTATATTTCCTTTATTCGTGGATGCTGTTGGTGCTTAGGGGGACGCCTTTCCTGAAGGAAACAATCCGCTGGGGTGGTTATTTGCTCACATTAACTCATGCATTTTAGATTGGCTAAGATGTATTTAAACAGTGATGTAAAACAAAGTGGCTGAGCTGAGAGGAGAGACAGGGAAGCTGTTTGGCAGCTGGTAGGAAACAAAATGGGTTTCTCCTCCTCTCTGCAAGTTGCAGCCGCTGCAGACCGTGACTTTCCCCTGGCCCTGCACTTTCGGGGTCCTGCTGTCGTGCCCCCCACCCCCGTTCCCGCTAGAGGAAGGGGGTGATTGTCTCTGGCCCGCCTTGGGGAGGGGGCGTTTCTACCTCCAACCCCACCCGTCTCCTCTGTGATACCCCGTGCCCCCCGGCTGCCTGCAGCCTCCCCGGCTCCTGCGCAGCAGCCCCCTGGTGGCCCAGGTGCAGGCGGCGGCGGCGGCCGGCTCCCCGGGGAGGCACGTGGGCGCCTGCAGAGCGGGGGAGACACCGAGAAGAACCATAGTAACGGGGAGCGAGCGGGGGGGGGGAGGGAGGAGGCGCGTAGCAGCAGCAGCAGCAGCAGCAGCAGCAGCCAGCGCGGCGCCGGGACCCGGCCAGTGCGGGGGAGCGCGCGGCCCCCGGCCCGGCCCGGCGCGGCGCGAGAGCAAGCGGGCGCGGAGCGAGCCGCGGCCCCGGCCCAGAGCGCGCCGCGGGCGCGCGCGGGGGGAGGCGGGGCCGGCTGCGCGGGGGCGCGCGCGGCGGTGCCGGCTGGCTGCGGGAGGGGAGCGGGGGAGCGCTCCGCTGTGCTCGGCTCCGCCGCGCTCTCCCTGCCTCACTCCGCGGGGCAAGGCAAGATGCACAAAGGCGAGGGATAACAGCGGCAGCACTGAAACATCCCCGAGAGCCGCGGCCTCCCGCCCCCCCAACCTGCCGCCGCCGCCCCCAGGTGAGAGCGGGCCCGGTGAGTAGCCGGAGCGCCGGAATTGCCGTTGCACGGACCCCTGTTCCCCTCCCTCCGCCGCCCCCCGGGTTTGGTGGGGAAGGGCGATTTCTGCAAATGGGGCAGGAAGCTGGAGCCCGAGCCTGGAGGGGGCTCATCCCCCCCCCGTTGCTGTAGTTTGGGTTGATGCTAGGGGTTATTTTTATGTTGACCTGGGCTGTCTGCCTGTTTATTTGCCCGCCTCGCTCCAGCTTTGCGGGGTTGCAAAGTGCAGGCGATGCCAGGGATCGGTTCTTTCCCCCTCTCCCCCCAGCCAAATGCTCCGTCTTCAAGGATGTCGATCTTTCCTTGTTTAAAAAACAAAAACAAAAAACCGAAAAAGGTAAAGCAAAATGTTAATCGCGTGCGATGTAGTTTCAGCTGCCTGATGGAGATGGTCCTGTCGTCTGGTGAGTTTTCATCACCTCTGAGTGGTACTGGGAGGAAGAGACACTGAAAAGCTTTATCTACACTGTGCTCTCTCCGTGTATTTTTAAGCAATGATTAATCTTGTGGGGTGGGGGAGAGTGGGCATGTACTTTCAAGTGATACACCCCGGAGAGCTATAATATAGCATGGAGAGCCTGCAGTTGCTGCTTTCATGAAGGTTTTGTCAGCATTTACATTGTAAACCTCTATTTTCAGTGACTTTAAAACTTGGATGTAATTTGCTCCGGACTAAAACTTGTCAAAGAAGGTCTCAGCTTTACAGCCATACTATTTTGCCCTTTTTATTTAGACATTTGTCAAGAAAATCAGTTCAGCTGTTTAAGGGCTATGAACCTGAAAAAGAAAGAAACAGCAATGTGTACAGGTTGAAATCATGATTCATGCTTTTGTAATTCAAAAAGGCTTAGATTTTAAAAATAAAGTATAACAAGCCATTATTTTATATTCTGGAATTAAGGTTGGCAGTATTGATATTAGCATATTATTTAGAATGCTACTTCACATGTGCAGTAATGTTTTTCTTTAAGGATTTTAAGCATGTGGACTAAGACATATTTTCATGTATCTTGCAAAATTCCTTTCCACTTTTGTACATGTATGTGAAGTGGTTGGTTGCTGGCAATCCATGCTCACATACATAAAATCAAGATTTAGTCCACAGTGCTCTGGACAGCAGCAATATTAACAAAATAAACCATAATGTCCAGTTGGGGAACATTTCTGACAAAATATCTTATTGGTTCCTTTGGAGACATTCTGGTCTATTGTGTCAATGAGCTACAAACTAGTCTGAAAGTAGCCTTTGCTGTTACAGTTAGTAACTGCTCTTTTGGATCCATGTTAAAAATCCACATATTTATGTGCTACACTGTATACGAGAAATAATAAGATACAATATTCTGCTGAACAGATAAGGTCAGGAGAATAGAATTTTGTGAAACTAATGGTTTCCAATTTATAAATGAATGCAAATACAAATCCAAGGCATCTACATAAAATGAGTAGACGTTTATTTTCAAAGCAGGACGCCTTGATCCTGCAATGTGCAATTACCATGATGTTATAAAACTCCATTCCAATGGTATTACAAAGTGTTTAATGGTGCTATAAAATCAATGAAGATTTAGTTATTATAGCTGATGAATTTTGGTGTAGTAATTTGACACTTGTTCACCATGGGGGTCTTTTCCCTTTGATGTGGATCTGTAATGCTCACAGGCCTCTTGATCTTTCAGTTTCTTACAGGTGTGCTTAACTTTAGGCATGTGGGCTGTCCCAATGATTTCCTCTGGTAACCATGTGTGCAAATGAGTCCAGGATTGGGACCAGCAAAAATACCCATATGTATCAGTGGGGGAAAAGAATCATGTAATACTACTGATCTGTTAAATTTTGTTTGGTTTAAAGGAAGGAGATGTGGTGATCAGCCAATGCCAGACAAGCTTATCCATAAAAATGCAATTACAAAAACCTATTGTGCTTCTGTATATTAATTCAAGACATTTATAGTTCACCTATCACAATACATCTAAGCACTGTATGGTAAAAAACAAAGTCAGATGGTTAAGGACTCAATTTTCCTCCTCGTGATGCCATCTTAAAAAAAAAAAACCCTCCACTTTCAAATGGATTAATTTCCAAATTACTTAGAGGAATGGAGAAAAAAAGGGGTAGAAGATGCAAAAACAAGACAAGGGAACTCTAGCTGCGGTCTGCAGCCTTCCCTAAATGCAGCTAGTGAGAGAATAAAGTAAATCTCTGGGTAGTAGTTCTGTAACTGAGGATGTTCAAGAAGGACCATTGATTGCCCCCACTCAATTATGATTAAACTTAAGTTCCAAGAACAGACTACCATTAATTGTGTTTCCATGGTGGATGTTTTTATATATTTATTTGTTTTGTTTTAAATTTTATCAGCAATCTGGGTGGTACTGATTCCATTTTGTTAATCTGTCAAAAGTACACATTTTTGAAAAAATCTTCCTGTGTATTTATCTGTTAAACCATAATGATAAGCATAATGAGCTGCAGTCTCATGTATATATCAAACTTCTACAATGCTCTGAAGTTTACTAAGATATTGTCAAGCCATGTACTGAAGTCCCCATGACAGTTAGTCCTGGGAGATTTCATTTTGCATGCAGGACAGGGGTTGTGGTGGTGGTGCGGGGGGAATGAAAGGTACATTTCTAAGCTCCATACATAGTCCAAACTTCAGCCACTTTAGACAACTGAGAAACAAAACACCACTCTCTCTAAACTGTAGAGAGGTTCATATTGTTGCCCCTCTCCCATGATTTGCTCAGCCTTGATTAACAATGTTGAAAATTTAAATTATTATTAGGCTTCAAAGTTAGCATACCTTTGAGATGAATTGACTGGTTCATACCTCTATCAGAGTTATTGTTTCAGGCTGTTTGCAGACTCAGGCAGACATCACTTTATACTTGATTCACATTTTTAAAGTTTTCTTCACAATTGTAAGAACTAGTGAATGCTTTTTTCATTGTAAAAAAAATGAAAGTTAAATTCTGGAGAACAAAACCTCCAGAGAATTACACCAGCCTTCTGAACCACCACAAATCAACATAATTCATCCCTTGGTGTGGGCAGTAGCAGTGAGTTGCTGGCACAAGGCCTCTTGGTCCTCATGCCAACTCTAGAACAAATAATCTTTGGTCCCAGGTGTTCAAGATGTTCTAGAACTTGTCACTGCCAAGGAAATGGAACTGGGAAACAATTGCTGTCCTGGTTTGATGACTGCTTTTATGGAAATTTATTGATCCTATTAATTTCCAGATACCCTGGAAGATGCGTCTTTTCTCATCCATTCCAAAGTACAGGTTGTCTGATATATCTCTGCAACAGTTCAGCTCTACACAACCACCAGCATGCTCCTTTCTTCTGAGCCATCTTCAGTAGGTCACCTTGATTAGATTACCTGTAACAAATGAAAAAGTGAGAAGAACACTAGGGAGTTGCTGTGAGAGGTCCAGTGATTAATCTGTCTCTGACACAAAGAGTTCTTGCAACGCTGTGCAGCAGTCAGCATGGGGAGAAAGACAAACCTTTCTTCTTCGGCCTTTATATTTGCATAATCTGCACTAAATTGCCCAGATTTAGTGATTGAAATCTCCCTTATGAGATCCAGAATAATAAGGTGAAGGTGGAAGAGGGCAGCCATACTGTAAACCTATGTCCGAAGTGGAGAAACTTACAGCTTTGCAAATTGTATGCCTGACTTCATGTTAACTGTATCTGTGCCCATTCTGGCTGAAAGGAATGTCAGCTACTGTGAAAAAAATATTTTCAGGGCTCTGCTAAAGAAATCAGCTATGGACACCAGTGTCCTGAATAACTAACCTCCTCTTTCTAGGAAAGATAATTGAAAAAGTGATAGCAAACCAATTTCAAAAATATCTCAGATCTGACACATTCAGAATTGGGCAACAGCATGGAAATGGCTCTTATTGCCATGGTTGATGTTCCAAGGGCCCTGGAAAAAGGCCAGTCACCTTTGCTGACATTCCTCCATCTTCAACAGCCTTTGACACTATCATTCATGAGATACTACTTACATAAACTGCCTGCCATAGCAGGTGTGGATGGAATACTTTAGAGCGATCCTGCTCATTTCTTTCTAGTCCTTCCCAGATGGTGATGATGGGTGTCTACTCTTCCTTAGATGGGCCCTCATGTGTGGGGTTCCAGAGGACCCTATCCTTTTCTATTCAACACCTGTATGAATCTTTTGAGAGAATCATGAGATGATATGGGCTGCAATGTCATCAGTATATTGCTGATATGATATGCTGACCCAGACACCACCATACAAAGCTCACAGAAGCAGGGATCTAGACTGAAATCTTTGCTTTTGTCTGGACAAGACAAAGATGATGCTAACGCTCAATAGGAATAGCTTTCAGGACCTGATAAAGTCTGTAACTTCTCCATCAACAGAGAGTATCTGCTGAACCATTATCAAAGTGGTCCACAACATAGGGACACTGCTTAGAACCATCACTGCTCCTAGGCTCCCAGTCTACAAATGGCAGAGATTTTCCTGTTGTTGTTTTTCCTCATATATAGATCTTATCTAAGTTATCCATGCTTTCATGACCTCTTGGCAAGATTGCCGAAATGGACTCTAGTAGGATTCTTTGTAAAAACCAGTTGGAAATTCCTGCTAGTTCACAATGCAGCCACCCCTTTGAACTTGAATGAAAACACATCACACTTGTACTTGTGTTTCTGCACTGTCTGCTATTCAGCTGCTAGATGAAATTCAAGCTGCTTATGTAATATACATTTACCTTAACTGAGGTGACTGTAATTAATAACCATCGGATTATTCCCCAACCCACCAGCTGATGTAGATGCATCTGCAGTGTTTGAATTCAGTAGCCCATGGGTCAGATCTAATGGAGTTGCAGGCAGGGCATTCTCTCAAGCAGGCCTGTGCCTTTTGGAATTTGCTCCCCCCAGAAATACATTTAAGCACATACCTGGACACATTTAGAAATTGCTCTAAAATGCATTTCTTTGTTCAGGTGTTTCCATCTGGTTCACTTAGGAGATCTTGAGTCCCCATGTGACTGGACAGATTCTTCTCCATTCTCTTTTAAAACAGCAGGCCGCAGGGAAGCAAGTGGTTCTACTCTTATTTGAAATACTGAAGACCAGATACCATGGCACTGGCACTTTGTACTAATAACAACAAATGAAGTCAGTGGAGAATCTTGCGTGTTTGATTGCAGGATTTAGCCCACTGATTAAATTCTAAAACACTTTCCTCAAGCTGTATTTTTCTTTTGGGGAGAATAAAATAGTTTAAAAATCAGAGAAAAATAAGATGAGAAATATTACATAAAGGAAGGTGAATCATTCTTTCACTTGTCCTGCTGTAGCTAAGTATTAGCTTGGGAGCTGATCATGTAATCCCTTAATTAGGTGAGTGGTCCCACTAACTGCAATGGAAGATCAGACCCTTAATGTAGTCTGTGACACGAGCATGTATTACTTAGGACCCTGTCCTGCTTTGACTGAAGTCAGTGGGAGTTGTCTCAGAAATAAGTGGGAATAGCAGGCCTATTAGTGTATATGTGCTCCAAAAAGCATAGTCAGGGCAGTTTTTCTTCTGATTCTATGTTGCAGTGGTGAACATCATATTATACCTAATTTGTTTTAATTTCTAAGAGCTATGAATGATTGCAAACTCACAGGTAGAATAATGAGTCAAAGAAACGAGTGAGTGTGATTATCCCAGTATATGAAAATACAAAGTGAATGACAATGTTCATCAGAGTTTATTGCTATATAGTTAAACAGTACCAAAATGTGTGGATGAAGAGCAGCTATAGATTAAAATGATGTGTTTATAGTGGTTGGCCATCTGTTTGTTTGTTTTATGGGTCTCATCCTGCTATCATGGATCCACAGGATTGATGCTGTGCCCCCAACTTTCAAACAGTCTCTAGGAGGAACCCCTCACATGTGCCAGAACCCTTTACCGGTCTCTCTCATCCTTCAGGGTAAGCCATGTGGCTTCACTGCCTCCTTAGACTGCACCTCTGGGCCCTCAGCATTCATGATTCACACTGTGAGCTCCCGTTCAGTGAGTGATGATGAAGACTTGAACACTCTTCAGGGATTAATACACCTCACACAGCATTGTAAAAACAGTAAGATTTGTTTGTGAACTGGAACACAGGATAAGAAGTCTTTACAGTAGCAGAGAGAACTGAAGATTAAAGAGCATCATTCATTCTGGTTAGCCCAGAGCCCAGCCAAAATGCAGTGAGCTCTTGGTTCAAGCTCTATCTGTCTCTCCATCTGACTTCCTTGGTCATACTGAAGATGTGAGCCCTGAGTCCTTCCAGAAGTCAACTCTTATCTCCCCACCTCACACCTTCCAAGTCATTCGTTCTCTTGCTGGGGAATATTCCTCAGCCTGCCTTCTGAGAAGTGGGGAGATCCAAAACCCTTGAGTCCTTGGTTGCTAGGTCTCAATGTCTGAGCAATTGGATTTGCGTTTGTCTTCTCAAATGCTCCACTGATATGGGGATCTAGCCACAGACAGATGGGCAATGACCACACCCTTGTCTCTTAGCCTGCCCTTTTTCGCCCCCACAGTGTAACAGCACACAGGGGAAACTGAGGCACACACAATAGTACAAATAGTACTATTTTGAAAAATAGTACAAAAAATTCCCACTTTGTCACACCTGCTTTCATTCAAGTCAATATCAAAACCCCCATTAACTTCAAAAGGCTCCAGAACGTTTTTCAGAAATAATCTATGCTGATATTTTATTCTGCTTTATAAAGTCTTACATAGTTTCAAGTGTAGTTTGAATGCGTGAGTAAGCAACAATTTAGAAATAGTTAAAAATTAGAATTTAAAATAACAGAAGGTGCCTAAGCAGAAAAGTCAAGTCTATATAGAAACAGTAAAACATTTATGCCATTTAGTTGTTTAATTTTCCAGATATGACTTCATAGATCATACCAAAATGTAATAACAGTACAATATTATCAATAATGCAGTCACCTAGAAAGCTAACTTTTAAATTAAAACCTGATTCACCTGCCAAACATCTATTCTGTAATTATGATACATGTAAGTAAATAGATAACACTTTCCATTAACATTAATAAACTACTATTGAAGTCAGTGGGCTCAAAATGCATAGAAAAATATTTTAGTAAAAATTATTCTGTAAATGTTTAGTGAAAAGAGAGAGCACAATATTCATGCTATGGGGTTACAATTAAACTGTATTACAGAACTGTGTGCACATAATTATTTTCCTTAAAAATATGAAAGTGAATTGGTGCTCATGAAAGTGAGGGGAGAGTCTTGGCTCTAGCCTGAGTCAAAAAACCAGGAAGAAAGGTTTTTCACAGAACTGTGCTAGTGCATCTCACTCCTGATTGGCAGTGTCCTGTGTTATTCCATCCTCAGACCTCTCATAAGACTGATTATGTATTTATTGGCTTTCCAAAATACCCAAATAGAGACTCAGATGAAACAGCCAAACTAATTTTCACTTGCAATCTTATATGGGAACTCAAGTCTCTAAGGATGTACTTGCCCATTGCACCAATCTATTCACTAGAGGATTCCACACCACTGATTAACTTTATAAACTGAGCCTTGATGATGATTTTCATATCCATACATGATGGGAATAAATCTTTTGAGCTCATATAATTTTTGCAAAGTTTCATTTATTCCAGGAATCAGAGGATGACAGCAGTGCAGGAATAATATGAATTATATAATTTTCTACTTTTACGCAATCTACTCTAGTTGTTTTGTTATCATTTGAGTAGGCATCTTTATGGCCATGTTACGTAACAGGTGGAACTACTGTTTAGAGTCTCTGCCTGTGTAAATTTTGAGAATGACATTCAGTGATTTAGGGCTAGTACATAAGACCAATTTCAGAAATTCTGTTCAAGCCTTACCCAGAACATATCTATATTGCTCTACTCGATCCAGTCAAATGCTTTTTCTACGTTAAGCATGATCACTGCACAATACTAACAAAGTTATATAATGCTTTCTATGTTGAGGGCACTTCCGAAACATTCTCTACCACCACCAACCAACCACCATGTGATGTTCTATAAGACTGGAATTCATGGAGCACATCAGCTGCTCTATATTATCTGTAACTGTTCAGTTTTTCACAAAACTTAATTCTTAATTATGCCATTAAAATGGAGAGCTGTACAGCAAGGTTGGGGAAAGGGTCACAAACTGTCTTAAGTGCTGGTGCTTAGAGGCATTGAGCCAGATCCTCAGCTGGTGTAAATTGTCATAGCTCCATTGATTTTAATTGAGCAATAATTTGTGTACGTTGAGGATGTGGCCCATTATGCCTATGTCAAGCATACTCTGCTTGGATATTGGTGGGAGGCGGTGCTGAACAACATCTCTTGCTGTATGCTTTTTTAAAAGGTTGAATCAGCACTTCCCTCCTCAAAGCAGCAGCCTATCCAGATGTATCCTTTCTGGGGCAGCAGGCATTGCATTAGCTCACTACATTATGGCTGCCTCCAGCGTGAGTATGCTATGGCAGAAGTGGCTGCCTGAGCCCTCTGCTTCCTCCTGTGTACCTCTGCTAGGGAAGACATAATTTAGTAGGACATAATTTTATTTACTGTTGAACTGTCATGTGGAGTAAGCAATCAACTAGAACTTCAGAGAAAATGTGTTTAATCAAGATACAGGCCAAAATTTTCAAACTTTGTTGCCTAAGGTTGGGTTCCACGTTTTATATTTCAGCACCTAAATAGAAGTGGCATGATTTTTCAAAGTTGCTGAATACCTGAAGCTCCAGCTGACTTCACAGGGAGCTGGGGTTGTTTAGCATGTCTGAAATTCAGGCCAAAGTCCCACATTTAAAAAATTTTGGCTCAAGCTTGCTAACTCAGGTGATTTCCCCCTGGGCTACCCTCCTTTAAGTATATACAATCAGGCAACCTGTCTGGCTGAGGAATTTTACTGAAATCCTTTTGTGCTTCCATTTTGAAAACTAAAGGATCATGTTACAGATCATGTTTTCACAATAATAAAATAAGAATAACAACATAAAAATAGGTTTCAGAGTAGCAGCCGTGTTAGTCTGTGTCCGCAAAAAGAAAAGGAGTACTTGTGGAATCTTAGAGACTAAGAAATTTATTAGAGCATAAGCTTTCGTGAGCTACAGCTCACTTCATCGGATGCATACAGTGGAAAATATAGTGGGGAGATTTTATATACACAGAGAACATGAAACAATGGATGTTGCCATACAGACTGTAACAAGAGTGATCAGGAAAGGTGAGCTATTACCAGCAGGAGAGCGGGAGGGGGGGAGGGGGAACCTTTTGTAGGGATAATCAAGGTGGGCCATTTCCAGCAGTTGACAAGAACAGTAGAGGGGGAAATAAACAAGGGGAAATAGTTTTTGTGTAATGACACATCCACTCCCAGTCTTTATTCAAGCCTAAGTTAATTGTATCTAGTTTGGAAATTAATTCCAATTCAGCACTCTCTCGTTGAAGACTGTTTTTGAAGAAATTTTTGTTGAAGAATTGCCGCTTTTAGGTCTGTAATCGTGTGACCGGAGAGTTCTCCAACTGGTTTTTGAATGTTATAATTCTTGACATCTGATTTGTGTCCATTTATTCTTTTACGTAGAGACTGGCCAGTTTGGCCAATGTACTTGGCAGAGGGGCATTGCTGGAACATGATGGCATATAACACATTGGTAGACGCGCAGGTGAACGAGCCTCTGATAGTGTGGCTGATGTGATTAGGCTCTATGATGGTGTCCCCTGAATAGATATGTGGACACAGTTGGCAATGGGCTTTGTTGCAAGGATAGGTTCCTGGGTTAGTATTTTTGTTGTGTGGTGTGTGGCTGCTGGTGAGTATTTGCTTCAGGTTGGGGGGCTGTCTGTAAGCAAGGACTGGCCTGTCTTCCAAGATCTGTGAGAGTGATGAGTCATCCTTCAGGACAGGTTGTAGATCCTTGATGATGCGCATCTACCAATGTGATATATGCCATCATGTGCCAGCAAAGCCCCAATGTATTTTGAAATAAAGTCTGGACTAATGCATATTGTCTAAAAAGTGAGTTGTCAGTGACAGATTTTCCTCTTTGAACATTTTGAGTACATTCAAATGACATAATTAGGGTTTTTTTAGCGTAAATATGTATTTTATCCTAATTTTTTCTTTCTTCACTATCTCCTTGATTTTTGTATCCTTGATATTGATGGGAAACCCTGTATTGTGACTAATTCCTGGCTCAAAGTATCATTTGAGTCAATAGAAAATTGAAAAATTTCCCTGTTTCTAATCAAAATAGGGTCACAATTATTTTCACAATTAGAGGAAATCTAGGCCCTAGTCCTGCTGCCAACTTGTGCTGATGGTATTGGACACACAAGGTACCCAGGATCCCAATGCATTCAGCAAGGTGGTAACTGGTTTCCCAACCTACTAGTCCTTGTAGTGCTACGTTTATCCTGCCTTATTGTTTTGCAAAGGGAACAATTCCCTGATTCCTTTTCACCTGCGCAGCAGGGTGCAGCACTTGTTCCAGAAGAATGTTTGTTTCACTTTGTTATAAAAATATTTCCTTTGCAAAAAATGCTTAGAATAAAAATACTCTATAAAGAAACAAGTGCATTAGAAATGGTGAACAGATACAAAACAAAAGTTTCCATATTTTTGTGGTCATATTGACATGTATGTTACATATTTTGTGTTATGCAATACTTGCATAAAACAGTTTTGTTATTATTACAGAAATAATTGCAGTATATTTATTTCTGGAGGTACAAATATGAATTTAAAAGTTTATCGTAACTAGTCTTTTTCTTTAAAGATTTCTGCCCTTCAAAGTATATTTTGCAAAAAGAAAAGGAGTACTTGTGGCACCTTAGAGACTAACAAATTTATTTGAGCATAAGCTTTCATGAGCTACAGCTCACTTCATCGGATGCATTCGGTGGAAAATACAGTGGGGAGATGTATATACACACACAGAGAACACGAAACAATGGGTTTTATCATACACACTGTAAGTAAAGTGATCACTTAAGATGAGCCATCACCAGCAGGAGGGGTGGGGGAGGAAAACCTTTCATGGTGACAAGCAAGGTGGGCCATTTCCAGCAGTTAACAAGAATATCTGAGGAACGGTGGGGGGTGGGGTGGGGGGGAGAAATAACATGGGGAAATAGTTCTACTTTGTGTAATGACTCATCCACTCCCAGTCTCTAGTCAAGCCTAAGTTAATTGTATCCAGTTTGCAAATTAATTCCAATTCAGCAGTCTCTCGTTGGAGTCTGTTTTTGAAGTTTTTTTATTGAAGGATAGCCACTCTCAGGTCTGTAATTGAGTGACCGGAGGGATTGAAGTGTTCTCCAACTGGTTTTTGAATGTTATAATTCTTGACGTCTGATTTGTGTGCATTTATTCTTTTACATAGAGACTGTCCAGTTTGACCAATGTACATGGCAGAGGGGCATTGCTGGCACATGATGGCATATATCACATTGGTAGATGCGCAGGTGAACGAGCCTCTGATAGTGTGGCTGATGTGACTAGGCCCTATGATGGTGTCCCCTGATATGTGGACAGAGTTGGCAACGGGCTTTGTTGCAAGGATAGGTTCCTGGCTTAGTGGTTCTGTTGTGTGGTGTTTGATTGCTGGTGAGTATTTGCTTCAGGTTGGGGGGCTGTCTGTAAGCAAGGACTGGCCTGTCTCCCAAGATCTGTGAGAGTAATGGGTCGTCCTTCAGGATAGGTTGTAGATCCTTGATGATGCGTTGGAGAGGTTTTAGTTGGGGGCTGAAGATGATGGCTAGTGGCGTTCTGTTATTTTCTTTGTTGGGCCTGTCCTATAGTAGGTAATTTCTGGGTACTCTTCTGGCTCTGTCAATCTGTTTCTTCACTTCAGCAGGTGGGTATTGTAGTTGTAATAATGCATGATAGAGATCTTGTAGGTGTTTGTCTCTGTCTGAGGGGTTGGAGCAAATGTGGTTATATCGTAGAGCATGGCTGTAGACAATGGATTGTGTGGTGTGATATGGAAAAGAAGCCCTTGAGGAATTCCACCAGGATTTCAACAATTTCCATCCCGCCATCAACCTCAGCCTGGACCAGTCCATACAAGAGATCCACTTCCTGGACACTATGGTGCTAATAAGCGATGGTCACATAAACATCACCCTATATCGGAAACCTACTGACCGCTATTCCTACCTACATACCTCTAGCTTTCATCCAGATCACACCACACGATCCATTGTCTACAGCCAAGCTCTACGATATAACCGCATTTGCTCCAACCCCTCAGACAAAGGTTTTTCTCCTTCCCCCCCCTCCCCTGCTGGTGATGGCTCATCTTAAGTGATCACTCTCCTTACAGTGTGTATGATAAAACCCATAGTTTCATGTTCTCTGTGTGTGTATATAAATCTCCCCACTGTATTTTCCACCGAATGCATCCGATGAAGTGAGCTGTAGCTCACGGAAGCTAATGCTCAAATAAATTTGTTAGTCTCTAAGGTGCCACAAGTACTCCTTTTCTTTTTGCGAATACAGACTAACACGGCTGCTTCTCTGAAACCTGTCAGTATATTTTGATTTTCAGTTTAATGTGAGAATATTACATCCACATATCAGTTCTGTGTTCAAGTATTATATAGTAGCTGTGTCTGCTGTTGCTACTAATGTTAAGAGTGGAAGTGTCTCCTTTATAAAGTCTCATTTTTAGAATATTTATATTTCAGCCTCAAGCAAATGTGTTGGTTGAAACTCTGGCATATTACTCCAAATTCAGCAGTGACATAAATAGTGGTGTCAGTTTGGCAAAAAGGTGTAGCTAAATTTTAAAAAAATAAAGTATAATTTGCATTGGTCTGGGATGTTACAGGGATGCAAAATGAATCTAACTTTCATGTAGTGGGAGCACAAAGTGGTCATGTAGCAAGAAAAACATTTCACCGGAGAGAATAAAATAAACGGGTTTAGCGCTTCTAGTTTAGCTTGATATCTTCCTTCTATATGGCCCCTTCTGTTTCTTCAGTATGCTTCCACACACTGCATGCCAAATCAGAGCAAGTTACTCTGCTTTATATACACTAAATCCCTCAACCATATCTTGGTTTTTGCTCTGGTCCTTTTGTGCTTCTCCAGTGATGCAAAAGGACTGGAAAGCTGCCCTATCAGGCCAGATGAGGTTTTCCTTGGCACAGGAGAATCTCTGGCTAGTGCAGCGCTGACTATACCAGCTCTGTGCCATATCAGTTGGCTCTGCTGCCTCACCATCAGCATGGGGACATGTTGGGGAGAGAGTAAAGGTATTGCTGAAGCTCATTCCTAATGGGCAGTTATGAGCCAAAGAAGGTTAGATCGGTCCTGATGCAGCTGTAAATGATGTGAGTGTCATATCGGGACCCAACAGCCCTGAGGATCAGGGGAGCACAAATATAGGTTAAAGAAGCTTTGTACTCCAGCACTAATGCTGACAGAGATCTGGACTCTTAGTGTGCAACTTGAATCACCACTTTATTCAGACCAGAGGTTTCCATAGCTGGTATGTCTGCTTATGCCAGGTCTAAGTTTGCACCACAAAGTCTTACCTGGGTGCACTTGTATATAACTTTTAAAAACTCACTATAGAATTTTTTAATAACAGAAATGAAAATAGTTTACTGATTTTGAAGATTTATGTGCTGCTGTTCCTCAAAAATATCTTTTGTTAAAAGAAACCTTATGTATATTGTACGTTGTGGTATGTAAACTGTGTGTAGAGTATTTTTGTTTATACTACAGAGACATTCCAAAGAGCTGTGTGATGAATTCATAATGACATTCACAACAGCAACCACCCCTTCTTGCTTTTTCCACCCATCCCTAAAAACATGTGACCAAGCAGACATTTCTATAACCTGAAAAAGGAGAAGAGCAAGACTCACAAGAAATTCATGATGGACTTTGCTATTACCAGTCTATTTGACATGGAAGGTGTCAAACCTATGGGACTGGACAGATATAACTTTGGTCTGGTGTTTTTAGTCTACTGTCTGAATTTTCTTGCTTTTGTAAGTTTAAGTTGGTGCTTTCTTGTAAGATGGTGATATTACTTTTGATTTACAGTTTGCTAAAATGTGTCATTTGTGCAATTTAACAAAAAAGTCAGATAATCCTAAAAAGAATTTTAGTTGGTTCTTAGAGCATTGCCTGTGTGGATCCACAGTCTTGCATGATGAGGTTGCCTATGTGCTGAATTCAAGCCAGAGACCTGAAGTCTGCTAAGGACTCAGCCTCTTGGTACTGTGAGTCATCATCATCCTCTTCAGAGCCCAGCAAGTAGAAGTGTAACCACATTGCAGGTGAACACCACCCCAGCAGACATCATCGATTCAGTCAACTTAATTACCCTCTCTACAACCATGCATATTATACATCATTCGAAAGCTTTTAAGATGAGGTATGATGTAGCGCTGTCAAATAGTGCAATTACCATGGATATGGGGATAAACAATAACACCATCAATAGGTTAAAATGGCCATTTTGAAATATTTTCAGTTGTTTTCTGTTAATTTATTGACTCTGTTATTTCAAGACATAAAATTGGATTTCTTAGTGACCTCAAAGCATCACAACAACAATCTAAAGGATAAAACAAAATTTAATAATAAATCTTTACAGGTATCATTAAAATGTAATAGCTCTGGTGACATTTTTAGTCAAAATCATTATAGTCATCTTGTTCATCATTCTCAGCTCAGAGTGCAGGGGTTACTACAGTCTTCATTGCCTGGGCATGTTGTGCAGTTTTGTTCAGGGATGATTGTTCTGACTACAGATACCGTTGATTGTACATTGACCCCTACTGGGGGTCAAGCACAAATAACATCATGTAGAAACTCAGAAGCCATTGGGCCCTAAAATACAGAAAGTAATTCATCCACATTTTTCCATCCATGTTGTAATCCAATATCTGGTTTACCTCTGTGCAAAGACATCCAATCTTTGCAAAGGTTTTCTTTTGACATATTCTTCCAAACTGTCCTCACATGCTGGGAGTTTGGCCAATGACTTGTCCTTTTTGATGGTGCAAGCAATTGTAGTCTCTTGGTCTCCTTTTCTTTCTTACTGTTGTCATACAGCACTACTACCCACTTCCTTGGGGCTTGTCCATCAGTCTTTCCCAATGGGGCAAGATCTCTGAAGTAGTAAGCTTTCTTTATTTTGACAATATTAAACACAGATTTTTTCGCCCCTGATACCAAATAGGAAGCCGCATCCTGTTTAATGCATGTACAATAGAAAATGTGTTGCAGAAGTCAAGAGTGAGCGCATCATTGATTGCACACATAGGTATGAAGCGACACTTGTCACTTAGGCACTGTTACCAGCATGTTTCAATCAGTGTTATCTGTTTGTTCCATTTTGGAAAGCAGTAAACAGCAAGTACCAAAACATTTGTATCAGGTGACCTAATTACTACAGTTCCTTTGATACCAAGAGACCCAAAAGCCATATTGGCAAACTCAGCGTACAGAAGCATGCTTGTGTCCACTTCCTCGTGAGTACTGTACAAATCTTGGACTTCTTCAATATTTCTATTGGTGATAGACTTTGCTCCTCTAGCAAGAAGACGGTCTGTGTTGGATGTGCTTGCATGAGCATTTGGAATCATATAGGAACAGGGGGATTTTACAAGTGGCTGCTTCTTTAGACACTTTTCCATGGAGGCACAGGGTATTCACTTGGTATGTCTTGCATCCAATCTTAGATCTAGTCCAACACTCTTTCTGAAGTTTTCACAGTTACTGTAGTCCTATCTATCAAAGACTTCAATTACAGAATTAGCTTTGTCAAATCCATTTAGGACCTGTCTCAAGTATTCATCAGCCAGTTCATCAAATGTGTGGAATTTGTCTCCAGGCATCATTTGTATGACAGACATGGCATTTCTGATGTACACTCTGGTTTCTTTGTGGCATGCTCTTAGTTTGTGGATTCTTTCAGTTTGAGCTTTCAGCTGATGCCCTAATTCAGCTTTGTCTGTTCTTATTGTTCCATCAGTATGGAAGAGGGACATAGGCACAGGTTCTACGGGGTGGAATAGTTGCCATTGAGATGTCATCTCTGCATCTTGCTAAGGACAGGGCGCTGCAGAAAACAATGTCTGGAGTAAAAGCTTTTGTGATTATCTCTCCATTGCCAGACCTGTACTTGGCCTTCTTGGCCATATCAAGCAAATGTTTTGATGCCAGATTTCTTGACTGGGCTGAAGAAGCTACGTGTCCCATCAGAATCAAGTGCACGTCTCAATTTGTTCTTCACTAACATCTGCTATTTTCAATAGAGACTCTTGTACATCTGATGTTACATGCAGTCCAGTAGATTTGCTAAGCACCTGTGGATATGATTCGGAGTCAAATGGGTTTGTCATATTGTGGATGATATGGGTGATAAGAGCTGTAACATGCTCTTCGTCCCTCTTCAGTGCAGAGGCAAGGACTTATTTGTGGATTCTGTTTTTACTACTACTTTTTAGGTCGCTTCTTTCCCTCATAGCTTTTGCATATTCATAATATGAAGCTGTGTATTGCCACTAACACTGACCTGTTGTCACGGTTCCTTCCCCACTCTGAACTCTAGGGTACAGATGTGGGGACCTGCATGAAAACCTCCTAAGTTTACTTTTACCTGGTTAGGTTAAAACTTCCCCAAAGTACAAACTATTTTACCTTTTGCTCTTGGACTTCCACTGCCACCACCAAATGTCTGGGTTTATTTTTTGAGAGAGCGTTGTTTGGAAACATCTTTCTCCCCAAAATCCTCACCAAAACCTTGCACCCCCCTGCCTGGGGAAGGCTTGATAAAAATCCTCACCAATTTGCATAGGTGACCACAGACCCAAACCCTTGGATCTTAAGAACAATGAAAAAAAATTCAGTTTCTTACAAGAAGAATTTTAATATAAGAAAAGGTAAAAAGAATCACCTCTGTAAAATCAGGTTAGTAAATACCTTACAGGGTAATTAGAATCAAAATATAGAGAATCCCTCTAGGCAAAACCTTAAGTTACAAAAAGACACAAAGATAGGAATATCCATTCTATTCAGCACAGCTTAATTTTCTCAGCCATTTAAAGAAATCATAATCTAACGCATATCTAGGTAGATTACTTACTAAGGTCTAAGACTCCATTCCTGTTCTGTCCCTGGCAAAAGCATCACACAGACAGACAGACCCTTTGTTTCTCCCTCCCTCCAGCTTTGAAAGTATTGGTCTTTGTAGTCAGGTGCCAGCGAGGTTATCCTAGCTTCTTAACCCTTTACAGTGAAAGGGTTTTTCCTCTGGCCAGGAGGGATTTTAAAGGTATTTACCCTTCCCTTTATTTTTATGACACTTGTGCATCATTGTCACTGAATTAAAAAGCTAGTTTCTAGAATATTTTTAGACTAGTACTGCATACTTAGGCAATTACAAATTAAAACCTTCTATCAGACAGACTAGGGAGTTGAAGTGGAATTGGTTCAAGACAGTATTTTGAGGTGAGCTGGAGCCAAACTTGAACCATAATGTTGTTCCTGAACCTGAACTGCTACTGAACCTGAACTGGAACTGAATTGGGGGGAAAAATGGGTTACTAGTTAAATGTTGATGTTCACCATTTTTGCCATACGCTAAACAGCTTCATAACTTCTGGAAAAAAAATACTTGCCCATGCAAAACCTAATAAAAATCTTTCAATACATTGTTATTTGTTACCTTTGACTAATAAGCACCATATTAAGGTGATGAAATTAGCTTAAACATTACAAAGTGTAGCCATAGTCATGTGGCTGTGTTTCTGGAACTACGCAAAAAATGACACCTCATTTTGGGAACATCGTTTCACTTTGCCTGTAGGCTTACAATATCACTTGGCAGCTCCACATCATACCCCATCTAAACGTACATAAAATAAGCTTTCAAATGCTATTTGATGTGGGTGTATGGAGGGTGGGTACTTTAAACTCCAAAAATATGGTCATTTTTAGAGAATTGCTGCATGCTTATGTCATGACTGAGATCTTCTGGTTTTCTCTTTGGGGTGCTAATAGTAATAGACTATCTCCCCTTTGGAAGTCTTGACTCCTCTGTCAGAAGATAGATAAGAGACTTTGGATAAGATAGATAAGAGATAGAAAAATTCAAGAACTGCTTTTGAGATCTCCAGGTTCTATGCTCCATACTCCAAGAAACATTCTACCATCTTCTATTTCCAGAGATAGGGGTCATCTAGACAGTGTAGCGGTTAGTGGTCTTCTCAAATATAGCTAGCTTTTACAAAACAGAAAAGTAGATGTGTGAATCTGCCTTTGATGGTTTGCTTCTTATCATGTCTAGGAGAAAACATCAGGTTTCACAGTTCTGTCAAGAGCCTTGAAACAAGTTTCACAAGAAAGTACTGAGGAACAAAATAATCTCTCTCCTCCAAATAGGAACATTAGATAAGATCTCTTAGCTGTACAAAAGTAAGGGGCTCTATTCAATTACTGAAAAGGGGGTTTATGTTGCAAACCGGATCCGAAGTGCTCAAAAGTTTGTCAAGCAGAAATTCTGTATGGTGTGTGGCAAAATACCTTGTTCACCTCAGTAGGCTCAGTCCTTTTTAGCCTTGGAGACTCAGGTTTGGGGCAAGGTGAATCCTTATAGGTGGCACAGGGTCCTGCTACTCCTCTCCTCAGTCAGTCCCTTGTGCTTGTTTTCCTTCCCTTCTGGGGAGCAAGTGCAGCCTCCCTACTGGAAGGTCTGGTGTCTTGCTGCAAACAGCTTACTGGCAACTTCCCTGCTCCTCTCACTCCCTCACTCTTTCCCTCCTACCACCAGAGGAGGGTTTTAAAAGATCCCAAGTAGTTGGAGTCAGCTGAACCTAATTGGTTCCCTAGCAGCCCCTTTTCCAGCTGAACCTTATTGTCCTGTGGTTCTCTCTCCTCAGTGGATAGGGAGGGGCCTTTTAATCCCCTGGGACTAATTACCCCCCCTTTTGTAGCTGTTTGTCCTGGGTTTACCACATATTCCCCTCCCCCCCCACTCAACACTACAGGGCTACTTGGGTTGGCAAACAGTGCACTCTCGACAGACCATCTGCATTGCCATGTTGGATTCCAGACCTATGTTGTACTCTGAAGTGGAAGGGTTGAAGCGACAGGAACCATTTCCTCACTCTGGCATTTTTGTCTTTATTTTGGTGCATCCACTGCAGAGGGGCATGGTCCGTGACCAGGGTAAACCTCCGTCCCAGTAGATAGTAGTGGAGACTTTCTATGGCTCATTTTACTGCCAGGCATTCTTTTTCGACAACGGCGTATTTCCATTCCCTAGGCAGGAGCTTCTTACTGAGGAAGAGGATGGGGTGTTCGTCATCCCCGACCTTTTGTGAAAGTACCGCCCCCAATCCTACATCAGAGGCATCGGTTTGTAGGATAAACTCCTTCACCCAGTCTGGGGCCATGAGTCAGTGCAGAGGGCTGTCCGCAGATCTGAAAAAGCGTCTTCAGCCACGGTCATCCATCTTACTATGTCTGGGCCCTGAGCTTTCGTTAGGTCCATTAATGGGCATGCCCTGGTGGCAAAGTGGGGAATGAACCGTCTACAATACCCCACTAGTCCCAGGAATGCCCTGACCTGTTTTTTTCAGAGCAGTTGGGGCCACTTCTGTATACCTTCTAACTTGTTGAGTTGGGGCCTCCCCACGCCCCTCCCCACAATATACCTGAGGTATTTGGCTTCAGCTAGCCTGAGCGAACACTTGGAGGGGTTTGCCGTCAGCCCTGCCTTTCTCAGGGTATTCAGCACTGCCTCCACCTTCTCCAAGTGTCTCCCCCAGTCGGGGCTATATATGATAACGTCGTCGAGATAGGCTGCCGTGAACTTGCCATGTGGTCGCAACAGTTTGTCCATGAGCCTTTGGAAAGTAGCGGGGCGTCCCATGCAACCCAAAAGGGAGGACGGTATACTGATATAGGCCTTCTGGAGTTGCAAAGGCTGTCTTCTCTTTGTTGGCCTTGGCCGGGGGATCTGCCAATATCCCTTGGTCAGGTCAAGGGTAGACATAAACCGTGCTTTTCCCAATCTGTCAATTAGCTCATCTATCTGGGGTATAGGGTACGCATCAAACTGGGATACCTCATTCAGCTTTCATAAGTCATTGCAGAACCTCACGCTGCCATCCAGCTTAGACACTAAAATCACTGGATTTGACCATTGGCTATGAGATTCTTCAATGACTCCTAAGGCCAGCATTTTCTTGACCTCTGTCCTGCTCTCCTCTCTTTTGGCCTCTGGGATCCGGTATGGCTTGACGTTCACCTTCACTCTAGGCTCTGTGAGGATGTGATGGTGAACCTCAGTAGTCCTGCCTGGCTTTTCTGAGAACACATCCTGGTTGCGTTTAATCAGGCTGATCACTTCAGATCGTTCCTCCGGAGTCAACTACGGGGATATTCCCACTTGGTCAGGCTGGTTGCTTTTAGGGGATGGTGCCTCTAGTGCAACCACATGCGTTTATCCTGCCATGGTTTCAGAAGGCTTCCGGGAACCCGGCTGTCAGACCTTATAGTTGACTTCTCCTATGGCTTCTATTATCTCATATGGCCCTTGCCACCTGGCTAGGAGCTTGCTCTCTGCCATGGGTATGAGCACCATTACCCAGTCTCCCACCTGGAACTTCTGGTTCATTGCTTGGCGATTTGTAGTATGTCAGTTGGGCCCCTTGGGCCTTCTCCAGGTGTTCGCGCAAAAGGGGGGCGACCTGGGCTATCCTGTCTTTCATTTGCAATACATGTTCAACAATGTTTCTCCCGGAGTTCGGCTGTTCTTCCCAGCCCTCTTTGGCCATGTCCAATATGCCCCTGGGGTGGCGACCGTATAACAGCTTGAATGGGGAGAATCCAGTGGAAGCTTGGGGAACCTCCCGTACAGCAAACAGCAAGTAAGGCAGCAGGGTGTCTCAGTCTTTCCCGTCGTGACTAACCACTTTCCGTAGCATGTTCTTCAATGTTCTATTGAAGCGTTTGACAAGACCGTCGGTCTGGGGATGATAGACTGATGTCCTGAGGGTCCATATATGGAGCATTGTACATAGATCCTTCATAAACTTAGACACAAAGGGGGTCCTTGGTCTGTCAAGATCTCTTTAGGTATCCCTACTCTGGAAAAAATCCAGACTAATTCTTTGGCTATGGTCTTGGACATGGTGTTCCTTAGGGGTATGACCTCGGGATATCAGGTGGCATAATCTAGTACTACCAGAATGTACTGATGACCACGGGCTGACTTCTCCAGTGGCCCTACTAGATCCATAGCTATTCGCTCAAATGGGATTTCAATAATTGGTAGAGGTACCAAAGGGGTCCTTAGGTGTGGTCGGGGCCCGTGTAACTGACATTCTGGACAGGAGATACAATATCGCTGGACAGTTGCATAAATGCCAGGCCAAAAAAACCTCTGCAGAATCCAATCAAGGCTCTTCTCTACCCCTAGATGGCCCCCAAACAGATGGCTGTCGGCCAGATCCATCACGCCTCTCTGATGCTTCTCTGGGACCAAGAGTTGTTCTATGACTTGCTCTTGGACCTGGACTACTCTGTATAGCAGATCACCCTTAATCACATAATATGGCCCTGGGCCCTTGAGTCTCCCCTCCACGGGGACCCCATTTACCTCGACTACTTCTTTACGAATATTGCTGTATATTGGATCATTGGCCTGATCCTGACCAAAATTCCCGAGTGAGGTCCCCATTTGCCCAAACTCGGGGGGATCTACCTCTATTTCCCCCTCGGGGAAAACTCCCGGGGAACAAGGTCCGGCTATTGGGTCATTGATCTCGTGCCCCGCCCCGCTGTCCGTTGAGCCACCTCTTTCCCCTACAAGCATAGATTTAAGGTACTTGGTCAAGGTTCTCGTTCCCCTCCTTTTATCCGCCCTCCGTTCCCTCCGAGTTTTCTGGGGCTTTCCCGGTGGGGAGAACAAATCCTGGCCAAATTCATGGAAGGCCGGGGGGGCGTTATCTATCTGGGTCACTCCCTGAGTCCCGGGTTCATTATTTTCTTCCACCTTCTCCCTAGGGAGCAGGCTATCAAACCCCAGGAAGTCTCGTCCGATAAGGACTGGGTAGGGGAGTTTCGGAACTACTCCCACCATCACCTTAGTGGGGTTTCTGAGAACTTCTATTTTTACGGGGATGGTCGGGTAGTAACTGACATTCCCATGCACACAGGATATTCCTGAGTGTTTGGCCCGGGATAGTTGGTCCTCCCCGACCAACTTTCCCGAGACCAGCGTGATTGCACTTCCCGAGTCTACTAATGCGGTGGTCTCTATACCATTCATCTTAACGGGTCTAGTGTATCTATGAGGGACCATCGCAACCCCTACTAGACTTATTAGATCACATGGTCCCCCTATATCTCCCAGTACGCATTGCATGGGCTCTTCTAGATTTGGGCAGCGATATGCCCCAATTCGCCACATGCATAACATCGGTACCCTGCTCGGGGCAGCCCCCAATTTTTCGATTTAACTGTTTCACTACTTCATTCAGGGTGGCTCGATCTTGGGCCGTCTGGTTCATCAGTAATTGGTTAGTCTCCTGTTGAACACGTACTGACTCTTGCTGGGCAAGCTTCTGCACCCTGGTAGCCTCTTGTTGGGCCGCAGTGGCCTGTACCAACGCCTTCACTACATCCTCCTTTTTTTTTTTTTTTTTTTTTGTGATTTACCCTGCCCTGAGATGGCTTGCCACAGAGCCTTACTCACTTGCCACATCCCACTGCTGATACCACGTGTGGCAAAATACCTTGTTCGCCTCAGTAGGCTCAGTCCTTTTTAGCCTTGGAGACTCAGGTTTGGGGCAAGGCAAATCCTTATAGGTGGCACAGGGTCCTGCTACTCCTCTCCTCAGTCAGTACCTTGTGCTTGTTTTCCTTCCCTTCTGGGGAGCAAGTGCAGCCTCTCTACTGGAAGGTCTGGTGTCTTGCTGCAAACAGCCTACTGGCAACTTCCCTGCTCCTCTCACTCCCTCACTTTTTCCCTCCTACCACCAGGGGAGGGTTTAAAAAGGTCCCAAGTAGTTGGAGTCAGCTGAACCTAATTGGTTCCCTAGCAACCCCTTTTCAAGCTGAACCTTATTGTCCTGTGGTTCTCTCTCCTCAGTGGATAGGGAGAGGCCTTTTAATCCCCTGGGACTAATTACTACCCCCCTTTTGTAGCTGTTTGTCCTGGGTTTACCACAGGTGACATGGCATGCATATTTCCCAGGATTGTTTTGTAGCTCTCAGCTTCCAAGAGAGACATCATGAGTAGCCTTGCTTATTGAATACAGCTCCCATTTTGTGTGGGTGATTAGACACAACCTGCCCCTTCCAGGGAACACACCTGGTTCAACACCAGTGTCTCTGGGTCATAGTTGCAGCCGTTTAATCTCTCTAATCTTCCTCACAGAATACTTGCCAGTAAATATCAGGTGATCCTGGCTGCTTTTCTTAACTGTATTTTGAGGGCCCTGCAGATGCTTTCAAAACCATTGTTTACTGCCTCTGACTTCTGGGTTTGAAAAACCACTAAACTTTTTGATTTAAAAGAGTAAACATAACATAAACATAACAGCAATCTGTGACCCTTTTACTTCTTACTCCCAGAGAGAGAGCCTAATCTTAGAAGAGTTTGGCATTGCTTCCCTTCCTGATCTCAGTCTAGCTCTTAGACCCCCTCTTGCTCCTTTTCTTCTCAGGAGCCAGCCAATGGTCTTTCAAATTCAAACCCCCTAAAGTTACAAATGTGAAGTCTGAATGGATTTTCCATCCAAGAGCCCAACCCTCTGTGTCTCTGTGCACCCAGCAGCATATGTTATTTTTGGTGTTCATCCAACAACATACTCCATCATACAGTTTTGCTTAACAACACTTACCTGTAACAACTCATATCATACAATTTCAGGTAATTAACATTAGTTCCTTCTTCCTGGTGGGAAAAACCACCAATTTGTGTTCCAACCATTTGGGCTGTCCACAGCCTCAAGAATTTTCATTAAGTTCTTGACAGTAGGGGTATCCTACCTTAGAGATAACAAGTCATTAATAACTAGTCATGTTTTGATATTTCACTGACACATAAAGGTAATTTCTCAAAATAATCTGCATGATTATTCCAGTCCCTGATCCTTGGAACAAACATTAACAAATCCACTTGCATCCTGAAAAAGATAGTGGAGCTTCCGTGGGTGGTTGTGGATGCCAGACCTGCAGGATGGATTCCAATGAATGGTCAAGATACTTCTGGTATTTGACATCAAATAAAGATCTCAAATGTCTGTAAGTTTCTGTCCCTGGTTTCATATCTTCCTGTATATATGTGATTCTCAAAGCCAGACTTCAGTTTAATCTATAGCAGGGTTGGCTGAGAACAGTATCTTATCTGTATCTAGGTAAGATGAATTGAGTGGTTACTGTGCCTCTTGCAATTTTGGGTTACCTTCTGTGGTGCATAGAATCAGACCATATCTGCCAGGATGTTCTCTTCAGCTCTACTCCATCTTCTACAATCATAGTAACAGACACTTCAGATCTGGGCTGTGGCACAATCCAAGGACTCTGAATGCAGGAGGTTTCCAAACTGTAAAAGCATCTTGGAGGTGAGAATAGGTTGCTTGGCATGCAAGACATTTCTACCTTGTAGAAAGTGCACATGAATGGAAACCCTGACAAATAACACCACTGCCATGTATCATGGCAACCTGCAGACCAAAATTCTATCTCTGTCACTTTGAGAAGCTGTGATGGAGAAATGGAGAAGCCATTGCATCACACCCACAGCTCTGCATATTTCAGGCAATGGGAATAGTCTGTCAGATGACCTCAGCAGAAAATATGCTGCCGAAATGGCTCAAGGTTGAAGTCCGTATCCTATTTCAGAAGTTGGAAGCCCTTCAGATAGACCTATTTGTCAGAGAAGACAATGCAAACTGCTGTCAATTTGCTTCCAGGGTACAGGAATACGGGGGTCTCTGACAGGTGCATTGCTCTTTGTCTTAAGTGGACACTCCTTTATAGATTTAGTCCAATTCCTTTTATCCTTAGGATTCTCCAAAATATTAGGGAGGACAATACCCCACTGCTGCTCAGAAGCCCAGTATCAGCTCACTAGCTTTCGGTTTCTATTTTGGTAGTGGAGATTCAAATCCTTCTGCTCATTGTGCCGAATCTTCTGTCTCGGGGGCAAAGACAAATTCTACAACCTAAATCCAAAGTCTCTGTCTGACTGAATTATTTGAATTATGATTCATAGATACTAGGTCAGAAGGGACCATTATGATCATCTAGTCCAAACTGCTGCACAACGCAGGCCACAGAATCTCACCTACCCACTCTTGCAAAAAACCTCTCACCTATGTCTGAGCTATTGAAGTCCTCAAATCGTGGTTTAAAGACTTCAAGGAGCAGAGAATCCTCCAGCAAGTGACCTGTGCCCCATGCTACAAAGGAAGGTGAAAAACCTCCAAGGCCTCTTCCAATCTGCCCTGGAGGAAAATTCCTTCCCGACCCCAAATATGGCAGTCAGCTAAACCCTGAGCATATGGGCAAGATTCACCAGCCAGATACTACAGAAAATTCTTTCCTGGGTAACTCAGATCCCACCCCATCTAACATCCCATCTCAGGCCATTAGGCCTATTTACCATGAATATTTAAAGATCAATTAATAACCAAAATCATGTTATCCCATCATACCATCTCCTCCATAAACTTATCGAGTTTAATCTTAAAGCCAGATAGATCTTTTGCCCCCACTGCTTCCCTTG
Source organism: Dermochelys coriacea (assembly GCF_009764565.3). Lineage (NCBI taxonomy): Eukaryota > Metazoa > Chordata > Testudines > Dermochelyidae > Dermochelys > Dermochelys coriacea. The sequence continues at coordinate 267,446,782 of NC_050068.2, forward strand.
GAAGGCCATTCCAAAACTTCACTCCTCTGATGGTCAGAAACCTTCGTCTAATTTCAAGTCTAAACTTCCCAATGACCAGTTTATATCCATTTGTTCTTGTGTCCACATTGGTACTAAGCTTAAATAATTCCTCTCCTTCTCTGGTATTTATCCCTCTGATATATTTATAGAGAGCAATCATATCTCCCCCCAACCTTCTTTTAGTTAGGCTAAACAAGACAAGCTCCTTGAGTCTCCTTTCATAAGACACTTTTTCCATTCCTCGTATCATCCTAGTAGCCCTTCTCTGTACCTATTCCAGTTTGCATTCCTCCTTCTTAAATATGGGAGACCAGAACTGCACACAGTATTCCACGTGAGGTCTCACCAGTGCCTTGTATAACAGTACTAAAACCTCCTTATCTTTACTGGAAATACCTCTCCTGATGCATCCCAAGACCGCATTAGCTTTTTTTCACGGCCATATCACATTGGCAGCTCATAGTCATCCTATGATCAACCAATACTCCAAGGTCCTACTCCTCTTCCGTTACTTCTAATTGATGCGTCCCCAACTTATAACTAAAATTCTTGTTATTAATCCCTAAATGCATAACCTTACACTTCTCACTATTAAATTTCATCCTATTACTATTACTCCAGTTTACAAGGTCATCCAGATCTTCCTGTATAATATCCCGATCCTTCTCTGAATTGGCAATACCTCCCAGCTTTGTATCATCTGCAAACTTTATTAGCACACTCCCACTTTTTGTGCCAAGGTCAGTAATAAAAAGATTAAATAAGATTGGTCCCAAAACCGATCCCTGAGGAACTCCACTGGTAACCTCCCTCCAGCCTGACAGTTCGCCTTTCAGTAGGACCTGTTGTAGTCTCCTCTTTAACCAATTCCTTATCCACCTTTCAATTTTCGTATTGATCCCCATCTTTTCCAGTTTAACTAATAATTCCCCATGTGGCACGGTATCAAACGCCTTACTGAAATCTAGGTAAATTAGATCCACTGCATTTCCTTTGTCTAAAATGATTGTTCCATGTAGCAAATTTTATTGGAAAACAAGAATCCTTCCAACAGCAATACTTACTCTTCAAAGTGGAAATTGTTTTCCATTGGGGTGAATCAAAGGACTGGATGCCCACTAGTCAGCCCACAATTAATAGGATGGATATCAGCTTCCTTCTAAGTAATTTGGACTTTGTCATTTTAGAAAGAGTGCATCTGGCTGTAGTATTGGTCTTTTGTCTGTCTGTTTAGAACTACATGTTTGTTTATCCTACAGAGAAATTCTTGAAGGATTTACTTCATGAGTTTGCTCTCGTGCATGAGCCACTCCTATAATTGTGGCATTACCAAAGTTTTGGAACCCCAGTTTGAACCACTATCACCACTTCTCACTAAAGACTATATTCCAGAGAGGGAGAACTTCATTGTGGGGAGTCTAAGATACAGGCATTGATCCTGACCCACTCTGTGTGGTGGTCTGTAAGAATATGGCAGGGTGATCATTTCATGGATCCACACTCCCATTATTTCAGATTCTTCCTGTAGATTCTTGGTGTATATAAGTAGAGGAACCTGAGTAGTAGTAGAGGCCATGCAACCTTTGATACACTGGCTAGTGATGGTACATATGTGGGCTAAAAGACACTAGTAACTAGAAGGTTCCAAGCTTACCCTGCAGAAGTTACATCTTGCCCAAGAATATGGATCCAAACCAGAAATCATCTTGAACTATTGTTCTTTCTTGGTTACTGAGGAATTTGCACAGTATAAAAAACCACCATAACCTGTCAAAAGGGGGATGAAATATTATACAGTCAGGGATGTCTTTTTCTTTTTTGAAACACTGGACATAATTTTGTACACCTGACAGTATACTAAAAAGAGCTAAAGATTCTGTAAAGGATAGTATTGTGCAATGGTGCATTGAAATCAGAAAGAAAAGGAATTGCATTTAGTGTTAATGAAGCTGACATTTTAAAGTTCCTATTGAAGCAACACTAAAAAAAAATCAGACGTGGCAATATTAATAGTATGCACTCTCTCTCTCTCCCCTCCCCCCCCACACTTATGTGTCCATAAAATATTCCAAGAAGCACCTCAGCAGGAACATACAGATATTGTCAGTATTGTGTAATGCATGTTTTATCTAAAACTCAGCCTTTGAAGATACTTACAACATGACGATCAAGCATATTTTATTTAAATTTTGAATTCCTGAGCATTGGAATGGATTATTTTGTGTTCTTTCTGAACGTTCTGTCGACATTCAGATTGTTTTTTCAGTGTAGCAGTGACTTTGCTCAGTTGCTAGGTAACAAGGTATTGCATTATTTGCAGGAGCAGTAGATGGGTTGCTGTTAGTGGCAATGAGTTATACAAAATGTATTAGTATATATCGTAGCAGTAATAATAATTGAAGTTGCTGATTTTATTTATTCTTGTTAATAGAAAAAATATAATTAACCCATTAGAATAGTTTCCCTACTGTAGGGAAGAAAACAGATTGAACATTAGGAATGTCCAGTTTTCCAGCAAACTAGCTAAAGACACATTATGTATTTGGCAGACTTTCAGATAGATAATTTTAAGATTGAAATTATATAAAATTACAGGGAATTTTATTAGGATAAGTTTTCATAGAATATATTAGTTTTCTCTTTCACAGCCAGGCTTGGTTTTCCAGCAACATTAAGTTTCCCTCTACAGATGAAGACCAGACCTGTCAGTCATTGGGTTAGAAGTTGGTTCATCCTCTCTGGCAGCCTGCCATTTCAGTTCTGCCTCCAAGCAAACTAGCTGGTGGTCTGCAGACCTTTCAGTGTTCTTCTTCTTTCTTGCAAAGAAGATTGAAAACTCAGAATGAACCTTTTTGCCACCAAGATAGACCATATATTTTTACTCCAGACACAAGAACTGAAGAGAGAGCCTTGGATATTCTCTCAGCCATTTCCAAAAGTTCTCTACTGTGTATTTTCTGATTCCACTATTTTCTATGCTTAGGGGTGACACCTGTGAGTTGAGTGATTTTTTTTTTCCCCATGATCCTGATGTTCCTCTTTCTCAGAGCTGGTGAGACTCTTCTCCCATCCTCCAAAGTCTCTGCCTGTCAGACAGGATCTATTAACTCAGGGCCCACTGCAGTTCTTAGATCCTGAAAGACTCCACTGAATTTTATGGCTTTTATGAAGAGTCAATTAAAAAGGAAAGGCTGCTTGGTCTAAGTGATGGGAAGTGCCGTTATCTTAAAAGTAATTGCCTATCGCATATGTCAAAATATGGAAAAAAATCATGCATGGGACAAATCTAAACAATATTAAGCTAATCAATCAATATTGCCTAAATCCTTGATTTCCTCACACGTGGATTTTCCTAGGTTTGAAGTAAAACATTTGTAACATTTGTTAAGCTTTGTACTCTGTTCGATTCATGAGACACTCTGTGTTCTACACTTACTCGATAGCCTGGGCCTCACCCTAAACAATGGAAAGTCCAATATTGATCCCCTCTCAAAAATAATAAATTTCATTGGGACCCTAATAGACTGAATGATTGAGAGCATTTTTGCCGACCAGTCATTTTCAGACGACTCACCGCCTTTGTCTGGGGCTGCAGTCTCAACTCTCTACCACAGCTACAGTGTGCTTGAGGCTGCTCAGACACATGGCTACATGCATGCAGGTTGTATGTTTTGCCAGATTGAATCTTCGTCCTCTCCAAATGTGGCTGAATTCAGTCTATCATCCAACCCATCATCCCTCAGACAGACTGGTCTGACTGCCTCCACCCATCCTGGATGGCTCAGCGCAATGTATACCAGGGCATTCCTTTTGCTTGGCCCCCACTGACTAGGTCTGTTGTCACCAACTGCTCCTTGATATGCTGGGGAGCACATCTGAGGTTGCTGAAAGTTCAGGGCCTGTGGTCAGAACAGGAAGCTTCACTGCATACCAACTTCCTGGGGCTTTGGGTCGTCTACGATGCCTGTCACGCTTTCCAAGATTACATCAAGGGCTCAGAGGTTCACATACTCACCTTCAACACCACCGTGATGTATTATATGAACAGACAAGGGGGAACACCCTCAAGTGTTCTGTGTTAGAAGGCGATCAGGGTCTGGTGGTGTTGCATCAGGAAGAGCATTACTCCAGTGGCCAAACCCTTACCTGCGGCCCCAAGAATCTACTTGTGGATCACCTCAGCAGGAATTTATCCTTGAGTCACAAGTGATCTCTGAAGCCTAGTACCCTGTGATCCATCTTTGCAGCTTGGGGCATGCTGGTGATCGACCTGTTGCTCATAAGAGACAACAAGAAATGCCATCTGATTTGCTCTTGAGGGGGGGTCTCAGTCCAGGCCTCCTGACTAATGCCTTTCACCTGAGTTGGGAATCGGTGTTCCAATATGCTTTCCTTCCGATTCCGAACATCCCACTGGTCATTGCCAAACTTCCTCAGCCATGCTGGAGCAATGAGGATGACCAAGGCACACTCCAATCTCAATGTTCATTCTCTGATCTTCTTGCATTATTGATTTTGTCCCTTCATCCCAACCTCCTGATTCAGCCTCATGGTCAGCTTTTTGCATCCTGCGCTCAGCCCTCACTGTGAGGCTGCTCCATGGTTAAATGAGGAGGAAGAGCAATGTTCAGAGGCTGTTTGACACGTTCTACTCAGTAATAGGCCATTCTGGTCGAGGCCTTCCCATTTTTCGATGAGGACATTTGGCCCATGGAGTTAAACCAAAGCTGTCTATATCCAGGATGTCATGGAGTACTTGTTACATCTTCAGTCATTAGGTCTTGTTCTTATTTCATTGAGGGTGCATCTGGCAGCTATTTCAGCATTTAATCTGCCCAACCAAGGGAGGTCAGTATTTTCGAATACCATGGTAACAAGGTTCTTGAAAGGACTCCTTCATCTCCACCCTCCCATGAGAGAACCAGTTCCTTTGTGAGACCTTAAGATTTTAGCAGCTCCGATGGGACCTCCATTTAAGCCTTTGGCATCTTCTTTTTCTCTTGTGTCAAAAAAAACCCGCAGACTGAGGTGGTTATAACATCTATGAGGAGAGTGTATGCGTTGCAGGATTTGATGGCAAAGCTTCCTTACACTCAATCCTCCAAAGATAGTGACCTTACAGCTGCACCCTAACTTTTATCCAAAGTGGTTTCTCAATTTCATTTGAACCAGGCAGTGCATTTACCTGTGTTCTTTCCTAAACCGCATTCTGCCCCAGAATAGCAGCATCTTTACATGTTGGATGTTAAGCTATGTCTAGCCTTTTACCTGGAGAGTACTAAATCTTTTCGTGCTTCACTTCGTCTGTCTATGTCATATGCAGACCGAATGAAGGGACAGGCAGTCTACCTGCCTGTATCAAGACAGCATATGAAATAGCTCTGACTACGCTCCCTCAAAGAGTACGAGCTCATTCTACATTGATGGCATTTTTAAGTGACGTTTCAATATTGGACATTTGCAGGGCTGCCATTTGGTCATCTGTACATTCATTTATGAACTGTTATGCCATTACCACAGCATCCAGAGCAGATGCAAACTTGGGAAAGCAGTTCTGCAATCCTTGTTTAAATAGATTCTGAGCCTCACTTCCTGTGAATACTACTTGTGAATCATCTATGTGGAATACCTGGCTCCACCTACTCAAAGAAGGAAAAAACAGCTATTTTTCTGTATTGCAACTGTTGCTCTTGGAGATGTGATGCAGATGTGTATTCCACAACCCACCCTCCATCCCCTCTGCATCAGAGTCTATACCCCTGATATTCAGTGTGAAGGAACTGAGGGGGATCGAAGTGATGCCGCCTCATATAGTCATAAGGCGCAAGTGCTGTCCCTACAGGTATTGCTAGGCAAAATTCTCTGGCTCCAGTGCATCGGACGGACACACACACACACACACACACACACACCTCTACCTATCTACCTATGTGGATCATGCGTCTGCATCACCTCTTGAAGAACAAGAATTACAATACAGGTAAGTAGCCGTGCTTTAGGTGACCTTATAGTTTATTAAATCTTAAATCATTTTCTCCTCACTTTTCTCTATCTGGTAAATGTAATCAGTTATTTTAGGTAATACACTTAGGAATTAATACTTATCATTTTTCGTATTCAGTATAAAGATTACACTTCTTTCTCTGGTAAAAAGTGTATATCTGTATAATGTCACTCTTCTATTCTGGCATTTGTGATCAAAAAGCTGGCCGTTTTAGATGTCAGTCAGGAAAGCACCATTTTTTTCCTCTAAAAGTAGAATTGTTTCAGGAGGGAGAATGCTTTGATTTTTTTTCCACAAGGATTATGTTTAGTTTATGAAAACAAAGAGCAGAATAAGAATACAAAGCATTTAGTTTTATATTTATATTATTTACAGCAGACAGTGAATGTTGTCAGGAAGATCCTGGAGTGTCTGGCCAAGCTGCATACAGTGCAGGTTGGGGTGGGAGTATGAAGTTTCATAAAGCTCTGCTTTGCACTGTCCTGATTCTGGGACTTGTGTGTAGGGCCAGCATGGTCTTGTGATTTAGGGCATTGGATTAGGAACCAGGAAATCTGGATTCAATTCCGGGCTATGTCGAAGACTTTCTGTGTGACCTTGGGCAAATCCCTTAATCTGTCTGTGCCTCAGTTCCCTTTCTGTGTTTAAAAAAAAAAAGTGTAAAACTTCTTATCTCCCACCCACTACCCTTGGGTGATCACCCTGCAGATATACTGTGTCCACAGCCAGATTCTACCAGTGTTGTAGCACAAAGTAACCACTCTGCACAAGAAGGTCTGGTCCTGGGTAGAATTAAAGTATGTGCATTTAAACAAAAGAAGTGAGAATGTGATCTGTGTGATCTCATGTGGGGATGTGAGATAATTGTCACAGGAAAATCAGGGTACAAAACTAGATTGCTTGTAAAATAATGTAGTGATCAAAGTTTATTAGTGATGATGAAAAGTAATTCTTCTGGCTGCAGGGGACTCAAAAGGCTGAAAAGCAGCTGACCTGCCACAATTTCCTAGTCCCATTCTCCTTGGCAGTCGTCTCTATGGAAGCATCTTGGAGGTTGTGGAAGGGCCAAAGGAGTATTCATGGCATGGTTATCAGATTCACAAATTGCACAGATCCAAGGACACTGGCTGCACAATAGTATATTCTGTGTCTCTGCATGTCATTCCACTGGTGGTATTCTTTTAACCCAGATAAATTTAGTTTTTCACTGTTTTTCCTCCTCCTCTGTTGATTTCATATGTGGGCTCTTTTCACGTGAGTCTGTTCTCCCTGTTTAAGAGACAACTCACCTTTTTAAGGCCTTTGCATAATTTCTGTGAATATTGCAATATATATTCAGGCATTGAGAAGAGAATAGACCCCCTAAACTTGGACTGTTCTCACTGACCTAAATTCCCATTTTACCTTCCATAAGCTACCCATATACAAAGACTCTGTGGTGCTGCAGTATGATAAAAGGTGTAGGTTTGTATTCCATTTTTCGAAGAAGCTGGATAATGGGCACAGAATGGACGCATGCAGCAGCCCATCAGAGTGGTTCTGTGTTGTATTAATGTTGTGAAAGCAAAGTTAAAAGAACATGTCATCTTTTGCTCTTCACTTTTCTTTAATTATTTTTTAGCCTACTGTGAAAACATAAAACATCTCATAATTTTCTTATTCTTAAATCTCTTTGCTCAGCCCCACTCTCATTTATTTCGTGAATCAGGAAGAGCATGAGTAATGTTTGGAAGTAGTTTCAAACACAGATGTTAACACTGACTGGAAAAAAATATATATTCAAGCACATATTTTGTGATGGCTAAGAGGAAGGTTATATCATCCCCTACACAGGAAAGCTCTGACAGGTTCATTTCAGGGTTTTCTATAGATAATTCAATTGGAGTGCTTGTTTGCCTCCCTTCTCCTCACAGAATAGGAAGGAGTTTTGCACTCCAAATCTGTGGATATCCCAAACTCTGTGGGAAACAAAGATCTTGGGCCATCCATGAAGGGGTTTGGGTTGCTGCCTGAAAACCTTGGTTCCCTTCTTCTGATATGGGAGCATTTTTCTTCTCAGGATCTATACCACCATGGTCTCCCTGCTTGCTTCTGCCCCAGCAACACATTAGTATTCACAGTTCAGACAGGGAAGGGACAAGAGCTCATAATGTACAGTGGAAAGCAGGTAAAGATAATATTGACATTGACCTCATTATTTTATGCTACTATGTCCCTGCTGGTGTGAGTCATGAGATGCTGTTTCATATAATGGCTGTCACCCAGCATTGGTTCCAACAGGGTGGGTTCCAGAGAAAGGAGAAACATACCTTCAAAGGTGCGTATCTCCCTGTCACCCAGAGTCCCTCCCTGTTTTGTTCACCTCACCAGTGTAACTGGAGGGGAGCATGGGATCCAATAATTTAAATTAATGCTGGAGGGTGTTGTTGGCTGCCTAAAAGCATGCCTTTGATCTAAGGGCAGTCACAGGCCTCACTGTAGCTTGTCGGCATGGCTAGCCACACTTCATTCAGGCTTTGTTAAGTGCCCCTCTGTTTAGTGTTAGGGCCCTACCAAATTCACAGTCTATTTTGGTCAATTTTACGGTCATAGATCACTGTCATTAAAATAGTAAATTTTGTGATTTCAGCATTTAAATCGGAAATGTCACGGTGCTGGAATTGTAGGGGTCCTGATCCGAAAAGGAGTTGAGACTGGGAGTGCAAGGTTATTGTAGGGGGGGTTGTGGTACTGCTCCCCTTACTTCTGCACTGCTGCTGCTGGCAGCGGTGATGCCTTCAGAGCAGGGCAGCTAGAGAGCAGTGGCTGCAGCCTGGGAGCCTTGCTCTGAAGGCAGAGCTGTCGCCAGCAGCTCCGCAGATGTAAGGATGACATGGTACGCTATCACCACCCGTACGTCCATGCTGCTGCTGGCAGGGCGCTGCCTTCAGAGTTGGGCACCCGGCCAACTGCCACTGCTCTCTGGCTGCCCAGCTCTGAAGTCACTGCAGAAGAAAGGGTGGCAATACCGTGACACCCTCTAAAATAAGCTGATGACCCCCCTCCCCGCAACTCCCTTTTGGATCAGGACCCCCAATTTGAGAAATGCTGGTTTCCCCCATGAAATCTGTATAATATACAGTAAAAGCACACAAAAGACCAGATTTCATGGGAGGAGACCAGATTTCACAGTCCGTGACGTGTTTTTTCATGGCCGTGAATTTGGTAGGGCCCTAGTGATAGCTCCTTCCTGATGCTGATGCTGCTTTCACAGGTCTCCTCCCTGATTTTCCACTCAAGGCACTGACCAGCAAGGCAAGGCATGAGTAGAAGCTGAGCCATGTTGTCTGAGGGATTTCTCTGGAAACTGATTGCAAACAGGGCTCGGGCATTGATTTGGTTACAGCCGTCTGCCTCAATTTTTGAAAGGAACCAGAAAGTGAGCAGACATCAAGGGAAACCGTATGAGAGTGTGGTCCTGGGAAGAAGCCTGGAGAGAGCTTCTTTTGGGCAGAGTTCTCCTTCCTCCCCCTTCCCATTCTTTCTCCTTTTGTGAATGGCACTACATCCTTCTCTTCTCTCCTCTCTCCCTCCAGGTTGCTTGTATCTACCCTCTGCCCATTTCCTCACCCTCACCTCTTCATTCGACCTGCAGCCCTGGTTCAACTCGCCCACTCACAAAAAGAGCCATTCATTTCATTTGTTCTTCACCAAACACTGCTGTCTCTCTGATCTTTCTTTGGCTGAGTTCCCCTCGCTCCGACCATCACCTGGTCTCTTTCAGTATCACCCATCAGTCCCCAGCTCCCTTTTGCTCACTCTTTTTATGACTTCCAATCCATCAACATTGATGACTTGTCTCATCTCAGCCCTCTATCCCCTTTCTTCCAATGATATGGTTGTTGATTTTCTCCATTCTTCTCCAGCATTGATTCTTTTGCCTAGGGTGACCAGATCGCATGAGTGAAATATCAGGACACATTGGGCGAGCAGGCGGGGAAGAGACACAGGTGCACAGCCTCGAGTGGAGCCATGAGAGGGGGCACATGGGGGTGGCCCATGCTGCACCACACCGCTCCCCTGCCCAGCGCCCTGTGGGTCCACTATGCCCAGACCCCCCCAACTCTTCCACCACAAATGCACAGTGCTGTGCACACACACACACCCCTGCCCAGTGCCCCCCTGCCCACAGCCCCACCACAGCTGCCCAGCACCCCACACAGAACCCTCCACTCGCTACTTTCCCAATACACACAGATTTCCCTTTCTTTCCTCCCTCCCTCCCTCCCAGGGCCCTTCCCCACAGCCCCACCACCACAACTACACAATGCCCCACACAGACTCCCAGTGCCCTGACACACACAGATCTCCTCCCTGCCCAGCACCCCCCAATAGGCCCCCGCTGCCCAGCACCCTCCACACACCTCCCAGACACTCATCATCAAACCCTGCCCCCTTCCCTGGCTGCACTCACCAGCCCTGCTGGGAGATCTCTGGCTCCTAGGATGAGAGCTGCGAGGGGAGTCTCCAGACTGCTGCCGGAACCATGCCATGAAGCTGCCGGAGCCGCAGAGCGGGGCTTGCAGGCGCTGCCAGCATGCAGAGCCTCCCCACCCTAAGAGCCAGAGGGACCTGGCAAGGGACGAGGTGGGGAGTTCTGGAGGTGCTTACCTGGGGCAGCTCCCATCCCAGGAAGCATCTGGCAGGCAGGTCCCTCTGGCTCCTAGGGTTGCAGGTCGTGGGGGGGGAGGGGGGAGGACTCTCTGCCCGCTCCCGGTGCCTGAAGCCCCATCCCTGCAGCACGCAGTGCTCCTGCCAATGGGCGGGTGCCGGGAGCTGCCCCAGGAAGCAGTGAGTGGCAGTGCTGCGGCTGCAGTCTGGATGGTCCCGATATCGGGACAAAGGGCGTCTTGACCGATGTAAGGTCGGGACGTGGGACAAAGCTTCTAATATCAGGAAGTCTGGTCACTACTCTTGCCCCACTTTCTCATCATGAGGTTTGCCCTGCCAGCCCTCAGCCCTGGCTCACCCTTAACATCCACTCCCTATGCTGCTGTTCATATGCTGCAGATCAACTCTGGTGGAAATCCTGTGACCAGGCTGATGTCTTCCATTACAAAATTGTTCTCTCTTCCTTCAGTTTTGCCATCTTCCTAACTAAGCAACTCTAAATGTCCAAATTAATTGACTCCCATACCTGCCATCGCTGTCACTTTTTCACCGCCTTTGGACTTACTCCTGAAGCTCTTGTGACTCCATTGCTTTCATGGCACAGGATCTTGCTGACTTCTTCCAAAAGAAATTGACAAAAATATAATAAGATCTTCTCCCTCTCTTCAACTCACCATCTCTTTCCCTTCTACAACTTCTCTCCTTTATTGCATCAAACATAAGCTACTTGTCATCACTTACAAGGCACTTCTCAATCTATCCCCACCCTACCTATCATCTGTCATTCACTACTGAGATGTTGCCTCTCACCTCTGATCGTCCCATGAGGCTAGCCTCCATCACCCACTTGCTAAATTTTCAAGCAAGGACCTTTGCGTCTTCTCCCATGCTTCCCTTCAAGTTTGGGAGATGCTCCCTATAAATAGTAGTAGGCAACCTTCAGTCTCGAGAGACCATGGGTATGCGCTCCTGCGAGATAAAGAATTTACACCATTGGTTTTATGACAGCTACAGCTGTGGCTGAAGAGACCCACCTGTGACAGGTACAGCAGAGATTATCTCTCTCATTTAAAAGGGATGTTTCGACCCAGGGCTCTGCCTTCTGCGAGCTCTTTTCTCTTCTGTTAAGCTGGACTGCTTCCTCTTGTAACTCTGGAGACCTTTGTTTAGCTCTTGTTTCCAAACTCTGTGGTCTTGAGTATGATCTCCTCAGTTGTCCACATCCATGTCCATTTCTTTGGAGTCTCGCACACATCCCTGAAATGCAATTTTGGGCGCCCCTTGGGTCTTTTTCCAAATGCCAATTCGCTGTAGAGGATGTCCTTTGGGATGCACCCATCATTCATTTTGCGCACATGCCCAAGCCAGTGGAGGCATCTCTATTTGAGAAGTGTTTGCATGCTGGGTATGCTGGCCCGCTTGAGCACCGTAGCATTGGTGACTCTCTCCTTCCAGCATATTCCAAAGATTCAATCAGGGCAACACATATGAAAGCTGTTGAGCTGCTTTTCCTGATGAGGGTATAAGGTCCATATCTTGCTCCCATACAAAAGTTATCTCATTAACCTCCTTCAAGTCATTCCTTAAAACTCTCCGTGGCTATGAGGCCTACAAAAAACTTGACAGTGGTTAGGCTACTGATGTGCTGAGATTATTGCCTATCATGCTGATCGATAATCATAAAATCGTAGAAATGTAGGGCTGAAAGATCAAGTCCAACCCCTTGTGCTGAAGTAGGACCAAGTAAACCTAGATTATCCCTCAGTCTTTCTCCAGCCTGTTCTTAAAACTCTACAATGATGGAGATTCCACTAGGCTTCCCTTGGAAGCCTACTGGAGTTTATCACCCTTATAGTTAGAAAGTTAGTCCTAATATCTAACCTAAATCTCCCTTGATGCAAATTAAGTCCATTACGTCTTGCCCTACCTTCAGTGGAAAACAATTGATGACAGTCATCTTTTTAACAGCCCTTAACAAATTTTCAGACTGTTATCAGGTCATTCCTCAAGCTACTTTCTCAAGACTAAACATGCCTAGTTTTTTAAACCTTTCTTCATAGGTCAGGTTTTCTAAACCTTTTACCATTTTGTTGCTCTCCTCTGGATTCTCTCTCCAATTTGTCCACATCTTTCCTAAAGTGTAGTGCCCAGAACTGGACAAAGTACTCATGCGGAGACGTTACCAGTGCCAAGTAGAGTGGGACAGTTACCTCCCATGTCTGTTAATGCACCCAGAATTATATTGGCCTTTTTTGCAACTGCATCACATTGTTCACTTCCATTCAATTGGTGATGCACTATAACCCCCCAGATCCTTTCAGCAATGCTACCAACTAGCCAACATTCCCTCACTTTGTAGTTGTGGATTTGATTTTTCCTTCCTAGGTGAAATTCTTTGCACTTGTCATTATTTAATTTCATTTTGTTGATTTCAGACCAAATCTCCAATTGTCAAGGTTGTTTTGAATTCTAATCCTGCCCTCCAAAGTGCCCTCCCAGCTTGGTGTCATCTGCACATTTTATAAGCATACTCTTCACTCCATTATCCACATCACTAATGCTGTCTCACTGTTTCCTTATACTCCCCTGTCTCTGTATCCATCTGTTGTCTTTTGCCTTGTACTTAGATTGTAAGCTCTTTGGGGCAGGAACCATCTTTTTTTTTCTGTACGTGCATGGCCCCTAGCAAAATGGAGTCCTGGTACATAGATAGTGCTCCTAGGCAGTATACTAATACAAATAATAACAAAGTACTGGAAAGTCAGACTTAGAAATTGTAAGCAAGGAAACGGCCCCCTGTTGTTTGTTCCTACTATGTTCAGGGAAACGGGCCCCTATGTACATTTCTGGCTAATCACTTGGGCCAAGGGGCACAATAATTTCCATCACTGTCATCTCTATAGTAATCTCCCGTACACAGTATAGTCAAAAAGGAATATAAATGTCATTTATTTGCATTACATACAAGGCCAAATGCAATACAGGAAATGACCAAAATAAAGGGATTTGGACAAAAAAACTTCACCTTTCAGCAAAAAGGAGCACACAATCAAGTATCTTCCTGTTATCCCTTAAAATAGAGCTAGTGACCATTTATTCTCAAATATCGTGTGTGTGTGTGTGTGAGAGAGAGAGAGAGAGAGAGAGCCACCTAACTCCATCCACAATATCAGTTTTATGTCACATGTTTGGTAAATGTGGCATACATGTCATTTAATTTACAGGACTATGAATAACATGCATGAATTACAGTATGCTGTCCTATATGTGTACTTTATAGTAACTCTTACCTTTGCTGTGAAACAATGAACTTGTGGCATGAAATAGTCTATCACAATGGCTTTTGCCTCAACAGAACTGTTAATGATGAAACAACCAAAGGGTCAAATTGTGCATTCACTTATACTTGAGCCATCCCATTGTAAATTTGGTCTGCAGAATCTTTATTATTGCCAGTGATGTAAGAGCCAGAAAGAACATAACTTAGTTTTCAGATCCTATATTGCATTTGCAGGCTGATTATTAGGAGCACCATTTTACTTGTAAATTTAACAAACTTGACCGGAGGTCATTGAGAAGCAATGGTACTGAAAAGTGATTATGTAAAAAGGATAGACTACACTCACATTTCAATGTATTCCCAAATCTCACAATTTTATTGTCAGCCTGGTAATATTTGGTATTTTTACTAAAAGCCCCAGCTCCTGGACCAATGGGATTATGTGAGAAGTTCAGTTTTCATGGCGGCTGCAGGAGAAAGAGACTTCCAACCCTCATGGTTGCAGAGAAAAGCTTGAAAATATGATGCAAGTGTAATATAAAGACTCAAAAACAAGAATTCAAATAAAGAGAGCTCAACATTTATTTATTTAATAAATGGTGCCTAGCTCAAGTTTTTGAATGCTTGGGATTGTCAAAACTGTACAGTATTGTCAATCTCGAGCATTGGGAAATCAAGAGGTTTTTTTGAAATAATAAATGATAAATTCTTTTTATTTGCCTTCTAGTCCAAGCCTTTAGAATTAACTTTTTTCACATTTTTTAAGCTTTTCCCTGTAACTGGGGGTGCTAGAAACTTCCTTTATTTTTTCATCTCAGAACTAAAATTCTCATGCAATCTCCAAATTCCAAAATTTGGGTTTTCGAGAAAAGAGTCACTATAAAAAAGTCACAATAAAATCAAGAGAATTGGCAACACTGATCTGCATCACTCTCATGTAGCTATGTTGGCTCTGGCATGATAATACAATAAAAATACAAACTTCTTTAGTCACTAATGTAAACAAATCTGAGATTGAATATACGCATAGAGCAGTTCTGCTGAGTAAGAAAGTACCATAGTCAGTTTTCATAGCAGAACCACATTTTGAACGTGTCCCTTTCTGTGATGCAGTGCAAATTCCATTTCTTTTGGAACTCAAACGCTTGGGTGAAATCCTGGCCCCACTGCAATCAAGGGGTGTTCTGCGGTTGATGTCACTGGGACAGGGATTTCACCCTTGGCGACCTGAAGCATGACTTGACAGAGGGTCCTGCAACAAAATGTATATATAATCTCTGAGCTACCTGTATGCATATAGGCTTGGAAGAATTAGAGTTTTATCAGTAAATGTCCATAAACATTGATTTCACTGTACACACACAAACAAACAAAAATATATTTTCATTGATAACAATCATAATTTACAGATAGACAAAGAATAATGCTACTGGAGAGTATTTACTTTGAATATTTTGACATGTGATGTTGACAATTTGAGTTTTAACAGTTACAAAGCTTTAATTTTTGAATCTCAACGTCTGCTGTCATTAAATAATTAATTATTGTCTGGCCCCCTCCATAATTTCCCAAAACTGTTTAGTTTAAATTTATTAAAAATAAAAAGCTTAAAATCCATTATTTGCACAACTATGAAGATTTTTAAATAGATAACAATTTAAAAAGCTTAAATATAAATATTGATATTATCTGTTGAAATTTAAAAAAATTAATTCTGCCATCTAGATATATAGCATTTTTTGAAAAAAATCTTGTGTTGCTAATGTAGATATGCTTCAGATAATGTTAGTCTGTATACACTCGTATGATAGATTAATTCATTTAAAAGCAGGGCCTATATTTGCCAGAAGAAACAAGAAATCTTGGACTAAAACACACGCATAAACCTAGCCCCAGATAAGGTATTAACTGTGAGTTGAATGCTAACCATGTAAATCGGGCTTGTAGATCGCCTACATCCCTTCTACACCAGATCTATAATACTCAGCTCCAAGGGGGAGGCAAACAAGTAGCTTTTCAGCAAGATGCATTGCCTTGCTCATGCACAGATTTCCACAGGCAATGGGGAGAAAAAAACTATTTCCTTCTGCCGGCAGGATTTTGTCCTTAATGTTTGAGTTAATGAAATGTCTGACCTATTGAATTACTTTTCTAACCATTACCCCACTTTAAAATGCATGAAAAATTTAATACTACTAACATAGCAAAAATGATTTGTGTCTTCAGTGTTCATTCAGTGCATAATAAACTGGGAGTATTTGGATAACTTTTCAGTTTGGTGCACAGAGATTTAGCCATGCAATTTTGATCAAAGTTAAAATGATAACAAAAAATGTTTCCCATTTAATTCTAGATTATATTTCTCAGATTCTTGGCCGAATTTGTGTCATCCTTGTGGTGCAAAGTAGCTTTAAAACTATGCTATTATCTTTCTTGCATTTCTTTCTTTTAAAAAGACTAGCTTCCGTATGAGATTTTGTTTAACTCTACAACTACCCAAATACTGTTACAGTAATTGTAATCTTGAAATCTGCAAGTTGTGGCTTTCCTAACTAGTCTTCTACCGATGCATCCATGGAGTATTTTATTCTTCGGGAATTATAAAATGTATGGTACCTTTACAAAGAAAAGAAAATGCCTTTCCTCTTATTATATTCTCAGAGGCTATGTAATTTTGTCTCCCGTCATCTACCAATCCACCTTCCCCACAGCTTTGGGGATGCATAACACGCAATATGCTTTCTACATTTTGCTTGAAAAATGAAACTTGCCTTGGTTTTAAACTTGGAGTAGACTATATGAACAACTCTTGGCAAATCTTAATTACGAATTGCTCACTTACTATGATGTTGCACATCCAAGAAATATTTGAGACGGCCCTTATCCTACCCCTCCCTGCCAATTTTGGGTAGTGGCTAGTGCTGCTGCTAGCCAAACACAGACACACATGTGCAAGCGTTTAAGGAAGGCAGAAAAGTCCTTGCATATTTTTTCCCACCCCTTTGTGTACACACGCGTACATTCCCCCAGAAACCAGTGCAGAATCCGCTCAAAGGAGTAATATGGCCTCAAGTTGCAGTACAATTTGCAGGGGTTCCTACGTGCCATGGAACCTCCCCTTTGGGGGACAGAGGAGGAGGAGTTAAGGGAAATGTGTGAGCATGCTGCTTGGGAGAAATGTCTAGGACAAAATTTTCAAAAAGGGATACAGTCCAGCCTCTATTTTTGTCCATGCAACTTTTTGCATATGATTATTGTGCATCTAAATGACAGCATTTGTCTGTGCACCCTCAACATCCATTCAGGATGGGCTTTCTACGTGGACATATTGTCATTTGTGTACATAAATAATAGTAAACAAAGTTACATGTACAAGTGACTGCCCGTGCACATACAGAGGCCATGTTCTGAGGATTTCTTTCCTAGCACATAGGCTCAAGAGGGTGTGTAAAATGGTGGAAATCATCATGACTGGTCTGGGGGAAAAATTACCCTCTTCCCTGCCATAATTTAAAGTGATCTGTGTGAAAAAGAAATTCAGCTAGTTTTTGGTGTATGGCTTCTTGGTGTTCATTTTGGAAAAATAATTCCATGGAAATTTTAAAGTATAGTTTGTGTAATAAGGCGTCCTTCATTCCCTTTAAGAATTGTATTCTGCTTGTCAGTTGTTTCACAGTTTTGCACGTATTTTAAATGAGAGAGCTGTACTATGCCTCTTTAGCATTTAAATGAAGCCAAATAAGTATTCCACCAGCAAGCAGAAGGAAGGGGTGCTTATAATACAAAGGTGTAGGAGGAGATGGATAATCTTGCTGATACAAACACATGTCATGTTTTCTAAAAAAAAAAAAAAAAAAATTCAAAACTATTCTTGCAGGTATGCTAAAGCTGCCTTGGGTGGCTTTGGCATGCATGCCAATTCTTGGCCTTCATGTTTCACTTGGTACTAAAATAATATGCTGTTAAATTAGAGTATTTTATTAGTATTTTCTGCATTATGCCATAATACAGTTCAGTTTAGACACTGACAAAATGTATCCGCCAATGAAGCGATTTTGCAAGAGGCAGACAAACATTTTATATTCATTGGTTGATACATTTTGACAAAGTTTTTCATATCTAAAAATTAAGGTTCACAACCTTTTAAAAATATATGACAGAAAATGGTGTTAAGTGCATTCATACTCACTTTTATAAGGTATTATTTAAAAGCCATTCTGCAGAATGCCTTATATTGGTAAAATGTTGGATATATACTATTTACATTTTATATGCATCAGTAATAATAAAACAGTAGCATTGTTTTTAATAGTGAATTAAGGCATCTGAGGCCCCAGTTCATAACAAGGATTTGTTGCAGTATTCATAGCAGCAGCATCTTGAGTGTAGTAGAAGACTGATTATTCACAAATTCAACTTTCAGAGTAGAAAATGGAGGTGTTCACCATTCTCTTTCACTTTTTAGCTGTAACTCTGAGTGCAGAATAAGAATCAAAGGTTGCCATACAGGCCAAATCCGTAACAAAGTGGTCACCACAGTAGATGACACATGCAAAGGGAATTAAGTACTAAGGTAATACATATATTCAAAATATGTATTATATTATTTTACTATTTAAAAGGATAGCCTCAATTAACTCAAATCATATATTATTAATCCAGTAGCTTGCCTTTCATTTTCTTTACAGTCTGTTTTGCCTTGCCACTCCATCTTGTCTGTGTTTTTTCCTCATACTCTCCTTCAGTTTTGCCATTTCTCCTCTACTCTTCTATATTGTTCAGCTGGTTGGGATGGCAAAATGAAATATGGACTCAAATTAAATTGCTGAGCCAGGTGGGAGAGTGCAAAGAAAGAGAATGGACCAAGCTGCTGGGTGAAAAGGAACTCGGGTGGGCTGCTGAGTGTGTAGGAGAGAAAAAGTTTTAAAGAGAGAAAAGGTTAGCGGATGAGAGAGAAGGACCTAGAAACTGCAATGAGGGAGAGATTAAAGTAGTCTGAATAGCTAGAAGAGGCAAACAAACGTATTATTTACTGTGATTTACCGCATACATCTTATAGATGTCACATCTAATATCTTTCAAATCTTTATCTTTACATTTAGTTGCAACAATGCCCAATGCTGCATTAGTTATTTCTTATCTGATTACTCTAATCTCCTTGCAGATCTTTCTATTTCTTCTCTGTTAATTATGCAATCTCTTTTCTGCTACTCATTTATCATTGATCCCACAATTCCCATTTTTACCTTCTTATTTCAGGGACTTGCATTGGTTGCCTCTGAAAATAGGTAGTTTCATTTAACATTTTATTTTTAGCATTTAAAGGTCTTTATTCATAAACCTATTTGTATGTTCAGAATTTTTCATGTACATGGGTTTAAGTTTACACTGCCTTTTCCTTTGTTGTCTGTGTACCTTTGCCTTCATTCGTTTAACACTGGTATGGGGGAAATTTCTGTCCTACGTGAGACCTCTTTACTAGAATCTCAGTTTATAATATGTCCATAAAATAAGTTTGTTTTTTCTGTTGTTGTAATGCACTTTATTAGCTGTAAGGTGTTGTGTATTGTTGGCTATGTGCCATATAAATTCATAATGAAGCATATAGAAATGTACTTGGTACACCCACAAGCAAACAAAGAGCTTTCAGTTTGTTCCCAGAGGTTAGATTCCAGCGCTGCTGCAAAACAGCTCTGAGCTGGAAGGGTGTTCTGGGGTGAGGACGTGGAAATGAGAACACTACACGTCCCACTCTGCTTCAGAATTCCCCTATCCAGAAGCATCACAACAAGCAAGTTTTGAACTGGAGCCTCTATGTCAATATCCAGAGGATTATTCCATCTGAAAGCTATTTCCTAGCTCCTCTGGAGCAAATGAAAAGATTTGGGTGTGGTTGCACTATGTTCACTTCTGTGCTAAGTTAAAACATACAGATTGTTTCCCAGTTTGAGACTCAAGACCTTTATTTTGCATCCTGGATGTTTTTTTTTTTAAAATATTCCATTGATATTACATCACATACTATATCTCCAAGCGTGATACATTTGGAAAATGATTTCTAACTGTACATGGTAGACTGTGATGATGATAACTTCAGCTTGCACCTCCAAAATTGATGATGTACTCTTGGCTCACATCAAGAGAGGATACCTGAATCTAGAAATATCAGTGGGAATACTAGGTCTCAGTAAAATATAAAAGATATAGACTACAATCAGAAAAGATGAACTGTACATTAATTCTATTAAGAAATTTATTCTATTAAGAATGAATCCCTAAAAATCAGAAAATTAAACCTACCGTCTGTCATAAGGAAGTTTAATGTGATACTTTTAAAAGACATCTTAACCTTCTCCTTAAATATTTTTCAGTACTTGTTCTTAAACAACACAGTCACTTTCACTGCACTACAGAAATTCTGTTCTCTTGCGCTATTGAGTCTCCATGACATATCTGTAACAAAGAAAATATGAACGCAAATCAGGAATAGAAATATTTTGAGCTCTAAAAGTACAGAAAGTGTGTGTTACTAAGCAGCAAGAGCTTAAATTTCAGTTTTCTTGGAGTGGATTTATCCCATTTTTTTGAATTACACTTTGCTGCACCGTAAATAGAAGAAATACATGGAGAATTTAAAGAAAAATCATGTAAATCGGATGTGCACAAGAATAATTGAGTATTTGAAACTATACTTAATTAATAGTGCCTAGATTTATCCTTATTTATTTATTCCAAAAAAGCAGGCCGTTATTTAATATTGCAATTCACATCGGACATAAAATTGAAACTAAATACACATATAAATATGTCCCAAAAAGCTATACATTAGAACACTGAATGACTACCTAAATTACATTATTATTTCATCATTTTAACTTAATGAAGTCTTTTTTTCTCTTTTCTTGTTATTCAGACTGTCTCTGTACTTCTGATTCATTATTAATCATAGCTCATGTGGTGACTTGCTATAAAATGTTCATGACAGGTTGTTGGGTTTTTTTTCTGTAGTGAGTTAATTTAATATGTACCATAGCTTACATTTGTGGAGCGATGATGTGAAAACCTGTCTGGCTTCACAAAAATATTGTTGATTAATATTCCCAGTGCTGTATGTTCAAACTTAAAAAATTAATACTTTTTTCCTTTCAGATTTATAGTTTCAAGCTCTAGCAAAGATTCACGTTCTGCTGTCTTGTCACAATAAATGCAGATCTGTAGTGGCATTATTTCCAGTCCAAAGACTGATTCTCTTGTGCTGTAAGAAAAGGAGTACTTGTGGCACCTTAGAGACGAACAAATTTATTAGAGCATAAGCTTTCGTGAGCTACAGCTAGTGAGCTGTGAGTGTAGCTCACGAAAGCTTATGCTCAAATAAATTTGTTCGTCTCTAAGGTGCCACAAGTACTCCTTTTCTTTTTGCGAATACAGACTAACACGGCTGCTACTCTGAAACCTGTCTTGTGCTGTAGTAGCATTTGTAAAATAGGATTTATTAGAGAATGGACTGAAATCAATTACATGAGATTTAATAAGAGAAATGTAAAATGATTGATATAGGAAGCAACATATAGGAAGGGCTGTAGGGTCATATACAGTAATACCAGGAGGAATTACCTGAGGGCTGTAGTAGATATTGAATTGAACATGAGTCAACAATGTGGCACCAAAAAAAAAAAGGCCAATTCTATACAATTTTGTATACATTAATGGGAGTAATACATAAAATAATAAGACCAATTTTTCTACTCTTATGGTACAGCTTAGGTCTCTGTTGGGGTACTCCACACAGTCCTGGGCTCTTTTTTGTTAAAACAGTCACAGTTACAGAAAATTCAGGGGAGATCAACATACAAGATAAACGTTTGAAAAATAAGAAATATGGTATCAGGAAAGGGCAAAAGAAAAGAAAATTGGTCTTGTACTCACTTTTTTTTTTTTGCTGCTTTATCATTTATAAATGTAGAAGTCTAAAAAAAGGATTTTTTGCAGGGCGCAGTGGGTTTCTTTTTTAATCTATTTGTTTTGTACATTAGAAACTCAGTCCTGTCTCGCCTGGAAGACTCTCTGATAACTGGAGAATTTGTGCAATAAGCATGCTCCATCTAGTGAAAACAAGACTGAAGGCAATTGCAGCTCTCTGCCAATATGTAGAGGGATGTTTATAAAGGGAATAATGATTATTTTCGTAACTCAACAAGAAGAGAACAAGAAGCTACAGTAGAGAAAATTTGGGTTAAATATTAGGGGAAATGTTATAACTCCACAATAAGACTGGCTAGGCACTGGCTCAAGGAAGTTTTATAAATTACAATATTGGAGATATTCAAATATAGGATTAGTTACTCAAAAAGGAATGGTTTGGTAATAATCCTGGGCATGATTGTAGTGTTCAACCCCTCTTCCCTCTCCCTGTATTCTCCATACATGGGTCTCAATCCAGCAATGAGAATAGTGCCCAGTAGGGTTGCCAACTTTCTAATCACAGAAAACCAAACATCGTTCCCTGCCCCTGCTCACTCCATCCCCCCTTCCTCCGTTGATTGCTCTACCCACCCTCACTCACGCGCTCATTTTCACCGGGTTGGGGCAGGAGGTTGTGGTGTGGGGGTTCTGGCTCGGGGTGGGGCCAGAAATGAGGGGTTCAGGATGCAGGAGGGGGTTCCTGGCTGGGGCAGGGGATTAGGGTGTGGGAGGGGGAGAAGGCTCCACTTAGGGTGTGGACTCTGGGGTAGAGCCAAGGAGGAGGGGTGCAGGAGGCAGCTCCAGGCTGGGGCCGGGGGGTTCAGAGTGCAAGAGGGGGCTCAGGGCTGGGGCAGGAGAGGGGGTGTGGGGTGCAGGCTCCAGGCGGTGCTTATCTCAGGCGGCTCCCAGGAGCAGTGACATTTCCCTCCGGCTCCTAGGCAGCTCTGTGTGCTGCCCCCCATCTGCAAGCACCGCCCCCCGCAGCTCCCATTGGCCATGGTTCCCAGTCAGTGGGAACTGCGGAGCTGGCACTTGGGGTAGGGGCAGCTCATGGAGCCCCCATGGCTGCCTCTATGCCTAGGAGCCAGAGGGACATGCTGGCCGCTTCCCAGGAGCCACATAAGGAGCCTGACAGCCCTCTGCCAACTGGACTTTTAATGCCCCGGTCAGCAGTGCTGACCAGAACCACCAAGGTCCCTTTTCAACCAGGTGTACCAGTTGAAAACTGGACATCTGGCAACTTTTAGTGCCTAGGCCCACTTCAGCCAATGGGACTCTGTGCGGATACAGAGATCTGACCATGTTGCAGAACTGAGATAATGGATTTGATTCTTCTGTGTGAAGGGTGGGGGCCAGCCTTCCTGCCATTGTCCTGCCTTCCTGGGACTTCACTCCCAGGATCTGCACAGGGTGAGGAGTAGCAAGTGGGTGAGCCTCAGGTGAGGAACAAGACATGCACACCATTCCCACACAGCTTCATGAAGATCAGAGTCATCACCCTTTAAGAGGGTCCTTTAAGAAGTATTTTTTCCAGAGACCTCTGAAAAAGATCACAAAAATGAGAACACTGTGGAGGAGGGAATTCTACAGCATTCTACGCTAACAGCCAATAGCAGTAATTTTGTATAAGAGAAAATTGGACTGGAAATTATTGAAAGAGAGGCTTTCCCATGATAATCCACAAGTTTGTGGTTTTGGCCTAAATGGAAATACTCCAAGAATAGCCCTTCTCACTGCTCCTCCTGAAGGTCGAAATAACAGACTGGACTTCTACATAGAGTGCTTCCGCCGATGCGCACGGGCTGAAATTGTGGAAAAGCAGCATCACTTGCCCCATAACCTCAGCCATGCAGAACACAATGCCATCTACAGCCTCAGAAACAACTCTGACATCATAATCAAAAAGGCTGACAAAGGAGGTGCTATCGTCATCATGAATAGGTCGGAATATGAACAAGAGGCTACTAGGCAGCTCTCCAACACCACTTTCTACAAGCCATTACCCTCTGATCCCACTGAGGGTTACCAAAAGAAACCACAGCACTTGCTCAAGAAACTCCCTGGAAAAGCACAAGAACAAATCCGCACAGACACACCCCTGGAACCCCAACTTGGGGTATTCTATCTGCTAACCAAGATCCATAAACCTGGAAATCCTGGATGCCCCATCATCTCAGGCATTGGCACCCTGACAGCAGGATTGTCTGGCTATGTAGATTCCCTCCTCAGGGCCTACGCTACCAGCACTCCCAGCTGTCTTCGAGACACGACTGACTTCCTGAGGAAACTACAATCCATTGGTGATCTTCCTAAAAACACCATCATGGCCACTATGGATGTAGAAGCCCTCTACACCAACGTTCCTCACAAAGATGGACTACAAGCCATCAGGAACAATAATAATGTCATGGTTAACCTAGTGGCTGAACTTTGTGACTTTGTCCTCCCCCATAACTATTTCACATTTGGGGACAAATCAGCAGCACTGCGATGGGTACCCGCATGGCCCCACAGTATGCCAACATTTTTATGGCTGACTTAGAACAACGCTTCCTCAGCTCTCATCCCCTAATGCCCCTACTCTACTTGCACTACATTGATGACATCTTCATCATCTGGACCCATGGAAAAGGAACCCTTGAGGAATTCCACCCAGAGTACCCAGAAGTCACCTACTACAGGACAGGCCCAGCAAAGAAAATAACAGAACGCCACTAGCCATCACCTTCAGCCCCCAACTAAAAGCTCTCCAACACATCATCCAGGATCTACAACCTATCCTGAAGGACGACCCATCACTCTCACAGATCTTGGGAGACAGGCCAGTCCTTGCTTACAGACAGCCCCCCAATCTGAAGCAAATACTCACCAGAAACCCCACACCACACAACAGAACACTAACCCAGGAACCTATCCTTTCAACAAAGCCCATTGCCAAGTGTGTCCACGTATCTATTCAGGGGACACCATCATAGGGCCTAATACATCAGCCACACTATCAGAGGCTCGTTCACCTGCGCATTTACCAATGTGATATATGCCATCATGTGCCAGCAATGCCCCTCTGCCATGTACATTGGTCAAACTGGACAGTCTCTACTTAAAAGAATAAATGGACACAAATCAGACGTCAGGAATTGTAACATTCAAAAACCATTCGGAGAACACTTCAATCTCTCCAGTCACACGATTACAGACCTGAGAGTGGCTATCCTTCAACAAAAAAAACTTCAAAAACAGACTCCAACGAGAGACTGCTGAATTGGAATTAATTTGCAAACTGGATACAATTAACTTAGGCTTGAATAGAGACTGGGAGTGGATGGGTCATTACACAAAGTAAAACTATTTCCCCATGTTATTTCTCCCCCCACCCCACCCCCCACCGTTCCTCAGACATTCGTGTTAACTGCTGGAAATGGCTCATCTTGATTATCACCACAAAAGGTTTTCCTCCTCCCCCCCGCTTCCTGCTGGTAATAGCTCATCTAAAGTGATCATTCTCCTTACAGTGTGTATGATCAAACCCATTGTTTCATGTTCTCTATGTGTGTATATAAATCTCCCCACTGTATTTTCCACCGAATGCATCCGATGAAGTGAGCTGTAGCTCACAAAAGCTTATGCTCAATTAAATTTGTTAGTCTCTAAGGTGCTACAAGTACTCCTTCTCACTGCGTATCTGCCAAAACTTGGAAACAAGAGAGCACCTCAGTAAGTTCTACCTAGTTTCTTCCCAGTTTGCTTCAAGACCAAAACTGTTTTTGCTCACGCCATGATAATATTGAATGTTTAATGAAGAAATCCGCTTAAGAGGTGTATGATTTTTAATGGCCTTATGATATCAATTTATCTCAAATAGCTCAGGTTATGCATCTGTTGTGTTGGTATTTGTCATGTTACTTAGAGCCACAAGGGAGAACTCTCTTCAGCTATTGATGGATGAATATTTTTTGCCATTTTATTTGTATCCTTTTGTAACCCCTTTTCTCTGATAATGTTCACCTCAAGGCATGAAAGAAAAAGATATTTTGAGAAATGCTTTTGCTGTCCCCTCACTGCCCCTGATGGAGTTAATCCAACTGTCCTGCTGTGCTCACAGAGTCTGTTTTCTCCCACCCAAGGTGCTTCTTCCTCACAAATTAAGAGTCAAAGTACAGCATGATGCCAGCCTGTGATGTACGAGATTAACTGGCAATGATGAACAATGTCTTTCAAGCTAGTAACTTCATGTAGTTCAGCTGATTCTCTAGGAATGCTTCTGTGATACTTCGGGGTATATGTGAGGATGATACTTGTCTTCTTCTTGCTGTGACTTCCCTATGTTGTCATATTGACATTGTTGAGGATGATTCTTCTTTCAAAATGTACAAATAAGTTTCACATTTTTATTTTTTAAGCTCTTCCTTTGTAAAGTGACTACACTTATACTATAATATTAATGCAGTGTTTGATCAAATATTGAATTCAGAGACTTAGCAGGTAAGGATGAGTAACAATGGCATTTTTTTGGAAAAATATGTGATTTGTTTTTTATTCTCTGCACATCACTATTTAACACAAAATAACCTGAATGCAGGCGAAAATGGTCTTCACTGACAGTTTTGCTTGACTAAGGCGTGCAAGGTTTGGGCTCATGCTGTTCGGCTTAGTTTGGTGCAGAGACCCAATCATTTACTAAATGGAAAATTCTCAAACATAATAATAATTAGGTTATCAACCAGAGAGCTGTCTGATTTGTAAAGGTATCAGCAAATGGAAGCTACCCCTTCTAAATTAAATGATGTTTTTCAAAAGCATTTGTTCTGATGATTAACAAAATTTGTCATATTGGATATTTGAGCTTCTCTGTGCACATTGAAGATGGCTTTTGTAGCGTTTTGTGTGATGTCACCATGTTAACAGTATGCATTAAATTTTAATGTTGAGGAGGTATCCAACGCTATATTGTATTAGTCTTTTATTATGTTTCATTACCATTTTTACCATAATATATAATCACATGATGTAAAAACAAACATATATAATCAAATTTCTATTCTAATATATATTTCACTATAAAATATTGCAATCATTACCCTGATGTTAAAAAAAGAATTCTTTTTGTTCCATATGTATCAAGTGTCTATTTTTATTATAATTGTGAACTACAGTAAATTGCACTTTTTGTACCAAGTGGCAAATCATTATTTGCTGCCTTTGGTATTCATTGGAATCATCATCATCATCATCAAATTATTTTGGCACTTGTAATATATAATTCTGTTTAGTAATTCAGTGAACACTTCTTTAAAAAATGCGCACTTTCCTTTTACCTGGAATATATAATCTTGATAGAACTGTGTTATACTTAGCAACTACATCCATTTTACTCCAGTGAGTATCAGAGATTGCTGTAGAGATTCACATTTCATTTTTTAGATTTCACCACCCTAAATGCTGTTCATCCTTGTATACAGATTTCATTTGCTTTGCTAGCAGCAAACTATTTGAAATACTCTCCAAGATTAGAAGAACGGTGTAGGATTTGTTATGTTGCCAGTGACACAAATTATGCTTTTAGATGATCTGTTATACAAATAATATTGCAAGGTAAAATGGGATAACACATTGGAACTCTGGGGTCTCTGTGCTAGCCCTACCATAGGGGTAGGACAGAAGAGATTCCCTAGGTCCATGAACCCATCTACTCTGCACATCTGGATCTGAGGGGTTGCAACCATTATTTCAGTTCTCAGGCAGGAACAGAAGCCAATGGGAGGGGTTAGCTACATAGCAATTCCATGTTCTAGTACTGGATGGGAGGTGGATTTCACCTGTATTACTGCACCCACTCCACCCACATGGAGCCTGAATAATCTGGCTTTGTGAGGATGGGAGAAGTACATTTTACTGTTTGTGTCTATAAAACAGTTCATCATTAAGTGCTGTTTAAATAAAATGATAAATCATATTTGGCTTTGTGACTCAGACCAAGTTGATCATGATTCTAATAATTCTGGGGCGGAGAGGATATTGTTCAATGGGCTTTTTAAACATCTCAGTTTAATGTTTTTGCAAACCTCAGATATAATCAAAAATTCTTTTTTTTTTATACACACACTATATATTTATACAAACACCGTGTGTGTGTATAAAACAAAAATGTATATATTACAAATATATAAAATCTTTGTATGTGTGTAAATGTTTTTGTTACATCTGTGGTTTGCAAAACTATGAAATCAAAATGTTTTAAAAAGTCCATGAATGTGTTCATGAAAAACTAAAGTAAAAGTTGTTCTAAAAAGTGATTCAACATGCAGCCTAAGACCAGTCATCGGGGATATAGTGAAAATCTTTAATGACCGGATCTAATTTAATAGAAATTAGGAGAAGATCATGAAAAAGAAATGAAACTAATAATTTTCAGTTGGAACGTTAAAGATCATCAGTTACAAGCAGAAAATCAGTATTATTATTTTTATATAGAACTCAATAACATGAATCACTTACAATCTAATATATTTTCTTAAGACACATCTGATCCTGCCACTGAAGTAAATGAGAATTTTGAAATCAGGTTGATGGCAGGATGAGGCCCAGAGTGTAAATCGAAGATTTTCTATTCAAGTCAATGACCAAGCTCCCAGTAACTTAGTGCTACAGGATAATGCTTAAATAAATAAACATAAGATGCCTGAATCTGATCTTGCATTACACCGGTTTTACAACAGTGTTGCTCAGTTGGCTTCAGTGGATGTATTTCTGATTTATACCAGCACAGATGAAACCAGAATCAGGACCCATAATTCAGATACTTAAGAAGACATAAGCCCATCAGAACCCTTACTTGCAGAACTGCATTCTGAGTTATACTTGAGCCTTATTTTTCCAGGTAGATTATTTATCTCATTTCTTCATGACTGACTTATAGAAACAGAATTTATTAGACAACCATCTGTCTTTGTGGAATGTTGTTGTCACCAAGACAACTTGACAACTGTTTCAAAATGGTTAATATATACAGTAGAATGACACATACCCTGTATCATTTATAAGCCAGTCTCTCACCAGCTTGATGTACATGGAAATAGTGACTTCTGTTGAAACAATGGCAACCAGAAATATTGTTGTCTTGTGTCCAGCTATGTTGCAACAGCTCTTTTACCTCAAGATAACAGCAGACCAGTGTATTCCTTTTTTGAAGGCACTCTTGGTGCATGCGCACCAAGGAGTCTTCAACTGCATTAAGCATGCAGATAATCTGCTGATGTTTTGGGGTAAGGGATGTGTTTAGGATGGGGAAGAATAAGGAACTAGCCACTCTGCAGTACTATCCCCTGCAGGCTGGCTGGATTCCTGGGTAAAAATGTGGCTAGGAGTTAGCACCGCATGGAGCTGTATGAATTTGCATTGTCTATGGCTGTTCTTGAAGAGCTGCAGGAGCACTCAGCTGATGGCAGCTTGACACCTACAAGGCCATGATTGATTCTCAATGCCACCATATTTCTAAGAGGAAGAGGGGCAGCAGAATAGCGTGGAGGGGCAGGTATCCATTGCAGACAACTCCCGCTTCCATGTATCTAGCGGGTCCCCTCTTCACCAATTCCTAGGATCCCTGGGGTTGAGACACCTCACTCCATGCAAACTCTCGGGGCCTCAGACCACATGCCCTTGGAGAAGGAATGCTTAACAAGAAACTTTGCAAAGTGAACATCTGTTTTTTCCTGCATCTCTACCACCCTGCAGCAAGTTTCTCAGCAGGACAGAGCAGTGAGGCCCAGTGTAATTGTATCAGTATTGCAGGTTACATAAATATGTACAGTAACTGTTAAAAGTTTAATGGTTCAGCCATATTTATTTGTCACTAAAATGGAAATGATTTACCCCATGTAATCGATACCAACTTTCAGCCTACAGCAAAGTTTTTTGAGTAAAGTATAGATCAGGAAAGATGGACGTGTGCACTAGTGGGACTGCTGTACTTCAGTTTCTTACCATTTTTCCTGAGCAAAGACTCTGCTGTGTTGTTACTACTGCCTTGTCAGATCCTGTTATGACATGAATCCTGTGCTCCAGTGTTTTAAAATGTATTTTAAAAAAATACAGTGGAGGAATATAAATGCTTTCAATTTTAAAAATGTAAAATATATTTTAATACTTTAAGTGCATAAAGTTCCACTATGTATATGCGGTTATCACACACATTCAGAAACTGCTACATCTCAATGCTGTAATGGCTTACATAGATGACTCCGGTTTGCCACGAGCAATTGCAACCAAACATGGTTTTAACTATATTTGAAAATAGATCCAAATACAAATTACTGTATAAGTCCCAGTGTGAACAAGGCCTGAGTTTCAGGGTTTGGCAGATCTTTTTCTATACAGCTCCAGTGCTGTGGTAGAATGTTGTAACACAGTTTATAGCCATACTTAATATGATTTCAAACCATAGGATGATCATATCTGGAAAATGATTTAGATATTTGCTTGGGGGTTTGTTTATGACAGGAGCTCTGCTAATTTATAGATGTTTAAATTTTCCAAATCTTTATAATACCCCTCACTCAGCTGAGTAAGAGCATCTGCAGAGGAGAAGTAGGGAGGAATCGTTTCTACAGGCCTTCAACTACAAAACTGATTCCCTAGGTGTGAGTGTGGATTGAAATCCAATTCATTTTTACATTTCCAGGTTTCCTTTTTAGACCCTCATGACTCCACACTGGCTGATTCTTGTCCCTGGATTCTTTCTTTTCACAAGAATCATAGCCTTACGTATGCATTTCTAAAGCACCCGTTGCTGCTGTATATGCGGGCTCTGGACACTTAATTCTGGTGGTGTTTGGTATTATCCAACCAGGGGCCATGCTGTGGGGGGGGGGAAGTGGTGATATTCAATTTACTATCTGCACACAATCCCAGAAAGCTTATGTATTCACCTAAAGTGATCAGCAATAAAATATTTAACAGCATTGAATTTCAGTTAACATTTCAGATGTTTACCTGCAGGCTCAGGAAGACAGCACCTGATTGGTTCATATTTACAAGGTTTCCTTCGCAACCCTTAAGCCTTAGAAACATTTTTTAATTAATGAAGCTTAAATACTGGAGGAACTGATTATGCCACTAGTAAAATGTTAGTGCTATTCTGAGCTCTGTTTACTTTCTTGTACTGCTCCCAGCTCAATGGCATTGAGGTGCTGTTGCCCCTAACTGAGTCAGTCTCTAGCCTTCTTCCACAGCCATGGCTGTTAGTACTGCTGCCCTGCCTGTTCCAAATCACCCCAAAACAAAGTCAACACTCTAGCTAGAATAAAAAACCCATCTCCTTTCTAGGGTGTGGATTTGTTAATAAAGAAATTAAAAGTAACATAATAATCTGTTCAAGCCCTCTCCCGAGGATTGAATGCTCTTAGGGTTTCTAATTCAGGACTGCCCAGCCCAGACCCTAACTCCACTGTCTCTAGAGAAATGCTCCCACCTATCTTAGATCTGCAGGTAGCTCCTTACCCCAAGCCTCAGTGACTCAGCAGAACCTACTTATCCCTTTTCCAGCAGGATCAATACCTGCTAACAAGGTGGGGTGCTTCAGGCACACTGACAGCCCTATTAAACTGTTCTTACATAATATTCACCAGAGTTCATAATTTTTCAGGATTTGTTTTCTTGAATTCTGTTAGCCTTTATAGTACCCCCCCCCCAAAAAATTGTGTAAGTTTATGCCAACCTTAGCAGACATAGCTTTTCCAGCTTCTGTATGTATGTAGTCACCAGGGAGTTATCGGGGGGGGGGGGGGTGTGTGTGTTTTCACATCTGTTAGCTAAATCAAAAATCCAAATGCAAAATGTTGCAGTCATATTTTGTGAATTTATAACATTCTCCAGTGGAATGAATGGAGAATATGGAGACATAAATATAATATTACTATATCTCTGTGCCTACATTTTTTCTTTTGGCAAAGGACTTGCTCCACTCTTCTAGTAATTGTATTACACCACCAAGTATAAGCAAACTCTCTACAATGGAAGTTATACTTAATCCAAAATGTGATGTGGGCTTTCACTCTTTTGTGGCATGTATCATGTTTGTCGGCAAAGTGAGAGGCATATCACACATATGCTTTTTTGTCTCTGATACGAAATTTAGCCTTAAGCTACTGTAGTGGTGTCATGACACAATCTATATGATTTACCACAGCCAAACTGCAAAAACTCGTTTCACTGCCATGTATGAAATATGCTACAATCTTTACTGCATAATGCTAAATTGCATAACAATTATATGGATGCTATTAATTGACTGTAGAATTCAGTATTTGTTCAGTGTTATTTGTTAAGTATATCAGTGTTAACCTGATTTTGAAAATACTGATGGGGCACTAGATGGCTGTGTGCACCAAGTAAGTGCGAGTCTCTTATGGCCTTTTGGTATGAAACTTTAGGATACTTGTAATATTATGCTGCCCTAGGCTTCATTCCCTTTACATACTATTGACCTATATTTCTGATATTTGACATTTTTGCTAAATACTGTCAGGGATAATCTATCACAGAACAATTTTTGAGATTATCTGTTGAACTCTCTTCTTATAACTCAAATGTATAAGGGCGTCAGATAATTTCCTATTGGGAAGATCAATGAACATCTAGGTAAGACAATTATGAGAGAGTCATTGTGCATTTTGAGGCCAAAACCAAAGCATCTTTCATTAACAAAGTGGTTAGTCCCTGATCTGTGATTAGGTTTTCCTATTGGCCAAATATGAAATGTTTCTGTAAGGTGCATCTTCAGACCCTTTCACATCCAGATTCACAGTAAAATGCACTTTTCATGAAAGAACAAAATGTGATACAGTTCCTAGTATTCTGAGATCAGTGCAGTTTTCAGATTAAGCCCACTCTTTTCAAAAGAGCTTAATCAATTGGAGACCCACCTCCAGAGCCCTGACCTGCAAAGTTCCAGGGACTCATTCCTCTTCTGTCATGGTGTTCATCAGTTGCATGAAGCCACAGGAAGAGTAAGTGACACACAAATCATCCCTGCTCTGATTTATTAATTAGCGATCTTGCTAATGCTTCTTAGTCATCAGTTTCATTAGTCGTGGGGAGAGAGGCAATTTCTCAGATTGCTGGGCCAAGCCCATGCAAAGCTTTGAATATTGAGACAGAGACTTTGAACTGGACTCTTCATTCAACTGGGAGTCAGCAAAGAGACCGGAGCACTGGAGATATGTGTTCAGAGTGACCTGTTGTGTTAAACAAATGATCTGCTACCTTTTTGTACCAATGTGAGCATTTGGGGATGTTTTGGCGTCATTCCTGGATATGAATGTAGTGATCAAACATGAAGATCATGAATTTGTGTGTTGCTTTGGCAAGGACTGATGTAATGTGATGTGATGGAGCCCAATCTTCAAGCAACTAACAAGTATAAGATGGGCTTTTTTTCCTGCCATTGATGATTGGGCATTCAAAGCTCATGTTCAGTGTGTGATCCATTATAACCCCCAGATCCCTTTTAGCCATAGTACTGCCTAGCCAGTTATTTTGTAGTTGTGCATTTGCTTTTTTTCACCCCTAAGTGTAGTATTTTGCACTTGTTTTTATTGAATTTCGTCTTGTTGATTTCAGACCAATTCTTCAATTTGTCAAGATTGTTTTGATTTCTAATCCTGTCTTCCAAAGTACCAGCAACCCCTCCCAGTTTGTCATCATCCACAAATTTTATAAGCATACTCTTCACTCTGTTATTCAAGTCATTAATGAAAATACTGAATAGTATCAGACCGAGAAGATATCCCTGCAGAACCTTTGTAGATACGCCCTCCCAGTTTGACAGTGAACCATTGATAGCTACTCTTTGAGTATGGTCTTTCAACCAGTTGTGCACCCATCTTATGGTAATTTCATCTAGACCTACTTTTCCCTCATTTGCCTTTGAGAATATCATGTGGGATTGTGTCAAAAGGCTTACTAAAATCAACATATATCCCATCTACAGCTTCCCCCCACATCTATTAGGCCTGGAAGGAAGTTAGGTTGGTTAGGCATGAGTTCTTGACAAATCCATGTTGGTTATTACTTATCATACCATAATCCTCTAGGTGCTTATAAATTGATTATTAAATAATTTGTTCCTGTGTCTTTCCAGGTATTGAAGTTAGGCTGATTGATCTATAGTTCCCTGGATTCTCTTTGTTCTCCTTTTTAAAGATAGGTTCTATATTTGCCCTTCTGTGATCCTCTGGACCTCACCCATTTTGATGCTGTTTACATTTGATGTAAAGTGGATGCAGACTTCAGTGTCTCCTGCATACTGCTGGCATTTCAGCCTGTGTTGTCTCACTGACTTTCCTAATGTATTCCTATATATCTTGAATAATATGAAGATAATAAGCTTGTGGGACTCTTCAGGGGGGCTTGCTGTGGAGGAACAGCTACTCACAATGATCCTCAGGGTTCAATCTGAACAGAAGGCCCTGGTTTTGTGGTGGTTCCAGTGACCTCTGTAGCTGCACTGTTAGATGCTCAACAATATGAAATAGCACAGACAGGACCAGCAGGGTGAGTGTGAATGTAGCTCCCCTATTTGTGGACAGGAGGAGGTCAACTACCAAAGCAACAATAGATGTCTCTGTACTGTGCCCTGTTCTGACACCAGATTGAGTGGGATCTAAGATATTGGTTGCTGAAAGGTTGCTGACTTCTTGATCAGGTTGCTTAGAAAAGGGACACTAGAGACCAGGCAGTAGTTTGGGAGGTCACTAGTGTCAAAGAATGGTTTTTCAATACTGTCTGGGCCATTGCCTGTTTTAGTGTGAAAGAGAAATCCCCTGCATCCATGTCAGCATTGACAGTCTCTATTAGTAGTGGCCCCACAATAGAAGGTGATGTGTTCAGGAAGAAAGGAAGCAATTTGAAGCCTGGAAGGATTCTACAAAGGTGTGATTATGACAGAGCAGAGGTTGGATCTCTGCCTCCTAGCTCATTGGCATAGATTTGTAGAAATTCTTTGTATCAGACTTTATTTTCTGCCACTGATGGTCAAGTTTTCTGCCTTGTCCTTACACCTCCCCTCCAGCCCCTCATATTTCCAACAACTGGGGGAGGGAGGAGGTAAGGGAGAGAGCTTGCTTTGATGCTACAACATCAATAGAAGTAGTTAGGGAGTTGTAGTGACTCAGTAATTATTCAACTCTTGATCAGCTATCATTTTTTATAAATTAAGGTTTGGAATTTGGCAAGTCCAAACATTTTTGATCAGTCCACTGTGGGTAGTTGTTTGTTGTCTTGCTGTGGAAAGAGGTTTTATTTCTGTCTAGAGGAGGACAGGGTCTGACCAGGATTGGCGGGAATCAAATCTGTGTTTCTTTGATGCACACCATGCCTGAGGGTGTTGCTGACTCTGTGTGTGGAGTCTGAGATTGCTTCTGAGAATCCTATGATGGAGAGTTATAGAAGTACCAGCTTTTCTATTTGCTGTTCACTTCCTCTCTCTCTCATTTCTTTCCTCTCCCCTTTTCCTCTAACCATTAGTCTGGCCACTCTTCACTTTTCTAGCACCACTATTCCTCCATTTCAGTTGCTCCCTTTATTCTCCATTGCTCACTCTTGTCTGCATTCCTACATTTTCTGACCCAGTCTTTTCTTACTGGTTTTATTTTTACCCTTTTTTCTGGTACTACCGTTCCATCTGGAATTCAATCTGTAATTCTCTCTCCCCCCACTTTGATTTCTCTCTTCTCCCTACTCTGCTGCTCTACCTGTCTTCACTTTCCATAACTGTACGTGCTTTTCGTTTTCCCCCATTCTATATCATTCTTGCCTCCTTTTACTCTGCATCCTTCTCTCTGACCTGTAACCCCCTCTGCTAATCTTTGTACACCTTCCACTGCTCGCTCGCTCTTTCTTTCTACTTGACCAATGCAGAGTACTTACCTGTTAAGAAGTTTATAGAAAAGACGTTTGTTTCTGACTGGTTCTTTGTTTAATGATTTTAATGAATGTTCTTACCTGAGCTTTTATTATTTTTCAGGTTTTAAAAGTCAGCTTGGTTGGCCACAGGAAACGTATTTTGGCATCTCTGGGAGACAGGCTTCACGAAGACCCTCCTCAGAAACCACCAAGGTCAATAACCCTCAGGGTAAGTTTCTAGCAAATTTGGTATCTTGTAAAGTCAGCAATCATTTTATAAAAGTCATATTTAAAAAAAAAATCTGAAAGCAAAAAGAATTGTCACTTAGTAACTAAGCATATAGAATGAGTTTTATCACTTTCCTTTTTGTTTGCTGCTCTGTAGTGCAAGTCTATGCTTTAGTTACACAGAGCTAACTGAAATCAGTGAGATAAACATGTATAGATATCAAGGTGTTTCTGGGTATCTAAAGTTATTTGTTTTAAACAGTTTCCATTAATAACCCCACTCCTGCAAGCCTGGTCATGGTGCCTCCTAGGATTTTCCACATTCACTGATGTTTATATTCATCCCATTGCAATAAATTCACTAGATTTCTAATCCCAGAAATTTTGCTTTCTTGGTATCTATTATCCGTATTACGTTATGGTCTGGGGACCCTGTCTTTACTGTGTTGTGTTCAAGGTAGTTCATGCTCATTAGCACCTTTTACTATGACATTTTCATTCAGTTCTTCCCTGTTTGAGTAGATTTGATTTGAGTATTTCCATGGTGACTGCTCCTCTGATTGGAATTTCATTCTGGAATGGATTTCTAGTTGTCAGGTGCATAATGTGCTCCCTAGTTGTATTTCCTGGTGTTAGGAGGAGAAGGTAAACCTCGAGTGGGAGCTGCTGCTGCCTTTAATAATCTTATTTTAGCAGAAAATTATAGATTCTATGACCTCCCTGTTTTTACCCTCTTTAGTGTCAAACGCTATATACAAATGCTTAGATTTAGAAATCTATAACCTGTTTTTTAATATTGTGCTAGCAAAAGTGCCTTTCAGTTCATGATGTTCTGCCCTAGAGAATTGTTCAAATATAGGATATTTTTAGTTACATTTTATATCTTGGTTTGTTGTGTGAATGGTCTCCTGGCACACTGCAAGTGCTAAAATAAAAAATAAATGTCCAATGCTGAAAGTAGCACACACTCACTCAAAGGTTTCGATGTATTGGACTGGAAAACTATTTCTATATGTGGGGATGTTCCTCTTCTGCTGGTGGAAAAGCTTTCACATCCTATGTTACTAGCAGCATTGTACATTCTCTGTACAGTGAAAAGTACACTAGATCTCCTCCTCATGTAATCAGGATGAGGAAAAATATTTCACTGCCCAACAGCTAGAATTACTAATGCAGACAGTAACTAAATATTATTCATCACTTTATGTACAGTTGTCTTCACTGGGAGTCCTAAAGGAAAGGACATGAGTTTGGATTAAGATCCTCTACTCCTTCAATGGCTGAGATACTGTACCATAGAAATACTCAAACAAAAACATAGGGGAGTATTTACCTTATAATATGCACTAATGATTTTATTTCAAGCTGAAGAATAGTTTGGATACAGTGAAATGTATATCTGCTTCTGTAGGATGTTTGCAATGTTGTGGTGTTGGATGTATGAGAAGGTTGCAACTCCCAGACTACCCCAGTGTCCTAGACAAGGCCACCGTGTCCTGCATCTGTTACAAACAGTTTGGCTAGATACTGATACACTGATGTTTTCTGGAGTTGTAATCTGTGTTCTGTTTCTCTCTCTAATATCCCCATATAAACTGTATTCTGCAGTGCTATTACAAATTTTAAGTAAAGTATGTATCTTGTATCTCTGCCCACTCATTTTCTCTCCCAACAAGGGGAGACATTGCTGGAGTACAAACCACATGGCTGCTCCCAAGTGGTGGTATATTGCCCCTTACAAATAGTTAAGGCATCAATCATGTGTTTATCTGGACCCTGACAAGGGCTGGCATGTAGCTGCATCTTCCTAGCAGCAACTCTGGGAGAGGACTTGACTCAGAGTTGGGAAATGGAGATGTAATTTTTACCAGCCTGTAGCAGTAGCAGGTTGCTTCCCCTTCCACGCTGCTCATTCGCCACCCATCTCCATCAACTTCCATCTACACAGGAGGAATCATGTCTCCATGGAGCCTGCTCACAAACTGGTGATGTGGGGAGGCTGTGAGGAAAATAAGGGTGCATTACTGCCCTCTACAAGTTGTGTAGGGCAAGTCACAATCTAATACAGGGGTTGGCATCCTTTCAGAAGTGGTGTGCCAAGTTTTCATTTATTCACTTTAATTTAAGATTTCACGTGCCAGTAATACATTTTAACGTTTTTTTAGAAAGTCTCTCTCTGTAAGTGTATATATTGTATAACTAAACTATTGTCGTATGTAAAGTAAACAAAGTTTTCCAAATGTTTAAAAAGCTTCATTTAAAATTAAATTAAAATGCTGATCTTAGGCTGCCGGCCCACTCAGCCCGCTGCCAGCCTGGGGTTCCGTTCACCTAGGCTGGCAGCGGGCTGAGCAGGGCCTGTGGCCAGGACCCCGGCTGTCAAGGGGCTGGCATCCAGAACCCCGGGCCGGCAGCCAAAACCCCAAACCGGCAGTGGGCTGAGTGGGGCCGGTGGCCGGGACCTTAGACTGGCAGTAGGCTGAGTGGCTCAGTCCTCTGTCGCTCAGCCTGCTGCCTGTCTGGGGTTCCGTCCGCCGGCTCCTGCCAGCCAGGGTCCCAGCTGCCAGCCCCGCTCAGCTCGCTGCTGGTCTGGGGTCCCGGCCCTGCCCATATAGAGTAGGTACCTACCTTCTTCTTGGTTCTAGCCATTCTCTTCCTCTCTCTCTCTCTCTCTCTCTCTCTCTGCACTGAGCTGAGGGTGGGAGTGCACTGAGCACAGGGCTGGGGTGAAGGAGCAGGCTGGGGGTTGAAGTGTAGGGTCTGGCCAGGAGCTAGAATGAGGGAGAGGCTCAGGGTTGGGGCAGGAGGTTTGGGGGTGGAGTGCTTACCTGGGCAGCTCCCATTTGGTGCGAGGGGTGCAGGTGGGAATGTGGGGGGGGGGTGCAGGAGCTCCCGTTTGGTTCTCAGGGTAGGGGTGGGAATGTGGGAGGTGCAAGAGTCAGGACATGGGGTGTGGAGGGGGCTGGGTATGTGTGGGGGGGTACTGGAGTCAGGGCTGGGGTTAAAGGGGTGTAGGGGTCAGGGTAGAGAGCTGGGGTGTGGCAGGGTGCAGGGATCAGAGCAGAGGGCTGGGGGTGCGTGAGGGGGTGCAGGGGTCAGGGCAGAGGGCTGGGGGTATGTGAGGGGGGTACAGGAGTCAGGGCAAGGGGTATGGAGGGGGCTGGGTATGTGTGGGGGG
Source organism: Dermochelys coriacea (assembly GCF_009764565.3). Classification (NCBI taxonomy): domain Eukaryota; kingdom Metazoa; phylum Chordata; order Testudines; family Dermochelyidae; genus Dermochelys; species Dermochelys coriacea. The sequence continues at coordinate 267,486,004 of NC_050068.2, forward strand.
TGCTGGAGTCAGGGCTGGGGTTGGGGGGGTGTAGAGGTCAGGGTAGAGGGCTGGGGTGTGGCAGGGTGCAGGGTTCAGAGCAGAGGGCTGCGGGTGTTTGAGAGGGTGCAGGGGTCAGAGCTGAGGGCTGGACGGGTGTGAGGGGGGTGTAGGGGTCAGGGCAGAGGGCTGCGGGTGTGGCCTGGGGTCATGGGGGTGCTACCAGCCCCTTGCCCTGAGCGGCTCACAGCAGGGGGCTGGAGGAGATATGCCCTGATTCTACCCCCTTCCCCAAAGCCCCGTCCCCACTTCTTCTCCACCTCTTCCACGGAGCAGCGAGCGCACTGCGGCTCCACTTCTCCTCCTGCCCCGCAAGGGCCATCAGCTGATCGGCGGCAGGGAGGGAGAGGAGGAGGTTGGGCAGGAACCTAGCGCGCTGGGGGAAGAGGTGGGGGAGAGGGAGCTTGCCTGCCCTGCAGCAGCAGCCAGCAGGACCAAGCTTTTTCACCTTGCCCGGGCGGGGGAGCGGAGACGAGTGGGCCAGGGCGGGCAGGATTTTTAATGGCACGCTGTTGCCTGCCAGGGTCCCGGCCTGGGTTCAGCAGTGGGCTGAGCAGGGCCGGTGGCTGGGACCCGGCAGGCAGCAGCGTGTCATTAAAAATCGGCTCGCATGCAGTCTTTGGCCCGCGTGCCATAGCTTGCCCACCCCTGATCTAATACAATATAGCATTCATTTATCATAAATTCTTTATTCAGGAAATGCTCCTACATTTTGTACTGACAATAGTTCAAATATAGTTTTAAACAGGTTGCTTGAAGACATAAAAATGGTATTATACCATGCTCCATTTTCCATTTCTATCCAGGAACCCAGCGGTAACCATACTCCTCCTCAGTTGTCTCCCTCACTTAGCCAAAGCACTTATACTACCGGTGGCTCCCTAGACGTTCCTCACATTATCATGCAGGGGGATGCAAGGAGAAGAAGAAATGAAAACTATTTTGAAGATATTCCCCGGTCAAAACTGGAGAGGCAGATGGCACAGGTAAGGTTAAAAAGCTGTCCTTGTGCTGTTGATCAAAGAATTAAACCTAGTCATTGTTGCATATTCAGATATTAGGGCCAGATCTAAATCAGCAAATGCAGTATCCGTTTTTGTTGTTTTTTAGTTTCAAAGCAGTGTATGCAAGGGTTATGAATCCTAAACTGGATTAGTTTGTGCACATATATATATCATATTTTCAAAAGTGTGTGCATGTACTTCATTTAAGACTCTTAGGGCCAGATTTTTAAATATATTTAGATGCCCCTAAATACAGGTAAATGCCTATGTGCATTTGAAAATCCCAGTAGGTGCCTGTTTGCATCTTTACGCATCTAAATACCCTTAAAAATGAAGCTTACAATCTTGCAAAGAGTTAATCTTATGAATGAGTCTTTTGCAGGATCAGGACCTACATTTTTAAACTCATAGTACTGAACCAATTTTTTTAAAGAAAGAAATACATAGTAGTAAGGAAAGAAATTCTAGAAAACAACTTTACTTATAGAGAAATAAGTTAGAATAGGACATAGAAAAAGATTTAGGCCCTAATCTTGCAATCTGCTTGATCTGAAAAGATCCCTGTAAAATGGATCCACACCTTCCTGTCTGAGGAAGGGCACCAGGGAGGCATTAGTTATTAGTGGGGATTGTTTATACTTCCTTCCAGGAGGCCAAGATATTGACTGACTAGCCTTAAACAAGTAATTGGTAGGCCCTTGCTCAAGAAGTCATCACTTGATGTTAAAGGCATCCCTATCCTATTTGAAAGTTTCCCTTCATGGGGAAACTTAATGTAGATTTTCTGATACCAGCCCAGGTGCTGCTGACATGCCTGTGGGATCTGGCAAAGCTGAATGGGGTTGTTTTTTGCTGACTCTATCCCATCCTTGTTGACAAGTCTTAGAGCAGAGTTTAGGAATAGCTCCTGCTCCCCGAGAGTCCTCCTATAAGTGGTTCCTTGTGGTTCCATTCTATTGCCCTGCCTGTTCTATACAGACAGATGTACAAGCTCCAGAGAGGAAACTCCATTTTAGGCTGTGTTTTCATCACTATTCAGAATACATTAGTTTCACCTCTCCTTTTCGTGAGAAGGTGCCAATTCCTAGCACTGACTGAGAGAGCGACCCATGTAAAAATGAGCTGGCAGAACCTCACTATAGAAAAGACAAACATGATACAGGTTTGAAGAGAAACTAATGAGGGGTGTGACTGCTTCCTGTACTGAGTGTGCCCACCATTTTCCAAGGAAGTTTGTAATCTTGGGGTTTATTTGAACATTTCTAAAAGGTTTGTAATTTATTTATATAATGACTTACGTGCCCATCACTGTAGCACTAAACGCATCTCGACATTAAATCAAACTGTCCACAAAAGATAGAATAAATCAGCCCCCTTCCCTGTACTCCTTCAACCAACCAGAAATAATGTACTGATGATTTTAAATCAAGCATATGCTTGACCAAAAAGATGGGTCTTGTACCACTCTAAAGGTCAGTAAAGTTAAGCTATCAGCAAAAGTGCCTCAGGATAATCTCTGCTGTTCTTTGTGCATAGGGAGAAAGATACCAAGTCCTAAATCATGTAATGCTTTGCAGTGTAGAACAAAAATAAAACTTGGAATTGCACCCAAAAACAGATGGGAAGCCAGTGCAGTTCATGGAGCACATTTGTAACATGAACAGTTCACTTCACTAAGCAGGCAGGCTGCTACATTCTGCTCTGTGTGAAGCTTCCAAGAAGTCTTCAAGCAGGTAGGGCGTATTTCAGTAGTTCATCCTTAAAGTGGCAAAGACTGTGCAAATAACTGTGTTATGGTCTACATGATGGAGAAAAGGCTGCAATCTCTTTGTTAAATGCGTGTAGAGAAAAAGCAATTAAAAATGCAAATGAAAAATGAAACCCATATGCTACCTGGGAATCCAATAGCAGTTGATGAATTCCATTTGTTAAGGCAAACATTTATAGGAAAGTGAAATTAGATTTTTTTTTCAAAGAAAAACTTGACTGTTGTATAATTTTATTCTACTGAATTAGGGCTCTCATTCTAATCCAGAAACAGCTCTGGGGAAAGTTGCCCGGTGTGCAAGCTTGCTTTCAAACATAAATCTGCGAGGCTTTCACAGTGAGGGGAAGTTTGACTGAAGTCCATGTAGAGGGGGGAAAAATATTTATCCCTGTACTTACTTAACCACTTTACCTACTGTACAAATACTACTTTGAAGGTCACAAATCTTGGATGTTTGAATATGAAATATCTCATAATTTGTGGTTGAGTACACTGATTTGTGCACATTTTATCACTTGGTTCACACTTCCCTCTTCCTCTTTTAGGCTCTAATGTTTGGGGGGGGTTTAAGTACCATTTTAGCAGCCCAGCCTGCCTCCCGTTCACTTTCCTTTCTCCTGTCTTAACATCCTGATCCTCTAGAGAGGTCTGAAACATCCTTTCCTCAGATACATAGGGACTTTTCAGAAAAAAATATTTTTTTTCTGGAAAGGCCGTCATATGTGCCTCCTATCCAAAGAGAGAACAGGTCATTTGGTACCTCTCCTGCTTCAATGCATTTGAAAAACCACTTAAGTGTTGGTGTTTTCCTGGGAGTTGGTACTCAGTGAATGCTCTTCTGCCCCTTCTCTCTCACTTTCTCAGTGAAAAACTAGAACAGTCATCCTTCAGGATTCCTTCAGATACCGAATGAAATCACAACTTAGAGTGGTGGCCGTTTTAGCATCAAATCTAGCTCTATATTCAGTTCTGTGATTCTGGTGTATGCAGAACTCCCATTGACATCAATGGGAATATCAATGACTCCATGTGGTGATCATTCTCGGATCATTGTCCGAGTCCTGCTTTTAAGAGGTTAAACTGGGCTTTGCTCGGACAATCTGGTCTCAAAATAGACATTTTAATGGAGTTTTTTTTCCTCAGCATCTTGACGTGTGCCCCAAATACTTTGCTGAAATGAACCTTATTTAGAAACATAGGACTGGAAAGGCCCTCCTGGATCATCAAGTTCAGTCTCCTGCTATCATAAGCAAATCCATTATATAAGCCATTCGTAAATTTATTAAGATCAATTTTAAAACTGGTTAGTCTGTTGTTTCTGGTACTCTTAGCGAAAGGCTGTTCCAGATCTTTAGTCTCTCCCAAAAACTCCTCTTGAAAGTAAAGCATTCAGTTTGATCCTACGCATGGATACACTGCGCTGTTGTATCTAGCAGTCTCTTCTAATCCAAACTTTTGTAGGTTCCTTTGGTTTGTGCCAGACTGACTTCTTCACAAGCAGTTATTGAAAGTGTCCTGCCCCCAACTAGAGTACTTCTTACAGACAAGTCCTTTTTTATTCTACCACATGTTACTGGGGCTAGCTTAAAGAAAAGGAGTACTTAGGCACCTTAGAGACTAACCCTTAACCCTTTCTCTGCCAGGTTCCATTCAAGGGGTATACACTCAGTCATAGGGAGAATCGTACATAAGTACCTCAGGATCAAGTCCTCAATGCTGTAATTTTGGAGGGTTTTTTAGATTCATTTTTCATCACATATTTAATGGGCACATTTTAGCTTACATTGAAGAGAGGCGACTGGATGAAAGACAATTTACAGATTTATAGCTTACTAAAAGGAGTGCATGGCTATCACACTGTTCACTTTAGCTCTTTTCTCCACTTTATTTGATTTTGTAACTTTCCAGTAAGCCTATTTTGAGCCTTAATTTAAAATCTAAAATCCAAAGAAAATATTTTAAAAGAATCAATGCACTCTAATTGTTCTGTCATTAATGACACACATTTTCACTACATGCTATGTATTAATCATCAAGCATGCTGATTTTTGCATTAGATATCAACCCTCCTGCTTTTGTTAAGGCCATTTAATACTTTAGAGGGCAAAAGGTTTACATCATTCTTCTAAATCATACTCGGATCTTATTTCTAAAAATTGATGACTTATTTGCTTGATTGAGACAAGATTGGATTAAATTAATTTAACACAGATGAGCCTGCCACTACTGGAGGTCAGACTAGATGATCACAGTACTTACTTTCTGGTCATTTTGTAGTACAGGGAGGTAAAAAAGAGTAATGCAAAGATTTTCAAAGGAGCCTAAGCAATTTAGACACCCAAATCCTATTGAATTTCCTTCTAAAATCTCAGCCAAAATGTAAAATCTTCCAAGTCCTTGAGATTGCCAGAATGTAACACAGATGACTGTGAAAAGGACTTTGTGAAACCTATCAAGATAAGACTGACTAGCCTGTGTATCACTGGTATTGGAGGCAGAAGATGATTTAGCGCTGAGCCTGCAAGTTATAGATGAACGTGATCAAATCAGCATATTCAATGTAGCTCCAGTTACACTCGAGATTAGTAAACCTTGAAATTGGAATGGAAATCACTGATTCATTTGTTTGGGAAATGAGTGAAACGACTCCTGAAGGTCAGCAAAAGGCAGCTTGTCACAGGCAAATGAACTCTTTTTCAGAGGAGAATATTAATCTGTGTGCTCAAAGTGTCCATTTAGAAAACCAGACTAGATATGTAACTTGAGGATCTTTAGTTTGCCATAGGGGTCAAAGAAGCCTAAATGGGGCAATGTAAAGCTAAATGGGGCTCAGATTCATCCAAATGTCAGGCCCTTCTTCCTGCCTCCTCCAGTATGAGTGGGAAAAAGTTCCACAGCTCCAAAATGTCACTTCTGCTGAGCAGTGCTCAGCTCTGTTTGCCTTCTCTCTGGAGCCAAGCACAGATCAGTTTGCTGAGCATTACAGGAGATCATAGTGGTAAAAGCTACTGCTTCTGAAGTGTGGTTGGCAGGTCTTTGGAGTCCAGTGCCTTCTTCAGTGGGGCCCACACCATGGTGCACTTAATGATCCTAATGTTAACTGCCATCAATCCTAACTGATAAACTTCATAGAAATATTGTTTTTTCCAGGGCAAAGACTAAGGGCTGGCTGAAAAGCTCATTGATGACAATGGAAAGAGTCCTCTTGCAGTTAGTGAGGTTAAGATCAGGTTCTAACACCTCAACAAGATCTGTCATTTGCGGCAGGGAAAATCATGGGTGTGAAAAGGAAGCCTGGTTAAGTTTCTTAAGAAACGCTGCTTAAAATCTCAGCTCTTTAAGACTAAAGATTTTACAGACAACAAAGAAACTCTAACACCTAGAGTAAAACTGCATCAAAGATTGCAAGACCAGGACATGGTTGTTCTTTCATTACTTTGGCCTTTGCGTATTGTAATACTGTAAAAAGAAAAGGAGTACCCGTGGCACCTTAGAGACTAACAAATTTATTAGAGCATAAGCTTTCGTGAGCTACAGCTCACTTTACTGTAGTAATAGGAAGAAAAAGACCTTCTTTCATATCTCAAAAGGATGGGAAAAAATTGAATTCACATGTTGTTGGTCAAGGGAATTCACTGAAGAGGGAACCCAGGGCTGAACCCTATGTCCACTCAATTTTTAAGCCTGTCTGGGCTCTTTGTTTTCATTATTTGATTTGATGTTCTATTCTGGAACTTAAGGGCCAGGTAATGTAAGAGGATAATAGCTTGAGTGTGCATTTGAAGTAAAGTCATTCCAATCAGTGTAGTGCTTCCGTGGAATGTGAAGTTTTGGTAGATCTGTAATTGATTGAAGGATTAGGACTAACACAGAGGAGCCTATACCATAAGTAGAACTATATCTACTAGCAACAACTAAATATTATCTCCAGTTAAGTAAAAGTGTAATAAAAGCTAGAGCGGGAGATACAGATTTCTGTGAAAAGAGCTAAGGGAGAATGTTTTCAGCTCTTTATACCTTGAACTTCTATACTACCTTCCAAGTGTTTTACGAAATTAATTTATCTTCACAATGTCCTTGAGGCTATTCTGGGTAAATATCATGTCCTCCAATTTACTCCTAGGGAAACTGATGCACAGAGAGATTGTGATGTGGTCAGGGTTACAGAGCAAGTTTGTGGCAGAGTCATTAATAGAACCCAAGCCTCCTGAGACTCAGTCCTGGGTTTTAACCATGAGTCTGAATTTTTGTTCATTTATCTGTATTGTGTTTGTATTTTTTTTTCTTTCCCCCCACTCTCACCTTTGGAGGGATTTAAAGGTTATGGAGGAAATTAAGGATTGAATGTCTAAAGGAAGAGACCAATGTGCAAGATGATCATCTGCAAGAAGCAGTGGATTAAAGTGAGAATAATGTGTTTTAAATTGTTGGTGAAATATATTATGGCAAAGAGTACTTTAATATTGCAGTGGATTTAAGAAATGATTAAAATGAGGATGAGGCCAGTGTGGATGAAAATCTTTTGTTCTGCTTTTGTTTGAGAGTTTGACTTCTGTTTCAAAATGCAACCAACCGATGGAAAATATAAACGTTGAAGAACACAAGACAGACGTAATGTAAGAAAACCTCAATAAGAACCTAATGAAATGTTGAAAGTTTCACCTTTTTAAAATGTATTATATTTTTAAATACTGAAAGATTGCTGAACTGTGAAGAACTTAAATTTATGGCAGAGGAAAAATGACTCTATGAGATTTTGGACTGTATGATAAATATGTTACTGAAAGAATGTTGTCTTTTTGTATACATATTTCCTATGAAGCTCTAAATATCACCTCCTAGTATATTGAATATGACTAAGTAAACTATAAAAACGGAATTAAGAACTAACTCAGTAATTTCTACTTGAAAAATCTTAATATTTTCAAAAATGTGACACACTTTTGCTTTTTGAAATAATGCAGTGGGATGTATATTAGATCTGCACACTGCTTCAGCATACAGAGTCCAAGAAGAATGAGCAACTTTAATAGTTGGTGTAAATGGTACAATTAATGCCACAAATGCTAAACCAAGATGGGGACATATGTGATAATTACTCAGTTACATGTTTTCTCACTTATACAACCATTATTTTTGTAAGGATGATCTGGAAGATCCAGGGAGAGTTCCTCTTGACAAAGTAACTAAAATAAAAAGTTCAAGAATCTCTGGAGTCCAGAGAAGAGCTCTAAGCTCCAATATCCAGATCTTTTAGCTCCTGGAAAGGGCTAAGGCCTTCCAGTGGAGCTATGGGTGCTTTTTTGAAAAGGAGTCCATACATTTTAGGTGCCTAATATGGATAATTGTTGCTTAACCGTAGGCAACCACATTTTAATATTATGTCCTCTGATCTTAAATATTGGTTGTTAGTTCAGAATTTTGTGTCACATTGTCTGCCAGTCTCCACCGTAAATCATCACCTGCACAGAAAGTCAGGGTAGCTATGGTGAAATGTCTTCAGTCCCAAGATTATGAAGATTTCCTTTGTTAAATTCATCAAGATGTTGACAGTCTGTTTTTTCCTTGTATATAGTATTAGCATTGAGATGCATACACCCAGGAAGCCCAGCATGACAGTCTCCAGAGATGTCCAGTCAGAGAATAACTGACAGATGCAAAGATAACAGGCTGGGGAGCATTTGTGGGAAAAACATTAGCATAGGGGAAGTGATCAGTCAGCAAAAGATTTGCTGTACACTATATATCAGTGCACTAGAACTCTGAACTGTAACGATGCATCTTGCTCTGAGGAAACTGACGAGTTTTCTCAGATCACACAAGGCAGTAATAGTCTACAAAAACTAACAGAAGGAACCTTAAGCAATCTCCCCCGGAAGAAACCAGCTCCTGTTTAATGGGATGAAAACAAATCTGAAATCAGCCTTTAGTCTACCGAGTCTCTCTGCATGTACCTGCTCATCTCCACCACAGGCATGTTGGTTGAGTGGAGAGGAATTCCATCCTGGGGATCATAGTCAAGTGAAAGAGGTCTTCAGCTGGTTCACAGACAAACAAGGGAGTCCCTTTGTTCTCTTTATATCAAAGGACAACTACAAGGTACATACTTCTGCAGCAGATGCAGTCATGGCTCAAGTTGCTTTCTTAGGAAAATGTCACTTCAAGATGGCCTGCACTTTTCTGCAAATCCTCCTCATGTGAAGAATTATCAGGAAGGCAGAACTCCCTCCCCCTCCGTTTTCACTAGGGGGCTCAAAATGGCTTGTTCGTGAAAGTAACCTTTGGATATTCGTACTTGTGAGATGCTTTTCCACACCCCCATCGGGCCTGGGAGTGGAGCAGTGGAAACAATAGAACATTGCTGCTGCATGTTCATGCCAACTGCTAACCTCCCCCTCTTCCTCAGAGTTCTTCTTTCATGTGACTTCTCTTGGACTCAGCAGAAGGAATTGAGATAGCTGGAGCTGCACAGCTCTTTTATAACAGTGGTACTGTAAAGAGACTGCTCAATGCACAAGAAACCCACTCTACTTACAGTAATGCAAGCTGGGAACGTGCTGCTTTATTCAGCTACATAAGAGAGTGGAGGAAACACCCACTAACTAAACAGGAGGTAAAGGAGGGATGGAACATGGCTCCAACTCATAATACTCTGAGTAACTCAGTTAACCCCTTGATTGTCATTTTACTACAGGCACCAAACATTTCATGCAGCAAGGGAGCATTTATGTGGCCCCAGTCCTCTCTGGGGAACTGCTTTCTGGATAGCTCTCAAGCTCTGTTCCATAAGGGGGTTGCATCACACAAGCAAGCATGACTATGCAGAGGTAACTCGCTGCAAGATCCACAGTTACCCTAGTGTAGATATTAGGACCATTTTAAGAGATCATTATGATCATATTAGTCTGGCTCTCTGCATAGCAGACTTGACATTTTTCACCCCATGATTCCTGCATCAAGCACATAATCACTAGCTCATGATCACATGATCACATAATCACCAGAACATATTTTTAGAAAGATATCCAGTCTCGATTTAAAATTGTCAAGAGACGGAGAATTCACCACATCCCTAGGTAAATGGTTCCAATGGTTAATTACCATCACTGTTAAAAAATTGCATCTGATTTCTAGTCTGAATTTATTTTATCTTCAGCTTCCAGCCACTGGTTTTAGACTAACAGACAATGGCAGAACAAAAGAGCTCTCTGCTTTCAGAAATCCCTTCCCAATGTAGGACTGTGATCAAGTCCCCAGTTAACCTTTTGTTGTATAAACTAAATAGCTTGACCTTCTATAGCCTCTCGCTGGCGGGTTTTCCAGGCCTCAAATCATTTTTGTAGTTCTTTTCTGAAACAATCTTGCCAACAATCTTTTTTAAAATGTTGATACTAGAACTGGAATCAGTATCCCTGGAATAGTCTCATGAATGCTGTGCCCTGGGGTAGTATCACCTCCCTACACCTACTCAGTATTCTCTTGCTTATGCATCCAAGGATCCCATTTGCATTGCCCTCTGAGAATATAGATTCATAGATACTAAGGTCAGAAGGGACCATTCTGATCATCTAGTCTGACCTCCTGCACAGCGCAGACCATAGAATCTCACCCACCCTCTCCTACAAAAAACCTCACCTATGTCTGAGCTATTGAAGTCCTCAAATCATGGTTTAAAGACTTCAAGGAGCAGAGAAGCCTCCCTCAAGTCAACCATGCCCCATGCTACAGAGGAAGGCGAAAAACCTCCAGGGCCTCTCCAATCTGCCCTGGAGAAAAATTCCTTCCCGACCCCAAATATGGCAATCAGCTAAACCCTGAGCATATGGGCAAGATTCCCCAGCCAGATACTACAGAAAATTCTTTCCTGGGTAACTCAGATCCCATCCATCTAATATCCCATCTCAGGGGATTAGGCCTATTTACCCTGAATATTTAAAGATCAATTACTTACCAAAATCCCATTATCCCATCATACCATCTCCTCCATAAACTTATCGAGTAGAATCTTAAAACCAGATAGATCTTTTGCCCCCACTGCTTCCCTTGGAGGGCTATTCCAAAACTTCACTCCTCTGATGGTTAGAAACCTTCGTCTAATTTCAAGTCTAAACTTCCTGGTGGCCAGTTTATACCCATTTGTTCTTGTGTCCACATTGGTGCTGAGCTGAAATAATTCCTCTCCCTCTCCTGTATTTATCCCTCTGATATATTTATAGAGAGCAATCATATCTCCCCTCAACCTTCTTTTAGTTAGGCTAAACAAGCCAAGCTCCTTAAGTCTCCTTTCATAAGACAAGTTTTCCATTCCTCGGATCATCCTAGTAGCCCTTCTCTGTACCTGCTCCAGTTTGAATTCATCCTTTTTAAACATGGGAGACCAGAACTGCACTCAGTGTTCTAGGTGAGGTCTCACCAGTGCCTTGTATAATGGTACTAAAACCTCCTTATCCCTACTGGAAATACCTCTCCTGATGCATCCCAAAACCGCATTAGCTTTTTTCACAGCCATATCACATTGGCAGCTCATAGTCATCCTATGATCAACCAATACTCCAAGGTCCTTCTCCTCTTCCGTTACTTCTAATTGATGCGTCCCCAACTTATAACTAAAATTCTTGTTATTAATCCCTAAATGCATAACCTTACACTTCTCACTATTAAATTTCATCCTATTACTATTACTCCAGTTTACAAGGTCATCCAGATCTTCCTGTGTAATATCCTGATCCTTCTCCGAATTGGCAATACCTCCCAGCTTTGTATCATCTGCAAACTTTATTAGCACACTCCCACTTTTTGTGCCAAGGTCAGTAATAAAAAGATTAAATAAGATTGGTCCCAAAACCGATCCCTGAGGAACTCCACTGGTAACCTCCCTCCAGCCTGACAGTTCACCTTTCAGTCGGACCCATTGCAGTCTCCCCTTTAACCAATTCCTTATCCACCTTTTGATGTTCATATTGATCCCCATCTTCTCCAATTTAACTAATAATTCCCCATGTGGCACAGTATCAAATGCCTTACTGAAATCTAGGTAAATTAGATCCACTATGTTTCCTTTATCTAAAAAATCTGTTACTTTTACTACCTTTTGTAAAACCATGTTGTATTTTGTCCCATTTACCATTGACTTCACTGTTCTTAACTAATTTCTCCTTCAAAATTTTTTCCAGGACCTTGCATACTACAGATGTCAAACTAACTGGCCTGTAGTTACCCGGATCACTTTTTTTCCCTTTCTTAAAAATAGGAACTATATTAGCAATTCTCCAATCATTCGGTACTACTCCTGAGTTTACAGATTCATTAAAAATTCTTGCTAATGGGCTTGCAATTTCAGGTGCCAATTCCTTTAATATTCTTGGATGAAGATTATCTGGGCCCCCCGATTTAGTCCCATTAAGCGGTTTCAGTTTTGCTTCTACCTCAGATATGGTAATATCTACCTCCATATCCTCATTCCCATTTGTCATGCTACCATTATCCCTAAGATTCTCTTTAGCCTTATTAAAGACTGAGGCAAAGTATTTGTTTAGATATTGGGCCATGCCTAGATTATCTTTAACCTCCACTCCATCCTCAGTGTTTAGCGGCCCCACTTCTTCTTTCTTAGTTTTCTTCTTATTTATATGGCTATAGAACCTTTCACTATTGGTTTTAATTCCCTTTGCAAGGTCCAACTCGACTCGACTTTTAGCCTGTCTCACTTTATCCCTACATGTTCTGACCTCAATTAGGTAGCTTTCCTTGCTGATCCCTCCCATCTTCCACTCCCTGTATGCTTTCTGCTTCTTCTTAATCACCTCTCTAAGATGCTTGCTCATCTACAGCTTGGTCTACAACTCCTTCCTATGAATTTTTTCCCCTTTCTTGGGATACAGGCTTCTGCAGCTTTGATTTAAAGTAATCCCAGGCCTCCTCTACCTTTAGATCCATAAGTTCTTCAGTCCAATCCACTTCCCTAACTAATTTCCTTAATTTTTGAAAGTCAGCCCTTTTGAAATCAAAAGCTCTAGTTGCAGATTTATTTTTGTTAATCCTTCCGTTCAGTTTGAACTGAATTAGCTCATGATCGCTTGAGCCAAGATTGTTCCCTACAACCATTTCTTCTATGAGGTCCTCGCTACTCACCAAAATTAAATCTAAAATATGTTCAGTCACAGAGAGACCCCCCCCATACACACACAGATGCTGAATTAAGGGGCTGCAAGCTTCCTCCCATCCGCCCGTGCACTAGTGCAACCATGAAGCTTCCCCATAGATCACAAGCACTGAGCATTGTTCATTTATGCCATGGCTCAGCAAGATGTGTAGTGTCTGTAATTACAGCTGGGTGAATTAGATCCTTCTTTGAATAAGTCTACAGGAGTCTAGTCTCTCACGAGTAGCTAAAGTTAATGCAGTGTTGTGGTAGCCATGTTGGTCCCAGGATGTTAGAGAGACAAGTTGAGTGAGGTAATATCTTTTATTAGACCAACTTCTGTTGATGAGAGAGAGAGAGAGAGACAAGCTTTTGAGTTTACACAGAGCTCTTCTTCAGATCACCTGAAGTTGGTCCCAGAAAAGATATTTCCTCAGCCACTTTGTCTAATAGCCAAGGTTAAAGCATTTTTGAATTCCAACATTTACCATTTTATTTGAGGGTAGAGGGATGGAGTTACAGCAGAAATGGTATAAGGTGGTTGCCTTTCCCAAGTTCTTAAAATATTACAAGCTCACTCTCCATGTTTTAATAGATGCAGCCTCTACTTGGTGGGGGCAAAGAGCTGTTTGTCTTGAACTCCATATGTGATGTTTATGAGGGAAGTAAGAAGAAGGGAGAAAAGTGTACAATCTTTTCTCTTCTCAGCCTCTCCACCTGTTCTCCCCTGTTAGCTTGAGTTAGAATGATTCATAACTTGGTTGGGTACTGCTGTTCCAGCAGATAGGGCACCTGGAATGCAGAGACCTGGGTCCTAATCCTGACTCTGCCATTGACTCCTGTGTGGGACGTTGGACAAGTCCAACTTGGACTGTGCCTCAGTTTCACCATCTGTAAAATGGAGATAAAGAGGCTGGTGAAGTGCTTATAAATCTAATGAAAAGCGTGACCTAAGTGACAGGTAAAAGTAGTATTTTTATTAGAACACTTACACTCTGCACCAATATTTTGGTTATACCAGTACAGATGTGTCTCAGGATTTATGAGAATATTCTCAGACAAGCTTTAGACGTGTTTTAGAGAGCAGGGCTGCCATTTTTTTTCACCTATGGAAATACTGAACTGCAGGAAAAAAGAGAGTAGATTAAAAGAAAACTGGGAAAGAGTGAAGTGCTCAAACATTCTATGGTATGATTGGCCATTACCTGAACAATGGATGTCTGAAATAACAGAGGAAGTTCACAGGGGGGAAAAAAGCTAGTCATATTTTTTTCTTTGTGTGAATATATTTTATGAAAGTAAGAAATTAAAGCAAGGTTGACAGAAGCAATGGAAGTTTCTTAACACAATTCTTCTAAAGTGTCCCAAGTTGTAATGGGACAATGATCTGAGGAACCTCCTGTATATTTGATTTGTCTGTATCTATTTTGTGGGATTGTGATTTCATATGAATATGCATGTTTTGTTGTTTTGTTTGAATGTTAATAGTTTGCATTTATTTCTTTGTGCATGTATTAATATTTATTCGGAATAGTTGATGACATTTTTTCTGTCCTTCACAGTATCCCTTTGCAAAATGTTGCTAGTTGATAACCTTTTCTCACAGAGCTCTGTGTCCCTGGTATTAAGTGGCCAAGTTTTTTGTTTGTGTACACTACTGTTCAGATAGGAGGGTGGCTATACATTTTGTTCTTTTCTTGTTTTGAGGTAGCATGTTCTTGGGGACTGGGAATTGGTAGCTCCTGAATTCTAATCCCAACTTCCCCACTACTAGTTTGTGACCTTGGACAGTCACTCAATCTCTCTTCTTCGGTCAGTTTCTCCATATTCAAAATAGAAAAAAGCAAACTTACTTAGCTGCTTTCTTAGGGAATTTGATACTTCATTGATTACTGTTTGTTCAGCACTTTGAAGCCACAGAAGATGTATACAGTAAATGCTAAATACTATTTTCTTCAGTGGCAGGAAAATCTTGATTTCTGCATAAAACCCATTGTCCTTTATAACATTAATATTTTTCCGCTGTGCCTAAATTTTCTATCCACTGAAACATCAGTAGCACAGAACTGTGTTATGAGAAGTGCTGCATCCCACTGGATGTTGCTATAGTCATAGAATGCTCTTTAAATCACTTTAGTGCCTCTTTTCAGAACTTTTACATTTAAAAAAATAATTTCTCTTAAGTCCTGATCCTGCAAATATTTACTACTGGGTGTATGGCTGATTACTGTGGGTAGCCTGCTCACTGGAACTATACACGGGAATCAGTGTCACATCTGGTAGTAAGTTTT
Source organism: Dermochelys coriacea (assembly GCF_009764565.3). NCBI lineage: Eukaryota > Metazoa > Chordata > Testudines > Dermochelyidae > Dermochelys > Dermochelys coriacea. The sequence continues at coordinate 267,501,247 of NC_050068.2, forward strand.
TTCAGGATCAAGCTGTTAATCACTATGAACATTTTATCCAGATCAGAACTCAATTAACACCTTGCTAAATGAGGTATGTTCTACAGAAGATTGTACTCCATTACACAGAGTAAAGCTGGGCTGAGGTAATTCTTTAGGAGAATTAATATTAACTGTAAAAAGTACCTTTATAGACTACTAATGCACTATAAATATATTAGTTTTGCAAAAGCGTAGTTCCCTTCCTTCACCCAAGTGTCACTGCAGGCAGTCAGAAAGTCATTCTGGAGTGCCTCTTCAGTGGAAGAGTAGGCATGAGAAGTTCTGAGAATATGGGGTAGATAAAAAGAGGAATCAAGTGACCAGAAAGAATACTCTGTGAAACAGCTTAAGAATATGTGGGCGAGAAGAGTATTTGGGGTTGCATTAACACCTGGCCCTGCTACTGGGGAAATGTATTTCAAGATAGTTAGTCGCAGGGTGAGCCTGAGGAGGACAGGAGGGCCAGAAGCAATGTCCTTAGATGTGGGGATATGTTTGATGGATAGCAGAATCAGGATAGACAAGAAGGAAACTGGAAAGGTCAAGGCTATGTTTTCATTATATATTTCATGACATCAAAGTGTAGTGTCCTGTGGATCCTGGAACTCAAATTATTAAAGTCTCCAGTGGGATACGGAGCCAGGAGATGTGACTTTTGGAAAACAAAATGGGGAGCCAAAAAGTGAACAACAGATACGGAAGGGTTTAAAAGATACTTATGGGGGGAGAAAACATTTTAAAAAAATATCTGTGGAAACTGGAGGGAAATAAAGACAAGTGAAAGATACTAGTTTGCTACCAGCCAACCTGGGAGGACTTGCAGGTTAGCCCAGAGAAAGCCCATCTGCTTTTGCCAGTCACCAGAATGTTAACAGTGACCTAGCCTGTCACCCTAGAAGGCATCCAGATTTCAAACAGCAAAAGGTAAGGGCAAGGGCACCCAGTTGTGTCTATTTGAATGCTAACTTTTTTGGACACTGATATTAAATTCTTGGTGTTGTCTTTAGCTGCCAGCTATGCTGTGTATATTGTGGTTAAACTATTGATGTACTAATTGCTAGCTATTTTAGAGGCTGCAGTTGCATTTCTCATGTGTTTAATGCCTTTTGTTGCTGCCAGCTCAGGATACTGTGGGCAGTTCCCACGTCTGGCACTTATTTTAGTTGCTTGGCTACTATGAAATGTTATCTTAGCATTTCTTGTTGTGTCACAGTGGCTTTTCTCGATAGCATCCCACTAAGGAAATACTCAAAAGGGGCTGACAGACGCTATGCCTATATTGTTCTGTTGCTTTTGCTACAGTTACTGCAATATGATCCTTACTTTACTGTTGTTAATGCAGGTTTCTTGTAAAATATTGGATGGACAGTATGAGACCAATGCTGCCCATTTGATTAACTTCAGAGGGATGCAGTAGAGGGCAGTATTGGGCCCTAAATGTTTGAATGAAAGGGAATTACTGTTGGAGGGAAATGGTGGGTGATCACTTCACTTTACTCTTTCATTTTCCTCTATTAATAGCTACAATGCATATGGAATTTTAAAGTTATTTCACTATTACTAATTTTTTCTGATTTCACACCCACCCAAAAAAATCTCTATGAACCCTCTCACTCCAATGTAACTCAAAAACCAAAACACAACTGGCCTTTTGACTGGTAAAAAAACAAACTGAAAGCAACCCATTTTGCCTCCTCTCTCACCTTTTCCCATTTATTTATTTTTGTTTGTTTATTTATTTTCTATTTACAGAGCTGGGTTTCACCATTGAGTTTCAAAATTATTTTTATTATATACGCAGTGTGAAGTCTCTTCTGAAGTCTCTAAATAAACTATATTTTAAGTAAGTCCAAAAAATGTTTTGTCAACAAAGAAATGAAAACTGACTCCAAGTGCTGCCATTTTTAAACTGTTGTTGCAATCTTTTCCTTTTCATACTCTTATTCCTGCTTTTTGATGGTTGTAGTGCATTAATATTTGCAAGATGAGATGCAGTTTTCTGTTTATATTAGCAGTCTTCTGTCTGTGAGATATGGACCAACCAGAATGCAGGATTTCCTTTCTCATCGATGCATCAGGTTCATAATGTAAGATGCTGTAATAAATGGCTACGTTGTCACTGTATGGAAGTGTAATGTGTTGCCATGGTGTTATTAGTACTTATATATGGGTGTCATGTTGAAATTGGAAAACAATTTGTACTGTCGTCTGATGCGTGGGATTATGTGTATGTACATTCATTTATCATGGTGTATGATTAGTTTTATGTTGATTGTGTGACTGGAGATGAAGGAATTTTTAGTTCTAGAGTTAAGTTAAAACTTACCTCATGGTAGATTTGATGTCTGTTCCAGCACTTTTTGTTTGCTCATTTATTTTAAAGCAAGAATGTGTAAGTTGCTTAGTTTGTGCACCCTGTTTTATACATCAGCCTTCCTGTTAATAAGTAGGATCTACATTCCTCATACCTAACTGATGAACTTTGAGATGATGCCATCTTTGCTGTGGCAGTAAGCCATTTCTTGTGAATTATATGTGACCTTGATAATGCCCCAAATTTGTGTAATTTATGTGAAAACCTGTGCCATTCAAGTGATAGTAAAAAGTTATCTGTAACATGCTGTATGGAACAGCATGTTAATAGTTTACGTTTTCCCCATATATGATACTTTTTAAGAGGCTCATGAAGGTCCCATACACATGACATGACTGGCATCTTGAATTACCTCTGTGATAGAAGGATATCTCAGCTACCATTCTTTAGAAAATTTTAGAGTTTCTTCAAGCATACCAAGAAACTTTTTGAATCATTTAAAAATTTACCTTTGTTTCAAAAAACAAACATTTGAAAGGTTCTGAAATGGCCATAGGAAATCTATCTTCTGACTGTGGATATTTAAAAAAAAAAATTGAACTAGATTTTTGGCTGGTCCACAGAACACTTAAAATTCCTCCAGGGACAAAAAAATTTAAAATTTCAGCTAAAAGCGCTGTCTTGTGTGTGCTCCTGTTTATAGTCCTGGTAACTAATGCATAGCGCTGGAACTAAGGCACCTGGCTTTACTGGTGGACAATTACAACAAATAGTCTCAGTTAAAAAACAAAATTCAAAACCCTTTAAAACAGGCCTACTCTAGCTTTTCTATGTCAAGTTTTGTACCTTCCATATTTTAGAAAGAGATTATGAATGGTTTAGAGAGTTTATAAAAATTGTTTGGGGATTACTTCTGACATCTCTGTCTCTGCAGTCAGATTCCTTAGTTACCTTGAGTCAAACTGCAGGAGGGAAAAATTAAAAATAGCGTATGTGCAGCAATTCTAAAAATGGCCTTATAGTTTTAATCTACTTTTTCGGTGTCACTTAATTAATATTCAATAAATCAGTCTTTTCTAGGGCGAGAAGCAAGAATGGTGTGTTCCACTGGGAAGCTGGAAGTCTCCCCATTCCCAGTGGTATAAAGTATTGTAGGAATATGATACCTGAATTCAAAGCTTTGACATTTATGGCTAGAAAATCCATCACTGATGAAGGATTGAATCTTGCCCCACTGGACTTGGCTTGGAGTAATTTTGTGAGGGGAAAATCCATATTTGTAGGAAGGAAGAGAAGAAAACATTTCTCTCTCAGGGTAGTTTAGGGAAAACAAACAAACAACACAGTAGCTGTTGGAAGCTGGGGGGGAGCAGGGAGTGGTATGGAATGTTAAAATAAGGCCCAAGGAGACAGACTAGTGGGCATGTGATAAATTGCTCTGGTATTTGACAAACTAAAGACATGCAATGAATAAATTTATCACATGTGTCTCCAGTTCATCGTAGCGATATCACCTCCACATATATGGTCTGTTGTAATATGAAAGATTTAGTTGTTTGGTTATCTCTGGGTCTTACAAATAAAAGTACTGAAATCAAAAGATTTATAAGAACATATGTGCTATTTAAAACTAAATTAAATATGGTAGGTCCAGGGTCTTAGCTTACAAATGGAGACCATTGTATTATTTTTATAGTGGCTGAAAATGCATTGGGTACTTGTGAATGGCCTGAATCTCAATATATGGACCATGAGTTAGTATCCAAACTCACCCCTCAGGTTTTTCATTATTCATAACTCAAACGTTTAAGCCTAAGCTTCCTCCTCAAGCCCTACAGTTTCCCTTTAGGATCTCCACTTGCCCAAAGAGCTGCTTCCACTCCTTTATATCCTGGATGGAATTAACTAGACTCCCCTGCCAACATGACTCAGCTATAATTGTCCTAAATTTCAGTACAGCATTTTAGTGACTCAACAGAAAAGCCCTTTATTCCTACACAGGATTGTAGAGTCTGCCCTGTTACCCAACAGAATAAATAGAAAGACATGGTCCCCATCCTGAAGAGTTTACAATCTAACTTTAGACCTGATGGGACAAGTGAAGGTGAAAATCAGTAGGGAGATGATGGAGTAAGGATAGACAAAGGCTACTGCTCTGTTTATACAGGCATGCATATTTGTTCCAGTCTAAGTATTTTCAAATAGTAACTGCTATTATTGACTTAGGAGAAATAGTGGGTATTGGCAATAGCGTTGTCTAAAATTATAAGGAGCTTGGTAGGAAGCAATCAAAAAGAAATGAGATGAAAACCTAGCTTCAGCTGAATGCTAAAGAACATATGATACAGTTACAAAAGAGCATTACAGGGCTCTGTGGGTAACATGCCTTCTTTTTTCATCAATCAAAAATTATCCACACATACAATGCTTAATTTTTTGCAGCATTTCTTAGTAGTTGCTATCTCTACAAGAAGATGCTGATTGGAATACACAAAAGGTCTTCAACTCCAATAGTCTGTCAGTAACAGCAGGTTTCTGTAGCTCTCTCAGCTGTGTTATGTATTTAGATCCACCATTCTAGTCCCAAGCACTTTTATGGTAATTTTATCAATTATTTTTTATCTAAATTGAAAGGGAACAGAGTCTTTGTTTCTATGATTGTACTTATTAATAGAGTGATTAATACAAAGGAATGGTATCTGTACAGTCCCTCTGCAAGTATGTCATACTTGATCTTTATTGTTTCATCTGAAGATTATTTCTTATTTCCTCAAGATTGTTGCTTCTTAGCTCCTTTATACATTAGACCTGTCTGTTAGCAATATTCACTGTTTCTCCTGCCACTGCTCTCCATTCACGGACTGAAATATTGGTTCCTGAACAGCTTTTAAAGGTTTTTTTTGATACTTTTACTTTTAATATCTTTTGTGCAAAAATAGTCCAAATTGTAAATTCATTTACTTGTTTGACTCCTCATTTAATTTCCGACTGCTATCTGTCCTCTGTGTATGGGAGTAAATCCTCTTAGGACCAGTGCAGCGTGGGGGTCTAGAGACATGACCCAGTGTCATCTCTACTATGGGGCTCCTGTTCCTACCTTATTAAGATCCCTGAAATAGTCAGAGTTCAAGAAGCAAGGATCAAAGGTGTTATCTTTATGGCTTCTTTACTCCATCTGTTCTTTTATCAGGCCTGGTCCATGGCAATGTCCTTTTGCTAAATGCATGAGGCATGCCACCCGCCCACGGCAGAACAGTTTCCTCCTATAAATTGTCCAGCAGATCTTTAGTTCATTAAAAGCCACTATTGAAATAAGGTAAGAGGATTTCAAGTGTTCTGACATCTAGGGGCCCTTGAACAATTGACTATTAGGGATGACATAAACTCTCCTGAAGGATTCAATCCTGCTCTCCTTTTAGCTGTTAGGAAATCCTGCATTGAATTGAGAGAGAAGAAAATCAGGCTCCAAATCGATGCCTTTTCTTTTTAATCATATTGAATCAGCATTTCTGTAAAAGAGGGTGAATATTCTCTGAACATATCACAATGTGCCATACCTGGAACAGTGGCAACACAGCTTTCCTTCGAAAATGTAAATGTTGTGAATTACTGTACTGTACCATCTGTGGATGGGAGCAATAATCTTGGTGTTAAGTGGCTTCTACTTGTTTTATGATGTGTACGCTTGCTTTAAGTTATCACATTGGCGGGGTAATATTGATGTTTCCAGATTTACCTCTTGCTTTTCATTGCAAAGTTGTGCAAGTTTATGTCCTTTCACTACTGTGTGACACATGAAAATGGATGTACCATCCTTGTTTTGTTTACTCTGTCCTGGTTTAATTGATAAGGTGGTGGTTTGCTAGACTTTTAAATCGCTCTTTGATTAGAATATTTCCATATGTTTTACATCAATTATTAAGTGTTTCCATAACCTTTTTTAAAAAGGAATCTTAACCCAATTCCATTTTTCTATTAAATTACGTTAATTAACTGCCAACAATTTGTTGCCAATTCCAACCCAAACTGAAAAAAAATATTGCAGATGGTACATATAGATGTAGTGGTAGAAAAAATGGTAGAACAAATCAAAGTAGAAAATAATCACATAGGAGAGGAAAATGGAGAGAGAGAGAAATCGGTTGCAGAAAAAGAGAGAATTTCTGAAGGTCGATCGTAGCCCCAGAATTATACATGGTGGGGAACATCCATGTCTGAATCATCAAGTTTGTGATGGCCTTTTGGACTGGACCTCTACAACCTTTTCCTCTGGGCGCAGACAATGACCCTGATGAAACGATTTAGGAGAAAACTGCAAACCCACTGATTATCCTGGAGTGGGTTGGAGACATATCTGGCCCTGAGAAAATGTCAGAAGAGGGTAACAGAAAGAGACAAAGGTAGTCATTAATACAAATGTTAAGTGTGAATGTGAAAAGGAAATAGTGTTAAATATACAGGCAGACATCAATAAAAGGTGATCAAAGTAAATGTATAGGTAGAGAGATTAAAGAAGAAAGAATAATATAAACTATAATGATTTAAAAAATGAATTAAAAAAAAAACACAGCTCCTAGCTCAGGAGATTAAAATTTGGGGGATAATAGGAAGAAACTTAAAATGTTATAGAACAGTAAGAATTATTCACATCAAAGAGAACTGATGCACACAAAACATTTACAATAAATTAGGCAACTGGGCATTCAAAGGTCTGCTTATAACTATTTTTTGTTAACCTGAAAAATAATCATATTATGAATTTGCCTCATTCCATAGTGAATTGTTGATGATTGTTGGTGGCAACAAATTGTCTTTGATTAGCTGGTGGTGGCTCACTGCCCTGGCACAAAATTTTACTCTTCAGAATTGTTTTTTGCTTTCTAAGAAGTGAAATTGTGCCTAATTACAACAGCATATTTAGCTTTTTAGCCTTATATGTTTGTAGACGATAAGTATTTAAATCATATCACAGTCTGAATTATTTGGATTGTTTGGGAAAATATACATATTATATTACCAATTAATGACATAAATTGGGGTAATAGGAAATTTGTTAGCTGTGTAGAAAAATCTGCAAAACACAAAGCAGAATTATTTTTCTATGAATGGGAGGGATTTTTCTGTATCTTATGGCTTTTCAAGAGCTCTCATTTTCATACATATATTTCAAACTTAATCATGTTTTTGAAGAATTCAAGTGTTTAATTATTTTATTCAAAAAGTAAACAAATTAAGTTCAAGCATCACCGAACTGTACAGAAGGTGACTCTTGGATTATAAACTAAACCATGAAAAGTATTATACAAGTTGTATTCATTTATTATATTATATTATTTACATAACATAGAGATAGTAAGTACACAATAAATGTAAATTAGATGCAGCAATAGAGAGCTAACTTTATAGCAGATTTGCCTGCAACCTATGTTACTTTTAGAATAAATATGATTTTCAGACAGGAGACTGGGGAGAACCTTCAATTACCTTACGACCGCCTAACGAAGCGACAGCATCAACTCCAGTACAGTATTGGCAACATCACCCAGAGAAACTCATCTTCCAGTCATGTGATTATAAAGCATTTGTAAGTATTGGTAAAATCAGTGCTTTAGTTTTTAATAGATTGCATATATATGTGTTTCTGATCATGTTAAATGCTGACGGTGTTGAGATTTTTTTAATTTATAATATTTTCAAGTAACAGGAGATTGTTCTTTATTTTTAATGGACCAAGGTATTTCCTCTGAAACAATTCCATAATTAATAAATAAGAAGTAAACATCAGAAATATTTTTTTGTTTTGGCTCTCTGATGTATTACAGGCCATGTATCTATAGCAACTGAGAAATGATGCCATCAGAAAAAGGCTACAGGGCTATCCAAGTGACAATGAAAGCAAATGGCACGCTTTCTGTGACCATGCCACGTTCCCCAATCTTATAAACTGATGGTTTTATACACACAGCACACAAGTTCAGCCACAATAGAATTTTCAAATTGTAAGCTATCTATTACAAAGATGTTACAAACACCGGTAAAATTTCAAGGGCTCATGGCCCCATAGCCTAAATGTATCAGACAAAAAAATGAAATCCATTTCACTTTTCAGCTTTTTTTCATATTTTTCCTTACAAAGTTTACTAATTGACAGCTATTTGTGTTTAATGAAACTTTTCCTCTCAAAGCTCATCTTACCTTGCGCTTTGATCCAGCAGTGAAATCATAATCAAATATAACCATTGCCCATTATTTCCATGGCACTATATGAAAATGTGCATAAACCAAGGATCATGAGTTCTTTGTCCCTGCAGGATCAGTCAGAAGATAGGATATTAAAACACATGGGGTACCAATGTTCTTTTTATACACAGGCTCTCATTTGGGGTGGAGCAAAGGTGCAATGCCTCAGCTGTAGCTCCAGGAGGCTGTGACAAAATCTTCAGGGAGCCCAAGCTGTTGTCACTCTCTAAGAGGATGCACCATTCCTTCTCCTTCGCACCTGGCCACCTGTGCTTTGTCCTCTGCCTTCTTTGGGGCGGGAGCTCTTCATCCCCTTTGCTGTGAGCACAGGCAGTAGAAGGAAGCTGGATTCTCATCCCTCTGGCTCTCCTGCAGGCAGCATCTGGCCACCTCTGCTCTTCAGCTGGTGTGAAGAGCCTTCTCAGTAGCAGTTAGCCCCACAGGGTCTCTAGTGGGTAGAGCTGAGCCTGCTGCTGCATGTCTAATAGCACTTTGGGGGTTGGGACTGGCTTTCCCTTCTCTCTCTTGCCCTCCTTCTGCCACGGGCTCGAAATTGATGAGGAAAAAGACATTTTTTCCATGCCTGTCTGCCCATGTAAAAGTTTTGGAGGAAATGTTAAGTGGCTGTGCCTGTGCCTTGCTGTCAGAGCAGCACAAGAACCCCACATTGTGCAGGGGCAGAGCACAGGAGCAAAAGAGGAGGGTCAGTTCCTGTGTGCCCTCTCCTTGGGCCTGTACAGACAGGGAGGCCCAAATCTTGCTCAAACTGTAGATAAGCAATGGGTGAGTCTACACTTAAAATGCTGCACCAGCTCGCTGCACCAGTGCAGCTGTAGCGCTTCAGTAAAGACGCTACTACACAGATAGGAAAGCCTCTCCCGCCAACATACTTAATCCACCTCTGCAAGAGGCGATAGCTGTGTCAACTGGAGAAGCCCACCCATCGACATTGCATTGCTCAAGGGTGTGGATTTTTCCAATACTGATGTAAGTTTGTGGTGTTGACCTGGCCTATAACAGAAAAAGGAGCACAGAAAGACATTAGCTGAGGGCTGGTCTACACTGAAAACTTACATCAGGTGTAAGAAATCCATGCCCCTGAGAGAAGTAGCTATACCAGACTAACCCCCAGTATAGCCAATTCTAGGTCAATGGAAGAATTCTTCCATCAATCTAGCTACTGCCTCTTGGGAAGGTGGATTAAATACAGCGATGGGATAACTCCTCCCATAGCCATAGTGAGTGTCTACACTGAAGCAGTACAACACATAGGTACCAGTTTTAAGTGTAAGCATACCCTAAGACTATATGCTTTAGTTTAAATGTTCTTAGATCAAAGGTTGTTCCAATGTGAATGTTCTACCTTAAGGGCCCAATCTTGCTTCCACTGAAGTCGATAACAAAACCCCCATTCACTTCACTGGAGCAGAATCAGGCCCTAACTGGGACTTGATCCAAGACTTAGATAGAATCACAGATGTTTAGCTTATATGCTTCAATTTCAATTTATTTTATAACCTACAATACTTAACTGAATAAACTAGACTACCCTATATTTATGCAGTTGCACTGGGCTTTCTTACCTTTCTATCTTAGCTGTAATGCACCAGGTAATGGCCCTCAGTACTGTACTGTACTCCACTACTATCTATCCTGAAACAAGTGTACATTTTTGCCTTTTTTCAGTCCGTATATCTGTGGCACACAGGTGTGAACTGAAGTCTTTAAAGAGATTCTCTGACTGTAGGCCTAGAAACAGTGTATTTTAAAAAAAGAAAAGGAGTACTTGTGGCACCTTAGAGACTAACAAATTTATTTGAGCGTAAGCTTTCGTGAGCTACAGCTCACTTCATCGGATGCATTCAGTGGAAAATACAGTGGGGAGATTTATATACATAGAGAACATGAAACAATGGGTGTTACCATATACACATAGCACCCATTGTTTCATGTTCTTTATGTATATAAATCTCCCCACTGTATTTTCCACTGAATGCATCCGATGAAGTGAGCTGTAGCTCACGAAAGCTTACGCTCAAATAAATTTGTTAATCTCTAAGGTGCCACAAGTACTCCTTTTCTTTTTGCGGATACAGACTAACACGGCTGCTACTCTGAAACCAGTATATTTTAACTATCTGTGCATATTGATTGGCTCACATCAGCTGCACATAGCCTTAGCTTTACTGTCTTCTGCAACTCTATAATTATATACAGTGATGTGATTTTTGCAGATGGCTGCTTTAAAAAAAGTGGTAAATGCTTTGTTTTGCAATTAGATGCAGTTTTTTAAGATGGCACTCTGGTGTGCTTTCTGTTTAATTTGAGGAACTATTTGCTAGTACCACTTATAAGTTCTCCCTCTAAATTAATTTGTTAGTAAATGTTCCTGTTTTATACAGAATATGGAGTAACAACCTCCATTTGAAATTCCAGTATCTCAAAAGTATATAGTAAAAAAATCCAAATCCTATAATATTTAGAATACCTACTACTATTCTTGTTTTCTCAGCTTTTTAGCAGTCTTTTGTAGATTTTTCTTTGATCTGGATTTAACTACAGAAAATTGAATGTATTCTTATTTTAGTATTTAGGTTCTATGCTGGTAAAAGAGCTTAGAGGCACAGAATCAACACAGGATGCCTGTGCAAAGATGAGGGTAAGTCAATACATGTATATTTTCATGTCTAATAATTGAAATAGTAGATACTGTTGAGTGAACTAAAGTTACCACTTTATAATGCCACATTATCCATCTATTTTCCTTGAAATTACTTTGGTATTTAACAGAAAGTCCATTCTGCCCTTGATCTTGATTTTAAGTAATAGATGTTTTATGTAAATTTCAATTATCACACTAAGGCTAAAAGATGTGTATATATTTGCTTTGTGTGCCATGTTTGCTATTAATTCTTTGAAAAATATTTCAAAGTACTTTTCATACATTTGAGCATGCACATTAGTGAGAATAAACCTTTTTTATTTCATTAATGTTATGGCTTGTGCATGGTAATATAAATACAATTTACTAAATGGAAATATATATACTAGTGAATAATTTATTAACATGTTACAAAGTCATTATTTCCTAATATAGAGCACAGTCCTGCAATCACTTCAACATATGAATAACTTTACTTTCATTAACAGTCTCATTCTGTTAATGAAACTACTCACATATTTAAAATTTTAAAGATCAGGCCTATGGAGATAAATTCTTTTCTACCCTTTTACAGGAAAAAATGGCAGATATTTGCAAAGTATTAAGAGCAAGTTTTTGTGTTGACCTAGTCCCTCATTTTGTCTGCTTAAAGAAATTATTAGGAAGCCCAATTTGGATCCAACAGGCATGATACTATTAGAAACAAAATCTAGACAGCTTAGCTATACACTATCTATCCAATTGTGCACATTACAGTCAACTGTGTTCTCATACACATGTTAGTCTGAAGTGGTTAAGAATAATGAAGAACATAAGTACAGAGTAATCTATTGCAGATGAAAAACTGCGTGCATGGATGAGTATAATGCATTCATTGATTTATGGATCTTAGCGGCATCGTGCATGATGCCTCTTCAGTGCTAGATTTAGCATTTGTATCTGCTGTGGAGCTAGAGAATGTGTAAAACTCATGCAGTCAGACAACCATTTCCTTATTGGTCACATATCTACAGTACACAGGCTTTCACACAAGTTATTCTAGCTAAGGACTGACAGTAATTTATGCTTTATAAATTGCCTGAAGATCTGTGTTTTTTCAGCTGACTGCATACTAATAATTCTAACTCGCATTAGAAACTCCCCCTCTTGGTGGAAACTCACCCCTTTTTGAAGGATCCACAATCACAAATGTGTGATTTTTGGGAGGCTGTAGAAAGGGAGAGTGTACTATCTATAATTTAGGTTTTAAGCCCCTCAAACTCAGTATTAACTTTATTTTTCAGAAATATGCATATACAGATCTGAGGGCAGAATTTGGCACCTCAGTAATATATGACATCCTCAATAAATTTATTATATTTGACTCCACTCAGAACATCATCAACATAATTATAAATATGCTATGGTCAATTTATGAGTGTTTAAAATGTGCCATCACTTTGATTCAGATTTAAATTACATTCCTTGAAGATGAATCTTATGAAAATCAGCTGAATAGGAATTTTAGATTTTCCCTGACAGTAACATTTAGCTTTATTGGTAAACTATATGGAACTGATGCAATTAAATAGTATTCTGTTGCTTTTTAAAATTAAACTCTTTTTAAAACATTTTGTTTAGACAAAATTCTGCTGATGGTCTTATTTTTCATTGCAAAGAATATTCACATGAAAATAGAATCTTTCTTGTTTAGGATTTCACCTACTTGTTCTTCTTACTCTTTGGGCTTTCTCCTATTCCTATTGAAGTCAATGGCAAAAAAAATCATTGATCTAAAAATCTTTTAATGAAGGAAATTATATCTGGCATTCAAAAATTTCTCCCTCTGTGTGTAGCCAAGTGGTTCCCAAACTGTTGGCCAGTCCCCACAGGGGGCAGGGAGAGCACCACCTAGCCCCACTTCACCCCCAGCTCTGCTCCGCCCCCAGCCGCAGCCCCATCTCCCGGCCGTGGCTCCACACCCGGCTGTGGCCCCAGCTGCCAGCCCCCACCACAGCCTGGCCAAAACTCTGCCCCAGCCTCAGCCCCCAGCCGCAGCTCCGCTCCCAACCCCAGACCCACCCCGAGCTACAGCCCCAGCCTTGGCCCTCTTGACCAAGCTCACGGTGGGGGCATGGACAGGGATTGGGGGTGTATGGCCGTGAAAAGTTTGCGGACCATTGGTATAGCCTAACTGTTGACATCTGTGATTTAGAGGGATCAAATAGTCCTAAGCCATCCTGGGTCCTAACCCTGTTACATTACTTATGCTCATTACTGTATTTTATGCACCATTAGGTTTATTTATTCTTCTATTATGGTTCTATTTTGCTTTAATTTAAATGCACTAAGAAATGTGACATTTAATGTATATTTGATTTTCTATCGGATACCACTCGTACAACCTCATTAAAGTTAGAACGATTACACTGATATAACAGAGAACAAAATTTGGCCCATTGCCTTTAACTCTTATTTTTCCTTTTACATTCGCTAAGCTTGTAACATACTTAAGTTTATGCTATAAATGAACTAAGTGTTAGTTATTCTTTATGGAGTCTGGCAGGTCTTGCTTTCGGGAAAGGATCTGTGAAAATTAGGTGCCTGGAATTTTTCTTAGTGTGGCTTGTGGTGCTTACCTTTGGCCTTATTCTGTTACAAGGAATTTTGATATTCCCTTGATGAATGTTATCTTCCCATCAGTAGATGCACAAGTTTGAAAAAGACCCATCAGGAGGAAAAGTGTCTTAGTCTTCCTTAACCCTTCATGGAATCAGGAAAATTAGGAATGGACATAACCTACTTAGTATGTGATCTGATTTATCCCCTGCCCATGCTGGATTATTCCCTACAGTACATTTTCTAGTTGTTTGTGTTTCTAGTTCTGAACCTGGGGGTCACAAGCACCAGGTCCAAGGGAGTGGCAACCACTCTCTCTTGTGTATGTTGTAACATGGGGTTGCAGTATAAAAGAGATCAGAACCACTGTTTTATTAGGGATCCCTTTTTTGGTCACCCATTGTCCTTTTCAGGTTTTACATCCTAGTAAGTCAGGTGATGAATTTGTTGGGAAAAAACTCTTCAGGGGCTTCTGGAAGTGATTTCAACATGGCGCTCCCACTGAAATTTTTGATTGCTTGCTTCTGGGAGCTTATCGTTGCTCTTGCATTCATCCAGAATTATGGACATTTGGCAAGAACTGCACCCATGAGAAGGATTACTTTTTTCTCCCATCCACATAATTTGGATTGGATGGGATTTATTTTTTATGGCTGCCTGTTCAATTTCAGATGACTTCTCTTACAACATCTCTCCTTCTGCAGACCACAGCACACTCTCCTTATCTTCTTTCCACACCTGCTATAAGGTGACCTTTGGTATTTTGAGATTAAATTTTTCTGTCCTGGCCCAAGATGCTTTTATTAATTATATTGAGAGATACATCCAAGAATTTAAGGACTTTCATCCTGCTCAGAATGAACTGGGAGATAGTAAAAGCTGTTCTTTTAGATTTATTGCCTTTGCTTCAAATCTCTGTAGGAACAGGAAGACAGAATAGAATGCCTTTGCCTTTGAAAAAGAAGTCTTATCTGGATCTGGGCAGAGTCCTGTTTCTACACTAGGCTCACACAGGTGTCCACTTATCTGAATTCCTTAAATATTGACTACACCAAGCGGGCACTATGTTATACTTACTACCAATTCTGTGAGCACAAAAGTAAGGGGGCTACTTCACTACCAGTAATTTTAAAAAACCCTAAAGTTGCACAACCAAATCATTCAGATTCTAAACAATCAGATCTACAGGAGCATTTGAGAGGATATATTCTTTGGATCCCAGGGTCTCTCTAGACAATAGAAAGACTTTTCTGGATATGGGGATATGAGGAATCAAGGTTCCTGGGTCCCGATTCAACAAAGTGTGTGCTTAAATGTCTTGCTGAATTGGGATTTAAATACTAGTAGTGTCACACAGCTCAGTCCTTCCATCTTCAGTGATAAGGATAAGCAGAAGGTGGCCTTTCTCAGCTGATGTACCTTATATGAAATGGAGAAATGGAATAGACAGGGGCAGCCTGTCAAGGCCCTAATCTTTTCCTCCCCTCCATGTAAAGAGGAGAAATTAGATGGAGATTGTGGCCTCTTGGGCTCAGTCATTCCTTCCCCCCAAACAAAAGTGAGATAAGGAGATCATTTCCTTCCCCCTACATGTGCCAGCCACTGGAGCTGGCAGGGCATGCGTAGGGAGGGGAGAAGAATGCCACATGCTAAAAAAGTCTTAGCAAAGTACTTCCTAAGTACCCCTGCCACTCTCCCCTCTTCCCCAACCCCCATATGGGATTTAAGCAATGTCATTGCGTAAAATGTGGGTTCTGTAATTTCATCTACTACAGCATGAAACTCGCGTTTTAGAGCTGTGTTTGCATTTTAGAGGGCTAAGATATAAAATTGATTTAAAAAATCATACTTGACAACTTGAGGCAAAAGGGCAGCATTTGTCAGATGCCTATAAAAGGTATTTAGCTCCGGGTGATTAAACTGGCTTGTGCAAAATACGATCTCAATCGGAGAGGCTGAATGTGTTTTGTTCAGGCTCAAAAAAAACCTATGAATATGAAAAATGAGCAGGAAAATTGTTAGCGGCACAAGTCAATGCTCATCAAGCACCGTGAATAATACCCATCATTATCACATCAGATGGCAGATTTGTACGTAGTTTGTCAGGTAATAACTAGAGAGTTTTTGTATTCTTTATTTTTAAAAAAACTTTATGAATCAGAAATAAATGGTGACTGTAGCTTACTCACATTTTTAGAGGGGTTTGATATGGCTTTTATTGCTGAAGATGAGCCAGAGACTCTAGAAAAGCTTGTAAGGTAGGAGGGAATGTTGGCAGCTGTACACTTGTTGCGTCCTGGGAAGATTCTGGGTGATGCTATTCAGAATTTTGCAAGATCTACAATGATCAGCCAACCCCAGTCTTGTTGGGAATATTTAAGGAAGCTGACAATAATATGCTTTTCTTGATGTATCTGAATAAAGTAGAAATGTCACTAATACCGAAACAAGGTAGAGACCTACAGTGATGTACAAAGTACTATCTAATATAATTCATTGACATTGTGTTTAAAGTATTGCAAGAGTGCTTATGGGCTTAATGGAGGAGCTGGCACCAAAATTAGGACATAATTTCTGAAGTTCTTTATAAAAGAATGAATTCTGAATACTAACTAATGAGGTCTCTTCTAGCTAATGTGGCACATGAAAGATTCATGCTTCACTGTCATCATGATGCTGGATATGGAGAAGGCATTAGACAGGGTGGAGAGGAATTTGTTTGCTAATCTCAAAAAGCATAATTTTTGGTTAATAGTATGCATTTATTTTAGATAAATCCAACAGCTTCTATTCTGTGTACTAATGTTGATCCTGATCGTAGAATTGGATCCACATGGGCTCAAGGAATCTGCCTATGAGAGTCTGACTGCAAGATTGGGGCATAGTTTCTCACCATTTCAGATATCAATAGATGTAAGGCAAGGATGCTTCCAGTATCATCTTTTGTTTATTATGGCTTTGGACCTTTTTGCCATGGCCATTAAAACAAATATCTTATCCAAAGAGATTACATTAGTATTATATCCAATAAGAATATAAGTGATTTTGTAAAAACTCATGGAACCAGAGAATCTTGCAAATTTGATAGAATGTATGAAGTACTTTCAAAATTGCCTGGCTACAACACTAATTGGACAAAAAGTGAATGTTTCTTACTATATTCTCTCTCACACAAACAACATTGTCCAAGTGGACCACACAGAAAGTCAGTAAGGATATATAATCCCCAGAATAATTGTTAGTAAGGCACTTGTGGGTAAAATAAGGGATAGTGTGATTCCTGTACTGAAACACTGAGCTTTGAGGGAGGTGGAACAAATTGCCACTAACAATATGGAGTCATGTTCAGACTTTTTCAGAAAATGATATTGACTCTACAGTTTAATTACATATTTGGTAATCTCCACCTATAATCTTCAGATAGCTTTTGAAAGCAAATACAGGTCATAAATAGCAGATTCATTTGCGAAAATGGAAAGCCTGGATTAAACTTTGAGATTTACAAACTCATAAATTTATACTCCCAATTTATGTATTTATTATGTTGCTAATGGCTTGGTATAATTGAGTAATCTCTTTAAATAGTATATGCAACATTCAATTTAATTAGTTATAGAGGAAAAATCTGGAAATTAACATGATTTTATATTAGCCAGTATATTTTATTAAGTTGTTAACAAATCATAAACTATAATAAAATTCATAGTCTTTTTATTAGGGCTGTCGATTAATCGCAGTTAACTCACGTGATTAACTCAAAAAAATTAATTGTGATTTAAAAAAGTAATCGCGATTAATTGCACTGTTAAACAATAGAATAATTGACATTTATTAAATTTGTTGGGATTTCTCCGGTCTCAAATATTTCTATTTCAATTACAACACAGAATACAAAGTGTACAGTGCTAACTTCATATTATTTATTACAAATATTTGCACTGTAAAAATGATAAACAAAAGAAATAGTATTTTTCAATTCACCTCATGTAAGTACTGTAGTGCAAACTTTTTATCATGGAAGTGCAACTTGCAAACGTAGGGGTTTTTTGATACATAACTGCATTCAAAGACAAAACAATGTAAAACTTCACAGCCTACAAGTGCACTCAGTCCTACTTCTTGTTCAGCCAATAGCTAAGAGAAACAAGTTTGTTTACATATACGGGACATAACGCTGCCCACTTCTTAATTACAATGTCTCCTGAAAGTGCGAACAGGCGTTCGCATGGCACAGTTATAGCTGGTGTCACAAGATATTTACATGCCAGATGCACTGAAGATTCCTATGCCTTTTCATGCTTCGCCATCATTCCAGAGGACATGCTTCCATGCTGCTGATGCTCATTTAAAAAAAAACACCTTAATTAGATTTGTGACTGAACTCCTTGGGGGAGAATTGTATATCTCCTGCTCTGTCTTACCCAGATTCTGCCATATATTTCATGTTATAGCGATCTCGGATGATGATTCAGCATGTTATTCATTTTAAGAATTTTGCATTCCAGTGCAAATTTGACAAAATGCAAAGAATATACCAATGTGAAGTTTCTAAAGCACTCAGCCCAAGATTTAAGAATGTCAAGTGCCTTCCAAAATCTGAGAGGGATGAGGTGTGGAGCATGCTTTCAGAAGTCTTAAAAGAGCAACACTCTGATGCGGAAATTACAGAACCCAAACCACCAAAAAAGAAAATCAACCTTCTGCTGGTGGCATCTGACTCAGATGATGAAAATGAACATGTGTCGGTCTGCACTGCTTTGGATCATTATCGAGCACAACCCGTCATCAATATGGACACGTCCTCTGAAATGGTGATTGAAGCATCAAGGGACATATGAATTTTTAGTTCATCTGGCATGTAAATATCTTGCGACACCAGCTACAACAGTGCCATGCAAACACCTGTTCTCACTTTCAGGTGACATTGTAAACAAGCAGACTTGTTTGTCTGAGTGATTGGCTGAACTAGAAGTAGAACTGATAGGACTTGTAGGCTCTAAAGTTTTACAAAGTTTTATTTTTGAATGCAGGTTTTTTGTACATAATTCTACATTTGTAAGTTCAACTTTCATGATAAAGAGATTGCACTACAGTACTTGTATTAGGTTAATTGAAAAATAATATTTTTTATTTTTTACAGTGCGAATACTTGTAATCAAAAATAAATATAAAGTGAACACTGCACACTTTGTATTCTGTGTTGTAATTGAAATCAATATATTTGAAAATGTAGAAAACATCCAAAAATATTTAAATAAATGGTATTCTATTATTGTTTAACAACACGATTAATTGTGATTAATTTTTTTAATTGCTTGATAGCCCTACTTATATTTTTATTACAGTAGCACTCAGAGGTCCCAGATTGGATTGAGACTCTCTTCTGCTAGGTGTTGTACAAACAAATCCAAATACATGGTCCTCTCTTGAAGAGCTTACAATGTAGGAACATTGAGGTGAAGGGAGATAGATGCCACCAAATATATATGATTTGTTTTTATGCATACATTTCTTCTTCTTTTTTTAATTACTTATATAATTAGATACAACAAACCCCATCTTCCTCTCAAGCAATCATTAATAAGACGATTTTCAGGGGTATAATGGCAGGGTGGGTCTCAAATGAAATGACTTGAATTGAGTTCATTTTCTAAGTAAATAACTGTCCATGCTATCACAGCAGGTGTTTATCTGGGTCAATGCCTAAATCAAAATATAGGAGGAAATGATTTATTGATTGAGGACAGGATTTATAGTAATGTGGAAATCTATTTTCTGATTCCGAGAAGATGATTTTCAGGCCTCAGTCCCACATTTTTTTGTACGAAGGAAGCGTAGGACAGAACATAGACATAACGTAGCAGAAATTAAATCTAGAGGATTTATACTATATTAACAGCTGGGACACTGCATTATTAAGTATATATTCATGGTTCACTGAGCCCTTTATAGGCTATTTATTGTGTGACTTTCCTTACATGTCCTCTCAAAAATATATTCTACCTTAATGGAGTTTAATTATCCAATTAATTCGCTTCAGTCTTTAAAGGTCACGTGGAAGAAGATCTGAGAGTTCAGATCTACAGTAGCTATTGGGGAAAGATTTCAAATCCATCAGGACAGTCACAAATGAAAATAATGTTTAAAATTATTCACAGAGTACACTGCACACCAACACACCTTAAACTGTGCAAGTTAATTGACAAATGCTGATAATGTGATAATGAAGGGGATTCTATAGTGATTTCCTATACAAATTCTATAGTGATTTCTGTTAGGATATAGATATTCAGGCCTGTCTGTAAAGGCCTGTACTCTAAGAATTTAGGTGTATTCTTATCACTTAGCTAGTTATAGAGGTATAAAAAAAAGAATCAAAATCACTGTCTGCCGATGTAAGGTCCTTCTCTTACTGTGACAGTCTGAGGCCCTGTGCTTAGGCTAAGACTAAGCAGCAGAGGCAGCCATAAGCTGGGAAGCGACCGGTCACTTCCTCACATTCCAAACTAGTCACACTGAAATAAGGTGCTATTGGGCTGTTAGGAATACAGTCCTGTCCTGATAATGCCTATCGCCTCCAGAGAAAGGGAAGTGCCTAGAAAATGTAAAAGGAAACTTAGTTTGATAGCATCCTGTCTGGCAAGAACTCACTTATCAATAGCTGGGATGTGAAATCCTCACTTCTGTATTGTTTTGTCATTATAATTCCCACTTTGCTATTGTTTATTTGCATGGTCTCTGTCTGGTTCTGTGATTGTGTCTGTCTGTTGTATAATTAATTTTGCTGGGTGTAAATTAATTAAGGTGCTGGGATATAATTGGTTAAATAATCATGTTACAATATGTTAGGATTGGTTAGTTAAATTTCAGTAAAATGATTGGTTAAGATATAGCGAAGCAGAATTCAAGTTTTACTATATAGTCTGCCTTCAATCAGGAAGTGTGTGTTTGGGGGCGGGGGTATGGGAATGGGAGTGGGGAAATTGGAATCATGTTTAGCTAAGGGCAGAAATGGGAACAGGGCCACAGGTAAGGCTCTGCGGTGTCAGAGCTGGGAAGGGGGACACGAAGGAAGGAAACTGGAATCGCGCTTGCTGGAAGTTCACCCCAATAAACATTGAATTGTTTGCACCGTTGGACTTCGGGTATTGTTGCTCTCTGTTCATGCGAGAAGGACCAGGGAAGTAAGTGGGTGAAGAAATAAGCCCCTTAACAATTTCCTAGAATAGTGAATACTAAGAGGCAAATATGTAACATTAAGAAGATACGGGATTCTCAAGTACCACACAAGTGTGAAAAATATGGTAGATTATTGTGGTATCTGAGCAGATGTCTCCAGATCTTTTCAAAGATTATTCGCAAAAAGAAAAGGAGTACTTGTGGCACCTTAGAGACTAACAAATTTATTAGCTTATGCTCTAATAAATTTGTTAGTCTCTAAGGTGCCACAAGTACTCCTTTTCTTTTTGCGAATACAGACTAACACGGCTGCTACTCTGAAATCAAAGATTATTGAAACTGTGATTATATTAACTGATAAATACTAAATGGGATTTAACAGTAATAATCAGTTATTGTTTTATTGTTATGCATAATTTGTTTCCATTTGTGCCCACACTGTGCTATGTCCTGTACAAATATAAAGGAAGCACAATCCCTCCTGGAAAAAGATGAACAGATGAACAGTAGAGAACATGCAAGTAGTCATAGTGGTGAATGACCATCTCATGATAGTTTGAGGATTGATAACACAACGTTCTTTGAGTGTGTTTCAGTGTGGATCCCAGTGTAGGTGCTTCAGTGTCTCGTGCATAAGATTGGATTCTTTTGAAAAACAACATCCATTAGGGCCACATTTGTGCCCTGTCACTCCTCATGCTCCTATGTGAGGGCATAAAGGGTGAAGCAGTCATCACCATCCCTGAGTTCCTGCTTACCACTAATGGGAGCAAGATGAAACCCAGTGAGTGTCCGACCCACTATTTCTGAAACTAAATTGGTGAAAAAAATTATCTTCACCCTTTGACTTTCCTTGTTGTCCTTGAATTGGGTGCTCTAAGTGTGTAGGGAAGTGTGTGTAAGTACAAGAAAGAAGAGGCACATACACCCTTTACAGCAGCGTGAGATGCTTTGCATCAACTGCCAGCCATAGAGTGGTCACCAAGCTGTCAAGGTTCAAATCCTGCCCATCCTGTGACAGACTCCCCTCATCGATGGGCACAGCCAGTGCTGCCTTTGCTGGGGGAGAGCTCAGCATGCAGGTAGTTTTCTTCCAGAACCCACAAGACCAGGAATGGTTGACTTGTGACATCTGCTTAAGCACTCTATGTGAGTCACTTCAGACTCAGAAGAAATAAAAACTGAAGTGGAGTCGAAAGAGCAAACATCAATCAATGCTTCCGCAAGCGGAAACCATATCCCAGAATCAGTCAGAAAAGGGATGGCAACAAAGAGGACACTATCAAAGCCAGCACGGAGAACCTCAGCACTAGCAACCTCAACACCAGAGCTGGCACATGTGCCTGACACAGAAGGGTGATGCACAGGACCATCCTACAAGGAAGATGTAAAAACATCACTCCATGGATTAAGCCTCCAAATCTTCCACAGAGTTGGGAACAGCACAGAGTGGAGGATTCCCAGTACAAACATCAACATCTATACCAGTGCGGACAACCTTTTTGGTATTCAAAGCTTCACAAATGCAGCTAGGATTGTTCTCCCCATCAACAAGAACATACTTCAGCTGGGTAAGGAACTCTGGCAAACCCCAGCCACTCTTTGTCCCATGTCTAAAACAGGTGGAAAAAAGAAATGCCAGATGATCTTAAAAGGCTTTGAACATTTTGATATTCACGCAAATCCAGGGTCCTTGATAGTATCCACAATCCAAGAGAAATCCAGGTTCTCAGAGGGCACATCTTAGGACAAAACAAAGGCAGCAGATTTGACTGCCGTGTTGAGAGCCACAGCGGAGCTGATCCAAAGCCTCCCACTACTTTCGCAAACCACCTAACCTCTTTCCACCGTGTTTGATCCACTACTACATCAGACAAATGGGTGTTAACAATGGGCAATGATGTCTACGTGTTCATTTCTACACCTTATCCCCCGTCCCTCTTCAGGGACCCATCTCACAGTTACAAAAAGAAGTGACCTTGTTGCTCCTTCTAGGAACCATAGAAGAGGGACCTAAGCAGTACAGAGGAGAAGGCTTTTACTTCTTGTATTTCCTTATGCTAAAGTGGGGGAGGGACTTTGTGCTATCCTAGACCCAAGGAGAATGAGCAAATACATCACTGCATCAGATTCAGAATGATAATGCTTGCCTCTTCATACCATCTCTGCAGACTCAGAACTCTTGTGGCTCTTGAGTTACATGACACATACTTCTATAAAACTATCTACCCGGCCCACAGGAAGTATCTGAGATTCACAGTGGGGTCAAATCACTAGCAGTACAAGATACTGCCATGTGGACCCTCTGTGGCACTGACAGTCTTCACAAAATGCCTAGTGGTGGTAGAATTCCTGAGGAGATAGAGCATCCATGTCTACCCTTACATGGATGACTGTAAAGCAAGTCCCAGCAGGAAGTGGCAGTGAGCCTAGAATATCATCCAGCTTGGTCTCCAACTGAAATATGAAAAATCATCTCTGACCTCATTATAGATAGAGCTGATAGGCAGTATGATTGAATCCAGATTGCTGAGAGAGTACCTGCCAAAGATAGGTTTCTGTCACTGCAATCACAAACTTGCCTTGAAGTATTAGGTCATATGTCAGAGTGTATATGTTTGACATTGTTCGCCAGACTTCACCTGCAGTCCCTACAATTCTGACTCTCCATTGAGACACTGCAGTGATAGGAAGATCTCAGTGCTACCTCATGTCCTCACAGAGTTGATAGGGAGGATGGAACCCAAAAATCTGTGGAAGGTGGTACTGTTCTCATCCGCCTTCCCAACAAAGAGTGTAATCACAGAAACATCTGGGGCAGGGTGAGGTCACCCGGACCACCCACAAATGAATGGGACCTAGTCCCCAGGAGACATAGGACTTCACATAAACATCCTGGAACTCAGAGCTGTTGGGCTCACCAGTATAATGTTCCTACCTGTCCTCCAAAATTCCATAGTGCAGCTCCTGATGGGCAACATCTCCATGATGCCCTACATAAACAAGCCAGTGCCTACTCATCACTCCTCTTCCTGGAAGCTATCAAACTTGACATGGTGCCACCAACATGGGAAAACCCTGTTGGCTCTTCACCTTTCCGGAGTCAGCAATGACCTGGCAGACTTCCTGAGCAAACAATTGTGACCAATCGTGAGTGGTCCCTGCAGAGGTCCATCAAAGCCAATATTCCATTGGGGGAGGGGGTCCCACAATAAATCTGTTCACTATCAAAGACAATGCCAAGGGCCAGAATTTTTGTTCCAGAGGGGGCATGAACCTGGGGTCATTGCCAGATGCCTTTCTTCTGCAATGGAATCCAGGCCTCCATTTGCCTTTCCACCAATTTTCCTGATCCCCAGGTGATTTCCAAAATCAAAAGAAACAAACCCACAGTAAATCTCATCATTCTCCCTATTGGCCAATGGCTGACTGACTTAAAGATGCCCATTCACCCTTCGATTCAGCTCCAAAACTGCCACAGCACCACAGTCAGATAGTCCAACCAGACTCAAAGTCCCTTTACCAGATAGCCTGGATGTTGGCTGGTTAAGTACCACGGACAGGGAGTGCTATAGGCAAGTCCCAGAAATCCTGATATAGACAAGGAAAACATCCACCAGAGGGATTTTGTCAAAATGGCCAGCATGACTTGGGCCCTCTGCACGCTTCAATACCAAAGCGCCCAGACTGTTTGCAGCAGCTGAAACAGTCTGGCCTTTCATTCAGCTCCACTAAGGTTCATCTAATAGCAATATCAGTTTGCCATCCACCTGTGCAGTCATGTTCCATCTTTCACCCAGAGCTATCAGAATTCATCAAGGGCCTGTTACATACTTACTCACTGATCAAAAGAGCCTGTTCAATGTTTCCTCTCAAGGCTTTCAGGATGCTCCTTACTTCATCTCACTCTGAAGACAGTCCTTATGGCTCACCCCCTTATCAGAAAATTTCATAGGATAAAGTGGTGCTCAAACCCAGGCTCATCCCCAACGTAGCGTCAGAATTCCATCTGAATCAACCATCAATCTGCGTGACTTCTTCCTGAAACCTCCCAATTTCTAAAATCTGCAAGGCGGCAATGTAGAGTAACCCACTGACATTCATCAAATGCTGTGCCCTGGACTAGACGGCCACGGCAGAGGCCCAGTTCAGGAGAGTGGTACTACAATCTCTGACAAATGCAGCTGATACTACTCTTCCTTCCATCCAGAGGGAGTACTGCTTGCCAGTCACCTATCATGGGATTTACGCTGCTATCCTCAAAGAAGAAAGAATGGTTATTTACCCTACACTAACTGTGGTTCTTTGAGATGATGATATCAGTCTGGATCCTATAATCTGCCCTTCATCCCCACTTTCAGAATCCTCAGTGAACACAGGCTTCAAATTGCAAGAGAATTGAGGGAGAGTCATGGCCACTCCACTCTTTATGCCTTCCTGTTGGAACATGAGGATGCACAGAGCCCATGCATAGCCCTGACAAATGCTGGTATTCAAAAGAATCCAATCTTGTGCACATGGGCATCTATAGTGGACTCCACACTGACAACATCATCTCAAAGAACCACAGTTACTGTAGAGTAAATAACAGTCATTCTTTTTGTTATTGTTGCTTTTCTTTAGAAATAATCTATCCTGTTATCTCTCAACCTTGACATGGAGATCAGCTAGTTTATGCAGGTGTTGCATAGAATTGGCTCCTCAGGGAGGATTTAAATGCAGATAGTGGCCTTGCAGACCAGATCTGAGTGGGAGTGTTCCATCTGTAGGGGGTGGTATGGAAGAAGGCCAAAGGACTAATGAAATTGAGTAATGACATGTAAAAGCTGGCATCACTGGCAGAGTAAAGGGGATGGAGGGGAAGGGAGTGACACTGAAACAGCCAGGATGGAAAAATAGGAAGGGCAGGACTATGCAGGGTTTCGAAGGCAAGGACATAAAGCTTGAACTTGAAGGGAGTCCTGTGGAGAAACTAAAAGAGATGATGGTGTGATTGGACCAATGGACAGAGAAGATGAATTTAGTGGGTGTGCTTTGAATGGGTTAGGAGAGAGTGGATAATGTTGTTAGGAAGGCCAGACGGAGGCAGTTAAATTAATTAAAATAAGAGACAGAGTCCCAGAAGAAAATATTTTGCTCTAGGGATAGAAAGAAAAGGATGGAAGTTAGAAGCTGGGTTGCTAGATGATTAAATCTCTGTTGTCATGTTTATGAATATTTTGTCTGGAACTGGGTGTATTGCTTGCTATTCTGATAGCTGGATATACAGAAGCTTTCATAAATTCACTGTCACGCGTTCTGTGAACTGTCACTGAATTTTATGAAGAAGCTCATATTTGACATCTTTTTCACACAAACACACTCCATAGGCATCAGTATTCTGTTTTCCATGCTCAAGAGAAATGCGGATGGAATTAGTACCTTAATGCAGATTTTGCCTCATTCTCTGAAATTTTCGTTTACTCTTTTTTAAAGAAGGAACATTTTTAGCCCTTCTGGTTACAAGAATCTTTATCCAGTATAGATTGTCTTGTTCAGTCTGCCACCATTAATAAGAGAGATGCAATCACACATGCGCGCGTGCGCGTGCACACATACACACTCAATATATATATATATATATATATATATATATATATAGGGGTTAACTATGAAACTTGATTAGCACAGACATAATTGCAGAATCTGGTTGGCTATTTGGCTTTGAATTTCATGTTGTCACAAATGTCTAATTCTGTTTGAGTCCTGAGGGAGCAGGATCCAATTAGAAGATCTGATCATTGGCCCTCTCCTTCAAGCTCATGATTATTTTGCTGTCTACTGTTAACTCTACTTTTTTGTCAGACACATTATTTCCAGATACAGCAGCTATTCCGTAGTTTAGATCTGTGCTTATGATCTTATGTATATGATACTCATAAATATTGGATTTCATTTTACTTAGTTGCTCTAATAATCTGTCTAGGTTACTTTGCAGTTTGGATCTCTCTCACTGTTTAATTTCTCTGATTTTGGTATTATCTCCATATTTGATTGCAGGTGAATTTGTTTTCCTGTCTAAAAAATAGATCACTGATCCCACTTCATATATTTCCCCATTTGTAAAGCTCACAATGAATGAGTGCTCTCTGAACCCTATTTACCAACCAACTACTAATCCATACTATAATAGTTTTATATGGTAGAGTTTTGGCCCTACTTGTATTTCACCTTACTAAAGTGCAGATGTATCCATTGCATTCCTTTTCTCTAGCAAATCAGTATGTGTGTAGTAGGTTGTGTTGGCAGCTGTTTCACAATCCAAAAGCATAATCAAGAGAAAGAAACAAATATTTGAATTAAATTTTGTTTTACTTTAATTCACATATATTTTTCCATCAGGAGAAAAAGAAGAAAAAAAAATTGAACAGGCTACACTCGCCAGTACAGAACAAACTATTCTAACAGCTCTCTCATTTTTATTTCAGAAGTCTACAGAGCAAATGAAGAAAGTCCCTACTATTGTTCTATCAGTCTCTTACAAGGGAGTCAAATTTATTGATGCAACAAATAAGGTATGTGTAATTTTTGGTCATCAGATTTTATTCCTCATTGTGCTAGATAGCTTATCTAGTAAAAGCCACATGAACATCTTGAATTCCAAGTCCCCTGCCCTCTTTTTTTTTTCTCTCCTACCCTGAACAGACAAAGTACCTCTCTTGCACTCCAGAAACCCACTCTTGTGGACAAATAGAGCAGTTCTGGAGGGAATTGTGTCCAGTCTTCCCCCATCAAAGGGAAGCTCATCACAAGAAGGGTTTGGCAGGATGCCCCTCCTCACCTGGACAAAATCCCCCAACCTATTTTCCTTTTATAGTACATTATGCGGAAAAGTATGTGTTCCTTGCTTTTCAAAACACAAAATATCCCATATGGGGGCTTTCCCCAACCCCTTGTAAGTGTAGTAAAATTGTTTGGTTTTATACAAAACCCAGCGCAGCAAAGGTCAAGAGGTATGAGACTGGTATAATCGCCTTCCAGCTTCCAACCATTTTAAGGGAGTGTTATAGGTTGTGCCTGCCCTTTAGTGCCCCCTTCTGGCCAAGTGTGGGTCTGCAGAGGCGTGCCTCAGTTTCGCCTTAACTCAGACTCCCTTAAAAAGTCAACACAGGCCAGATGTACAGAATTTGCCCCCTTTGGGGGTATAATTTAGTACTTCCAGCCTGAAGTCCTTCAAAATGAAAACTCAGCTGGGCTCAGTTCTTCCTCCCTGATGGTCTGGAGTTTGGCTTCTCCTGCTGCCTTCCCCCCATTGACTCAGGAGCCTCTTTACTCCTTGCAGGCATCTGCCAAATACTTTAATCTGTCTCCCCTTTCCTGAGACCCAGGTACCTTCTCTTAGGCTCAACTGGACAGCAGATAATCAGTGCAGGTGCACTGGATCCTGCTCCCTTTCTTGCAGGGGCCAGTCACCCTGTGACAGGGGGTTTACAGGTACTTGCACTCTGTCTTCCTGAACTGCAGCAGCCTCTTCACAATCACTATGAGTCTCCTAATTTCTTCATTTTACTGTGTATCAGGGCATCTGGTGTTTGTTTAGGGTTCTTTTCTCCTATTAGATTTGCAATGTTATAAACCACAGCACAGATAGAAAGATAGAAGAATGTAGTGCTGGAAAGTATGATGATTTCTCGCTCAGCTAAAATAAAATTTGCAAGATTCCTAGGGGGTATAAAATGTACTATTTTATAAAGGTCTCTTTCTTCTCTTGACCTCTAAGATGTCAAGCAAACACTAATTATATCAATTCATGTGAATGACAAAACATTTTTGTTGTTGCTTAATTTCGTATGTGTGACTGCCTATCTGACTAGGTTGCTAGGGTTTATGACTGCTTTGCATTGCTAAGCAGCCTGGCTACAGTGGAGAATTGGCCCATATACTATCCCCTGTTATCCCTCAACCTTGCCTTTGCCGATCACTTTATGTAGGTATTGAATTAGAAGTGGGTCTTCAGAGAGGATTTGAATGTGGACAGAATAGTGGTCTTGTGGACCAATTCAAGAAGGCTGTTTCATAGATTCTAAAGCCAGAACGGACCATTGTGAACATTTAGTCTGACCTCCTGCATAACACAGGCCAGAGAACTTCCCCCAAATAATTCCTAGAGCAGATCTTCACTTTTAGAAAAACAACCAATTGTGATATAAAAATTGCTTGCATAGTGGGGTGTGCGAAAAGACCAGAGCTAGTTATGTGAGAAATAAATGAAAAGCATGCCAAGGTTGGCATCACTGGCAGAGAAGACGGCCCAAGAGTTTCTTTCAATTCTTTAAAAGTGGCAGAGAGTCCTGTGGCACCTTATAAGTGGGTGACGAAAGCTTATGCTCCAATACGTCTGTTAGTCTATAAGGTGCCCCAGGACTCTTTGCCACTTTTACAGATACAGACTAACACTGCTACCCCTCTGATACTTTCAATTCTTTGTGTTCCATCAGGGTCAAAATTGATTTTTCACCTCTCCCTCCTTTCTTTTGGAGGAAGTTGGCAAATTTTATGTTTGTAAGCCTTTTACACTGAACTCTTACGTGCTAGAGTGCAATCATTTTTCTGTTTTGGCTAGAAAGATAAGTAATGCATCAGTCCTATCCAGCTTCT
Organism: Dermochelys coriacea; assembly: GCF_009764565.3. Taxonomy (NCBI): domain Eukaryota; kingdom Metazoa; phylum Chordata; order Testudines; family Dermochelyidae; genus Dermochelys; species Dermochelys coriacea. Next base: position 267,530,898 of record NC_050068.2, read on the forward strand.
CAAACAGTAGAATATCTTCTCACACTTACAAAATCTGGACTGTATTTCCTTGCTGTAAAAGTCCATGTAGCAACCTGCCACTCTCCTGTGGCCATTGTTTCCATCTCTGCCCATCTGTGTGCTCTATCCATTTCCCACAAATAAGTGTGTGGTTGTTTGCCTCCAGATGAGCCTGCAGCTGATGGCTTCTGTTATTTATTAATAAATTATAGAATATTTAGTGGCCATAACAGCTACTAGTCATGTACATGAAAACCCAGCTCTCATGGTTGTTCCTCATTTACACTATGTCATCAGAATAAGTTGTACTTATCCCAAGATCCTTCCCAGAGTCGTGTCTGATTCCCACTTAAATCAAACCAATATCTTCCCTTTATTCTTTCCAGTGCCTCATAACATGCCTGGAAGAGCGAAATTCCTTAACTTGTATATTCAAATGTTAGAGTTGTTTCTTTGACAGGACTAAATGTTTTCATAAATCACATTTGCAGGCTTAGCTATTTCAGACTAAAGACTATGTAAATGAATAAAACTTTGTACTCTATGTTGTTATGACAAGGCAGGGGTTTAGATAGTAGAAGGACTCACAACTCATTACACCAGAGCTATATCAATGGCTATTTGGCATTTGAGGCATACTTTGACTCAGCACGCTGTTGAGGCCTGATGCAATGCTAGTTTAGAAAGAGCAGTGTTTAGCTTTCTTTATTGTTGATCACATCTCGTTTCCCTACTTTCTGGAGGATGTGTGCTGCTAGGTCATCTCCCAAGAATGGGGGGGTCAGATGAGACAATTCAGGGAGGAGAAGGGAAGGTTGCTCTCCAGTAACTAGAGCTCTCTAAAGGTATTCCTTAGCAGAGCCATGCTCAGCTTCCTTTCTTCGTTGCCTTTTCAGAGTTTGCTGAGAATTTTTGTAGCCCAGGAACTGAATGGCATTTTGTAGATGGGACCTTTCATACCGCCTTAGAATCTTTGGCCAGTGCCATAGGTGTGCACCTCAGAACAGCAAACGGGTTTATAATGGTTTCAGTGTCTACACAGCAAGGGTACACTGTGGCAGTGTCCCAAGGGAACTCTAGGTCGTTGCCGGCAACCCCTTAAGGAGGGAGAGGACTTGGTACAAAAACTAGATAAAGTGAAACTCAGCTGTTTGGTTTGGACCATGGAAATTCATGGACTTTCTTTCTTTCCAAAAATCTCAGTATATATAAATGGCAAAAACCATGAGATTTCAAGTTAAAATGCTGCAAAAGACTCTCATGAGTTTCAACTAGTTTCAAAACACAAAGCTCTAAACCAATGCAGGTTTACTCAGTGCTGAGTCCAGGGTCACTTGAGAGCTTTACAAAGGTTAGCAAAACTTTCAGTGAGCAGAACCTGTTTTCAGGCGTATAGCACACTTGAAACCAGATGAGTATTATGTGGCTTCTGGTTTGGAGGTAAATATTTCACATAGTTTTAATATCTTTTGAGCAATAATCCCTTTTCACCTGTAATGCAACATTGGTAATACATCATGATCATATGGTAATGTATTACAGTTTTATTTGTAGGAAGCTAAAACCTTGCTTTTTAGTATCATTTTAATTCTGATAAAAATCTTTGTCTAGGCCAACAGTTCTCAAACTGAGAACAAAAGAAATATAAAGCAAACCATGTTATTGTGTTTTGCCTAAAGCAACGTAAAATCAAATGAACATTAAATATAATTAAGTATGAAGATTTTCACAAATGGGTGTCCATTAAGGCATAATAATTGTTTATTGTCATTTGGTATGAGTAATACATTATACAGAAATAGAAATTAAATAATATGCTACAACAGTTTAAGATTAAGAGGATTATTTTGTGTCTTCAGTTACAATTTCCTTATTTTGGATTTTTGCATAATTTGAATATTAAAAAGTGTTGGAATGCTGCCCTTTTATCCAGAGTTTACTCACTCATTATTTCCTCAATTAGATATTAATAGGCCTTTCAGAAAACTTGCCAAGTATGCAAGTATATCTTGGCAGGTTAGAAGAAGACAGAGGAGAGTGATTCAAATGACCAAGTTACATATAATCTCCCCTCCAAAAAAAGAGAGCTCCTCAAAGAATGCTTTTAATTTGCACAGATGTTACTGACACAACATTTAGCCATAGATCTCACTGACTGTGGCATTAGACATCATATATGTTATGATAATACTGTATGCTTAGTGCCAAAAAACAGTGTGTAGCAGCACTATAGTGTTTTGATCGAGTAGAGATGTCATACTGCAGACAGGAATATTCTGTGTTTGTGGAAATACAGTAGCCACATTGAATAAGGCTATGATTTAGGAAAGCACTTAGCCATGTGGTGAAGACCATCCTTATTCGTTGACTCACTTTGAGCATGTGCCTTTGCTGAAATCGAGGCTTAAATCTATGACCATAATTCAGCCTCCTCTTTGGCTTCTTGGATCCTCTGGCCTAAACAAGGTAAATATACAGCAGTATTTTTACACAGGTAGACATTCATTATTTTCGCCAAAGCTTTAGACAAAGTCGTCTTTTCGTACATCAGGCAGACATATCTTGTCTTTGCCTCAGTATCATTCTGTAGTTTAATTTGGCCATTACATAAGCGTCCTTCTCTGCATGAACAGTTTAATTTCTCCATATCCCTCTTGCAGGACGGTCTTGGTAGTAAATTGAGATATATTGCCACATCTTTCCAAAGTAATCCTTTTCCTGAAACCCCTTTAACAGCTCCATGCTTATACATTGATGAGTATTGTTCATTCGGTTTCAGGTGGAAGAGTCAGATTGAATTTCTTCAAACTGTGCATGCAAAGATCCAGAGAATGCACCTGCACTGTCCTACCTTTTCCCATCTACCTGTGGGCTGCAGTGGTACTGATTGTTAGAACAGAAACAGCAGCATCAATGGGCATAGAAGTAGAAAATTAATAGTCTATTATAGTTATTCTCTTGGCTGTGTCCCATGAAAGATGCCTCTCTGTCACAGGATACCGTGTAAATTGTACACTGCTCTCATTTGAAAAGCAACACAGAACTGGAGGAAAACTCCAGGATTTTGCAGTTTCCTGTAGAATTCACTATTGACGATAGATAATATTTGGATACTGTTGGAGGGGCCAGAATTCAATGGTCCGTGTAAAAAGCTGAACATGTGGTGTTTTAATCACATTGTAATTAAAAGACATAGTACCTTTGAAATATTTTAGTGCAGAGGATGACTAGAGCCTTAAAATGCTAAAAACAGATTAAGTTGTTATGTAAGGGGCATCTACACTTAATTCCTGTGTTGACTGAAAAATAGTGATACTTTAGTTCTTTTTTTAACAGAACATTATTGCTGAACATGAAATCCGCAACATTTCCTGTGCTGCACAAGACCCTGAAGACCTCTCAACGTTTGCATACATCACTAAAGACTTGAAGACTAATCACCACTACTGCCATGTATTTACTGCATTTGATGTGGTCAGTTTACGGAAACTGTTGCATTTGACAATTTCCTTTATAAATCATGTTCATTAAAAATTATCAGTATAAAATTAATAATAGTAAATGTTACATATATTGAAAAGGCTTAGAAAGAGCCAGCTGGTGATGAAATGATACCACTGCAGGATTACAAAGCATTTCTCCAAGCTGTTAGCTCATTTCCCCTCACTCCTCTATGGAATAATTTTTTGTCTACAACAAGTTTGTTCTTGTTTCTCAGCTGTTGATTCTAACTATCAGGTTTGGCACACAGCTTTCTCCAAAGCTATGTAATACATACAATTTCTTTAACTGGCTGCTAAGGTAGTGGCTCATAAAAGTTCTTTACAAAAAGTTTGGTCACCCCTTCTGAAATCTCAGGGCACTACAAAGAAGTAAAAATCATAAATACTTTCAAACTCTGATCTATTTCCATGAAAACAACAACATATTGCACAATTGGACTGATGTACCCTATGGTTTTTTGGGCTTATCCAACAAGCAGTCAAGTAATTTGGTTTGATCCAGGAACGCATGTAAGCTTAACTTGAAGCATGTGAGTAGTCCCATTAAAGCCAGTGGCACTGCAAATCCTGGAAATGAATGCATGGCTGAGCAAATGGTGTTGACAGGAGGGCTTTGGCTTCCTTGGCCCTGGGGTGCTGTTCCAGGAAGGAGAACTGCTGGAGAGAGATGGTCTAACGTGTGCATCTTCACACACTGACTCACCAACCTAGTGAGGAGGGCTTTAAACTAGGTTCAAAGTGGGGAAGTAACAAAAGCTCACATGTAGGTATTAAAAAAGACGACCTTAACAGAGGGCTAAATGTTGGGTGGGAAAAGGAAAATTACAATAGGGACATAGAAGCATCAATAGGGATAACAGTGGGAGAATCTGCTCAACTTCTTAGGTGTCTGTACACAAATACAAGGAAAATGGAAGAACTGGAAATATTAGTCCATAAGATTAAATTATGACTTAATGGCATCACAGACATTTGGTGGGATAAATCTCATGACTGGAGTATTTGTATAGAGGGGTATAGTTTTTAAGCAAGGATAGGAGACGAAAAAGGAAGGAAGTGTTGCATTATTGTAGTGAAGTGAGACTCACCGGGGATCTCCTCCTGCTGGTCATCTGGGAATTAGCTCTTTTTCCAGTGTACGGAGCACCCTCTGCAGGCCGATGTCTCGCCTGCCACTGGCCCCATGTGCCTCCCGGATCCAGTGCCCTTTACCTCAGGGTTCTGACCTCTGCAGTACCCGTGCTCTGGGTCTCCCCTCCCAGGAGAATACCCCTCTAAGCCCACCTTGCCTCAGTGGCTACTGCCAGTCATCATCTAGCTCCTGCTCACTGGGGCAGACTGCAGTGTAATGGCCACTCATCACTGGCAAAGAGGTAGGACCTGCTGCCTTTGCCTATCCTCGGGCTGCCCCTCTGCAGCCCCAGTATCTTTTGGCCTTAAACAAGGCCTGCAACCTGGGAGTTTATCAGGCTGGAGCTCCTCTGCTCCCTTTGCCCTTCCCCAGCACTGTTCTGCTTCCGGTACCTTGCTCCCAGGCAGCTAGCCCTTCCCACTCCAGGGCTAGAGTGAGTCTCCTTCAGCTCCTGGCCCTCAATCCCTCTTATGAGGGCCAACTGGGCTCACCATAGCTGTGGTCAGCCACTCCCTTAGCTGCTCTTTTTCCCTGTTCTGTTGGAGTGGGGCAGCCGCCCCACTACAATTATACATTAAGAATAGACACATTTGTTCTGAGATTCAGAAGGAGGTGAGAGGCAGAGCAGCTGAAAGTCTCTGGGTTGAAGATAAAAGAGGAAAAACAGGACTGACATCATGGTACAGGTCTTCAGACAACCAAATCCAGAGGGGGAGGTGGATGACACATTTCTATAACAAATAACAGAAATATCTAAAACAGAAGACCTGGTATTAATGGGGGACTTTGACTACAGAGAATCTATTGAAAAAGTAACGTAGTAAAACACAAAATGTCCAATAAGTAAGTTTTTGGACTGTAGGGAGACAACCTTTTATTTCGGAAGGTGGAGGAAGTAACTGGGGAACAGCCATTTTAGATTTGATGCTAACTGATAGGGAGGAATTGATTGTTAATCCTAAAGAGGAAGGCAATTTGGCTGAAAATGATCATGAAATGCTAGATTTCATGATTCTGAGGAAATGAAGGAGTGACAGCAGCAGAATAAGGACAATGGACTTCAAAAAGGCAGACTCAGAGAACTGGTAGGTTAGGTCCCATGGGAAGGAAATATAAGGGAAAAAGAATTCAGGAGAGCTGGCAATTTCAAAGAGACAATATTAACGGCGCAACAGCAAACTATCCCAAGGTGAAGGAGAGATAAGAAGGCTAGTTAAGAGGCTGATGTGGCTCCATCAGGAGTTCTTTAATGACCTGAAAATCAAAAAGGGATCCTATAAAAAGTGTAAACAAGGACAAATTGCTACGGATGAGTACAAAAGAATAGCATAAACATACAGGGATAGCATCAGAAAGGCTACGGCACAAAATGAGTTAACCTCGAAAGGGACATAAAAGCCAAGAAGAAGAGATTCTATAATTAGAAGCAAAAGAAAGATGAAGGAAAGAGTAGGTTCTCTATTTATCAGGGAAGGAGAACTAATAATGGACGACATCAAGAGGGCTAAGGTATTTAATGCCTATTTTGCTTCAGTCTTTACTAAAAAGGTTAAGGGTGACCAGATACTTAACACAATATTAACAATAAGGGGGGCAGTAACACAAGCCAAAATAGGGATAGAACAGATTAAAGAATGTTCAAATAAATTAGCTGTTTTGATGGCAATAAGACCTGATGAAAATCACCCTAGCATAATTAAGGACTTAGCTGAAGCCATCTTGGAACCATTAGCAATTATCTTCAAGAATTCATGGAGGATGGGTGAGGTCCCAGAGGACTGAAGAAGGGCAAACATGGTATCTGTCTTTAAAAGGGGGAACAAAGATAACCCAGGGAATTATAGACCAGTCAGCCAGACTTCAGTACCTGGAAAGGTACTGGAACAAATTATTAAATCATCAATTTGTAAGCACCTAGAGGCTAATAGGGTTATAAGTAGTAGCCAACATGGATTTGTCAAGAACAAATTATGTCAAACTAGCCTAATTTCCTCCTTTGTCGGGATTACTGGCCTAGTAGATGGAGGGGAACCTGTAGATGTGATATATCTTGATTTTTTGTAAGCCTTTTGATACAGTCCCACATGACAGTCTAATAAACAAACCGGGAAAATGTAGTCTAGAACAGATTAAATTATTATAAAATGGGTGCAAAACTGGTTAAAAGACCATATTCAAAGAGTAACTAGCTGTCAAAGTGTGGGATGTATCTAGTTGGGTCCTGCAGGGATCTTTCCTGGGTCCCATACTGGGTCAATATTTTCATTAACAACTTTGATTATGGAGTGGCAAGTATGATTATAATATTTGCAGATGACACAAGCTGAGTGGGGCTGCTAGGACTTTGGAGGACAGGATTAGAATTCAAAACAAATTGGAGAATTAGTCTGAAATCAATAATATGAAATTCAGCAAAGACAAGTGCAAAATACTTCACTTAGAGGTGAAAAAATCAAATGCACAACTATAAAATGGGAAATAAGTGGCTAGATAGTACTACTACTGAAAAGGATCTGGGGATTGTAGTAGATAACAAATTGAATAAGAGTCAACAATGTGATGCAGTTGCTAAAAAGGCTAATATATTTCAGGGGTATATTAATAGAAGTGTTGTACATAAGTCACCAGAGGTCATTGTCCCGCTTCACTTGGCACAAGTGGAGAACTGTGTCTGGTTTTGAGTACCACCCTTGAGAAAAGATGTTGATGAATTGGAGACTTTTCACTGTACTTTTGTTGGTTTTGCCAACGCTTATTTTAACTCCCATATTTGGGACACTGGATGGCCTTATTAACCTGCCCCCTTTCTACTGAGATGTGTTAGCTCACAGTAGGCTTTTAGAGACACACACACACATCCAGAAAAGCTTATCTACTAAAACCAGGCAGCATTCCACCACACCAGTGAAGACCAGACTTGACAATCTTGAGCTGTAAGAAAAAGAATTGGGGGAAAAAATCTTCATGAAACAGAAGGAACGCTTCAGGTCCTCCTTATACCCCCCCCCTGAAAAAAGGGACGGGCAAAAATCTTTATTTTTAACAAATTCTTTGCACATCACCGTTAATGGAAAATCTATAAAAATTAAAGATCATATGTATGATCTACTCTTACTTGAAATATCCTAGAAGCTTTAGTATAGCCTCATAAAAACATTAATAACACAGTGAAGATGCAACAATATATGTAGCGCCATATGTAAACCTCAAACTTTCACACAATAAAAAGCACTTGATGTAATAAAACTATGGCTGTCGATTAATCACAGTTAACTCACGCAATTAACTCAAAAAAATTAATCGCGATTAATGACACTTTTAATCGCACTGTTAAACAATAAAATATCAATTGAAATTTATTAAATATTTTTGATTGTTTTTCTACATTTTCAAATATATTGATTTCAGTTACAACACAGAATACAAAGTGTACAGTGCTCACTTTATATAGTTTATTACAATTTTGCAGTGTAGAAAGAAATGCTAACCAAAGAATAGTATTTTCAATTTCTCATCAAACTGAAGTGCAATCTTTATCGTGAAAGTGTAATTTACAAATGTAGATTTTTTTTTTGTTACATAATTTCACTCAAAAAAAACTAAACAATGTAAAACTTTAAAGCCTACAAGTCCACTCAGGCCCACTTCTTGTTCAGCCAATTGCTAAGACAAACAAGTTTGTTTACATTTACGGGACATAACGCTGCGTGCTTCTGATTTACAATGTCACCTGAAAGTGAGAACAGGCATTTGCATGGCACTTTTGTAGCTGGCATTGCAAGATATTTGCGTGCTAGATATGCTAAACATTCATATGCCCCTTCATGCTTCGGCCACCATTCCAGAGGACATGCTTCCATGCTGCTGGTGCTCATTTAAAAAAACCCACCTTAATTAGATTTGTGACTGAACTCCTTGTGGGAGAATTGTATGTCTCCTGCTCTGTTTTACCCACATTCTGCCATATATTTCATGGTACAGCAATCTCAGATGATGATCCAGCACTTGTTGTTCATTTTAAGAACACTTACATACAGATTTAATAAAACACAAAGAACGTACCAATGTGAGATTTGTAAAGATAGCTACAGCACTCGACCCAAGGTTTAAGAATCTGAAGTGACTTCCAAAATCTGAAAGGGACAAGGTGTGGAGCATGCTTTCCAAAGTCTTAAAAGAGCAACACTCTGATGTGGAAACTACAGAACCCAAACCATCAAAAAAGAAAATCAGTGATGGCATCTGATTCAGATGATGAAAATGAATATATGTTGGTCTGCATTGCTTTGGATCATTATCGAGCAGAACCCCTTATCAGCATGGACATGTGTCTTTTGGAAGGTGGTTGAAGCATGAAAGGACATATGAATCTTTAGCGCATCTGGCACGTAAATATCTTGCATCGCTGTCTACAAGACCTGCCATGCAGACACCTGTTATCACTTTCAGGTGACGTAAACAAGAAGTGGACAGCATTATCTCCTGCAAATGTAACGAAACTTGTTTGTCTGAGCAATTGGCTGAACAAGAAGTAGGACTGAATGGACTTGTGGGGTCTAAAGTTTTACGTGGTTTTATTTTTGAGTGCAGTTTTTTTTGTATATACTTCTACGTTTTTAAGTTCAATTTTCATGATGGAGAGATTGAACTACATTATTTGTATTAGGCGAATTGAAAAATACTATTTATTTTGTTTTTACTGTGCAAATATTTGTAATAAAAATAATATAAAGTGAGTACTGTACACTTTGTATTCTGTGTTGTAATTGAAATCAATATATTTGAAAATGTAGAAAACATCCAAAAATATTTAAATAAATGGTATTCTATTATTCTTTTAACGGTGCGATTAATCACAATTAATTTTTTAATCGTGCAATTAATCACAATTAATTTTTTAAATCTCTTGACAGTCCTAAATAAAACAAGTATTATGATTGTTCTATTAATATTTTATATAAGTGACAGGAGACTATTTGGTCAGGCTTGTATGCTGAAGCATGTATGTGTTACAACTTGAACTTTAAAAAAAGAAAAACAAGACAATCCACCTCTTCTGAATTTCTTTGTGATGTCCTGGACATACCCTGGCAGGATTAACTTACTTTCCTCCTCAACCATCCTTGGGCAAAGGGTAGGCCACCAGCCATTGCAGGAGTCCAAGTAGCTCATGGGTCCAACAGCTTTGCTTCCTTTCCAGGGAGCCTGAAAGAGGCTGTGGGGGCAGAAGTCCTCCACAGATATTGGGGGATCCACTGATATTTCAGTGCTGAACCTCCTGGTCATGCCACTGGGAGCAAACCTGTGTCCTCCACAAACACCCCAAGTGGAAATTCTACAAGGGAACCTTGTGGCATTTCCACTCCCCTACTCAGGCGTAGCACATGTAAGGCACCCATATTGGGCAACTTCAATACAGTATTCTCATTCTACTATTGAATACACACTGTAAATGAGAAATCCCCAAAACTAACCTAGTTTGTATCTAGATTTTTTTTACAGTTGTGTTTTCCTGTTTTAAAAATCACTAGAAGCCTGAAGACTCTTAATTCCACTGCATCCGTGCCTCGTTTCAAGGTGCTTTCTAACTTAATACATAATGTATGACTCTTTTCCCACGTACAGACATAATATTCTTTAATGTAATATGGTCCATTCTCTCTACTAGTATATATTTGAACATATTTACTAGGCACCTATGTTCACATGTGACTACTGCATGTCTGTGGATTATTGAGGTTCTGGGCATGGCTGTTGTCCCACTATATAATGTGCTAAAGAGGAAAATAATTTGCAGCATCTCTTGAACTATTTTTAACTACTACTGAAGGTAGGGTCCCAGACTACCTTGATATTTCTTCTGTCACTGCATGGCACATTCTATGTTCCCATCTACTCTGTCATCTCATAATTATTCAGTGCAGACTGTGTCCTGATGACCTTGTATGCCATGCTGTAAAGTGCACTATCACAGTACTACTGGACTTACTTTTCAGGGCCATTATTCTACCCAGTCCTGTCAATTTATTCCTTATCAATATATAATCTTCACTACAATTAATCCAATCTTGTGAGACAATGCACTGTCATGTTACTACAACAGTGCAGGATGTGTCTATAAAGTCTTAATCTTGTGACATTAGCATAGGTACTCCATTGGGAGTCATAAAATGTGTCATTCTATACATTTGTGGCAAATATGACCAATGGGTTGCTCAATTAGTCGCCTGTGTTCAGCTGGATTCACACTAGATTGGCATAATGATCCCTTTAGGCCTTAAAATCTATGAATTTTTTGTTGCAAACTATATCTGCAGCACTGACCAATTCTGGCCAGGTTTCCCTAAGTCAAATGGTTGGCCCTACTCTTATCAGTTCAGGTAGGTGATTTCAGTGTCAAAGGTATGAAACCTTGAGCAGCTTGTGGTGGTAGATGTGATCATAGCAACTGTGATGAACTGAGAAACAATCTGTGTTATTTCTTATGAATGCTATGGATGAGTTGGTTTCTCCTTTCAATTTCTGTATTGCTGCCTATTTGAATGCAAAGGGTTAAGACAGACTGGAGCTTGAGATTGGCCTAGGGGCAGGAACCACAACAAGTACTAAGATATAAGACAGCTTCAGGTACACACTTTCAAAGCAGCTAAGAAAACAATGACTGGGCCCTCTGCTAGGGGAAGTTACCAACTGGCTCCATCCAGTTTAGAATGTCTTTACTCTGCCCAAGGCTAAGCCTGGGAATAAAGGAGACCTGAAACCCCAAAGATCCTAGAAAAGGGAAGGGGACGGTGAGTAAGCTGGGAGAACTGGCCCTAGGTGTGTCAATGAAAAAGCTGACACACTGGAAGAACTCATTCACAGGCAGGAGAAGCGTGCGGCATGAAGTGTAGGCTAGTTCTCCCATCTCGGAGATAGGAAATAAGACAGACCTTCCTGAGCTATAGATATAGCAGTTAAGATTAGGTAAGGAAATATGCATATAAGTCTCTTTGTTCTTTTAAAACCACTTCTTGAGGCACTTTGTACATTTTGGCAAAATAAATCCTGCTTTGTTTTAAATAAGCTATTTCTGTATCACTGCAAACATATGCTGTTACAGCATGATTGACAACTAGGGGGGTGTAACCCAGAGACCAAGTCAGAAAGTGTTTGGCTCATGAGATCCCATCCCAAACAGAAGTGAAAGCATGGGCCTGTCTCTTGAAAAGAGTGCACTCAGTGGACTGGAAAAGGGTCTTAGTAGGGACAGCCTACCCAGGGAGCTTGACAGCAGCTGATCACATTTGGATGGACAAATTAAAAAGTAAATTTTTCTATCTAGTCTATCACTGGACAATAGGCCAATGCTGGTTTTATAATGAGCCAAATGCAAATCTGGGACCCAATTACAATGAACCTCATCATTTGCATGGATGCAACTGTCACATAAGGCAGTGGGAGTTGCACCTGTGCAACTGATGGAATAATTGGCCCCTTTTGTTAGCCGAAGTGATTGGAGGTGCACCTGCTTTCAGAAGGTCTGAATTTGGTACGTTGTTCCTAAAGTGGGTTACAAGAGCATGAGAGAAAATACCTTCACGACGACAGTGGGGGTGTAGCTTATGGCTTGAAATAAGGAGATAGGATAAAATTATACTGTCTAACTAGTGAAGGGCAGATTTTATACTTATGCAAATCTTGTATGGCTTCATTGTTTTTTTAACAAACTATAAACATACACACGGTTAGCTGAAGGATTCACTAACCTTTTCCTTTTCAATGAGCTTGTGCAAATGTATGGCTTTGCATCAAAGTCATGTGTGATTGGTTTAGCATATTTTCAACCTGAAACTGAATGAAGCATAGTGGTTTCCACTAAATTTCACTTTGAGATTTGGGTTTTGTGATATCTGAAGCTTAAAGGTTCCACAGGGAAGCTGAACCCACATTACTCAAAACCAAAGAAAATGGTGTCACTAATCCCTTAAATCCAAATTTCCATGTTTCACAACTTTTTGAGCAAGCACCTACTTTAACAAATATTCTATCCTACATTTTGCATATACTCAATGAATGAGCATTCGTATTATTCTAGTTATGCTGTCACCCTGTGGTCTTATTCTAGTAGAATCTGACTTCTTTGGTAACAAACACACAATGATGCACAGTAACCTCTCAGGATTCTCTGATATTCTAGTTCTAAATGAGAATTTGAACACCCAAGAGCCCTTTAGCCAGTTCCTGCAGAAGACAAAGCCTGAGAATGTGGCTCATGGCATTTTCAACTTGCAGCCCAGTAAGCGAAGGGTGCACTTGAAACATTTTCCTTTAGATTTTCTGGAAATGCTCACTGAAGTTGAGTTCCCTCCTGCTCCTTTGCTATTCTCTGATAGTGCAGCACAGAGTGTTCAGAGACACAAGAGAAGGGAAGTAATGACTCAGACTTCAGATTTTGAAAGAGGGCATGTCGGGAGATCAGGCTTGAAGCAGAGCTGGGTAAAATGTTAAAGAAACAATGGAACAAGATGGGTGGCATCTTGAAGGCGAGTCAATCAAGGTTAGCCGGGGGATGATGCACACAGACTTGGTTGAGGAAGCATGTGATTTGGCTCACCCTCCCCTTCCACTGGCTCAGTTCTGTGATCTGTCACTAAAATAAAACTTACAGGAATTTCCCTTGAATTATCATGCTGGAACACAGAATGAAGCCACAGAGAAGAAATACAAGAACATCAATTTATGTATTGGTAATGTGGTGTCAGTAGGCCACACCGACCTAATCTGGTCACCTGTTTTAATGTTTAGCAATTGAGAGATTGTGTACAATAATTGAATAATGCCTTTTATGAAGGCAAATCACACTTCGGTTGCCCTTTGATAGATATACATTGAATCATAGATGTTGAAGATACACTGAAGATGGCCTGCTAAATCTTTTCTATTTGTATTATTAATATATTTATATGGTAGCATTGACTTGTACATTACAGGCATGTAAAAGTCTACCCCACTGCACAAGGCAGGATTGTCCCTAATTAATATTCATAAATGCTAATTTATCCTAACTCTAATTTTGAATATTTTGTTGTTCCAGAATTTAGCCTATGAAATAATTCTAACACTTGGACAGGCATTCGAGGTAGCCTACCAGCTTGCACTACAAGCACGAAAAGGAGGCCATTCTTCAACTCTCCCAGAAAGCTTTGAAAATAAACCCACCAAACCAATTCCAAAACCACGTGTTAGTATTCGAAAGTCTGTGGTAAGTAGCAAATAGAAAAATCAAAACCCAGTTATACAAAAAAAATATGTTGGCATGAATCTGATAGTAGTTTACATATTTGTTTGGTCAGAAAAGCACCCCCCAAGATAAGCTAGGCCGCATCCACTCATCACTCCAAAGACAATCTGTAAGGAGTTGTAGAATCTCAGCATGCCAACAATTTGTAACACTTTATCTCAGACCTTCCACTTTAAGGAGTTGTATATGTAGTACTAGTCTGGCATCTCCTATGCTGTTATTTCAAAGCTTGACATATTTCAGTGCCTTCTAACTAAGTGCCTGTGACTTCCCCCAATACAGTATCACTGCAGATGCAAATTAATGACTGGCAAATTTTGAAGGCACAGAATTTTGGTTCAGATAAGGCCTCTGACAACTGAATCCTAATTTGACTTGACTGAACTTTCAATCATCTTCCTTTTCCTTTCTTCCTATTCTATCCTTTTACATTTCTCCTCCCATCAGAACCAGCTCATTCTCTTTTCTTCCTGTCTTTTGACCCTCAACAGTCTCCCTGCTTTCAAAGCTCCTCTTCTCTGGAATCCAACCCGCCTTTCTAATATTTTCTCCATATGCCCAATCAGGTTCCCTGACCTGATCTTCCTCTTCACAATTCCTAACAAAATCATGATCTATAGTGACATTCCACTTAAGAAGGAAAGGTCTTCAGTCTTATCTTTGGGTACTGGTCAAATTAGTCAAATATTATTTGGGGCATGTAGAACTTAAAGATGTCCCAGAATTCATTGGCCCAAACCACACATACAACTTCTTTCCTAGAAACTTGGGAAAGAGCTAGAAATTGTGAGACTTAGAGACAGTCTGCAGTCCAAGAGATTGCTAAAATCTAGTTTGAATAGAGCTAGTCAGGAGTTGTCCCAACTAAAGAGTTCAATCAAAAAATGCTGACTTAAATGTTTCACAAAAACACTTTGGATTTAATTAATTTTTGTCAAATTATGGATATGGTTCTGCTGGGAACAGTGGGCTTCAAAGGTCCATGGTTCCTGGGCAACCATTCGGTCTGGTCTGGGTCCAGGGACCCCAGGGTTTCCAGGCTCCCTGAGACAGTAGTGGAGCAGGAAATCCTGGAAGTCCCAGCTTTAACTGGGACTCAGCTCCTAGCTTCAGCAGTGGGGAGCCTGAAAGCCCTAAAATCCTGGCTTGAGCTAGGGGTCTGAGGTTTGAGGCTCCCTGCTGCTGCAGTCAGGAGCATGGCATCCCTGGGAGCCATACCACAAGATGTGGCTCTCAAGGTCTAGGATCCCACAACTGAAAGTTCTGAGAGCCCCAGCTTATTTTGGGAGTCTGGGGGTTTTCAGGCTCCTTGAGGCTGAGCTGGACTCCCAGGGCAGTTAGCGCCATGGCTGTAGGAATGGGAGTTGGGCAGGTCGGGGAGCCAGCTGGCCTGGAAGCTTGGAAACCTTGGAGTTCCTACCCCAGGAGCACTCTGCATGGCAGGGCTGCCTCAGATCCATGGCTATCAGTTATACTGGTGGCCACCACTGAACAGCAGCAGTGAAACTGACCCATCCAAATCAGGCTGAAACTAATGTCAAAATTTCCTGTGAACTGGAAAGTCTGAAATTTGGTCAGCTCTAATATTGAAGTCTCAGAAGATCTAATAAGCATCTGTCAGGACTGAAAAGAAATCAGCCATATTTCTAACCTAAAATAAAAATTGTTTAGATATAGTTTGGGTTTTGATGAAGTTATTTCATCTGAACTGATACTCCTTCCCAAATGAAGGTCAGATGGAATGATCAGCATGGCTAGCACATATATGTTATTAATTTAACTCAATTTAAAACTCCCTTCTGAAGTGTGTAAATGGCACAGAGGTATTGTTCTTCTTGGACTGCTTGTCCCTATGCATATTCCACGGTGAGTATGCACGCACTCCACGCGCATGGAGCCAGAGAAAGGTGAAAGCCGAGTCCATTGGTCCGCACTTGCGTCCCTGGCTATCCTCATGTCTCCAACTGAGGAGATAAAAGATGGGCTGGGGCGATTACCTACCCAGTTCCTTCTCACCACCACGTAGTCCGGTTTGGAACCTCCAGAGTTCAAAGCTTTGGATTTCTCCTTTTTCTGGGAATATGAGTACATATCTGTAAATACTGTTCATAGTTCTAGAGTTTTAAAGTTTGTATCTGATCATTTTAGTGTTTCAGAGTTACTTAGGTTAGTCTCCCTGACCTGGGGGTACTGCATTATGTCCAGGACTCTCAACTTCAAAATTTGGGCTTCCTGCCCGCAATTCTTCTTAGTCAGCATTGACCACCAACACTGTTTGTAGTGCCTCAGGGACACCCACATCATGGCAAGGTGCAATACCTGCCCTTCACTCCCCTGCCAGACCCAGGAAGTATGGTAACTTCACCTTAGGAAGCACCTAATAGAAAAGGTCATGAAGCCTCAGTCAGACCCAAGCCAGGGAACTCTCCCCCCCACCCCGCCCCAATATCAGATTGACTCAGCAAGGAGTGCACCTCCTGCCACAAGGTCCGAGTCCAAAGCGAAGGGGTCCACTCCCACAGATCATTCAGTGACGTCAGGTGAGCTGGGAGAATTCCCATAAGCATGAGACTAAGTCTTCCTCCAAACCCACTTCAAAGAAGTCAGATTCATCCCTGCCTAAACTGAGCAAGCTCAGACCAAGAGAACTTAGTTTGTCCCAAACCATGACAAGAAAGCCCTCAAGTCAAGGGCGATCATCAGCACTGGATTGTGATCGAGGACACTGGTGCCTCTGGTATCCCCAAAACACAAACCGTGGGATCCACCAGCACCGATGAAGACCAATCACCAAGAGCATTATTTACCCACAGTACCATCTTTGTCTTCAATAGCTGACGCACAGACAGTGGTTTGGGTGGCCAGGACCTTTCTCACTCCAGGAAGAGCTGAAACCTACACTCCTCCTAAGGATATTTTCACTTTCCCCCAGACCCAGAGTCTCCCACTCCATTGGGTCCCGCCCTCTTGAGAGAGGTTATAAATCTACCAGGGGCAGAGGTGCCAACTTCCCCAGTTTCCAGGGGGTGCTTGACCCATGGTCCCCCCAGGCCCAACCCACACTGCTCCCTTTCTTCCAAGCCCCCACCCCCACCCCACCTCTTCCTGCCCCATTCCCAGCCTTGGCCCCAGACCCACTCCCAGCTACAGCCTCAGCCTCAACCCCTTTTACCCTGTCTGCATCTCCCACTCTAAGTCACACCCCTCCTCCTGGCCCCAGTTGGGTGGGGGCATGGACAACAGTAAGGGGGGGCATGACCCTGAAAAGTTTGGGCACCACTGCACTAGAACAGTCTCAAGCAAGAAGTGGAATATTTCTTACAGTGAGGAGTGATAGAGTGGCTTGCTCTGCAGTACTAAGGGGGTGGTTTTTACTTGCCATACTGCCTAATACCCAACAAGAAGGACGGTTGGAGATCCAGTCTGGACCTCTGCCATCTCAACCTCTTTATTCACAAACTCAAGTTCCTTAAAGAGATGTTGGCATCTATAATTCCATCCCTGGAAAAGGACATGGTTTACAGCTCTTGATATGGACGCCTACTTTCGTGTGGACATCCACCCTGCTCACAGACACACTCTCAGATAGATTCATGGTGGGCTCTGACCACTTTCAATACAGAGTACTCCTTTTCAGCACTGCTACCTCCCCAGGGTAGTTACCAAGGTGTTTTCTGTAGTAGAAGACTATATGAGACATTGTGGCTGCACCATCATCTGCACTTTGACAATTGGCTCCAGGTCATGCCAAGAGACCCGTGCATTGACTTCGACAATGCTGCAACTCCTCTCTTCTTTGGGGGGTCAGCGTAAAGCTGAAAAAATCCATCATCACCCCTACATTGAATTTATACTTCATTGAGGCTTCCTTAAATTCAGCCATGGCAAGGGCTTACCTGTTTAGGACACGTTTCAGGCTATGAACACTATTATGGACCAGGTCATAAGCAACCCACGAGTGCCTGTCAGGACCTGTCTCTATTTCCTAGGTCATATAGCCTCATGCACTTATGTCATGCTATTTGTAAGACTCTACCCTCATTGCCTACAAGCATGGCTCCAAACTATGTACTTGCCAAACCAACAATCCATGAACACCATAGTGACTGATCCCACCAAAGTGAAACTGTCCCTGATATGGTGGAAGAATTCCCACCAGGTATGTGTTGGTGTTCCCTTCCTTGCCTCTGCACCAGACAGGATGATCAATACTGTTGGGTTGGGGAATGCACATGGACATCTCAAGAGTCTAGGATGCACATCAATGTTCTAAAATCATGAACAGTTTTAAGGACTTGCAGAGCTTTTCTCCTGGTCATTCAAAGTCACTATGTCTTCATAATGTTGGACAACATTACAACTGTCTTTTACATCCAACAGGGAGGAGCGAAATCCATCTCCCATGTGCAGAAGCTGTCAGTCTGTGGAACTGGTGCATCAGCAATCAGATTACCCTGTCAGCAGTCTACTACCAGAAAACCGGAATGTGCTAGTGGACTCTCTCAGCAGACACTTTTCTGTCGATCACAAGTAGGACTTACATGACTCTGATGAACAATATTCTCATTCTCTGGGAGACCCCCCCACCAGGGACTTGTTGACCTACCAAACAAACATGGAATGCAACATTTACTGTTCCAGAGGAGCCATAGGTTGCCACTCACAGGATGATGCTCTGCTGCTTTCATGGTCAAACCATCTGAACTATGCCTTCCCTATGCCACTACCACTCCTGTCTCGAGATTTGCGCAAGATTCGGCAGGACAGGGCACAAGTCCCCAACTGGCCCAGAGAGTTTTTGTTCCTGAACCTCCTACACATGTTGTCTCGGGCACTGATAAGTATTCCAACATTCTTGATCTCCTGACCCAGAGGAACAGCAAGATCAAGTATCCCAACACACATCCGCTTCATCTCAGAGCCTGGTTTTTGGATGGGCATCATCCTTAAAGCAATCATGTTCTGAACCTGTACAGAACATCCTTTTTAACAATAGGAAGGATTCCACTAGGAAATGTTGCCTAGCCAAGTGGAACCATTCTTCTGTCTGAGCACATAAACGACACACACCCCTAGAAGCTACAGGTATTACTCTTATTCTGGACTGTATCCTTTACATAAAGACAACAGATTTATCCATCAGCTCCTTACGGCTCCACTTGGTGGCAATCAGTGCATAAGAACAGAAGAATGGCCATACTGGGTCAGACCAAAGGTCCATCCAGCCCAGTATCCTGTCTACCGACAGTGGCCAATGCCAGGTGCCCCAGAGGGAGTGAACGTAACAGGTAATGATCAGTGATCTCTCTCCTGCCATCCATCTCCACCCTCCGACAAACAGGCTAGGGACACCATTCCTTATCCATCCTGGCTAATAGCCATTAATAGACTTAGCCTCCATGAATTTATCCAGTTCTCTTTTAAACCCTGTTATAGAGTGGGGAGAGTAGGGGAACCAAGGTCCACCTTTCCCCCACCAGGTTCTGAGCCAGGGCCCTTCAAAACCAAGTATCCTGACACGGGGTTCAGGTCCCAATACCCCCAGGCACCCCCATTCCTTGAGTCGCGTTCTAGTCTCGTCCCAGTCTCGTCCCAGTCCCTCCAGTGTTGTTTCCAGGGTTGGATGTGGGATCCCTCTCAATTTCCCTCTGCTTCATCCCTGGCAGCTCCTCCACTGGCAACAGCAACTCATCCCCTTCTGTTCCTGTAGTTGACTGGCTTCCCATGGTGCAGCTAGGAGATTCAGCCCTGGCAACTTGGAGTCCCAGTGGCTTCCCAGCAGGAGGCTGCTGCACACAATCGCTCTCCTCCTCAGCCAGCCAGACTGGGTTGAGCTGCTCTCTTTTGAATGCTCCATCCACTGGGAGCCTGCCCAGCAAGGGTGATGTGGGATGGCCTCTTGGACACAGATCAGTTCATTAACAGGGAACTATGATCAGTCAGTCTGACTTTGATACGTAGGAAGCTACTCAAGCAGTGCACAAAACATTCAATTTGTGAATACCTGCAGGATGAAGAGGTAATCACTACCAGCCAGTATGGATTTACCAAGAACAAATCATGCCAAACCAGCTTGATTTCCTTCTTCTTCACCATTTAGTGAATAGGGGAAATGCTGTGGACATAGTATACCTGGAATTCAGCAAGGTTTTTGGCACAGGCTCACATTACACTCTGAGAAGAAAACTGGAGAAATGCAGGCTGGACAGAACCACCATTAAGTGAATACATATGTGGTTAAACAACCCCAAACAAAGAGTAGCTATTAATGGAATGAGGTCAGATTGCCATCCACTTTCACAGGGCTCTTCGATCTTCTCACACCCACTGACGAGCAGATTCTGGAAAAGCCTAATCAGAACCTTTCCACCTTTTTTAAAAAAAAAAAAAGAGATTCTTCTCAATGGGACTTGAACCTTGTTCTCTCAGTACTCACCAAGGCTCCTTTTGAACTATTAGCTTCTTGCTCCATGTCTCTCTCATGTCCATGAAGGGTGCATTCCTGGTAGCCATCACCTCAGCCAGAAGAGCTTGGAGTGCTGAGGGCGGATCCTCCTTTCATTATATTCCATAAGGACAAAGTTTCATTATGTTTACACCCTAAATTCACCCCCAAAGTAGTCTCTGAGTTTCACCTGCACCAGACAATTCACTTACCTGTGTACTTTCCAAAACCACACACATACTCAGAAGAAAAGAAGGTCAGGGGTCAGGGTATAAAAAAAAATCTCAAAATGGATCTCAGGCTTATTTTGCTCTATCGGCTGTCTAATCTTCTCCCACCTCCTGGGGTAAAAACTCATTCCACAAGAGCACAAGCAATGTCTATGGCATCGCTTCAAGAGGTGACTTTACTCAACATCTGTAAATCAGCTATGTGGAGCTCTGTCCACATGTTTGCGAGACTTTGTTTTGGTATAGGACTCCTCTGCTGATGCATCTTTTGGAATGGCAGTCCTTCATTCAGCTCTGCCACCTATAGCCTCACAACCTCCTCCTAGTTGAGTACTGCTTGTCAGTCGCCCGCAGTGGAATACACTTAAGAACCATCATGCAAAGAAGAGGTTACTTACCTTACAATAGCTGCAGGTTCTTCAAGATGTGTGGTACTTTTCTGTATTCCACTATCCACCCTCCTTCCCCTTTGTTTTGGATCTTCTCTGTTTTGCTGAAGAGAAGGAACTGGAGATGTGGTCAGTTCGCCCCACTCTTTATCTCCTTGGTTGGAGGTAGGAAGTGAGCCAGGGTGCATGCGTGGACCAATGTACATTGCTGTCAAAATTCTCCAGCTCTGGGCACATGGAGCACATGCGCACCCACGGTGAACTACAGATAGGGACCACCCATCTCAAAGAACCTGCACTTACTATAGGTAATTAACTTGCAGTTTTGTGATGTGTGACAGAATGCTTTGCTTTGTAAAAGATTATCTTAAGAAAGAAAGATGTTTGGCCACTGGTGCTGTCATCTGGCTCTATATTAGAAAAGGTTAGAGCACATCTCAGGATCAAGCCATTAATAAAGCTTAGTTATAAGTAAGCTATGGTCCTGTACAGATTTCTCTGTGATGGTAAAACTATGGGATTTATTCTATGACCTCTTCAGCAGACGCAAAACTAGTATGTGAGATGTTTTGTACGAAAGTGCTGATCCAGTTAAGTGTGTGAATTTATTTGTATTTGTTTTAAAGCAGATAGATCCATCTGAACAAAAGACTCTTGCCAATCTACCATGGATTGTAGAACCTGGACAAGAAGCCAAAAGGGGAATTAATACCAAGTATGAAACTACAATTTTCTGATACAAAACAGTCCTCTGGTTCTTGTTGTGCCTTGCACTCCAAGTAGTCACAGCACAGCCTTTCCTTTACGGCAACATTTCAATCCAGTAGAGAGGAAGACTGCACTATAAGAGTGGCCTTGTGACTAACAAAAAAAGGCTGGTAATTATTTCTTCCTGCAGCACTGACAGGAGAATGACATTGTATGAAGACTTTTAAATTACAGTCTGCAAGGAGAGTGAGGAAATATTTTTCAAGCAGTCCTCTTGTGACTCCGCCACAGTGCTTTCTTTGATTTCTTATTTTAGGATTCTACTTTTTAAAAAGTTCTCTAAACTAACATTAATGCTGCCTATGAGTATGGCATTTGGTTGGTTATTTAAATCCTGGCAGGTTTTAATTGAAATAGAATTATTAAATACAATATTTGTGAACCCCCTGAACTCCTAAGAATTAATTACTCTTTATTGTATTAAAAATAATCATAAAATAACAAGAAATTAGTTACCCCAATTTCTGTGTGTGCTGGTTTTATATGTAATCATTAGTGTCCTTTGATCCTCTTAAAAAAATAACCTATCACAGTGTGACAAAGGATGAGAATTTTATGATTAGTTAAAAAGAGGAATTAATAATGCACAGAAAATGTGTCTTGTATTACATATTTTTATGGAAAAGAATACTATGGGAGAACATAGAAATATTTATGGGAGATGAAGTCAGATTAACTATGAAAGAGTTTGTTTATTTTAAAATTGACTAAACAATTGCTACTGTACCTTTAGCAAAATATCAATGGTGGATGCACTAGTTGCTTCGTCTGATGGGAGTAGAATAGAAGCAGATTAGTCATTGCAGTACACATACAACAATTTACACAGTTAAATGTTGCTTTAGTCATGAATTCTACTAGTATTTTTTAAAATCTCAACAGCAGTTCTAGAGAACATAATCAAAACTACAGATTTTGCTATCAAGGTTTCTGTCAAAGAAAGCTTGTTTGAAAGAAGTTCTATTGCAGACATTTTTCTAAATAAAAAAAGAAAGAGAAAAAAATTCCAAAGTAATAAAACTGTTTTCATGAAACAAAAATGGTTAAGCATTTGCTTGATGAAATTGACTTACATTTTCTTTAAAGTGTTTTAATTTTTTTAATGTCTGTGGAGTATTTGTATAATACCATAATGTATATTTATGTAGAACTGAATTATAAGGGTGCAAATATCATTATAGGAGAAAAATGACATTTTAATGTATATCGTTCTATCCAGTCAAATTGTGAATCATTTTAAAGTTCATTATAGAGATATTGATAAATTGTGTGGTTGTCTTAATGTTTTTTTATTATTATTATTTCATATCTAACTGAGCTTTTCAATTACAATCATCAGTTGGTGAATTCCAAAAATGGATAACTGGACTTGGTTTAAAATTGATAATTGTATATGGTTTAATTAAGCCTATAGCTCTGAGTAATGAAAACCTTTTAATACAGTATTCAGTTTACTTGAACAAATAGTTCCTTGTACATATTTTGCTTATTCACTGTTGATATGTATGTAGTAAATTGACAGTAAAAATAACTGAAAAATATGGTACCAAAAGGAAAATTGTATAGAAACGAAGTAAATAATAGCCTCACTGCAACAAATATATGTAAATATGCTTAGGCTTCCAGTTATAAATTTTGTAATTTTGTCATTTTATTTATATCCTATAAAAGCACACAAAATAAAATGAAGTTGTACAGTCACTACTGCTTTGTGCATCATTCTGTTATTCTTGTAGCACATAAAGGGTCTGTTCTGAAGTCCAATGAACTTAGTGCAAGTACTCTCTTTGAAGTCAATGGGTTTTGCATCAGACAGAATGTTCAAGGGGAAAATGTGCATGCATACACAGTGTCACACATTTTATTGACTAAAGTTTACACAATTTTTGTGTTGGGGGTCCAGTTTTAGTTAAACGTTTTACCCTTTTAAATGTACTGGTTCTCAGGTACATCGCTGAGCCACCAACTGGCTATCCCACCCTGAGAGAGGCACAGAGGTGGGAGTTGTTGGAACATATTGACTGCAGATGTAGGAGGTACAGGGTGACCAGATTTTCAAGCTGAAAAACCAGGATGCCTGTCATACAGGATGGGGACAAGGCAGGAGGAGTATTTTAGTGGGGGTTCTGTCTAGATGCAAGCAAAAGGATTTGGGAAGGGGTGGAGCAAGATGAGGGCATGATTGGTTGGTGGCAGGGTGAACAGTTATCAGGAAGGCTCGGTGGGTGCCAGGTATGGCGGATGGGTGGGTGCCAGCTATCCAGGCTGGCTTGATGAGAGGTTGGATTTGTGCCAGGCAGACTTGAGTGCTGGAGGGTGACCGGCTAGCTAGAAGGCAGAGTGGGTAAAAGGCTGCTGGGAGGGTAGGATCTGAGGCTAGGAGAGAGGCAAGAAGGCAAGTTCAATTAATGAATGACCCTCCCAAGTGGGGATAGGAGGCAAAGGCAGGAGTTCATAGCTGTAGGGCATGAGCCCATTCACAGGTACTTTTGGAGGAAACATTATATCCCCTGAAACCTTACTCCCAGGGTTTGGGGTGGGAAAGGTAGGAGAAGGGTATTACCATGCCCCGCATTTTCTAGCAAGCCCTTTGCAGGCCCCCACTTGGCAGAGTTACCTATGCTCAGGGGTTCCTTGTGTGTGTTTGTCAAGGCTTCATTAGAGCACAGAGAACCACCTACTGGGACCTGGCATATTAGTTACCAGCTGGTCCTTATCTCCTGTAGCTTGTGTGGGAAGGCAGCAGCCCTTCCTCTAAAAAGCCTGATGTTCTAGAAGATTGTGGAATAATGCCCCTTTCATGGTTTCCCCCTCCCCCACAAGAATGAAGATGGGGAGGGGTGAGCAGCCACAGCCAGAAGACAACGGAGTGTGGAAAGCCACCATGCTTTGAGACTCCTAAGGTAAGAGGAGAGTTTGGGAGCACACTCAGGCCACTTTTGAGGGACTGAGAATCTCAGGATTTGGTGGCACTGCCAGGAGTAACTTGGATACAGCACTGGGTGAGTTGACAAACCAGTGGGGGGAGGTTGGACAATGGCGTGGGAGGGGGGAGCTCGAGTCACAATGAGGTAAGCAGGAGAGATGCTGGGTTTGAGCACTGATGTGGCAGACTGGAACAAGCAGATGGAAGCTGCTAGAATGACAGAGCTTGAGGAGGGAGCAAGCTGCTAGGGGTTAGTTTTGAGGCAGTAGGGAGCTGCTGTGGTGCAGAAACAGAGTGATCTTTGGGAGGCAGGGTGTTAGGCTTGAGAGGAGGTAGGGTGCCAGCATGGAGCTGGGTGAGGGAAGTTTATAGGCATGATCACTGGGGCCCAGATCCACAAAGGTACTAGGTGCCAGTGTGATTAGAACCGTATTGGTGTGTAAACTCACTCAGCAATTACATTTTCAGGGTAAAAGTTCCTTGGGTGCCAAAGTTTCTACCTTTGGCCAAGTGCAGTGGTGCCTCCCTCTAGGCATCAGAGCACCTACCTCCTTCCTAAGCCCCAGTGTGATCTGTGAACCAGGAGATTAGAGAGGTTATAAATTTCAAAATAATGGGGGATTTCAACTCTCCTGATATTGACTGGGTACATGTCACCTCAGGACAGGATGCAGAGCTAAAGTTTCAGGACACCATAAATGACTGCTGCTAGGAACAGCTAGTCCTGGAGCCCACAAGAGAAGAGAATGCTTAGTTTAGGCCCAGGTAGAGCACACCATGTGTTCTAAGAGGTGAATATAGCTGAACCGCTTGGTAATAATGACCATAATATAATTAAATATAATGCCCTGGGGGACACCAAAGAAATCTACCCAAGTAGCATTTAACTTCAGGAAGGGGAACTACACAAAAATTAGGAAGCAAGTTAAACAGAAATTAAAAGTCAAAAAAGTGAAGTGCCTGCAAGCTGCATGGACGCATTTTTAAACAATATAACAGAGGCACAAATTAAATATATACCCCACATTAAAAAACATAGTAAAAGGACCAAAAAATGCCACACTAGCTAAACAAAATAAAAGAAGCAGTTGGAGGCAAAAAGACATCCTTTGAACATTGGAAGCCAAATCCTACTGAGAAAAATAGAATGGACCACAGTCTGTCATGGGATAGGTGGGAAGATCCTCTCATATAGCAGTCACTGGTTAAGAGAGAGAAAACAAAAGGTAGGAATAAATGGTCAGACTACGATAGAGGTCTATACAATCATGACTGGTGTGGTGTGGAGAAAGTTATTTACTCCTTCACATAACACATGAACCAGGGGTCACGCAATGAAATTAATAGGCAGAAGGTTTAAAACATACAAAAAAGGAAGACCACCTTCACACAATGCAGTCACCCTTGTGGACCTTGTTGCCAAGGCCAAAACTATAATGGGGTTAAAAGGAAATTAGGTAAATTACTGGAGAATACGTCCATCAATGGTTATTAGCCAAGATGGTCAGGGATGCAACCCCATGCTGTAGGTGTCCCTAGGCCTGGAGTGCCAGAAGGTGGGGTTGGACGACTGATAGATCACTTGATGATTGCCTGTTCTGGTCATTCCCTCTGGGGCACCTGCCACTGGCCACTGTCAGAAGACAGGTTACCGGGCTAGATTAACCATTGGTCTGACTGAATATGGCTGGTCTTATGAGAAATGAACCTGCGTCTCCTACATCCCATCAACATCTGTACTGAAAGGCATAAAGTCACCCCAGCCTCCTGCAGCCATTTTGTGTGGCGCGAGGCAGGCACTTTTAAGTCCTTCACACAAGAAACAACGTAGCCTCCACCAAGTTGCCTGTTTCCAGTAGAGGGGTTCCTGGCTAGGGATAGCAAGCGGAGCGCGATACCTCCCTACAGCTTGGATTAAGGTGCCTAACTGTGCAAAGGGAGGGAGTAAGGACACATCCCTCTCATTGGCATCTCAGCTGGTGAGCTGGCTACCATGCTGGCTTTTGTGGATTGCATTCTTCATCACCTCTCTCCCCTCATTTTTTGTATAGGGAGCCTCAGGACACTGTCAGACTTTGTGGATCCCATTGCTGGTCAATGACTTTTGTTAAGCACCTGAAAGTTAGCCATTGCAATGCTGAGTGTTGCAACCCCTCAGTCAGGCTTTGTAGAGTCTAGCCTGGGGCTTTCCAGGTCACTGACCTAGCCTAGAGGCTAGAAGAGACAGTGTTGCACTGAAGGTAGGGAGTGACTCAGTGTGCCTGCAAGCCCAACAACTAGGGGACATGGGCTGCGGCTCCCGCTGAGCCACAGTGTTGCACAGCAGCCCCCCCATACGTTAGCTCCCACAGCTCAGCAGCAGTGGCCATGACCATCAGTCTGTGACAGTGGAGAAGGGAAGGTCATGCTGGATTTTTGTCATTATTTGCAGAAAGTAGCCAGAGCCTGGACAGGAAGTGGAAAGCAGGAGAGGGCAGCTTAAAGAGGTAAGTGAAGGTGAACCTGTGACAATAGGATGGGTCTGGGTCAAATTGTGAACTCCCTTTTGTGCTAGATGACACCCATACAACACCCCAGGCTTTAATTTATAAAAAAGCCAAAAAATGTCTGAGAATTTAAACATTGGATGGTAACAGATCACCAACCCCCGGGATGATTCAAGCTGATGATATTCTAAACAAAGGAGATCTCAGCCATGCCTGCAGCTGTTTCTGTCGCGTCACATTGACTCGTGGTAGGCGGCCCAGCGACACTGATTATATGGCTTGTAACTTCCCTTTTGAATTATGTGCTGAACTCATGTACGGGTGAGACCTTACACTGATGCGGCAATTTCACAGGTGTAACTAAGGGACTCTTTTTCATGTACAATTAACACACAATAGCCTTTAATACCACAGGCACATCTAGTTGTAAAATAATATGGAGACACCAGGGTAACTGGCCAGCATGGCGATTTGCATTATACCTGTGCAGCCAAAGCATGGTGGTGAATCTGGCCCTAAAAGTTAAGATTGAAGCGATGATGTATCAACAGTCAAATTATTAGAAATATTACACAGTAAGAGTCTCTTGGGGTGTCTTGTCCAGTGTTTACGTATTTGACATTTTTTTAACCTTTTTAAAAAAGACAAAAAAATTCCGAGACAAAAAATGTTAAGAATAGAGAAAGGGCACATCGGTAACAAAGTAAAATACATTACAGAGATGTTGTAATCATCCCCCAACAACATTATAAACCCTGGAAATTCAGAGTTAAGGTTAATATCAAAAGAAATCCAAAAAATGCTAGGATATAGAAATGCACAATAAGGGCACTTAATCTTAACTCTGTCCTGTAGTGACACCATGAGGAGAAGAAATTGTTTTTAAAATACCAGTTTAATCAAGTTACATTTCTGAAACTATGAACACTACAGTGGCTTATGCAATAACCATATGTGTATGATTGACCACACTGCATTGCAGATTTAAGGTTGTTTGGGGGTTCTGTGTTTTACTATACCTTAGCATGTTTGAATCTATGTTCAAACAAACCTAGGAAATTCTTTGTTATGAGACAACCCTATAATGTATTACCCCAAATTACTGTTTGTACTCTCACCTTTATTTCTATTTTAATACCATTTTTATCTGGGCATATTAATCTGACTGTGGTTGGAGTTATGGTTTTGTGTTTGAGGGGGACTGTCAGGAATCAGATGTGTGACTGGTTCTGTGTCAGAATTGTAAAGAGTTTGTATTGGAATGCTGGATTGTGTTTGGGTACTATGGCATCTGAGCAGAGATTGGTGTGAATGGCAATGCTGTTTTAACTGCTGATTTTTTTTTCCACCCAGTGATTATACTGATAGGAAATGCATTTGGGCAGCCTTAACTCTAAATTAAGAACAATTTCCTCTGGGAACACAGAGGCTACTGTAACGTCAGTCTTTGCTTAATGTGTTGATATTTTCCTGGGCCTCATCTCTAGTGGCACTTGATTCTGATCACATTTGAATGACCTTTCTTACCATTTGTTACCCCAGAGTGCCTCAGCTGCTGAAATACCATCCATGTGTGTGGGAGAGGGTGGGTGGAAACAGTTTCTTGTCTCTGTCATTTTTTTTAGAGCTCTGAAAAGAAAACTTCCCCTCAATTTTTTCAACTTTCCTTTTTCCAGGGGTCTACAGACCACAGGTTGAAAACCACTGAGAGCACACAAGAATAAAAGCTTTGTTCCTACTGCAAAACAAGCAATGATTTTGTTTTTACTGCTGCTGTCTCTTACTGGAAATTCACCAGTCTAGAGCGCACCACTGTCATGATTACAGGATTAGTTTCACCTCTGCCCTCTGTGGTTTTTGAATGCATCCTCTCAGCCTTTAAGTATTGACCTATCTTGGGATGGAATTTCACAATTCTCCCACTCCTAAACTGAGCCAGAGGCTGTTGTAATCTGTGTATCAACCACCTTTGCCAAGTAGGTCTGACTGAGTTCAGGCACCTGCTGTTCTTCCCTTCAGAAGCTGTGGCCAATGCTACACACTGATCAGCTAACCTTCTTAAAACAAAAGTAGTGTGTTTTTAGAATCCTTTTTCTCTAAATGCTTTGTTCCTACTGAAAAATAAAGTAGACACCCATTTCTACCATATCAAGTCTGAAGTGCAATAGCATCTCCTCACAGCATTGATTCCTCTACCAGGATAGTTAAGTGACCCATTCGGAAATACGAACCACCCTTTGCAGGGATGTTGGGGCCAGTGGCAAAGGATTTAACAGGAGGCACATATGTGGCACACGCAGCTTTGCCAAGTCTGTGGAACTCCACAACATCCATGGGTTTAAAGAACCAAAGCCCCTGTGTACTCCAGGGGTACAAAGGAGGAAATCCTACCCTGACTAGAGTTTGCAAGTTTTGTTCCCTTCAATAGGTATTGCTGTGGAAAGAGATATGACCATAAGTTTGCAAATTTTTGACTTATGTTTAATACATTTCCCAAGCCAAATTAAAATTTCCTGGCCAGACTATGTAATAAGTTAGCAAAGAGTTAAGGCCTTTTAAGCCAATCAGTTTGCATCTGTCTCCAGCAGCCATCCCCTGAGAGCATCTTTCTTTGGGTACTGTGATAGTCAATGACATTAGAAGCTCTAGCAGATTTCTATCTTGCCGCCCACCACAACACTAACTTTGAAAGGAAGAACATTGTACCCTGAAGATTTGCCTCAAACGTATTGCTTCCAGTAACCAGCTATTGAGTCACAGCAGCAGTTTGACAGCTGACCCCTCCAAAAACAGTTTTATCCAGTCACTCTTTTCACTAGTTTTAGAGCAGAGGAAAGAACATAGTTGTTTTGCTTCTGTTTGAGAAATTAATACAGTGAAGCCCCTACCAGGTATTTTAATGTTTTAAAATAGTTTATGAAAATTTAGGTACCTCAAAGTAGCAAAGAAATTATACTGTGCCTATTTTTAAAAAATGGATTGAAGCTTTCGTAATATGTCAGCCAGAAGCTTACCTCACTTCTCTTAATCAGCATCAGTTCAGATCCTAATATGTATAGCCTTCACAACTAGGGTGACCAGATGTCCCGATAAAATTGGGACTGTCCCAATATTTAGTTGTTTGTCCCACGTTCCGACCGATGTACGGTTGGGACACTATTTGTCCTGATATTTTGTTTCAGCAGCACTCCGGCTTTTTTTTTTTTTTTTTTTTTTTTGCTTCGGTGGCACTCTGGCTTTTTGTTGTTGTTGTTGTTGTTTGGGGCGGCACAAAACCTGGAGCCGGCCCTGGTGGGTAGGGTGAGCCTGTGGCTGCCCCCCCCACCCCCACGTGTCCAAATATTTTGTTCTTGTCATCTGGTCACTCTATTCACACCACTTGTACTTCTAAACTGAAACTCTTGAGCAATTGACATGTTGTACAGCTTACTTTTAGAAGTTGCTTCCAAAATCTGTTGTTCACACATCTGGATCTATAAGCCTCAACTTCAGCCCTGTAGTGTCCTAAGTGAACTGCACAGAACATCCAATCGAGTCAAATGAACACGCTAATGCTAATTGCCTGTGTGCTGACCAACAGAGAGATGCAAACTTCAGAAGCTTTTTTTTTTTTTTTATTTTATTAAAAACAGGAGGTAATTGCTCTGCTTTCTAGAGATATAGGCCTATGGAAAGTTATCTGTACTAATTGATCACCAGTTCTTTCTGCCGATGTTCTGTTAAAAAAATACCACATACTAGGCATTTTCTAATCCTCTGTTAAACATGTCAGCTCCTCCATACTGTCTACAAAATCCCTCTCCAGGGATTGGTTGTTAAACCAAAAACAAATTTCCTCCTACTTCCCTAATCTTTCTTTTTACCGTTTGGAATGAGGCATATGAACACAAGCAGACACTCATAGCAATTTTGAGTTTCATTCTTTCCTTCATAAATTGTTCTAACTCTGACGTGCCTGGGGAAAAAAAATTACCTGTAATGCGCTCTCTTTCTGAAGGTAGCAGTTCCATACTCTTGGATCCCTACTCCCGATGCATAACAATATTCAGAATGCGTCACACATAGAATCATAGAATCATAGAATATCAGGGTTGGAAGGGACCCCAGAAGGTCATCTAGTCCAACCCCCTGCTCAAAGCAGGACCAAGTCCCAGTTAAATCATCCCAGCCAGGGCTTTGTCAAGCCTGACCTTAAAAACCTCTAAGGAAGGAGATTCTACCACCTCCCTAGGTAACGCATTCCAGTGTTTCACCACCCTCTTAGTGAAAAAGTTTTTCCTAATATCCAATCTAAACCTCCCCCATTGCAACTTGAGACCATTACTCCTCGTTCTGTCATCTGCTACCATTGAGAACAGTCTAGAGCCATCCTCTTTGAAACCCCCTTTCAGGTAGTTGAAAGCAGCTATCAAATCCCCCCTCATTCTTCTCTTCTGCAGACTAAACAATCCCAGCTCCCTCAGCCTCTCCTCATAAGTCATGTGCTCTAGACCCCTAATCATTTTCGTTGCCCTTCGTTGTACTCTTTCCAATTTATCCACATCCTTCCTGTAGTGTGGGGCCCAAAACTGGACACAGTACTCCAGATGAGGCCTCACCAGTGTCGAATAGAGGGGAACGATCACGTCCCTTGATCTGCTCGCTATGCCCCTACTTATACATCCCAAAATGCCATTGGCCTTCTTGGCAACAAGGGCACACTGCTGACTCATATCCAGCTTCTCGTCCACTGTCACCCCTAGGTCCTTTTCCGCAGAACTGCTGCCGAGCCATTCGGTCCCTAGTCTGTAGCGGTGCATTGGATTCTTCCATCCTAAGTGCAGGACCCTGCACTTATCCTTATTGAACCTCATTAGATTTCTTTTGGCCCAATCCTCCAATTTGTCTAGGTCCTTCTGTATCCTATCCCTCCCCTCCAGCGTATCTACCACTCCTCCCAGTTTAGTATCATCCGCAAATTTGCTGAGAGTGCAATCCACACCATCCTCCAGATCATTTATGAAGATATTGAACAAAACGGGCCCCAGGACCGACCCCTGGGGCACTCCACTTGACACCGGCTGCCAACTAGACATGGAGCCATTGATCACTACCCGTTGAGCCCGACAATCTAGCCAGCTTTCTACCCACCTTATAGTGCATTCATCCAGCCCATACTTCCTTAACTTGCTGACAAGAATGCTGTGGGAGACCGTGTCAAAAGCTTTGCTAAAGTCAAGAAACAATACATCCACTGCTTTCCCTTCATCCACAGAACCAGTAAACTCATCATAAAAGGCGATTAGATTAGTCAGGCATGATCTTCCCTTGGTGAATCCATGCTGACTGTTCCTGATCACTTTCCTCTCCTCTAAGCGCTTCAGGATTGATTCTTTGAGGACCTGCTCCATGATTTTTCCAGGGACTGAGGTGAGGCTGACCGGCCTGTAGTTCCCAGGATCCTCCTTCTTCCCTTTTTTAAAGCTGGGCACTACATTAGCCTTTTTCCAGTCATCCGGGACTTCCCCCGTTCGCCACGAGTTTTCAAAGATAATGGCCAAGGGCTCTGCAATCACAGCCGCCAATTCCTTCAGCACTCTCGGATGCAATTCGTCCGGCCCCATGGACTTGTGCACGTCCAGCTTTTCTAAATAGTCCCTAACTACCTCTATCTCTACAGAGGGCTGGCCATCTCTTCCCCATTTTGTGTTGCCCAGCACAGCAGTCTGGGAGCTGACCTTGTTAGTGAAAACAGAGGCAAAAAAAGCATTGAGTACATTAGCTTTTTCCACATCCTCTGTCACTAGCTTGCCTCCCTCATTCAGTAAGGGGCCCACACTTTCCTTGGCTTTCTTCTTGTTGCCAACATACCTGAAGAAACCCTTCTTGTTACTCTTGACATCTCTTGCTAGCTGCAGCTCCAGGTGCGATTTGGCCCTCCTGATATCTTTCCTACATGCCCGAGCAATATTTTTATACTCTTCCCTGGTCATATGTCCAACCTTCCACTTCTTGTAAGCTTCTTTTTTATGTTTAAGATCCGCTAGGATTTCACCATTAAGCCAAGCTGGTCGCCTGCCATATTTACTATTCTTTCGACTCATCGGGATGGTTTGTCCCTGTAACCTCAACAGGGATTCCTTGAAATACAGCCAGCTCTCCTGGACTCCCTTCCCTTCACAGCTAAAGTCTGAACCAGTAAGCTGCCCTAAACCAGTAGGTTTTCAAGCATACAACAAACTTGGAGTCTAATGGAGAAGAAGAATATGGATCTGCTATAATTACTACCAATTATAAATACAAGAAGAATTACAGGTAAGCAATTTCCATTTTTAAAAGTGTAGTATAATAGAGCCACACTCTTGTCTATTAGAATGCTCCAGAAATACCTATACAATTGTGTAAGATGAAAAACATTGCCTGTTCCCCTAGATTCATTATAGTGAAGTATAATAGCTTTGTTATGTGTAAACGACTTCCAAACAGTACACAATATTTACATATGCAGGTGTGTATTATAAAATATTAGATATACCACCTATATAGTATACATTCTCAAACAGCTGGAAAGTATAAATTTGTTTTGCCTCGTTTTGAACCAATTTAAACATCCTGGGTTCAAAAGTTCAATCTGAAGTCCTACACTACTATTGAGTTTGTTTATCCATGAAGAAACTGGAAAATGCTGAAGAGAGAAAACAGACATAATGTGCGGAAAAGAGCACAAAAGAGAAAAAGATAGAATAAAAGCCTCAATATATAGTGTATATAAGGAATCCATTTGTGATAGTCTAGCTTTTGAGATGGAGCTCTCTCTAGTACATAGCATAAGCTTCTCTTCAGCTAGAAAAAAAAATAAAAGTCTTCAATTGCTCTTGGAGCAGGACCAAATACATTGGGTTGAAGTTACAGGGAAACAAGATTAACAAGCTGATTAGTTTTGTAAACACTGCCACTCCAAAAAAATAATTTGAAAGCATCACAAGACACTGCGATTCTCCCATCTGTTACACACACAAAGGTTTAAAAGAATACTAGGTTTTTTAAAAAAAAAATCCAAACAACTCACTCAGCAAGACACAACCCACAAATATAATATATAAAATCAGGAGATATGAGCTATTGTCAACCAGGAAATCCATTTTATAACACCAATAGCCAAACTTTGGTTTATATACCAATGCAGAGTATATATGTGAAAATGGTTTGTAAGTTTATGCAGAGAACACTATGTGCTGGCTCTAAAAAACTCTTGGATGGAAATGGGGCTGAGGTGCCTTTGATCACATGACCCTTAAAATTATTCAGGACTATTAAGAAAAAAAAACATGGAAATATTTAACAGTCACTATGAGTTAGCAGTCTAGGAAGACAGTTGGAGAATTTTTTTTCAAAGAATCTTATCTTTGGGTAAGTTTGCCCTATATAACTGGGATTGAGGCACTAAGGGAATCTGTTTATTGCCTCTCATCTTGGGCTACATCTGGAAGGTCCAGTTATTCCCCAGCTAGGAGTGGGGCCCATAAGAAAAATTAGTCATGGAACTTTGATCAAGGAAACTGCATTGAGAGAGTGACAGTTAACAGAGACTCAAAAAGGGAAAGCTACACATTGAGTGACAGAAGCTGAAGTACTGTGTAGAAGCCCTGTATTGACAGAGCCATTAAGAAAACAAGTATCCAGGTACAGTAACTACTCACTTAATGTTGTAGTTATGGTCCTGAAAAATGCAACTTTAAGCAAAACAATGTTAAGCGAATCCAATTTCCCCATAAGAATTAATGTAAATGGGGGGGGGTTAGGTTTCAGGGAATTTTTTTTTGCCAAACTAAAGGCATTAGATACATTTTAAACAAGCAATTTAATACAGGTATAAGTTTTAAACAAAACAATTCAATTCTACAATCATTATTGCCGAGTATGAAGCAATGGGAGGTGCCCCCACACAGGCACAGCCCACTGGCACTGCAGACAATGAGGCAGGCAAGGAGGCTGAAGGTGCTGTAGGCTAGGAGATGCACATTGCACAGCAGCAGCTTCCCCTACTGTCCAAGCACCAGGGGCAGGGGTCTCAACCCACAGCTCGCCCACTCCACCCCTTCCCCCAAGCCCTCACCCTTAACCCGCCTTGCTTCCCAAGGCCTCCCTTCCCCAAGCCTTAGTGCAGGGATGTTTATGGGATCAGGGGCATGGCATGACAAGGGAAGAAGGGGCTAAAATGACCCCATCTGGCACAGCCTGCATCTTGCCCCTGGCTTTCTTATTCTGGCTCGATCCCTGAAGCCTGCTGGAGCACCAGCTGCTGCAAATGCCTCAGCAGGAGAAGTGGAACTGAGGGGACAATCTCCCCAACAATCAAATGCAGCCCTGTGACATGGCTGGGAATTAGACCAACATATTATTAAACTGAACTGTTAGTCTAATCATTTGAAATAAAATTTGGAATTTCCCTCAGGAAAGCTCTGCAGTGTGTGGGGGAAGGGGGGGAGAAGAGGGCGTCTTCCTGAACCACCTGCTTCTATGGAGACAGCTAAAACTAGAGGGAACTTCAGGAGGCAGGGCAGTCCCTGGCTACCTGTGACTTACAGGATTCGTTCGGCTCCCAAGTTGCACACAGGTTGAAGTACCCATTGTAATAGATCTGCGGTCCTTAGCACAAAGAAGAAATTAGAAGCAGTAATTTCTCTTATTAAAATGAATGTCATATTGATCATCAGATTAGAAGGGACAAGACACTGAGAAATGAAATTAAAGTGATAGTGCAAGTTAAGGCAACGTAAGGTTTCTTGAAAACACTGGTATTGTGGTGAGTTTGTCCAGCCTTCCTCTTTAGTAAGGAAACTCAAGAAAGCAAAGATTTGTGAAAGTGTTAAGGGCAGCGTTTATAGATGATGAAGTGACAGAAAACCTCTGCAGCATCTTAGATAAGGAAAGTGGTTTCTGAAAAGAATACTTAAAACACAGCATCATCCAGAGACTGACGATGATGACGTTACTGATTTTAGCTGACGATAAGGAGACTAGATAACAAAACTGGAGATGTTCATTAATTGGTTTATTAGATTTGGAGGGAGAAATGTTTCTATTTGATCTGGCACTACAAGAGATAATGGGAGTACTAACACTATCTAGATAAGTTGCTTCTGGCTAAATTTTGTTCCTCTTGTGTTAATTGGAATATAGCTAAGCATCAAGGAAAACTACTGAATTTGCTGACCAAGCTGTATTTCCCTCCCTATATGTTGCTATAAAACTGTGTCTTAACTGTGTTGTTGCTTTTCATTAAAAGAAGTTGCTGGTATATTTGGCCCCTATTTCATTTTATTTTTTTTTAGCAATATGATTTTATGTGAAGCAGCATGTAGATTTTATGTTCTCTCATTCTCCTTTCACAGCTCACATCTTCTATTTGTCTCCTCTGTTCAGAAACTTGAGCAACATTATTGACTCTTCTCTCATCAGCTATATTTACAAGGCTACAATTGCCAGCTATTGGGATTAGTGTTAACAGAGGGCATCACCAAGACACAAATTCAACCATAAGTTCCTTTATTAAATCCAAAGGGCAAATGGCATTTATATAATTGCTCTAACTATGCCTAAAAGCCTAAATAATTACTACATCTAATCAGTAAAAGACATTTGATTAAGATACTCAAAAAAGAACTAGACCTCAGGGGTACTCCAACTCGGTTAGGGCAGGTACTATTTATGACCCCTTCAAGAGTTCACCATTTATACCTTTCAACGAACAGCAATGCCACTGCCAATTGCTGATTTCTGCTAAAAAACAGTTTTGGACAATTTGGGATTGGACTCTCTTTCTTAGGCCAGGAACAGACAAGAATATGACTGGGCTCATTTCCTCAACATAGCAGTGGTATGTTAGGGGTCAATAAAAGTTTAACACATTGCAAAACTGTTAGAACCAGTTTGGACAATCAGAGGCTTCTTTTATCAGTTACATTTTGAACTCAGCATTTTTACAGCTTATCTTGCCAGTTACATTTTTTTCTTTAAGGCCTTTTCACAACTGCTATAGATCTTTAATGACAAAAGACATATTTCCCTTAATTCCTACACTGCCTTATGTTTGCCCATATGACCTACTGCTTTGACTCCACCACTACAGATAACCTCAATCATATCACCTCCTATTCTTGCCTTACAATTTCTTGCACTTACTTTTCCAAGACTTAGCTGTCCAGGTTGCAACATGTGCAGAATGCTACAGCCTTGTCTTCATGCACAAAACAGCGTATCCACATCATCATCTCCCTCAAATGCCTACACTGGCTCCCTAGTCATTTTAGGACCTAGTTTAAAATTAAAATCCTCCAGGGATTCACTCCCATCTCTGACTGACTTTGTATAGCTCTACTTTGTTCTTTGCTTTCTCCACTAATATAGCACCAGGCTTTTTCCTGTCCTCACAACCCATGATCTCACTGCTTTTAATGTGAGTACCTCTCTGTTATAGCTCATTGACACATCCTTCCTGTAGCTCATTACCCAATTGGCTGGCTGCTTTCAAATACATCTGAAATGCTGGCTGACTTTTTGTGTTATGCCTTTATGAGGAGCAGCATGGAAGGTGAAGGTGGATTAAAGGCAAATTTGCATGCTTGGGATTCTGGGCTGCTAGTATTGTCTCAAGTGTAAATTAGAGCTGCAAGGGGCCACTGTAATTTATAGCCGCTGTCTATGGGCTGCTCTGTAGTCTGGAACAGCCCAGAATCTCCTTTGGTGCTCAGTGCTCCAGCTCCCACTTGCTGCAGCATGACTTGCGAGGGGCCAGCACAGGGGTGCAGTGGCATACAGGAGGCCAGAATCCCATCTCTTACCTTTTTATATTCCTTCAATCTTTGTTATTTAATGCTGACTATTACTTAACTCGCAAAGCATTATCTTATGCAGTTTGAAATTATATTTTGTGAATTTAGATTGGTAACACACATGGAGAGATTTGTCCCCTGATTCTGCTTCTCTCTTGTGCATGTTGCTCGTGAAAAAGAATTTCAGCAAACTTTGCATTTTTTCCCCATCCTTGAACCCCCTGCTCCCATGAAGTATAAACTGAAGAGCTCCAAGATTTAGTCACTAATTAGGCTGAAGCAGCCCGGATTGTTTTTTTAATACTTTACATATACATATTCAATATCCAAAAAAAACCCACACACTCTTCTCTTACATTTATTTTTAATTACATTTTTTTACGTCTGACTGTATAACTTCATTACATTACCCGTATTCAATATTGCTTTAATACAGTCTAATTGCAGAAGATATAGATGAAGAAATGAAAAAGTTTGGCTGTCATAGAAAAAACAGATATTTTAAAATTTATTCTGAAATACAAGATGAACAATTATTGAAATTGAGAATTGATAAAGTCACTTTATCATGTTAAACATCCAAATACTGACGTTAAAAAGGGTTTTGCTATTAATTGCAAGTTAAGGAAATCACAGTTATTACTGCCTGAATAAGTTAACTAACAGTCAGAATCAACCTACTAGAACAAGGTTTACTTTAAGTTTGATTAGAAATAGTTTGTTATTTAATTAAATAGTCACAAAATCTAAGTTAAGAAAAAAGGCAGCTAGTGTAGAATATCAGACACATTACACCTTTTACTGGATCAACAAATATGTTAAAAAAAAAAATCACACACTTTGGGGGGGAAAAAAAGATTCCTCTGTAGAGGATCCCCTGTAAACACACCTGACCAGGATAGTACACATCATCAGCATGACACAAAAAAAATTGAAAGCTAAAGTTAAACAAAAAGGAAAATTTCTATATTTTTAGCCACACAATAGACACCAGTATTTTTGAACAAAAGCCTCTTGACCCAGTTCCATTCTCAGTTTAGCTGGCTATCATATCTTTCCTCCAACAAGAAAACGAATACGCAATCTCCACCAATGCAATTACCAATGCCCTTTGAATGTGTGCCTAAAAAGAGTTGCAGCAATTATCTTCTCCCTATGTAAGCCAAACTCACTACCCTTCTATAATGCATCTCATCTCCACAAGTCTGGAAAGCATGATGGTTCAATACAGTAGTATAAAACAGTGGGGCTATACCAGTGGGAGAGCTACTTGATTCTTCTCTAAAATATTTTTAGTCTTCAAATAGTACCAAGTTTGTACTGAAAAATGAAATTCTAACGAAGTTATTAATTCTTTCCATTCTGTATTCATTGAAACAATGTCACACATGCATAGTAAAAGATTATAATTTTTGGTATTTTACAGTCACATTCATGACCTTTAAACATTTGCCACCAGTCTTCTACAAACTATGGATTTCCATGTATTATACTCCTATTATGTCTTCTGCTGCTAACAATTATCTCACCCTATCTCAATAAAATTTAATATAATTTTACCAACAGTGTAATAAGGTGCATACTTAGTATGCAGATCAAAATTTAAGGACAAACCATTAACAATAATAACGCTGATCAAAAACAAGATTAAATGCATGCTCATTTGCAAAAATTTAAATAAATATTATACATACAAACATTTAATGAATGCAATACTGAAAAACACTTCATAGTTTAATGAATGTCAACTAGATTAGTGGAATTCTGTTTCCAACTCAAAACTCTATCAGTTGCATGAGTTTTAACATCCACCATGCTCAAAGGATTTATTCCAGCATCTGTAGCACATAAAGAATACCAAGGTTATCAATGGTCACATATATTTTGAAATTAGGGGACACATATATTGACTTGAGGTTTGTTCCATTTGTGTAGAATGTTTGTAAGGATTCTCCAGTAGTTACATTCCACCACTATAAAAAGAGAAACATTTTAAATTAGTAGGAACAAAATTAGAATACAAGAGGTTATAAAAATAGGTTTAGCATGGTGGGCCTAGTTGCCTGTTAAGTTTTCTTCCTTCATTCTGCATATGAGGAAAGAGTCAACAATCTTAAATAAAACAAGGGGTTCAGAGAGACAAAAATTGTTAGAAGCCTAAAAGATGTTCAGATGAGAAGATATTGAAGAGATTGTGGCTGTTTAATTTACAAGAGACACATGATAAAGGCATATATAAAATAATAAATGGAAGAAGGATGATTACGTCAGATACCCCTGTTACCCCTCTCTTAGTATAGGAGCAAATGAAACTGAAAAACAACATTCAAAACTGAAGAGATATTTTTATACAACATAATTACTGTGAAAAGATATCATTAAGGCCAAGAGCTTAGTTGGAGTCACAAAAGGATTAAACATTTAAAAAGATAATGAGATCATTATCCAGATAGAAAATTTGTTAAAAAGTATATAAATTCAAGTTTTCCAGGGCATAAACTAACTACTGAATACTAGGAATCAAGAAGAACTTTCCCATGAGAAGTTTACTCCATAATTATTCACAAACAAGTTTCTTGCATTAGCCAATGTCAGAGACAGAACACTGGATTACATGGATCAAGGGTCTGGTCCAACATGGCAATTCCTAGGGTGCAGTTCTGTTTCAATACTACTTTAAAATAATGTTTTCAACTCCCTCCCCTGCCCTTGCCCTCCATCTGCTGCCAACCCTAATATGTAGCTGATTCTGGAATTCTTAGCAAAGACAAAAGGCCCAACGTAATTTTCATTAATGACTTGGATAATGGAGTAGGAAAGCATGCTTATAAAATTTTCAGATGATACCAAGCTGGGAGGAGTTGAAAGCACTTTGGAGGACAAGTTTAAAGTTCAAAATGACCTCCACAAATTGGAGAATTGGCCTGAATTCAACAAGATAAAATTCAATAAAGACAAGTGCAAAGTACTTCACTTAGGAAGGAACAATCAAATGCACAACTACAAAATGGGGAATAATTGTCTAGGTAGTAGTATTGCTGAAAAGGATCTGGGAGGTTATTTTGGACCACAAATTGAATCTGAGTCATCAATGATGCAGCTGCAAAAATATGATTCTCGGGTGTATTAACAGGAATGTTGTATGTAAAACATAGGAGGTAACTGTCTAGCTCTACTCGACACTGAGTTCAATTCTGAGCACCACAATTTAGAAAAGATACTCTCTTCTACACTCTTTTCAATTTGTCTGCCACAAAAATGATAAAAGGTCTAGAAAAACTGACCTATGAGGAAAGGTTAAAATAAACTGGGCATGTTTAGTCTTGAGAGAAGACAACTGAGGGGGGACCTGATAACAGTCTTCCAGTATATTAAGGGCTGTTATAAAGAGGATGGTGATCAGCTGTTCTCCATGTCCACTGAAGGCAGGACAAAGTAGTAATGGGTTTAATCTGCAGCAAGGTAGATTTTAGATTAGGTATTAGGAAAAACTTTCTAACTATAAAGGGTACTTAAACTCTGGAGTAGGCTTCCAAGGGAGATCATGGAATCCCCATCATTGGAAACTTCTAAAAACAAGTTGGACAAAACATCTGGTCAGGAATGGTTTAGGTTCACTTGGCCCTGCCACAGCGCAGGGGGCTGGACTTGACTACACAATGTCCTTTCTAGCCCTACAATTCTATGCTTCTGTGATATCCCGTCATTTTTCACACATGGAACTCTCATTGAAGTCTTTGGAAGTTGTGTGTAAAAAACAGGTAATAGGATACGGCTCAATGAATCTAACCACGATAGTTACTGTAAATCTCTAATGGATTAAACAAATGTAGCCATTAAAAGCTTCTCCTCCAATGACAAATTTCAATTCCCTGTTTTAACTTACATCCTTTCAGAGGATTTTTACAGTACGTCTTTCAAAGTGCAGGTTTCAGAGTAGCAGCCGTGTTAGTCTGTATTCGCAAAAAGAAAAGGAGTACTTGTGGCACCTTAGAGACTAACAAATTTATTAGAGCATAAGCTTTCGTGAGCTACAGCTCACTTCATCGGATGCATTTGGTTTTTTCCACCAAATGCATCCGATGAAGTGAGCTGTAGCTCACGAAAGCTTATGCTCTAATAAATTTGTTAGTCTCTAAGGTGCCACAAGTACTCCTTTTCTTTTTTCAAAGTGCAGTGCCACATTACTATTATAGCCTGTAGGAGACCTAGTTAGAGACCAGGATCACATACCATCACCAACTCCTTGTAAACGCTTATGTATTTATGAAGAAAAAGTGAACAACCATGTATTTGATATGCAAATCTTACAAAATAAGGATTTTGCAAGGTGCAGAGCACACAACTCTTTCTGAAGTTTATGTTTTGGAGGTACTGAACACTCAAGATTGAGGAGATTTGAGGGTGTTCAGCAATGACCATGGCCTTAATATAAGAACATTTGTTAGCACGGGTATTTTGCTAACATCAATTTCTACTCTTAATCATAGTTCTGGTAATTTAAGATTTGTCACTTCTTCTTGGGTTATTTTTATTTTCTTCTTCTAAGAAAAAAGAAACTATTGATTAGCCTATTAAATAGTTCTGTTACCAAGACATTTGTTTTACCATGCTAGATACAAAATCAGAGAGATTTAGAAATGCTCATGAATCCATTGATCATCATAATTGAGTATTCAATTCTATTTTCTCTGGCTTTGCCAATACAGTGGTTTATAGATCATAACTGGTTCAACATTTAAGATATATAGGAAAGCTTCCCACCAATCTATATTCAAATAACTCAAAAGACACAAATGATTTTACTCAATTTTTTTTTTTTAAACAACAAAAACAACAAACAAAAAAACACCTTTGGACAGAAACCAAGCATGAAAAAATGTCACCCCAAAAGAAATTTGAGAAAGTTGTAAGCAATCAGAAATGGGGGCTGTGGGGACGGACACAGTTTTTAAAACTAAAATAGCAAATATGACCAGGACACCAAGGGTGTCACCTTCCAATCCTGTACTTTAAACAGTATTTTGAGGGGCTTACCTTAAGATATCCTCCACATGACACCAGCATATCACTCTCAGGAGAAAAACAGAGGTCTGTTACCCAGCCACCATGTGTTGATTCTCCTTCATCTACAGTAACAGGGGAGCAGAGATGAAGTAATTCACCTCTTGAGACATCCCAAATCTAAGAGAGACATAATTAATCATATATACAATCTATTAATGGCATTAAATAAAAAAAAGAGTATTGCTGCAAGGACGATAGGATTCATTTTTTCCCTCTTTTTAGTACTAGAGAAATACAACCTTTACTTCAAAC
Source organism: Dermochelys coriacea (assembly GCF_009764565.3). Classification (NCBI taxonomy): domain Eukaryota; kingdom Metazoa; phylum Chordata; order Testudines; family Dermochelyidae; genus Dermochelys; species Dermochelys coriacea. The sequence goes on from NC_050068.2 coordinate 267,574,193, forward strand.
ATTATATTTGGTTGCAAAGTGAGAGGGCAATTCAGATAACTCCTCTTATCTTACACCTTTATGGTATATAGAGGGTTTAATTCACAACTGACTCGTGGGAGACTAATTAGTAAAGAATGCCAGCCATCTATAGAGCACCATAACCATCATCATCACTACACCACCATAAAAAAACCACAAAGTCAACATGACAAATATATTTTCTGCTTTCAGGGAGCGAGGAATGGGCATTAAGCCACCTTACATTACATTTTCTTTTTTTTTGTGCAAAACAATCTTAAAACAAAATACTCACAAGGAATCCCTAAAAAGGGAATCCTTTCCTATCAATCCATAAGTATATTTGTAAACCATGAGTGCTCAAAATGGACAATCCAGAGTCCCACCACACAAGGAACATTCATGACTAAAAAAAAAAAAAAAAAAAAAAAAAGAGTGCAAAAACAAGTGATCAAATCCAGAGGTACACATGCACATCTATTCTGAATGTTATTTTCTTGTATTTTTATAGTCTTTACCCTCTATTCAGTCTAATCTTGTAGATATTTTTCTAAAGCAATTCAATAGCCTATAGTTTCTAGATGACCTTCAGCTCAGTTGTACACCCACTACAAAAAAAATGCTGCCACCTTGACAGCAAAGGATCCACTATTCATTCCTGACCTGCAACGTTCCCTAAATGGCATAGGGAAATTAGATATGCAAAATATAGTTACCCAAATTCATATCTGGCAAGTTCACTGAGCTAAGTACCCCTAGAGTTGTTTTGACTCAACGTATTAATAAAATGTCTCCAAACGTACCCTTATTTCTCCATTGTCATCTCCAGTGGCCAAGAATTTATCATCGAAGGAGAAAGTGCAGCACCGCACGCAGCCTTTGTGACCATTAAACTCATGAAGAACAGATGAACTTTCAAAGTTCCATATCTAAAAATGAAATGTTTAAGAAAAAAAGGTAAAGGTAAAGGGTACTTCATGGAAAATTTACACAATTTTATCTGTCCACTCCAATCAGAAACACATGCGTTAACATAGGGATTAAAATACTCAAAGTACATAAATCCCAGATTAATTAAATCTGAGAGGCATTTATTTGTTAGATATTTGAAAAAAAGTGTGCACAATTTTTTTTTATTATTACACATTTTAAGCTCCTAACCTGTAAGACAGAAAGTTCATGAAGTTATTAAGGAAAAGGAACTTCATGAATTAATACGAAGATATTTTTATAAGAATTTTATAAAGTTCGGAAGCACGCTCTAGAGTGTAATAAAATGGAACATTTATTAAGCAGCCCACTCAAGGGGCTGATAAGAAGTAATCTCAAAGGAGGTGATCTTTTAATAAAGATGTCTATACATTTTCCTTGAAACTTGAAGGGAACCTTAAATGATTTATTTATTTGTAAAATAACACTTAAAAATAAAGTTCCATTTCTCAAAATATTTAGAAATTTTGGAATGTGGCTTTTTTCTGAACAGGAATAAAACTGGAAAATTTTGACATTCTCTGGAAGGAAAATTCTGAATGATTTTGAAAAATGATTTTGAATCATTAAGAACATTTAGTTTAGACCATATAAAAATATATTATACACAATTTTAAAAAATTCTAAACAAAAAGTCATTTAAAAATGAAAAGTCAAAACATTCTGACATGTTGGAATTTGTTTTTCGGGTTTTCTTCCAAAACAAAAATTGGAGTAAAACAGACTTTGTGAAATGAAGTGTTTTGATTTTGAAGGAACTGCATATTCTGAAATACAATTTTTGAAAAAAAAAAAATTTGAATTACAGGTACTGCACAAAATAAATGTTATTGTCTAAAAGCAGACTTGCAGACAATAAAGATCTGACTGCTAGTTAACACTTGGACATACAAGGGGTAAAATACAAAGTAGGTCAACAATTTTCAAAAAGAAAAGCCTAAATTGAGATTCACAAATCCATTTTTAGGAGCATACCTGATTTGATGTCAATGAGGGTTGCTGGGTGCTCAGTACTTTTGAAAATGTGAGAGATACCTAAATACTTAGCTATTTTTAAAAATCTTGTCTTGTAAAATATTTGTAGTTAGTTGCTTAATGCTTTAGTTAAAAAATCCTAAAGCAATACACATATGCAAAATACTGGGCATAGGCTGTGTACCTTATGAGAACTAAAGTCAACAGTTCTCCTTAAGAGTGTGTGTAGTTGTCTCCAAGATAAATTCTGGGAGGTCGCTAAAGCTTTAGAAAGTAAAAACATAAGAATGGCCATACTGGGTCAGACCAATGGTCCATCTAACTCAGTATCCTGTCTCTGACAGAGGTCAGTGCCAGATGCTGCAGGGCGATTTCAAGTGATTATCCCATCATCTACTCCCAGCTCCTGGCAGTCAGAAGTTTAGGGGGACACAGAGCATGGGGTTGCATCCCTGACCATCTTGGCTAATTGCCATCGTTGGACCTAGCTGCCATGAACTTATCTAATTCTTTTTTTAAGGCAGTTATACTTTTGGTCTTCACAACATACCATGGCAACAAGTTCCACAGGTTGACTGTATGTTACATTAAGTAATCCTTCCTTCTGATTGTTTTAAACCTGCTGCCTGTTAATTTCATCAGATGACCTCTATTTCTTGTGTTATGTGAAGGAGTAAATGACACTTCCCTATTCAATCTCTCTTACCATCCATGTTTTTTTATAGACCTCTACCATAATTTCCCATTAGTTGGCTCTTTTCTAAAATGAACAGTCCTAGTCTATTTAATCACTCCTCAGACTGAAGATGTTCCATACCCTTAATTATTTTTGTTGCTCTTCTCAGCACTTTTTCCAATTCTAAGATGGGGTGACTTGAACTGCACGCAGTATTCAAAATGTGGGCATACACAGATTTATATAGTGGCATTATGATATTTTCTTTTTTTAATCTATTCCTTTCCTAATGGTTCTGTTAGCTTCCTAACTGCCACTGCACATTGAACAGATGTTTTCAGAGAACTATCCACAATGACTCAAAGATCTTTCTTGAGCTAATTTAGACCCCATCGTTTCATACATAAAGTTGGGATAAAATCGTTACATACCTTTTGTAACTGTTCTTCGAGATGTGTTACTCATGTCCATTCCATTCTAGATGTATGCCGCGCCCATGTGCACAGCTGTGGAGACTTTTGCCTTAGCAGTATCCGTAGAGCTGGCTGTGACGCCACCTTGAGCGGCACGCTTATGCGTCAGTATATCAGGCGCTGCCGGCCCTATGCCCCTCTCAGTTCCTTCTCGCGGGCAATTCTGACAGAGGGGTGGGAGGGCGGGTAATGGAATGGACATGAGCAACACATCTCTAACAACAGTCACAAAAGGTAGGTAACTGTTTTTTCTTCTTTGAGTTCTTGCTCATGTCGATTCCATTCTAGATGACTCACAAGCAGTATCCCTGGAGGTGGGCTCGGTGTTCACAGGCTTGTAATACCCATCTACCGAAACCAGTATCATTTCGGGCTTGCTGGGTAAGTGCACAGTGAGATTTGAATGTATGTACAGACAACCAGATGGCGACTCTGCAGATATCAGAGATTGGCACATGGGCCAGGAAGGCTGCCAACGAGGCTTGTACTCTGGTTGAGTGGGCGGTTACGATTGCCAGTGGAAGCACCTTTGCCTGATCGTAGCAGAATCGGATGCAGGCTGTGACCCAAGAAGAAATTCTCTGGGTGAACATTGGACGACCTTTCATCCTACTTGCCACTGCGATGAACAACTGCGGCAACTTGCGTAATGGCTTGGTCCTCTCGATGTAGAAGGCTAGTGCTCTCCTGACATCCAGGGAGGGCAACTTACATTCCTCCTCAGACTTACGAGACTTTGGGCAGAAGACAGACAAGAATATGTCCTGGCTTATGTGAAATTGCAAAACCATCTTGGGCAGGAAAGCCAGATGCGGCTGCAACTAGACTCTGTCCTTGAAGAACACTGTATAGGGCAGCCCCGATGTAGGCGCCCTAATCATGGAGACCTTTCAGGCAGAAGTTATCGCCATCAGGAATGACATCTTCTAGGAGAGCAGAAGAAGGGAACAGGATGCCAAGGGCTCAAAGGGAGCTTTCACGAGCCGTACAAGCACCAGATTCAAGTCCCACAGAGGGACTGGGTCCCGGATTCAAGAGTGGAGCCACTCCAGAACTTTTTAAGACCTGGACCATCATGCTATGAGCCAAGACTGATCTGCCCTGGAACAGAGGGTGAAAGGCTGATACAGCAGCCAAGTGGACCTTAACTGATGAAAGGGACAAACCTTGGAGCTTGAGACAAATAAGGTAGTCTAGCATCAGCTGCAGCAAGGCCTGCTTAGGCCTAACGTCTTGGGCCAAGGCCCAGCATGTGAATCATTTCCAGGTGGCCAGGTAGGTCACTCTAGTGGAAAGCTTTCTACTCCCTAGTAGGACCTACTGAACTCAGGCCAAACATTCCTGATCCTCAGTAGTTAACTAGGGGATGATGGAGATGGCTGAGGAAAAGATGGGGTAGATCCGGGGAGGTGACTGGGTGTTGCTCTCAAGCACACCCTCAGAATGCCTGCTTCTGGCCCGCACCATGTTTCACCCGGCCAGGTTGTACAGGTGAGCAGGAGGAGGAAAGGCAGTGGCAACCGAACCCACTGTCCCTTCTCCTCATAAAGCCCTGCCGAGGCTGCCAAGACCTTGGCAGTGGGGGTGGTTGGAATGGCAAACTGAAGCATATGCATCCCCAGGGAGTGGAGGGTGGCCCAAGCGTCCTTCAGACCGTGCAGCCTCGCGTCCGTCTGATCGGAGAACAGCCTGACTCCATCTAATGGAAGATCTTGTATGGAGGACTGCATCTTCTGGGACAGGCCGGAGGTTGAAGCCACGAGCTATCAGGAATGACCACCACCAAGGTGACCACCCTGGTCACTAAATAGGATGCATCCCTGGCCATCTGGATGGAGCACCGAGCTGCTGTGGTACCTTCCTCCACAAGAGCCCCGAACTCTTGCGCCATCTCCTTGGGCATGGAGTCCATAAACTTGTGGAGGGAGTCCCACTGGTTGAAATGATAATGCCCTAAAAGAGACTGGTGGTTCGCGACCTGGAACTGGAGACTGGCCATAGAATAAATTTTTCTTCCAAAAAAGGTCCAGTCTCTTGGCCTCCTTATTCTTGGGAGTGGAACCATCAGACTGGGTCCTCTACTGCTCCCCGGAGTCGGTGGCAGATCCCTTAGGGAGGTAGTAGGTCCCCTTGGGGGTGTGCCCCCTTTCAGCCTCGGTGTGGGCAGGCGGCCCAAGCAGGGTCCTTTGCCCAATGCTCCAACTTGCTCGGTGCTTGATCCCTCTTCTTAGTCTTCTTCTTGGGCACCGGCAAAGGGGATCGGTACCAGGAAGAGCCCAGTGCCAGGGGTGTACTACACACAAAGGCCAAAGTGCTGGGAGTTGCGTCCGGCCAGGCTGGCTCTGAGGCTGGGCAAAGAGCGGCCTCCATGAGGAGGGCCCTTAAGCGAATGTCACGTTCTTTCTGTGTCCCGGGACAAAGTTCTTACAGAAAGCTCTTACTTCTCTTCAATTTGGGATTCCCCCAGGCACTTCAAACAGCTACCATGTGGGTCACTAATAGAAATAGGCCTGTTGTAGTCAGAGCAGGGCTTAAAATCCGGAGACCAGCGCCGGGACCCTAATTGACTAACTATAGTACTTAACAGCTACTTACTAATTAATCTACTATAAAACGAACTATTTACAGCTGGAACCCAAGGTTCAAGGAGTAGGGGAAAAAACCTTTGACCACTTGCGAAGCAAGGGAAAGAGATGCGCCAACCAACCACCGGTAAGAAGGAACCGAGAGGGCGTAGGACTGGCGGCGCCTGATATACCAACGCATGAGCATGGCACTCAAGAAAGCGCCACAGCCGATCTTACGGATACCGCTAAGGCAAAAGTCTCCGACAATTGTGCATGTGGGCATACTCACACCTAGAATGTAATCGACATGAGCAAGCATTCAAAGAAGAATATATTTTCTCTGAGTTAGCTCTGTCCCCTTGTCAAGGCACTTTATGGGGTTGGGGAAATCAAAGGACAGTAGACTCATTAGTAAACTCTCAGCCTAGCCTAGCTGGACACTTGGCTCAGCAAACAGACCACAAAACAGATCATACTCTTACCTCGCAAGCAAGCAAGCAAGCAAGCATACAGACAAACTAACAGATGGTCACATGACACATATATAATATGATATTTTGAAATGCTTAGAGATATTGGGAGTGTTTGTTAGCTTCCTAATGAAGTTGGTCTTAAGCACAAATTCCAGGATATACTTACCTCATTGTGCAGATTTGTCAACATTACGTTTACTAACCTTGGCAGTTTTGTCAGCAGAGGTAGATGAAAACTTGGTGGCATCATGTGAAAGAGCACAAGAAAGAACAGCATCTTCATGGCAAACAAAATCATCTTCTATTTCTCCAGTACAAATATTCCACACCTATAAAATATTACTAAAATTTAAAATGTACAGACTACTTTTGCAGTTTTTCCATCAATTCAGTATCTATAAAACAGTTCTAAAACAACAACACACATTGGATTAAATACATCAAGAACATCCAAATATAATAAAGGTTTGTGGCTCTTTACTGATATACAAAATAGGAAGGGTGTAATAAGGAGTAATAAGGTGAATAATTAGAAATACAATGAAAATGTAAATGAGCTTTTAAAAATGTTGCAGTTTATACTTTTATTGCTAAATTACATAATGCAATGTAATGCAGAATTAACGAACAGCAGAGAAAGCAATCTATAATCAAACTATTCAGTTAAGTTTTTTTTATTGCCATATTTTCCTACTGGACTGACTCTAAAACCTTTGCATTTCCTAAATATAGCAGTTGTGCCTACTTTTAATCCTTGTTTACATTGGGATTTTTAGCATCCAGTATAGCTACTCTGATGGGAAAGGAAAATAAATAAGTAAATAAATCACATTTTATACTGATGCACCACATCTACAAAAGGGGCTTGCACTGGAGCATGCCGCTATATCGTATATTTCAGAGTAGCAGCCGTGTTAGTCTATATTCACAAAAAGAAAAGGAGTACTTGAGGCACTTTAGAGACTAACAAATTTATTTGAGCATAAGTTTTCGTTAGCTCACATAGTTTCCACTTCTAGATAAAAACCTTGGCATAGACCAGGCCTAAGTTTCATTCTTTGAAAATTAAATATACAATTTTATAGGTTTTTTGCTACCAATTAAAAACACAATGCACCTTCTGTAATTTGTCGATACAAAGATATTGTAAAATATTTACCTTAACTGTTCCATCAAATGACCAGGAAAGAAGTCTTGAATTTTCCAAAAGCTTAAAATTCTTCACTGCTTCCTTGTGACCTTTTAAAAATATATATTCTTCTGACTGCCAATTCCATACCTGCTTATAACATAGAATTTGTAAGCTTTTAAAACAAACAATGGGTTCTTCCTCCACATTGCAAATATAATTTAACAACGATTAACTTGTTTTTTTCAGCAGAAAATATCCATTGTCTTCCATTCCAAGTAAACTATCGAAGATACCTGGCTTTGTTACAACTCACCTTGGGTAAGCACTAATGTGAGCCAATCACAAAAGCGTATTATAATGGTCAGCTGGTAGAAAGTTCATGTGAATGAAGTAACTCTTGAGAAAAGTCTGAAAAGGGAAAAAGCCTCCCCAATAAAATTTGTATAATGTGACTTGCAATAACTAGCTACCATTAGTGAGTTTGAAAACTTCCCCTGCAAACTCAAATTTGGAGCCTAAAAACCTTGATTATTTCAATCAATAACTTTCCACACTTTAACTCAGATTTATTTTACAGTAAAACAATTTTACTCAGATTTATTATACAATTAAAATACATTTTTAATCAAATGTCACCTTTTGTTTTAAAAGTTTGTATAGTTTTTTCTTTTTAATTTCAGCAACTGTGCATTAAACATTCAAAGAATGTCACTTCATCTACAGAAATTATTAAACAGCTTAAGTTTTTTTTTTAATAATTTTAAACCTATAGCTTTTCTGCACCGAAGAAAAAGGTCAGCAATAGCCAAGAAAAGTATGTGGTTGAAAATCCAGAAAATTTAGTGCTACATTAGCCACTAGAGGGAATCCTAGAACAAAAAACAACTTGTCAGACAAGGTAAATAAAGGAATTAATAACATTTTCCTTTACTCAGTAATTCTTACCTCCACGTGGGTGCAAAAAAGAAAAATACAAAAAAAAAAAAGAATCAGACTTCAAGCTCAATCCTAGCCTCCCATGTGCAAGTGTGCATCTCCACATTTTTAAGTTAGCTACCATAAAGGCACAATCAGGGCCAAAGCTCACAGAAGTCAGTCCCAAAATTCTTAAAAATTACTAAATGGTTGAACTGTCTATTTTGAGAATCCATATTTCTTTGCAACTATGACCTAAATTTCACCAAATGGTGTAATTCATCATTATGTTAACACAAATAGAAAAGTTCTAAACACACAATGGTCACCACACTACTTTAGATTTTACTAAACATTTGGTCCTTTGTAGGCCATCAAGGAAGTGCTCCTTTTTCTGACTTGGTTCATTTGTTTCTGTCCAACAAGATAAGCATGCACAATTAATTACTTAAAAGAAGCAATTTGCTGCCCCCATTCTCTACAATTTTTTAAAAATGAAACACCTACCAGTTCTGCACTAGTCTGAAATGCTTTACTCTCTACATATCCATTGATATCAAAGACCCAATTCTGAACGTCAGTGGAGATTTATTTGTTACAAATAAGTACTTCCGATTTTGTAACTTTAAATTATAACCCATCAGAGCTATTGAACTTGGTTAGTCCCTAATCCAGAAATCAGACAAATTATGTTGTATCTGTGGTTCTATGAACACAAGTGTAGAGAAGTTGTGAGTGTAGAGAAGTTGTGAATGATGCCATTAGAAAGACAGTCAGCAAGTTTCAATGGTGGGATTAGGAGAGGTAAACAAGAGGACTGACCTAGCTAACAGATATGTCCTTGTCAGTCCACATTGCTCAATAGTGATGGCCCTCCAACCAAATGGACCATGAGACTAACAATGGTCAATATATCAGGGGGTAGCCACGTTAGTCTGTATCCACAAAAACAACAAGGAGTCTGGTGGCACCTTAAAGACTGACAGATTTATTTGAGCATAAGCTTTTGTGGGTAAAAACCCCACTTCTTCAGATGCATGGAGTGAAAATTACAGATGCAGACATAAATATACTGACACATGAAGAGAAGGGAGTTACCTCATAAGTGGAGAACTAGTGTTGACAGAGCCAATTCAATCAAAGCGGATGTAGTCCACTCCCAATAATAGATGAGGAGGTGTCAATTCCAGGAGAGCAAAAGCTGCTTTGTAATGAGCCAGCCACTCCCAGTCCCTATTCAAGCCCAAATTAATGGTGTTAACTTTGCAAATGAATTTTAGTTCTGCTGTTTCTCTTTGAAGTCTGTTTTTGAAGTTTTTTTGTTCAAGTATAGCTACTTTCAAATCTGTTCTAGAATGTCCAGAAAGACTGCAGTGTTCTCCTACCGACTTTTGTAGGATACCATTCCAGATGTCCGATGTGTGTCCATTTATTCTTTTACGTAGGGACTTTCTGGTTTGGCCAATGTACATGGCAGAGGGGCACTGCTGGCACGTGATGGCATATATAACATTAGTGAGGTAACTCCCTTCACTTCATGTATCAGTATATTTATGTCTGCATCTGTAATTTTCACTCCATGCATCTGAAGAAGTGGGGTTTTTACTCACGAAAACTTATGCTCAAATAAATCTGTCAGTCTTTAAGGTGCCACCAGACTCCTTGTTGTTTTAATGGTCAATATAGAAAATGCATGGAGTTTATTGAATCTGCACTATCTGTAGTGTAAACCTACTTTTTCTTTAGTAGCTTTGAATGCTCCAATGTTAGTTTAAAACATTTTCCACACCTGTATAGTTGAATCATCGGAGCTTGAAATAAGGGTCTGTCCATCAGATGTAAACTGGCAATGTTGTACAGATTTCTCATGTCCAGGTCCTGGATTTGAAAACTCTCCTACTTGACAATTTCAAAACCTTTATAATGAAAATCAGAAAGATCATTTATGAAGAATTAAAATACAGTCATATATAAAATAAACAGAGAAAGACAAGCAAAACATCTGAAGTAAAAATAATGGAATACTATACAGTACTACGCAAAAGTGAGGATTCAGATCCAAACCAAGTGAGTGAGAAAAAAATCTACATTGTTAAAAATTGGCTAGAAGTCCTTCAATTTCCTTTGGGTATGTCATAAACAGACAGCTAAGGGTAGCCTAGAATTCCTCCTTACTGTAAGGGGTTAAGAAGCTCAAATAGCCTGGTTGGCACTGACCACAGGACCAATGCGGAAAGAAGATACTTTCAAATCTTGGGACGGGGGAAGGTTTTGTTTGTCCTCTTTGTTGTGTGTGGGGGTTCTCTCTTGAGACTGAGAGGGGTCAGACAGAAATCCATCTTCTCTAACCCATCCCAATTCAAGTCTCCAATATTGCAACCAGTGTAGATAAGCCAGGCAAGCCGGATTAGTTTATCTTTTGTTTTTCTTGTGAATTTTCCCTGTGCTAAGGAGGAGGTTTATTCCTTTTTTCTGCAACTTTAAGGTTTTGCATCTGAATACCCTGTAAAGTATTTTCCATCCTGATTTTACAGAGAAGATTTTTACCTTTTTTTTTTTAAATAAATAAAATCCTTCTTTTAAGAACCTGACAGATTTTTCCATTGTTCCAAGACCCAGGGGTTTGGATCTTTGATAATTCTGTAACCAATTGGTTAGGATATTATTCTCAAGCCTCCCATGGAAAGGGGGTGTAAGGGTTTGGGCGGATTGCTGGGGGAAGAGAAACTCCACGTGGTCCTTTTCCCTGGTTCTTTGTTAAATCACTTGGTGGTGGCAGCGTTACTTAAACCCAATGTACAAGGGAGAATTTGAGCCTTGGGCGTTTTTTAAGCTAAGCTGGTAGAAATAAGCTTAGGGGGTCTTTCAGGCGGGTCCCCATATCTGTACCCTAGAGTTCAGATTGAGGAGGAACCCTGACAGGTATCAGATATGTACGTACCAACCCGTGTGTGAAGTTTGATATGTATTTGTATTTGTTACCTAATACATTCTGCGATAGCATATGTGCATCACATTACCAATATGTATTATTCGCATCATACAGATATCAGTACGTATTAAGCACATAAAAGTATATAATAGCAGTAATATAATATAATTATATAGCCTTAATTGGCCTATGCTTTTTATATAACCCTGCTCACTTAAGCTAAGTATTCCATAACCTCTTGCATTCACTGAAGTAAGTTTTGGCGCTTAAGCAAACAGGGAAGCTGTCAAGACCAGGACAGATGAGTGCTTTACCACAGCACAGGAAGAAAGTTACTCTTGCAGACCAATACTGAAAGTCCCAAAGGAAAAGGATAAGACATTGATTGTTCTACCCTAGTACAGACCTAGGAGGTGCCTTCACACCCCTTTGGTACCTGCGAATGTATGCTTCGTAACAAAGAGATGAGGGGTACAACCATAGTACCAGAAAAACAAGTAGAAAGCTAATTGATTAAATGCCAGTTTCAAATGACATATACAGTACCTTGCACTTGTAAAAAGTTTAGATATGAAAAAATGGCTTTCGGTGGTTTAGCTTTGGAAGCATATCTTCTGTCTAAGGTGAATGTAATAAGCTGCACAAAATTGGCTTCCCAGAAAATGGTATCTTTTAGCACCTTTTTCAGTACTAGATTATATGGCTTATATCAATAAACCTAACTCGCATAGTTTATTTAGTCTCTTAAATATATTCATAACAAACCAAAGTGTGGTCAAACTATTGACTATACAATTTATCAGCCTGTTCTATGTTTATGTTACATGATTGAAACAACAAACTTTGCCTCTAAATTTATTTATGCTCAGCAATTAACGGATAACAGGAAAGTGCAATTTTCAAAATTGTAGCTACTTGCCTCTGTACTGAGAGATGTGAAATGAATCAAGTGACCCAACAGTGTAAACACCTACTTACTCCTTTTATGTGAGTGGACAAAAGTATGTGGATAAATGCCAAGACAGATCTGATATTTATAAACTGGATAATAAATTGTGTAGTCTTCAAACAGGCATGTCAGCAGGGGAATGTATTTTTTCTCCCTTTTTCCTAGTACCTCCAGTTGCATCAGGAATCAAGTCAGGACCATGAGGCCTATTAAGTTTCAAGCAGTACTCTCTCTGCACTGTGTTCTCCACATTCTGAAACCCACTGTAGCTGCTCTGAGAGGGAGCAGAGGACAGCTTAAGGGGACCATTCAGCAGCACAGAGGCATAAGCCCCCAGTAGATCCCTAGATCCATGCAGATATTGGGTCTGTGAGCCAACATCTTGCTTCTTTTGGTAGAAGGGAGAAAACCTGATGACAGAATTCTGAGGAAACACCTCATGGATTACTTCTGTTTTCCTACCTAAAGCCATTCCCACTGTTTTACCTATGGCAGTGAGTGACCTGGGTTGATATACTCATTGTTGGGTAGGGGAGCAGTTGATTTCCCATAAAGCAGGTTTACAATACCATTTCTTTTAATTTTCAAGGTATAACATACTGTGTCATCAAAAAGCAATAGCTGAATTACTTATTTTCTCTCTTTCTAGAATTTAAACAAGAACGTTACTTTGTATAAAGAAAGCTAGTCAAAAAATCATTAGAAACACTAACCAGTGGGATTTACTCAAAACTGCCCAAAAAATCAGGGTACAGTACCTTTATGTTCCATTCTCTCTCCAAATGCTGCATATTGAAGATCTTCACTTAGGCACCAGCAGCAAATAAGAGATTCCTGGGGCTTCAGTCAGATAGTCAGTATGGCCTGTATTTCCATTAATTAGTGCAACCAAAAATGTGAATTATTACGCTACTAGCAACTTTGTACAGCATCTTTACTTTAAAACACATGACAAGCCTACATCTTTTGTGGGACCCAACATCAGACACAGCTGTTTTAGCATACCTATTTGACCTAGAATATAGTACACTCAAATGTGCTTTTCTAACCCAGAAAGAAGTTATAAAAGCTGTATAACTAGCTCCAGGCAATTGTCTTTGGACAAAACAAAATTAAGCTGACCGGATTTTACAGCTACTGCAAAACATTTTTCAAGTACATCGATACAGTAGGATTTTACACCCTAGCAAACGGTATGATTCAAAAATGATTAATATAACACATCTAGATAGTAGGTTTTAACTACATGTCACCTCTGTTCACATCAATTCAACTATCACTTTCATGTAATCTTCAGGAAAAGATCTTTGGAATGCAATGATTTACAAACAAGTGAATGCTTCTTTTAAATGAGTGATCTACAACCTTTTTATGCCAAAGATCACTTTTTGAATTTAAGGGCAACCCAGGATCTACCCTGTCCCTTCTCTGAAGCCCCGCCCCACTCACTCCATCCTCCGCCCCCCCCCCATCACTTGCTCTCCCCCACCCTCATTCACTTTCACTGGACTGGGGTAGGGGTTTGGAATGGGGTGCGAGATCTGGGCTGGTGCCAAGGGGCTTGGAGTGTGAGGGGGGCTCTGGGCTGAGTTTGGGGCAGAGGGTTGGGGTGCAGGAGATGGTGAGGGGTGCTGGCTCTGGGAGGGGGCTGCGGTGCAGCCTCCTGGAGGGCAGCACTTACTCCGGTGGCTCCTGGTCGGTGGCACAGCATGGCTGCTGCTAAGATGGGCTCCCTGCCTACCCTGGCCCCAGGCTGCTCCAGGAAGGGGCCAACGTGCCCCTTTGGCCCGGGGTGGGGGGTGGTGTGTGTGGCACATGGCTTTGCACACTGCCCCTCTCTGAAAGCACCGCCCCTGCAGCACCCATTGGCCACAGCTATCCGTTCCCGGCCAACAGGAGCTGCGGGGGCGGTGCTTGCAGGCAGACCCTTCCCTCTCCACCCCCAGGGCCGCACTGGCTGCTTCTGGGAGCGATGTGGTCGGGGAAGGCAGGGAGCCTATCTTAGCGGCAACCCCGCTGTGCCGCTGGAGATTGCAATTGACTGGGAGATCCTCTAGGATTGACCAGTCAATCGTGATCAACCAGTTGGTGACCACTGTTTTAAACCGTCTCGGGGGGGGAGAGGGGAGCTTTGCTTACAGTTATTCTCCTGTGGATATGCAAAAGTAACTATACATGAGCACTGAGAAAAAATAGCATGGTTTGCTTCTTTTAATGAATGTACTGTTATTGACATGACTAGAGATTGAAACCTTTCACTGGGGAGGGTTATTCTGGTCACAGGCCAAAACCAGTAGCATGTGTGTGTCTTCCTATATCGGTTACTTCCTAGATCCATAGGCAGGTGTCTGATTCTCATTGGTTAACCTCCTTTAGATAATGAACATAGGTAATTTGTTCATATTGTTCCCAGAAATGTTAGAAGGGCTTCAAAAATTCACTACCAGAGGCAAAGTGGAAAGTTTTCCTTGGTGTGCAAGTGCACACTGAAGTCCATCTATTTCTGAAAATCAGAAGTCAAATCTTTTTTTTTAAAATAGCAAGTGGCTACCTGTTCACTGGGAACTAGTCTAAGAACCAACACATTTATATGCCAGCCATTAGACGGAAAGGACTTGGTCACTCCTAACCTTGGACACAATTCAACTTGCGACCTAGAGGAGAAATATTCTATACTTGATAATCAAATCCTCTGAGTCATCCAATCCCACTTCAAAGTTTCAAAAAAAAAAATCCAACTGTGTATTTTCTAGAATTAGAGACTACTGAATTACTGTAACTATTGCATGCTCTGTATCCCTTTTATAACAAAGTGAAACCAGGTATAAATGATATCAGAACTTGAGACTAAAACAGTTTCAAAGTCAATCATTGAAACAGAAAATCTCTAGTTTCAGAGTAGCAGCCGTGCTAGTCTGTATTCGCCAAAAAGAAAAGGAGTACTTGTGGCACTTTAGAGACTAACACATTATTAGAGCATAAGCTTTCGTGAGCTACATCGGATGCATCCGATGAAGTGAGCTGTAGCTCACGAAAGCTATGCTCTAATAAATTTGTTAGTCTCTAAGGTGCCACAAGTACTCCTTTCTTTTGAGAAAATCTCTAGAGTCTAACACTGCCTCACAAAAAAATTGCAATTGTATAGGTAAATAAGAATGCTTTTTAAAAAACTTATTCTTGCTGGGGGAGGAGTTTTTGTAAATTTTTTTAAGTTATTTTATTTACACTCCTTTCGAGTATTCCTTAATGACAAGGAGATAAAGCATGTGGACAGCAGAAGATACATTCTAATGTAAAACACTGGAAATAGTAAGAGACAAAACAAACAAACACATACAAGAAGAGATAGACTCAGTAAACAGATAGATAGAACCAAACAGATAAGCACGATTGGGAAAATGTTCAAGTATCTTACCAACTTTTTTCTCCATGAAGAATATGGTTATGCACTCAGAACCTCTAATACAGAGATGCTCAAATGTCCAAAGAGAGAAAAGAATGTTGGGAAAAAGGCCTTTTCCTATAAAGGTCCAAATAGTTGTAACAGATTTGCCCAATAGTAGGTAAGTATTTGATATTTTCTTAAAATATAAATAATGCAACCTAACAGTTTATGTCAAGTATACAACAGGACCCTCAATATCAACACTTCCTCAATATCACACAGTCTCTTCCTATTTTACTGTAAAGATTTAGTAGCTGAGAGCTGCAATGAGAGCTGTATTATACCTTCCACTACTTTAACAACATATACTACAAAATATTATAACTAGACAAAATGCTTTGCAAAAGAACCAAATACATTTTGTGATATGTTATTCTTTTTTTTTTTTAAATAAAGTTATGCTGATTTTCTAATCTAATTGAACAAAGACTAAACCCTCTGAGGTACTGAGTCGCTCCCCTCCCCCTTGAACGCCTGCTGGATTTTTAAAGCGCTGAGCACCGTCACAGCAAGTCCCTAATGAAGATGTTATATTAGTCTAAGGTATATTGTAAGGTGGGCAATAGATATAGAGCAAATATACAGTACAGATAAATCTGTACCTATGACTTCTGAATTACTTTGAAAATAAGATTTAATCTCTGTAGTTTTAATCTAGTTCAAACAATGATTTTTTTTTTAAAAAAAAGCTACAAAAAGCTGTTATTGTAAGTTCTATGATGTAATAGTAAGACTAAGTCACTGATTATATGTAATATCAATTCTGGTCGATAGGATGTGAAATTCAAGAGTTCATATAATTAAAAAATTAATACACCTGCAGCGATGCTTATTGTTCACCCCCAAGCATTCTTAGCCCACTTTCTCTGATACTACTTGGCCCAAATTTAGAAGTGCTGACTCTTTGTGTCAAGCTTTTAATTTTCTCTATTGTTCTTTTATAAAATTTAAAATGTGTTTTTTTCCTCCCAAACAAAAAAAGTAACGCTGCAGGATAAATGCTATTGAGAGACAAAGCCTGGTTTCAGTAACAAGTTGAGAGCTCAATTCTACTCTTTGAATTTCTGCTTAAAATGAACTGGCCTTACAAGTCACAGATACATAGATTCCAAGGCCAAAAGGGACCACTGGGATCATTTACTCTGACTTCCTGCATAATACAGGCCATGGAATTTTCCCAAAATAATTCTTTTTGAATTAGAGCATGCCTTTTTCTTTCTTAAAAAAAAAAGAAAAGAAAAAAAAAGAAACCAAGATCCAATCTTGATTTAAAATTGTCAGTGATGGAGAATTAATCATGACCTTGATTAACTGTTTCAATGATTAATTACCCTCAACATAAAAAATGTACACCTCATTTCCAGTCTGAATTGTCCAGCTTCAACTCCTAGCCATTGGATCATGTTGTACCTTTCTCTGCTAGACTGAAGAGCCCATTATCAAATATTTGCTCCCAAGCAGGCACCTTATAGACTGTAATCAAGTCATCCCTTAACCTCCTCTTGTTAAACTAAATAGACTGAGCATCTTGAGTCTACCACTATAAGGCAGTGTTCTTCATTCAAGGCCTGTGAGCCAGTGGTAGTTCCCATCGACCCTAAGTGCGGCTCGCTAAGTTTCCTCTAAGCTGCGTGGCTGCACAGCAGGCTATAAATAACCACATGGCAGCTCTAAAGGGCCATACAGCAGGGACCTGGAGAGGAGAGAGGGAGGGGGTGAGCTGGAACTGGGGAGAGGAGCAAGTTGGGGCTTGCATGGCTGCTGTGGGCCTCTCCCTCAGCCCCCAGAGCTCCCTGCTGCCGAAGGGGGGAGAGAGGCCCTTCCCCCAGAGCTTCATGCTGCCTGCCTACCAGCAGGCAGGGGAGAGAGAAAGGTCCCTTCCCTGGAGCTAGCTGCTACCAGTAGGGAGACGGCTGGGGGGAGTCCTCTGGCCCCAAGCCCTGGAGCAGCCTGCCTGCACCCCAAATCCTTATCACCTGGCCCCACCCCAGAGCCCCACACCACATCAAACCCCCTCACTCCTTCTCCACATCCCAACCCTCTGCCCAGTCCTGGGCCCCCCTCCTGCACCCTGAACCCCTCATCCCCGGCCCAACCCTGCAGCCCTCACCCTGCATCCCAACCCTCTGCTCCCAGCCCTGAGCCCCCTCCTGCACCGTGAACCCCTCCCCTGGCCCCACCGCATCCCAACCTCTGACCCAGCCTTGAGCCCCCACACACTCCAAACCCCCTCATCCCCAGTTCCACCCTCGAGCTCTCACCGCCAGCAGCGGGCCTGAAAAGAAAAAGAGGAACAAATGACAACAGACATTTGGACTGCCTTATGGGATTGCGATGACAGATTACAAATTCTGCATGAACAAAGTCGAGAAGGAACAGGCACACTTTCGTCATCCAGTTTTCAAGTAGTTTTGCATTATTCTGCTCTTAAAAAGTTTACTGCATAGGTGCCTTTTTAATCCATACATTTTCCTGGTTATTATTTTATAAAAGGAGTATCATTTTATTGTACAAGTAGACTGTTTTAGTTATATGAGTGGCTCTGTAATATTACATCATTAAGGAGTAGTAAGCAATGTGTTAATATAATACTTAATGTGGCTCTTACACTGAAGGTTGGTTTTTTTTTTTTTTTTTTTTTTTTTTTTTTTGCTAAAGTGGCCCCCACTCAGGGGCGAAAGTAAAATTTAAAACTTACCGGTACGGGGGCCAGCTCCAGCCCCCCTGGAAGGGGCGAGGCTGAGGGTCAATGTCCCCCAGCCAACCCTTCACGCTGCTTGGCCCGTGCCACCCGGGGCTCCAGCGGTAATGTAAAGGGCCCAGGGCTTTGGCCTCTGCTGCCGCAGCAGCAGCAGTCTGAGCCCTTTTAAATCGCTGGCCCCAGGGCAGCTGCTCTTTTTGCTCACCTCCCCCCCATTGGCAGCCTTGCGGGGGGGGCCCCAAAAGGGGCAGGGATCATAAAACAGCACTTCAACATTGCTGCCCCTTTTGTGCTCCCCGTCAGGACCCTGCCACTAGGGACCTAGCAGGGCCGCCGAGAGGGGGCGCAAAAGCGGTAAGGCAGTAGGGACCGGTACTGGCGGCCACCTTTTACCGGTACGCCGTACCGGCCCATACCGCCTTACTTTCACCGCTGCCACCACTTCAAAAAGAGTGAAGAGCACTGCTGTATGGCATGTCTTCGAATCCTTTAATCATTCCTGTACCTCTTCTCTGAACCCTCTCCTATTTCTCAATGTCCTTGAATTGTTGACACCAGAACTGAACACCATTATTCCAGCAGCAGTCAACATACAACAGCGTCAAATACGAGGTATAAATAACCTCTAGCTCCCTACTCCTACTTGAGATTCCCGTTATCGACTTATGGACCACATAGCCTTTTTGGCAACAGCACTTGAACTGGGATCTCATCTTCAGCTCTACACAATGCCCAAATCTTTTTTACGATTTGTCAATTCTCTCTTCATGAAGAGGCATATAAATTGGTCCTCTACTTACAGGGTTGGGTTCTCCTCTGCTGATCGGATGTAGGTAATTAGAATTTTAGATATAGGTGAGCCTGGTTCAGTACAGTACTGACTACCATTTTTCCTCTAAAACAGTTATTCTATAATTACCATAGGAACTTGTTATGATATTTCAGAAATACATCTGTTAATCATAAGTAAGCAGATGATGTGTGTTAACTTAGAAAAGAGTCCAGTTACGCTATTGCATATGAATTGCTTGGACAAATAATGTTGGCAAAAATACATTAACATTTTCAACTGATTAGATTCACTGTTCCCCCTCCCTGAAACAAATAAAATAAAATAAAAAGTTAAGGGTGGACTGATCAGAAAACCCTTTTCAAATAAAATAAATTAATCAGTAAGACTTTGTCCCCACTCTCCCATTTGTGCAGTGCGTGTCCTCCTACTCAAACAGCCCCATAAAAGGGGCCGGGGCACAGCAGCTCTGAGTAGAAAACCATTTGGTACCTTTGGAGGAAAGAAAAGGAGTACTTGTGGCACCTTAGAGACTAACAATTTATTAGAGCATAAGCTTTCGTGAGCTTACAGCTCACTTCAAAATGTTTTTCCACCAAATGCATCCGATGAAGTGAGCTGTAGCTCACGAAAGCTTATGCTCTAATAAATTTGTTAGTCTCTAAGGTGCCACAAGTACTCCTTTCTTTTTGCGAATACAGACTACACGGCTGCTACTCTGAAACCTTTGGAGAAGGAAAGGTAAGAGGGGGCCTATTGCTTCAGTATAGGCCTTTTAATTAGCCTTGATGCAGGCTCTCCAGGCAGAGGAAGAGACAGTTTGGTGAGTAGATGGAGGTGGGGGAAAGACAGAAAATAGGAGAGGAGAGAGAAAAAGAGGGGGAAAAAGTAGGTAAAAGGTCCCAGCAATGAGGAAGATCTCTTTCTGGGCCCTTGATAGACTAAAAGGTAAAAAGAATGGGGTACCTAAGATTCCATGTTTCCTCCTGCAGGGGAAAATACTTCTGAAGGGAAGTTGTCAGGGAGGTTCCCCTTCAGCCAGGCTTGCACAGATAGAATGCTGTAACAGCCTCCTTTAATCAAAAGAATGGACCTGACCCAGCTATGCCCCACTCAAAGGAGAGCAGCAGAACAGTTTCAGCTATCCCCTCACACTACATATTATTGGCAGCCATAACAATTTTTTGAAGTTCACCCAAGAAGGGCTGCCAGGCCGCCTGCCAGCCAATCAGGCTTGATACAAAGCAACTGAAATAGTTGCTCTCCTGGTCAAAGGCGGGTCTAGATAACACTGGTTAAAACTCTGGAGATCTATCTTCATTAGCACTCACACTACTGCCACCACTATTAAAGCTGTTGTAGTGGGAAATATGAAGAGAAAAGGCTACTGTAGACAGAGCCTGAAGAATTTAAAATAACCACTAAAACAGAATACCAGACTAAAGGGCCATGCGTGTCTGCGTTTTATGTGCTATGACACATTTTTTGGAGGATAGAAGTTAAGTGTTTTATCAGTTTCTCAATTACTTCATTCACAATTTAGAGAGTCATGGAATTGATCTGAAGGCAACATTTGGCTCTAAAAAAAAAGCAAAACTTGAAAGAAAAAAGTCAGTGTATATAATGTCACATAAAATGTTTTTGACTCCCTTATCAAGAAACACAGAATTCTACCTTCCATTTGAATGTTATGGTTAAAATGAAAGTCAAAAAAAACCAAAACATTAAAAAGCCTGAAGACAAACGTTCATATATGTACAGAGACAATAAGACTCAAACAATTATACTTGAAAATAAATGCTTAATAAAGACTAATTATAGGTGAACAAATAACTTAAAATTGGGGGAAGATACTGATTCCTCATTATTTCATTCAGTGCTCTCAGATAAGAATATTGATAATGTTGACATCAGACAGTAGTCATTCACCAGCAGAAAATTTTTAGAATTTGACAGTCTGAATTACTACACAGGAAATGTAGATCACCTTGCTAGTGCCGTGCATATGGACATTCAGTTTTCACGGCTATAAAAGTTAGTGCCATTGCTTTAAAATGCATCACTTCTGCAGATCCCACAGGAGTTTACGCTGAAGGACCACTGAAATCATATACACAATTGTCTATTGAGTAAAAAAAACTACCACTTGTTATTCCTGAAGCTTTACAATTTTCTATTTGCTTTGGGTAGAAAAGGCATTTTACAGGCTGAAAAAATACTTTCAGCTACAAGGATTACTTCATTCTGTCTCTTCCATGGCCTACAAACACTTAGTGTATCCCCAGCAAGCACGATTTTTAGATGGTTTGCTTTAGGGTTCAGTTTCGTTAGTGCACCTGCATGCAGAACTCCCACAGAAAGACACAAGTTGCACATTGATGGGCAGAATTTGGTCCGTAATGGGTATTATACCTATGCTGCTGTTAGTGTCCAGCATAGCAAGAAAGAATTCAGAAAGGGTTAGTGACAGACTGTTCCACCCTATCTATTTTGTCAGATGTACTGCGGTCTTGTAAACACATTCTGCAGCTACTACTTATCCCTAAAGAAACTGCTGAGAAAAGTCTAAATTTAATTCTGCTCACCCCACTATTTATGCTCTACTTTCAATTTACCTTTGTTTTAGAACTTTTTGGATTTTATAGCTCAAGGATTAGAGATAGGTCTAAACATGCTAAAACTATGAGAAAATCTGGATCCAAGCCTTGTGGCTTGGGACCATCTTTTTAAAGGATGGATTCAGGATCTTTTAAGACAACCTGCATTTCAGACATAAATGCATAAGGATGATGCAAAAATTTGTACAGGGTAGGCCATTAATTGACAACTTAGTATATTTAAGTAATTGTCTGATCTGACTTTTAAAAAAATAAAAAGTTAAATTGCAACATACTTATGTGAAAGGAATTTTTGACATTTAATATGAAAAATACTTTGACAAATTCTGGACAGTATTTTGTAACAAAAATGAACATGAACATTTTTCTTATAAGCTATTATAGTTAAGCATGTCAGTGTTCTAAATCAGCTAAACTAGCCACTTCATGCATCACTTCTACAGGATGTCACATCACAACTGATATAACTTGACATAAAATTATGGAAGGATACATGTTAATTCAAAAATATTTCTATTAAAAAAGTGAAGGCAGCTACATGTGTGTGTTTAAAGTATTTAGTATGCTTAGTTTCACCAGAGTATCAACAATTTGTATTTTTAGCCCATACAGAAATATTGTACCCAAAATTAATAAAACATAAGTTATACAACTTGTAAAGAACAGTTATTTTATAACAGAAAAGGTCCTCTACCCTTCTCCATGCAGTCAGCTTCAATTTGCATATCTACCTTTTCAAGGGAAAAAGCCCACAAACTTTAACAGGTCTTGCTCATTAAAATAGGCATAGCTCTTTGTCTGGACCTAATGTACAGTAATTCAATCATTTAAAGAGTAAATTACAGAACATTAGCCATTTACATGCCAGATCCAAACGCTTAAAATAAAAAACAAAAATAACAATTCTTAATATGCTTTTTCTGTAGATTACAGAGACCCTCAGGCATATTATTGATTTATGAATTGAAGTCCATACAGAAATTCACTTACTTGTAGATGCTTCTGATTGAGAATTGCTAAAACCATCACTTCACCATCCTGGAACACGACATCTAGTTCACGTTTTAACACAATAGCAGAGGACTTGCACACCTTACTTGACTCCCAAATCTGTTAAAGAGAATAATGTTCTCAAAGAACAGGATATAAAACTTTCAGTCAATAAATAAGAGTACATGCAAAAAGTAAGAAACTCATAAATGGAATCATTTTAAATCATCGAGAATAACTGCTCAATACTTTTAATGGGTTTCATTTATTAGACTAGTAGGAAGGGATGTACAATCCAAACAGATAAAATGCAATATTGATATTTTTCCCATTCGGACTGGCTCCCCTATACTTCTACTCAGAGAAGTCACATGCACAAAGTTCACCAGCTCATAACTTTTTGAAATCAAAGAAAATAATTTAAAAAAAATGAAAGTACCAGCTATTGCATTATATATTTCATTTGCATAAGAAGTTTAAAGAATATGAATACTGATTAGGGAAGTCAGGAAAGAAACAACAAGGAAAAGATCAGGGTTACCTCTCCTAATGGTAGCACTGCAGTTTATCACAGGAATTTAGGGATCAGAAAACATAGCACAGGTATTATACACAAGTACGTATCCTAAACAAATAACAATATGTAAATATGCCCAAACAACTGGAAATAAGTTATCTTACCCTTATTGTCTGGTCATCTGACGATGTCAGAAATAAAGATCCATCAGGAGAAAATGTCACACAGTGTACCCAACTCAGATGTCCTCTGCAATCAGCTACTTTTGAAAAGGATTCTGTATTCCATAACTACAGCAAAAATATAACAAAGGAAGAGCCCAACTGTATCACCACTACATTCTAAATACAAAACACAAAGCACATACAATAACTTCACACACCAATTTTTTCTACTAGTATTTGCTTTCAGTCCTCATCCTGAATATACTAACTGTAAGAGGGAGTTGTCTTCTGCTGTCACTATTTACTACAGATATTTATTTTTCGAAAGATCAGTCTTTTCAGTTGTATAACTAAATCAATCTATGTAGTGCTCAAATGTAGACTTAAATGTATCTGTTTTAGAAAATATGATACTCAAATGTTTTGGGACTAGAATGGATAAAGTAAGTATTCTATCCACTACTTAGTGTTTTTCACTTGGCTGAATCATGAAAAGCCCTACAGTGTACCAGTATATTGTACAAAAGTCTTTTATACCATATTATCTCTTGAAGACTCAGTTTTTCTGATTTATTTTGCTTTTAACATGTACAGTTAAATAAAATGTTCATTTTTCGGCTTATGTGAAAATATAATGAAAAATATGTATAGTTCAAAAACAGTATTTCACCATTCAAAATTATACCTCTAATAAAATGGGTAAATATAAACAGAAAAATGAAATTAAGATATTACATTATGTGCTAAAAATACTTACTTAACTAAGTTCATTTTGAACACATATGCACACGTACAGTTATTGGAAAGTTTTAGCTCTCCAAAACTAATGGATTTTGGCACTCTATTTTCTCCATATTGTATCCCAGGAGGACTATTTAAATTATGTTAGCAAGGATAGTCACTTACCTCAACAGAATAATGTGATAAAGCAACTGCTACCAACTGATTGCCAGGACAAAAGTCACAGTACTGGATTGTACTGTGGTGACTTATAAGGACTTCTGCTAACAAGTCACTGGTTATAACATCAAGAAGCTGCGAACATATACAATTCTAATAATTATATTGTATTAACATCATGACTATTACTTAGCTGCTCAATAAAAACTGTATAAGATGTATATGTACTTTACAGCTGGCAAGTAATTAATTATGATCATTAGTAGTAGTTTAAAGCACTCAACAACATGTATTCACCAATTAGGAAGAATGCAGTTCCTTAACAGACCCAGTCCTCTTTCAGAGACCTTGCATCATCCAAGTATTTATTTAAAAACACACTTTAATACACAATAATTACTCCTGAAGGAATTGTGCACCAAAAAAAAATGTGCACAATATTTTAAAATGCTGCAAATTTTATTTGTCAATAAATAAATGTGGAGGCTCCAGCATGGCAGTGAAGAACACAGGCCACTGGCTGCACAGAATGAGAGATCACCCTGCAGCTTCCTTCCTTCCCCCAGGACACAGACTCAGTGAGGCTGCACCTGACCCTGACACAGCACAAGGGCCAGGCTTGCCCCAGAAACACCCCAAGGCCCTGCCTCTCTGCGCCAGGTGCAATGGGTGTGGGCAGGCATGCTCAGCCCAGCAGGATCCAAGTGTGGTAGGGCTTGGGGGGGGGGGGGAGGGTTCTGTGCAGGGCAGTCTAGGTTTGGGTGGCTAAGCGGGGGGTGGGGGGTGTCCAGGTGCAAGGGAGGGATCTGGATGTACGGGCTCATTGGGGGGGTTCAATGCAGGGGCAAACAATGGGAGGTCCAGGTGATGGTGGTTGGGCCTCAGCATGGGAGAGGAGGCTCAGGGGAGGGGGGGGCTGGGCATGTGGGATTCAGGGGGGAGGGGGGTCCCAGATGCTGAGAGATTGGGGCTTGGTAGGGTGGGTGTCTGGGTGCAGCTGGTTGGGGTTCAGTGGGTCTGGGTGCGGGGGACTCATCTGGGTGCATATGGGCTCCAGATGCAAGGGGTAAGGCTTGGCAGGATAGGGGTTCGGGTGTGGGAGGCTCAGCAGTGGGGTTTAGGTGCAGGGGGGGGTCTAGGTATGGGGGCATCCAGATGCACAGGGATTGGGTGGACAGGGGAGCAACTGAAGCTACCACAGAAGGCTCAGAGAAGGAGCAGTTTTTCAAATGCCCAGGGAGGCACCTGTAACTCAGGCCTCCAAGGCTCTCTAAACTATGCTGGTGTTTCTCCACAGTCCCCAGAGCTCAAATAGAAGATACTCATCCAGAAGGCCTGGATTCAGTCCCTACAAATGACCTAAGCAAGAATGTTGGCTATGCTGTCTGTAACCCTAAAACACAATCTGCTTCCAGAGCTAGAAAGAAAAACCAAGAACCCCGATGCCCAACACTTCTCTGTGTTGCACAAGTATTATGTAACCTTCTGGCAGTGTGTTGCATCTACATATCGGCTTGCTTTCTCTCTCACCAGTTATTCCAATGGCTAAAGTGGAACAGGACTCTGAAAAGAATCTAAAAATTATGAATTCAAACCTTGCTGATATCAGTATGGTGGGGAAGGAAGGGGGACAGGAGAAGCATGCAAGTTAGTATAAAGTCCCTGCAGTAATTGCTGGCATAATTTACATTGCAAAATATTGTATTTAGAAAGGAATTTGGATTTTGTGTTAGTATTTATCTTAATGCTGTAGTTTTACTGTTGGTATTTTGGCTAATGGAAGCTATCCTTCTAAGACGGATGTTGATAAATTGGAGGGTTCAGAGAAGAGCCACAAGAATGATTAAAGGATTAGAAAACATGCCTCACAGTGATTGAACTCTTTGATCTTAACAAAGAGAAGGTTAAAGGGTGACTTGATTATAGTCTATAAATATCTATACAGGGAACAAATTTAATAATGGGCTCTTTAATTTAGCAAGGAAAGCTATAACATGATTCAATGGCTGGAAGCTGAAGCTAGATACATTCTGACTAGGCATGTAATGGTTATAGTAATTAACCATTGGAACAATTTACCAAGGGGCATCGTAGATTTGCATCACTGACCATTTTTAAATCAAGATTGGATGTTTTTCTAAAATATACGTTCTGAGAAATATTTTGGAGAAGTTCTGTGACCTCTGTTATTCAGGTCAGACTAGATCATCAAATGGTCTCTTCTGGCCTTGGAATTTGCAAGAACAGGATGTGGCAGACAGCATGTTTGAGATGCAGTGTAATATGTGAGAGATTTTGCTTGCGTCTTCAGAGAGGGGAGGACCCTGAATTTGTGAACTCCAGAAAGGACAGAATTTGATTTAATAAATTTATCTTTCAAGAAAGCAAGCCTTGTTCTCAAAGGCCTTGAGCACTGCTGAGCTACAGCACTTTTCATTTTTAGATTACCAGTCTGAATCTTTCCTACCTCAGCAGGGATTAAAAATTGTTCCCATATAATGGAAGTTCAGTAGACCCTATGTTAAATGAGTTTGAAAGTCCCAGTTCCAGCTCTGCTGTCACACTCACCACTATGTTCTGAGACTAGATTAAGATCTTCATGTTAGGAAATTCTTTTACCACATGCTATGCATTGTACAGACACAATGAGGGCTTGATCTTGGTTATGACCTCACATGACAACTCCTGCAACAGGGGCCAAAACTGCCTTACTACAAGTTTTTGAAAGTTGGTAATACTTTTTACACACACACTGGAGGTAGGCAAGAGATGAAAAATCAGAAAGACAAAACACACATGGTTTAATTTTTTTAATTCACTATTTTGGGTCGAGTCTGAATTTTTTTTTTTAAACTTTTGAGGTTTGCAATACTGCACGCTTTGTAGATACAGAACCTGATTTCTAGAGGTGCTGAGCACACACGTTAACGGGAGCTGCAGGTGCTCAGCACTTATGAAAACATTGTCTAAACCAGGGGTCTCAAACACATGGCCTGCGGGCCGCATGTGGCCTGAGGGCCGAGAGGCTATTTCCTGCGGCCCTCCTAGCAGCCTGCGCTCCGCCCCCCCGGCCTACCTCCAGGCCAGGGTTGGGCAAACTACAGCCTGCAGGCTGCATCCAGCCTGCGGGATTGCCCCCCGCAGCCCCACGCCATTCCCTGAAGCAGCCAGCACAATGTCCCTGCAGCCCAAGGGGTGGTGCACAGAAGGCTCCATGTGTTGCTCTGGCTTCCAGGCACCACCCCCCGCAGCTCCCATGGGCTGGGAACGGGAACCGCAGCCAATGGGAGCTTCGGGGGAGGTACCTGGAGGAGCGGCAAAACCAGTGCATGGAGCCCGGAGCCCTCGCTGCCCTCCTCCGGGCCGCAGGAACATGTTTCTGGCTGCTTCCCAGAGCGGAGCGGAGCAGAGCAGGGCAGGGCAGGGCCAGCAGGCAGGGAGTCTGCCCTGGCCCTGGTGAGCGCCGCTGCCACCCCGGAGCCACTCTAGGTAAGCGGCCCCGGGCCGGAGCCTGAACCCCTCCTGCACCCTGCCCCCCAACTCCCTGCCGTAAGTCCCCTGCACCAACCCCCTGCCCTGAACCCCGTCTGCACCCCCAACCCCCTGCTGCACTCCAACTCCCTGCCCTGAGCCCTGCCGCATCCCACACCCCTCCTGCACCCCAACCCCCTGCCCTGAGCCCCTGCCACATCCCGCACTACTCCTGCGCCCCTTGGGGGCAGGGAGGGGTGTCAGTGATGCAGCCCTCGGGCCAATGCACTTGTCCTCATGTGGCCCTCGTGGTCATTTGAGTTTGAGACCCCTGGTCTAAACAGTCTAAACATATTATTCCACTTTTCTCAAAACAAAAGAACCTTTTGTTTGATATTAGCAGAATACTATGGGCCAAATACTGTCATTGATTACATTTGAACAATAGCAATGGCTTTAGTGAGGATTACTGACCTAAACAAGTATACAATTTTCACCAAGCAGTTTTAACTTTCAGGTTAATTTATAAAACTCCATACAATTTCTGAATAAGCTGTTTTATAAATTTGAAAGTCAAAAGTCAGAATTGCTTCTCCTCCTTAGTACACCATATTTCATTCCAAGTCTTCCTGCCATTGGTGCAGTTCTTACCATCAATCCATAGAACAGCCTTTCCCAAACTTCGCAAATTGGCCCCTCATGTTGGAAAATCCCTGGACTCTTGCCAAATCTTGCTATAAGGCCTTCAGATCTTAATTTATACATCTGCATTGTCTGCGCCTAGCTAGTTTTTCACACCCCACTTTGTTAGGTGCTACCTCAGAATAAGATTAAGAGGCTGATCAAAGCTGCTTGTACCTCTCTCCCCCACATAGCTAAACTAGTGAATCTTGATCTCCAGGACAGTTGCACTGTAGGAACAAGCATAATTCAAACATTTTTTTCTCCTTATACTATAAAAATGTTCCTGCTATCCTACACTAACAATTTGTAACAAAAAAACACACATATTTTGGCAACAAAGCATTTTTTTAATTTGACTAAGAACATAAGAACGGTCATACTGGGTCAGACCAAAGGTCCATCAATCCCAGTATCCTGTCCTCTGATAGTGGCCAATGGCAGATGCCCTAAAGGGAATGAACAGACAGGTTATCATCAAGTGATCCATGCCCTGTTACCCAATCCGAACTTTTGGCAAACAGGCTAGGGACACCATTTCTGCCGATCCTGGCTAATAGCCATTGATGGGCTTATCTAGCTCCCTTTTGAACCCTGTTCTCATACTGGCCTTCACAACAACTTCTGGGGCAAGGAGTTCCAGAGGGTCACAGTGCATTGCGTGAAAAAATAACTTTCTTATGTTTGTTTTAAACCTGCTACTTATTAATGTCATTTGGTGGCCCCTTGTTCTTATATTATGATTTTATAGACCTCTATCATATCCCCCCTTAATCGCCTCTTTTCCAAGCTGAAAAGTCCCAGTCTTATTAATCTCTCCTCATATGGAAGCAGTTCTATACCCCAATCCTTTTTGTTGCCCTTTTCTGTACCTTTTCCAATTCCAATACATCTTTTATGAGATGGGGTGACCACATCTGCACGCAGTATTCAAGGTGTGGGTGTACCATGTATTTATATAGAGGCAATATGATATTTTCTGTCTTATTAACCATCCCTTTCTTGACGATTCCCAACATTCTGTTCACTTTCTTGACTGCCGCTGCACACTGAGTGGATGATTTCAGAGAGCTATCCACAATGACTCCAAGATCTCTTTCTTGAGTGATAACAGCTAATTTAGACCCCATAATTGTATATGTATAGTAAAACAAAACAGAACACAGGAAGAAATAAGATTTTGAATATTATGAAGTACTTACTAAAAGCCGATTTTTGGCTGCCACCATTATTGTAGCACAATTTGCTGACCAGGAGCAACACTTCACTAACACTTCCACATCATCTTGGTGTTCATCTGCATTTCTGAAGAAGTCTTTTATATCAATAGTTTTCAGTTCATTTGCTGAACACACTTCCCAAAGCTTCAAGAACAAATATATTAAAATCAGTCTTAAAAATCAATTAGTATAGATGACAGAAATTAGCATTAACCGATTATAGTATTAAAAAGCACATACAATATTTTTAATTTAATTTTCAAGATCAACTAGAATGTTACTGTACATTCCTGTATGCAAACAGGCAGAGCGAAAAGAAGATAGCCCCTCTACACTGCTGTGTTCAGAGTGCACTTGAAAGCATACTCATTCTGAGCATTTGGGTACCAGAAAGGTATTGCAAAATGAGGGAAATTCAGAAAAGATCAACAAAATTATTGCAGGTCTGAAATGTTGACTTTTAAGGAAAGATTAAAAGATCTTATATGCCCTACCTCACCTGCTCTCCCCCCACAAAAAGAGACAGGAGAAAACAATGTAATACACTTTAATCTTTGTTGCTTATGAAATGCATTTAGTTATAGGTTATGTTTAGCTATTAAATATTAAAATTGCACAAAGCAGTTTTCCCTCAAAGTTCTTATAAACATATTTCAGAGAAAAACCTAACATTTCTTGGTTTAAAATGCAAAACTATTTTATAATCCCTAACAGAAAGAATGTTTTCTTTTATAGATTACATTTCTTGTAGTTTTTCATGTTCACACCACGAAGTAAAAACATCATAACATACGTTCCTGTAGGCATGATGTTTAATATATACAAGACTATTTTGTATTAAATTAAAATGTTTTGAAGGCATTTCCAGTTTGGTAATTGAAAAACTTTGTACTGAATGTCTACATAAACTTATTTTACACATTCCATGGGAACTTGGTTGCAATTTTTCCATCAAAACTTCCATATTCAAAGATTACACTTGTGTATCTGTTTGCACATTATACACACACACACACACACACACACACACACACACAATCTTTCCTATCAATCTATTTTTTTAAAACTATCGACACAATCCCTTCAGTGGGAAGCACTGAGGCCATAGTAAAACTACAGGCCAGCTACTATTGACTTTTAGAAACCAAGAAAATACAATTGCCTATGGTAACCCTAAAATTCTACCAGATGTACTATCAAACTCCCTTCTTTACCTGACATTTGTCCAACTTTTGTTGAGATGCTCACAACAAGTTTATTAAACATCATAGCCAAACTTTGTGAGCAACTTTTTTCTTTTTACAAAAGTTTATCATCTAGATTTCTCTTTATGGCTAAATGAGAATATTTATCATCAACAATAAGCCACAAAATAGAAATAAAGCACACACAATTCTAGACATAATTTAAGTAATAACATAACAGTAGTCACCTAAGCCCTGTGATGGAAGTAAGATTTTTATTTGCAAGAACTCAAATTAACTTTACCTGTAGAACAAACTCACACAGATAATCCTCCACCCCAGAGTAGTTACACATATACGTGACTTTGACCTTGACTGTACTGAAGTAGAGCACTGGCAAAAAGGGATCCTCCACTTTTGAGCATACAATTGCACAAATAGCAGACAATGCTGCACAGTATTAACTAAAAGAAAGAGGCAGATTAGACTGATTTTTCTGATATAGTAAAAGATGTGGCTTTCATATCTTCTGCTATGTGCTCTCAGGAAGTGAAATCACAGGCTGAATATTCATAGGTTAAGGTGTAGAATTTAAACTTCCCTTGCCAGAAAGATGAATGATAGATGAAGGTAAATAAATTGTTCTCCAGCACTGGAGTCTTAAAAGAAGAAAATATATTGAAACTCAAGTTTGAAACTAAAGATTATGTCACAGCATATCAAGTGCTTCATTGTAAATGCAAGAATTCAAAAATACAGACTGAAAATTCTTAGAATGGTTAGAATGAATGTGTGTCCATGTCAAAAAATACATACTGGATATAAATGGAGTCCTAGTAAACTAGGCACATTTTTCAAGGGTAGTTTACTGTACTGACATTATTCTGAAGTGTGACCATGATTAAACTGCTCTCAAGATGGACTATATAACACCCAAATTAGATCTGTCTGCACCAGGCAAGTTTAACTTTACCTTGTGTAAGAAGCTCAGCATAAGGGGGACTGGTGTACCAAAATGAGATACTAAAAGAATTATGTATATAAACTTGCACTGAATGAGTTGATGTTGGAATAGTTTGCTGGCACTCATTCTTTGTGAGTATTTTGCTTTTAAAATGTCCTGCTTCCCTGAAGC
Source organism: Dermochelys coriacea (assembly GCF_009764565.3). Taxonomy (NCBI): domain Eukaryota; kingdom Metazoa; phylum Chordata; order Testudines; family Dermochelyidae; genus Dermochelys; species Dermochelys coriacea. The sequence continues at coordinate 267,606,091 of NC_050068.2, forward strand.
ATGCTACAGAATTAACAATGCCCACCTGGCTGGCTTCTTTGTATATTTTCTCTGAGCAGCTATCCAAAGTGATTGTTCTTTGTTCCCACAGAAGCATACAAGTATCACAGAAGAATCAAGGGATCCTGCCCCAATCACAGCAGCAAGAGGTGGAGACAAGAGAAAAGCTAAATCTCCTCTCGGCTGGCACAGTGGTAGAACAGAAAAAGGAAAGAAATGTGGGAGAAAGACAAGAAACAGCAACAATTTTTCCCTAACAGCTGGGAGAAAAGGGCAAGAAGCAAGCAAGCAAGCAAAGCTTTCACTTCTTCCCAGCTGCCTAGGTTTGGGAAGAGCACCAAGTAACCACAAGCCAAAGCTGACATGAAAGATGGGGACTGTTTTATGGTGGAACTACTTACAATCAGGAAGAATTCTGGGTTTCTGGCCAGGATATTGTACCTGGACTCAGCTAAGGAGGATACAGACAGTCAGCCTCTAGCCAGTATTTAAACCCACCAACTAAAAAGATTTCTGGTATATTTTTCAAGCTCGGTCCCCAGATCTCATTGATGCATTCACCAAAAACAAACTAAACCACTTTTAAACTTTTATTTTTTAACAGCAGCTACAATAGCACTAGCAGCTCTTTAACATTCCTGATTTAGCTCTCTTATGGCAAGATAAAAGCTTCTTTGAACAGTGATTCTAAAATGGTACAAGCTTTAGGTTGTAATTGGCAACTATACCTCCTTTTTTAAAAGGAGAAAACATTACAGTATTGGGGAAAAGAGCTACCTTAACCCCCAAAAAATCCAAAAAACCAAAACCAAAACCAAGAAAACAAAAAACCCCCTTTGCTTCAGCTGGTTTGTGTAAAATTACATTAAATTCAAGAATACAATGAATGTTAGGAATTCCTGACTATCTTATTGAAGATATATTTTTATATGTCAGATCTCTTTTCCAATAAATCTAAATCTTCTATTATACACATATGGTTTAAAAATGTATCTCAAAAATCCCTCTCTCAATTAGAAAAGTTACGTGACAGGAAGGATGGTGAAGATAAAGGACTAAAAATGAGACACCCTGGGTTCTATTTCCATCTATGACACAGAATTATTCTGTGACCGTGAGTGAGTCATTTAACCTGTGGATCCTTGGTTTCTCATCTTTAAAATAGGAATGCCACTAAGCTACCTCATAGTGAAAATACTAGGCTTAATTCATTAACATTTGTAAAAGGCTTTGAGATTCTTGAATACAATACAGTATTAAAATATAAATTTCCATTATAAAAAACAGTCTGGTTATTTACAAAGCATACCTTTAATGTTCCATCTGCTGAGCAACTAGCCAAATATTTGTCATCTGGTGAAAATTTGCAGTGACTGACAGAATTTAAGTGACCAAACATTGTATTTCGACAATGCTTTTTGTTCAAATTCCAAAGCTGCATAAAAAGTAAACACAACACAACTGCTGTTTAACCAAAAACCAATCTAAAGCTAAGAACATCAAAAACTTTCCTACCCAAAACAGGAATCCATGTTCAAAAACTGAAGAAAAGTTTTAATTCAGATTTTTCTTCACATTCACAGCAACACAGGGAAGCCACTGGCAACACTCATTTTTTAAGTTACCTGAACTTTTAGGCTGAGATTTCCAAATGTCTTACCTTGACCTACCAACTCATGTGAAAACTAAAAATTACCCGTCTTCACTAGGATTTACCTCAAGTTTTTAAATTCTCTTGAATTAACTAACTCAAACTAAGAACATGCTTTTTTCCCCCATAATGAAGACAAGGCCCTTGAGGGAGATAGAGAGGGTATGGAAAGTTTGCCTTGATCCCAATGCTTCTTAAAACTACCTCCCTTTTATCTTATCTTCCTCTTGTCTTCCGAGTTCAGGAACAGTTTATTAACAATTCCTAAACTCTCTCTGATCCCCTCAAATAGTCTTACATCCTATTAATGTACTCCCCTGAATCCACCCTTACACCAAGGTCACTAATGACCTGCTAACTAAATCAAAAGAACACTATAATTTGTCTTTGTCTGATGACTTCTGAATTTTTTGATCACACTCTCCTCATTTCTCTGAATCTATGATCTCTCTCGATTTTCATCCTAACTGGCCTTTCAGCATTACCTTTAGCAGCTCTTCTTTCTTCCTTTTGTCCTTTGTATTGGCACTATCTAGGTTTCTGCCCTTGGTCTTCTCTAGTGCATCAGACAAGATATTTTAAGAGCGACTTGGTAATTTTGGGTGCCCAATTAGAGATCCTTAAAAGGGCCTGAATTTTTAATAAGTGGGTAGGTGTTGAGCACTTTTTGAAAAAATCAGGTCCCTTTAAGGTATCTCCAAAATTGAGGCATTCAAAGTCACTAGTCACACGGAAATCTTGGCCACTATCCTAACACCTCATCCATTCCCATGGTTTTTACTACTTTTATAGAGGAAACATCTAAATCTATCATTCCAGCCTGTCCCAACTGGTCATACTTCACATCTCAAGAGTCCCCAGACATATCCTCTAGGACAGAGGTGGGCAAACTATGGTCTGTGGGTCACATCCAGCCCGTGGGACCATCCTGCCTGGCCCCTGAGCTCCTGGCCCAGGAGACTAGCCCCCAGCCCCCCCGCAGTGAGCTCTTGGGGCAGCGCAGCTACAGAGCCTGGCCGGACCCAGTGCTCTGTGCTGCACAGCTGCCTGTCCTGGTGCAGCTGCACTGCCAGCTACCAGTGTTCCAGGCAGCGCAGTAAGGTGGCAGGAAGCGGGGGGCAAGGGGGTGTTTGGATAGAGGGCAGGGGAGTTTGGGGGTGGTGGGCGGGGGTGTGTGGATGGGGTCGGGGCAGTCAGAGGATAGGGAACAGGGTGGTTGAATGAGGGCAGGGGTCCCGGGGGGGCCATCAGGAAAGAGGGGGTTTGGATGGGGTGGCAGAGGGCCATCAGGGGACAGGGAGGGGTGGATGGGGCAGGGGTCCTGAGGGGGCTGTCAGGGGCAAGAAGCAGAAGGGGGCGGATACGGGGCGGGGGGCGGGCCATGTCTGGCAGTTTGGGGAGGCACAGTCTCCCCTCACCAGCCCTCCATACAATTTCAGAAAGCCGATGCGGCCCTCAGGCCAAAAAGTTTGCCAGCCCCTGCTCTAGGATGTTCAAGTACGATCTTAAACGCAGTCTCTCCAAAACTGAATCTCTTCTAATCTTTGTCATCTGCCTCTCATCTCTGTCAACAACTACAATTTACTATCGATTCTTATTTTCTGCAACCCAGGTGTCATCTGATTCGTCCATCTCCTTCTCATTTCCAGTCTCTTAAGTCATTTGGTTCCTCTTTTTATTATAGTTATAATCCAACACAATAGCTACAATAATCTTCCATGCATTGGTCATTTTTGCCTTAATTACTACAGTTTACCTTTCTGATTTTTCTGATTACTTCTTCCATCCACTGCTCCCAATCATTCCAAAATTCAGTTGCTAAAAACATCTATTTCTCTTGCTACTTTACCATAACCCTCTTCCCCCTTGAGCCTCTTCAATAGCTTTTTGTACCCTCTGACATCTAAGGAAGGATCAGGATCTTGAATTAGAAGATCATATATAATCTTTCCTTCTCCAAACTTTCTGCTCTTATCACTACTCCATTCCCAATCTTTTCCATTAGCCTTTTCCCAAACTCTCATTTTCATTCCTTTTAGCATACGGTCTCCTACTACTGGGGCAGCATCCTTGTTCTCTTCAGCTAAGTGCCACTCCACCTTCTCGCTAGCCCCTGTAAAAACCCACTTCTAAGAATTCTACCTACCTTCTGATGAATTATCACTATATCCTTACCTGCATTGTTGTCATGTGTCGTGTCATATGTTTGTCTTATCTAATAACTTACAGAGTCAGCTTTCTGAGTCAAGGAACTTGTTTTATGGTGTTTATAAAGTGCATGAACACTTTTAATTCATTTTTAATAGTAAGCAGCATAAAAATAATCTCAGCATTTCCCACTTACTTTGATGTAAGTATCATTTGAGCAGGTGGCTAAGAGAAGTTGATCATTTGTGTTGTTAAACTGGCAGCAGTTGACCTGCTCTACATGTTCTTCGTATACCTGTACAAGCTGACCTGTTCTTGAGTTCCAGATCTAAACAGAATTGATTTAAACAAACAACCAAAAAAACTGTTTGAAATATATTCTATACAGTTATTAAAAACAACAGGGTGTGTTTTTGTTGGATATTTTTTACAACTACGCTGGAACATTTAATATAAATTAAAATGTACTTTTCTCATAAGTTTGTAACTATTTAACAATATTTCTCCCAGTAATATTTGAAAGAAAATGGGGAAAATGTGAAATTTTTACATTAAAAAATGAAAAATATTGTTATGTCCACATAACAATTTGTGGCTAAGAGAGGAAAATAGAGGATGCTTTTAAAAATAACAGTGGTCTGACAATAAGCTTTTACTAAAAATATGATAACAAGATGCTTGGAACTATCTTTTCACATCAATTCACTCTTGCCAAAATACAGTCTTAGGGTATTACTAAAATGGACAGGCCTGCACCCTGTTGAAACATTTGAAAAACCGAGGTGACGTTAGAAAAAAAATTTTGAGTAAAAGATTTGAGTTTCATATATGATCCCACTACAATACTAAAGAAATATATAGAAGCAGCCTAAAAAACCAAACAAGACAAACAGAAGCAAGTGAAACAATACCAGCAACAAGCATGAAGGAAGTTATTATGATACTGATGTCACTCATGTTGTAATGATTCTGTTCACACACTCAGATATTATGCTCCAGTCAGACTGTAGAATCATCTTATAAGAGAATATGATAGTAAATTATGCTTCACACAAAACTATGCTTTAAGCACATCTAAAATAAAAGCATGTCATTTAAAAATATTTTCAAGTTGAAAAACAGTACCTATAATACTTGTTCTCCACATAAGATATAAACAAAAGATCTTAAAATTGGTTCAAGTTAAATTGGTTCAAGTTTAGAAACAGAATTACTTGTTCTGCTCTGAGGAAAAGTGCTCACCACCATTGCCTTACCTTCACTTTTTTATCCACTGAACAAGTTGCAACAAATCTGTCATCTGCAGAAAAAGCGCAGCAAAGTACTTCATCATCATGAGCCTTTATTTCCAGAAGCTTCTCTCCACTTTTCGCTTTAAACACCTACATAAGCAGAGTATAACACACACTGAAATCTTAGGCCTACAGTACTCAGAGCTAATTTCAAAATTCAAAGTACATGAGGCATAAAATTGCAATGTTCTCAATTTTCTTATTTCAAGTGTTCCTTATAATAAAAGGAAAATTGCCAAATAGTTCAGGCTACATTTTTTTTTAACCTTAAAAATGTTTATAATCTCATTGAATGCGTGCCCAGAATTTTAAATATCTATTCTTTACAAAGTTGTAACTCAGATCAGAGACCACAGGAACAATAAGAATGTCCCTGAACTGCTGAAAGTGAAATCTGGGGAGGGTTATAATTATTCTTAAAAATATTGTCACAGGTTACAACTTAGGCTTGAGATGAAAAATTGAAACAGTGATGGGAAGATTGTGTGTGTGGTGAGAGACAAATTAAAAAAATATGAAAATAAATTTGTCTTTGGGTACAATTGTGTTTCTATTCAGGTTCTTCACTATTTAGTGTACAAAATGTTGAATGTATAAAGGACACAATCACTTGGTTGTCAAATAGTAGTAGTATTATTTTAATTTTAAATCCCAAAGACAAAAAAAATTATATATTAATATTTTTTCCTTTTATCCTCCATGTGGATAACTGTTTGCTGGAGTCTACGTTAAAATGAGGAATTCTAGGTCTATAGATCATGAGAATCAGATTACTTGGACATATTAAGGACTTTTTCAAGAAACAAATAATGATTTTGAGGAAAAAGGGGAGACACTTCAAAGTCTGATCAAGGAAGACCCTACAACAAAATATTTCATTCCTGAGTTTCCCCGACTCAGAATGGGAAGAAATGGGGGAAGAAGACACCATATACTTCCATCATCTTGCCAAACATTCTCATATTTACTTTTATGATAATGCAGAACCCTTGCTTAATCTAAACTACACTTCCCTACTCAGAGCTATTGATCCTCAACAAAAAATTGTTCAAGGGAATCTTGAGATACCAACTAAAGCAGGACCAATGTAATTTAAATTTGGCTTTTCTATGTTTTCCTTTTCTTGTTGCATTGAAAGGGAATAAGAATGATAATGAAACAGATTTTAAAAAATAATCTAATAATGAATATTATGTTTAAGGTGCAAGGAAATCAGAATTTGTAATAAATTCTGAAAATCTGGATTTCCCAAATCTAAGGACCACCATATTTTGGTTTCAGACAAGATCTTTAGGTAATGGTTGTGGTGGAGGGTACCTGAAGAGTAGTGTATTTCCAATTTTTAAAAAACCTTTTCCGTAGTATTATTTAACAAGGAATAGAATAATTATCAGCAAAATTTAGGCAAGTTCCCTTTCAAAGGCTATTTTATTCCATACACAGCTACTTCCTCCACTACACTGAGCGACAAGGACAAGAAACAGGCAAAAGATGCTGAAGAGAGGAAGGAGATAGCCAGGGACTGGAACCTGAGGAAAAATGAGGATGATGCACAGAGGACTGCGAGAGAACATACAACAGATTCATACCAATACCAGGAAGAGATAGGTCTATTATGTGGGACTCCATACTCAGAAGAAACAAAAGGGCTGTGACCAGACCAAATTCAGAGAACAGAAGAGTGTGCAGTCTCCCAGGAGCAAGGATACGAGATGTGGACATGAGGCTGAAGAAGATCCTGATGTGAGTGGGGAAAAATCCACTGATTGTGCTGCATGTCAGGATAAATGACACTGCTAGATACCGATTGGAATAGATCAAGGAAGACTACACTCGACTGGGTAAGGTGCTTAAAGAAGCAGAAACTCAGGTGATTTTCAGCAGAAAAACACCAGTTCCTAGAGAAGGAGAGCAAAGGTGTACCAAGATAATAAAGGTAAATAGATGGTTCAAGGACTGGGCTAGGAGGAAGTTATGGGATGATCGACCACTGGAAGGCATTTATAGAAATAGTGTTGAACTCAACTGATGGACTCCACTTGAGTACCTGAGATATTAACGTTCTGGGCTCAAGGCTGGCATGACTGGCAAGGGCTTTAAACTAGGAGATGAGGGGAGAAGGTTGGGAAAAACCATGTGAAATCTCCATGCTTGGCTTCAATACATAGGAGCTGGAAAATCAGCTAATGGAAGATATAACAAGGGATAAGGGAACACCACAAGCTAGAAAACTGGATGAGGTCTGAGGGAAACTGGAATGCTTGTACACAAATGCAGCGAGTCTGGGCAAAAAAATAGAGGAACTAGAACTACAGGTGCAGGTCAAACCAGTTATTAGAGGGATTACAGAAACCTCGTGGAATAGCACTCATGACTGGAACATAGGTATTGAAGTGTATGCACTGTTTAGAAGAGATGAGAACAAAGGTAAAGGTAGTGGGATAGCACTGTATGTCAACGAAGCAGTAAATTGTAAAGACATACGAATAGCATGGACAACACAGAATCTGTCTGGGTCAAAATCACTTTTGGGAAGGATTGTGAAAGAGGTTTTATTGGATAGTGTTAGAGGTCTGCTATACATCACAAGGTCAGATTCGTATATGAATAGTGATCTCTATCTAATATTATTAGAGAAATAAATACTACGGTTGTCAAGCGATTAAAAAAATTCATCGTGATTAACTGTCGTTTTAATTGCACTGTCAAACAATATTAGAACACCATTTATATAAATTTTTTTTGGGTTTTCTATATTTTCAAATATAGGGTTAGGGCTGGGCGTTCTGGGATTCAGCCTTGCTCAGGACTCCAGCCCCCGGCGGGGTGTGGGGCTCCAGCCCCCATTCTGCCCAGGAAGCTGCATGCTGGGGCTGCTCCAACCCTGCCATCACCTCCAGTGCTAGCCTGCTCCAGCCCCTCCGCCGCCTGTGAAGCGGCAGGCTGGGGCCGCTCCAGTCCCCCTACTGCCCAGGATGCTGGGGCTGCTCCAGTATCTCCACTGGCTCCAGAGCTGTGGGCTGGGGCTTCAGCCTCCTGCTGGGAATGCGTCCTGCCCCACCTGCAGGTATGCGATTGATGCCCTTTAAAAAAATGAATGCATTAATTTTGCTTTCAGTTAATTGCAGACGTTAACTACAATTAATTGACAGCCTTAATAAATACTTTTGGGAATTGTGTCATAATGGGAAACGAACTTCCTGGTTACAGATTGGAGAATAAATGCAACTAAGACTAGTGGGGCTCAGTTATTCTGCGATGTGATAGACAGTTTTCTTCATCAAATCATCACTGAACCACAAGAGGTGATGCAATTTTAGACTTGGATTTAATAATTAATGAGGACATCATAGAAGAGCTGGTCATAGAAATAAAGTTGGTTTGAGTGATCATGAGTTGATTCAGGTTAAATTAAATGGAAGTATAATCAAAACCACATTGTCAACTATGGTATTTTATTTCAAAAGGCCAAATTTTGGAAAGTTAAGGTAATTAAGTAAAGGAGGCAGCAGGACTGAAGAACTCAAGGACTTAAATGCAGAAAAGCCTTGAAATTTCTTCAGATGAACTATATAAAAATGAAAATTTAGCATAATCCTAAGAAAGAGGGGAAAAAACTTGTAGGGAAAGGCTCAGACCCAGCTGGATGAATAATCACCTCATGGTGGTTACTAGGAGTAAGAAGAGAGCCTATAGAAAATGGAAAAAGGGGCTGATCAGCAAAGAAAGCTGAAAGTTTAGAAAATGTAGGAATAAAGTGAGAATTGCGAAGTCAAGCTGAATTAGCTCTTGCCAAGGAAAATTATATTAAGAGTGTTTTTTTATATATAAATATAGATACAAGTAAAAAGAATAAAGACGGATGAGTTTGGGCTGCTATGCAGTGTGGATGGGAAGAAGATTAAAGATAATCTAGGTATTGCCCCAAAACTAAATTAATACTTTGCCTCAGTTTTCCGTTACTATGATAATATGGAACATGCATGTGAAAGCAGTATGGATGATGAAAATGAGTGTCTAGAAATAGAAATTACCACATCTGAGTTGCAAGAAAACTTAAAGAGCTTAATGCACTCAAATTAGGGAGACTGGACAATTTCCATCCCAGAATACTAAAAGAACTGGCACATGAGATTGCTAGTCTGGTAGTAAGGATTTATAATACATCTATCTATTGAGGGGTCATACCACATGATTGGAATATTGCTAACATCTGTATTTAAGAAAGGGAAAAAATGTGATCCAGGCAATTACAGACCTATTGGTCTGACCTCAGTAGTACGCAAGGTTTAAGAGCAAATTATGAAGGAAAGAATAATTAAATTAATCAAACTAAATGGGAAAAAGGACGCATTGCAACACGAGTTTACCAAAGGTAAACTATGTCAGACTAACATGATTTCCTTCTTTGGGAAAAGAAATTATTTTTTAGATAAAGGAAGTACAATATAGCTAATATATTTGGACTACAATAAAGTATTTGACATGGTACCACATGGGAAATTAGTAGATAAATTAGAGAAGACAAGGCTGAATACAAGCACTGAAAGGTGAAAAAGGAATTGGCTAAAGAGGAGAAAGCAATCGATTGCGCTGAAAAGTGAATTATGGGACTGGAGAGAGGTTACTAGCAAAGTTCCTCAAGGACAAAATGATTCAATATTTTTATTAATAACTTTGGCATAAAAAGTAGGAGTGTGCTAATTACATTTGCTGATAATACAAAGTTGGCAGGTATTGTCAATACAGAAAAATTTCAATGACCTTAAAGACTGAAGTTACTATTTATGATGGATTTCTGTCTCAAGTGCAATGTCATGCGTGGGGGGGGTCTAATAATAAGAATTTCTGCTACAAGCTGGGGGCTCATCAATTGGAAGTGACAGAACAGGCACGAGAGCTGGACATGCAAGTCCATCACACGATGACTGAGCCACCAATGTGTCAGGGCTCTGAAAAAAAGAAAAAAAAATGTGATCCTAGGATGTATTAGGCAATGCATTCCCAGAAGAGATAGAGAAGTATTAATGTAATTGTACAAGACATTGGTAGACCTCATTTGGAATACTGTGTACAATTTGGTCACCCAAATTCAATAAAGATTAATTTAAACTGAAATAGGTGCAGAGAAGGATGATCAGGGGAATGGAGCATCTAACTAATGAGAGAAAACTGGAAGAGCTTGCGGGGGTAAATACCAGGGAGAGTGAATAGCTGTTTAAGCTAGAGGACAATTTTGGCACAAGAATATATGGGTATATATTGGTCATGCACAAGTTCAGGCTGGAAAATAAGAGGGTTTCTAACCATAAGAGCAATCAGGTTCTGGAACAGCCCCCAAGAGAAGTTGTGGGGGGAAAACAACTTAATTAGTTTTACAAGGGAGCTGGATAAATTTATATGGTGGTTTTGCTTATGATGGTGGGGGACAAGGGTCAACAGTCCTGGGGCTCACTCATGTTCCTAAAAGTTAATGCTTCAGGGTTTTAGTCAGCTGCCTGCAGGGGGATGCCCCCCCACTAATGTATTCTGAGAGGCTATTTTATCTGCTTCCTCTAACATATCACGGATGGCCACAACTAGAGATGGGACACTGAGCAGGATGGGCCAGGGCTCTGAGGTGGCACCAAGCACTCACTCTCTCTCAGGAGCTTGGCTGTCTGGTTCTTGCTCATATGTGCAGGGTCTAACTGATCACCATTTGTGGGGTCAGGAAGGAATTTTCCCACAAATCAGATTGCCAGTGACTGTGGGGAATTTTCGCCTTCCTGTGCAGCACGTAACTACGACTCACTTGCCAGTACTATCTGAGTATTTCTCACTTAATCATTTCCCTACCATTGCAGGGGCCTCAAGCACTTGTGTACCTTGTTCCCTCCTATTCTCTTTCTGTGGCAAACAGTCTAGTCTCCTAAGAGTGGATAGCCATGTCAGTCTGTATCCACAAAAAGAACAAGGAGTCTGGTGGCACCTTAAAGACTAACAGATTTATTTAGGCCTTAGCTTTCGTGGGTAAAGCCCTACTTCTTCTGATGTAGTCTAGTCTCCTGTGGCTCTCATTTCCACTGTTGGGTTTACTGTTAGAGTTGGGTAATCTAGTGGTCCCTTCTGTCTTGAACTTTATGACTGACATTTTTTAAGAGAAATTTGTACTTTTTCACTAATAAAGCCATTAACTATGGAAGCACAGCATAATAACATCAGCAAAGCAAAGCAAACAGTACATGCACAAGGTATTTTCTGAACTGGACGTCATCAGGCTTTTGTAGTAGCAGCCAGCAAATAAAACAATATACAGTATATTAAATATCTACATTAACCGTGTATAACCAGAAACTAAAAAAACACACCTAGTAATTAAGATGAATATTCAACTTAGTAAGAATCCAAAAGGATAAAGAAGGTTTGCAAAACAGTTACTCATTACCCTTATCTTTGGCTATCTGGAATACGTACACCTTACTGGGGCACTAGTTGACTGACTGCTAGCATTCTACAGAGCTGGCTGGCTCCCTCTAGGTAGACTACTGATAAATTGGCATCAGTCATCTCTCCTTGGTTTTCCTTTTTGGAAGTTCCCCTCACCCAGCTTCTGATTGCAAGCCATCCCCTTATGTCCCAATTTTCACTCTAATCCCATCTCCCATTTCTGGAGCTCATTCTACCACCACCCCTCCACTAATATTGGGTTGATAAAATATTTTATGCAAAAGCGGTGAGAACAGTTTAAATCTCTACATATAGTTTTACAATTTCCATACAGATAACTGGTACTAACTAGTACAGGGCTCCTCCAGCACTGGCAAACTAATTTTCAGTTTTTAGGAAGGTTAAGGTGAATTGCAGTATCATTTGGTCTACATTAATAGGCAAAGTATTTTTGTGTGAGGTTAATTTAGGCCTGGTTGACACTTAAAAATTAGATCAACATTGCTATGTGTAGAATAAATATGAAATTAAAGAATTAGAGTTAGCTTAAGTTTGGTTAAGAAAATATGTGTTGTAAAGAAAGGCCCTGACTAGCAAGCAGAAGGAAAGCCTTGAAAACAATGAATTATAAGGCCAAAATGAATGGAGTAGAGAGGATGTCTGGTTCAAAAAATAATTAAATGAGATGAGAGAATTTCTAAAAAGAAGCCCTGACCAATAAGGGTGACTAAAGATGGTTTTAAATAAGACAAAGAATGTGTCTTTAAAAGGAGCCAACATGGACCTTCCCACCCTACATACCAGTGTTATCTTAAAAGTAAAGCCCATCTGAACCCAGGTGCAACAAAAAAGCTGTTGGTCAACAGGAAGGAGGGGAAGAGAAAAGGAGGAAAAAAAGACTGTAAATCTTATCTGGATTAAAATTGAAAATTAGACTCAATGGCCTCATATTAGGTGTTAGCTAATGAGGTATTTGACATTTGTTTGTTGAAGGGAATAAAAAAAAAAAAGTTATTAATTTTAAGGCTCTCTGTCGGACCATGCTGGAGCACACCAGGATGAGATGGTTTTCCCTAGGTCTGGTCTATTTGTCAGCATACTGACCACATGCTTATGAATTCTTTGTTACTGTGTTGGATACAGTGATGGCTAATTTTTAGGCTGTTAGTCATGTTTAGAACAATTGTATAAAATACCACATGACCTTTAGACTTAAAGGAATTTATGGCTACATTAGTGTCTGGTGGTCTCATATTATATTAATAATTGTAATATTATTAATAATTCCACCACTATGTCACTCAGGGCTGTGAAAAATTTAATCCTCTGACCACCATAGTTAGGTGGACCAAACCTCTGTGCAGCCGTGGCTAGGTTAATAGAAGAATTCTTCCATCAGTCTAGCTACTGTCTCTCAGAGAGGTGGATTAACTACATCAATGGAAAAATCCTGTCCTTTACTACAGAGGCACAACTGCAGCACCATAGTTGTACCGTTACAGATGCTGTATTGCAGATGTGCCCTAAGGCAACATGATCCACGGGTGTACTTAAAGAAAAAACAAACAAACAATCTAGTATAGGCATCTCTATATTACATTGGCTATAGCTGCATTTAGGGGATATTAACCCTTGAACCATATAATCCTGTATCCTTCTGAATAAAAAGATGACTCAAAATAAGTTATACAGTTAAAATAATTTAGGCACCATTGTCTATAACCTTTTGAATTATTTTCCCTCTGAAGTACTCTAGTTTCTTGGCATCCTTGTCTAGTAAAACAAAAACAGAAAAACTTAAGTACTATTTTGTCTGGATTGTCATATTTTATTTATGTATTTTACCTGTAAGGTTTTATCAGCACCACAAGAAGCTATTCTCTGTCCATCCTTGGAAAAACACGCATGATAAACTGCATATGTATGGGGACGGACAACCAAACGGGAGAGGTTCTTCATGGATTTTTTATTTCTACAACACAGAAATAACAGTCAATGATTTAAGAAAAATACTAATAAGTGAGGTCTCTTCTTTCAATCTAATCCAAACACAAACTGCCTGTACATCTATGTTTTGCAGAGCACTTTAATCTTCCAGATTTCAGGGCATAAGAGTAACGTATATTGCAACCTGCCACATGCAGTATAAGGGCTCGGATAGCTATATGATCTGATCATCCAAAAGTGGGATAAGGTTTGTATGAAGAGTTATCACCTACATGTTAAGTTGTTGCTCACTAGTAGGGCACTTTCCTTCCAAAAGCGTATTTAGGACAAGTATAGAATCAGACGTATAGGACTGGAAGGGACCTCAATAGGTCATCTAGTCCAGTCCCCTGCACTCAAGGAAGGACTAAGTAATAACTAGACCATTCCTGACAGGTGTTTGTCTAACTTATTCTTAAAAATCTCCAATGATTGATATTCCACAACCTTCCTAAGCAATTTATTCCAGTGCTTAACTACCCTGACAGTTAGGAAGTTTTCCCTAATGTCCAACCTAAGCCTATCTTGCTGCAATTTAAGCCCATTGCTTCTTGTCCTATCCTCAAAGGTTAAGAACAACAATTTTTCTCCCTCCTCTTTGTAATAACCTCTTATGTATTTGAAAACAGTTATGTCCCCCCTCAGTCTTCCAGATTAAACAAATCCAATTTTTTTCAATTTTTCCTCATAGGTCATGTTTCATAGACCTTTAATCATTTTTGTTCCTCTCCTCTGGACTTTCTCCAATTTGTCCATATCTTTACTGAAATATGACACTCAGAACCAGACAAAATACTCCAGTTGAGATCTTAGCACTGAATAGAATGGAAGAATTACTTCTCATGTCTTGCTTACAACACTCCTGCTAATACATCCCAGAATGACGTTCACTTTTTTTTTTTTTTTTGGCGCAAGTGTTACGCTGTTGATTGTCATTTAGCTTGTGATCCACAATAACCCTCAGATCCCTTTCCACAATACTCCTTCCTAGGAAATCATTTCTCATTTTGTATGTGTGCAATTGAATGTTCCTTCCTAAGTGGAGTACTTTGCACTTGTCCTTATTGAATGTCAGACTATCTACTTCAAACAATGATCTGGACAAACATTTCTCCAGTTTGTCCAGATCATTTTGAATTTTAATCCTATCTTCCAAAGCATTTGCAATCCCTCCCATGTATGTCTTCCACGGGTGTTCAAATCTACCTTCCTTCCCAAGACTTATCTCCACACGTTACATTTTGTGTTTATATCTATATCTATCTATCATCTTATGGTTTCTTGCTATATCTACATGAATTACTGTTTTCAGCATTAAGAACCAAACCTTGCAGTCTACAGTTTAGGTATAGAAGTAAAAAACAACTACCTACTGTGATGGGGAAAGGCCAGATGGCTATAGAAAAGTAATCTTATTGGGATCCGGGAAGTGGGCGGGTGAAGCCCGTCCACCGCTAAAGGATCCCCCCCAGCATAAAAGGGGGATCCACAAGACCTAGATACCCAAAAAATTCCAGGGGACAACAACTAATAAAATAACAGGGATGGGAGTGCAGTCAAAGGGTCAAACGAAGAGAACCGGACCGGGACACCGAGCAGAGAACCCCGGACAGCGCCCACTGCTCCTCAAAGGCGTCAAGGGAGTCAGAGGATGCCGCCCAAAGGAACTCTGCCCGGATACGTGAACGGACAGAGGATCGGAAATAGGCCCCACACTCACAGGAGACTCCATCGGCCAAACTCCTCACTCTGGTTTTGTAGATGGCCATTTTAGCTAAGGCCAGGAGAAGGTTGACCAGGAGATCCCGTAACTTTGTGGGGCCACGGATAGGGAGTGCATAAATGAGAAGGCGAGGGGAGAAGTGCAACCAAAAACGTAATAAAATATTGGCGAGGAGCCGGAATAGGGGCTGCAGCCTGGCACACTCCAGGTATACATGTGCCAGGGTATCCCTCACGCCGCAAAAGGGGCAGGTGTCTGGGATTGAGGTGAACCGCGCCAGGTATACGCCCGTGCTCACGGCTCCGTGAAGGAGCCACAACTGACATCCCCAGCGGGCCTTAGGACTAAGGTGAAATATAGGCTGGCCCACCGGGGCTCCTCACCCTCCAAAGGTGGCAGGAGGTCCCACCATTTTGTATCGGGGCGGGACACAAGGGTGCGGGCATGAAGGGTGTGGAGCACGAGCGTGTAGAGATGTTTTCTTGGCGCGGTTTGAAAGCAGACTGGCTGCATCTCGTGCAGCCGGCATTAGTGAAGGGGTCGGTTGGGTCCACGGGGTAGGGGTCCAATTAAAAGCTCCGGCGGGCCTGGGGTAACGGGTGGGCGGGGCGTGCCCTCGGGCAGGACCCGGTCAAGATGAACCCGAGCAGCGGGCGGCGAAGTGGCCTTCACCTCCTGAAGTATGCGCCGGGGAGTACAAGGTCTGGAAAGCCCCATGTGCTGACGGAGCGTCAGGGGATCCAGCCAGTCTCCCCGGGCATAGTCCAGGAGATCTCTGACTCTTGTGACCTCTGCCAGGATCAACCTCTGGGGCACCGAGCGGGACTCAGCCACCTGCATAGGGAGCTGGGGGTTGCGTAGAGGGGCTCTGCGAGGAGATCTACCCCCTCGGTGGCCGCCCCGGACCTGGTCGTTGTAAAGAGTTTCCAGGTCCGGAGGAGGTCCTGGTAAAAGACGGGCAGCCCGGAGAGATCTCGCGGAAGACCTCTCGGATGGAGATAAAGGAGCTGCCGGTCGTATCGGAGCCCTCGGAAGCAGCGCAGGAAGGCGTGCGCCAGTATGCTCCATGCCGGACTACCTGCACCATAAAGGAGCCTCTGCAGGGTTTGGAGACGGAAGACATGGACCTGAGTCAGCAGACATTTTAGGCCCTGCCCTCCCTCCTCCAGAGGTAGATGAAGAACCCCTGCAGGGACCCAGTGCAGTCCTGACCAAAAGAACTCCAGAATCGATGTCCGGAGGTTGGCCAGGAAACCCGGGGCCGGGACCAGGGTGTTGAGCCGGTACCAGAGCATGGACAGGACTAGTTGATTAAGCACCAGCGCTCTCCCTCAAAGGGAGAGGAACCGGAGTAGTCCTGTCCATTTCCGGAGCCGCTCTATCACCCCGCCCTCTAAATTCTGCCAGTTCGCCGGCGGAGAGGGATGCGTAGCAGAAAGGTAAACGCCCAGATAGAGCAGCGGACCCATGCTCTACCGGATGGCCTGAAGCGCGGGTGGGAGGGAGTTCGCCTGCCGCCAGTCCCCTACCACCAAGCCAGAGCTCTTGATCCAGTTGACCCGCGCGGAGGAGGCTGTCGAATTGATGGCCTGGCAAGCCTCCACCCGCGCCAAGTCGCCCGGGTCCTGGACCACGAGGAGCACGTCATCAGCGTACGCCGACAGGACCAGCCGCAGCTCCAGCTCCCGCAGCACCAACCCTGTCAACCTCCTTCGGAGGAGACAGAGGAAGGGCTCTATCGCCAGAGCGTACAGCTGGCCCGAGAGGGAGCACCCCTGCCGTACTCCTCGCCCGAAGTGGACCGGTTCGGTCAGGGGCCAGTTGAGCCTGACCAGACACTCTGCGGAGGTGTACAGCGCCCGGAGAAAATTCACAAACCTGGGTCAGAAGCCAAACGCCTGCAGAGCGCTCAGGAGATACCCGTGATCCGCCTGCAGAGCGCTCAGGAGATACCCGTGATCCACCCTGTCGAACGCCTTCTCCTGATCTAAGGACAGGAGGGCGAACGACAGACCATCCCTACACCCAAGTTCCAATAGGTCCCGGACCAAATATAGGTTGTTGAAGATGCTGCGGCCCGGGACGGTGTAGGTCTGGTCTGGTCGGACCACGTCCGCCAGCACGGACCCTAGCCGCAGCTTTTGCCACGACTTTGTAGTCCGTGCTGAGGAGCGAGACGGGACGCCAATTTCGTAAATCGCGGAGGTCCCCCTTCTTCGGCAATAAGGCCAGCACGGCTCGCCTGCACGAAAGAGGGAGGACCCCGCTCTGCAAAGACTCGGCCCAGACAGCGACTAGGTCTGGGCCCAGGAGTCCCAGAACACGCGGTAGAACGCCACGGTCAGCCCGTCCATGCCCGGAGATTTATTGGTGGGCATACGATGGAGGGCTTCCGAGAACTCGGCCAGAGTGAGAGGCAGCTCTAGCCGGTCTCGGTCGCCCACGCTGACCGTCGGGAGCTCCTCCCAAAGCACTCTGCAAGCGTTAGGATCGGTCGGATCCGGGGAGAAAAGGCTTGCGTAGAAGGCTCTCGCCCTCCCGCACATCTCCATCGGATCCGTGAGGGGGGTGCCATCTTCTGCCAGTAGGCAGATGATATGTTTCTTAGCCCCCCTCTTTTTCTCCAGGGCGTAGAAGAAGCGGGAGCCGAGATCCATCTCCCGAAGGAGACAGATGCGGGATCGAACAAAGGCACCCCGGGCCCGATGGTCCAGAGCTCCTCCCGCTTCTCCCGGCACGCTCCGCAGAGGGGTGGTTACTCAGGGCTGGCGGCCAGACGCCTCTCCAGCTCTAAGACCTCCCGTTCCAACTGCTCTATCGCCTCATCCCTCCGTTGGCTGGCGCCCCGGGTGTACTCACGGCAGAAGAGCCGGGCGCGCACCTTCCCTAGGTCCCACCACTGCCGCGCCAAGGGAAAGGCATGCCGCTGCCCTCACCAGGCCAGCCAGAACTCCCGGAAGGACGCCACGAAGCCCGCATCCTCCAGCAAGCTGTTGTTACAATGCCAATAGGCCGGCCCCAGCCTCTCCGCGCAGAGGGAGGCTGTCACGGTGGCTATATGATGGTCAGAAAATGGGCCGGCCGGATGCTGGAGGAGTGGGCTCGTGAAAGATGAAAGCACGATAAATAAATGCGGTCCAACCGGGAGTGGCGCGACCGATGGGCCTCCACCCGGACAAAGGTGAACGTGGAAGTGTCATCCGGGTGGTGGTCGCGCCAGACGTCTACCAGGGAGTGGTGTTCGA
This sequence comes from Dermochelys coriacea, assembly GCF_009764565.3. Lineage (NCBI taxonomy): Eukaryota > Metazoa > Chordata > Testudines > Dermochelyidae > Dermochelys > Dermochelys coriacea. The sequence continues at coordinate 267,624,565 of NC_050068.2, forward strand.
CTATCTCCTGGAGGACGGCGATGGCGGCCGGGCTCTGCTCGGTCCCCGAGCGGTCCCGCTCCTCAAGGGTGATGTTAAAGTCCCCTCCCAGGACCAGGCACGCCTGAGGATCCAAGGTGCCGAGGAAGGCGGACGCCTGCTGATAGAATTGCAGCCGCTCCGGGCTTGCTGCTGGGGCATAGATGTTGACGAGGTTGACTACGAGCCCCTCCATGCGGACTCGGAGGTGCAGCAGGCGACCCGGCACAACCTCAGTGACCCCCAGCACCTCGGGCCATAGGTCGGGGGAGAACAGGGTCGCCACTCCAGCCGTATGAACTGTGAGGTGGCTAAAGTAGACCCTGTCCCCCCAATCCAGCCGCCAGCTGTCTTCGGCGGTCTGATCCGTATGGGTCTCCTGCAGGAAAACCACAGAGTACCTCCCCTCCCGAAGGAAGGGGAGCACCTGGGACCTGCGGAGACCCATCCTACAGCCACGGGTGTTCAATGTTGCAATGGTAAAAGGTGCCATGAGGAGGGCTGGGGGGAATCCTCGCCAGCAGGGATGCTCGTGGCTCTCGGCGGGCCGCGCAGCAGTCCGTGACCCACCCCGTAGGTGAGTAAGGAGTCATGGAAGAGGCGGACCCGCTGGTAGGCCACGGTGCCCTGCCTCCCCGTCCTTTTACCCTCTCCCATGAGGGCCCTTGCGGCCCGGAGGATTTGATTGAAGTCCCCCCATCGCTGGAGGGCAAACTGGACTTTGTTGCGGGAGCCACGGACGTCTTCTAGAAACTCCCGCAACTCCTCTCGAAGCGCATGGGGGGCTGGGGTTATGGTCTGGTTACTCCTCGACGGGGCCCTTGGTACAGCCCCGTGGCCCACCGAGACGGGCAGACAGGGTGCGGACCCCCGACGGGGCTCCTGATGGGTTGACCTGAATGCTGGGGTGATAGGGGACGGCGGAGGGAGGATAGCAGCCTCTGGTAGGTCGGGACGGGTAAACACAAAGGCCGCTCCCTGGGGGTCATCTGTTGGCAAGGGGAAGGTGACAGCCCCAGGGGCGGCAATAACATCTTGGGATGTGGATGGGATAGGGACAGGGGCAGGGGCAAGGTTAGAGGTGAGATTTTTGGGTGGGGAGAGGGCTCTCAGTGATGCCGGGCGCAGGCTCTATGTTGGATTTGGCAGCCACGGCATCAGGGGGTGGACTCTCTTCTGTAGGGCCCTCTCCCGGGAAGGAGGTCGAATGTTCCTCACCAACGACGGTTGCCCCTGGTGGCTCAGGTCCCGGCCGCGTGGCACTGGCCGTCGCCTCAACAGGTTCGGCGGCTCTCAGTGGGGTGCCATCTGCAGCCGGGTTTATGGAGGAGTCCACGGGTCCCTCGGAGGTGGGAGCGGAAGCAACGGTTAGGGGGAGGGAGGATGGGGAAAGGGAGGCTGGAGTGAAGTCGCCTATATCGAGGCCCGCTGGCATAGGGTCGTCCTCCCCCTGGGTAACCGGGGTCAGACCCAGGGCCTCGATCTCCTCGTATATTGATGGAAGATCAGTTTCCGCCACCTGGGAATTCTCCCCGCTGCCACCTGACGCTACTGTTGCCTCGGGGCACACTGAGGTTTCAGATGGAGCCTCGGGGGTCTTGGAGGACAGGGACTCTCGTGGAGGGGAAATACTGCCTTCCAGTGCTGCCACGTCTTCCCCAGCCGGCACCGGTGGATGGAACACACCCGTGGGCAAAGCGGAAGGCTCGGCATCAGTGCCCCCTTTCCTGGTTTTCCGGGGGGCCTCCGAATCAGATGGGAGGAGCGGAGCTCGAGCCTTCCGCTTGCCCCGCTTCCCCTGGACTAGGGCCCAGCCCTCCATGGCATCATCTGGGGGCTGGCTAGCAGGGGTTGTGTCAGGGGGCAGAAGCGATGGCTCAGGGACTCGAGGGGGTAACGGTGGGGCAGCCCAAGGGAGGGAAGATTCCCCTTGGGGCGGGCCCTCTCCCATGCCCGGCAGTGTCCCTACCGCACCCTCCTCCACAGGCCCCACTAGATTGCAAGCAGATTGCAATTCTCGTCTGGGCATAGTTGGGGAGGTGCCCCTTGGGCCCGATCGGGAGCAATGGTGGACTGAGAAGGAGGAGGGGTGGTTTCGGGCGCTGGGCAGCCAGGGGCGCCGGCGATGACGGGGCTGGTACTCTGCCGGGGCTCAGGGGTCCCAGATGCCCCTCCTTGCCGGGCCAAGGGGCAGTCCCTCCGGACGTGCCCCATCGCCCGGCAGAGGTAGCACCGGGCCTCCTCTGTGAAATAATGCACCTGGTAACGGGCCCCCTGGTAGGGGACTAGGAAGGACCCCTCCAGCGCCTCTCCGTCATGCGCCGCCGGCGGCAGTTGAAGCTGCACTTGCCAGCAGAACAAGAGGAAGTGACGGAGGGCGGGGTCTTTGCAGCCCAATGGGAGAGGGCTGATGACAGAGATGGGCTTCTCCAAGGTAGAAAGGGCGGGTAACAGGACGGCATTGGGGAGAAAGGGAGGGACGGAGGTCAGGACCAGGCGGACGCCCAGGTCCTCTAGCAGCTCTAAGGGGACAAAGACACCCACTACTGCCAGGCCCTTCTCCACTGCCTCCTGTGCGGTGGCCTCCGATGTTAAGAAGACGACCTTGCCATACATTTTGGAGGCCGCCACAATGGCCGTGGGCCCCACCACCCTCGCCAATGCCCGGACATAAGTCTCCACATGGGGCGAGGCGGGCACCAGGAGGCAACGGACGCCGTGCTTCCTGGTCATGGTGGGAAAGGGGCCCCGGCCGCTATAGATGGTAGTGGAGGCGGTGGGCAAGAGAGATGACATAGCGGCAGGCAGGGGGGCTGCCGCCACCTGGGCATACGCCCTGGGGGCCAGAGGAGGGACACTCGCAGAGCTGGTGGAGGGAACAGCAGGGAGGGACGCCCCAGCCGGCGGTGGGGCGGGGGCATTGGGGGCAGCCCCTGCCATGGAGGGCCTGGTCTTCTTAGCAGGGCCCTTCCCTTTCTTCTTCCCCAGGCCCTTCCCGCCGGCTGGGGGGGCTCCCCCTGAATCTGAGGGTGTGAGAGACGTGGCAGCAGTGGAGGTCACCCCAGTGTCCGTTGCTGCTGGTGCCCCAGAGGGGGCGGTGGCAGATGGTTCGGCGGCGGAGGTAGAGGCTTGAGGGGGTGATAGAGGGGCAGGTGGGGGAGGGGTAGCTGGGGTTGCTGGAGGAGCCCCACACATCTCATCTCCCTCCATCGTGAGCAGGGAGGGAAGGAGACACACCAGAAGGAGGAGGGGAAAGGGAAGCAGGTCGACCACTCCTCCCCGCTAGGCTGCAGGCAGGGGAGGAGGGCGCCAAAAGGGGTGGGTTGGACGGGGGGCAATCAGGGGTTAGGGTTCAGTCGCCTACACAGGGTGGAATTCCGGCTCCTCTTGGTGCACTAGGGGAGGGTGGGATACAACAACATTGGGGGTGCAGTGAAGAGGGTTCAAACTAAAATGGGGAGTTGCACAAGCGCATGGGAGGGGACATGGGCACACGGAGCAAGGGGCTAAGCAGGCTGGAGGTAGGGCAGGGAAACCAAGGGGCTAGCCTCAGAGGCTGGGGCAGGGCAAACTAACAGAGGCTGCAGGAGGAAATGGGTGGGGCAGGCAAACAAACTGAAGGTAGTAAGCAGGGGCTGGGGTAAAAGGGGGGGGGAAGCTGCAAGTAGCAAATGGGGCAGGTTGCAAGGGCAAAGCTGGAGGTGGACAGTCGGGGGGGGGGGGGGCACATGCACCCACGTGCACTTGTACAAGTCTTTTTAAGCTGGCTGCTGCTTCTGGCCCAAAGAGTGGAAATAGGGCATGGCAAGCCAAGCAAGCAGCTGAGTCCAGAGGCAGGAGCTGAGGCAGATGGTATACAGCCAGTGGGGGTGGTGGAGGGGGCAGCGGTGGTGGTAGTAGTGGTGGGGGTTGGGGGGGACACAGATGGATCGGGGGCAGCTTCACGCCACACCCCCTGTGTCCCTGGAAACACAGTCAAGACCCCCACCACAAGAGCACAGTTTGAAAATTACTCAGTCTTAGGCCCCCTCCACGGTGGTCTGCAAAGTCTCTAGGTGCTCCCCCACTGGTAGATGGTCCTCTTCTTCTCCTCCTCGGGCTCCAGTAGCTCCAGGCAGCGGCCTCTGCAGCAGCAGGAACTCCAGGTGGTGGTCCAGGCAGGCAGAAAGGACCCCTCTCAGGTGGTGGTGGTGTCCACAACAGCAGTGGCTGGGGTCCCTCACTCCTTCTCTCTGGGGAGTGGGCTAGCAGCCCCCCGCCACCCTGGCGCTGCAGTTGGAGCAGTAGCAGCACCCAAGAGTGGGGGGTCCAGCAGCCAGGTAGCAGAGAACAGGGGGTGTCTGGCCCAGCCAGGGGAGCGGCTGGAGCAACAGGAGGAGCTTAGGGCCTAGCAGCAGGAGTAGCAGCTTCCCACCTCCCTCCAAGCTAGAAGGCTGTAGGAGAGAGAGATTCGCTCCAGGCTAAACAAATCCCTGGCACCAGGATAAGTTAAATGGCAGTTGCTCCAGGTCAATTAAGACACCTGGAGCCAATTAAGAACTTTCCAGAAGGCAGGGAGAACATTAGGTTGATTGGGACACCTGAAGCCAATCAGGGACTGGCTGAAACTAGTTAAAAGCCTCCCAGTTAGTCAGATGGGGGTGGACATCAGAAGCTATGCTGTTGGAGAGACTGAGCAGTACACACCATATCAGGCACAAGGAAGGAAGCCCTGAGATAAGGGTGAAGTGGAGCCTGAGGAAGTGGGAGCTGCTGTGGGGAAGTAGCCCAGGGAATTGTACGTGTCATGTTTCTAGAAGGTCAGCTACCATAGATGATACTATTAGGCTCCCTGGGCTGGAGCCCGGAATAGAGGGTGGGCCCGGGCTCCCCCCTTTATCCCTCCCCCCGATCACCGAGACGGGGAGACAACAGAGACCGTGTAAGGAAGGATAGCTTCTCCTCACCTTCCTTGCTGGCTTATGATGAAAATGGCTCAGTAGACTGACCCTTGTCCCTAGAGAGAGAAGGGTTAACTGGAGGGTCACAGTAAACCTCTCAGGCTAGCGAAATCTGCCAAGAAACGCAGGACCCACGGAGAAAAGGACAGAGCTTTGTCATACTACCCACCCCAATTGAATTAACCTGCCATATTATCTTTTTGGCCCTTTAGAAATATTTTTTAGATTTACAATTCCTCAAATAGCTGCATTTCTTTTTATCAAAATCATAATGCTCTCTAAAAGTGTTTGTGGATTAATTGAACATAGAAAATAGTTTTCAGAAGAGTTGTTTAGTTTCCCAATACGCAAGAAACCAATTTATCAAGACAGTTTGTAACTACTTACATCCATTCCAGGTAAAACGCTCCTTTAACAAGTTCTTGCTGAGCTTGCAGTTTAGCTTGTTTATACACTTCTGAAGTCTCTGGTTGACACAGCCCTAACTGTATGATGTTAGGAAATGGCTGCCTTCCAAGAAGGTGTCCGTTTAAAGACAGAAATTCCTGAAAGTTTTCACGTACTATGCTATCCTGTGAACAAAATAGGTATGTTTGATAATATAGATAGAACTGAGCATGGACATTTTTCAGACATATTATTCATATTTTTGCATCTTGCATAATAATTCTAGTCTTTCAGAAGTGCAGTTTATTTTTAGTCCTGGAACAAACAGATTTAATAAAATGGAATATTTGGAAGTAACCTATGTATTACACTGATTCCCCCAAAATAATGGGCCAGATACCATCACTTTTACTTACAATAAGTAGTCCCTTAATCCCAAAACAGCTCTCTTAAAGTCAACTAGTTATTTCACAGAGCAAGGGTCAAAGAATCTGTCCCAACAGGATGTGGGGACTAGAGGAACCCTACCAGTGTTAATTCTTACTAATTATAATTATTCAATATTTTTACAACCTCTACATAAATTATGATTTATTTATTTTTAGTCTTCACATTGACTATATACATTATGGTCTGTTACTCATCTACATATTAAATGTCCAAGAATTTATTTTTTCTTCCCCAACCTATAGGCTTTACTGTAAGGCAACTCCATAGTTCACCACTCCTTCCTTTGGCCTCTAACCGATTAATTATTTTTAATAATCTGAAATCAAACAGAAAAACAAGGTCTGGTTAGAGATTATTAGTCATTTATCTTAAAGTAACATACCTTTTGATCCAATATATGGCTATATTCTACATATTCATGAATCAAATGGGCAGGCCCTACCAACTCCGTTTTTGCTTTTATCCAATCTAGAGAAAACATGAGAGCACAAAGCTCCTGAAAGAAAAAAAAAAAAGTTTAACAAATACATATATATGGAAAAAAGCTATTGCATATATAAAATTGTTGTGTCTAGCATTTTTAAAATGTGTACAGTAAAAATTAACATCCCTGTAAGGCTTCAAAGCTTAAATAGACTGACAAAGGAAAAAAACCACCATATTAAAAGAAGCCTTAAAAATCTAAAATTTATTACTGGCAAAGTTTAAGAACAGGCCTCATCAGTTATGAACACTTAAAGAGAGAGTCAGACAGCAATGTAAGATCCTGAAAGAGGGATCCTCAGCCAGAGTTACTTAGTACTGTGACATATGGAAAGAGAGGAAGGATAAACTTCGCAAATATTAGTTTTAGTTAAATGTTCAAAAACAAGAATATAGTCCAACAGAATGTCCCACAAAGATTGACAGAAGACTTTTTAAAGCTTTCATAGTCCTGAACAAAATCAAAAATATAACTACTGTGCATAAAGCTGCCATTGCCAAACTTTAAAGCAGTTTCAGGGTAAAATAACCAGAACGGATGGAATAAATTCTGTCTAGCAAAAGGATGAAGCTGTTTCTAACATCACCTCTATTGTGCATTAACCTGACTACCCAAGAGCACTACACTATATAAAACTAATTGGCTCTATTTTAGCAGAGAAAAAGTTTATAACTTGAAAAACTGGGTCGACAGACTTTAATGCCCCTCCTACAGTAGGAAGTGTTATTGCCACTTCTAAGCAGTGAAATATTTATAATAGTGAGAGAGGAGGGGAAGGGAAATATTCCATAAAGTAAGTGAGATGAAAACCCTAACCACTTCTTTGAAGAATTTGAATGTCTTGTATCCCAGATATGGACACAGGACATTTTGTTTTGAATGTGTCTAGTGAAGAGTAACTGATCTTTAAAGAAATGTTTCATTACAAAAATTAAAATGAAAAGTTATGAAAATTATATTTTATGTAAATTTCATATTTACCAACAGTTACTTTTTTCAGATTCAATCTCTTAGTAATCTTTTTCCAAGCATCCCCAATTTACCCTACCAGATTATTTTTGTTACTTTCTGGTAGCACCAGTCTGCTAAGTGCTGTAGAAATGAAAGACAATCCTATGCTTCAAAGTTTACAACTTAAAAACAAACAAACCTTCTAATTTTTTTTTTTTTATGCTTGAGCGCAAATGGAGTTTCAAGAGGATACAACATGATAAGGACCCTGCAAACAAATTCTCTTACTTATATTATACAAATTAGAAACCTAAAACCCGATGGAAACATTTCTAATTTTGAAACTGACAAAAGTTAAAAACTCAAACAAAAAATGGGAGAAGCTGATGTATTTTTCCATAAAGCGTCCCCTCCCATTTTTCATCCAATTATAGAGCTAACTGAAATTTTTCATATGTTGAAAAGAAAAAAACAAAAAAAAAAAAACCACACACAACACAAATAGGAAGAAAAAATTAAATGACAAAATTTCTTTTTGACCAGTGTCAAACAGAATACAAAACCCAGTAAGATAGATGAAGGCATCGATGTAGACATCCCCCAACTCCATATCCAGAGAATGACTCACATATAACAGAACTATGGTGAGAGCAAAAATTAAATCTGATGAGATAGTTAATCTAAACTATTTCCCCTCCCTCAGGATTTCCTCCTAGCCAAAACAAGCTACTTGTAATATAAGAAGGAAGCAGTATGGCGAATCCAAAGTATTTAAAAATCATGAGGAAGGTGTCCCAGTTCAGGACAACTGCACCTCTATTTCACCGCAGTGATCCATCAAGGGGCATGCATTCTCTGGCTTCCAGCTCCCCAGCCATTACCTCTCTTGGGTGGAGACCTGAGTCTCTCTCCCTTCTGACTAGGGTATTTCCAAGCTGCACAGTTCTCTGCCTTTATTGTATTATTCTCAGAAAGGGACTCTGCCTAAGCAGGTTTGCTTACTTTCTCTTCAGAGAGTAATAACAGAGCGATTACCTAGAGTTACAAGTTACCACATAGCTCTTTCTATTTATTCCTAGGGCAAAGGCAGTAAGTACAGAAAAAACATTAAAAACTGTAAGCGAAACTACATGTATGCTAATAAGCTTACCAGAGATCAACCCAACTCCAACATGGGCTCTGTCAGGTGATTAGTCCTTAAAATCCACAAAGGGGTTTCTTCTGCGGCCACAAGTTCATAACAGACCCAGCCAGTAGGCCAAGTCCTTTGAATCCTTCCCTAAGGACTGGGGCCCTCTGGTGGACCTGTGGTCCTGCCCATTTGCTGGATCAAGAAGTCCCTGAGTCTGTTTGAAACCAGGCTATTTTATCCAAAAATTGTCTTTGTCTGTGGCTCCCTGGAAAATCCAGTCTCTCCAGTGCATGGCTTCAAAGTGATGATAATCAAAGGAATTACATTAGCATACCCCCTCCTCCTAGAGAAGTTGCATATAATCACAATACCACAAATACCTGCATTTTTAATACAATGAACTACAACAACATTAATCTTAACTCAATGAGATTTAATTTAATTAATTAAAGTTTGTCCATGATATTATCCTCTGTCACATCAGGCTCCCAAAAAATCATGAAATTTTAAAATAATAGTTGGGGCTCTTTTTATTTTCCTTGATTTTTTGAGCCTTTAAGCTTAAACTTTTCTCTGCAATTATGAGAAAGCTAGAAAGTTACTTTTTTAAATGAACAAAGATTTTGGCGTAACCACCTGATTCTAAGAGCTGGGGCTTGACTTCTGTGTAAAAAAACAAACCAAAACACAATGACAACAAGAAAAGCCAACAAAAATCAACCAACACCACACCAAATATTAAAAGACTTGCAATGAAATCACAGGAGTTTGCAACATTGAGGAAGAGACTTTTGTAGGAAATGGTTATGTAGAGAGAGACTATGTGGTTGTGGGAGAAAGGAGAGAGGTAAAGTACAGGAGTCTGAACTTACATTCTGCATGTTGGCACTAGCCATGTGGTATGCTAGAAAGTTATACCAGTACATACAGTCCTCTTGAGCTGGAGTGGGTATATGTAGTTGATAATGTTTCATGTACTGATTTACTATCTTTTTATGCAGCTCCTGCAACAGCAATAAAATTTTCAATTAATACTGTATCAAATCCTGGACTAAAATATTTCTATTGGTTTTTGGTTTTAAAATATTGTATTGAATGAATTAACTCAAAATTTAATTACCATTGCTATAAAATGTGCAATAAGTGAAACAAACATCTAAATTCACGAATCTGAAAGATTAATTTTTCTCCTGCAATGGTTTTTCCACAATATCTTTCGGGTAGTCCCATGTCTAAATCAGGACCATATTTTCACTAAAGGAAATCCCAAAGTTCTGGGCACATCACATCATATTTGTCAAACATTGTAAATGTATAAAGCACTTTACAAAATAAAATCATTTGATCACTGGATCACCAATTAAATCACCCCAGAGTAAGCCTGCAGGGCAAAGTTGTAAATTGATAGATTGTGGATGGGAAGAGAGTGCAACAAGGCTAATTAACCAATTACCCAGAAAGTAGAAAAAGCACAAGAACGAAGTGCTCAGGGAGGAAAAGAGCCTGGGAGGCATTTCAGAGGCAGAGCCAGGAGAGATCACTCAGAGGGAAGATGCATTCTGTCTCCCTCAGCCTTGGCTGAGCGTGCTGTTGCCAAGTATATGCTATTGTAAATTCTGAGCTGCGCAAGTTGTAAAGGTGGTGGGAAAGGACACTATAAATAAATTGCAAAAGGTGTTCGAGAAAGGAAGATTTCCAAGCAGTTCTTGGCTAAAAAAAAAAAAAAAAAAAAGAGATGGGAGCAGGACGATACCCTGTTACACCCTTTCTCATCATTAGCTTCCAGAAAATAATGCGATCTATTTTAAGTACTACAACCAAAATTAATAATAGTTCAGCCTTTGCCTGACCTACTTTTAACTTTATTCTCCAAGTTCATCCACTGAGCTTTGAATGTGCTGACCATTTGGTGTGTCCAAGATATGAATTTGGAAACATTATGCTCCAACTATGGAACTAAACTGGAAGTGAAACATGGGAAACTATTTTTTTAAGATCTAAATTTTAAAGGTTTTATGCTTGTTGTCAGCCTTGAGTTATAAAGCCCTTTGTAACTTACATAAGTAAGTTTTGTTGTTCTTGTTCTTTTGCTTTATTTCCTCACTGTTAGTTTTGTTAAATGAATGTGTGCGAGAAGGTGAAGGGAAGAGAATCTGAGAAAAATAGACTATTTGCAATCGCTTTCTCATTCCTTCCCTAAGGTTTCATTCAAGAGACCACCAATATGCACACACTTTTCTATTTTCTGCGTTTAAAATAGACCAAAATAGAAGTGGTAATTCCAATTCTAGTGTCATCTTAACACTTCTTGATATCATGTAGTGATGTGGATAATGCATCATCTTCTACTAGCAATGGGTTATAGCCAGAGAAACACAAGACAAGAAATATATTTCAAATACATAATTCCAAACACGCCCACTGTCATCTCAGCTCAGTGTTTTCAAATTACTCAGTATCAAAATAGTCAAAAATGAATGACTGAGAAAAAACAAAACTGTTTAACTCAATAGGCATAGTTAAAGTTAACTGTATTTAGAATCTATCTTTACAAAAATGGTTAATTAACATTCTGTAACATAGGAATGATTTAGACCATGGCTATTTTCTGTTACAGAAGTGTATCTAACACACAAGGCTGACCAATGTAAAGAGTAAGTATATACTAGTAGTTACTGTACCTGAAGCTGATTGCAATTCTTCTCTGTGAGGAAGTCAAGTTGAAGATCATGCAAATAATAATGGAATGATTTCCCATTACGATCACAAAATAAGAGAGATTTATTAACAAATTCTTGCAGAATATCTTCAACTTCTTCAGTCTCCATATCCCAAAGAATACAAAGCACCTAAAAAAAAAAATTTAAAACATAAAAGGGGTAGGACTAAGGAAGCAATATGACTATTACCCCAAAATTACAAGAAGTCACAAAATTACTTATTTAATTTGTAATGCATAAAACTTCTTGCACAACAGACAAAACAATGAGGTCAGCAAAGTGGGGGGGGGAGGGATAGCTCAGAGCTTTGAGCATTGGCCTGCTAAACTCAGGGTTCTGAGTTCAATCCTTGAGGGGGCCATTTAGAGATCAGGGCAAAAATTGGGTATTGGTCCTGCTTTGAGCAGGGGGGTGGACTAGATGACCTTCTGAGGTCCCTTCCAACCCTGATATTCTATGGAAGTTAACTTTTCCATACCAAACTAGATTACAGATCAATCTAGGTTTACATAAAAATGCATTTTAGGCATTTTTTAGCACTAAATATTGCCAAGAAATGCCTGAAGTTCTTCAGGAGGGATTTCAACCTCCAAAGCAAGCAGAAGGGAAGAGGAGTCTGATATCCAAAATATTTAGACTACCGCTGGACCAGATGGCCAGAAGTCAGTGTATTTAAAATGCACCAAGAAAAAAAAAAAAAAAAAAAAAAAAAGACAAACATGGTTAGGACACACACTAGATCTGAGTTTCAGAAAAAATTACAATAGGTTTTCATTTTTGGGAGAGGGGAGCAAGGCTTGCATTAGTTTACTTAATTGTTGGTTGGAAAAGGATAGGATTATTTAAGACGACTTTTTACCTGTAATACTGGATTTATTTTTTATTACTTATATCTTGTAAATATTAGAATGATACAAACCAAAGAGTTTACTTTTAGAAGTAAAGGTTAAGAAATACTTTTTATCAAGGTACATTCAAAACGTATCTTACCCAAAACCTGCCCCTCACGCTTCGTGCATGATATAGCCACAGATCTCTGAAAGTGTTTCATGTGGAAACATGCCATAAGAACCAACATTTTTAATCTAATCCTTTCTGATACCATCTGGCTCTGTCTTATACTTTCCCAGTAAGTCTAAAGTGTCTTGAAGTTTTGAAAGGGGATGGAAGGCATTCAGCTGAACTAAATAGGTTCCTATGAATGGCAACTATCTTAAAAAGACAACTTAGGGTATTTGTATCAGAACACAAGAACGGCCATATTAGGTCTGACCAGTGATCCATCTAACCCAGAGTTCTAGCCAATGCCAGGTGCTTCAGAGGGAATGAACAGAACAGGTAATCATCAAGTGATCCATCCCCGGTCACCCATTCCCATCTTCTGGCAAACAGAGGCTAGGGACACCCAACTGACTTCAGCAGACATGCATTTTGATCTTTTAATCAGTTTCAAAATATTATCCTTGATCAACTTTTAGTCTATAGTAGAATGCAATAGTACATTTCCATTCTGTGCAGATACATCTGGTAAGCACCTGGAAAGCACACCCACTGACAGTGTCAGCATCAAAAGGAGACACCTACCAAACACCTCAGGCAAATCTCAATGATAGGAATCTCTCTTCATATATGAAAGGTACAAAGAGATGTTTCCTTGATCTAATACAGAAATATTTTCCAGACATACCATTTTGAATGTAGTCAAACTGACTGAAGTCACAAAGATACAAAACTCTCATTCTGCATATTAGGGGGTCTTAAAGTAGGATTCTCTGGTGATGTTACCTCAAAAGCTAATAATGGGTAGGATACGCAAGAAGCTGGAGCTCCAGAAAATATTTCTGTTTGAATACGAGTACAATATATTTTCATTTTCTTAGAGTAGGGATCACACATTTTAAATAGCAATTATTTTAATTGATTTTATTATTTTACACACCATCAATATTGTATATTTTTGGCAGAAGCCGTAAGCCATTAGTAACGAATTTCATTTAATAATCTTACCATACCTATGCAGTTTTGAAATAGAAGTCAACCTTGTTTAGTAGTCTGCTTTAAGACACAAGCTGCATAGGGAGGTAATCAACGAATTTGAAGACAACTTTAAAATAAGTGAAAAATATATGGTATTCATCAAAAGCCATGATATGTAGCAACACAGGCTACCATTAAAACACACTGTTTTGGTTCTTGGAGGAGATTGTGCCAGGGGAGGAAATATTGTTCACTTTGGGAGTGGGATAGACAGCCTACAAGGGAGAGAGCCTGCGTATCCAGGCTAGGCACCTCCTCCCTTGGCTCTCAGGCTCTCATTTGCCAGTTGGGGTAGAGCAAGGAACTGATTGGCCCGATGCTTGTCCCTCTTCTCCCAATAATTTAAATGTCTTCCTGTGCTTTCATGGCCTTTTGTCCCCTTTGCCTGCCCCACCCTCACTTCCCATAGTGGTAGTATAGGAGCTGTTTTTAAAACGCTACAGGTCTGACTGCCAGTATTAGGATCCGGAAAGAATTTTTCCCATTGGGCCAAACTGGCAGAGGCACAGAGAATTATTTCACCTTCCTCGCAGTATCATGGAGGCAAGATACAAGAATAGAATAGAATAATAGAATATGGAAGTTTAATGAGGAATTTACAGTAATGTTGTTCTGTTACAGTTTGCAACTGATGGCCAGCACAGATAAAGGCTAAAGGGCCACTTCGCAGAGGTAAATCTGTAAGTCTGTACTGGGACCCGTCCTATTCAACATATTCATAAATGATCTGGAAAAAGGGATAAATAGTGAGGTGGCAAAATTTGCAGACAAAACTACTCAAGATAGTTACGTCCCAAGCAGATTGTGAAGAGCTACAAAAGGATTTCACAAAACTTGGTGACTGGTCAACAAAATGGCAGATGAAATTCAATGTTGATAAATGCAAAGCAATGTGCATTGGAAAACATAATCCCAACTATACATATAAAATGGGGTCTAAATTGGCTGTTACCACTCAAGAAAGATCTTGGGAGTCATTGTGGACAGTTGTCTGAAAACATCCACTCAATGTGCAGCAGCAGTCAAAAAGGCTAAGAGAAAGTTGGGAATCATTAAGAAAGAGATAGAAAATACATATTGCCTCTATATAAATCCATGTTATGCCCACATCTTGAATACCACATGCAGATATGGTCGCCCCATCTCAAAAATGATATATTTGAATTGGAAAAAGTTCAGAAAAGGGCAACAAAAACGATCACTGGTATGGAACAGCTTCTGTATGAGGAGAGATAATAAGCCTGGGACTTTTAAGCTTGGAAGAGAGACAACTAAGGGGGGATATGATAGAGGTCTATAAAAATTACAAAAGGCATGGAGAAAGTAAATAAGGAAATGTTATTACTCTTCCTCATAACACAAGAACTAGAGATCACCAAATGAAATTAATAGGCAGCAAGTTTAAAACAAACAAAAGGAAGTATTTTTTCACATAACGCAGTCAGTCAGTGGAACTCTATGCCAGAGGATGTTGTGAAGGCCAAGATAAGAGGTTCTAAAAAAATAAACCTAGATAAGTTCATGCAGGATAGGTCCATCAATGGCTATTAGCCAGGATTGGCAGGGATGGTGTCCCTAGCCTGTTTGCCAGAAGCTGGGAATGGGCGACAGGATGAATCACCTGATGATTATCTGTTCTGTTCATTCCCTCTGGGGAACCTGGCTTTGACCACTGTCAGAAGACAGGATACTCAGTAGATGGACCCTTTGATCTGACCCAGTATGGCCGTTCTTCTATTCTTTAATTTCACCCAGGATTTTGAACTTTGCTTAAGGAAAAGTGGGGACCAGAACTCTTCACAGATCCAGATACCACTTGAGTACACCCTTATATGGGCAGGGCAAGAGGAATCAGAAGTGAGCTGAGAAGAGTCTGTCCCAAGTTATGGGTCACATGCAGGGAGCTATATAACCCCACACCCGGCCCAGTGAAATGCCTGGTATGAGAGAGAGAGAGAGAGAGATGAGGCTCGTAACACTGGGAAGGAGCACTAAATTAATCAAGTGGAAACCACTTAATTCACCTCTGTGTCTGCCTTCATTCATCTGCATGTTCTGACCAATGGTGATCATGCTTACTCACTCAACCTATCTCAACTGCTAACCTCTTTTGATATGCTTTTTCAACTTTTGGCTAAATCAATTGAAGTCTGATTAAAAGAGCTACATAAGAGCTAGGTATTATATTATTTCAACAGTTCTTCAGTTACAATCTCTTTGGTTAAATATCAAACTAAGATACGATAGGACGATGGAGCTAGTCTGCTGCAGTTTTTTTTTTTTAAATCTCCATGGCAATAAATTCTTTGCATTAGGTCATACACATTGATTAAAACCAGTATTTTTTTTTCTTTTAAAAAAGTGAGGAGTTCTATCTCACTAACTATAAAACTTAAGTTTTGCTGTTATTACCTTAGTCGGCACCTTGACATCCTTTTGAAGGACAGAAAGATCTTTATAATAGTCTTTAAAATTTTCATTTAACATTTCAACACTCATGGACATGGCTTCATCAAGTGCTTCATAATCATAAGATGATGATTTCCTTATTCTTTTAAATTGCTTATTCTGCAGCTGTCTGAGGTAATACTCCCAACGATTAGGGAAATCTCGTAATAATGCACCTATCAATGACACTACAAGAGGGGAACCTGAAAAACATGAAGAAAAAGGTTAAAATCTTAAATGGAGATAAACTGTTAAGCAATAGGATCCAATAGTTAAACGTAGCTGTTGATGAGGAAGTCAGGTCAGGTTCTTGTTTCTTCAACAAAGGTCTTGGGAGGCTGGAGACCAGGCAAACAGAATAAGCTGTCTATGTATGTGCTTGTGATATGAAACTTTTGGGAATTCATTTGAATACTCTTTCTGTATGTACTCTAAACAGATTGAGAAGGGGTGTAGAAAAAGCTGTATAGTCAAAAACCAAGATAACCATTCATTTGGCTTACAAGCAGAGGTCCAGTAATAAATTGTGGTGTTCATTTAAAACGATGCTGTATTACAGAATTAATGTCCCTTTTTTAGTTTCTACTTTATAGAAATAAAGTAGAAACTAAACTACAAATATTTCTGATTATAAAATAAAAACTAGCAAACTACATACCTTTGCATTCCCTTACAATACTATCAGCCTCTTCTGGCAGATGTGTTATTTTCTTATTAACAAATAGAGATAAAATTTCAAGGCCTTTGTCATGTGCTAATCCACTCTCCACAGGAACTTCATATTTATTACCTGGAGATTTAAATTAAGTAAAAAACAAAACAAAAGAAAAACACCTTAGTAAGAAGTATCTGAAATATTTACATTAGCGTGTGTGCAAGAGGTTAGAGGACTTCCAAAACAAAACTTTAAACAAGGTACATGCTTGGAGAGTTGGCTCTTATTTCCCTGTATGTAAACTAAAGTACTTTTGTACCAAGAGTGATGGGAAAAGGAGCAGAAATTGCACTTATCAAAACCAAACTGACATTTAATAATAAGACTCAAAATAACTGTTACTATGATAATTATTAGACTATAGTTTAGTATTCAGGCCATCTCCTTCCCCACTCAATAAACTCAGTATTTAAAATGTACTAAGGAGACATGGTGGAGCTTGGCAGCTTAGGTAAAACATCACTGACTGTACAAATTTTGCAAGTGTATTTTTTTTGTTTGTCATACCATAGGTATTTATTAAACTGTACAATATGTAAAATTGCTAAACAAGTTCCCATTCCAAAAAGGGAACATTGTAGCAGCCCAAATCTAAGACAACACAGACGGGAAGATGGTCATCAATTTCACAGAAGAGAGGAGATTCTCAAGTGTCGAAGACTTAAAGGGAATGCACTTGGCTAACATTAACTATCAGGCTGTTAGATGCTTATGGGAGGGGACAAAAGGCAGCAAACCCAAGACAACTGGTAAATTTGAAAGGCAAGAACTGAAGGTCAGTTTTCTTAATAATAAAGATGTTTACACTTTAAAAATAAACCCAAAACTGTACTGCTCTTTCTTGTGGCACATAAGAGGAGGAGAAATATCCCACCATTTAGGGAAGGAGGAAATTAAGTTCAGCACCCATCCTTAAGAAGTTGAGGAAGGAAGAATGAGAAGGTTACTGGCCAATCTGACCAATATTAATATTCAGGCAAAATCTGAGCATGAGTTCAGTATATGAACATTTGCAAGCAGTATGCAATTACATGATGTCTTTATTAACAGGTGATGCCAAAACGTCAAAAGTAATTAGCAGATAAATATATTCAATATAGAACTGTGTTGTGGACAAGAATTTAAAAAACTAGTGATTTTGGGTGCTCAACTGGAGATACTTCAAAGGGTCTGGATTTTCAAAAGTGCTAAAAACTGACTCTCTGAAAGCAATGATCTTAAATTGCACACCCAAAAACAAAGGCAACTAACGTAACTAGCAACTTTTTGAAATCTTGGCCCATATTGTTACCTGGTTGATATCATAGAATCATAGACTTTAAGGCCAGGAGGGATCACTCTGATCACCTCGCCTGACCTCCTGCACAACGCAGGCCACAGGATCTCCTGTAACAAACCCCTAACTTATGTCTGAGCTACTGAAGTCCTCAAATCATGATTTAAAGACTTCAAGGTGCAGAGAATCCTCCAGCAAGTGACCCATACCCCACACTGCAGAGGAAGGTGAAAAACCCCCAGGGCCTCTGCCAATCTGCCCTGGAGGAAAATTCTTTCCCGACCGCAAATACGGCGATCAGCTAATCCCTGAGAATGTGGGCAAGACTCACCAGCCAGACACCCAGGAAAGAATTCTCTGTAGTAACTCAGATCCCACCCCATCTAACTTCCCATCACAGGCCATTGGGCATATTTACCTCTAATAGTCAAAGATCAATTAATTGCCAAAATTAGGCTATCCCATCATACCATCCCCTCCATAAATTTATCCAGTTTAGTCTTGAAGCCAGATATATCTTTTGCCCCCACTGCTCCCCTTGGAAGGCTGTTCCAGAACTTCACTCCTCTGATGGTTAGAAATCTTGTCTAATTTCAATTCTAAACTTCCTGATGGTCAGTTTATATCCATTTATTCTTGTGTCCACATTGGTACTGAGCTTAAATAATTCCCCTCCCTCCCTGCTACATATCCCTCTGATGTATTTATAGGGAGCAATCATATCTCCCCTCAGCCTTCTTTTGGTTAAGATAAACAAGCCAAGCTCTTTGAGTCTCCTTTCATAAGACAGGTTTTCAATTCCTCGGATCATCCTAGTAGCCCTTCTCTGTACCTGTTCCGGTTTGAATTCATCCTTCTTAAACATGAGAGACCAGAACTGCACACACTATTCCAGATGAGGTCTCACCAGTACCTTGTATAACGATACTCCTTATCTCTACTGGAAATACCTCGCCTGATGCATCCCAAGACCGCATTAGCTTTTTTCACAGCAATATCACATCAGTGGCTCATAGTCATCCTATGATCAACCAATACTCCAAGGTCTTTCTCCTCCTCTGTTACTTCCAAGTGATGCGTCCCCAGCTTATAACCAAAATTCTTGTTGTTAATCCCTAAATGCACGACCTTGCACTTTTCACTATTAAATTTCATCCTATTACTATTACTCCATTTTACAAGGTCATCCAGATTGTCCTGTATGATATCCCAGTCCTTCTCTGAATTGGCATCACCTCCCAGCTTTGTGTCATCCATAAACTTTATTAGCACACTCCCACTTTTTGTGCCAAGGTCAGTAATAAAAAGATTAAATAAAATTGGTCCCAAAACTGATCCCTGCGGAACTCCCCTAGTAACCTCCTTCCAGCCTGACAGTTCATCTTTCAGTGTGACCCATTGTAGTCTCCCCTTTAACCAGGTCCTTATCCACCTTTCAATTTTCATGTTGCTCCCCATCTTTTCCAATTTAGCTAATAATTCCCTATTTGGAACCATATCAAAAGCCTTACTGAAATTGAGGTAAATTAGATCCACTGCGTTTCCTTTGTCTAAAAACCATCTGTTACCAGAGCAGACTACCTGCATGATCTACCTTTTGTAAAACCATGTTTTATTTTGTCCCAATTACCACTGACCTCAATGTCCTTAACTACTTTCTCCTTCAAAATTTTTTTTTAAGACTTTGCATACTACAGATGTCAAACTAACAGGCCTGTAGTTACCCAGATCACATTTTTTTTCCTTTCTTAAAAACAGGAACTATATTAGCAATTCTCCAGTCATACGGTACAACCCGAGTTTACAGATTCATTAAAAATTCTTGCTAATGGGCTTTCAACTTCGTGTGCCAGTTCCTTTAATATTCTTGGATGAAGATTATCTGGCCCCCCCGATATAGTCCCATTAAGTTGTTCGAGTTTGGCTTCTACCTCAGATGTGGTAATATCTACTTCCATATCCTCACTCCCATTTGTCATCCTACCATTATCCTTAAGCTCCACATTAGCCTCATTAAAAAATGAGGCAAAGTATTTGTTTAGATATTAGGCCATGCCTAGATTATCCTTAACCTCCACTTCCTCCTCAGTGTTTAGCAGTCCCACTTCTTTATATGGTGTGACTCACCACCGCGGTGCCTCCTGTTGTTCGGTCCGGGAATTAGCTCACTCCATATGGCGCGCCCTCCGCTGGTGGTGTCCCGTCCGTCTCTCGCCCTCTGTTGGCGCCTGGACCCACGTTGCTCCCTTCTCGCAGGGTCCTCTTCAGGACACTGCCCTCCGGCAGTACCCCCTAGTCTACGCTCACTCCCTTCGGGGGAGGGTGTTATCAGGCGTTCTTCTCTTTGCCCCAGCCACAATGGCCAACCACACCCCAAAGTCTAACCCCTTTTGGCAGAGGTCTGGTGTAGTCCGTGATGGCCATTCCTAACAGCCAGGTGTAAGTGCAAGGTGGAAGGGGGGGACCCAGGCACACCCTCTGCTCTGGGTCCCGACCCAGGGACCCTTTGGCGACAGCCTTCCTGCCTGCCCTCCTTCTTTCCCCTTATCCATCTCCCCTTCAGCTCCTTTGCACTGGCTAGGCCCTTTTCTCAGGGCCCACAGCCTGGTAGATACTGGGCAGGAGTTCCCTTCTGCTCCCCCCGCCTGCCCAGCACTGCGCTGTCCCTGGTGCTAGTCTCCTCATGCACAAGACAGACCTTCACCCTCTGAAGGCCCAAGAGAGACTGCCTGACTCTTACCTGGGCAGCCTTTATACAGGGCCTAGCATGGCCCTGATTGGCTCTGTAACAGGCCCTCCCTGATTGGCTGCCCATCTGCGCAGCCGCTCTGGCCTGCTGTAGCCCAATCTGGCCTGGGGGTGGGACACCACATATGGCTATAGAAACTTTTATTATTGGTTTTCATTCCCTTTGCAAGGTCCAACTCTACATAGCTTTTGGTCTTTCTCACTTTATCCCTACATGTTCTGACCTCAATAAGGTAGCTTTCCTTGCTGATCCCTCCCATCTTCCACTCCTTGTAGGTTTTCTGCTTTTTCTTACTCACCTCTCCGAGATGCTTGCTCAACCAGCTTGGTCTGCAACTCCTGCCTATGAATTTTTTCCCCTTTCTTGGGATGCAGGCTTCTGATCATTTCTGCAACTTTGACTTGAAGTAATTCCAGGCCTCCTCTGCCTTTAGATTCACAAGTTCTTCAGTCCAATCCACTTCCCTAACTAATTTCCTTAATTTTTTAAAGTTAGTCCTTTTGAAATCAAAAACCCTAGTCACAGATCTATTTTTAATCTTTCCATTTAGTTTGAACTGAATTAGCTCATGATTGCTTGAACCAAATTTGTCCCCTAAAAACATTTCTATGAGGTCCTCACTACTCACCAAAACCAAATCTAAAATGGTGTCCCCTCTTGTTGGTTCAGCAACTACTTGGTGAAGGAATCCATCAGCTATCGCATCCAGGAAAATCTGAGCCCTATTATTATTACTAGCACTTGTCTTCCAGTCTATATCTGGGAAGTTAGTCTCCCATGATCACACAATTCCCATTAGTATTTACTTAATTAAAAACATTAAAGAGGTCTCTATCCATATCCAGATTGGATCCCGGTGGTCTATAGCACACCCCAAGCACTTTCCCAGGGGAGACTCTAGTAGCTTTCTTCCCCAGACAGACTCTGTCTTTCCATTCCATCACTTTTTATTTCTTTAGTCTACCTCATCATTGATGTACAATGCTACTCCACCACCTTTGCCTTTATTTCTGTCTTTCCTAAACAGTACATACCCTTCAATACCTGTACTCCAGTCATGACTACTATTCCACCATGTTTCTGTTATCCCTATATCATCTGGTTTCACGTCCTGCACCAGTAGCTCTAGTTCCTCCATTTTGTTACCTAGGCTCCTTGCATTAGTGTACAAACATCTTAATTTTTGCTGTTTGGCTTCGCTCACATTAGGCACAGACATTCTATTGCCAGTATCACCTATTAGACTGGTATCTACATTACCCTTCCTCCTTTTATGTCCATTCTCCTACCCACAACTGTACCCTTTCTTACTTCGTTTTCTTCCCTCTCAATGTTAAAATCCTGTGTGGAGATTACCTGGACATCTCCCAACCATCTCCCCCAAATTCCTAGTTTAAAGCTCTCTTTAATCAGTTGTGCCAGCCTCCATCCTAGAAGTCTATTTCCCTCCCTACTCAGGTGAAGTCCATCCCGAGAGAACAGTCCTCTGTCCATGAATGCCTCCCAGTTGCCATACTTAAAAAAGCCCTCCTTATAGCACCATCTGTTGATCATCATAATCTTGTCACACCTTTGTTGCCCTTCTCTAGGAACAGGCAGAATCCCACTGCAGATAACATGAGCCTCGATTTCCTTAAGCATCTTCCCCAGCCTGGCATAATCTCCCTTGATACATTCCAGCAAGAATCTAGCCGTATCATTTGTTCCCACATGAAGGACTATCAGTGGATTCTTTCCTTTCCTCTTCAGCCTCAGGTCCACATCCCGTATCTTAGCACCCGGCAGACAGCACACCCTTCTCTTCTCTGGATCAGCTCTGGTTACAGGCCTGTCTATTCTTCTCAGCATGGCGTCCCCAACCACACAGACCCTGCCTTTTCCTGGTGATGGTGCGATTCTCCGGTCTATCCCCTCTTCCCTCTGGCTGCAAGTCCTCTCGATTCCTAGTCTCCCTTGCAATCCTCTGAAACCCAGCCCGTATCTTCCTGGGACTCATATTTGGTGTTTTCTCCAATGACTCTTCCTGTAGGACTAGTTGCTCTTCTCTTCTTCCTTGCCCTTTCACTTTCAGTGACCACCTGCTGTGCCTCTTCTTCATTTTCCAACTCCGCAAATCTGTTCCTGAGCTCTATTTCTCCTTCATTACCCCGTCTTTTCCTCTGCCTGTTTCTCCTAGTCACATGCTTCCACTGTCCATTTTAGTCACCCAGCGGTCTCCCTTCAGAGTTCTTTGGTCTTGCTTCCATCTGCAAGTCTGAGCTTTTCCCTTCAGCCTCCTCATGTCTTTGCTCCATCATCCGCTCAAATCCCCTTCTAAACTCAACCAGAGTTTCCACCTGCATCTCCAATCCTCGGTGCTTTTCTTCCATCAGCTCTACCAGGTGGTACTTCATGCAGACAAAACTCTTTTCAGGTATCCCCTCCAGGATCATGTACATGCCGCAGCTTCCACATCCAGACATCTTCATTGTGTCTTCCACTGCTTGGGTCACTACCACTGCTGGCTCTGTATCTGTCATAGCCTTCATAGGACCTAGACAAATTGGAGGATTGGGCCAAAAGAAATCTAATGAGGTTCAATAAGGATAAGTGCAGGGTCCTGCACTTAGGATGGAAGAATCCAATGCACCGCTACAGACTAGGGACCGAATGGCTCGGCAGCAGTTCTGCGGAAAAGGACCTAGGGGTGACAGTGGACGAGAAGCTGGATATGAGTCAGCAGTGTGCCCTTGTTGCCAAGAAGGCCAATGGCATTTTGGGATGTATAAGTAGGGGCATAGCGAGCAGATCGAGGGACGTGATCGTTCCCCTCTATTCGACACTGGTGAGGCCTCATCTGGAGTACTGTGTCCAGTTTTGGGCCCCACACTACAGGAAGGATGTGGATAAATTGGAAAGAGTACAACGAAGGGCAACGAAAATGATTAGAGGTCTAGAGCACATGACTTATGAGGAGAGGCTGAGGGAGCTGGGATTGTTTAGTCTGCAGAAGAGAAGAATGAGAGGGGATTTGATAGCTGCTTTCAACTACCTGAAAGGGGGTTTCAAAGAGGATGGCTCTAGACTGTTCTCAATGGTAGCAGATGACAGAACGAGGAGTAATGGTCTCAAGTTGCAATGGGGGAGGTTTAGATTGGATATTAGGAAAAACTTTTTCACTAAGAGGGTGGTGAAACACTGGAATGCGTTACCTAGGGAGGTGGTAGAATCTCCTTCCTTAGAGGTTTTTAAGGTCAGGCTTGACAAAGCCCTGGCTGGGATGATTTAACTGGGACTTGGTCCTGCTTTGAGCAGGGGGTTGGACTAGATGACCTTCTGGGGTCCCTTCCAACCCTGATATTCTATGATTCTATGATTCTATGATTCTCACCCAAGTCCTGTTAGTCCGCGAAACACAAACCAAAGCAAAACACCACTACCCACAGAAAAACAAATCCCCAACGAGCACCAAAAACACTGCCAGAACACCACACGCTCCCTTCACTAGCCTGTCTGTTCCTCTGCCTGGCTCTTAGTCTTTCCCGCAAACTCCCCTGTTTACAGCTCTGTTTGCTGGCTCCTGTGCCGCTGCAGCTGTTTTTAAATATTATTTATTATTAGCATGAATTATTAGAAATCAGGTGAACAACAGAAAAAAAATGATCACTTGCAGAATGACCTCCAAGTGGAGAATGCTATCAAGTGGGACTACAAAAGGCATTTGGGACTTTTTAATGAAAATATTAACTCTTAAAAAAGACAAAATTAACTATGATCAAGTATTTCAACACCAACAGAACAGATTAGCTGCAAACTGATTTGGAGAAATCAGAAAGAATAGATTCCAGGCAACAATATCAGATTCAATACCAATATACGAATCCATATATCAATTAGTACTTTGTGTAGCCATGGTGAATAGTCCCATAAACATTTTCCAAGTGCATGTGAGCAAAATCTAGGGGAAACCCCCCCCCCCACTATTTACAGCTACATTCTCACATGAAGGGAAGGCCCACTGAAGAAAACACACAATCAATTTGGTGTTCTCAGTGCCAACATAACATATCATTGTCACAGGCTCAATTTTCCACTCACCAAGGCAAAAGGGGCTAGGAGCAATCAGGAGCTGCCTATTCAGCCCATGAAGAAGGCAGAAGGAAGTGGCTTATACACTGTCCCTGTTCCTTTCTCCAATAACCCCTTTAAGTTGGCCAAAGGAATAGTATTTGTGTCCTTCATTGGGAATTACATCATGCCTTCAAATTGTATAAACAGTTTGAAAAACATAAGAGTCTTGGAGGACAGGAAGTAGGAAGGGTAGGATTCTAAAAGGCTTTTCTATTTTGCACACAAGACAACAGAATTTTGCACACAAGACAACTTCACAGGCTGTTTTATGTTTTCATGGTCTTTGTTAACAGCACATAGAAAATTTTATGCACATTCTTATGGAATTCGAGTGTAGCAGACAGCAACTCTACCTGTGTCCCTTAGATCTCCTATTACTTCAGCCACCTGCACCTGAGAGAAGTAGAGCATACCTGAGGAATGATTTTTATAACTGAGGTGAAGGAGAAGAAAGCAGTATCCTTTCAACAGAAATGCAAACATTTAAATCAAAATTCATTAGTTTTAAAAACATACATATCAAGACCTAGGAAAGGAAGAAAACAATCCTTACCAGTCACTGAGTCTGTCACACTCCTATCCCTACTGGTAATAAGAACTTGACACTGATTATCAAAAGCTTTTAATACCCAGGAATCCCAAATGTCATCCAGAACCATGAGACACCTAAAACAAGGGAAAAAAAAAATCGGGGTCAACTGATCACTTTTCAAACAAATACTCTGGAAAGTTAGATTATTAAAGTGCTGTCTTTAAGATGCATTAAACACTGCAGTTCAGGGAAGAATGGTATGTTTTGAAGCCAAATATCTCAAAAAATAATTAAAAGATTTTGCTATTCATGGCTTTGTCAATAGGGAAAACATGCATCTTTGCTTGTAATTTATGGCTGCATGTATTTGTCACAGCAGAAATATTAGGCAAGCATTTTAAGATTTTTCTTTTTAATATCTTTCAGGACAGATAAATAAATAAGCTTGTTGGTCAAGCGTGGCCTTACACTTCACAAACATAACTATACAAAGATAAATGCTGTTGAGTGGAGTGTAACTTTTGAACACTGATTCCAATCAATTCTAAAATTTCAGAGAATGTCCTAAGTATCAATGGCCAGCACTCATTCATTTTGGAGAAAAATCAGAATATTGAAAAAGGGGACACTGGAGGACATATTGAGCCCCATGTGATCTGATTAGCATAGCTACAGCACAGCAAGCACCTCTGCAATTTTCTACAGATCAAATCAAACAAAAAATAACCAAATGGTTGATGACACCCATTAACGCCTTCAAGTATAACATTACCCCAGCCCATAGACAACTAATTGCTCTCAGAGCTCGGAGCCACTTAACAGCTGTGGGACAGTGCTCAGTCCTGATATCCACCCTCCACAAAGTCTGCTTCATGGCAGGGGAAGAGATCAACAGCCAACACCTGTCCATTGCAATCCAGAAGGAAGAAAGGTAGTTTTGGGGGGCAGGGCAGGAGTGGAGGGAAAGACACACAACCCCTGACATGGCAGGAAAGAAAAAGAGCCCTTAGTGTGGAAAGAATGCGGACCCTGCTATGAGGGAAAGAGGGACAACACCACCGGGGGCAATTGAGTGATCCTGGTATAGGGGAAAGGAGGCACACAGAACCCTCACCAGGGGAGAGATTGGGGAATCCTGGGGATGAGAGGGTGACACACAGGGAGTTTGTGAGGTGGAATGGAGGAATGTAAGAAGCCCCGATTAATGCAATAAAGGTCAGCCTCCAGAAACTACAATGCATATGTCCTCCTAGTTGGTTTGAAAACAAATAAGAAATATCCTACCGTATGTAAGATAAATAAAGAAGTTGGACAGAATGGCTAACTGAATTTTGCCTCCCATAGGGCAAGTATAAACTTTTTTAGGAGAAACAAGTTTCCAGCTGGCTTGGCTTGTTTCAAGTTTGTTTGTTTTTTAAATCTTGAAAAAAAAAAAGTTACCTAGAAATAACCCTGCCTCAAGATTTTGCTATGATGCGACCACTCTATTTAAATGAACAACATTTTCCAGGGACTATACATTAAAGTATTTCTGCAGCAGGGCTATGCAGTGCAAATAGACATCTCAGACTAATGAAAAATAGCCTTGCTCACACCCTGCACCACCACTGAAAGGGGATTTGTCAAAGCACATGGTCCCTTTTCCTTAAAGGTCCACTGCCTCAGAGCAAAGAACCCAGAGCAGATGAACCAGGAGATGAAAGGGAGCTTCAGTTACTTGCATTACGAGCACTGTAGAATAAAACAGATATTCAGCTGAATTGCATTACATGGTTTAATTTTATTGCTCATTCTTTTTGGGGATTTTCAAAAAGCACTCAGAATTGGCCTAACTGTTCCCACTGAAGTCAAATGGAGTTTTACAATTGACTTCAACTGAAGCAGAGTTAAGCCAATAGCAAGCACTTATGAAAATCCACCACATATATACAAATGCATATACGCTATAGCTGAGATTTTCAAAGCTGCCAAGGGGCTTTAGATCCCTAATTCTTCTTTTTAATGCAAACCAGGCATCCAAAACACCTTAAATTACTTTGAAAAATTCAGTCTATGCAATTATAAATTAATTAATGAAAGATTTCCATTAGGACACTCAATCTCATGAGGGATAAGGAGGAATGACCCTAGAGTACTGTCACAGACATGACTCAGTAACGTGAAAAGTGTTGTACACCATATATGTAACTGGCTGCTTATATGTGTGTATACTCCAACACTTCAGGTGTAGTCCAAAGTTTTCCCAATTTTTTGGAGCTGGGTGACCCCCTCCCGGCACTAAGAAAAGTTTCCCCATCTCCTCCACCAAAACCTCTAATCCTAATCACACTTAGGAGAAATGTTATGACTATAACCAGAACAAATTCTGAAATTTAAAAAAACTCCAATAAGAAGTGAGGTACAGAGTGTTAAAACATAATCATGATCCAATATGATGAATGATGTCTTGTTAAGAAAAATATTCCTAGGTACTGATTGGGAAAACACAGTCCAGTTTCCCTTTGATCAAAGGCAATTGGAATGCTTTATTTTCATCACCAAAAAGAAAACTGTCAGATAAAAATGGAGTTAGACTTGAAAATCTTCACAACTAATGCTGGATCGTCTTTTAAAGGTAGCTGAACTCTGCTGAATTCCTGGCTAGAGAAAGTCAGTTGTAGCATCAAGTCCTAGGTGAGGTCTATCAGTTTGTCTTGAAAAGGCTTTGTTAGTGCTCTCAGATCAACAGCCACAGGTTAAGTGTGCCACTAAAGTTGATTATTGAATATGTTAACAAGGGGAGATTGCTGATGTTTCATAAAAATCTGCACTTCTCTTATTTGAAAGAATCAAGACAGCACTTCACATTTTAAACCTCTCTCACTTCAACAAGGAGGAGTTCAACAAGGATGTCCTCTGTCATCAAACTGTCATCACAAAGTAAAAACAGAACAAAAAAGTCAAGAATTCATGCAATGACCCCTACCAAAGCTCATTACTATAAAAGCTTCATGGGGGACTACACATTGGTGTTCAGGTATTTTCTTGGAAACAAAAATTTGGCAATATATGAAACAGTAAAGCAAAGAATGTGTTTGAACAGCCCTCTACTTTTCTGCCTGACATCTATAAAATTTGCAATATTACTACTCCAATACAGAAGTCTCTAACTGCTTCCTCCAAGTTCACTTTCAGATACCTTTCCTGCTTGCCCTGGCACTGCTTTACAGAACATCAAGTCTTCAGTACAATCAGAAACATCTCTCAAACATGTCAGAAGCTCTGCAGCACAAGAGATGTTAGTTGACACTTCAAGTCAATTGCTGATTTGTCACTTTTTCTAAAAAGTTTGAAAGTAGTTGGATTGTTAGATATACTCAACCATATCGTTACTCTGACAAATTATTTGAATAAAGCACTACTTTCACTTTAAGAACCTGCTTCAGGCCCAACAACTTTTGAAACCAAATCTATCCCTTAGAGAAGGATAAGATTTTCTGCAATGGTATATGCCTTACATTGTTATGTGACACATACAAGACATCTGAAGGGCATTTGTCTGACATTTCCTGATGGAGCAATTAAATCTTGTTGATTTCTTCTCAGGTTTCTCTTTCAGTGACAGATATATGGTTTCTGAATATCACCACCACTTCAAAGATTACATATTCTTGGCAGCCACTTCAGATCTGACCACAAGCTATGGTTTCAAGTCAACCAGTGAGAAACCATATGTAGTATTTCTACATTTTCTTTTTGCCTTCTGAACCATCATTGGAATAACCTATCACAGTCTTTTCACAAAAGATTCATCTTCACAAAAGGACTCCTCTTTCCATGTCATCTGCCAGCCAGAACTAATCTCCAGCATAGACTGAACAACCATAGCAACATGGTTGGGCAAGGCTTAGCGCTGCCCTAGGGTGTCATGAACAATCACAAACACTGTCTGGTGTTCCTAATGACACATTTTGTCATAGTGTGTGCGCATAGGTACTTCATGGTGAACATGTTTAATGGGAAGTGTACTGTTCTGAATAAAGTCCAGGCACAGAGTTATATGTTTAACATGATTTTATCAGCAGACTATTCATATTCACGCACATATTCACATCCAGGACAAGTCTACACTGAATCATTGGCAAGTGTTCTCACTTTACAACAATAAGTTGATTTGGAAGGGATATACTACTACATAGTGTACATTATAAATCCTTTTACATTTTTGTGTATGTAATTTCAGTTTTTGCATGCCTTCCTGAACCCACCACAAACAGTATGGGAAATCCTGATATAGGGACTTTAATTTGAGAATCATAATATGTTTAAGAGTAATCCAACTTCTTGAAAATCTTTCCAGTTTTGCCTTGCATAACATTTCCTCACAATCTACAGCACTACCTCCAAGGATATTCAAAGGCTAGGCTGGAAAGAATTTAAAGGGTGACCATGGTATTACTGCCTTTTACAAGTTTTGAAACCAAGTCACAAAACGGTTAAGCAACTTAACCAAGATCATGGGTTTTTTTTTTTTTGTTTTTTTTGTTTTTTTTTTTTTTTACATATAGCCCAATTCCTCCAATACATCTTTTATCCCACTAATAGTACCTGGGGTATTTGCGCAGTATCAGTAGACGAAGGCGATCTTTAGCCTCCTCAATATTAAGCGGTGGCCTTTGTGAAAGAGAGAAGTCCTGGTCTAGTCTACTACAAAGATTCTGGAGTTTCATTAGCAACCCTGCCTTGTCTTGTTTTCCAACAGAAATCCAATGTACTCCTCCTGGGAAGCAATCTAACAAAAAGATGATGTAAAGTTAAAATTCATATTTTTAGTGGAGATATATTTGCTATGAGTGACAAATACAAGCAAAATTATGTTAAGAAATTACTTTATATAAAGCTAAGATGGGAATAAATTTTAAGCTCTGATAAGTAGCTGTCAAACTAGATAAACATATTTTGAAAAGTCAATAAAATACTTCCATAATTCTAAATCCAAATACATTTGTACATCACCCAAGTAAGAGTGACCTGCTTATGCCCTTATTTAAAATACTATCCAGGATGGAAAGTTACTCTGGGAACCTTTTTCCACGAATCACAGCAATATCCAATGATCCTAGAGTATAAGATGATGATCAGATTGTTATATGCAATCACAAAAATTGGGAGATCTATTAGAGCATCCAGTTCCAACACCTGGCTAGTTAAGGACTGTGCTTCTTATTGCCAGGGTACAAGATGATGGATGAGATTTTTTTAGAAATGCCCAAATCCCATTTACCTGCAATGGGACTTAGGCTCTATAATAATTTATGAAAATTTGGTATGTGTATAAAGGATGGACATCTGTACCTTCCAAGAGATGGTGATCCCGCAGTGCTTCTGCTGTTAAAACAGACTTCCCACAACCTGCCATTCCATAAACAGTAACCCAACCTGGATCACTTCTTAAGTTGTACAGTTTCTGTTGAATTGCTTTTACCAGCTTTGGACGAGTAACAAATACAACTGGTCTTTGTGGTACCCCACCTTCACAGAGGATTGTCCTCACTGAAATTTAAAAAAACATATACAGAAATAATTTCTAAGTGATTTTTCCCCAGCTCTTTACTTAAAAAAAACCAACCCAACAAAAAAAATGCCCCCACACCAAAAAGACACCCCAAAACTTCCCCCCCATCATAAAAAGTACTGGATCACCAATTGCTGAAATCCACTGCTTGTCCCCAGAACAGGTGGAAAGGTTACAAAACAGGCATTTAGGATAATTTGAAGTCTATAATTAAAAACAAACAAACAAACAAAAAAAAACACTTATGGTAAATGAGAAATTTGAACCAATTTTTTAGTATGTCCCAAGTATTAAATAAACATAAAAGAAAGTTTTGTGGGTGGGAAATAAGCTTCCAAGATGAATGAGATTTTCAGAGTTCGACCTCCATACTCAGATTCAGCTTCTCCAAAATATGCTGACAGGAAAGGTCTTCCTCCTGACTACCACTTCACAATCAAGTATTTGGATTTAAATGGAAATGTAGGACATGTAAGCCTTCATTTAAATAACTTAAATTTAAATTTTTAAAATTTTGGTTATTTAAATAACAGAACATTTCTTAAAATAAAGTTACTGGACATGAAACTGCACCAATTTCAGACAAAACCCTCTCTCTCCCCACCCCACATGCCAGATGAAATATGGCAACATTGACTAGTGCCATACCAGATCCAACTGTCTCAGGAAGCAGTACTTGAAGCAATATACTTACTTATTTTATAGTAACTAAACTAGGATTTAATTCTTTATTTTCAAGAATTGAGAATGCAAGAGTTATACTGACCATACGAAGTAACTGCATCCATAGACTTATTTCCATTACAAGAGGAGATAATAGGGATCCCATCCTGAAGAAGGGCAGCCAGGTCTTTGTACCCTTCATGAAGCAGTGCGTTATAGAAGGATATGTATGAATAATTATCTTTTGCAAGAATAATTTTTATTAGCATAGCAGCTCGTTCCTTCTGTGTAGTCTAAGAGAAGCAAAAAAAAAAAAAAAAAGTTATATGCAATCACAAAAATTGGGAGATCTATTAGGTCATCTAGTTCCAACACCCGGCTAGTTAGAGACTGTGCTTCTTATTGCCAGGAATACTTGCTGCTAATACAGGTCAGATAATGGACCTGCATTAAGACTTTAATTCAGCAAGGTATTCAAACATACACCTAACTAAGTATGTAAATAGTGCCACATCAAGTTTAGATACCTTGCTGAATCATGGCCTAAGATGTCAGAAAACTATTCAAACAAGTATATTAAAACATGTTGAGCAATCTGGGAATAGGAAAGTAATTAAGAAGATATGCATTTTACCTGTGCTTTTACTTTCTCCTCCTCCTGTAATGTTAGGACTTCATCAGCAACCATATGATCCATAATGTAAGAGGTCTTGATATCTCTTTCCAATGCTTCATGATTCAGAAGCAAATGATTTCGAGATTTCATATCCATTTTTCTTCAGAGTAGAAAAAACAAGTTTGCACAGGAACATGTACTAGTCAAGACATTAAGAAACATTAAGACTCAATTTTAAAATATATTTCCTTTTTTAACTTAAGAAAAGTGCAGCAGTATTCCCAACATTAACTCCAGTTGAAATATACCTGATCTTCAGTTAGTTTCATGTTATGAATTACTTCTTACTAGAAAGTACACAAGCAACCAATGTTTCAGCCTATTACTGGTGTTTCTTGAGAACGCTATATAAAGATTTTCATATTATTCTCTCCAAGATGCTCAGATGCTCATGTCCAGCTGGACTGATGAATGTAACAGATTAAGAAAACAGAGGGAAAACCCCACTTCCTGCTTCTGTCCATTCCTAACCACCCAACTTCTATCTAACTTACCCCCACTCCATTTCCCCATCAATCCTGTCTCCTGCTCCTATCCTCCCCATTCTCTTCCAATGCCTGGCTCTTACCCATCCCCTGCTCCCACTGATGGCCCCCAACCACCAGGCTCCTATCCGACCCTTCTGGCTCCTGCTCCAACTCCTCCACCCACCAGTGCATCGGAGTCAGGCTACTTCCTCCTCCACTCCATGCTGTCTCTGTGCCAGCAAAAGGCATCTTCTCTCCCATGCTCTCAGTCTCCCTGTTCTCAGTTCCTGTGCCTGGTACCACAGCAGCAGAAGAAGAAATTGCTAACAAAGTCTTGTTCAGCTTCTGCAAATCCAGCATAGATCATACTCAATAGGTGCTCTATGGGGATGGTGCATGAGCAGTCGAGTTGTATACATGAGCTGTGTGGGGATGGAGTATGCTCAGTGCAGATGGAATCTTCTGGGAATTTAGCTACCAAATTCTACCAAGCCTCTCCTGAGCATGTACAAACTGAGACTTTTCAAAGACTAATGGATTTGGGCAAATTTTCACTGAAAAGATAAAAGGCACAACCCTGATGGCAGAGCAGGGCAAGCCCTCCCACAGCCAAAATTCAAGTCCCTTATCTAAAGCATGGAGGTGTTTGAGCTTCTTAACAAAATCACTGAAATTTATTTTTAACATCAACAAACATACTTTCCCGAATCTCATTCTCAGGAACCACAAATCAGCCTTAGGCAGACACCCAGTATGAAAAATTGCAGCCCAAATGATTTAAGTTTGGCAAAGGTAAAGCCCCCAAAACAAAGATTCTCCTAGGAGTAGAGAGTTAAAGAAACCCCTGTGCCCACAAGGATCCTCACTGCAGGATCAAGGTATAAGTTACCCCAAAGTAGGAGAGCTAGGGAGGAAGGCAGAGAGCAAATTAATCAGTTGAGAGAATGGATCATATTAATGATGTCGGTCCCAAATCTCTTCCCAGGGAGAGGAGAGAGTGCTCCCTGCTTCTCTGGGGGCAAAAAGACCCCAGACCCACTTAGCTGCTCATAGCCCCCACCCTTCTTCAGCTCACCCTCCCGCAGGATCCTTGCCCCAGGGACTGTTTCTCTCTCAGCTGCTCCTCCCACACTCAGAGCCCCCTTCCTCAGGGCACAGCCCTATGGCCTCACCTCTTTTATGAAGACTGACTTCCCATCCCACCCCACTGCCCCCCCCAGCCGCCAACACCCCACCACCACAGGGTACCCTATGCTCCCCCACCACTATTGGGTACCCCACCCTCCCTAAATGGCGCTCCTGGCCAAGGCACTCCAGGACTTCCCCGTAGAAGATTCTGTTATCCCCATGCCTCTGTAGGGCGGGCACAGCGATGGGGACAAGGGGTGTGCACTGAGGCTGCCTCTCAGTGAGTTGCACAAGCCACTGGCTGCACAGAAGGGGGGGGAGGGAAATCACTCTGAAACCCCTCCTCCCCCCAGGACACACTCAGTGGTGAGGCTGCACCCAACCCTGACACAGTGCAAGAGCTGGGCCTGCCCCATAAACACACTGGGGCCCTGCCCCCATGAGCTAGGTGCACTGCGATAGTGAGCTAGAGGAACAGAGTCTTGCAAGCTCGCCCAGCCCAGCCCTGCCCTCCCTCCCCAAGGCAGTGATTTAAGTCTCTCCCAGCTGCTTCAGACATGCCTACCTGAGCAGGGCCATCCTTAGGATTTATGGTGCCCTAAGCAGTATTATTAAACTGGTGTCCCTATGCCTGACTTGCTCTTAGCAACACAAACATAAGCTTACAGTATTGGAAAACTTGCCATATGCACTTTATTAAAACCAGTTTAAACGAATTAAATATGCTAGAATGCTGATGGACTATACTTGCACTAAAGAAGTAGCACTATAGAAAAAAATTCTGATTTATTGCCAGAATGATGCAAATAATATAAATTTTTAAATTTGTCAACATTTTACTGGAAATTTCTATGAAGAGGTATTGAAACAAGGATTTGTTTTTCATTAAAAGCAATCTTCCTGGCTTTTTTGGCTGCAAAAAAAGAGTAATAAAGACAAAGACAAAGTAATGTCTTGTTTGTTTGCAAGACTAGCAAGACCAGTCAAGCATTCCTGACTCATTGTAGAGCAGAGATAGTTTTTAAATGAGCTTTAGTTTTGAGAAACTCCATTCTCCTGATGCTACTGTTACAGGAAACGTCAGTAGGATATGAGTGGCAATGTACATATTAGGATATATGTCAACAAGTTTGCTGGTATGAACAAACTTGTATGCTGGTATGTACAATGTCCATCACACACTTTGCATGTGGCAACACTAATGACAATGTACTCAATTCTTCATACAGTTCAAGTCCATTTAAAATCAAAGCTATCACCATGCTTCAGGAGGCTCTCTAGGTTCTTGCACTTTGTCATTAGCTGCTCGTTTTCCTATTTCGTTGAATTTAGTTATGTCATACAAAAATCCAAACTGTTCTTGGTGTGCTCGTAAGGTATTAAACCTTTCATCAATGGCAGATATTGCTTTATCCATCACAACATTAAAAAATTTAACCTCAAATTTCTTTTCTGGATCTTCTAATGGGCTCATCTGCTCCTTTATATTCCGCTTACCATTTTTTCCTCGAAACTCATCAGATTCGGACATGGAAATTTTGGTTCTACACCGAGTGCCTCTCCAAACTCTCTTGCTGTAACCTGTGCTTCTTTGAATCCATTCTCTCTGTATTTCACTAAAAGTCTTGTGCGTCGTTTAGTAAGGCGAGTGTTGAATCAAGCTGCATCACTGGACTCTGCATTATTTTGCTTACACTTGAGTTTTAACAAGAACGTCATACCAAATTATGATAGATGTTAGAAACTTGAAACTGGAAATTTTAGAAGCCAATGACTGTGCTTCACTTTTAGCTTTTGGATCTCTGGCTTCTTCCAAAATAGCAACCTGTGCTTCATCACTGTGTCAAATTTTCCCAGCAGTTGTACAAGGTCCAAAAAATTGCCATTTTTCTCAACACTTCCTCTAAAAGCAAGATTGTTTGTCGATAGATATTCAAACAAATAATAGACGTTCAAGAACACGACGCCAATGCTGCTTCTCTGACTCCAGCAATCTTTGATTTTGGGCATCAAGAGTTGTCTGATTTTTTAACCTTACATTCAACTCAGACCATTTGTGCATACTTTCAATGTGGTGTTGTGCCTTTTCATGTTGCAGTAATGTGTGACTAAGATTTTGTCAATCATTACCCATGGTTGTGATGTTAAAATTGCAATTGTTGAAAATCTTGCATGGGAAACAAAATACAGCATCCTTGCACGTAGAGTACCCAAGCCACCATCTGTTGACAATTTCACCGTTAGAAAGTCTTTTGTAGTAATTGTTTTCTGTTAATTTCCTACCTCTAACATACTTAGGATATTCAAGACCTTCTATTCTCACAGGGCCTCTCTCAAATATAATGGTGCGTAATTCGTTGTTTAAAGATTGTGGCCATGCGCCAATGTCATCTAGATCTCATGCTAGTAAACAGTTTCAACTGTTCTAATTTCTTGTTTTGTGTCTGCATCTGTTTCAAATGATTGTTCCATGTTTTGTTGAGTTTCTTGAGCTTCTTCTGCATAAAAATTTTCTTTGGCAATTACTTTATGATTTTGATCAACTTCTTTGTTTTCATGACATACAAACTTAAGTATAGAACACTTCTGTGCTTGTATAGCTAATTTTATTTCGTCTTTCCATTTTCTTCTTTTGAGATCCGGAAAGTTACTTTCAATACGACATTATAACTTATAAGGGTGTTTTTTAAAGAAAAAACTGTTTAAATTATTGTCAGATTATCAGAAATATTTAAAATAACTAATCTAGGACCTTGAGCTAGTGTGGAGACACCTCACAAGGCACTCCACCCTGACTGGGACACAATAGAGTCAGAAACCCACCTCATTTTTACAAAGTCACTTTTTAGTTTTAAATATGTAGTGGGCGTCAGTCTTAATATTAGTTACACCTCTATATCAACCTTATAGTGTAAATAGATCAATGGCATTATCCAGTTTAAGAAGCTGGGTTTCCGGGCAATGGGAAAATGGGACCGTAGTTTTATTCCTAGGTAAAGCACAAAGTCACCAAAATGAAGTCAGCACAGAATCATCTCTTCTTGATTAAGGTAGGACAGAAATGTTACAGAAGTCCTATCCACTAAAATTAGTGCAGCGTGGACAGAGACAAGCTAATTTCTTTTTCCAACCTAACAAGCCCTTGTTACAGAAGGACTCTCTCCAGGTTTTGTCACTCATCCTTTCTGATAAACAATGTCAATTATGACACTGAACTTCTATCACCAGTTCATTTAACATAGATAACTGAGTCATGAGATGATAACTTCTGTTCACTTGCAATCTTGACTGGATATCAGAGTACTGTGCTAGCAGCACAACTGCTTGAAGAGCCATTCTTTTCCATCAAGAGCTTACTGGAAAAGAAGAAAAAAAAACCTTTGAGATATTTTTGTGTTGCACCCAAACCTCTAAGCTCTGCCTGTTCATACGTCTGACCTTAAATTGTGCCTAATTTTTGTTTGGAAAGACATTAGCAAATAGCCGCACATTTTGGGCACTGCCAGAAATACATGATAAATCACTGCCTCTAAAGTTCCATCAAAAGCTGATGTTTTCACAGCACTAGCATTATCTGCTGCACAGATTCTTCACTAGTAAAGAGATAAGTATATTACAGTTGTTGGAGGGCTCTATTTAGCAGTAACAGGGCTATCGGAAAACTTGTCAACATATTTTGTTTCTCTGATGAAAAATGGCCCACTCCCTTCCCCAAACTAAACTTGTCATAAATAATTGTCAACAACTTAATTTTCTGTTTGGGGCTAAGATTCATTAAATATTGAAATTGGATTCAGGATTGTTAGCAAGCATTTCTGGCAAACAAAGTTGTTAAATAACAATTAAACATGATTTCGATAAAGGTATTTAAAATATCACCAAAGTCTGGCAAAAAAGGGAAAACCGGTCTATTCTGAAACCTGTGCAAAACATAAGGTTTAAAAAAAATGCTCAAAACTGATCAATGGCAACACAGTAGTGCTTTCATGCTTGGCTCAGCACCGGCCTGCTGGTCCATTAGCTGCAATAGAGGAGGAGAGAGGTGGAAAGCCGCGGGACCCTAAAATCCACCTCTTGGGGTGCAGAGTGGCAACAGCAGCAGCAAACTCTCAGGTCAGGTCACGCCACCGGGCATCACCAACCACAGTGAAGTGCAGCATCTCGGGGCTGCGGGACCCTCGGCAGCTCCTCCTGCCCCGCACGGCTACCCCTGGACCAGATGGATCGCTGCTGTGCCGGAGCGCTCCCCAGCCCAGCCAGCTGTGTGCATTCCAATCCAGCCCATGGGGGGGGCACGCTCCATGGGAGGGGGGCATGCGCTCAGCATTGGGGGGACCCCACTTTGGGGGGGAGAAGAACACACGTTATGGGGGGCAACAAAAGGATAGCACCGGAGCCACCTGGCCCACCTCATGGCAGCAGGGCGAAAGTCACACACAGGTGAGTTCCCATGCCCCTTCCCAGAGACCTCAGC
The DNA here is from genome assembly GCF_009764565.3 of Dermochelys coriacea. Taxonomy (NCBI): domain Eukaryota; kingdom Metazoa; phylum Chordata; order Testudines; family Dermochelyidae; genus Dermochelys; species Dermochelys coriacea. The sequence goes on from NC_050068.2 coordinate 267,662,476, forward strand.
AGCTAGTACCCTCCCTCAGAATGCACCGCTGCATTCAGCTCCACAACCTGACCCCGCTCTTACCTGCTTGCTGTCCCGTCCCAGCGGTGGTACCCCAAATTTAGTGGTGGCCTACGCAGCTGCCTAAGGATGGCCCTGTGCTTGAGACAGCTGCTGGGGAGGGACATGTGATCCTTCTTGTGGCTTCCCTTAGCTTCCCAGTCGGAATTTATTATTCTGTAGGGAAACAAAGAACTCTGCCTGTGCACAGTGGCACAGAATTCCCCCAGGAGTATTCTATGGAGTTTCTTAAACCTTCCTCTGAAGCACCTGGTTCTGGACGCTATCAGAGACAGTAGTACTGAAGTAAATCAATCACTGGTCTGCTCAGGTCTGGCAATTTCTGTTCCTACAGGCTCCCCCTGCATTAACACAATGTACCACCCTTTGGTTTTCAATACTATGTAAGAGTGTTTAAAATAAACCATGAACTTTCATAAATCAAAGTTTTAGGCCTAAACCACTTATTTTAAAATTAAATAATATTAATTAAATATTAATTGAATTAAAGAGTAATATATGTTTTAAGTCTCCCCAAAGAGACAGATCTCCTTTCAAATACTTGGATCTCCATAGGTTTCAGAGTAGCAGCCGTGTTAGTCTGTATTCGCAAAAAGAGAAGGAGGACTTGTGGCACCTTAGAGACTAACAAATTTATTAGAGCATAAGCTTTCGTGAGCTACAGCTCACTTCATCGGATGCATTTGGTGGAAAACAACTAGAGACTAACAAATTTATTAGAGCATAAGCTTTCGTGAGCTACAGCTCACTTCATCGGATGCATTTGGTGGAAAACAAACAAACATTTGTTTTCCACCAAATGCATCCGATGAAGTGAGCTGTAGCTCACGAAAGCTTATGCTCTAATAAATTTGTTAGTCTCTAAGGTGCCACAAGTCCTCCTTTTCTTTTTGGATCTCCATATTATGCCATCCTTTAGGTAAGGAATGAAGCACGTACTAAACAGAACACACCACTGTCCAATAAAGACAAAATAGTTCCTATTTATTCTCATGTTTAATAAATACGCTGAAGTAACACAAAAAACCCCAACCAGCATTTTCTTGCAAGTGATTACTAGGGCAAGGGTTAATTGCATACAGGATGAAGTAGAGCTCCAAGTAAAATAAGGCCAGAAAAACTCTCTCCACAATAGAGACAGAATTCAAATGCCTAGCCAGACACGCACTAACGAGTCATGTGAGATAATTTCCGAAGAGGACAAACCCCGCTGTGCCATCTCCACGTAACAAACCGGCGGGCAGAAAATGAACACCTCAGCCTGGTAGGTGCCTACTCATAGCGCCCTCCCGCGTCCAACCACAGAGGCACGTTCCCGGGCGCAGTTCGGCGACGCCCCGCGAAGCACGCGCCAGCTGCCCCCACCTCATTGAGCTCCAGGGGCGTCCGGCCACGGCGGAAGCTCCGCCCCGCCGGCTCCGGCAACGGAGGGGGCCTGCCGCCCCCTACAGGGAAGCTCCGCCCCGCCGGCTCCGGCAACGGAGGGGGCCTGCCGCCCCCTACAGGGAAGCTCCGCCCCGCCGGCTCCGGCAACGGAGGGGGCCTGCCGCCCCCTACAGGGAAGCTCCGCCCCGCCGGCTCCGGCAACGGAGGGGGCCTGCCGCCCCCTACAGGGAAGTCGTGGAAAGACGGAACTGAACGCGGCCCGACAACTTTGCCCGAGGGTCGCTCCCGTCCGCGCCACCCACGTTCCTGGGCGCCCGGCGGGTCTCACGCTGACCGCCAGGCTAAGGCGCCAACGGGCAAAGGAAGCTCGTCGGCTCACTTCACACCCCCCGCCCCGTAAACACTCGCAGGCAGAGCGGCAGCAAGCGGGGGAGGCGCGCTGGGAGGCGGAGACTCCTGCCCCGGGGGCAGAACCCGCTGCAGCCCCGCGAGGTCCCACCACCCTGCCCCCCCGTGCCCCTGCCCAGTCCCCAGGCCAGGTGTGGGCGCGCGGTTACCTGGCGGGGCAGCCCGTGCGGCGCGCGGGGCAGGGTCTCGGGGAGGCCGTCGCCGGCTCGAGACAAACAGCTTCGGAAGCCGGACGGGGCAGGCACGGCGCCGCAGAACCAGCGGCCACTTCCTCCTTCCGAGGGGCTGGGAGGCCCGGGCTGGAAGAGGAGCCTGGCAGGCGCCTCCCACTCCCCAGCAGCGGCCTGCACTCAGCCTCTGCCGGGCGGCCGCGCCCCTCAGACCGCCCGCCGGCGCGCAGGACCTCGGGACAAAGCAGCAGACTCCACCCCATCCCTAGCCGCTGGGGGCCCGCGCGGGCGCGCCCCGTGCCGTAGCCGAGAGCGCGAGCGGCGGGCACGCGCCTGACGTGGCGCGCCCGAGGCTGCGGGGAGCCGCAACCGCCGCCAGGGGCGTGGGCCCAGGACCGCCGCTTGTTTGAGCCGGGCTGTCCCGCGCCCGGCCTTCCCGAGCCAGCGGTAACGGGGATCCGGGAGATCGGGGTACGGCGGAAGGGAGCGGTGGGGACGAGTCCGGGGGGACTGGGCGGTGCGGGCGCGCGAAGGGAGGAGGAGATCGGGGCGGGGGCGCGGGACGGCGGGGGGGATGGGGTGGCTTTGTGGGGCCGGGGGGAGCTGGGGGAAGGAGAGATCCCAGTGGGGTGCCGCGGGGACGGGGTGGCCGTTGGTGACGGCGGGGCATCTTCCAGCAGAAGAGCCTCAGCCGCGGAATGGCTTGGTGGGACTGACCATTTCCCCTCGGCGTTTCAGTGAGGCCGTTGCTGTCCTTAAAGCCGCGGGGAGGGGAGTGGGGGGGGGGGGTTGTTTTTGTCTTAAAAGATGTTGTCACTTTGCACTTTCCTTCCGAACTTCCGTTTGGTTTGAATTTCCTAGGGCTCCGCTTGCTCTCTGCCCAAAGCGACTGTGCCCAAGTGTAAAGAAAATCGGTTCTGGCATTTCTGTGCTGAGCGAGGGGATTTTTTTTTTTTTCTTCAGGCTCCACACGCTCAGACGCTTCTTTGCATTTGGGTAAGTCACAAACATTTATTTTTAAGCTTCATATTTCTGATGGACTTAGTCCTTAAGAAGTACCAAACGAAGTAAGTAAATATCTGTATAGCTGTAGAATGTTTATATTTATTTATGGAGGTGGATTTAGGTCTCAGTCCTGCAAAGAGAAATTTGCTTAGCGCCATTGACTTCATTTTGGGCCCTGTAGCGGTGCGGTGGTCGACTCCAGGCACACACCTCTCTGGGCAGGATGGGAGCTGTAAATATAAACACACTTGGAGGGGATAGCCCTATGTTAAATTGCAAAACTATGTAATAAATGTATTTATCATACATCTTTGCCCACTTCACTTGCTTTTCCCCCACTAGTCCATTTCCCTTGGATTTATTCTTATATTCCAAACAAACTGCTTCAGACAATTTTTTTCTTTCAACTTGCAAGATATTTTTTTTCTTCTTCCCAGACATGAAATTGTCTCCTAAAAAAATTACCCCAAGCCAAACTCCATGATTGATATGAGTCAGTTCTAGGTCATTCGCTGAGTTTTTCTAGATTTAAAAGTGTGACTGTTTTAATACATCATGATCCTGAAAGTCTAGAAACATGAGTTTTGTTGTATTGGAAAGTAGAGATTGTCAGCTTCCTGCCTGAACCCAATGAGACTTGCCTTTAGCCCCCCAAAAGATCTGAGATATTGGACTTTAAAAAAGTGACTTATTTCTAAACCAAAATTTTAAATAAACAGTCGCACAAAAGGAAATGAAGAATTAAGCTCTCATCTGCTAGTAGTTACTACAGTACTAATAGCTCCTCATTGGAAAAAGAAAAATAGTCCAGTTCTAGGGGAATGACTCAAAAAATACAGAAAATATGGAAATATTAATGCACCAGTTACATATCCAGAAAAATGGAGAACAAATAGATATTTGATTACCATTTATTTGATACTCCAAAATACATCCACCTGCAGAAAAAAAAAGTGCACCCTGTCCAATTTTTTTTTGACTGTCTGGTCTGTTAAATGTGTAATTCACTCAATTTAATAAAATAATTAGAAACAATAAGTCATAGAGGTAATGATGCTCATTTTGTAGTATGGTAAAGTGTCACACCCTGTTAAATAGAGACATAACTGTGGGTGTGCAGAGTTTCCTTTCCCCAACAGAAATGGGCTGCAGTGCAGCTAGGGGCCACTGGACCCAGCAGAGTCCAGCTCACACATAGAAGACACTGCTGGGGGGCGGGAGCTAGAGGGTTCCTGGCAGCTGCAGTTGCCAGCATGCCATGCAGAAAACTCCATGCAAGCCTGGGATCAAACATCAGGCTGTTTCTCCCTCTGGATCCCTGTGCTCGGGGATGGGGGGACGGACAGATGGCTGGGCTCTGGGGGAGAAGGGGAACCATAAACTCACTGAACATTAAATCCCACCAAATGAGGGTAGATCCATCCTCCTTATCGTATCCACTCATTATACTCCACAATGAACATAGCCACTATATGGACAACATACCCTCATATCTCAATGTTTGAACTTTGGCCCGTTAAACTTTTACCCCCAATCGGGGAGATTGCAGATTATGTATTTCTTACGCCACCCGCTCCTAAACTGAATTTCGCACCCCTTGATAATCTGTACCTTATTCCCTGATAACCAGAAATTTCTATGCCTAAACTCTGTACCGTTTTCTTTTTACTTCAACATTATCTTAATAAAATTATTAAATCTGGGCAAGAGGGGGCCCCAGGGCTGGGCTCTGTTGGGGAGGGAGTGCAGCTTTCTGGGTTGGGGGGGGCCCTGCAGGTGGGCTCTGGGGGGAGGAGGTTTGGATGTATTGGCTGGGGGGCCCCCACGACTGGGTGTGATGGGTTCCCCCCGGGGTGCCACCTGGAACTGGGGTACCACTGAGCCCCCCCGACCCACCAACCTGGGCTCCCTTTACATTGTACTGCTGTGACCAGCCTGCCAAGCTCTCTCCCAGGCTCCAGCACACATACAGGTAGGGACACTCCCAGCTGCAATACATGCAGACACTATGATCAGCTCTGCATGGGGAGGTTACAGCTAAGAAACTGCCCAGCTACTGAAGCGCACACCCCCCTCTGGAGTGTAAAACCAAAATTATACCGTCTTGCACTGCACAGTGATCTGTACAGTATATGCTCATGAAAGTTACCTCCTCCCTCAGTGTGGAAAAGGATATGCAATAGCTTTCTGCCCCAAGTTATGACTCCCCCACACTGGTTTTAAACAAAGCAAAAATAAGTTTATTAAGTACAAAAGATATATTTTAAGTGATTACAAGGGATAGCACACAGATCAAAGCAGATTAAGTAGCAAACAAACAAAACACGCAAACTAAGCTTAATATACTAAAGGGATTGGATATGAGTAGCAAATTCTCACCCTAAATGATGATTAAGGCTGCGAGTCTGTCACAGAAGTCATGGATTCCATGACTTTCTGTGACCTCTGTGTCTTCTTGGGGCAGCCCCTGGGCCAGCAGCAGCAGTTTGGGTGTGTGAGAGGGGGCTCAGGCTAGGGGCAGGGCATTGGGGGGCTCTTACCTCGGGGTGGGGGGGCTCCATTAGCGTGTCTCTGCAGCTCCTACACGGCAGAGGAGCCAGGGGGCTCTGCGCACTGCCTGTGCCTGCAGACCCCGCCCCCGCAGCTCCCATTGGCTGCAGTTCTTGGCCAATGGGAACTGCATGGCTGGCGCTTCTGACAGGACCAGCACGCGGAGCCCCCTGACCCCTCCGCTGCCTAGGAGCTGGAGGGACGCAGAGCCAGATAGGGAGCCCCTGCCAACCCTCCTACGGAGCACCAGTGGGGTCCCATTCCCGGGCCGTGCACCGTGGCCCGCCCCAGCACCAGAGGCGGTCCTGGGTCGCATGGGCCACCTCCCCCAGCACCCATGGCGCCCCCAGACTGCCCCCCCTCAGAGCATCTGTGGCTTCCCCGCCCAAGTTTTACTTTGGGGTAAATAGTAAAAGTCATCGACAGGTCACAGGATGTGAATTTTTGTTTACTGTCCATGACCTGTCCATGACTTTTACTAAAAATACCTGTGACTAAAACGTAGCCTTAATGATGATTCAGGCAGGCTGCAGATATTCTTAAGGGGCCAGTTGCACTTGCTTACTGCTTAAAAACCCCAGGTGTTCCTTTCACAGGCTAAAAATCCCTTTAGATTGGGTCCAGTACTTCCCCCCAGGTCAGTCCTTGTTCCTCCTGTGTTTCCCAGAGTCTCTTTGATGCAGGGAGTCAGTGAAGAACCATGATGATGTCACTCCCCTGCCTTAAATAGCTTTTACATATGGCAGGAACCCTTCGTCTCAAAGCTTGGTTCCCATGCCAGACAGTTGTAAAACACTGGTATTCCAAGATGGAGTCCAGTACCAAGTGACCTGGTTACATGCCCCTGTAGTGCCACAGAAGTCATTGCTTGGAGGCCATTTGTAGCATCTTCAGGAAGACATTCCCTCTCCCCACCCCACCCCAGGAGATTAGCTTCTTCTAAGACCTATTGTTTTCTCCTAATGGCTTATCAAACTGAATGGGCCCTTCCCAGCCAGCCATCTAGACCGGGGTCAGGACCCCTCAAGGGGTTGCAAGGTTATTACATGGGGGGTTGCGAGCTGCCAGCCTCCATCCCAAACCCCGCTTTGCCTCCACCATTTATAATGGTGTTAAACATACAAAAAAAGTGTTTTTTAATTTATAAGGGGGGTTGCACTCAGAGACCTGCTATGTGAAAGTGGTCACCAATACAAAAGTTTGAGAACCACTGATCTAGACTGAGCATCTTTTGCCTAGTTGGCATTCCCCAGGTGTAAACACATTTGTAATACAGATAGTAAATATTCCTAATTTCAGATAAAAAATGATACATGCATACAAATGGAATAATCATATTCAGTAAATCATATCCTTTCCAATGATATCTCACATGACCTATCTTGCATAAAATACATTATCATTATAGTCATATAATCATATCATATCATAATAATATTACTGTGAAGAATATGAGGTGCAGTGTTACACTGGGCTCTCGGGGGGAGAGGTTCTGGGTATCTGGCCCCCTGGCTGGGCCAGATACCAGGGGGCAGGGAAACAGGAATTGGGTGTCATAGGGGTTTCTTTAACTCTCTACTCCTGGGGGAATTGTTTTGTGTGTCTGTATTGTTATGGACATACTTGCTGACAGGTATTTTGAAATAAATTACCAAAATAATTGAAACTGGTGTGATTATGTAGTGTTATTTTGACCATCAAATTCGCAGAATTATAAAATATTGTATGCAGAATTTTCAAATTTTTGGCACAGAATGCCCCCAGGACTATACAGTAAATAATGAACCTGGCTTTATTGGTGGACATATTTAAAAAGTTATAATGGAAATATTCCTAAATTAGACTCCAAGATGATTCACAATCCCATATTTTCTATGTCTTAAATGTTTATTCTCCCCTTTTGCTGTGTGAAAGACTCAAAGTATAGTAAAGCAACAGATTAGTTGATCAAACATGAGAAATAGTGAAACTGATTAAACAATGCTGTCTTAAAAAAACCAAAATGTCTTCTAATCTCTTTTACTTACAGTAATCTTAAGAACATCTTGAAAACTCTAGATGCCTATGCAGCCTGAAGGAGTTAAAAGTTATCCTGGACAATTGCCATCAGCTTATGCAGAACCCAAGTTTTCATTTTTTTAAAAGAAATTAAATCTATAGTCTTAGTGCTATGGAAAATTAGACAATTTCTGCTATTCCGAAAGTATGGAATGGGATAGCTATGTAATGGAAAAACGAATAGTTATCGTGACATTTTCTTGAAAATGTTTAATGTAACTGAATAAACATCAATGTGGTAGACGTCAAAGCAAGCGGTTAATTTTTAGTGCAATTGCCTAACTGCATATCTTGGGAAGTCTCTGTATTAACTTGGAAGGGACTAAACATAACTCATTTTGCTTTCTTCTGCTAGATCTCTGGTTGGTTTCTGTTTCCTAAAGACTTTCTTAAAATGTCTGACATGAAGCAAAGAAAGAAAGCTGTTCCTTCATCGAAGCACAACGAAGATCCACAAAAGCAGAGCAATTATGGAACGATCTCAGGTCCCAGGAGCAGCAGCAATAGTCAGAATTCCTTTTGGTTAGACTCACGGACAGCCTTAAACCTATTTTCCCTTGTTGCTTGTCTACTGCTCACCTGGTAAGTGATCCTCTAAAAGTAACTGGATACAGTCAGTTTCACACTTTCAATTTTACTTTCTGGTTTCCTCCTTCATATACAATGGAATCCACTATATACGACATTAGTAGAATAGTGTTCAGTTCTGGTGTTCACAGTTTAAAAAAGATGTTGACAAAATGGAAAGAGTTCACAAAAGAGCCACCAGAATGATCAGCAAAAAGAAAAGGAGGACTTGTGGCACCTTAGAGACTAACAAATTTATTTGAGCATAAGCTTTCGTGGGCTACAGAAGCTTATACTCAAATAAATTTGTTAGTCTCTAAGGTGCCACAAGTCCTCCTTTTGTTTTTGCGAGTACAGACTAACACGGCTGCAACTCTGAAACCTGTCAGAATGATTAGAGGTCTGGAAAACCTGTCTTACAGTGGGAGACTACAGAAACTCAATCTATTTAGCTTAACAAAGAGAAGGTTAAGAGGTGACTTGATCATGATCTCTAAGTACCTACACAGGGATAAGATTTCCAATAGTGGAGGGTTCTTTAATCTAGCAGGCCAAGACGTAACAATATCCAATGGCAGGAATGCAAAGCTGGAAATTCAGCCTAGAAATAAGACACTATTTTATTTTATTTACAGTGAAGATAATTAAACATTGGAATAACTTATCTAAGGATGTGGTGGATTCATCACCACTTGAATTCTTTAAATCAAAATTGGATGTCTTTCTTTCTAATAGATATGTTCTAGCTACACCAAAAATTTTAGGCCCTAACGTCTATGGGTGAAAGACTCGCCCCAGTGAAGTCTATTGCAAAACTCCCATTTACTTCAATGGGACAAGAATTTCACCCAGTGAATGACTGAGTAGTCACAGGACTGTCTACATTAGAAGAATAAGAATTGCATAATGTTGGTTCTGCTTAAACTGTCCCACATCTGGGATAGGTACAGATTACAATTTCTTAGTTTTTGCTCCAGACCTCAGTCTCAACAGTCGATTATTACAGATGCTATGGAGTTCTCACTTTAATTGCTGTACGTTATCATAACAAATAAAGAATTATAAAATGTATGTGAGAGAAAATAATCTTCTACATAAGTTGATTCCAGAAAGAGGATACCTGGACAGTCTGCATTATCCCCATCTTGATTTGGGATTGATAAACTTCCAACAAATTAACCTTCTTTCACTGCCATCTTAGGGCCCTCTCTGTTGTCTCCCATTTCATCCTGGTTCAGCTATAGTGGTGCTGCTTGCCTACATGTCCCCATCTGCAATCTCACAAACAGCCTACAGCATGTAAGTCACTACCAGCAATGCCTGTGTGAGAGCTACAACCAGCCAGCCACACCTTGGCTCTTACGAGCCTTGGGTATAGTACAGAGTGACCCCAATATACTCCCAGTCTTAGATTTCCCCCCACGAATATATGTTCTGTACTGTCCAGCCCTCTCCTGGACAATACAAGTATGTTAAGTCTGTTTAAGGTGAAAATATAATATTTCATTATTTTAAATAGTTTGTCAGATACTTCAGTTTAAACACATTGGATTAGATAAAGCAGTAATGAAGTAGATAAAACAGTAAAACAAGTTTATTAACTACAAAGAGAGAGATTTTAAGTGAATCCAAGTAACGAGGCATGAAAGTCAGAGATGGTTACAAGAAAAATAAAAAACACAACTGATCCCCAGATTAACAAACTAGGTTAAATTCAAAGCAAAGTTTTTCTCATCATGTGCCCTCAAAAGTCTTACTGGCCGAACTTCTTAGGCCAGGATTCCTTCTTCTCTTTAATGGCTGCTTCCTTTGTACCTTCTTGTGCTGTGAATCGAGAGAGAGAGAAGGGGGTCCCTTTGTGGCATTTATTTCTCCTTTTTATAGTGTCAGTCCTCCTTCTGGAAAATACTTCAAGATGAGATTCAGGAGACAGAGGCTTGGCCTTCACTACAGACTTGTCAGTATAACTACGTTGCTCAGGGTGCAACACAGTTATACCAACCTAACCCCCCATGTAGACAGCACTGTGTCGATGGGAGGGCTTCTCCTGTCAACAAAGCTACCACCTCTCAGGAAGGTAGAGTTCCTGTGTCGACAGAGGAAGCTCTCCCTTTGGTATAGATAGTGTCTGCACTAAGGCCTATATCAGCACAACTGCATTGTGCAGCACTGTACGTGTTGACAAGCCCAGAGTGCATATGTAAGGATATTCCCTGCTGATTTTCCCACCTGTTTGTACTCCCTTTGTCTCCCTTCCTGCTTGATGACTCTTTTACTACTTTAATGCTAATTAAGCAGAGCACATATTCTTTTGTTTGAGACAGACCTGTTTGCCAGCTTCTGCTCTGGTTTGGAACATGTGTCAATAACATTATACAGGAAAATAGTATAAATGATGTTGTCACACATTTTATCAGGACTACGTTGACCAGCACATTATGAGTTTTCAGATACCTCACAAAACCTCCTTTGTACTAAGATTATTACAACAGTGTGTAGGGTGTGGACATGGGTACACTCTGTCAAACCCGCTTTATTATTACATGTTTAAGTTGTTGACTTGACAGAACTGGCAACCCTGAAACCTACCAAAAAAGATAATTTTAACTACATTTTTTGTTGTTTAAAATAAATTTAATGCTTGAGAGAGGTGCTGGACTGAGAGCCTGAAGAATAAAGTCTATTTCTCCACAGAACAGGTACATCACAGGCAGCAGCAATACAAACTTTCCCACAACACAATAGCAATGGCTAAAATTAACACAAAATTAGAACTAGCTTGGCCCTTCCTAATTCAGAGCTCCCACATATGATTATGAGAAGTCTGGGAAGAAAGGCCAAATTATCTTGTTTTGTTTAACTTGGCCTTCTAATCAGCTAACCATTTAAAAAAGTAATTTTCACTAAGGGCTTCCTTTACCATGAAGTACTTTTTGTCCCACATATGTACATTAGGTCACAATGAAGCAGTTATGTAGGTTTGTGATAGCTAATTGAGTAGAACACACACACATATACACTCTCTCTCTCACTTTAAATGCAAATTATTATTTTTTGTCTATTTCCTTATTTTGGTAGTCTATAACTTCAATAAGAAGACAGACCAAACTCATTAAATAAGCCCGGCTCTTTTCTAAGGCTCTGATCATGCAAGGAGCTGTGTGAAGGGAGAACCCTACACTCATGTGGTGCTCCTTGCAGGATCAAGGCCTAAAACATTTAATGCATACCAATTATATTCAGTAATTTTTTCATGATTTGCAGGTTCCTATTTCAGCAGTCAGGCCAACTTGCTCACATGGAAAAAAAGTATCATTTATTACAGCTGGAAACTGGAAAATGCCAGGATATGGAAAACAAAGTTAACTTAATTTCTGAAAAGGTAATCATTGGAATTTTAATTTGAGAACTTATATTGAACATTAGCTAAAATGTATTAATTCATATTGACTTAGTCAAAGTTAACAAATGTGTTTTGAGTTTATGGACATTTTTAGATAACCAGAATTACAATTTTATATCTCTGAAATTAGACCATTTAAAAATGTTTATTCAGTCATGTAATTGGGAGTTAATGGGACATCTGGTTGGCCATCAGATCTGGCTTCTGTTCTGTTCTAAATTCTTAAGACTATGTTGCTTAATATCACTTATGTAAGTAAAAGCATGCAGACAGGTGGATGCTTATATTGAGATACTAACATTGCTAAGAGAAAAGGAGTACTTGTGGCACCTTAGAGACTAACAAATTTATTAGAGCATAAGCTTTCGTGAGCTACAGCTCACTTCATCGGATGCATTTGGTGGAAAAAACAGAGGAGAGATTTATATACACACACACACACAGAGAACATGAAACAATGGGTTTATCATACACACTGTAAGGAGAGTGATCACTTAAGATAAGCCATCACCAACAGCAGGGGGGGGAAGGAGGAAAACCTTTCATGGTGACAAGCAGGTAGGCTAATTCCAGCAGTTAACAAGAATATCAGAAAAAAGAAAAGGAGTACTTGTGGCACCTTAGAGACTAACAAATTTATTAGAGCATAAGCTTTCGTGAGCTACAGCTCACTTCATCGGATGCATTTGGTGGAAAAAACAGAGGAGAGATTTATATACAC